>NW_028327181.1:25203976-26433465 GCF_987537825.1 Furipterus horrens | reverse complement strand
GTCTTCCAATTTTGGTAGAATTCACCAGTGAAACCATCTGATCCTGGGATTTTCTTTGTGGGGATGTTTTTGATGACTGATTCAATCTCCTTCTCATTCTTGGCCTGTTCAGATTTTCTATTTCTTCATGACTTAGTGTTGATAGGTTATATGTTCTTAGGAATTTATTCATTTCTTCTAGGTTATTCAGTTTGTTTGCATATAATTGTTCATAGTAGTGTTTTATAATCCTGTGTATTTCTTTGGTATCATGCATGCATAATGTCTCCTCTTTTACTCTGATTTTATTTATTTGAGTCTTCTTTCTTTTTTCTTAATATAGCTAAAGTTTTAATTTTGTCACATTTTTATTTTTAAAAAACAGTTTTAATTTTGTTGATTTTATTTATTCCTTTTCTGATCTCTATTTCATTCCTATCTGTTCTGATCTTTGTTATCTCTTTCCTTCAGCTAATTTGGACTGAGCTTGTTCTTTTTCTTGTTCCTTTAGGTGTAAAGTTATTTATTTGAGATTTTTTTCTTAGTATAGGCACTTAATGTTATAAACCTCTTTATTAGAACTGCTTTTGCAGCCTACCGTCAGTTTGGGGGTATTATATTTCCAGTTTTGTTTGTTTCAAAATATTTTTTAGCATAATAGTTGAGCAGGAGTGTGTTGTTTCATTTCCATGTCTTTATGAATTTTTGAATCTCCCTTCTGATTTCTAGTTTCATGCCATCAGGGTTGGAAAAATACTTGATATGATTCCAATCTTCTAAAATTTGCTAATACTTGCTTTGTGACCTATCACATCTATCTTGGAAAATATCCCATGTGTACTTGATAAGAATATGATTCTGTGCTCAGTTGTTAGAATATTCTGTATATGCCCCCCCATTAGATCAATTTGATTTAAAGTCTGATTCAAGTCGAACAGTTCCTTGGTTACTTTCTGTCTGGATGATGTACCCATTATTAAAAGTGGGGTATTAAAGTCCTGTACTATTATAGTCATGTTGTCTATTTCTCCCTTCAGGACTGTTAGTATTTGCCTAATATAATTAGGCGCTCAGATATTGGGTGTGTGTGTATTTATGATTCTTATATCTTCTTGAATAATTGACCCCTTTATCATTATATAATGACCTTCTTTGTCTTTTTGTTACCATTTTTCACTTAAAGTCTATTTATTTGATATATTTATAGCTACCCTACTCTCTTTTTGTTTCCCTTTGCATGGAATATCTTTCTCCATCTCTTCACTTTGAGCCTGTGTGTGTCATTAAAACTAACAGGAGTCAGAGACTGATCTTTTCCTTTTAATTCCTTCCTTGCATGAACATTATCTATCCATGGAAAGCAGGTGGGTTTAAAGAGTGAGTGAGAAGACCATATGCACAGCCCCATATACATTACAAGCTATTCAAACCAAAATTGGAATTGTGTGGGGAAGCAAATTTGAATAAAATATTAAATTAAAACATTAAACTGGACTGGACGAGTTTTAATAATTTAATAAAATAGTTATAGAATTAAACAGACATTAAGAATCCCTGCTAGCTGTAGGGAAAGGGAGGTTTTATTTTTTTAGAAAAAGTTGACACGTTATTGGAACCACTCTGTGTTCATACTCAAACTGAGTGTATTCACTCTCATACCTGTATCAGATCACATTCTGTTTTTACTCTCTACAGTACAGGTGTTATTGCTCCTCCTAGTTAAACTCTCTCTCTCTCTCTCTCTCTCTCTCTCTCTCTCTCTCTCTCTCTCTCTCAATATTTTACTTGGGCTTTATCCCCGCCAGCCTTCTGTAGAATTTGATACTGTTGATTTTTCTTTCACTCTATTGTATAAGTGGTTGTCTCCTATATCAACATTACACATGCTCAATCTTTCATCAGGATCTCTCCTTTGACTCCATATTTCTCTCTATCCATAGTCCCGTTTTTCTTCTTGCTTTCACAGTCAAACAAATTCTCAAAAGACATATATAAATATATATATATATATATATATATATATATATATAGTATATTTTCTTTCCTCCTGTTTACTACTTCTCCCACTGCAGCAACTATGGTGCCATGCTACAGCTTCAATGAACTTCATGTAATGAAACCAATGGGCATCTCTTCTGTCCCATTGTTGCGCCTCAGTCACCAACAGTTTATATTGTTAATTAGTTCCCCCCTTTGAAACACTTTCTTCCTTTTACTTATTTGGCTTCTTTGCTCTACTTCTCTGACTACTCTTCTTCTGCGGGCTTAATACCACTCTAATCGTCTTCTGGACTTGGGGTTTATCAAAGCACATTTCTGGGCCTTCTCCATGTTATACGCTCTCCTCCCTATTCACATGCCCAGTTTAACTTGAAAATTAACATATAAAGCAATCACTCCCCAACATATATCTCTAGCTCAGACTTCTTTTCTGAACTCTAAGGTGCTCTATCAACATAGTTAATATTTCCTTCGGGATTCTTCAAAGGTATTTTATACTATCATACACAAGACTAAAGTCAAAATTCTCCTTGCTAAGTTTGGCCCTGTGTCATTAAATGATACCACCTTTCATCCACTTATTATCCTTGACCCTGTCATCTTCTTATCATCCAAATCTCTCATTCAGTCCAACTGATTTTATCTTTTAAACATTTCCCTAATCTATTTTTTTTATTTTTATCTTCTCTATCCTCATATACTATAGTCCATCACGTCTCACCTAGATATTACAATAGTTTCCAAGGACTCCATCCACAGCCAATATTTTAATGATGAATTTTTATGATGAAGAGAGAAGGACACCTTTTTAAAATATAAATCTGACCATGCATCTTCTGCTCAAAATCTTAGGGTAAAGAGCCAGTCCCTAGCATGACCTACTAGTCCTCAAAGAAGTCAAAGGCACAAAGTGCCAGCCTCACTTTCAGTTTCATCTTATACTTTTATGAACTGGATTGTGTCCCCTTGTGATTAATATGCTGAAGCCCTAACTCCTAATATCTCTGAGTATGAACTTATTTGGAAATAGGGCCATTGAAGATATGGTTATTAAGTTAAGATGCAGTCATACTACAAGAGGATGGACCCCTAACCCAACATCATTGGTGTCTTTATAAAAAGGGAAGATTTTGACACAGATATGCCCACAGGGAGAATGCTACCTGAAGATAAAGCCAGAGACCAGCATAATGCTTCTACAACCAAGGAACAGTAAATATGTCTGACAAATGTCCAGAAGCTAGGTAAGAGGCACAGAACGGATTCTCTCTCACAGCCCTTAGAAGGAACCAATGCTGTTTATACTGAGATCTTAGACTTCTACCTTCTGGGATTATAAAACAGTAATGTTTGTTGGTCTAAACCACGTCATTTATGGTACTTTATTCCTGCAGCCCTAGCAAATAAATGCACATGCCATGTGCCTCTTTGCTCTGTGACACACAGACGTACGGGCCTGCCTTCTCCTCCATAACATGTGTACCTACTACAAAAGAACGTCACACATGCCCTTCCTTCTGTCTGGAATGCTTACCCTCTCTCTTTCACTTTGTTAGCTCCTACTAATTCCCCAGTTCCATGACCAGATGAGGAACGGCATTCCTGAGGAAGACCACAGCCTAAGTAAGTTTATTTTTATTCGGCTTATTTTAGTTTCTGATTGTTTCATTCATGTTATTCTTGGACTAGTGTAATATTTGTCACAGTGCAGGCAAACAAGAATTATTTGCTTCAATCGAATGAATGAATACTTCCATAAGTACATATCCTGGGTCGATATTAATGCAAGTCCAGGCAGGAATAATTGCTCACTCTTCTATGTTTTCCTAGTGACTTGTGCTATTCAGTTACAGAACTTGCTATACTACCTTGTATTCAAAGGAGATCTAGAGGCTAGGACTTCTTTGAGCCTTAAGTTGCCAAACCCAGTGCTCACGAAGAACCTCATGGGCATGCAATGAACATTTGTGAAACTGAATAATGCAGAATTGTAGAGAGCAACGACCTGCAATGTACTGAATGAATGTAAGGGAAAACTATTACCAAATGGCTTGAATTATTTTCCCCTACACTAAGGAGTTTGTTTTTGTTTTGTTTTTTTAAATTTGCTGGTGCTGATAAGTAACGTTATGCCCAGTAAGTTCTCTTTAGCCTCAAGCTTATGTGGAAGGAAATTAAATGTCTTTTTCTCAGATTCATTTATAACTCACTCCTCAGCTGATGTGCTTCAGAAGGCCTTCTGAGAATTCTTTTCAATTCTCTTTATCCTCTTCTCCGCTCTCCTCCTTTAGATGTTTGTAACCCAGGGGAAAGCAAAGCACTTAAACACAACTAACTCTGCAATCATACACAGCCTTGAGATGCTCCAAGAACAAACAAAAATGGGAAAGTCTTCCACTTACTCTCACCCTCCTGACTTGCATCCTTGTATTTGGGCACTTCAAATGTAAACTTAGGTCAAAGTAACAACCTTTTATGTCTGGGGTTAGTCATTGAAATCCATTTAGTTCCAGTTGAAATAATATGACTACAATTACTTCTCTAACTTAAAGTTGCCTCTATTTTTTAAAATTTATTTTATTTTAAGCAGTGTATATTAGGGCAATTTAAAGAAGATAAAACCATCTATGACTATATAAATATGATAGGAAAATGGTCTTTTCAATTAAGCAATGATAACAAAAAAAATTTATATTTCTATATTTTTGTACCCAATGTTCCTGAGGCATTTTTAAGGACTGTATTCTGTTATATTAAGGTCAAGCAAGCAGTATTATCTGTAGTTAATAGAAAGCCAAAGCCAGATACGTGTTAATTAGAAGTCTCATCACAGGTCAACCAGGTGGTTCATAGCAAATTCCTTTATTCAGCTGCAGTGTGATGTGCATCTCCTGTGGGTCAGGGGGGCTAACGCTGTTGACATAATAACTTCTCCCACATCTAATTTCATACTCAACTAATGCCTTGGCCATTTATTCTTCCTCTGAAGGACAAAACCAAGAGATTTCGGTGAATTCAAAGAAGTTGTGAATGACTACAGGATAAGAATCTGTTTGGATTCTGCCTTGACTCCAAAGGGCAAGTTTCTTTGTCCAACCTTGGGAAGAATATAACCTGCTAGGAGTCAGTGAGGAATTTCCATAGTCTTAGGATGGCCTGTGATTCTCACCATTAGTGCAACTCACATCCCAGGTGATATAATTTTCTTCCCTATTCCTAACACTAATGGTTAGACACCTCTATGAAAGCCAGACTCCTATTGGAAGAAAGACCAGCTTACTTGTCACCTGACTTTGAGTGTTAAAAAGAAAGAAAGAATTAAAGAAAGAAGGAAAGAAAGAAAGAAAAGCTACTGCCTGTGCCCAAAAGGATATTGCCTTTTAGTCTGGTCACATGGGATATTTTCTAGTGTGTATGGCTTTCCTTTTAAATCTGCCTTTTTTGAGAAGCAAATCAGTCCTTGAATATTGAAATTCCATATTCACCTCCACATTGGTTTTCATAATTTCTCTTTATGCATCTGCCCTATCCTATGGAGTAAGACATCATTAAGCCAGCAAAAAAGGTACTGAGCCCTTCTCTCAACTATCAGACCTCATCTGAACTCCACAGAAAAGTAACATATAACATCTGACACCGTGAAAAACTCTTTACTGGAGTTTTTTTATTTTCCTTCCCTTTATCAGTTATTCATTCAAGACACGGGAACCAGCTGCTGTGAGGGGCTATTGGCTTCACAGAAGAAGAAAAGCTACCTCTGTGCACACATCCTTATTCTTCCTCCTGATTTGAGGGATAATAGTTTTTGAAAGGTTGGTGACTTTTAAAAAAATGCATTTAGTGCCATTCTGCTTTCTCATTATACATTTTACACATTGGTGCAGATAAGACATTTTTGTTGTTGTTTTTAAACAATTATATTCCTTTTACTAATCATTCATTCAGCAGGGCTGCATGAGACTCTGTGGGGACATTTGGGGACAGCGAGTGACTTGTGAGGCTCCCAGGGGCCAGAGAGAATGAGGAAGAAAACAAAAGTGCAGGGTGAGAAGGAAGAGCATCAGGGAAGCGGAGCTAAGACAGAATCAAGGAAAAGGGGTGATTAAATGGGGTGACAGCTGCATGAGGAGACAACGAGGTCTAGGAAGAGAGCAGCATAAAAGTGCCATTGCTCTGTGCCGCGGAGCACACAGTGGGTTCTAACCCAGCCTCCCACCTCTAAGGCGATCTGAAAGGTATCTTGACACTTCTGAGTCTTCACTGAGAGAGAAAGGAAATTATTTCTTCACCTCCCCAAAGTATAGTTAGTTACACAAAGGTGAAGAAGAAGGTCAAGATAAGAAGTCTCAGGCACTCATATCTGAGATTTTGTCCTCAGAGAAACTGGTTCTACTTGTCTCCTTAGGGTAAGAATCGGGGCAGGTCTAAAAGAGGTCTCCTAAGTGTCCTGTTCTCTTAAACTGTCATGATCACTCCCTGAGCTGAGAATCCCCAGTGTGTTCCAACCATGGGGTTTGCAGTCTGAAGGAAGGGAGGTGGGGGTCAAGGCTTTCTTCTGAAGCCGCTTTGCCTTCAGCAGCGCACTCAGGCCCCCCTTGGGCACACTTGTATTAAAGCCACGTCTGCTGTCTCCTGGTCGGGCACCAAATGCCAAGCCAGCCCTTATGCTCTGGTTTGCTGCCCTCCCCCTCACAACCTCTCCGTGAGAGCAGTGTGACTATCCTCCCTTACAAATGAGGAAGCAGAACCTGAGAACTTAAGTATCTGTTTGTTATCACAAAATTAGTGAGGGTGAGATTACAAATTCAAGACTCTTACTGCAAAGCTCAAGTTTTGTCAGTGTGCCCACCTGACTCCATGGAAAGCAAGGAGAGAGTGCCCATGTGCTTGGAGCTTGGTGGGGGAATGGTTACAGAGAGCACCTTTCATGGAGCAGAATCCATTCTGCTTGGGCTGCAAGAAAGAGTACGTCTAAGGATCCTGCCCATCAATGGCTCCAGGACAGACATCAAAGTCACCAAGGAAAGCAGGAGCAAGGGATGAGCTCCCCGTTCCTTTAGCAGGTTGAGGTGCTTCATTTCAGCTAAGATGCCCTGGATGGTGGGAGAGCCAGAATGGAAGCTTGGGGCATATGACTTTCCTTTCCCCAGTGCTAAGGTCTTCCTGGATGCACTAAGGGTAGCAGCAATTCTCTGTGCTCACATGTAAAATGGAATTAGCAATTCCTACTTTTCATCTTCTTACACTTTTAGGAGGAAATCCCTTTGGAGACACCTAGGCATTACCCACTAGAGCTGAAGAGGTGTGACTCTCACAGCCTGAAAGCCCACATAGAGATCTGTGCCTACAGAGAGGCTCGTGCATACTCAGACGATGTGTTACCACAGGTATGATGCCACTGACCTTTGTAACAGAAAATCGGATGGAAGCACCACACATCCTCCAACAAACAAATAGGCAAGTACGCTGTTGTGACACATCCAATGGCAGAATCTAGTACTCTGGTGGAAATCCAAAAACTTTAGCTCATGTATCATGTGGGAGAATCTCACAAAAAAATACTTTAAGATTGTCAAATATGTGTGGGACGGTATCATTTGTGCAAGTTTAGAAAGATGCCAGCAGTATTTCACATTGCTTAGCGACATGCATGTGGTAGATATATAAAAATGCCTGAGAATGACGTGTATCAAATGTGGAATAGTACTGAATTCCATGGGGATGGGGGGAGGCTAAGGGATGAGGGAAGGGCTCTCAGGCGACCCCTCTGGAGGAGTGACTTATTTTTTTGTTAATCTGAATGGCAGATACACTAATGTTTACCTTCTCTCTCTCTCTCTCTCTCTCTCTCTCTCTCTCTCTCTTTTGTGTGTTTAAGATCTTTTATAATAAGTATTTTTATTGAACCATACATAAAAGCAAGCATAGAAACTCCTGAACACCAAGAAGTAACAATCATGGGGATGGGTAATTTCAATCCCCAGAGAACTGAGGTATAGAGTATATGCCCAGTGTCGATGTGGGGGTTCTGCTGCCCCTCGGAATCTCAGGCGGCTCTTCTCGGTGGACCACTGTGCTGCTTTGGGCACTAGGAGAGTGTCGAGGAGCAGCCAGAGATGTCATTGGGGGAAAGACGGAGGAGATGGAAGTCAACAGATCCATGAGAGGAGGGGCCCTTGTTAATCTCACCAGGCTGTTGTGGCTGAAAAGACCCACTTTGCTCCCAAGCTGCTGCTTATGTTATTATTTCTCTCAGTGGGTTTCAAGCTGCCTGCAATTCTCTGTTAGTTAATAAGGAAAGTGAGAGATGCACCAATCGCTTTTGCTTGGCTGGCTTGTAAAGGCTTTGTCACTCAAAAATGGAACAAAGGCCTTAATAACACCCTGTGCCGCAGAGGCAAGTGTCAAGGAACAGACCCAAATCAATTATCTGGATGAAATTCAGAGACAGGAGGAGTCGCACGGGCACACTGCGGCATCTACACCACATAATCCCATTAACAGGGTGCCACCGTTCTCACGAGAGGACAGAGCCACGCAGCAAAATTATAATTAAAGGTAAATAAAGGGAAACGAGCCCCTGGTGCCTTCTGTTACGGCTCTGAACACAAATGTGGTCCCAGCTGATGGAGACAGGGCCCTCAGTGGCTTCTCTGTGAGGTAAACTTGGAAAACAGGACGAGATGCTGGCCTCAGGGCCTGGCTGGCTAATTGTGCTTTGTAAGGATGTTGGGTGGCTGGGGAAGGTGTGTGGGAAGGACCTGCAGTGTGCCAGGAGGCTAGCAGAATCTTCCTGACCAAGAATATGGACTACTTTGGAGATTGTCTATGTGCGCCTCCCCAAAGAAATTAATATTGAAGAGAATATGTGGACTGAAATGAGTGAACATGCAATAGAATGCATAGATGAATGGTCCATTCAAGTTGTCCCTGAGAGCAACACCGAGCAATCATCCAGGACATCTTTAAAAAATTCATAGTTCCATACCTGGCCCCAAATCAAGTAAATTAAAATGCGGAGGGGGGTTGGAACCCCATCTTCAGTGGTTTTACATGCTCCCCTAGGTGACTCTAAATGGCTATTCAGAATTGAAAGTTTTTGGACTACATGGTCTCTTACAGTCTTCTTCAGCTATATTTTAAAGGTTTTTGTCATGAACTTACACAGTAGAAAGATTAGCCATAAAGCAGTTAGGACAAGTAGAATCTGATCTTACCTCCACCAATAACTGGCCTTGTGACTTTTAGCAAGCAAACTAAACTCTCTAAATCTCAGTGTCCTCATCTATTAAAAAATGGGAAATCTGATCATCAGATACCTCCGCAGTCCCTTAAGGTTTGATCTTGAAACTCCATGACCCAGAACTCATGTCAAACAGCCAACCCAAATATTGACCCAGTCCATTTTCTGTGTCCTAAATCTTTGTGGGGAGATCTAAGATGTTCCCCTAAGCAGAGATGAGTTACTATCATCCCTGTTATACCCCGCATAGGTGCTAGATAGACTGGCTTACACACAAACAATTGATACATCTGGATAAGCAGTATAGATAAATGCTATAGTAACAGACTTTGACACTGTTATTCTTCCCCAGTATCTCCAGTCACTGACAATGCCTGAGAGAGAAAGCATTCAATAATGATTGGTTGAGTGAATGAATGAATGAATAAATGTTGCTTCTAATAGTGAATGAAAGTGTGGCTTGTCTTTGAAAATTGAGTATTTCTGCTTCACTAGATGTTAAATAATCACCCTTTTCACAAATTTCCAAGGGGCACGCTGCTGCACTGAATTGTGCTTGACGGATTCTAATATCCCAGCCCAGCACTACAAGTCCATAGATTCTATTAATATGCAAATGCATAGCTTGAGAGGCGAGGAGGATACGGTTTCTTCCCCAGGAAGGATCCATTTGCACCTAGTGTGATTTTAGTCTATGTCAGTAGGTAGAGATCCTACTAACTCCTTAAAAAAATGGTCTTCTCTTTTATTTCAATGTGTTTTAGCCCTTGACTAAAGTCAGTAGGGGAGAGCTGGTTGCAATCAGGAGGGCCTGGGGGAGTGGGAGCGCCTGTGTGGAGATACTGACAGGGTAGGAGAAAGGCATTTAAAATTAATTCCCTGGAAATCATTGTGCGGGAGGCACTGGAGCGTGAAGGTGGGTTCGGAAGCAGTGAGGAAGATTTCCCGTCCTCGGCCCTCTCAGGCTCTGCAGCTGACGACTGCTGGATACAGAAACTGCTAATGTGGGAGAGGAAGCGAGTGCAGGGTGTTCATTACCAACACCCAGCTCCCCAGCCTATCGTTTGCAGTTTGTTCGGTGATAAAATATCCGTTTGGAAATAAGCACAGGCAAGAGAATCCACCGTTTTTGGAAAGACAGTAAGTGGGCCGATTCGAACCCAGCGATAGGAGCTGGCACCAGCCTCATCTACTTCATATCCCCTCCCTGTGAGGTTAGGGAAATATTCAGTCACCGTGTGGCGTAAACCAGTGACACAAAGCAGCGGTGGCAGGTTTCAAGCCGGTGTACGCAAGGGCTGATCGCTGTTCACTGGAACTGTGTGGCCAGTGCCTCGTGCTGGACAATGAGTAAGCTCGGGCAAGGAGAGCCAGGGTGATGGGAGGAGGCCATGTCGGTGACCAGCACAGAAGCTCAGCACCCCTTCCAGGACAACCTTTGCAGAAGACCCAAGTGTGCTGCACACGGAATGCTGAGAACTGCTGGGCCATTGAGATCGGCTCCCTGTCTCTTTGTGTTATTGGCTCAGAAATGACAGAGCAGCTGTAAATTTGAGGGTGTGACCTCTGCTGTGAGAGATGCTACTGAGATGCCCCATGAGGGCAAGGCTAGTTCAGGTCAGGCAGAGGCCAGTGTCCTAATCCTAGTATAACAAAAGATGGAGAGAAGCAGTTTTAGGGTTAAGTCTTTGTTTTTTAAAAATCAGCACCATCCACTAAATTCCCACTCTCCCTAAATTCCTAAAGATTATTTTATTTTTTAAGCAGACCTGTTCTATGTGAAATAATTCTTGGTCTTAAATGTCATGTACATGCCCTGAGCACACCCTGAGGTCATATTGCTTGGCGTGCAGTAGTAATGAATCAGATACATTATTAACACATAGGTACAATGACACACTTGAGTCTTTCAGAGAAATCCATGCAGGTACACAGAGTACTAAGAACAGCCTGGATGTGCATGCAGAGAAAGCCTGAGCAATTCAGGGAGAGGCTCACTTTAAAATACTGAAATTAAAACCTGAAACAATAGCTTGAGCTAAACCCAAATTAGGCAATGTATCTTCATGTTCCCCAGAGTTTTAAAAAGGCCCGCACAGCATGCAGCCCGAATAAGAAATATTTGGAAATAGATACTGTGCCATAGGAAACAAAGAAAAACAGTTACAAATCTCCGGGAGTGTTAGGTAAAATATTTGGAATTTCCAGACACTCAGAAAACCCACTCATAGTACCTGAAACTAGACAGCACGAATTCAACATTTATCCAATTAATGTTCGCTCAGCACTTCCTATATTTTAGGCAATGCTTAGAATGAGCCCTCCACCTAGAAACTCAACTCTATGCCTTCAAGCCGAAAGGAGCCTCGAAAAACACACACACCTATTTAGCTCTGCTTAGGGCTCCTAGCAAAGGCACAAACCTTAACCGCTAGGGCTTCGAATGTGCTAGGGCAAAGGAGGCCAGGCTTGAGTGATTTGAGGCTAAGTCTCCACCACTCAGGTTCTTCACCTGTCAGTGAGGAGTTAGACTACATAGCCCTTAAACGTCTTTTCCAGCTTTAATATCCAATGACTTTTTCCCCACTCAGTAGTCATTTGTCTCTACGGTATAGGTTATCCGAGACAGGACATACCCTGGATTTTGTAAAAATGTCAACTCTCCCTTTTCAAGTCTTTGAATAAACTATCATGCAGGACAATCTTGGGGACAACTGTTTATTCTATGAGGAGTACTGGGAACCGAGGGACAAACACTGTGCCCCAAGCCCACCACATGGCACTTGTGAAAAGAACAGATAACCTGAGATGCATATCAAGACAAGCGACGGAGCCTTGGCTGTCCCCCTCCATGGAGTCACTTGATGTGACCAGGAATAAACCCTCCTTTGCTTCTGTGTCTCTGGGTTTATCCCCAGCTGCTCTTTAACCCACAAATCTAGAATGTTCCAACCACTAATGAGAGCACTTCACATTTAGAAATAGGAAAGCTTTCTGCATAGTACATAAAGGAGAAAAGAGAAGATACTCAGTTGGGGCATTTTAATGTTGAAATGGAAATGATTGGCTTTTTACCAGATCTCCCCTCCTTCCCACCTCCTGACTTCCCCTGCGCATATCCCCCCGACAGTCCACAACTCACAGGCTCCCACGCAGCCCAGCCACACACTGGAATCTGCTCCCACCATCCAGAAGGAAGTGAGATTAAAGGCGGCTGCTTAATCCTCCTGCAAAGCTTCTTAAGCATTTCTATCAGGGTCAGCTCAGTGGGTGCTTACTCAACCTGCCTCTGGAAAATGTCCCAATTTAGGCCCATCTGCTGACTGTCAAGTTAAGAGAAATGAGGGCGTGGGTCCTGATCAGGACAGGAACTATCTGGAGATACAGGTGGCAGGACGGCCACCATGGGGATAAACTAAACTGTCCCTTTCTGCACAGAAAGAGGTCCTCACGCCCTCTCCCACAGTCATTTTGGTTTCATCCTTGACTGGTTTTCTCTCCCTCCCCCAATCTGGAAGGATTCTATGAAAGGATTCAAATGATTCTTAAAGAATTCTCTCAATGCATATTGAGCAGCTACTGCATTCCCGGAACAGTGCTGGAAGGCCCCTGTGGACCACAGCGGTGGCACCTGCTCTCCCAGAACACAGCCCAGCAGGGAGAACGGCGGCTGGTACGCCCCTGGAGCGCAGCATGGTGGGGGCGGACTGAGGGATTCGGGACTGGACAGCAATGGAAACATAAAGCGGGCATAGAGCAGACCACATGTGCAGTTAGGCTGGAAAGCTTCTCAGAGGAGGCTGTATTTAAGCTCTGAACTAGCACATAAATGGTAGCTAGCCAGTGCCAGCAGAAAGTGGGGTTCGGGGGCAGGTAACAGAGGAGGCCTTGGGGGTGGCGGGTCAGGAAGGTTAGGAAGATTCTTCTCAGCCAAGCAACGAGTTCCAGCTGGATCTCATCGTGAGCTGCTGGAAAGCTATGGTGATATTTCCAACAGGAGAGCCGCAAGATCACCTTTGCCTTGGAGCAGACCTCTGGCGAGTAGGAAAAAGACTTGGGGAAGAGTAAAGGTGAAGGATGTAAAGCCCCCACCGGCAGTGTGTTCTGAGGAACGTGGCAGTGGCGCTAAGGAGAGGGGACGGCTTTGAGACGCGTCGTCTGGATGTGCTGGCTGAGGAAGGGAAAGGAATCGAGAGTGAAGCGCAGGTTTCCATAGTCCAGGCTGCAGCGACGCAGAACAAAGGGCAGCTGTGGAAACGGCAATGGCGTGGGGGTTGTGAGCAATGCGGGGAATGCGGGGGTAAACGCAGAACAAGCAGCAAGGACTCGGCGTGGTTTGAACGGGGGTGCCTCTCACTTTCCCATCTGTCTTGTGCGTTTCGTTTTGTTTGCACACACACACACACACACACACACACACACACACACACACACACACACGCACACGAGGATTAAGAACAGGACCAAGCTTAGGAGTGCCTTTCAGGATCCAAGTGGGGAGGAGTGATAATGTTCTTCCATCTGAAATTGCACGGAAGGGTCTGAGAACCTTTGCTTTCACACAACAGCAAATATGTGTGATAAGAACCTATTTGCGTGGACTTACAATCTGCTCTAACAGAGAACCAGCTGGGGAGGCACCTAGAGGGAGGGGTGGCGAGGAAGGAGAGCCAGGTGTGAGCGTTCATCGCGGCTTTGTTAATGATCTGGAAGAGAAAGTAAACTGCACATTCATGAAGTTTTTAGCTGAATAGCAATAAAGGAAACGCTAGGGAAAATAGCAAAATAATTGGAGTCAAAACCAAGTGGAGAGCGGAGAATCAGGTGTACCCATTTTTGTTTGGTGATTTATTGCAACGGGACCACATTCTTCCTGAAGAGAGATGAGAGGAGCGCTCTATTAGTTTCTAGAAGGTACATTATCTCAATCAAGTCACTGTGTTGTGGTTCATTCAGTGTTTCATTGGGCGTTAAATGACAGATAATGATAATATTATTAATCATATATGGCTAACATTTATTTAACTCTTACTGCATGCTGGACACCAAGCTAAGCACATTACCTTGTTTAACATTCTATGAAACCTGTGAAGTAGACACTTTACAAGAGAGGAGGAAGGAGGTTAGAAGAGCCTACGTGACCCATCCTGGATCTCAGAACCATTAAGTGACTAAGACGAAGTTAGAGCCCCAGTCTCTGTGATTCCTAAGGTTCTGGTCCTGACCACCACCTGATGGTCAGTCAAGTCATAGAAATAATGTCACAACCGAGTCCTTAGGAGAATAAAACATTAGTGTAGAGCGCTGAATAAACCTAATAATTATATCATTATTTTAATTTTATTGTTGAAATGTAATAAAACTCAATGTGGGTGTGCATCGAAACTCTCTAGCTTCTCCATCAGCAAAATTTGCCCATGGGAAACTCCTAAACATTTTTTAAGATAAAGGACATATACCTATTTTGTTGAGTATCCCAGATTCCAGAAAAGGCTATAAATTCCTCTACTCTCCAGAGCCCGATTCATTCTTCACAATAGCTCAGTTTATGATGTATCAACAATCATTTTATATATATATATATATATATATATATATATATATATATATATATACGTATATACATATATAATATAAATACCATGAGAAAGACTCTTAAAAGCTATTATCTTTATGTCTCCCTCACCTAGCAAGGTGCCTTGAACTTAGTAGGTTCTCAGTTTGTTCTGAAGGAATAAAAGAATAATTGGATAAATATAAATGCTGTTAACTAATGTATAAAACGAGTTTGCAGCCATTGTAACAATCATCTGGTTAGTGAAAGATACATAAAACGCATTAAGCTAAATTGACAAACATGTTTTGGTAAATTCTTAGTTCCAACTATTATGTGCTTTATTCCAAGCAGTGAGCACCCAAAATAAAAGCATGGCTTTGATGATAGTTTTTTGTTGTTGTTGTCAACCTATTTTTCTTACCACACAATTGACTATCATATCCAGAATAACGACCCAGCTAATGAGAGGCAAACTCATAGAGAGGGCAAATCTAAAATATCACCCTATGTACCAAGGGGCCCTTTGGTGTCATAGTTGGCACATTTTTATCGGTTGTAGTCAGACTCTACAGGGCACTGATGGTTTCTTCAGCCTTTTCTCTTGCCCCTTCTCAGGTGCTTCCTCTTGCATCCTAGTTGCAGGTCCTTGAATTTTTCTGAACACTTTCTTTCTTTGGACATATGGGCGCCATAGTGTTTCCTTGGTAAAACCTTCCCTCCCCACTTTGCTCTCCTTTGCCTTGCTACCTTGAGTCCTGGTTCAGATGCTAATTCCTCCAAGAATTTCCCTTTTACCTGACAGCCACACCTCTCCTTTTGCCCCATGGGATATTCCTGTGCGTCCCCATGGCTCCTCCAGGGCAATGACAGCGGCCGCATGAACTACTGCCGTGAGGTTCTTTCCTTCTCTGTGTCTCATGGTCTAACCCAGTGTCTCCTGTGGTGCTGTGTCCCCAGCACCGAGCACAATGCTGGGGTGCGTTGTGTGGAGAAGAAAACAAGAAAGGAGGGCTAGAGGCATGGAGAAAGAAGGGAAAGCCAGGCAGGCAGACTCTAATGCTCTACTGTCATTTTTCTAATGGTGGAGGACAAGTATAAAGTGCTCTTACTGGACAATTTAGGTTGAGGAGTCTATCCTCAAGGCCAAATGTTTGGCTGGAGTTGATCCAAACATCATTACTGTTGAAAGGATAAATCAATTCCCTGTACTCTCATGTGTAAGACACTAACCCACGTATAATAATGGCAGTTTCATTAGAGGAAAAAGAAGGGGAGAATAGCAAAGAAACTCTCACACACAGAGGGAGGGGAGAGAGAGAGAGAGAGAGGGTGGGGTTGGGGAGAAAAAGAGAGACTCTTGCTGGTGTAGCTCAGGGAAAACTGCAAGAAGGCAAGAGTTTGGGGGAGACAAACAGAATTTTATAGTCGGTCTTTTACATTGTCACTCTACAAGCACTCTGAGATTGTTCGGCTGGGAACACATAAAAGCCATGGAGTGCTTTGGTTTGTGGACAACTTCTGTACAAATAAATGTCATGCCAGCATCACTATCTACTGTTAATGCCCACACCAGGGATGGTATGGTGGCTTTTCAGAAAACCTTATAAAAGATGTAGATTATCTCAGGGCTAAAAGGTAAAAATATAATTATATCTTTAAAGTCCATTGCAAAGTCCAGATGCTGCCACAGCTGTATTTTAATATTCCAGGACTAGGGCAAGAGTGAACTTGCTATGGGCCTCTTATCTTCCCCTCACATACCGGTGCTGTCAATGCCATTGGCAATTTTACATGTAAATGAGCCCATCCATCACTCCGTACTTTGCAGCAACTCACTTCCAAGACTGCCATCGAGTTACACCATTAAATCTCCCCGCTTTACAATATACATCATGACATATTTGACATCAATCAGCTGTGTCAGCCTGCTCACTGTAAACCATAAACTTGCTCTGCATCCCTCTCTGCATGGGGTGATTAAACCTGCCTGGGCTAGCTTCCGATCACAGTGATAAATGCTGATGCGTTTCCCACATGCTCCTCCTTCACCTCCCCCTCCTCAGTCCCAGGCCCCTCAGGCCTGCCTGTTGGAGGGGCAGTGGTCGGTGGAAAGCACACACCGGGGGGCTAATTGGTACATTTGGGTTCAAACCCTGACTTTGCCAATCACTGCTTGGCTTTGGGTTATGACTTTGCTATTTTAAAATGAGGAGGGGAAGCTGCCTTTTTGATCATGCTGTGAGGACACATGAATACTTAAAGGGTGTTTCTAAAGACAACTCTCCAGCCTAGATGAGGAGGACAGACCAGGATAGTAATTCTCATCTCCTAGTGGTGGGTGCCAGCCTCTTGCCCAGCAGACCCCTAGACACATTTTGTAATTTCTGCCAGGTTACCTCTAACTGCATCTGATTCCTATTCAAGTAATCCCATCATATTCCATGTGAGTAAAAATGACATTACTGTAGGTATAACCTTGAATCTATTCTAATTGATTGTTTTAGGTAGTTCATTTGCAAACTTCAGCACTTTATTTTTAAAAGTAACAAGTTACTGCCCTGGCTGGTGTGGTTCTGGATCGGGTGCTGTTCTGCAAACCGAAATGTCGCAGGTTTGATTCCCAGTCAAGGCACATGCCTAGGTTATGGGTTTGGCCCCCAGTTGGAGGTGTACAAGAAGCAACTGATGGACATTTCTCTCACACATCTATGTTTCTCTCCCTTCCTCCTTCCCTCCCCATCTCTCTAAAAATAAATAAAATATTTTTAAAAGTAAATAAAAAATAACAATAACAAGATACCTGTGATGTGCTTGGGTGCTGCACCACACCACGCAGCCAATCAAAACACACCAGTGTATAATGGCACTCCAGTTGGAATACACTAGACTAGACGATGTCTGTGTGTCTTTGTCCAGCTGGGAAATCCAAGAGGATTTTAGCAATGTGAAGAGATACTCCACTGACCTGACTAGGCAATCCATCTGATCATTCCAAAAGTCCTTTTGCCCTTCTTTCTGTCAAGCCTGAGATAGCAGCTACTTCCCCTGCTTCCTGGCACACTGACCAAGCCATCTGTTGACCAGTGAAAGCAGCCTCGATCATGGGTGTACTCGGGAATACCTCCTAGGCAATAAATCAGAAGGCTCTTTGGACCCAACAAAACACACAATAGTTAGCATTATTTATCCACAGGCACCCTGTTTCATCCACAGACCTAGCACCTGCCTACCTGCCCCTTGCTCTGATTTCTTTCGGTCTTGCTGCATAAGCCTCCTTGTCTAATGACCTCATTCACCTCTTGAGTTCAGAGTGTGTTGTCCAGACCAGGGAATACAAACCCATCTTGAATGAGTGGAGTGGAGCATTAGGCTATTGATTACAGCCACAAATTGGACTCAATGTCACAACCCTTCCAGGATTTCCACAAAAAAGGACATCTTTGGGGGTGGGTGGCATAGAGGTAAAAAATATGGTGGAGCATGACAGAGGTGGGGAAAGGGAACACTTCTGTTTGGGGGATTCATCTGGTGTCATGAAGTAAAAGGAGGGGGTGAGCAAGGAATGGGAGGGAGGAGAGAATCAAAAAGCAAAGGAGGGGCAGGAAGGGAACAAAAGGAGAAAGTTAGCTTCTTGCGTTCATTCTTGGGGCATTCAGAATAATGAACCCTTTTCTAGAGAAGATGAATGGGCATCTGTAGAGATTATGAGTGAGGTTTTATTGCAGATCAATAAATCTGTGTCACAGATCCCCATCTGGAGAGAGTTTTAATTTAAAGGAAAGAGTGATGAGCTCACATGGACAATAAATCAAAAAGTTGTGTATTCACGTATGCATTAACCTTCTATCAAAACATACATTGACACCACAGCAGCATTTTGGGAAACAAATCTGGTAGGTGATTTGGAAGACAGCCACTGGGAGCCCACGTACCTTGGGGCAGAGCGAGAGAAGCTGCTGTGTCACTTGGCACCCTGTCCCCTGTGTCTGTGAGGGAGCCGAGGGGGAAGCCAAGAACTTATACCGGTGTTGTTAGCAGGAATTGCTGGTTGTCACCAGGGGACAGCTGCCTCAGATCAAAATTGGGGTGAGTTCTCCAAAGAGGAGAAAGGAGATTTCACAGCAATGAAACAGACAGCAACTGACCCAAAGGGATGAGGACGTAACGAGGTAATTCTGAAGCCTGTGTTCAAACCCAGTTTTAAGCACAGGTGTAACTCAGAAGCCCGCCCCATTGGTGCCCATTGTTTTGTAATTTCTCCCCCTCTATGGTCCCCGCCTTATGCTCATGTCCTCCACGTGACCACAGCAGTGACTACTGGCCACTTCAGAAGGTGTGGTCATGAACCGATGGCTACAAAGCCCCTGAGAGAGAAGAGTTTGGATGCACGGCACAGCACTGCAACTTGAAAAAGTGAGCCAGACACAGAAATGTTCAATCATTGACCAAGATACCCCAAGAAAGCAGTCAGTGTGGGACCCCTTCTTTGCTAACCAATGTGTGCCATTGTTGCATGCTGATCTAAATGACTGTGCTATTCTTTAAAGGTTTTTCTATAAATCAAGGAGGGACTTAAAGAAGTTAAGCACTGACTGTCCATCACCAAATCAATCAGTATCTTTCTCTGTGAACATTTTATATATGCAGAATTGTATATGTGTATCCACTAAGCAAATATATTACTTATCACATATGTATGTATTAATTCCTTTATTTTCTATTAATAAAAAGCATTAGACATTTCTATTTATATTAGCACTGCTAGATTGATTTGATGAACCTTGTATTACTGATGAGAAAATTGAGACTCAAAAGGATCAAGAAACTAGGATTCCAGCTTAGATCTGTCTGACCTCATCATCCAGGCCTTATCTTATGTCCCACCAGCCTCTTGGTGTGTGTGTGTGTGTGTACACACATGCATGCTTCCATAGACCTGACTGATTCCTCCCTTTCCAAACTAGTTCTTAATATGCTCCCCTCTAGGCAGACCACTGCACAGTGATCACTTAGTACAAGCTTTGCAGGTGCAGTTTCCCACAGCCTGGCGTACCCCCAGCCCACCATGATCTTATACTTCCACACCCAGCTCATGACTCCAGCGCCTTCCTTGAACAACACCAACTCCACTCAACAGAGCTAATTCTTTGTTTTCTATCTTATACATCTCCATCTGAGCACTTTTCTTTTTATGGAACTTACTATTTTATAGTTATGATTCCTTGGTGTTCACAGTTCTATGAATTGTGGGTTCTGTGGCTTCTTTATACTTATTTATATCATGCTTAACAGAGTGTGTGACTCAGTAGATGCTGTATAAGTAATTACTGAAGGTGGCTGGAATAATCTTTTTTCACTACTGAGGTTTTCATTTTTCAAAATAAAGAAATCTATTGCAAGAAGTTGAAATTTCATTTTTCAAAAAAAAAAATTCTGATCAAAAGAATGTACACACATAAAGCAGAAATGCACAAAGGACTCCAGTCCATGAAGACTTGTTAGTGGACTGCCAACCCCTGATCATCACTAGGAATGTGTGCATTCTCTATGCACCCTGTCCACTACTAAGCCTTCATCCTCCCTAAGCCAGCAAAACCTATCCACTCATACATGGAAATTTCTATAAGGTTAGGTCATAAATACCATTCCATAACTAAGTAAATTGAGTCATAGAGAGAGCATGACTCTGCTATCATGACCCAGTGAGTCAACTGAGCAGCCACACAGAACCCTAGTCTTTTGAATTATTACAACTTAAACTTAGCTCCCTGATCTTCTAAATCAAATTCAAAGAGCAATGCCTCCAAAGTGTTCAACTTAAAGCTTCTGTTTCCCGAGTCCTCTGCTGAATACATTGAAAGTGATAGATCTGGAAAAGATTGTGACATTAATCATCTTCCACATATCAATGCATATCATCTGAATACACTAGTTATAAAACGCATGTAAATAACTTCATATGCAATCATATCACAGGGTATAGAGGGAGAGGAAACAAGGCAGAAAACTCTGATAATGATAGCAAAAGCAATAATAAATATTTATTAAATGCCTAATAAGTGTCGGAGACTCTTCTAGGCACTGGGAATAGAGGAGTGAATGGAACGAAGTACCTGCCATCAGATCCCTGGGCCACATTAACACCTCCAGCCCATCAGCCACTCACACTTACTGAGACCTTTCTGTGAGCCAGGCACGCTTTATAACACTTTGCAAGTGCACACCTTGCAGATAAAAAACTGGGCACAGAGAAGTTAAGAAACTTGTAAAAGGACACAAAAGAAACAACACATCTGAACCCAGAGCCCAAGCAACTGATTCTTCTACATGACACTTCTGCAAATTGTTCTTTCTATTCTTAGCCCTGTGTGCCTACTGAGTTGGTTTCTGGATTTTGGAGTGGTCTTGTGACTGCTCTCCTTCCCACCCATCTCACCATGCTAATCATGCTACAGACAGAATGGCCGTCCAAAAAGGACACTGTCCATCCTCAAGCACCGGGAAAGGCTCCCTGCTACATATCAAAGCCCCAGTTCCTAACCTGGCATCCATGGCCTTTAAGGAGCTGGTCACATTTCTACTTCCAGTCTTCATCCTTTAATTCCTGTTATGGCTCCTTCAAGTCCCAGCCTTGGGGGAGGGAGTGACAGTCCCCCACCCTCACTTCTTTGTGCTCCTGAATTTTCCTTTATCCAAACTGTTTACTTTTTTTTTTTCTTAGCATATGTTTGCCCTGTGCTTTTTAAAAAAATCAGCTAAAATATTACTTTTCCCATAAATACCACTCCACAGCCTTCAACTTTGTCCATCCTATAATCCTAAGTATTAATTCTTTATACTGAAAGCCTGCAGCACTTCCTCTATATCACCATTGAAGTATTATTTCCTAATAAGTACTTAGCAGTGGTTTATGAGTTTTTCTCCTCCATCCAAGTTGTGAACTTAAGAGGAGAGACTGTGTAATTTATATTGTAATCCTTATAGTGCTTAGCACCATACCTGGAACATAGTAAGTGTTTAATAAATATTAGCTGCATTGAATTGGTTCTATTTTTAAAGAATGCATCACATCTGGGAAGTAGCTGATTTGGTGTGATGTGAGCAAAAAGCATTAGACCAGGAAACATGGAATCTGAAATCTGCTTCTTGTTCCACCAGTAGCTTGCTGTGTGATATTAGGCAATTTCCTTGTCCTCCCTGAGTTTCATTATTTATCTAAAGTGAAAGGGCGGCTCTAGATAATACTATTAATTCTTCTATGTTACATTTTAGAAGCTTCAAAAATCTTCCTCTTATTATTTATGTATTCAATAAAAAGTTATGGACCTTTTCTACTCCAGACACTCTGTTTGGCTTTAAGGATGTATAAACAAACTCTGGAATCAAGAACCTCATATATGGTTCTCATATCAACTTTGCAATCTAAGCAAGGTGACAATTGTTGATTTTTTTTTTGTTTGTTTTGTTTTTTTAGCCAAAACAGAAAACAAAAGTTCAGTGAGCTTTAAATTTGAAAGTTACTTGATAGACCTAAGGTTCTGAGGCATAGCCTTTAAAGGCATATAAACAATTCTTTATAAGTTTCTCCATAGTTGAGAACAAAGTTCTTCAAAAAATTTTCACTTAGATTTATAGAAAAGCTCAATTGTTGCATGCAATTTACCACGTAATGTAATTTACCTCATCGACCACCTTCGAAAAGAATGTTGTCAAGTCAATGCTATTTCATTTTCTCATGCTTATAAAGATATAAGAGGTCATCCTCTTTTAGAGACTGAACAATTGTGCTAAAGTCACTAAATTGAAATGATGGTTGTCTAATCTGATTTTCCTATACAAATATGTTATCACGTATGTTACACTCCTCACCAAAATTGTAATGTCCAACATTTTATAGGCATGATTATATGCATCAGGTTTTATTTTGTGCCAGCAATAAAACTATATATTTTTGAAGCATAAAGCTTTATAAATCAGCTCGCTTATTAAATTAAACAAGTATTCTAAACTAAAATATAAGGAGCTCTGATAGTCACTTCTGAAGAAAGAAATGTGAATAAGATATTTTTCTTCCACTGGAAGCTTTGTTCTATTATTGACAATGAGAAAATGGCATGAACCTCTGTGCTAAAAGTCATAAAATGGTAAGTGCCTTAAATAAGGAAGAGCCTCAATTAACATTTATTGATTGTTTGCTGGATTCCAGGTGCTATAATAGGTGTCAGAACATGGAGGCAGCTAGAATGCCCACCTGGACTTCTGGTATATGCTAATCAACCTGGCCCTGGATTTAGCCTTTCCCAAAGATATGCTGATGAATTTAGCAGTTCCCAAAGGATATGTTGATGGACTGAACCCATTCCCAGGGGAAATGGTAATGGACCTAGCCCGATATGTTAACTAACCTGGTGGGGGGGGGGGAGCGATGAGATGTAAATAACCTACTGAATATGTTGATAAGTAAACTCATCCTCACCAAAATGTGTGGTTGACAAGTATTAAAAAGGTGCCTGCAGAAGTGCAGGTGGGACTCCTATGGGCCCAAGAGGAGGACCAGCAGTCCCCATTCATTCCCCATTTCCCAGTCCCCATTCCTTATTCCCCATTTCCAGCCCCCATTCCCTGTTCCCCATTCCCTTGCTCCTCATTCCCCTTGCTCCTATGGGCCCTTGAGTTGGTCTGGGAGTTGCCTCTCCCCTTCACCTCCTTCGCCTTTTTCCCTCAATAAACCCACTGCCTGTTCCCACAGTGGTGTCCTGGTGATTTCTCAGATCAAGGCTGCCCTGACAGTAGGATCCCTCATAAGTATTATTTTCCTTGAAAGGGGAGTTGTAGTATTAGAGCAATGTAGAGCAAACATTTTGAAAATGAAAGGACAAAGTTCTATTTGTCTGAGTTCAAACTCTAATGCAAGTCTGGTAACTACAAATCATGCTCTTTCCTTGTTTTGGGTTTCACACACACACATACACACACATAAAACTACATTTGGTAAAAGAAGATCAAAGAAGGCTTCTTGTGGGAGAAGATATTTACACTGAACTTATGTTAAGGATGGATAGAATTTTGGTGAGCAGGTAACAGAGAAAGGATCCCAACTGGAATGGAGAACCAGCGTAAAAGCAAAAAGAAAAGAACTCTTAGTAATGCTCATGTAATAACAAATATTCCATGTTGATTAGAAGGCAAAGGCTGATCATTGATCCCATGTTATTTTCTGTGTTGAGTGCTAGGGCTATAAAGATGAATAAGATGGCCAAGGTGGCCCCAGCCTTACAGAAGCAGACATTATCACAGTATTCCCTCACTTATTGTGAATATTACATTCCAGACCCCCCACGAAGTAGGAACCTTACATTTATTCTACACTCTTAAACCTATGTAACTTTAACAACATACGTATACAGTACCACAAAATCCCGCAATATGGTGAAAAATCCACGGTAAGTAATTAAATAAACATTTTTAAAAATCCCGTGATACAGTGAGGCCGCGATAAGCGAACCACGATATAGCGAGGGACTGCTGTGTACAGGGCACTGTGAGAGTAAGAGAGAAGGGCATGGCTAACCCTGCCAAGTTGGGTGAAAGCAGATTGTGCAGAAAACATAACCCTTACACTGAGATTTGAGAAATGATAGAGTTTGTCGAGGTGGAGGTGGAGCGGGGGAGGAAGGGATAGGGGATGGAATGACAATCCTGGCAGAGGGAACGGCATGATCCAATTCAGAGGCATCATCCGGAATGGCCTGTTAAGGAAACTAGGGGTTGTGAAGTGTGGCCCCAAAGGCTTGAGCACTCAGAGGAAGAGGCAACGGCTTGAGACAGAGCAAAGCATGCACAGGGCAACGAGTGTCAGGCTTATGAGTTTGGCCTAACCTCTTTCACCCGTGCCTGGAAAAAAGAATTTGGACTTTACTTTCCTGGCAAGGAGGTGTCATTAATGGTTTCTGATAAGGGAATGTCAGGGTCAGAGCTGTGCTTTGGGAAGATTAATAATATCAAGGGTAGAAACCGTAGGGAGAGAGATTAATTAGTTGCTTGCTCTGATAGTTCAAGTGAGGAGTAATTAAATAATAAACAAGAATGAAGGGGGTAAAGATGGAAAGGAGGGGGTGGAAAAATATAAAGTTAGAATCAATGAAAGGACAGACCCGAGAGACAGATTTTATGTAGGGACAAGGGAGGGAGAGCTGGTGGCATCCCTCCTGCAATTATAAATGAGGGATTAGATTTCAAGACAGAAGTGAAAGTTGGAGACAGATTTTGGCATCACTCCCACAGAGGTGATAAGAAGAGAGTATAAAAATGCGAAGGAAAGAAAGGGTCCGGTATCAAGCCCTGGGGAATACCTGTGCTTGGGAGCTAGAGAAAGGCGGAGGTGCCAAGTGGGGGCCACAGGAGTAGAGGAGGGTCAGAAAGGCCAGTCTCACAGAGAGGAGCCCTAGACGGTCCAAGTGAAACGTTGCAGAACGAAGTAGGATGGATGGAGACTCAGCCAATTTATCTGATAATTAATGTCAGTGAAACACTTTAAGAGGAGGGTTGGACTGTTAGGGGGGAAGCGGTGGCTAAGAATGGTGTCGCACAGACACGACAGAAGCGTGGAGCGCACGACGTTCTCTGACGGAGTATGTCAATGAAAGGAAAGAAAATCCCCCACAGAACTAAGCTCACCCCCCAGGGATGGGGGAAAGTTATGTAAATTTGTCTTACTCGCTCCTTGACAGCTCTGTGAAATGTCTGGAAACTGAGGACACCGGATGCATCACGTGTTTGGATTACTTGCACCATTCCTGATCGGTCCGGAGCTGGGTCTGCGTCTGCCCCGGGGGCCCCCCGCCCTTGTGGGCATCACCCCAGACTCTCGCCTAAGCGAGAGACGGCCTTCCACAGCTCTCAGCAGCAACAGAGGATGTAGCCCAACAGAAGGGATAAAATTCAATCAGTAGGCCCGTGAGACATTTGGTAAAGTGGGGGGGGAAATAGCACTGTTTTTGCTTTTCCTATTTTTTTTTTTTTTTTTTTTTGGCAGATGCTCAGGCTATTAGGCAACCACAGGAAGTTTAGGAAGAAAGGTTAGCACAATGCCCTCACTGCACCGGCACGTAGCCACGCCCACACCTGTCAGCACCTGACCACTGGTCAAGGGACCAGAGCAGCGTTGCTGGTGCCCCAGGAGGGCCGTCCTGGCGGCCCACCCTCAGGACCCTGCCTTGACGCCCCGCACTGTACCAGCGGCAACCCTTGTTGGTTACCAAGACTCGGAGGCCTCCAGGGTGCTCATCGCAGCAGCGGCATGCGTCCTCCTGCCTGAAGGTGCCCCACCCTTGGTGGTGCGTAGATGAAGGCTGTACTGGGGGATTAGGAATTCCGAGGGAGAACAAAGAGCGGCAGATAAAACCCCAAGAGGCGGAAATGCTGTTTTCATGCAGATGGCCTCCAGGAAAATGGAAAGAGGCAGGGCTGGGGAGGAGGGGAAGGAACGAGAAAAGGATGTAAGAGGAAAGCTTGATTAATTCTAAATGGGAGATTTTCCTGAGAGGCATTAGTCACTCTTGAAGAAAATGAATAGGCTTTCTCTCCACATCTATTAAATTTGTATGATTCTCTAATTTAGGAGTCTTTTATTGGCAATGGGAAGGGGGAACACTTCAGGTGCATTTCACAAAGCAAGGAACTCGATTACCTAATTATCCTGATGCTCAGAATGACTTCCTGAGGGAGGGAGAAGCGGAGGAGACACTTCCTTTAGGGAGAAAGGTGTAGCCGGAGGTGTGCGTGGGCAGGGCAGGGCAGGTTGTATCGACGTCATGGGGATGTAGGTGCCCAGTTCAAGTGCGTAGGCGGAACTGCGAGAACACGAGAGGTGTCAGAGAGGTGTCAGCGCTATAACGGGAGCACTAGCTCTGCAGGAAGGAGGCTTTGTTCTAATGCCACCAGTATTAGAGATGCCATTTAGCTTTGGTTTCTTTATTTACAATATTGCGTTTTAAATAGTTCCCCTCCCTTCTGTACTGTGAGAATAGAGTGGAATAAAAACATAAAAATGTGCAAGGAAAAAACAAGTTAGAATAGCTCTATATAAATACAAGATGATAATATGCCTGAAGGAGGAATAGCATATCTCTTGGTAAGGACATTTTTAAAAATGAAATGACTCAGTCCTAGCCTGAAACTGCCGTGGCATCTGCATGCATGTGCTGCTTGGAGTGCAATCTCTAAAGGGAAACTGTGTCTTCGGTGGGACAGCCGCATGTCCTGAGGTTACTGCAGGAGGAACAAGGGGGAGAGGGTGGCACTACAGCCAGATGCTGGCCTGTCCCTGCTCAGGAAGCCCCTAGCTATCTTAGCTGGGTTCTTTGCCCCCCACTCCCGATGTGGCCACTTCTGACATGCAATTGAACCAAGTGAGTTGCCCTATATTTGGAAGGACACATACATGCTACCTATACCTGCTGTATTCTGATTTAAAACCTCAACGCCAGAAAAAAGTCATTCCTCTATTTTTCCTCCTGGACTGGTAAAAGTAGTTTACATGGGTCTCAGTGGGTTTGATATAATGCAGAGGTGACTCATTGTGTGTTGTGTAAAGTGCTAACCTTCCCCAACCACTTCTGAATTCTTTAATTTCTCTGGCACATTAATTCTAACCCTGGCGTAAAACGCCCCAACATCCATGAGAATCCCAGAACTGAAATTATAGCAATTTCCTATAACTGGAATCAAATTCCAAGGTTGGAGAGCATGCGCTACGTCCTGCCATTAATTCAAACATCCATGTGAAAGATTATGGTGGGCAGCTGTGATTCCATTAAAGGGGGCAATTTCAACTCCATTTCCTTGATAAACAGACAGAAGCTCACCCCTAAATTGGGCTTGATAGATTTGATTAGGGTAGAGTTTTTGGAGGTTGTGGTTTCTACAGGAAAATTGCTGTTTGATGTGCAAGGCCAAATTGCACTTGAAATCTCCTTGTATCCATAGAGGGGGGAGAAGGAAGAGGATGGAACACCTAGCCAATTGCCATCATCTAAGCAGCAGGGAAGTCAAGCTGTTGTATTGAAAATATCTGTTAGGTATGCAGCCAGTGTGTGCTGCAGAAAGCATGCCATGCTCAGGGGAACCAATGATTAAAAGCAGCAAAACCAAATGTTATTTAAACAAAGCAGAAAGTACCCCTCCAATTTCTTTAGCCCACATCTTTTGCAGAGGGAAAGAAGACATACAGCCTCCTTTGGGGACAGCAGCGGTTCCATGTTTCAGAATTCCCACTGAGAGCCGAGGGGCCAGGGAGGGGTAGAAGTTGAAGTTCATAGCTTTAAAGCACATTCTCCCAGTGCAAACACAGAATGTTGGACTAAATGGCGGCCAGACCTCCTAGGCTGCTTTCTTTGTCTTCAATACATGGGAAATGTCATTTATTTAGGTTGGCTCTTCCAGATAAGACAACGGGGACTGTGCTTACTTCTATAAACACTGTTCTAAGATTCCAAAAGTCATGAGCCCTTTGTGTTGGTAAATGTGTTTGCTTTTTAGGTGTAAGCACTTATAAGAGCACTTTTCCTGCTTCAGCATTGCCCATTTTGCCTGGCCTGGTGCCAAGTGCATAGGGAATTGAGATTTATTGAGGATCTAGAATGTGCCAAGGTCCACACCAGGTGCTTCACATGCATCACTCCATTAAATCCATTAATGACCTTGGAGTGGCTATTGCTTCACCATTCTCAAAAGAAAAAAAAAAAAAACAAGGTAGTAAGTTTCAGCAACGTTTAAAAAAGTGGGCAAGGTCTTATAAGTGGTAAGACGTAGACTAGGATGCACACTAAACTCACTTGGTGCCAAAGTCCAAATTCATGTTATCGTGTGGGCCTGCTGCCGTCATTGACTGGAGCACTAAACACTAGTAGGGAGAGGACTCACTTAATGGTTCCAATTCTCAAAGAAGGGTCAGTGCTTAAAGGACAGAGTCAGTATAAAGACTGAGAGAACATGACAATGACACATCATTTAAATTACTGAAATTTGGCATTCTACAAAGCAATCATCCAAAAAATAGGTTGGCAAGTGCCCATGTAGAAGCATCTATATTAGAGCTGCCCGAAAAAGAGCTCTCAGAGACATAGGAGTTTCACTTACCCTTCTGCTACCTGCCAAATGTTCTGTACTGTATCCTTTGGGAATTTAACAAATGTAGGAACCCATTAAACATCCTATTGGATATGTCACTAAATTTTAATAAAACCACTATGGTACCCCAAAACATAGCAATTTGAGAATCTAGGTCCCACCCACAAGAATCTTTTTTTTTTTTTTTTTTTTTACAAAAGTAATACATTTTTATCCCATAGCAGTGTCTCCACATATCAATATGGCCAACCTGGCTGTTTAATGAAATTTACACCAATCATAATTTTGAAACTCTCATGTGTTATTTTCCATCCTCTTGAACCGTTATCTATATACCTATTCAAACAAGGCTTTCTCAAGTGACTTTCGATATGAATCAAATGCTTTATTAAGAAAATCAGACTATACTTTGCCAACCCAGCAATTGGGCCACACTCATAAAAATACCCATCCTCTATGTCTTTTCTTCTCCCCTCTTGATAGGTGCCCATCTCCAAGAAGAACTCCCATCCACTTGGAACCATTGCTTTGATCAGCTGCCCATGGACTCAGAGCTCCAGAACCTGCCTCCCCACAGAGCCAGATGTATCCAGTGGACTCCTACCCTGAAGACCGCCTGCTTTCCCTGCTGTCTTCAGTGGCCTTTAATTACCAATTATCTTCTCCAACCTAGACATTTTATTAGGATTTTTATTTTGTTTGTTTGTTTATTTATTTATTTTTCTCTTCACCTGAGAATATGTTTTTATTGATTTTAGATAGAAAGGAAAGAAGAGAGAAATATCAATGTGAGAGAGAAATATCAAAAATATCAATCGGATGCCTCCCATACATGCCTCGACTGGGGATTGAACCAACAACCTTTTGGTCTACAGGAAGATGCTTCAACCAACTGAGTCACCCAGCCAAGGTCCCAACCTAGACCTTTTAATGAACCCCACCCTATGCATTCCAACATATTACCTGAGGATAGAGAACAAATGAATAAAGTCCTTCTTGATAAAAGGGGCAAAGATGCCCATGGGCCCAGATAAAACTGTCTTTGGTGTGGTTTCCGGAGCTGTGCAGTGCTCAGGGCTGAGTATAACACCCAAGCCTGACTCTGTGCTTTAGCACTGGACAGTTTGAAGCATGCTGTCCATTAAGGGTCATATAGGATGTTATTTACAATTAGGGTTAAATTGAGATGGGGGAGGAGTAGCATATGTAGTCTTATTTGTCTTTCAAGATAAATATTAATTGATTTTAAAGAGTGCAAGGTGTTGCCAAGTTTGTGCTGTGTTTTTTTACTGTTTTAGAATTTTTGATTACTATAGGCATGGACTCTGCCTTCATGGAACTTAATAGTCTAATAGGGAGGAGATCATTGAACAGCTAGAAGTTCAGTGGATGTTACCATCTGCTTCCTGAAAGCACCTAAATTACCCCAAACAGGTGCAAGTACAGATGGTCATTTTCTATCTACAAGGAAGAAGACTGCAGATACCCTAAATGACCCATAATAATATCTCAGAATCCATTAAGTAAGAGATGATCTATCTTCATCACATCTGTTATTCACACAGCAGTAGAAATGGACAACGACCACATAGTGTTTTGCAGACATAGATCAAAAGGCCTTAAATTGCTTGGGATAAAACACTTCCCCTCTTTTTAAAATTTAGGAAACCTTAAAATCAGCACCAGCCATAGTACCTAGCACATAGTAAGTGCTCACTAAATATTTGTTAAGTGAATCAACTGAAAAATTGCTATTTTCTCTAAGGTAATCAGGCTTTGGATTCACTCTTGCCAGCCCCACTCCCATGCCCTTCTTCTGGTGGAAGCTAGCCTATGGGAGGGCAAATGCGAGGAAGCATCTGAATGAGCCCTTTCTCTCTCCTGCAGTTAGATGCTGTTCTAGCACAAGAGAAGGAAATTACACCACTGTACTGGTCCTCTGATGTCACACTGATAACAATGGCAACTAGAAAGAGGGACAGAGAGGTGCTGAGGGGAACTTGCAGACTGCAGCCTGTATATCCACATACATTATCAAGTTCGGGATCACAAGAACCACTAAAGCAAATCTTTAGTTAATTTATTTTACCCCGCCACCCATTATTACTACCCTTTTCTTGTTTAGGTCTTGTATCAATATGCTTGGCTAATTTTTTCCTGCCCAGCTGCCAACCTTGGGCAGAAGAACATCTGGTGTATTCCCAGAGGGCATTGGCCCATTAAGAAAGGCAAATTGATTTTTTAAAATTTCATAAATCAGCAGTCAAATGAAAAATGTCATTTTAAATTACAAACACAACTGAGTCGAATGTGTGGCTGCTACTTGTGCACAATTGCAATTATTTATGATTGTTTAATATTTGTTGTGGGGGTATTGTAATTTTAATTATGTGATACAAGGTGAGATAATTATTTACTGGTGCTAACATGGAATTGCCAATAATTACTTAATATTTGTTGGAAATTATTCAAGAGTTTTTAATTAGTGATACATACTAAAGTGACTGTTATTTTTCAGAAAATATAAAAAAGTCTATCCATGAGAGAAGACACCTGGGACTTACATTAGTAATTGTAAAATGCATATTGATTTATGCAGATTAACTTACTGTGTTATTACTTTTCAATATTGGAGGGATTCTTGCCTACTTTAGCAAAAGAACAAAAAAGTAAGCAATGGCACCCACAGTGGGCCATCAACTAGAGGGAAAGGCATGCATTTTAGTGGATCCTCCTTTTCTCATGTGTCCTTGACCTCTATCTGGGACAAAGAAATATGTCACCATTGGCATACACAAATGCGACTTGTCCACTGCCTCTCTCCCTTTCAATTGCAAATGTTTTGAGGGCAGGAAACAGGCCTTTTCCTTAGGCTCATTGTCTCGTCCTCCAGATGGAGTCACACTGAGTGTGGGAACAGAGACATGGAACAGAGATCGTTGTTCATCTGTGCAAAATGCTTTTTAATGTTTTGTTGATGTTCTGTCATTCGTCCTTGAAAACCGCAAAGAGAAAAACAATAAAAAACAACCTCACTAGCTTCTAATACACAGTCTTAAGTCATTTACTTGGTGTAAAAGTTGCTGGTGAACACTATTATTTACTAAACACATCATTATTCAGAATCTTTTTTTATGTTAAAAAGCATTTGATTAAACTTACATCATTACATCCTTTAGTCATTCATTAAACAATGAAGAGTTTTACTAAGAGGAGACAAAAGGAATAAAGGTATTTTTATGTAATCACTTGCTAAATATTTGTAATGACTTGCGAAGGATCACTTTGATGATTTGTAAGTGTAACAAATTCAGCTCCTTCTATGCTGATTTGTTAATGCCATCTTCTCCAGGAGGAAGAGAGGCAGGGCTTCATCCTTCCCCAATGGCAGGGTCTACACCGGGCCTCACAGGCAGGGTCTACACGGGGCCTCACAGGACAGGGCTGCTGTCCGCTGTAACTCCCGCTCCAGCCTCTCACCTCACTCACTGAGCCCAGCTGTCCCCATTGCCTATAAGCCCCTGTGTCTCTCAGCTCCAAATCACCCTCTGTGTTCCGCCTTGTGATGTTGAGTCTAGGACTCTTTCCAAACTCCCCAAGTCAGCTCCGTCATTGATCACCATCCCAGGAACGCGCGTGAGCGGTGGCAGCGCCCCCGCCCCCGGAGGTCTAGGTCGCAGCTCTGCATGGTCCCTCCCGTCCATTCCTGAGGACCAGCAGCAGCCAGGCGGCAGCCACTCCTAGGAGAACTGGTCCCACCCCGGCAGGGCCCTTCCTACACGTCCTACCGCTCTCAGGTCCCACAAGCTTCACTTCGTCCACCGTTCTCCCAGCCGGGAGGGTGTCAAGGCTTCCTTTTGTCCTTTCCATCCTCTGACACCTGGTTGCTCGAGTCCCTAAATTAGATCATCTCCGGTAAAATGACTAGCGTGGGGCACCTCTATGTGCCCCACACCGACTGTTACACTTCTACCCCAAATGCTGCCTCACGGCCTTTGCTCCTGATTCACTCTCCTCTGAACCTCTTTTCCCATCCTGACATCTGGAAGGTCTCGTCAGCTCTCATGACGCACTCAGGCATCGCCTACCCCAAGAAGCCTCCAGCTCGGCACTGCACGAGGCATCCCTCTGCACGTCCCTGGAGCACCGCGTGCACCCTGCCCCTGCCCGTTACTCCAGCACACGGAAGCCTTTACGGCCTTGTCTGCCCTGTCGGTTGCATCCCCTGTCCCTGGCCGTGTCACGAGATGAGCCACTGCCTCTCCCATACCTTGGACCACACCCAGTGGAGGGAAGTGTCACACATACCTAGTTTACCATGACACCCTACTGGCCTAAACATGAACTACACTCCCAAGAGGCTCCCACGCCTGTGCACTGGTGGGACCGGGATTCTCCGAGGAACGTCGAATGAATATGTCCCTGCTGCCCTGCTGCCTTCTGATAGAACAGTGCTTTGCTGTGAGAAAGAACCACAGAAAAGGAGGTTAACAGGCAGCTCAGAGGTGACTTGGTAACTCTTCTTTAAGTTATAAATTTGATCTTGTACCAATAGTCCCATCTAAGGATAGTCTTCAAGCACCACTATTCCTTTCTTAAGCAAATAGCAATAACAATAATACCCGCCACTTACTGAGCTCCTGGGCTCTGCACTATCACATTAAATTCTAACAGGACCCTGTGAGGGAGAAGTCGTTCTCCTATTCTGCGGCGAGGAAGAAGCAATACTGTAAGGGTGAGAGGAGGGTGAGGTAAGTGAGGTCTTACATTGGGAGCAAAATGTAAAGGAGTGAAAAAACTCAGTAATTAACAGACATAGTTTAATATATATTTCTAAAACATCAAAATGAATGTAAAAATTAATGATCAAAATGATGTAAAAATTTTAAATAATATTGGTGGTTTTCCCCTTTGACCTCAGGGTCCAAAAATGTAGCACTGTTGACTGCTTCCGTAACTTGCCTGTGGGCGCGCAGCCAGTGAGATGTGGAGCCGAAATGTAAATTCAGTTCCCTTAACTCCAAGCCCTTAAGTACCTACCACTTACCACAGGGCCAGGGTGACTGCAATCTGCATCCGTAGAAGGCATTACCTACTGCAGCTTTGGGAGTTGAGCTTTTTACTTCACACAGAGCAATCCAGATAGAGGCTTTCAAAGAACAGGAGTGTTTTTCCACATGACATGACGTTTTCTACTTTTCTAAATTCTCCACAATCTGGTTTTTAGACTTCATGCCTTCTAGGGCACTATGTCTGAAAAATGGCTACACGAAGGTGCAGTATGACCCTATACGTACTACTTACGCATTTACTCATTTATTTGTTCAACGAACGGTCCTTGAGTACCTATCTTCTACCAGTCTATTGTCATTATTTATTTAAGCACTTGAGGAATTGAATCAATGAATTGGTCAAAAGTAGCAAGGAATGAAAATCTGTCTTCTTTGAAATAGCTCCCAAGGAAATAAAGTAGTAAACTATGGATAAGAAAGAAAGGCAGCCTACTTATGTTACAGTACTAATTTCTACCAGAAACTAGAGGTCATAAAGCCATCAGGTGACTGTTTTGGATAATGGCTATTGCAAGTATGCTACCTGAGTTCCATAACTCTAAGCACCATGGCATTAAAGAATTATCCTTTTCCCCCTGTTGCCTTATTTTAAAGTGGGCCATAACAAAATGACTACCCCAGTTTGTACCCAAAATGTGCATGGGGCCAAGGCAGAGATGGAGTTACCCTCCCCAAGCAAGTGGTGCAGAAGAGCCCACAAACATGCCCAGTGGCTCAGGAGGCGGTGTGGCACTCAGCACGGTGTGTGTGCTGTCACTCTGCCTGGCCCCACAACCCCCTTCCCTCCTTGCTGACAACCAGCATCTGCTTCCCTGGAGAGTTCAGTGGTCTGAGGTGATTAGACCCAGCAACTATTTGTAGATGGTTATCCTGTCTCTCCCACAGTCACAACTCAGACAAATGATAAATGCTGAGGTCTTTTAATCTTATCTCACAAGTCAATCCCTCCAGCCCTCTAATCATTCTTGTTGCTCTATGGTGACGACCTTTCCATTTGTCTACCTCGCTTAGATACAGGAACGATGGGAAGCAGAGCCCAGCACTGCAGCTGGAAGGCGGAGCTTGACCGTGCCTACCTTCTGAGGCTCAGACCCATACAGAAGCCTCAAGACTCTGCATCTCTGCTTCAGGAATCTTCTGTCAGGATCTCCTCCTACTGCTCTTATTCCCACGTTTAAATAAAAATAAAAATAGGGAGGAATTCAGGAGGCATGAATGGTAAGGTTTGCATAATCCAGGGATTGTAACTGATCTGAAAGAAGACTTGTATTTCCCAAAGTAGGCGCTGTTACAGAGCAGTGGAAGGCACTATACAGATGTAAAGGAGACTTACTTGGGAGGGAAATGTTTGGGTGCTCTGGTTTGGTAAATTGCTTAACATCTCTGCTACTCATTTTTATTTTTTAAATCTGTGAAATGTAGATAATACTTTCTATTTTATAGGGTTGCTTCAAGTTGATGGAGATAATATAGCAAAGTATTGGGCCCAGTGCCTGGCATTCCTTTATTCAGTCATTAACTGATATATATTGACTTTGCATCTCTGCTCTTCTATAACTAAGTGCTGAGGTTAGGGTATAAAAAAGACAGAGATGAATATTTCATGAAGTTCAGCAGATACTTAGCATAGTTATTATCATTAATAATATTAGTAATAACAATTAAGTAAGTAGTCACAGTCCAACAGCAGTTGTGTTATCATTGTTAGTACTATGAAAACTATTCTAAAAACAGAACAGGGTCCATAAGCACCTCTCAGGTCACGTTCAAAGTAGCTCTCAGTGCTCTGCAGTTTTGGTAACAGATTTGAAAAAAGGAACCTGAAAAGTCTTTCTAAGCAGTAGCAATTCTCACTAAGGAAAAGCCCAGGGCCTGCATTGTAGGAGGACTCTCTCCACTCACCTCCCGTGTGTGCATTTGCCAGCTGCACTCTGGGGACTCTGATACAGACATTCTATTTTATGGTAGAGGCAACTGCTAATAAGAGAAGTTAAACAACTTACGTAAATTATGCCACAAATATATACTTACTAAAGAGATATCTGACAAGATATGCAGAAAACGAACTATTTTTATAGCCTAATCATTCTCCTTAAATATCAAGTCAACTGCTTTTACACTTATTCTTTAAACTTGGAAACAAAATGAAAGCAATACCAATTCAAAGAGCAAGGACCACACTTGGTGTTTCAGGAGGAGCGGTGTGAAGATGCTGTGTCGTTTATTATGGCCTCTTACCTGCATCCTTTGCTGGCTCAGATGGAATAAGGATAGCTGGAGTGGTGGTCAGATAGAGGGAGCTTGTGCAGAGGAGGTGGTAGAACGCTACACAAGTGAAGAGTGTAGGCTCTAGTGGTGGGGCAGAGGGTGGCTTGGGACTAGATTATCATGGGAACTGAAACAACCACATGTGGAACTGGAACTTGGGCTTGATATGATGCCAACTTAAATCCAAACAGATGGGCAGGTCATCTACCACCAGGAATAAGCGAAGGCCTTGAGGATCAGAAGTGCATGAAAACTAACTATGATCAGACACACTACAGGCAGAGGAGCAAGAATCCAGAACAGAACCTGAACTCATTCAAGGTCACAAACTAACTGCCTCTCCCTACACCCCATGACATTCTCTGTTGATTTTTTCTTTGCTAGGATGTTGAGTATATTTAAACTCTTTCCACTGCATTAAAATAACATATTTTCAAAAGAATGTGAATGTTATTTAAAACAGAAAAGATCAAGGTAAGGGGATTAGTCATGTCCCAAATACAGACAGCTGGATTCCTTTTCTTTCCCAATAATAAATAGCCTATTAGGCGCCAACCACTGGTTCTACATACATTAACTTTAAGGCTTATGACAAACAGCTCTATGAGAAATGCATTGCTGTTTCTATTTTTAAATGAGCAACCTGAGGCTCAATGAGATTAAATAACTCCTCAAATTACACAACCCATTAAGCTCCAATCTCTGCCTCCGAAGCCAAATTTGGCAATGTTTCACCCTCTAAGGATCTTTTCACTTAACACTTGGTTCACTCAGGTATTCATTGATGCATTCATTCATTCACTCACCCAACAAATATTTATCAAACACAACCACCTTTCTGTGTTAAAAGTTGGCTATAGATGGTAAGTCAGGCTGTCCTTGCAGAAGTCAGGGAAGCTGTTGGAAGTCATGGTAATTATCACCCTTGGAGGGGTGGATGATGAGTGAAAAGGAGCAGGAGGGAGCTTCTTAGCTGTTGGTAATGTTCTGTTGCTTGATCTTGCTGCTAGTTGTATTGATGTGTCCACTTTGGAAAATTTATGAAGCTGCACACTGAGGATGTGTGGGTTTTTCTGTATGTATATATCAATGCATGTATACATACACACAAATGATACTTAATAGAAGTGTAAACATGCACAAAAACAAATAAGCAAGAAAGATACTGTCCTTCACTTTAGAAGAACACCACTATATCAACTAAAAAATAACTCTTCTTTAGCCAAAAATTAACAATTTTCTGAAAGCATGTTACTTATATTAATGGTTAGTATTATTTACATTTTTATAAAGTATATATGTATGTGTGTTATGTATGTGTGTGTATATATATACATATATATATACTTTTTATTACTTTACTATATACTCAGCTTAAAGTAGATAGAATAGCCTTGACTTTCTCTTGTTTGTTAAAATAGTTGTACAAAAATTATTGGACTGAGAGAGAGAATACCTTGGTTTCGTTGTTGCTGTTCTTAACCAACTTGTAAATTTAGGTATTGTACTAAACATTTTGAACCTATTTTCTCACAATAACTCCTATAATGCAGAATGAATTCAAGGATCAGATGTGTTTGGCGAACCTTAGGGCACTCCTATACATCAGTAGTTATTGCTAGGGCTTCTGCTTGCATTGTGAGTTTGATAGAGTTACTTTAAAGATATTTCTGAGAGACCAAAACAAACCTGGTCGAGTGGTGACCTTCATGTTTCTCTCTTTTCCTTATTTTGAACTTCATCTGTCTTGAGACACATGTCTGGGGCCAGAAAGCATTCTTATACCAGTAACTCTACTGGAATTTCTGTGCAGAGAATTTCTATAGGACTTGCTTTTCTGTGCACTGGGAAAGAACTAGAAATCATCCTCAGGGAATCTTTGTTCAGACCAAAAGGCGGGTGGACTTTGGGACAAGCCTATCCCACAGCAAGTTGTATGATCCTAGGTGAAAAATTCGTATCTACCATCTGCCTGGTTTGAATGGCTTGGTTCTCCCAGGTCCTCAGGAAGAAGCTAAGCAAGTGGGATGAGTCCTCCCTGCTTCCATGACCAGGAGACTAAAAGAAACTGGGGACAGGGAGAAACTTCACTTTCTACACTACTGATCCCCAGAAGAGACTACTACATTTTCCATCACATCTCTAGTAATTTCTCAACATGACCTGAATTCAAATTTATTGACAAAAATGTAATCTCTTAAGGGGAGGAGACAGCAGTTAGAGAAGAAGAGTCTTTCAAATAAAAGAGGGCATATGCTCAGCAAAATAAACCTGCTTAAGGTGAATATGTATATATATATATATATATATATATATATATTCATTTACAGCACATAAAAGTTTTTGCAGTAAAAATAAAATTGCATAAATTCTGAATCAAATATTCTGAAGTTCGATAGAAAGAGAAAGTGCCATTGTTGAGACCCAAATAATTTGCCTGGAATACCAGAGGCCAAGTCTATCTCAAAGCACATATTAAAAGCATAAAGGGATGATAATCATGAGGATAGACACAAAACTTTAATACACAAATAAAAATTGTTTAATATGCACAGCAGGGGGATAACGGAAAAGAAGGAGGCAAAAATATGAACAAAAAAACAAAAAGAAAGAAAGAAGAAAATGGGAGGGGAAGCTGATGATATACGTGTCTGAATATTAAATGTGTTTCCTCTATTCCAGGCAAGATTGATAAGAAAAACACATGCTTCAGCATATTGCAATACCGTTCCAGAATTTTATATAAACACACAATCTTACAAGCTCCTACACAGGAAGAACAAGTGGCTAACCAGGTAAAAAATTCAGACTGGCATTGAACTCATTGGCAGCACAGGCGATAGAAGACTTTGACATAACATCCACAGGTGACTGAGAGAAAATGAAGGCAACATTAGAATCCTATGCTCAGTCAAGATATCATTCACCTGTCAGAGCAAAAGAAAGATATTGAATCTAGGCAATAATTCAGAAACTGCTTCATGCATATAGCTCATCTGAGGGAGATACTCCAGAGCAACTCTGAGCACACAAAGGATGAGACAGAACAGCAGCTGCAGAGTAGGGGAGGTGAGAGAAGAAGAAACAGGAGGGAAAAATGAGCCCCTCTCTGTGTTCCTCCCAAAGTGGATCAGGAGCGATTGCTTCGCCATGTGTTTAAGCCCACCCTTGTAAAAGAAGGCATGCACTGAAAAAGAAATGATAAAAGTGTTCCAGAATGCTGCATCAAAACCTACAACTTCAGGTTAGGGGTGGGGGAAGAAAGTGGGAGAAGTAAATTAAAGAATATCAAGGATTTGATGTGAGTTAAGAGGAAGGAGAAAGAAAAATTTCCCAAGCACATCATATCTAACTCAGGAGGATAGGAGATTGCAAGAAAAAGACTATTTTCTTATTACACAGGGGAACAGGTTTTAACATAATTCCTGTTGAGTTTGATTTTTCAGCTGTTTTAGACTTAAATAGGCATGCTGATTTCAAAACTGCAGTTAGTTTTCCTCTATCACATCAAGTTGTTTTTGTACAACTTATCTTACTGTGACCACTCTAGGCTGGATCAAGCCTGGATCGAGGGAAACACTACTGCTCTCCTATTGGCTGAGAGCAAACTCCCTTGAGTGGGGAGGGGTGGGGGACAACCTTGAAGACCAGCGACAGGTTCATACTTGTCTAGGCTATTCAGTTACACATGAGACAGTGTGGTGAGAGGTTTTGTGCTGCTCTATATAGTGAATCGTATTCCAAATTGTAGTCTGAGTTCTTGTTCGTATACAAGGATTTAGCAGATTTATTTTTTTATTTACATACATACTTATTTTCTTTCCTTCAGATCACTTCAGCCTCTGCTATTTCTCATCGTAATTGCCTAAACAACCCTGATTCATTTTGTTATATCTGTGGCAGTTTCACCATTCCCAGTCAAAGGATAAACATCAGCGCATTTGTCAGGTAAGCCTATTTTGCATATTTTAAAGTAAAACTTGGTGATCAAGATAAGCCTTGGGCCCCTCACAAGGTCTGAAAGCAGTGTGTCAAAAGTTTACAAATGTGGGTGAAGGGAAGACGTGATAAATTGTCATTTGGTATAGCTATGGTTTGGCAAGATCCCAGAGATCATTCAAGTGACTGTTACGTTTGTATAGTGAAAATGTCAGGATATAACAAGAAAAATAAATGTAAAATAGGGTGTCTTAGTCTACCATTAGTGGTACACCCAGTGTCTTATTCAGATGAAATCCAAGTGCCAGTTTTCATTGAACTACCCTCTTTCAAAAAACAGGAGTATGGTGAAGAACTAAGTGAGAGCAATGATGAAGATTTTGAAATTGAAAATGACTCAGTTCATAAGGGGTTTGATCAGCATGAGTTGAATGATTTGGCATGAGATTTGGTGCTATCCAAAAAGGCTTCAGAACTCCTAGCATCAAGACTGCACAAGAAAAACTTGCTTAAAAAAGGAGCAAAGGTATCCTACTTTCAATCAAGAGAAAGTGCATTTCTGCAGTACTTTGAAGTGACGGTGGCTTTGTGTATTGCCATAACATACATGGTTTAATGGAGGAATTGGAAATTCCGATCTATAATGCAACTGAATGGTGACTGTTCATCCATAGCTCAAAGTGGAGCTTGAAGTGTGTCCTCCTCCACAATGGCAATTTATTTGGTGCAGTCCCAATTGGCCATTCAGTTTGTTTTCATGAAGAATATGAAGACATAAAGAAAGTCATTGATCTGTTGCAATATCACAAGCACAATTGGATCATCTGTGTTGACCTTAAAATGGTCTGCTTCCTTTTTGGTCAACAACGTGGATATACCAAGTATCCCTGTTTTCTGTGTATGTGGGACAGCAGAGCTTGTGAGAAGCATTGGGTGAAGTTGAATTGGCATCCAAGACCTGACCTCAAACCTGGTGATCCAAAAGTTCTACATGAGTCACTCGTTGACAGAAAGAACATTATATTCCCACCTCTGCAAATAAAACTGAGTCTCATGAAGCAATTTGTTAAAGTTTGCCAACTGAGGGAGACTGTTTCAAGTACCGCATTTTGGCATTTTCTAGCCTGTCGTTTCAAAAGATAAAATACCTTAATATGTATGTTTGGTAGCAGAACTTTACTACTTGTACACAATTTGACTTACAGTAACAATATATAGCCTTTAAATGAATAAAATAACTCTAAGTATACAGTACATTCAGGTATTTTTTCTTTATTTTCCTTTGTATGTACATTTTGTGTGATTTTTGGGACAAAGGGAGGATATCTTGTACCTTAAAAAGTTGACGTGATAGGGAAAAACTGCGGTCATTTTTGGATTCAGATGCCAAAAGTTAGTTAAAAAACAAGTGTCAGATCTAACTCAACAAAAATTATGTTCCCCAGTGTTATTCTCGTTTATTCTATTACAGTTGTCCCAACATTTCTCCTTTTGCCCTTCTGTGCCCAGTCTACCCCCTGCTCCCACAGCCACTCACGACACTGTTGTCCTTGTCCATGGGTCGTTCATATGTGCTCTTTAACGAGTTCTTTCACCTTATTTCCACCACTACCCCCTTTTTCCTCCCTCTCCTCTCTGGCAGCTGTCAGTCTGTTCCATGTTTCCATGTCTCTGGTTCTGTTTTATTCATTTGTTTAATTTGTTCATTAGGTTGCTCTTATAAGTGAGATTATATGGTATTTGTCTTTCCCTGAGTGGCTTATTTCACTTAGCGTAATAGTCTCAATAACTGCTGGTGGGGATGTGGAGAAAGGGGAATCTTAGTGCACTGTTGGTGGGAATGCAGACTGGTGCGGCCACTGTGGGAAACAGTATGAAATTCCCACAGAACATTTTTGTAGATGAAAGTTCATCTTACTGGGGAGATTATATTTCATATTGTTTTCAAATAATAGGAAAAATATGTACGATTTTGTCAGCAGAAAAGACTGTAACTATTAATAATGTAGACTGGAATTCCTGAAAACACAGAAGAGGGGGCCACAGAATGAAGGGTCATTATGATGTTGGCACTTCCAGTCAAGGTGGAGCCATAGGTAGACATGCTTTGCCTCCTCACTTAACCATAGAAAGAATTACAACCAGATCTCAACACTGGTAACACTCAGAACCATCAGAAAATTAAACTGTATAGAAGTCTGACAACCAAAATTTTAAAGAAGACACATTAATCCAGATAAGTGGGGTGGGGGGGGGAGTCCTGGGGGTGGGTGGAGAGGCAGTCTGGCACGGAAAGGTGGCAGCAGTGGGGAACAGTCAGGAGGCATACCTTGGAAGGGAGTGATCCCAGCCTCAGGCCAGATCATACAGCTCAGAGTTCCAGCACTGGGAACATAGGTTCCCATTACTTCTGGCTGTAAAAACCAGTGGGGGTTAGGGAGCAGAATAAACTGCTGGGTTTTCACTGCTTAAAGGGTCAGTACAGTTTTAGAATATATGCAAACCCACCCACTCCAGGATTCACCACAGGGGCAGCACTGAAAGGATGCCAGCCACACATGAAAAGGAGGTGAAGTGATTGGAAGCAGCGTAAGTGCCAGGCAGTGGCATTGTCCTCTCTCTGAGACCTCCCCATACAGCCACAAAGTGGTGAGGCGAGTTGCCCCACCCTGGCAATTACCTAAGGCTCTGCCCACACAATTTACAGGTGCCTTTTCTATAATAGGCCATGATAGCAAGACGGGGAGTCAAAGCAGCTCTACCTAATACACAGAAACAAGCACAGGGAAGCTGCTAAGTTGAGGAGGCAAAGAAATATGACCCAAATGAAAGAACAGAACAAAATCCCAGAAAAAAGAACTAAGCAAAATGGAGATAGCCAACCTAATCAGGTGCAGACTTCAAAGCACTGATTATCAGGATGCTCAGAGAACTCCTTCAGCACAGCAATAAATAAATAAATAAATAAATAAATAAATAAATGAAAGAAGGAAGAAGTGAAGGTTACACTAAGTGAAATAAAGAAAAATCCACAGGAGACCAACAGAGAAGGGAAGGAAGCTGGGATTCAAACCAATAATTTGAAACACAAGGAAGAAAAAAACAGTCAACCAGTACAGAATGAGGAAACAAAAATTGAAAAAAAATGAGGAGAGGCTTAGGAACCCCTGGGACATCTCCAAACATTCCAACATCCAAATCATAAGGATGCCAAGGAAAAGAGGCAGAGCAAGAAATTGAAAACTTACTTGAAAAATTATGAAAGGAAACTTCCCTAATTTGGCAATGGAAACAGACATACAAGTCCAGGAAGCACAGAGTCCCAAACAAGCTAGACCCAAGGAGGACCACACCAAGAGACATTATAATTAAAATGCCAAAGGTTGAAGATAAAGAGAGAATCTTAAAAGCAGCAAGAGAAATGCAAAGAGTTGTCTACAAAGAAGTTCCCATAAGACTATCAGTTGACTTCTCAGAAGAAACTTTGCAGGCAAGAAGGGACTGGCAAGAAGTATTCAAAGTGATGAAAAGCAAGTGCCTACAACCAAGCCTACCCTGTCCAGCAAAGCTGTCACTTAGAATGGAAGGGCAGATAAAGTGCTTCCCAGACAAGGTAAAGCTAAAGGAATGCATCAGCACCAAGCCATTATTATAGGAAATGTTAAAGAGACTTATTTAAGAAAAAGAAGATCAAAACCATGAACATTAAAAAGGCAACAAATTCACAACTATTAAAAAATGAACCTAAAAAAGAAAAAAATCTAACTAAACAAACAACCAGAACAGGGACAGAGTCATAGATATCTCCATATCTATCATTTGAAGAGTTATCAGCTGGGAGGGGAAAATGGTGCAGGGGTTAAGAAGCATAATTAGTAGGAACAAAATTGACAGGGGATGTTAAGAATAGTATAGGGAAGGGAGAAGCTAAAGAGCTTACATGCACAACCCATGGATATGAATAAGGTGGAGGGATTGCTAGAGGGAAGGGAGGTACCAGGCAGAGAGGGGGAAAGAGAGAAGGGAATTGGGACACGTGTAATAGCATATTCAACAAATTATACTTAAAAATAAAACTAATTATGATGTAGTAGATATAAATCTATATATATTGTACAATATATATAGTCAATTTTATAAAACAAAATTATCCATAATGCAAGACATACTTGATAAAAATAGTTATAATGGGGAAAAGTAATATAATTTTCATTAATTTGGCATATTTAGTAGACAAAACATAATAATGAAAAGTAGAACTAAATATAGTCAATAAAACTGACCTAAGATGTAATCTTATATTCTAATATGCTGTATTAATTTATGTATATACAAGGAAAAGTTTTAAAAATAAATATTTCACTGGACTACAAGGTAACTTCAAGAAATACTAAAAATTAAAGGTTTTACAGGTAACATTCACCGATCAAAATTCTTTAAATTAGAAATAAATAATAAAAGCACGATGGAAAACCTTTTCTTAGAAAATAAGAAATATATCCCAGTTCATCCTTGGGTTAGAAAAAGAAATCACAAGTTATCTAATAAATAAATTGAATTAAAACATCTCGCATTGAGACTACAGAACACCAGAAACAAAATGTACTTTTAACTGTCTCTATTATTAATGAAGGGAGATGAAAATGCATGCACTAAACACTTCTCTTAAGAAATTAGAGACAGAACAACAAAACTAATAAACAAATTTGGGAAGAAAGGATTAGCATGGACGAATTCAGGAATTAATTAAAAACAAACAGGCAAAAAGAGAAAGGGGGGAAAAACCAACAACTTGTTCACTGAAAAGCCCTCTGTGAGCCTGAATAAGAAAACAGAAATAAACAAATATAGACACAATTAGAAGTGAGAAAAGAAAAAGAAGAAAAGAAGAACCCAACTCCAAACAGATGAAAGCACTTTAAGCGAATACCAAATGAAACTCAATAGACAAATAGATGTTCTCCCAGCGAAATGTAAACTGATGAGGAGTCGCCTCGAAGTGGAAACCCTGAGCAGATCGAATTGAACACCTGCCATTTTTGACAGGAATAAGAACCATATGGTTTCACAGTTGAAGTTTATATTCTAGTGATATTTGAACTATTCTGGGCCATAGAAAAAAGGAAACTTCCAAATTTATTTTGTAAATCCACAAAACATTAATACCAAAACCTATATAAAAGAGTATAAATAAATTTCACTCTTGCATATAGACACAGATACCTCATTAGCTAAGCAATATTATATTATAATAAAGTATGGCTTTATCCCAGGGGTAGGGGAACTCTATGTAAAACTGGAATAGAATCAAGAGTTTGCTGGAAATAAGAATTGGTTGAGAGCTATTTCAGCTAAAGATTTTAAAAATGTACTCTCTCTTCTTTAATGACAGTAGTTTCTATAGTTAATTAGAAGTTTGGCCTTGGCTGTCAAAAGCAATAACAACTGCAGAGTTAGTAATATTATTGCTCACAGAATGGCCTATGCATGGATGTTTACAGAAACCCAAAATTTGTATAATTCTATTTAGATAATTCCAACATATTAAAACATGCATGACAAAGTTCAGTCTGCTTGCAGTATTTGGGAAACTGGCCTTTAGCTCAGTGGACAGGAATGATCTCTGGCCGACAGACTGTACTCTGTGAATGCCTCTTCAGACTTGTATCTAAACCCTCTACTATTAACGACCTCAGTTAAGGATGAAAATAGCCTTCTGCAGGTGCAGTCTCTGAATGTTATCAAATATTATCAATTAGAGCTGTACTTTGACATATTTTCTAGTTCTCCTTTCATAATACATTATATATATATATGCATAAAATAACATAATAAGTCGAAAAGATTCATCATGTACTTGTACATTTCAGGCTCATTTTCTTATTTTTCTTTTAAATCCCCTTAAGTGCCTATCACTGTTTCTCGATCTCTGTGATATCTTGGGGAGTGCTCAGTCATCATCTGGACCTTAAGTAGTGTTGAATTAGCTTTGACTGGGATTGTTCACTTGATTGCAGCTTTGTCCCATAAATCAAGGGGTTGCTGTTTCAATTCCTGGCCTGGGCACATGCCTAGGTTGCAAGTTCAGTCCCCAGTTGGGATGCGTACAGGAGGCAACCAATCAATGCCTCTTTCTCAATTGAATGTTTTTCTTCCTCTTTCTCCCTCCCTTCACCTCTCTCCAAAATCAATTTTAAAAATTTTAAAAAGAAAACACCTTAAAAAAATACTGCTGAATTAAACTGTGCCTTTTTCCAGTCTCCAAATTTAGAAATGGTTAAATTCAAGAGATTTTGAACCCAGAAGTCTCAGCATCACTTTTACAAAAATTGCAAATACTGCATTTGTAAAGCATTTATATGAATACAAATATGTTAAAACATACATAACCCCAATGCACAGGGGTAGCTTTCAACTCACCGTGGAGCTTATTATCTTGGCAAACACATCAAGATGTAGTCTGTCTAAAGAGTACTCCACAATGTTAACACCAGAGTTCCTATGATGAACAAGGCAGTCAGCTATAAGACTTGTCTTGATTTTGTTCATTAGATTGCACATATGAGTGACATCATATGGTACTTGTCTTTCTCTCACTGACTTATTTCATTTAGCATTCATGGTCCATCCGTGCAGTCACAAAGGGTAAGGCTTCATTCATTCTTTTACGGCTGAGTAGTATTCCTTAGTGTAAGTGTACCACAGCTTTTTATCCACTCATCCACTGATGGACAAAATAAACCAACAAGCAAAATAGAGACAGACTCAGAGGTAGAAAGCAGGCTGACTGTTGTTTTGGGGGACTGGGTGGGAGTGGGGAGGGATTGAGCACAAAAGGAAAAAGGAGAAACCACTCATGGACATGGACAAAGGAGTGGTGACTGCAGGGCGCAGGGGGGATAAATGGTGATGGATGGAGACCTGACTTGGGGTGGTGCACACACCAGGGTACAGGTGATGCGTTGTGGAACTGTGCACCTGAAACCTGTATCATTGCTAACCCGTGTCACCCCTAGAAAGTCAATGAAAAGATAAGACTTGTCTTAAAATTTGTCAAGTTATAGCCATTTTTACAGGTTGTATAAAATTTTGAGGTCTTCGCCAAACATGCGCTGAAGTCCTTTAGAAGACAGAAAGCTCTTCCCTGAAGAAAATTCTGGCTGCACCTGAAAGAAACCCTGCTGTCCCCACCTGTTCTGAAGTGAGATAGCCTTCTGTCTGGCTCCTCAACTTTCACAACAGAGTGACATCTTCCTTCCCATCTGGTATCGAAAGCATATGGCCATTGTGGCAACACAGAATGCCTGCACTCCAGGCACTTGTTAGAGGATTCAATCATAGCTTGTCTGAGCCCCAGCATCAGCCAGAGGCTCTTCTAATGTAACTGATAGTTGAGCAAGGTTTTTAGCATCTCAGCTATGTTTCCTTTTATTCTCTCCTGGTGCCACTACCACTGTATTTAGTCAGATTATAAAAAATGCAACAACAAACAAACAAACAAAAAAAACCAATGCCTTAACCTTGTGTTCCAAACTGACCATCTTTATTATGTCACCTCCTCTGCCTTCTTGGGCACACGGGCTGTGTCTTTGAGCAGGGTTTCTGACTTTTAAAAAGTTCATTTGAAGGTACCCTTTACCTCATTACCAAAAGTTCATTGTTCTCATGCTAAATTCTGTCTTGAGTTCCGCTCCGGCAAAACATTTTCTATCAGAAACGCGGCATGCTTTCTTGCAGTGGGGAAGGATAATTAGGTAATACTACATCCTTTCTGTGTTGGCCTGAGCTGTCAAAGGCTCAGTTGTAAAATTAGCTTTTCTAGGTCTCTGGAAGAATCGACTCTCATTTTCGAGACTATTTCAGAACTGTGTTTTTATCTTTGTCTCATTTCACACTATGTTTCACCTGTTAAAATTCATATAATCTTGATTTTTGTTTCTGATCTGGCTTTGACCTCACCATGGTTCAGCTGCTCTCATTCTGTGCATGGTTGAGTTGCCTAGTCCCCTCCTGCCAGTGCCCAGGCTCTTAATAACAAGATGAGAGAAATGTAAGGTCAGCTCCAGCAAGATGGAAGAAGAAAATTGTAAATCTAGTATCCAAAGCAAAGGCTAATCACCTCCTGCCAGATTTTGTTTTTGTTTTCCATGCTGAATCCAGTATGTCTTTGGTAAAAGAAAGTCTACAAATGCATGCAGTGAGAAGATTTAAAGGACCACAGTTTTTGTAACTCTAGGTTATACTAGGTAGAGTTGACGAGGTTGCTTGCAAAGAGTATTCACACAGACCTACTGCAAGAGAGATACAAGTGGATAAAAGCAGTCTCTTACTTAGTTTACTCTTTATGAAAATATTCACACATAAATTCAAAGAATTTGGAAAATACAACAAGGCCAAAAAACTAGCTTTAAAACTATTCGTAAACTCACTCTTATTAAGTTTATTAAAATACATTTAGTAACCATTCATAAAATGTAACCATTTAAAGTATACAGTCCAATGAGTTTTGACAATTATCTACCCTCATGCAGCTACCACCACAATCAAGTGAAAGAGGATTTCCCAAACCTCCTTAAATTAGCACTTGTTCCTCTGAGGTTTATTTCATCAACATCCCCTGCACCCTTCTTTGGACCCTCACCCCAGGCAACTCAGCTCTGTTTTTCTCTCACCATTGTTTGGTTTTGCCCTTTCTGGAATTTACTGTGATTGAATTAAATCATTTGTTCTCCTTTGGGTCCAGCTTCGTAGGCACAGCCTAATGTTTTGGGAATTCATTCACTTTGTTTTGTGTATCAAGTGTTACTGTGTACTATTAATAGAATTCCATTTTATAGTTATAATACAAACATTTTGTATCCATTTACTTTTTGATGGGCTTTTGGACTATCACCATTTTTCCCCATGTTTGACTACTATTATTTTATTTACTTACTTATTTTAATCCTCACCCAAAGATATGTTTTTATTGATTTTTAGAGAGAGAAAAACCTTGGTGAGTTACTTTTCATATGTGCCCTGACTGGAGATCAGACCTACAGCCTGGATCTGATCAGGAATCAAACACACACCACTTTGGTGTACTGGACGGTGCTCCAACCAACTGAGCCATCCAGTCAGGGCTAGTGTTTGATTATTATGAATGAAACTACTATGAGCATTTGTGTGCAAGTTGTTGTGTGGACACATTTTTATTTATCTTAGATAAATGCCTAAGGATTAATAAATTATATATTAGATACTTAATTTTATTTAAAAACACGTCAAATTACTTTCCAAAGTGACTGTATAATTTTACATGCCTACTGTCAATATATTGGAGTTCTATTTGTACCTATATATTGATTAAAACTTTTATTTTTAGTCTTTTTAATTTTATTTGTTCTAGAAAGTGAGAAGTGGTAGTGATTGTGGTTTTCAATTGCATTTGCTTGATGACTTACTTGATGTTGAATATATTTTCTTGTGATTATTGAGATTTTATAAATTTCCTTTTGTGAATGATTTGTTTAAATATTTTCCCATTAAAACAAAAAACATTGTGTTATTCGACCTCCTACTATTGAGATGTAGGATCAGTTTATAGGTTATATATACAAGTCATTTGTCAAATAAATGTGTTAAGAATATTTTCTTTCATTTTGTGGCTTGCCTTGCCATTGTCTTACACTTTCAAACAGTAAAATAATTCAATTTTTATAAATTCTATTTGTTAGTTTTCCTCTTTAGCTTGTGATTTTTGTATCAGATATGAGGTATATTTACCTATCTGAAGGTCACAAAGATGTCCTACTTTGTGACCTTTTTATAGAAATTTTACAGTTTTTGTTCTTACATTTAGAACTATGGGGTATTTTGGGTTGATATTTGTGCATAATATAAGGATGGATGTTTAATTTTCCATATTGAGACTACTTTTTGCTACTATACACTGAAAATGCAAACTTTTGACACCTTCGTTGAAAATCAATTGAATGTGTATATAAGCTATTCTTAGTCACCTTTTCAATTTCCATAAAAAAATTACACTAAGATTTTGATTGGAATTTTGTTGAGCTTATATATAATTTGGGAAGTATTGGCATCTAAAGGCATCATCTTTTAACCTATTGATATGATATATCTTCTCTTATTCATATTTACTTTAATTTCCCTTAGTAATGTTTTGTAGGCTTCAGTGAACAAGTCTTATACATATTTTTTAAAATTTCACACATAAATATTTCATGTTTTTTGAAATGGGATTTTTTAAAAATAGAATTTTCTGATTCATTGCTAGGATACAGAAATAAACTTGATTTCTGTACAATGATCCTGTACCAACCTTGCTAAATTTATAGGCTCAAAGTGAAGGAATGAGAAAAGATTTCACACAAATGGAAACAAAGAGAGCAGAGGTAGCTATACTTACTTCAAATAAAACAGGTTTTAAGTCAAACATTGAGAAACTTTCAGCATAAATTACAAAGAAAAAAAAAAGATGCAAATAAAATTAGAAATGAAAGGGAGACTGATACCAGAGAAATACAAAAGATCATAAAATTCTATTTTGAACTCCAATAAATTAAAGAACTTATAAAAATAGATAAATTCCTAGAAAATTTACAACTGACCAGGTATGAATTATAAAACGATAGAAATCTGGACAAAACAATAACAAGTGAAGAGATAGAATTCGTAACCAAAAACCTTATAACAAACAAAAGCTCAGGACCAGATGGCTTCACAGATGAATTATACCAAACACTTAAAGAGTTAATACCAATGAGACTTCCCATCAAGACGGAGAATAGGAAAACACTGTGCTCACCTCCCCCATTATCATATCAAAATTACTACTAAATTAGAAAAACGCACCCTTGAGGCCCACTTGAAGACTAGCAGAACAGAATTCCTATAACTAAGGGTATAATGAAGAAGCCATGTCGAGACTGGTAGGAGGGGCAGATATGGAAAACAGGCTGGTCCCACACCCACATGTGACAGGTAGGAATCTGAAAGGATATCTCAGCTGTGAAAGTCCCCACTAAGGGATGAGGGGTCCCAGCCCTACTCCGGGCTCCCAAGCCCAGAGCATCAGTGCCAGGAAGAGCTGTCTCCACAATAGCTGACTGTGAAAATCTTTAGGCGCTCACTCCAGGTGAGACAGAAGGTTGCTGGAGATCCAGGTATCTCCTTAAAGAGCCCAAGCACAAACTCTCTTGCTCACAAAGACTTGTCCTAAGCTCCAGAGAAGGGACAATAGCTTGAAAAGCATCAGGGACATACAGGTAGGAACTGAATTGTCTGGTTTCAGGACGAGAGTTGGAGGAGTAGCTCTCTCTAGGACTAATGTGCTGGCAGGCACTACTGTTCCTTTGTTACATTCTCCCCCCACCCACCACAGCCTACAGGTGCAGGTGAATGCGAAATCTAAGTCACCATTAACCTGGCACCCTGATGATTCTCTGAGACCCTGCCCACCCAATTCATGAACCAGGTTTGAACCTTTGTCAGAGGCAAATCCATACAAGTGGCTGGCTGGGGTCCATGCTGCAGACTTTTCTCAAATCTCTCAAAGGTTCACAAAACCCAAACAAACAGTGACTGGTTTGAGCATGCCCTATACCTCTTGCCAAGGAGCCCCAAGCCAAGAGCTAATGGCAGCCAGGCTTGGTTCATAGCATAGCCATTACTAGATGCTTCCAAGCCCAGCCCAGGCAGGTACAAAACACAGACAGCTCTGGCAGAACAAAGGAAGTGGTTGACCTTGGCCTGCACTGAAGCCCCAGCCAGAAGGCCTCAGAATCAAAACACCTAGTGGCCAGTTCAAGACTACATCAGAGCAACATTCAGTTAGCACCACAGATGACAAACCTAAAGGGTGGACTCAGTGAGCACCGGAGCCCCATTAAAGCAAATTCTGTTCCGTGGGGACAGCCCCATGCAACAGGTTATCCAATGTAGTTATGGCCAGTCCTCACAGTCAGTCAGCCTAAGGGTCAGTCTCACCCACTGACATGCCAACAACAATCAAGGCTCAACTACAGCAAAAGAGCACACACAACCCATACAAGGAACATGCCTGGAGCATGGGCTCAGGTGACCAGGGAGGCTGCACCACTGGACCCCATAGGACACCTACTATATAAGGTCAGTTGGTCAAGACTGGGAGACATAAACGATCTACCTAATACATAAAAACAAACACAGAAAAGCAGCAAAAATGAGGAGATAAAGAAACATGCCCCAAATGAAAGAACAGGACAAAGCTATAACGAAAGAACTCTGCAAAAGGAAGGGAATCTCCCGGACATGAAGTTCAAAATTCTGGTTATAATGATGTTCAATGAACTCAGGGGATAAATCAATAGTCTCAGTGAGAATTTCAACAAAGATATAAACATAAAATAGAAAAAAAAAAAAAAGAAAAAGAACCAGTCAAAAATTAAGAATACAATAACTGAAATGAAAATCACATTAGGTGGAACAAACAGCAAATGGTTTTAAGCTGAGGATTGCATCAATAACTTGAAAGACAAGGTAACAGAAAACACCCAATCAGAGCAGCAAAAAATAAAAGATTAAATATATATATATATATATATATATATATATATATATATATATATATATATGATGATAGTTTAAGAGACATCTGGAACAGCATTAAGTGTAATATCACCCACATCATAGGGCTATGAGAAGAAGACAGAGTGAGAGCAAAGGGTTGAAAATCTATTTGAAGGAGTAATGACTGAAAACTTTCTTAACCTGGAAAAAAGAAATAGACATAAAAGTCCAGGAAGCACAGAGAGTTCCAAACAATATGAACCCAAGGAGGCCCAAACCAAGACACATCATTAAAATGCCAAAGGTTAAACACAAAGAGAGAATCTTAAAAGCAGCAAGAGAAAGGAGTTACCTACAAGGTTATCTCCCAAAAGACCATTAGTGATTTCTCAGCAGACTTTGCAGACCAGAAGGTGTTGGCATGAAATATCCAGTGATGAAAAGCAAATACCTACAACCAAAATTACTTTAGTCAGGAAGGCTATCATTTAGAATAGTAAAAGAAATAAAAGACTTCCTAGGCAAGAAAAAGCTGAAGGAGTTCATCACCACCAGACCAGTATTACAGAAATGCTAAAGAAGAAGAAAAAAAAAATTTTAAGTATGAATAAGAAAATATTGCAAAGAAAAAAAAAAAACTCACTGACAAATATAAACACATAATAAAAGCAGTGGATCAACACACCAAAGCTAGTACAAAGGTTAAAAGGCAAAAGTAGGAAGATGATGTGTAATTACAACAGTAAATTAAGGGATAAACACAAATATACACACAAAAGAAGTAAAAAATAATGACAAAAACAAACATGTAGGGGGTGAGTGAAAATGGTAGTGATTTTAGAATGTGTTCAAACTTAAGCGACCATCAATTTAAAATATACCGATATAAACATAGTTTGGCTTATATGAAGCACATGGTAACCACAAACCAAAAATCTGTAGGAAATATAAAAGAAATAAGCAGAAAAGAATCCAAACACAACACTACATAAAATCATCAACATACAAGAGAGCAAGAAAATAAGAAACAGAGAAGAATTATAAAAAAGGAAAAGAAAAAAGGAAACAATTAATAAAATGGCATCAACTACATGCTTATCAATAATTACTTTAAATGTAAATGTTCCAATCAAAAGACGAATGAATAAAGAAGTAAACACATATACACAATGGAATATTATTCAGACACAAAAGAACAAATTCTTACCATTGCAACAACATAGGTGGACCTAGTTATTATGCTGAGTGAAATAAACCAGACAGAGAAAGACAAATACCATATGATTTCGCTTCTATGTAAAATCTAAAAGGCAAAATAAATGAACAAAAGAGAAACTCAAATACAGAGAACAAAAATAACAGTTGCCAGATGGGAATGGGGGTTGGGGGACCGGGTAAAAAAGGTAAAGGGATTAAGGAGTACAAATTGATTGCTACAAAATAGTCATGGAAATGTAAAGTAGAGGTTAGGTGTTATAGTCTATAATATTAAAATAACTATATATACTGTCAGGTGGGTTCAAGACTCACTGGGGAATCACTTTGTAAGTTATATAAATGTCTAACCAATCGACAGTACACCTGAACTAGTAAAAATTGAATGCAACATTTAAAAAAGGTTTTATTAATTTATTTTTAAAGAGTGGAAGGGAGGGAGAAAGAAAGGGAGAGAAACATCAATGTGTGAGAAATACATCAAGGGGTTGCCTCTCACACACTCCCAAATGGGGACTCGGCCCAAAACCCAGGCATGTGCTCTGACTGAAAATGAAACTGGCGATCTTTTTGGTTCATGGGCCAGCACTCAATCCACTGAGCTGCACCAGCCAGGGCTGAATGCAACATTTTTAAGTATTAATAACAATTCTCAAACTCTTCCAAAAAACTTAAGAGGAGAGAATGCTCTTAAGTTCATTTTATGAGGCCAACATTAACTTAATACTAGAGCCCAACAAGGATACTGGAAGAGAAGAAAACTATAGGCCTATATCCCTGATGAACACTGAAACAAACATTCTTAACCAAATAATAGCAAACCAAATTCAACAGCACATTAAAAGGATCATACACCATGATCAAATGGAATCTATTTCTGATGCAAATATGGTTCAACATATGTAATTTAATAAATATAATATACCACATAAATATAATGGAAGAGTAATTGAAAAACCAAAATAAAAAAAAGAAAAAAATATATAATGGAAGAAAAAATTATATAATAATCTTAATAGTTGCCAAAAAAGTGACAAATTCAACATCGTTTTCTGATAAAAACTCAATGAATTGGGTATTGAGGGAAAATAATAGAAGACACGTGTGACAAATTCACAGATGACATATTTAACGGTGAAAGGTTGAAAGATTTTCCTCTAAGATAAGGGTGTCTACTCTCACCACTCTTATTCAGAATAATACAAGAAGTCTTAGCCAGAGAAATTAGGACAGAAAAAGAAATAAAAGGCATCTAATTAGAAAGTAAGAAGAATAATTTTGTATATGGAAAATTTTAAAGATTCCACCAAAAACTGTTAAATCCAATAAACAAATTCAGAAAAGTTTCCAGATATAAAAACAGGTCTACCCAATAACAATAAACTACCTGAAAAAGCAAAAAAAAAAAAAAAAAAAAAAGAGGAGAGAGAAAGCCCAGTTAGGATGTTAGGACCATGTAATAGGAGCAAAAACAATAAGATACTTATAAATAAATTTAACCAAGGAAGTGAAAGATCTCTACACAGAAAACTATGAGATATTGACACAAAAAATTAAAGAAGACAAAATAAATAAAAAAACATATTTGTAGTCATTGATCTAAAGCATTAATACTGTAAAAATGTTCATATTACCCAAAGCAATCTATAGTTTCAATGCAATTCCTATCAAAATTACAATTGCATTATTCACAGAAATAGAAAAGAATTCTAAAATTTGTACAGAATTACAAAAGACTTCAACTAGTCAAAGCGTTCCTGAGAAAGAAGAACAGAGCTGCAGACATCACACATCCTGATTTCAGACTATACTACAAAGGGATAGTACTCCAAATAATATGGTACTGGCATAATTAGAAATTAATATTATAATATATTTGAATAGAAGTCCTATATCCCTATATTCTTTTAAAAAATTTATTTCATCTAGTCTTTATTAAATGTTTTATTTCTATAAATTAATATGTAACAGCGAATGATTACGTATTGAATATATGTTGTTCTCAATTTGTATGGTATGTTTTTATAGGATACAAATTCTCCTTAGGAGAAGATTGTTATTCTTTCTGCTTTCATTTTTCTGCTTTTAATCATTTACTTTTGAAAAGTAATCTTAGATGTGTTCAATTAAATTTTAGGTTTATGTCTGTCCTATACTTCTCTTGTTTAGTTTCCTTAAATATTTCTTTATATAATGGAACTCTCTTTTTCACTCAACCTGCTGTTTCATTATCTTCTATTTTATCCTTTTTCTCCCCCACAGAGCTAGTGATTTAACATTTTTTTTTTTTTATGGAAAGTATATATAAGATGCTTTTCTTCTAAAGTTGTCTCCTGTTTTCTGTAGTACAATTTTTTTTAATTGTGTTTCCTCCCTGATATCTTGGATCTAATGACAGTCATCTTGAAAGTATAAGAGATTCTACTGAATCATTTCACAAGTCTTTCATGGTCATTACTCCATTCTGTGTACTTTTCCGTGAGTGTGAAGGTATGTGAGAACTGATGGTTACATGGATTTTCCTCCATGCCAACATCACTTCCTACCTGGGAGCAGTCAGAATACTCTCACATCACAATCTAAAGGGAGGCCTGGTGTGCTTAGCCCACATTAAACCTTTTAATAATGGATTCATGTATGTGTTTTCATAAATATTTTTTAATAAGTTGGAAGAGAAAAAATTAAGTACCAGTGGAAATCTTGACCAGAAGTCTTAAAAACTTTAGAAGCTGGAATTGAAATGCTCAGTTTAGAAGACTTACTCACTCCCACTACTTCAGTGATACCCAAATTAATGAACCAGGCTTTCCTAGTGCCTTTAGACCCATGCATCCACTTCCTGCCAAATGTCTTCTCCTCAGCCTCACAGGCTTCTCAAATGCAGCATGTCCACAGTGAAACTCATTATTTTGCCTGTATTTCCTACATTTAAAAATGACCACTTATTCTGCATCGTCATATTAACCAGACACCTGAGGTTCATTTTAAGTAATGCAGAGTCCCTTGGTTAGCTCATCTAGCCTGTTGTTCAAAATTTAAATATTCTGCTTTCTTAATATCTATCTTACTTATCTACTCCTTTCTATGCCCACTGTTCCGGAATTGTTAAAGTGTTAAAATAATGTTTTAATTGATTTCTCTGTTTCCTGTCTCATACTCCTCCAATCATCCCTTTTCACTTCTTCCAACGCTTTTTGCAAAAAATAGATTTGATGGTGCTAATACTCACCTTAAAACATCAATATGCTCTCTTTATTTAAAGGATAGTAATGTTCAGACTCACCAGCATCAAGACTCCCTAAAGCATGAAGGTGCCCGTGAGTCACCTGAGGACATGGTTCAAGCATAGATTCTGATTTGGTTGACGTAGGTGGGGCCCGAAGTTCTGTGTTCTAACAAGTTCCCAGGTGATGCCCCTGTTGCTATCCCTTGAACCGTACTTTGAATAGCACATCTGTATCTTTCTATTCATACTCATTTCAAAGCATGTCTTTCTCTCCCTCTCTTACACTGCAGCCCTGCCCTTTTCACCTCCTTACCTTGACGATGCCTAGAAAAGCATCTTGGCGTGACTAGTCATATAGCTACTCTGTTGGGAGCACTCTTCTCTCCCCTTCACACATGAAGAACATCTATTTCTCTTTAACTCTTAACTCAAGTTGCATTTTATAACAGAATTTTTCCTTGTGTCCCCCTTTCCCTATGGATACCCTGGATATGCAAGTTATAAGCTACTTTTAGAGCATGTGTGATTCATTTTTAATATTTAGATTATTTTTGGAGTGCAACAATTATCTTCACTAAGTTATAGTACTTGAAGGGCATAGTATTGGTACCTAGTACACAATCTGCCATGTTGTAGCTACTTAATAAATACCTTTTGTAAGAATGCATGAATATAAAATAAAAAGGAAGAAGTTGCGCATTAATGTGAATTTTATATATACTCGTATTAATTTTCTTTTGCTGCATAACAAATTATCGCAGACTTACTTAGCAGTTTAAGCAACAAAAAAATGTATTATCTCCCAGTTTCCATGGGTTAGATGTCCATGAGTCCTCTGTCCTGAGTCCGGTGAGGCTGGCATCATGACCTGGCCCAGCACTGTGATCTCTCCTGAGGCTTAGCATTGTCATCCTAGCTCCCTGGTCATGATAGAACACATTCCCTGTGCTGGATATAGGACTGAGGTACCCATGCTCTTGCTAGTCATCAGCTGGGCTCACTCTCAGCTCCTAGAGGCTGAGTGTGGCTCTTTGGTGTATCTCCTTCAGGCCCATCACACCAAGGTGGTCTGCCTTCCTCCAGGCCAGCTGGAATCCATGTCTGACTTCTGATCCCTCTCCAGTAGGCTGTGATCAAAACATATACTAGCCAAGGGAGTGACAATGGACTATCTCATCACATTCACAGGCCCGGCCCTCACTCAGAGACAGAAAATTGCACAGACACACATGCACCAGAGCGTGAGAACCTGGTGGGCCATCTTTGAATTCTCCCCTCCACAATTGGTCACTAGAAAACTTCAAGTGCTTGTGAGAAGTTTAGGAAAATAGGAAAGGGAGCCAATAATGAAGAAGAAGATAAAATGAGATTCAAATATATAATCAAGATATGGTGTTTTACCATTATGATATGTTAGAGTTGGATTTAAAAAGAAATTATGTGCTTAAAATCTTCATTTTGTAGATGAATGTAAAATTTGAGGGCCTTGTAATTTGGGGTATTCCTGACTGCTACTAAAATTATCTTCCTTCTACCTTATAATCACCTTCTATTTCAAATCAATGCAAACAAACAAGTGAAAATCCTTCCATCTTTGAAAAGTTAAGTGTATGAAAAGGACTTTACTGTGGAATTAAGTCTGATCAGTCACTCTTAAATTACTTGCTCAACTTTACTGACTCTAAATAGAATCATAAACTTCAAGTTTACAAGAATAAAGTTGATGGCTTTTGAAGTAAGATGGGAAGCTTATCTTTTTGCAAAGTGTAAGTATGCACAGAGCCACTTACATTAGCTTGGCTTAACCTTCTAGAAAGTGAGTCACCAGCTAACACTGCAGGTTTGGGCTCCTGGTAGAGAGTGTCTGCTGCTTTTCTACAAATCTATCTGAATCCTAGAATTTGAATGACAGGTGCTTACTGTTATTGAACATACCAGATTTACCTTTTCATCTCCTTCATGGAATGGGATTAAACTTCTAAACTGTGACAGGTGATATAATGACAGTATTATCAATTTAAAAAATTTTTAACACTTGCTCACTCATGGCTTATTCCCCTGGGATAAATATTTTGAAACCCACCAATGATCTGTGTATCAAAATGCAGTATATTCGTCTCTCATCATGAAAGCATAATTGAGTCAAACACATTTGCTCATAGGTAAAAACCCTGATAGGCCATTATCAATCCCCTTTGTGATTAATGTAAAAAACTCTGGTGGAAGTGCATGCTGGAGCATTCACAATTATGTAGATAAACTTTGTTATTACATTAACACAGTGCTAACATTTCTAAAGCAACCAGGAACTTGGTACCACCTGTAATATCTGAGCATGTCAATTTGCCAGAAAATTAGAGTGAACTAGCAGTGTTACTAACAATACTTTTGGGAGCCATTTTTGCAAAAATGAGAGTAAATATTTTTGGGTTTTTTTTTAATGCTAAAATTTGAAGCAGTACAAGAGCATACTGTTCAGGTCAAGCATCTACTCCCAACTCCTTCTAAGGATGGTAAGCCGAGAGAAGGATCTGACAGTGTATGCTTCAGTGTAGACTAACACCAGGGTTGTGTATGGGAAAATGTTTGCTCATAAAAAATCAAGTACGAAAATTGATAGTTTATATATTTCAAGTTTTTTAAAGAAGCCCTTGTATCATAAAGATGAATTGGGTTCCTATTGTTTACAAAAAGACTTTAATTTAGGGTGTGTCTGTGTTCTTGTGAGAAAGACGATGTGTGTGTAACCATAGAACCACCTTAAAATGGTTTTACCCTGCCCTGACCCTTGCGGCTCAGTTGGTTGGAGCGTCAGTCCACAAAGTGAGAGGTCACTGGTTTGGTTCCCGCTCAGGACACATGCCTGGGTTGTAGATTTGGTCCCAGTAGGAAAGAATTCAAGAGGCAACCAATCAATGTTTTTCTTTCACATCTATGTTTCTCTCCCTCTCTTTCTCCCTCCTTTCCTGTCTCTAAAAATAAATAAATAAAATATTTTTAAAAGTGGTTCTATTCTATTTAATGAAATATTGAGTTGCTTTTCAGAGACAGCAGACCAAAAAAAACCACACGTCATGGAGCCAGGGTGTGTGTCAAGGAGAGAACTAGCTGACTTGCAGCTGCACCAAGAACTGAAGTCTCATGCCCAACCCCAGCCTCACCCACATGGATCCAAAGGACCAGGACATAACCTGAACGTGAGCACCAGAACCCTTCAGAAACAAGAGGTCTGTTGTCCAGGAAGATGTAGTGTTGACACCCCTTTAGCATAAATAGCCAGGTTCCAAGGTCTTCCAGAGAAAACTTGCCCCCCAGCACTTTTGCACCCCTGTTTCTCCTGGGCTTTAAAAACCCTTAACCTAGTCCAGCCAGCAAGATGGATCTGAGCCACCATTAGGTCTCCAAACTTCTTGGTTGGCACCTTCTCAGTCAATAAAACTTTTCTTACTCCAAAGTTTGATATTTTGAGTTTTGGCCTTTCAAAGCGTCAGGCACACAGACTTTGCTTTGGTAACATTTGTTCTTCATGGCACCTACATTTTCTACTTGACATTAATCTTCTCAGACCAAGTTGTCTAACTCAGGCCTGCAAAGAGTGTCCGCCTCACCTTTAGATGGTACTGGTGAAAATGTTATATTTAATATATATTATAATATATAATATCATTATAACACTTACATATATAAGTATTTATTATAATACTTGTATATAAGTATAATAATATTTGTATATAAGTATAATAATACTTATGCATATATATTATGTAATCGTTGGCAGCTGTCCGTCTCGAGAGACGATGGTGTAGCTTCTTAAGAGTCTATCTGCACCGCCGAGAATGGCTGTGCAGTCCGACTCGGGAGTGACACGGTATCTGTCTCCTCCCGTGTTAAATCGACATCTTGCGATGACGCTGGAGTGTCCTCTCCAGTGAAGCTGAAGCTACAGAGCCTGGGCAGGGTGATATGGAGGGTCTGCTGTTGCCCATGCAGCAGACCCCCCCTCTCTTCGCAGCTGAAGGATCCAAGGGAAAGACGGAGTCAATACAGCTTGGCTTCAGGTGCGCCGCAGGAGTTGCCGGTGTTGACTACAACGTCAAACCGCCTTAGGGACTCCGGCTCCGGATTTTCTGTCGGGGTTTACTCCCTTAGCCTTTCCCCTGAAGAGGTATGCCGCAAGGCAGCGGAGGTTTTTTGGAATCAGAGTTTTCCTTCTCTGATGTGCCCTGACTGGAAGATCGAACCAGCGACACTTAGCTCGCAGGCCGATGCTCAATCCACTGAGCCAAACCAGCCAGGGTCATATTATGTAATAAACACATAAATATTACTGAATATTGTTTTTTCCTCTATAATGAGCTCAGTAATTTCCTCCAAACCTTTTCTTCCACACATGGTGGAAGTAGCTTCCTGCCACCAGAACTTTGTGCTTTGACCTTCAGCAGTGTACTGTTGTGACTGGGAAGTGGCTTCCCAGAGAAAGACCACATTTATGTGCCTCTTCACACTTCATGAAACCATTTACTGAGTTCTAGCAAAATGCGAGCCAAGCATATGTAATATTACATCGCCTCCAAGGCCGGTCCACAAAAGGTTCCCACTCTTCCCTCCTCTGCTTGGGGGTTGGGAGGAGGCTGATGACTTAGAGGACAGAGTGGAGTCACAGAACAGAAGGAACCTGGATCCCTGCATCACCCTACGGAGGAAAGCCAGCCTCCCCCGACCCAGGATGACCAGCACTAAGATTTATAGGAAGAAAAATAACTCTTATCTTGTAACGCCAGTAAAGTGTGAGATTTGTTTGCTGCAGAAGCTATCATTACCCAAAACAATATAAAAATCAAGGCCTTGAAGTACATGCTGCCTTTAAAAAAGTAGCTGAAATATCTGACAGGAGCTTAGCAGTTTCGCAGTAGGCAGTGAGGAAACAGATCTAGCAAGCTGGATATCCCTGCTCTGCTGTAGTGAAACATTTGGTAAAACTGTCACCCTTGTTAGCGTGGAAAGCAGACCAAGTGCTGCTGAGTCTGTGCATCTCAGGAAAGTGGTTGGAAAGAGCCAGAATGCTAGCATATGTTCCTCTTCCCTTGCCGTGTTTGGCGAGGTATGTCAAGAAAGAGTAAGTTGCTTTGCAGATAAAAAGAAATGGAATAAAAATATCAGAAATTTGGAATTGCACGGGTTTGTAACTGTTTCCAGAGGACAAACAACATGAAGGAAGACTTTAAAAGCCTTGTAGCCACAAAGGCCCAAGAAAACTTCTCAGTGAAACAGCAGCACAGCCTCGCAGCTGAGACCAGATTAAGCATGGGGCTTCCCCCTGGCCTGCTGTTCCAGGTAGCCTCACGATGCTTACCCTTCCCTTGAGAGAGAGAGGCACAGGGGAGAGGTATCGTCGGCGGCGGCAGCCGTCCGTCTCGAGAGACGATGGTGTAGCTTCTTAAGAGTCTATCTGCACCGCCGAGAATGGTTGTGCAGTCCGACTCGGGAGTGACACGGTATCTGTCTCCTCCCGTGTTGAATCGACATCTTGCGATGATGCTGGAGTGTCCTCTCCAGTGAAGCTGAAGCTACAGAGCCTGGGCAGGGTGATATGGAGGGTCTACTGTTGCCCATGCAGCAGACCCCCTTTCTCTTCGCAGCTGAAGGGTCCAAGGGAAAGACGGAGTCAACACAGCTTGGCTTCAGGTGCGCCGCAGGAGTTGCCGGTGTTGACTACAACGTCAAACCGCCTTAGGGACCCCGGCTCCGGATTTTCTGTCGGGGTTTACTCCCTTAGCCTTTCCCCTGAAGAGGTATGCCGCAAGGCAGCGGAGGTTTTTTGGAGTCAGAGTTTTCCTTCTCTGATGTGCCCTGACTGGAAGATCGAACCAGCGACACTTAGCTCGCAGGGCGACGCTCAATCCACTGAGCCAAACCAGCCAGGGGCAGGGTAGAGGTATAGTGTAGAAATAAAGCAGGTACCCATACTGTTCCAGAAAGGAACGTTTAGTGTGATTGCGGGCCCAGGGAACTGGCTGGAAAAACAATGAATAGTGTGGATTGTCTTTGTTGAAGCACTTACTCTGCCCTACCCAATACGTTTCCAAAGAGTGGCTTATTATGCATGAGTCCCATCACAACTTGCATTGGCTCAGTGCCAATTTCATATCGCCCTTGTTTGTTTGGCATGAAAGCCTTCATTTGAACATAGGCATTGTGATGGTGGAGCTTCCTCTATTCCTGTATACCTTAATGGCTCCTAGAGGAAACAGGCCAAGTACATGCAATTCTTTCCATGGTGTGCCTAAGTCAGACAGAGCTATAATATGTACCATGTACCAAGAGTTACTTAATGCCTACTCCTTTATGACAAAAGAGGTGATCAAAGACACTATCTGGAAGCAATATTTCCTAAATGAATACCTTCAGGTGCTATCAATGGAAAAAGAGGGAAATCGTGGGGGCAAATGTTTTCCTTTGGGGATGTATTAAGTGAGAAAAACTGAAATGACAACATTTCAATGATGTTGATTTCTGCTGTCTAAAAATTGCCAACATTTCATTTCTTCTTTGCCTGGCAGAGAAGCCCACCTCCAGGGGGAAAAAAAAACCAAAAACATGATCTTTTCATTGTCAGGCAAGTGCTGTGCACAGCAAAAAACAACCTGATATTAAACCACAAACCAAGTGAACTAATAAATAAAGATGCCAAATGCAGTTGAGTAGTGATGCTCCATATCTAACAGTTTCAGGGGACAGGACCCATGCAAAGCATTTTCACATATTTTTTTTCTAAGACGCAGCCGACTGTGTTTTGTAAATTATAGATTAGCTGGAAGCACAGTCTCCCCTGGAGGGGCCCTGTGCTGAGTTGCAATCCAGGGATATTGAAATAGAAGCAATGGCGAGTCTGACGGTAAATTGGGAAAGAATTTACCTTTGCAGTGATTATTCCCAGCTTCCATAAAAACAAAACACCGAGAGAGATACGCATTGCTGAACTGTGTGAATATGTGCAGGGAAGGGAGAAGAAGAGAAAGGGGAAGGAAATACGTACGCTTTTTCTCACGAGATATCACAGATTTCTCCGAAGGACCGAGGTTCTCTCAGTAGTTTTGAAATCTTTGTCTGCCCTGAAATCCACAGGCATCTTAGGCAGGAAGTAACCCACAATAGCACTGGGATCATTAATGACAGACACACTCATATTGAATACAGAAGCAAAGTCATTTTCACCTTAAGTTTAATGCATTCCTGGAAACCACGAGAGAATAGCTCTGAGGAATGTCCTTTAATGGCAAGTGATAGAAAAATTCTTGCTACGATTTTTGGCAACCACACAGTTATCTAAAACAAGGAAAGAAAATTATATTTGGAGCCAAAAATATGACCTCCTCATTTATTCGGTAGGCCATGAATACATTTGTGGCAAACAGATTTTCTGCTCACCTAGCTAGAATGATCACAGTAGAGAAGACTAGTCCGAAAGCAGAAAATGGAGAAGTGCATACTGTTCTGCCAAAAAGGATTATGGTTGGGCGAACTTTTAAAAACAACTTCTTCAGATCCTTAAGAAAGTTCATGAAATTGTGTGAAAAGTCAAGGGTTAGTGTGAGTGATAAGGATGGACATCCCCAAGAGGAAAACAGAAATGGGGAGAAGGAAGAAATGAAGAAGCACTTCAGTGTTCTCCCTTGGTTGCTGCTACGGAAGAAGAAATTGAGGTTGTAAGGGTAAAAACCAGTGCCTTAGGGGTAGGAAGCTTAATAAAAGCTATTGAGATAAAGGAAAGTTCATGGAATAGATGGCTTTCCCACTGACATTTATGAAGAATTCACTGACAATTAAGTGCTCCAAGCTTGGTGGACGGTTTCAAAGCAATTTTGGAAAAACAGAAGAAGGCAGAGTCAATGACACCAAGGCTATTGACTATTTTGTTTAAAAATGGCGTGACAGAAGGTGTCAGGAATTGAAGGTCCTTAGCACTATTGAATTCAAGTTTTAAAACACTTATGGGAATTGCATTGTAAGTCCAGCCATCGTAGCTGACAGAATGATACACGAGGACCCAAACCATGTAATAAAAGGGAGGAAGATCACGCATGGCTTAGTCACCCGGAGTGCAAAAGTAGGACATACTGAATTTGGAACATGGTCAGGTTGCTTACCACTCTTGGATAAAGACATTGTCTTTGAGTCGCTAAGATTATGAGTTTGAAGTAACCCATTAGCCATATAAAAACAGGGGTAAGTCATAAAGAAGAGAGTGCCATGAGGTGAGGTAAATAAAGATGTCCACTTTGCATTATTTGCCGCATGCATTAATGATGTATTTCTGGTTTTAAAATGTATCCATAGGAGACTCATGCTGAGAAAAGGGATACAGAAAGTGTCAGACAATAACATATGTGGAGCATCAATGATATGGGAAATGAAGATGAATTTCACTCTACTTCTTTACCCATAAAAAGTCTATGAATATAACCGTAAAATTACTGCATTAAGAAAAAACTAAAGTGAGCATTGGTGCCCTACCATTCACATAGTCAGTGCACAGGTTGTTGTACAAACCCACCTTGGATAATATCAAAGCCATAAATGTCTATCCCCTTCATACGCACGCATGCACAGAAACACACACATGCAAGATTTCTTCACAAATCAACACCCCTAGCAAATAGAATAATGCCAAATATATAGTAGATAATCAACAATTTCTTTAAAGTTAAATGCAAATAACAAAACAACACATAAACAATAAACAGCAGCAAACCTTGAGGTTGGTTTTGAGGTAATTAATGAGAAATAGATTTGAAAATAACATAGGAGGGTAGAAAGTGGAAAGGAAAAGAAAGTTCCTGGAGAACATAGAAGCTCTCTTTTGACCATGTGTCTAATTCGGCCTCCATGTCTCACTCCAGAGTTCTTTAATAAAGCACACACTGTTTTATACCACGACCAAAGCAATTGTCAAATTTCTCCAGATATTTTTTTTAACCAAAGAGAACAACATGACCACCTCAGACGTGCAGGAATCTGGTGCATATGCTCTCCCAGTCCCAGAGCTTAGAGGCGCTTGCATGGGGCAGAGGTGGATGGAAGGCACATGGTAGTGCCAGGTCTAGAGCAGGGAGGAGGGCCGGGGGAGGGCCGGGGGAGGGTCGGGGGAGGGCCGGAGGAAGGCCGGAGGAGGGCCGGGGGAGGGCCGGGGGAGGGCCGGGGGAGGGTCGGGGGAGGACCTCGGAGCCCAAGTGTGTGCAGCTGGTGCTGGAAATGGCTGCACCTGAGCCCATCACCTTCACAGAAACCTCCATCCACACCTGAAAAGCCCAGGCTGCCCACCACGTGGGACCAGCAGGATAGGGAGACCCTCTCTTTTAAAACATGGACATTTCTGACCAAATCATAAAGAAATTATGAGACAGTATAGACCTAGTCCCAAAGAGGGCCTTGCGATTTCACTTTAAGCCACTCTCAGGTTTAGTCGGGTGATGAAGATGATGGAAGGCACAGAATGAGCTGAGGTCAAGCATCCTTGGACAGACTGTGACCTCAGGCTCATCAGGTTCTGGTGGGAAAAAGACTGAAGATCTGGAAGCTCTGTTTCCAGTCTTGTCCTTTATGTGACAGACACTGCTCAAAGCTCAAACATCAGGACCTTTATGTCCAGCATGTGCTTCCAGAATTATCTAAAACCTAAACTGCATTTTACTGCAATCACGAACAAGAGGAACATCATTGGTCAAAGCTTTGCAGTGACATGGATATATAGCACTTAGAGAATTTCCAAGATGCCTCGTATCAAAAAACTACATTTTGTATTGCCAGACTTATTATTCCATCAACTTTACATCTGAGAATGGTTGATGGTTACAGCTCATTCAGAGAGGTGGTCTGTTTTGCTAGGTCCCTGCTTAGAGGACCTCTTCATGTGAGTAACGGGGGCCACAAAAATGCGAAGGGGTGCATTATCCTGAATCTCAACATCTGCAAACCCGGTGTCCTGTGTGTACAACAGCAACAGAGAGACAACTATGCCACCCACCAAAAGTTACAGGCCGTGGATATAGAGACAGACCCAGATGGTGTCTCTTCAATGATGGGCCTTTCTGACCAAACCCTGACTCCACATGGGCTCAAGAGAAGAAGGCAGCAAGCAGACATGCATTATACCGACTGCGACGCTGTAGAGCAAAGTTGTGAAGGCCAGTGCCCCCACTCATTCCGGGGGTCAATGGCAAAGCACTGGAAATAAACAATGAGCAAAAGACATCAGGACTTCCACTTCCTGGTGTTCAGAATCTGGGGATCTCTGCATGTGGAAGCTAACATTTCCACCCACGGGCTAGCAAATTAATTTAGAAAACTTTTTTCTTACTAAGAAAATCTTAAGAAGTCAGGGCTTAGAAGTGGTCATAACCCTGGAGCCTGGGAAGTAAAAACCTAATGCCAAGCAGACCTGCCAAGAGCACATGGGAGGCAAGCTGTGCCAACTGTCCCTGGAAGCCTAGGACCTTGGGTTTTGCCATGTGGAACTTGAGTATGTTTGCTGCTGATGGAAGGAAAAGAGAGCTCCCACTGTACTGACTGCTTCAGCTCTCTACAGCTAGGCTGGGTCTAGAGCTATTGGGTTGGCCAAAAAGTTTGGTTTTTTTTCCATAACATGGCTCTAGTAGTGCTTAGTTACCTTCATCGTCATTCAAAACAATTTTGTTAGATTGTATTGTGACAGCTGTCATATCAGAGTGTATTAAAAAAAAGTATCCAAATTGGTGAACTTTTGTGCAGCCATTTTAATATTGAAGATAGAAGAAAATAACATGTTTTGCATTTTATACTTTATTATTTCAGGAAACATAAAAACACAACTGAAATGCAAAAAAAAATATGATGTATGCAGTGTATGGAGAAGGTACTGTGACTGATCAAATGTTTTAAAAGTGGTTTGTGAAGCTTCATGTTGGAGATTTCTCACTGGGCACTGCTCCACAGTTGGGTAGACAAGTTGAAGTTGATAGAGATCAGATCAAGACATTAATTGAAAACAATCAACATTCTACCTTGTGGGAGATAGCTGACATACTCAAAATATCCAAATCAATAACATTATCGGTGAAAATAAAAAATCTGTCTTTTATTTTACAGAAAAAATACATACTGAGTTTTTGGCCAACCCAATAATACAAGGCCTCAAGTTCCTTTTTCACCGTAACACCCTGGGCTCTCCACCTTTTGTACAAAGAAGGAGGGAGGCAAACGTCTGAGACAGCTCAGAGTTGGCCATCTGTCAGGGCAGGGGCAAACCAGATGCCTGGAGACACAAATCCTGCTTCCTGGTTAGCTGGAAAAAGAATTTAATTAAAACCTGATCAAACAAAATAACAGAATGGGTTACTTGGATGTAGCCTCATCCTCTTATTTCTATGAGAAAACTTGAACTGGAATCAAACTTTTCCCCCCTCACTCTTTCCCCTGAGGGGAGGAGAGATCTACCTGATTGGTCAGCCTGGGAAACTTCCAGAGCACCTGTTCTGTGGTTGGACAGGTGACCCAGAATGCAGTGTCCCCTCCACCATGCGGTAAACAGGCCTGGAGATGGGCGGGAGGCCTGAGACTGCATGGACAGTCTGCCTGAGACTGCATACTATTTATTACCAGTGACAAAGCCAATATTGTCATCTGACTTCTTGGTATATTTCTCAATTGGTTCAGAATATTCAAGGCAGTGCTATGATTGATGGTCCCCTCTCCAGCCTTCTCTCTTGGACAAGTGGAAAGAGGACAGCACTTGGAGCCCAAGGCCTTGGTTTGAATCACTGGCTGTTGCCTTGAGCACTTTCTCACCTTGAGATAAAAAGGAAACGGTAAATGCTTTACGGATACCAGATGCTAGTTACTGATGAACACTTATTTTTCTCCTTTGTTCTTTTATTTCTTTCTCTTTCTTTCCTCCTTGTTTCTTTCCATGTCTTGGTTTTATTCTGAAGTTTCTCTGCTAGCATCTTCACAGAGGTATAAGCTTGAAGAGGATTGGAATGCTACTCATCCTAATTGAAAGAATAGTTTTAGTAGAAGATGTTTTTTGTCTTTAAAAAACAAAGAAAAAAAAAAAAAAAACAACTAACATTACCAAAGCAATGGAGAATAAAATAAGGACTGATAGAATGGAAAAAAGAGAGAGGATTCAGATGTGGGTGTGAAATGTTAAAAATAAGAAATTTTAGGAGAAATCTCTGTGCAGTAGAAACATGAACAACAGAAAAGAAGCCATCAAATGTTTCATTGTGTGTTGCTCTGACAGGGAGCTGCCTGGGGCAGTGATATAGGCCTGGTCTTCCTACCCGTTTCCTTATGCCAGAGTTTAACAACTCCTTCAGATTTCAAGACCCTGTTAAAGCCAATACTTCCACAATTCAGGTTCACTTTTATTTGATGAAATCAGTAGCATTTAAGTGGGCTTATTATTAAACATGACAGCAACGACACACTTACAAAAAGAATACAAAAGTATGCAGGTCATGTTAGTTATCAAGTCTACACTGCCCTGTGTGTGGTCTGGGCCCCACAGATTGGGAATCATGTCTTACACTTCACTGGTGCCACAAGGAACATAAATGCTTTCATTACTGCTGCAAAATCATCATCATCATCATCATCATCCCAAAAATAGTAAAGTGAGCTATGCTGAGAAAGTACTAAGTACTTTATATGGTTTATCTTGTTTAATTCTTCTAAAAATCCTGTGAGGTAAAATTGCTGAACTCTTTTTGGAAATGAAGAAACAGAGATCTAAAATTATTAAGTAATGTGCCCTTGAGTTGAAATTAGGATTCCAGAGCAACTGATTCTGAAGCCTGACTTAGCAACCCTTACATGATATTTATGGAGTTGCCCATAGTTCTGGGTAGAACTAAAAAATACATACAGAGAGAGGACATGAAATAATGAAGTGATTCCTACTTGGTCATATTAGTGACTAATTTACAAATAAGATAAATAGGGTGATGACTACTGAAGAAGATAGAGTTATGGTGACAAAACCACAGGAGAAAAGGGAGAGAAATATCCCCATGAAGGTGAAGTGAGAAGAAAAATGGTAATTAGAAAAGGGACAAAGAGGGCTGGATCTGAATATTTATGCTTCCTGTTATTCATGTGGCAGTGACTGAAATGTGATGTGTAAGAATGAATAGCATCTGATTTAAAAAGAAAAGTGTGGGAAGGAGGAAGAACACATTGCTATAAATAATGTTACCAATATTTTTAAGATTACATATGTATAATTAAAGGAAAGGAAGGATTTAGTAAAATAATAGTAACTAGAGGACAGGTTTTACAATAGATGGTTGGTCAGTCTGAGTTCTTTGGTGGTAACTGAATACATGAGAGTTATTCTTGGCAGAATGGGGGATGGCTGTGTGACCCCTGGAATGAGTCTCCGGGTTCCCACTCAAATGTCAGTGTACAACAACCCTGACTTGTCCCACATCCATGGAGCAAGAAAGCTCTCTCTCTATCAGCCTTTCAAATGCCTGTGATTCGGCTGCTTCCTCCCTGACACACTCTGTCCCCAAACTGACCACATAACTACCCGGCTCTTTTCGTATTCTTGGTACCCGGCCTATGCTCGTCAGGGTCTAAACTTAAGAAGATGGGCATGATATCACTTCCAGGATGTTAACCAGTATTCCTCATGAGAGAGTACAACCCCCCTTTCTTCCCACCACACATGAACGATTTAAACCTCCTGGACATATATGCCCACCCAAAGGGAGACGGTCATTTTTTCCATAATCTAATGTTTACCGAACTGCAGATCCTGAGATATATGCCAAAGGGTAAGGCTGAACAAGCCAGACACAGTGCCAGGGCAGTAACTGCAAGAATAGTACATTTTATATGTGAAACAAACAGGAAGTTTATTAATGAATAGGGAGACATGGGGCACGGCATGACTTAGGTAAGGATTTGCGGAAATATTTTTTAGAGAAATTATATGTAAATGGAGACCAACAGGCATAAGAAACTGAGTGCGACAGCCTGAGAAAGACTTGGCATAGTTGGAGAGAGCCTCAGGACCAGGCATGCGGCGCACAGTTGAAAGAGGTGAATTTGGAGAGGTAAGCAGGGGTCAAGTCCTGAAGATGTTTAGATTTAGGCCCTGAAGGAAGTTGAGATTAATGGAAAGCTATTGGAGGGTCTAAAAGGATAAATAATGACACCTGAGTTATATTTTAAGATGACTATATAGGCTGTTCTGTGGAGAATGGATTGGAGAGGAGGCACGAGAAGGAGAGAAGGAAGTGAGCTCCTCAGAGCACAGGAGGTACCTGTGACTTCTTCCTTATGTAGCTGCTGGGATAGGGACCTGGAAGGAACACAGAGTGTAGCTTAAGGACACCTGCTGTGGAAACGGGCTGACTGAGCTCAATCCAGACACCTCTACAAAGGATCCAGGAGGGTTCTGGCATTTTTTAAAAACTGTGTTTCAATTTCCTCAACTAGGTAATAATAATCATACTTATCTTTTAGGGTGGTTGTGATAATTAATCATAAAATGCATGTAAGGAACCTGGCATGCAGTGATTCCTGGATTAATATTAGCCCTTTTTTTGGCTGTTATGGTGACTTTAAATGTTATGGTGTTGGAGGGAAGGAACTCTTAGCCATGTATGAGTTGAGAAGGCTAGAAAAATGTGATTCATAGAAAGGAGTAACTTCAAGCCAGATCTCCCTCTTAATAGCATTGACTCCAGAATAAGAGCTGCCAATAAGCCTAGAAATTTGCACCCATAGTTTTAATCATTTCCATAACAGTTTTTCAATGTAGATATTCCTAGTCCCATTTTAGATATGGAAAATTGTGCCCCAGAGGAGTTAGGTAATTGCTCAAGGTGACCTAGTTAGTAGCAGATCCAGACTTCAATCCAGATCTGTCTCTTTCCAAACCCCATGCTCTTTCCACTATAACAGCCCATCCATAGCACACACCCGCATCTCAAACACATCTCAGGGTCTTAGGATTCCGCAACATCTGTGTTTCTCGGCACAGGGTATCTTATCTATGGGAAGAACCCTGGTGACATGAAAAAGAAAGAAATCTGCCCACTCCAAGTCTTATTAAAAGGCGGTAGAACAGACCCATTCCATCTGGTATTCTATAAAGCTCAGCCTTGCCAGGTAAAGTCTGGAAATGAGGTTGTACCCACTGCTGAGTACCAACTGTTATATAGCTAATTAACCACAGCGATTTGGGAAGGAACCCATTAAAGAGACCAAATACAGCATGAAGAAAAAGAAAATGATAATGACGCTGCTTATTATTGTTATTGCCATTAATATTAATATTAATACTATTATTCAGTTTTATTATTACTCTGATATATCATTATTATTGCTATCTTCTAGCATCTTCTGCATAAATCTATCACCAAATGTTTTAGAGGTTTAATATAATTATAGTTATGTAATTAAACAAATAGAAATAATAGTTGCACAATTGTAGAGTTACATAATTATTGCCCTGCAATGGAAATAATAAATAAAATTTACATGCCTCCATAGCAGTTACATTAACAACAATAGAAACACTGAAGGTAAAGCTGAAGAATTATGTAATGGTTACATAATTAAATAATAAATTATCCCAGAACTACAGGGACATGCACTATATAAAGCAGCTTACAGAATGGAGGAGAAAAGGAAACCATTAAGCAATAAAAAAAAAAAAAACTTTTTTAAAGATTTGCCTATGGATATGAAGCTAAGCAACATGGGCCCAGAATGGGAGCTCTGGGGTTTGTAGTAAGAAGGGCTCCTCAGCTTCCCATTTTAGATTCAGACATCCATGTGGATTTATTTACCCTCAGAACACAAAGTAATTTGTCTGAGGCTATAAATCACTTGGAAAATATAGTCCCCTTAACTAAACAGCTTATCACGTGTGGCATACATTTAATCTACTTTAAATTATCACAAAATTTAGCTTTTGTCTTGGCTAAATTTTATATAACTACTCTACGACAACCTGCACTGACACCAGGACCAGTGTGTGCAGGCAGGATGGAATTTGTGCCAGAGGATGAGAATGTTAGTGCAGGTAGCTAAATATTAACAAAGGAGGGAACAAAGGGAATCAAACAGTATTAAACATAATAAACTAGGGAACAGGAGTCTGCTTGCTTCACCAGGAAGTTATAGCTTCAACCATTCCCCAGGGAGCCACCTGTCATTCCCAGCAGATCACTGAGTGGAGGAACAGAACAATAATAGGGAAGGTGAGCACATGTGCAGTAGGAGCCAAGATGGCGACCATGGAGGCGCGACAGTCTAGCCTGGGGAAGGGATGGGTTGGATAAGAGACACAGCCCTGGAAGAGCTGGGGAATGGATTGGTTAGAAGTGGACCCATCAGAAGCCTATGGAAGTGTGAGAAGTTGGTTGGTTAGTTTGAAAGGAGTGCCTGGTCCTTCCCAAACTTAACAAGCTTCTCTCTCTCTCTCTCTCTCTCTCTCTCTCTCTCTCTCTCTCTCTCTCTCTCTCTCTCTTCCCCTCTCTAGGTATCATGTGCTTGACCCATGCACTCACACATTTCATAGCAGCCATGAAGGTCTAGCCGCCACATGGGGGTGTGGCAGACACATGGGCTCCAGTGGACTAAGCTTTAATATTAGCAAAAATATTGGGACACTGGCCCTGTTTCTGGCGCTGATGAAGACAAAATTGGACTTTTTCCATGGTGGGATGGATGGAGACGGGACGTTGGGAACCCAGGGGCACACCTTAGATTTTTTCCATCTGGCACCACAGATCAATCTTACCACTCCCCAATCTCCCATACATGGACCCCCGGAATGCCTTCCTGGGGGTGGGGGGCATTCTGGGGAAGGACACAATTGCCACCGGCAAGAAGAATGGTATTGTTTTGAGATTATTTAAAATTATTGAAACAGTCACTGTATCACAATGTTTCTTCAGTTGTATTATCGCAATATTAACATACACAAATACGTGGAAGGCCTAAGATGTTTGATGTTAAATTACATATTTAGATGACTGACTGACTTGCTAATATTTTTATCCCAAAGTTCTGCAGTGAGGCTGCCTAGTTTTTATAAAAAAGATATCTTTATTGTGGCCCAGAGTGAGGGACATTATCATATACCTGAAGGCATAAAATGTACACCTACTCTAAAGACTGAGTTCAGACTGGGATGCCCAAGTGATAGCAACGCATTTTGCTCTCTGAATCCCCTGTCTCTGCAGGTGTCAGCACATCGAGCTCCTTGTTGGGATGAGTGGCATGATGGGACATTCCTGGGATGCCAGCAGCATGTGGTGTGAATAAGCACATGGCATCTCTCCGCAGTGATGATGGGGACACAGAAGGCTCCTGTCCAGAGCCAGCAGGGAACAGAGCCGTAGTCTGCCAGCATCTCTGTAATTCATATTTCAAGGAGGCCCTCACGTCTACCTCCGGCCTGTTCTGAGAGCAGCCAGGTTGGGCCATTATCATAATGGGGTCACCTGGGAGGCTGAGAATAGACAGGGGAGAGGTCTACTGGGGAGAACTAATTGACTCCTGTCTCATTACGTGGCTCAGCTTGACAGGCAAAGCTAGTGATTGGAAAAGAACGACCTCAGAAGAGGCCCACGCCAAAGAAGGGCCGAGAAGCCGTCACACCTGCTGGGTCTGGGGACTGTGAGCCGAATGCCCGGTGTCAGCCTCACACATTCAGGTCATAATTTTCCAACATGCAGCTCTGACTGGCCCCTGGCCTGTAGGGAGGCTCTGCTGACCATCTGCCTGTATTCCTGAGCTGCAGTGATGAAGGACACTCAGAATTCAGCCACTTTGGCATCTTTTTGTCCCCAAGCCTCAATATTTCACCTTTAAAGCCTTTTGACTCTTCCCCAGAGGAGGGTAAAAGTAGGGCCCTTGTCTAGGTAAGGAGGGCAAATTTCCATCATCCTGGCACTTCAAGAACTTTTCCAAGGGCTCCTCTTCCCATTGTTATACTGAGCCGCGTGGGCACCTACGCAAAAAATGCTCCATTTCCTCAGTCACTGCTGAGGGGGCTCCTGGAGGCACCATGGTGCCCATGAAAGTGCTGGGCCTTGGGAAAGGGAGAAGCCCGATGGAGCAGCCAGCTCAGACCTCCATGACAAAATGCCATAGGGTGGGTGGCTTACACAACAGACACTCGTTTTCTCAAGTTCTGGGACCTGGAGTTCAAGGTCCGGGTGCCAGCCTGGGTGGGTCCGGGGCTTGCCCCATAGCTGTTTCTCCCTGACACAGAGAGAAAAGTCTGTCTCTCTTTCTCTTCTGAGAGGCGCCTGATCCATCAGGAGGGGCACACCCCCATGATCTAATCTAACCCTAACGTCATCCCAAAGGCCCAGTCTCTAAAAACCATCATGTTGGGGATTAAGGGTTAAACATACGGATTTGGCAGGACACAAACAGCCAGCCCATATAACAGCTGGGTTTGAATTCCAGCTTTTTCTCTTTAGGAGGTGTGGCTCCTGTGAGATTTCAATGCCTGGAATCTGTTACTTCCCTTATGTAGGGTGACTAACAATGCCTACTACACTGGACCTGCCATGGGAAAGAAGAAGAGTTAAAAGAGGAAAACCTTCTGACACATGCTAGGTATTGAAAAGTGTGAGTTCTGATCTCTCCCTCTCATCTTTCAATGTGTTTCTGATCTATGGTAGCATCAGTTGGTTTTGGTTTTTGTTTTTTTGGGGGGGGTGTGTGTGTGTTTTTGTGTTTTATCATGAGTTTTGACCTACCCCTCTTTGATTTTCTGTCCATCCTGATGAGGTTGTACCTTACTCTCTCAGAAAACAACAGCAGTAACTATTTCCCCTAGGAGGTACGATGGCTCCTCCACTCCTAAGGGTCCCCCGAAGAAGGGGTGTCTGTAATGGGGCCTTAGGAGAAACACAGCAGACCTTTCCCATCACCGTGACTCCCCATCACGAGTGTCCCTTTCGTGGGCTCCCTTTTCCCTCATGTCAGAGTGTCATTGTTCTCAGCACCAAACCCAGTCATGCAGCCATGTTTCCAGGAGCCTGTTCCTGGAAATGGAATCCCCTTGCCCTTCCTTCCCCGCTAGAGACACCAAGATTCTGCCCTCAGGTCTCTGCTCGTGGCTGCAATGTCGGTTGCAGTGAAACAGTGCAACGTGAGACACTTCCCCTGACGAACGTCTTTGTACTGAGCAGGGGAATCAGAACGGAACAGATGTTTTAAGGACTCCATAAATCCACGAAGATAAAAAACCACCCACCCAGCACTTTTTAACAATGCACCATGCTGATGAACCAGCATATTGGAAATACCAAAATAAATATAAAATCCCATGGAAACCTCGGAATAAATCTCAGGGTTTTTTTTCCCCTCTTTTTTTTCTTTAGTAACATATACCAGGCATCATTTTTAATGCTCAGTGAAGAGCCACAATGGGAAACAGAAAGTCTATAAAACCCTGCTGCTTCTCTCCGAAGTGACCCAACGATCAGCCACAATGTGTGTGAATCACCCTCCAATTGCTTCCTGAAAAGCTCATTTCACTCTCCCCCAGAACCTTCTCCCTCTCCCACTACATCCAATGTTGTCATGTTTCCTCTCATAACTTCTTGCTGAATTCCAATGAGGTTTTCTAATTAGCTTAATTAATTTTCTGCCCAACTCAATAAGGCTGTCCCTGGTTTAGAAATAATTGGACTTCCCAAACACCATTTTCCCTCCCTCTGTTTCTCTGTGGTGAGTTGTGATCCAGCCTCCTTTAATAATTCAAAATTAGCTTCTGTTTTTCAGATGATGGGTTCATGTTCAGAGAGTTATTTAGTTTTTTTCATTAACGTTCTGCCATCATGCTTTCTCTCCTATAAAGAATACCTCAAAAAGCATTAAAAATAAAAATGAAACTAGGGTCTGTCTCTTCATGGAGAGATCAGTACCCTTGGGATCAAGTTTTTGGTGGCTTCTTATCAATTTCAGGAAGGTAAATGTAAATTAATGACTTAAGTAAAGTATATTCTTTCCTGCTAAGTTTGATAGCAGCTATGAAAATAAGTTCTAGCAAGCCAGAGTATTAACACCATGAGAAATGTCTTAAATATGTTCAAACAACTTGCTTCCTATGTAGCAGCAGCCTTCCTTCTAACCTCTTACATATTTTTATATGGTTGTGAATTTGTTCCTATAAGCAAATAAAATTGTTGTTAAATACAGAAGTTTGTTTTTGCAAAAAAAAAAAAATGAGTTAGAAGTAAAAGGAGGAGGGGATAAGAGCTAGGGAAAGTGGGTGATGAATGAAAAGCTGACGAGCCAATGAAAATATCCTTGTTCCAATGCATATTCGAATAAGATCTGCAAAGTCGTGTAAATTGAATACTGTCTTCTGTTTGCTCTCAGGCTCCAGAATGCCAGCCAGTCTTAACCTCTATAGTATTGGTTTTATAGCCTCAGGAATACATTACCTGGAATTAGGAAGATGGAATTATTTTCTCAATTCCCTGAAAAACGTGAAGCAATTTTTTAGAGGACTTATAAATATGCCAATGAACAGCACCGGGGAACATGGAGTATAGTAAGACTGTTACTTCCAGTCCTTCCCTTTGAACCCGGATGGCACAGCTGCAAACCTTCTCATGGAAGCTGCTATGATCTCAGTGGAACCATGAAGGGGGGAAGGTTTCCTGAGAATGCATTCCAAACAGTATTTATAAGGGTACAACGCTGCTCTTCTCTTTGGATTATCCTAGGCTAAACATTTCAAAAATAAATGCCTGGAATTATTAAGGCTGGCTCCTATATCAATGAAGATGGCTGGTCCCCTCATGTTCTAACAGTCACTTCTATTAGGACTCATCTAGACAGATGAATGGCTTATTCAGAAAACTCAAGTGTACGAAGCTGATAAATTTGGGGATGATAATGTACTTTTAAAAAGTCTCTCTCTCTCTCTCTCTCTCCCCCCCTTCTGGGGATATTGCTTTAAAGACAGAATTTTTAGTGAATGTGAAGTATGACTTAATTTTTTCAGTGTAAATAACATTCAATTTCTCACCGACATCCAAGAATAAAGTAAGCCCACATCATCAGAGTTTGCTACAACTAGCGAGTGGAAAAAAGACCGAAGTTGGATTATGAGATCAGAGTTATTAGGGAAAAGAGTGGTAGCATTTGCAGCTCTACAGTGATCCCTCACTTATCATGGGTATTACGTTCTAGACCCCCCCACGATAGGTGAAAATCTGCAAAGTAGGAACCTTACCTTTATTTTAGTATTTATATATATTTTAAGGCTTTATAAACCCTTCCTATACACTTATAAACCATCCAAGTCCTTTATTAACCTTTCCCACTCCCTTATTAACCTTTTCCACACTTTTAGAAACATTACTTATGTTCTTAAACATATTACACACTCTTAAACCTACGTAACTTTAACAACATATGTATACAGTACCGCAAAATCCTGTGACATAGTGAAAAATCCATGATAAATAATTAAATATAATATTTTAAAAAATCCTGCGATACAGTGAGGTCACAATAAGTGAACCACAATACAGAGAGGGAATGCTGGATATTTAAATAAGGTTTATTTTTGGCCACCAACTAGAACAATGTGAAGTGGTATAAAGTAGTCTATATTGTAGGTTTTCCTGCTTGTTGCTTAAGGCCACTTGCTCTCAGCAGAGCCATGCAGTGCACAGTGGCCAGCTGATGATCTCTGAGATAAGACCCATTTAAACCCATAAACTATTCAGGGGAGGTCTGTTTAAAATTTAAATCTAGTAGAATAGTAACTAAATATTAAGTCCTTTATCCAGACATTATCTTTAGAGTACATGAGGTCTACCCGGAAAAAGTTCAGCCATTGTAAATACAATGAGAATGGTTTTCTTGACATCGACGTAACCCGGAAACTGAGGAGAGTGGACTGGAATGCACATGCGTGAATGATGGCGACTTCACTGTACTAGTCAGTGGGGGCAGTAGATGCCATTGAGTTAGCACGTATACTGTGTGGCTGTCACATTCAAAATGACAGAGCGACTAGGGCAACAAATTTGCATCAAATTTTGCATTAAGCTTGAACATACCTCTGTGGAAACTATTCAGATATTCAGAAGACCGCAGCTATGGGCAACTGGTGATTGGCAGCTTCATCACAACAACATGACTGTTCATGCATCACGTCTCATGCAGAGTTTTTTGGCAAAACATCAAATCACTCAGGTGACTCAGCTCCCCTGCAGCCCAGGTTTGGTGCCCTGTCACTTCTGGTTTTTCCCAAAACTAAAATCACCTTGGAAAGGGGAGAGATTTCAGACTGTTGATGAGATTCAAGAAAATACAACCAGGCAGCTGATGATGATTGGGAGAACTGTATAAGGTCCCAAGGTGCCTACTTTGAAGGGACTGAGGCATCATTGTCCTATATACAATGTTTCTTCTATCATCTTCAATAAATGTCTCTTTTTCATGTTACATGGCTGGATCCCTCCTGGACAGACCTCATATTTTTCATAACTGTATTTTTAAAAATGGTATCGCATTTTAATATCTGAGTGGGTTTCTCTTCTCAACTTCTGTACATTTTTACTAATCTTTGTCCTAATGCCCCTCCTTTGTATGAAAATTTGATTATTCTGAATTCTTATTTTTGTATGAATACCTTACGGATAACCTCCTCCTAAGGAAACAAAGCATCAAGCATAACAGCAATAACTATATGATGGTTTAATTTCAAATCACACCTGCGAAAGTACTGGCATACCTTACATCTCCCCAGAGTTCAGGGGTATATCCCTAGAGATATAGCATTGTCTAAGGAAACAGTGCACCCCTGAAAACAGGTACCAGAAGAGCAGAAAGAGAGTCAGTACTCAAATCTTCCTCCATTCAAGTCTGCCTTAACCGTGCAAGTGCACATACCATGTAGAATTAATTAAGATGGTGTGTGACAGGCAGAAATACCTGTCTAGGTGCATCAGTCAGGTACTAGCCAGGTAGACTGCATGCATGACAGGACTCCAACTGAAGGCATATATCGTCGTCGTCGGCAGCCGTCCGTCTCTAGAGACGATGGTGTAGCTTCTTAAGAGTCTATCTGCACCGCCGAGAATGGCTGTGCAGTCCGACTCGGGAGTGACACGGTATCTGTCTCCTCCCGTGTTGAATCAACATCTTGCGATGACGCTGGAGTGTCCTCTCCAGTGAAGCTGAAGCTACAGAGCCTGGGCAGGGTGATATGGAGGGTCTGCTGTTGCCCATGCAGCAGACCCCCCCTCTCTTCGCAGCTGAAGGGTCCAAGGGAAAGACAGAGTCAATACAGCTTGGCTTCAGGTGCGCCGCAGGAGTTGCCGGTGTTGACTACAACATCAAACCGCCTTAGGGACTCCGGCTCCGGATTTTCTGTCGGGGTTTACTCCCTTAGCCTTTCCCCTGAAGAGGTATGCCGCAAGGCAGCAGAGGTTTTTTGGAGTCAGAGTCTTCCTTCTCTGATGTGCCCTGACTGGAAGATCGAACCAGCGACACTTAGCTCGCAGGCCGACGCTCAATCCACTGAGCCAAACCAGCCAGGGCTGAAGGCATATATATATGACACTCCAGCGTCATCGCAAGATGTCGATTCAACACGGGAGGAGACAGATACCGTGTCACTCCCGAGTCGGACTGCACAGCCATTCTCGGCGGTGCAGATAGACTCTTAAGAAGCTACACCATCGTCTCTCGAGACGGACGGCTGCCAACAACAACAACAACAACAAATATATATATATATATATATATATATATATATATATATATATATATATATATATATATATAACTAGAAGAAGTGTCCCAAAGACAGCCTTAGCTGAAGGCATCAGTTGTCACCATGAGCTCCCAGGTGACATTTGATGTTCCTGCTCCAAGCTGCATTACCAGCCAAGATTTTATGGATCATAAAATTGCTGGGTCCTCTTTTTAAATATGGCCCCTGGTTCTGCTTCAATGACCTCCCACAGCAGTCAACAGCATAGCAGATAAAGAAGCATTATCTTTTAATGGCAGGGAATTTACTGGCTATAAACTCCACCATGTGCCCTCAGGTCTGTGTGTTATTGTCAGGTACAGTAAGTCAGAGGAGTAAGCAGCTTTCATTATTCCCCTTGAACATCCTTTCCTTTTCTCATCCTGAGATAAAATAATCCACCATTGTAGGAATTCTCTGACATGAGAAGAACCCCACACCCCAGTTTCCCCAGAGTAGGTCAGCCCCTCCCTCTTCCTCTTCAGCTCTTGACCTCCTTCCATCTCAGAAGAAGCATTAGAAGACAGTGAAAATGACATCTCAGTCCCATCCCTACTGCCATTGCTGCAACTCTCTCCCTTCACAAGCACCAGGGACAGTGTGGGATGCTGATGGTGACAGCCATCCCTTTTATAATCAGGGTTGCTGCCCACAATAACTGGTCTTGCCTCCTATCCAGGCACTGTGATGTTAGTTTCTTTAAGTTGAGACACCAATTTCTATTGACCAAAGTGGGGCCACACGAAAAAAAGAAGCAGAGTCCTCTGCCTAAGGGGTGACAAATACCCAATCCTCCTGTTGTCACTCTTCAAACAAAACTACGAGTTAGATGCTATCCTCATTTTGAAGAAATGTTAAATAACTTGGCCAAACTCTCAGAATAAAACAGGATGCAAAGTTGGGATTAGAGTCAAGGTCTAACTCACTACAAAATCCACAATGTTTTCAGTATATAGTATCGATTCCAATTTTCCATGGGAGCAGCATCACAAAATACAAAAGGGTTTTAAAAAATCTTTCCACATATGACTTCAAACATTCTGATAATGATATGGGCTGCTAGAAGAGTTGCCAGGTTTAGCAAATAAAAATACAGGACAACCTGTTAAATGTGAATTTTGGATGAATGACAAATAATTTTCTTAGTATAAATATGTCTCAAATATTACATGGGAGATACTTATACTAAAATTCTGTGTTGTAGTTCTTAATTATTTTACATGTATAAATAAATAAATAAAATTATCTGTTGTATATCATAAGTTGAAATATAGCTGGTCGTCTTGTATTTTTTTCTGGCAATGCTAAATGTAGTCCATCTGCATCTTGACGCCTTGAGCCCCTAGCTTCATTTTGCTATGACAAACTAAAAATGACATCAAGGAAAACTTAGTTGCTTTCTTCTCTGCATCATTGCTATTCTCTGCTTCCCAGGGTCAATGGGATTTCCCCTAGGTCCAAAGTAAATCCTCTGTATATGACCATTTAAATCTGATGTTCCCTTATGTGCACAACTGAACTTTTAAAACCAACTTTATTGAGGTATTATACATATATATGCATATGCATATATGTATATGTATATGCAATAAAACATTTATTTAGGAATGTATATCAATGAGTTTTGATGAATGTATACATCTATGTAACCACCACCCCACTCAAGATAAAGAACATTTCCGTCACTCCAGAAAGTTCTTCACATCCTTTTCTGAAAATCATAAAATCTTCGTTCTCCTCCAGCCCCAGATATCACCTGCTCTATTTCCTGTCACTATAGATTCGTTTTGTTTTCCTAGAATTTCACATGCATGGAAACACAGCTCTACCATCTATCATCTTCTGCATCTGTCTTTTCTAAGTGGAGTGGAGATTTACTGATAGAGACGTAGGCGCAGCATAAGGGAGTGACGCTTTCCAAATCTCACCTGGACTCCAGTGATGAGAACGGTCTGCGCGAGGCAGAGGGGAGACACTGGTCAGTGGCTCTAGCTGTAGTTTAAGGAGGTGAATGAGGCATGGCCTTGGAGGACAGAGTGGAAATGAGAGTTCAGGATGAATTTTAGAGGTGACATCAACAGAATCTGGGGATGACTTAGATGACAGGACTGTAGAAAAGGGAGTGTCAGGGGGTTACTGGGTCTTTTTCCTTGAGCAGTTAAGTTGATGGAGGCACCCAACAGGGAGTCGGGAAGATGGGGGACAGAACTAGGTGCCTTATAATTGCTACAGAAACTTGTACAGAAGACCTGAGTGACAGCTAAAGGGAAGGAGGTAATAGTCTTATTGCCAGAGTAACATTTTTCCTGAGTATGAAAACAAAGAGAGTAAAAATACGAGTATGTGGCAAAGTCATGTAACCGAGTATAATGTCCCTTGGGCCCCTCTCTAACCAGACACTGAGGGGAGATTCAAAGCCACCCCACACAGAAATATAGATTGTTTAATGTCAAGTCTGACCAACCATGTACAACAGCCTTGGACAAAGTTGGCAGTGCCTAAGCTCATGAAGAAAAGAAAAAGATGTCTTTCTCAAAAAGGAGTGCAAGGTAGGCATTCTGAAAGACAGAGTTCAAGACAAATGGGAACATTAAGATCATTGGTGCTTTTTCTCTGTCACATGTAAGCAGGTGCCTAATGGCTTGTCACCTGAGGTCACCTAAGTGGGACCTTAAGTAAACAAACCAAGAAGTGGTCACTGACAACTTAGCAACTTTCTTTTCCATGGGCATTCACAGAAAGCTGTTCTGTGATACAACCCGCTTAGTCAGGACAGACACAGAGACGCCGATGGCTCAGCCTCTGCCCTGCAGAGCCCATGGCAGGAGGTTGAGCGGTCGTGCCTGGAAAACGATGACAATGCCAAGATGTGAGTGCTGGAACAGACGTGTCCCCAACCCAAAAGATGATCTCCCTACAGTGTTAATTCTGTACATTTGATAAAATAAACTGCATGCATTTTGACACTTTTTGGATGCTTACTCTGTGCTAGACCTGGGACTGAGCAATTTGCAAGCTCTGTGCCATTTCTTTTCAGAGCACACCCAGGAGGTGATAATATTCTCATTCCTTTATGATATACTACAGAACTGGTTTAAAAATGTTAGTTTGTTCAAGGTACCATTCTCAGGAAGTGGCCAAACTGGGATTCAAGACCAGGTCCGTGTGGCCTCTAGGCCCATGCTTCTGATGACTTTATGGTTGCTGATGATGACTTTATTCAAAGCAAATTTCACTGGGAAATGACGTTGAACACACCTGTTGTATTATACCCACCCCTGCTTTGATGGTTGATCTATTATATTGCCCAAAGAAGGGTATGATTCTTATGCAATGGTCATGGTTCCAAGTGCTGAGAATGCATGCTTCTCTGCATCCTTGTTTCTAAGTGCAAACAAAATAGGAGGCGGGTCACACAGGCAGGCCCCAGAGAAGGGTGAAGCCAGGGCCTCAAAGGTCAAGGACCTCATGCTGCTGGAGAGGCACTTCTGCATTGCATAGTGGTACCACAGCCCGAGGACTTCTCACACTTTCTGTAGGGAGCCCAGGTCTCGAGGGGAACAGAGAGAGAGGGAGAGAGAGGCCCTGCCACAGTCCCCTCCCATCTGTTTTGCAGAGGAGAGTGAGTCTGCAAAAGCACATCAGATTAAATAAATTAAAAGAATTGCGCCCCTCCGGGAACATTTTTCAAACAGAAAGTCATTTGAAACGATGTACAATTCACTCACAGCCTCTCTCCTTATAGGAAATGAATACAATCAAAATAAAAATCACTCCTCACTCCATGTAGTAAAAGCAGTTAATGGGTGCAGGGAGAGAGAGAGGAGAGGAGCAGGTCACGGAAGCCACGGTGTTTACAAAGCCATTAAAGGAGAATGAATAGATCTAGCCTGGTCCCAAAAGGGAAAGAAATGTGAGTTTTCACATATAAATAGAAAACATTTAGAATGTTATTAATTCAAGACAGAGCTCCTAACGCCTCTTGAGGATAGTCCTGTCTGGGTGTCTGGTTAGCTGCAGCGACACCTGCTGGTAAGACTCATCCTCTGCTCTCTAGGCGTCTATGTTCACAAATGTATGTGTTACTGGGGACCGACTGCCGGGAAGCCTGTGCACCTGACCTAGAACCCCCTTCACTGCTGTGCTGACTCGAACCTACTGTAACCTGGAACATTAAAAACCCTTAACAAAGATGGCTAAGGGACTGCATGTGTTATGCTGATCTACCAACTCTACAACAGAATTGCACATATTTGGCCTATGGCTCCATAATCTTGTATAAAGAGTAGCATTGAAGCTTCTTGAACCCAATCAATGGATCCCACGAAGAAAGATGTATCAGGTAACACTAAAGTCACCATGAGAGCCAACAGAGGCAAGCACAGGGGGAGGCCCATTGTCTCTCACAGTGACACAGGGTTGCTGTGTTGTTGGGGTCCCCGTAGAAACATGTTTGAGGTCACAGGATAACGAGAAGCTTGCCAGATGAAGAAACAGGGGGAAGGATTCTAAGCAAAGAGAGGGGATGTGAATGGCACAGACAAGAACATTTCATGGGCTTTCGGGAAAATGACCTGGTGCCACTGGCAGTTTCAGTGAGAGCTATGTCTGGTGGTAGGTTGGCATTCGATGGGGTCTATGACAAAAAGCCTCTTTATCCTGAAGAAGCCCCATTGGGGGCTTTACATTTAGAAGTGGCATGGTTTCTTTTGCACGTTATGTCCGTAGATCTGGCAAGATGGTGGAAGATCATTTCAGGGATGGGGAAGGAGAAGACTAGCGTCAGAGAGGCCAGGAGCAACGCTATTGCATTTAGGGGAAACACCAAAGGGGACGATGAAGATATCAGTAGTATTGATAATGAGGCAGACATGAGAAAGATTAAGGAGGTACAAGCAAAAGCCCAGCCAGGCCTGTTTGTTCTATAGACGAGGAGGCCAGGGTGGTGCACCAGTTCCTGGCGCAGGTATGTGTGCCGGCAGCTGGAAGAAGGAACCGGAAGGAGGAAAAGATCTGCAGGGAAAACTCAGAGGAGATGCTGAGGTTGGGTGCTTGTAAGTTATTCAGCCGGCATCCTGATGCAGGGGATTCAAGCTCAGAGGGGTTTTGACTGCATTAATTGTTTTGAGAGTTGTTAGTTTATAGATTGCAGTAAGAAAAAGTACATTTCCCATCTGTGCCTTAGTTTCTCACTGGCATATTTACATAAAAAGTAAACTGTTCCTAAAAGATACAGTGGCTTCCAAGAAATGTTTATACCAATCATCTCATATTTGTATAGAGTTTCACAATGGAACAGACATCCCTTTTTTTTCCCTCACCACAAGCCTACAGGGTGGATATTTTAATGTCAGTTTTACAGGTTACAAAATGGAGTTTCTGAGATTGAGCGAGCTGGCTAAAACTACTAATGCATGTCTGTCAGCGACTGAGTCAGGACTTAACGCGTCAGTTCTCTGATTCTTTTCTGTATGTACTGTTGGGGCTGCGTTACAATAATTTGTTGACGTTGTTGTCATTGTGTTTTTTCTGATGGTGCACAAAACTCATGAAGGATGATACTGAAATGGTAAGTTTGATAAGAACACTAAGTATCTGAAGCAGGGGAAAAGCGATGACCCACCATGTGTAACACTCTGAGCGCCACAGCAGATAAAGGTTATTAAATGCGCAGGCTTGCTAATGCCTCCGCATCCAGCTGACACAGCCTGAAACTGCCCATTGGACAGGAGCAGACCGACAACATGCTTAGTGCTTAGCTTGATCTGGAAAATTATACCGTAAGGATCAAGAAAGGCCAACTCAGTGCCTGGGGGCTGAGCATTCATCTTCTTTCTCTCTGCAGCTTCCTCTTTCCTTGCCTGTGAAACTTCCATCGTAGCCCTATGTGCAAGCCACCAAGGAGCTCCCCAGTGGGCGATGTTTCACTGTTCCAGGGTTGAAAAAGAGGAGCGTTTGTCCCAGTCACACCGGCATGCAGGGAATGTCCAACCGGCTCTGTGAAAGATGTCCGTCCCCGATGGCTGCCACAGAGAAATAAATTAAATCTCGCCAGCCCTGAAAGTCACCTTATGAGGGATGTTTCCTTTTTTCCCCCTTTTTTTGTTCTCTGCTATATCGACATGCCTCGTCCTTCTAATTATCCACAGGAGCAGGAGAGTATAAAGACTCCCAGAGAGAGGGCAACTACATCGGCCGCAGATAGATGAGCACAGGCTGAGAGGCTGACCCCTCATAGCACTCCTCATAGTCTCTGTCCTGTGCCCGGCAGCCCAGGTGTTACGGGCACAGCAGAGAAGGGGGCACCAATTAGAGAATGAGCGTGTTCCCTTGAAACGCTTCCTCGGTGAAATTAAAACACAAGAGAATATCAGGTTTCTTTGCCCCCATGAGAGGAATTTATTTCTGTGCTGTAACTTCACTTATTCTCTGTAAGGACTTGAGGTCTCCTAAGCGTGAACCATAACACATGAAGATGGAGTGATGGAGTCTCAGGCGTTATTAAGCCAGGGTGAAGGCTCTGATCATAGCAAAAATAGCGCTTTGGATAGCACCGATCATACTTCCCTAGGGCTTTTAAATTTTCCAGCACCTTCATGCTGTTACATCATTTTTGGCTTCGCGCGGCAAGGCAGCCAGTAGCTTTAATAATTCTCCCTGTTTGAAAGATGAGGAGACTGAGGGGCGGAGCCTTTAACCTGACCTGCCCCCCACCCCCTGCTCACCCCAGCACCTCCTAATCCCTAGACCTGACACTGTTCTCTCTAGGAATCCTTCAAATCCTACAGGGACAGCTCCAGGAAATACAGCCGCAGCAACAGGAGCAATGATCATTGTCCCCCAAGGCTGTAACTCCACAAAGTGGCTTCTGGTAGCACCATCAATCAGAGAGCAAGTCAGTGCAGCCCCAGGGGAAGTGCCCGCTTTTGTGTGTGGGGTTTCCTTAAAGAAGACCAACCCTTTGTAAATACAGACAATGGCTTCGGCTGAATCATCGTTTGGGCCCTGTGTCACTAAGCGAAGAGTTTGCACCCACCTGGGAGGTGAGGCCACATGCAGCCAGTGGTCCAGGCGGTCTAATATTTAGTGAGTTTCCAGCGGTCCATGCAGGACACACATGCTGGAGTTGATGCACCAGGGGTACAATTATGTCAGGGGAATATATAATAATCAGGGCCTGAGTGTCTCTGGGCTACAGAACATCTAAGCAGTTCCACATTGTATTCTCATGTCCAGGAGAAGTTGGGCATGGGGGCAAATATGTTGTGCTGATCCACCAAAATTGTGTCTGAGTCTAGAAAGCAACCCAATCAGGGAATTCTTTCTGTTTTTACCATCAATTGCCCAATCTATATCCAATTCCTGAATAAACTTCCTTACTCCTTTTACCTTCTTTGACAGGTTTTTTGCAGACTGTGTAAAGAGGAAATTGTCAGCAATGTTTGAAATTGCAAGCTACTTTTCCCCCAGGACACTTAGCTTGCTTCTAATGATTGTCATTTCTTTTATGTTTGTATTAACTTGAGTAGGAAGAAGGGGTTGATTTGCATGTTCTGTATTACAAATAATATCTCTATACAAATTTAGATGGGAAACAAACACTTTTTTTTTCTAAATTTGCTAAAATATTATAAACTCATAAGAATAAAGTCAATTATTCAGTCCCTTTAGATTCTAGATTGCAATTTTATTTGTATGGAATTTAATAATGCTTAGCACTTTACATATCTAAAGTAGTTTTACAAACATTAACAAATTAATCCTCTCAGTGGTTCCTACAGTTAGGAAAAATTAGCTCTGATTCACAGATGGGGACATCAGGAAAGGTTAAGAGACTTGTTTCAAGTTACAGAGAAATTATCTTTTTTTAAATGATTTTATTTATTTATTCTTAGGGAGAGCAGAAGGGAGGGAGAAAGAGAGGAAGAGAAACATCAATTGACTGCCTCTCCTACACGCCCATTCAGGAACTGAACCCACAACCCAGGCACATGCCCCGACCAAGGATTGACCTAGCAATCTTTCACTCTGAAGGATGATGCCCAACCAACTGAGTGACATGGGTCAGGGCCAGAGAAAGCATCTTGAAAGTAGGAAGCGCACTAGCACTTGCTTCTCAAATATGGGCTAATTTTAGAATATCAAGAGTTTCCAGAGTAAGAAATATATATTCAATTTTTACCCTAAGAACCAATCAGATGCTGGCAGAGTATTAGAGAAAAAACATACCGAAAGGGAAACAGAAATGACCACAAAAGGTCTGTTTGACCTGAGTGTGGGAATGAGTATAATAGATGGCGGAGCACTCCAAGTATTAGAGAATCGTCCTGGGGACTACAGCTATGCCCCGAGGTTCTGAGTTAAAAATTCTAGACAAAGCACTTAGTTTATCTGGATCTTGCTGAAGGATGCGTACATTTTCAGAAGAATAAGAACAACCACTGCCACTATTTCACAACTTCCCAAGCTCATTGTTGTTCTTGAAACGTGGAGGGAAAGTTCTCGCAGTGGCTTGCAAATATATTTGAAAATGTGATAACTCATCAATCTGATACGGCTTCATTCTAACCAAGCACTTAGTACAAACTCTGCTTATGGCAATTAAATATCATTGAATCGATCATCCTGAATTAACTTAAAATCCACATGGCAAATTAACCCCTCAGGAAGAGTACCATGAAGGTTCTAGCATTATATTTTGTTTTGTTTTACCATATGCTTTGCCAAACCTCATTTTGGAAAACAACATCTTTATTTTTAAGGAAAATTTTGTAAATGAAAAAAACCTCATAATATGGCTCTTACGTTTTATCTTCCATTTTATCTCTATCAAAATTATTTCTTAAGTAACTACCAGACACCAGATGGATACATCCTAAATAAGAGTTATTATTATTTTTCTTTTATTGGTTTGAGAGAGAAAGGAAGGGAGGGAAAAAGACAGGGAGAGAAATAGCCATGTGAGAGAGAAATGTCTGCCTCTTGCCCTGACTGGAGCTCGGACCCACAACCAAGTCATGCATCGTGACCGGGAATCAAACCCACGACCTTTTGGTTTGCAGGCTAACACCCAACCAACTGAGCCACACTGGTAGGGGCAAGAGTTATTATTTTTTTAAATTAAAAATAATTGTTAACAATAAGCAGTGAAACACACAATTTGGAAAAGATAAATAATCAAGACACAAAGAAACAACTTGTTAAGTCTAAACAGATGCCCAGGCCTGGGAGGTTACCACCAAGTGTCAGCTTGAAACAATCACATGCTTCATAAGAGAAGGAAAAGAAGACAACGATGTTTTCTCTGAACTTCATTCTTGCAATAATTGAACTGAACCATCAAACAAAGCTAAAGCCCCCAGAGGGGGCTTCCAATGTATTAACATTGGAAAAAGTGAAGTTGAGCCCACCAGCCTGTGGCGTCCGCCCTCAGAGAAGCATCTTCACACATTTCCTCAGAACACCATCAGCACTCAGGCCTTCGGTTCAAACAGACTTAATTTACGCGCTCGCTGGATTGTTGCCGTGAAAAGCAGAATATTATTTCATTTCTATGTTCTCACCCTTCACCTAGATTTTATGCTACTTGAATACATGGTTTCTTTTGTCTATTTCTCCCAGAGCAATCAATTCTACTTACATTGTTTTTTAGCAGAACAGTTTGTTTACAATCGCTTCCCCCTGCTTCGAATGGAAAGAAATTAAATGAAAGTAAATAATTTACCCTCCCTCTTTCACACATTTTATCCAGAGCTCACAACATTTTTAAATTGACATAAGTGCCCTTTTATCTAATATTGGAAATAACTTGGCTAAAATCTCAATTTCTATGTAATTCACATAGGTTATTTCTCCAGCTCAAGAGAAAAACCACACCATAATTTAGATTACAGATACCAGAAGATACTCAAATGCTCTTTAGTTGTATTGGTGCTTTCTTTGAAGAATAAAAAAAAATAAAAAATTAAAACCACATAATTTACATAGTGTTTTTCTCCACAGAAATAGTTGAACCAAATGACTACAAAATGAATAAATCTAAAATCAACCAATAAAAGTAGTCACTTACAGAATTAGGTAACATGTTATTTAGAAATACTTCTAAAGGTCACAACAAAATTTCCCAGAATTTACATATTTTGAGTTTTTTGATTAAATTTATAGTATTCTGTGACTATACATTCTAATGTTTTGTCTTGCTACATTTAGCCCACACATTATGCAATATGGGCTCCTCACTCATTCTTTCAGCCCTGCCTGCTCTCCCCTTTCTCTCTCAGGCTCTTCCATAGTCTCACCTTCCCACTGTCTTTTATTTGTAATTCCACTTGCAAACTTAGTTGCTCACAATACTGGAATATTAATCCAGCATCAATATCTCTTTATTTTATAACTGTGTTTCCTTCAGAAAGCCTGCAATCACCGCAGCAAATGCAGAAGGCAAGTAAGTGTTCAGGAGGAAAATCGCACTTTCCAAAGATGACCCAGAAAAAGGAGCATTTTTGTGTGGCTCTGGTATACTTGGAACTGGGGCTCAGCCTCACTATGGGACTCGATAATCTCTCGGAGCTCAGGCACACGGACCCCTTGGTGACATGGAGCCCACACCCCCAGGTGAGTGTACCACAGGTGAGAGGGTCCTCACCATTGTCTCCTGACTCCTTTTTACCCAGGCCCAGCCCTCTGTGGGCTAGGTCACCCCCTGGGTGTGGGTGCCCTGGGGGTGTTCACCGGGTTCCCTGCAAACATATTGTGTCTAAAGGTCAGGAAATGATCAAAGACAATGAAAGATCTATTACGATGATTACATTCCACCAGAGCCTAGGCTGCCCTCAGTTCCAGCTGCCACAGTCAGGGTCAAGCAGCTATTATTCTAACTGCTTTTCGCAGCCAGCTGCCTTGAAATGGACCTGACTGCCTGCAGCTTTGTTTTAGTGCACGGAGGTGAGGGGGACAGGAGCGGGGATATGAACCATGGATTACAGAGCAGGGAATTCTAGAATTAAAAACTGTTTCTAATAAAGTAACATTTTCCTAGGGATTTTAGTATAAGCCACTTAAAAACATGCACAGGGCTTAACTATTGTCCTATTCTAGTCTAATGAGTAGTTGAGAACTCTCTACTTTGTGGATAATAAATGAATATCAATAAAAGAATTCTATTGTTAACAACTGCCACTTACTAGTGGAAAATGGAGATATCCGTAGAGTATTCATTATGGCGGGTACTGTGTGCCTCACGTCATTTCACCTTCATGACACCCTTTGAGACAGGTGATACTTCTCAGATGTGGAAACTGAGGTGCATAGATGTGAGAAGCTGTCCATGAGACCCAGACACAGAAACTGGTAGGGCTGGGATTTGAACAGTCTTACTCCACAACCCTGTGGGGGACAGTATTCTGGTATTGTGAACAGGAAAGCTGAGAGTGAGTGACGTAAGTAACTTACTCAGCACTCTGCTGAGTCAAGTGTCGAAGGGAAGCTTCAAACCCACATTTGACTCCCAAACCATTTTTTCTTTTCCATTAAACCAAAATGTCAGATAATCAATCACCCTCCCAGGTGTAAGAGGCTGTGCATTTAGGTCCCTCCTCCTTATTGGTGTTTCCTCTTCATCTGAGCCCCTCTCTCACGGTAGGGTCAGCTGCTCTGTCCCTGTCTCTGTTTGAAGAGTGAAGAGAAATCAGAACCTCAGGCTGCCTCTGGCAACTGCCATTCTCCACCCATGACTGTTTGTAACACCGCAACACCCCTCCTCACCAGCTGGCAAACACTGTCACTCTGACCGGGAGCAGAGCCCTCATAGGACTGCGGTGCCTTTCCACCTTGGCCTGGAAGCAAATGGCAGGTGCTCTGTGGCTTGGCAGGGTTCAGCCCGTGGCCTTGAGCGCTCCTAATTTCCAAAGTCCTCCGTATGCGTCAGAAAGGACAGGATAATAGGCATAAAAAGGCCAACGGTGTGTGATGACGAGAGGTTTGTCATAGGTTATAAAGCAGCTTAGAAACAACAACCATATTTTAGTCTCGTTGTTGAAAGAGCACTGATATACTAGGAGGCATTATAATCTCCACTTTCTAGATTGGAAAAATAAAGTTCCAAGAAACTGGATAGTGTATCTATGATAGTAAGAAGTTTGGGATTTGAACCTTAAAATGCTTGATTCCAAAAACATCTTTTGCTTTTTCCCACTCTAACAAAGTGAGCTTTTTGATTTCTCAGGAACAGTCCAAACACTATTAAAATTGGTTCATTAAAAATAATTTTGGGGGTGGGAGTATGAGAAAAAACTTTCCCTCCTCAGAGACATTGAAGCCCAATCATCCTTAAAATGCTAGTGAGAGCCCAGCATGGGAGAGATTGTTACCTCACCTGGCTAGTGGACCGACAAGATAGACGGCCATTGCCAGTCAGTGGCCAGGCAGCGGGGATGGGAGCCCACATCCCTGGGCGCCCAGTTTAATCTAAGGGAGCACAGAATCTCATTCTTGAGCTTTGGCTCATTTGTGGGGTGTTGCCCACACCTCCCAGACTGACCCTTTAATGTATAAAGTCTGTGTGAACGCTCCTCTCCCCACGCACAAGTCACTGGACCCAGCCTACGGGGACACTAAGGGAACGCCAGTCACATCTGTGAACACCTAGTCTGCACGCGCCTTGTAGATGTCAGAGTCAAATAAGCTTCTTTGGAGAGTAATAATTACATGGCTTATTGGCAAAGAGCAGACGTCCACTGGAGAGCCATAGGTACCCGCGTCTAATCACAGCGACCAACAATCGTGGCGCCCGTGCGTGTCCTTAGAATTAGCGACAAGAGCTGGGGCACGAAGTTAAGCCATGTTTATTTCTGGGAGTACTTTAGCACGCGCGCTGTCCAACACAGCATAAAAGCCACTTCGCTTTCACTGCCCTGGGAAATGTCTTCTCGGTTCTGCCCTATTTCACAGGTTCTTACTTTGATGCCCACAGCGGCCGCCATTCGCAGCGGAACACGGGCCTGCGTTCGGTGGGATGGGAACGGGAGCGATGCTGAGGCCGCGGGGAGCGGGTCAGACGCGCGTGGCTGACATCTGGAAGCAGAAGACGAGGCGTCGCACTCCACGCGGCGGCGAGGGACCCGAATCCTGGTCCATCCGGGTTTGCCTGGATCTCATGTGTCCATCCGGAAAAAAAATCCCAGGAGAGAGACCTCCCAGTGAGGCTAAGCCAGCCCATCCATCGCTGTCCACCTGGCCCACCGCTAATGAAACGGGGCGCCTCAGGGACGGCGGCCGGGGTGGGGGTGGGGGGCCCGGAAGGGAAGGAGGCAGTTTGATCTACAGTGTAATTACAGCCGCGCGGCGAGACAACGCCGGCGAGGCCCCCGTGCAGCCGTAATTCTTTTTGTCCCGAAATTAATTTTCATATCAGAAAAGAAACCACTGAACTTCTGGAACCGAGCTGGACGAGGGAGAGAAAAGGCCGAGGATGGCAGCCTGGGTCCGGGTGTCAGCTCTCCCCGGCCGTGCCTCCCTCCGGGGCAGGAAGCAAGCAGGTGCTTGTGGACGCCAGGGAAAGGGGTGCCCGGGGCGCACATACAGAAGAAAGAAAAGGGGGGAAGGGAGCAGCAAACACAGACATCATAAAGTCAGAGCTATTAATCTTCCCCCAAGATCAGGAGGAGAGAAGCAAAATGAAGTCTGATGCTTTTTTTCCCCCCTTGAGCTCTGGAGGGCACATACAATAACGAATAAGAAAATGCTGAAAAATCAGCACAGCTTATACCAAATAAAAACAGAGGCGCAGTAAAACAAATAGCATGAATGGTTTCTCTTCTACCGAGAAGTGGAGCGGGACAAGCACGGAACCGAACTTCAGAACAAAGGTTCCCCGTGAGCTCCAATGGTTGTGGTCCGGACAGGGGCCGGGCCCCACATTCCCTGCCCCCCCCCACCCCCCCGACAGCTGTGCCTCTCCCTTTGCAATATTTTTTCAATCCTTCCGATGCCTCTGTTTCCTTCCTTGGCCCTCACGGCACCAAGTGGCTGGGGCTCTTCCTACATCACAGTCCCCTCTCTCCAGTGAGCTCCTGGATGGGGCTACCTTGACATGCCCCGTGTGCCAGCACCCAGGGTGGCCCATCCCTTCCTCTCCCCAACACTGTTTGTCGGACAGCTTGGCACCCAGAAGCAGCGCGTTTCTGACTAAATGTAGAGCACTGTCCCCGTGCGTATGAGAGAGCAGACAGGAGTTTAAGCTCCTTGAGGATAGCCGTGCTGTGCAGGCACCTTGAACTTGCACTGCTCCCTGCCTGGGAACCCTCAATTAAAAATGGCTCCTTGTCAAAGTAAACACATGCCACAGGAATCCGTGAGCATGTGATGGATCAATACTCATTTCTTAACTAAGAGGGACAAAACTCCTTCCAGGACAGAAGCAAGGGTGACAGCTGTCCCCTCACTCCTCCTTCTCCTCCTCCCTCCCTCCCCTTCCCTCCCCTCACACCACCCTAAGAGTGGTCGGGGGTGAGTTTTACGCTACATTACCAAAACTGAGTTAAACTAATCACCTGCCTCTTCTTCTCTTTTTTATTGTGTCCTCAGCATCCTTGCCGGGGAGAGACAGGTTTTTGCAGCTATGGAACGTATCTCAGGAGCTGACAGAACCCTGTCCAGAGGCATCTCCAGCTGATAAAGTGTCAGAGGAGATAGAACAGGAAGTGAAGTCCATTTGGGGAGGCAGCGGACACTGGGCTGATTGATACAAAGAGTAGAGAATGGGGAGGGGTCGGCAGGCCTGCCCTGCCCCTTCGACGGGTGCCACGGGACTTTGTAAGTGGAGAAGAGTACGTGTCACAGGAGACAATGCCAATTTCAGTCACCAAATAAACTGTATCTGCGGAGCACTTTTGAACTTGTGAGCAGTAGAATATGGCTGTCAGACAGGTAGAATACATGTAAAGATGTGTGTCTCTATAAAGAACAGGTGTGACTATTTTAGGGCATTGTGGCTACAAAGTAGCTTTGCTGACATGAAAATAACACTGGATTCTAGAACTGGCTACACGGGGTTCTGGAAGCCCAGCATCCAGGGAAGCACATCACCTCGGACAAGTCACTTTTCTCAGGCCTTAGTTTCTCATCTTTGAAATGACAGACTGCATCAGAATAGAAAGGGACAGCTTACCCAATACCTTTACTGATTTTTTTTTTTTATGAGAAAACTAAGATATTGAGAGGAGTGATCTGTGGGGGGTGAGGGGGTCATACTGCTTTGACTATTTACCTAGACCTGGCCCAAGCATACACAGGAATAGTTATCTCATGAATGAAAACCTGAGGGGAGGGGGGGCCGGGGTCTCAGGCTCCTGCTCTAGTGCTCTGTGTACAGGCGGGGCCAGCAACATTGACTGCAGTCATAAGATTAACAGTAAAAAGTGCCCAACGGACCTGACAACACAAGTGATGATTTAGTGTCTAGTAAAGGCAAAACTCAGTGATTCATTCTCTGTTTAATGTCAGACCCCTTGCCAAGGGGTACCTGAAACAGAACCTGCCCATTCTAGCTGTTTCCTTTTTTTTTCACCTTATTTTGTCTCAGACAGTAAAATTCCAGCCTGTCTGACTTTCAATATCTATAGGCTTCGTCAAGATGACTGTTGCATGACTATGGTATATGTTTTGCATAGAAACAGCCATTGTAATTGGCTTTTCTCAGGAGTGGTATGTCTGACCGATACACCCATTTTTCAGATGGAGAAACTGAAGGTCAGTTCCTACAAGGCTGAATGGAGTGCAGAGGAAGTGAAGTGAGAAGTCCCCTTTAAGCCCCACAAGGCCTTCTGCAGGAACCAGACAGCCGTGGAGCCCCCGGGAGCTCTGCCAGCACCTAGCCAGAGGGAAAATAGTCTTTGTGTGACTCTCATAATGAAGGAGTGCTCTTTTTTCTTCATCTTTTTCCCCCATGCAGCATATTTTTGTCAGGATCAGCTAAATAAGTGTTATACAATCCAGCACCTCTCGGGACCTCAGTGGCAAAAAGGCCGTTGAGTATGAAGAAAGGAATTTTCAAGTTCTCAGGAAGGATTTTGTCACATATTCCTAGTTGACCTTATTAGCACCTGTCACAGTGAAATTGGCCCCTTGGTTATGTTTTCTTTGCTTTTTCAATATTTGCCATCTCATTTCTATTGTTCTTGGTGTTATTTTAATTATTATTCATTCCTATTATTGGATTTTAATTTTCTGAACAACCCCTGGGTGATGGTGAAGAAGTAATAAAAAGAAGTATAATAACTAACCATGATTGTGAGTGGTGGCACAGGAGGGATACTGTGCTGCTGGTCATACTGATATTATTTAGATTATTAATAATGATACTTATTAATAGTGGCAATAATAAGAGTAGTTTCCATCTAGAAGTTCAGAGTATTTTAGAGAAATATTAACTTGCGTACACTCACACATCTTGGGGTAAAACAGAGAAGAAGAGGCTGGGTATTAATAATGTACCTTCCCTAAAGTAAGAGAAGACAGCAAAATGGAAGCACATGAATAGTTGGCAGTCACCAGAATTAGGGACCTGAGTAAAATATTGACTCTATATCCTATAAATGATGGGGCTGATTCCTTTAGGGCGGGGTTGTATCTCATTCACCACCAAACACATACTTGGCCCATCAGAGATGCTTGCTGAGAGGCTGGTAGGCAGATAGATAGAAATGCAGGAAGGTGGGCAGGAAGGAAGGATTCACTAAAATAAAAAAAAAAAAACATAAATCAAAGACAGAGGGGAGGGATATACTGGATCCTTAAGTAGACATTATCAAATATGGTAGCTGAATTACAATGATAATGGTTATTCAGCCACTCCAAAACTATGTATATTCCCAGAGTGACCATTAAAAGGGCAGGTCTTAATTAATACAAGAAGTCAGCTTCTGAGGCAGAATTATGGACGGAACATCATTGGATAACGGGCTTGTCACCATCTTCCCTCATCTTCCTCCCTGCACTGCCCCATTGCACGGTCCCTTTGTTGTCACATATGTTTATACCAAGCAGGAGTCTGCCACCAGTTGTTATTTTAAGCATACTTATGGTTGTCAATAAGTTATCCAAAAATATATCGACGGATGTGACAAAAATTAAGAATAGTGATGTTCTTTATAGTATTACTCATGATATCTGATAATTGGAAGTTATGTTAAAAATCAACAATGTGGGGGTGGTAAATAAATTACAGCATATCCATATGATAGATTATTATACAGTTATTAAAATAACATTCTAGAATAGTTTTAATGGCACGGGGACATAGGATAATGTTAAACGGGAATGAAACCAGAAAACAAAAGTAAAGGTCAAAGTCCTTGTTGGTAGAGCAATGATAAAGGAGGTGGAGTAGTAGATTATATGTTGAATGCCATTCTAACAGAATTTGGACTGAAGTCCCAGAGACGGGGGAACTTGCAACATTTCTATATGGCAGGGTAACATAGCTATCAGCTGACATGAAAATGATTTGTTTTTCATTAAAGCAAGCATTTATGATTTGGGTAATAATTACATTCATTATGCTAATGTTATAAATTAACAAGTGCTCATCACTGTACTAATATTAATGTAAAGCATTATATTATACCAACAGAATCAATCATAAAAGAAGCATATTTTGGAGAATAAATGACTAAAGCACTTGAGACTTTCACTTTCTCAAGCATGTATTATTTTGCAATATGGATGAATATTACTAGTTGATTTGATCTTTCTCGGAGGTGCCTCTCTTTAATAAAAATGAAAATTATGGCTAAGGTTCTTTTTTTCCTTTCATTCTGCTTTCTGTTTGACCAATGTTTTAATGTTTATGTGTTCTTTATTAACTTTAGATGTGATTCATTATCAAACTGTTTCAAATATTGGTATATATGTATTAAAATACATCTATTTTTAATGCATGAGTATAAATAAAATAACATTTAAAGTAAAATACATGTGTATATGCATATTGAAAATATATATCAGCTATAGTCCTTGACCTGGTATCTTGAGCAAATTATATATATATATATATATATATATATATATATATATATCCACACCATTAAGAACTACTCAGTGTTATCTAACAATACATAAAACTAGCAATGCAAATATGATGGAATAATATGGAATCAGGCTTGAAATAATAAGACTGGGTGTGAGCAAAAGACCCATAAATATCAAAACTGTGGGGGTGGCATTTTATCAAAATTACAATTGATAAATTGCCTTGAAAGTCCCCTACTAAAACCTAACACTGAGAAAGTTAGTTTTTCAATCTGACATGGCCAGTTCTGGGTGTAAGGAAAACAACTCTGATGACCTCAGGAAAGACAAGAGGGACAGGGAGGTGGAGGATGGGAAGCAGAGCCACTGGGACAGGTGAGGGCCAGAATGAACCCATGGCAGCAGGAATAGAGAGGAGGGGTTGGTTGGGTTCTAGAGATTTGCTATGCTACAATCAGCAGGAAAGGAGGCCAATTAGACACAGAGAATAGGAATGAGGAGAGAAGCATATATTTACCAAGATTCAGAAATATCTAGCTTGGACATTTGGATGAATAAATAACAAATTGGATTAATAAATAACAAAATGCAAGATGAATTTTGTCCTTTCTGTTGTACAAAGAACTTGCTAGAGCTCATCTCATTAACTCTCAAAACAGCTCTATGAAACAGGTTCTTTAATTATCTTCACTTTACAGACAAATAAATGGAGGCCCAGAGAGTTTATGTAAAATATGCCCAAGATTGCCCAATTAAAAAGTGACAGAAAGAGTTTGATTTGAAAGTACATGCCTCTTCCTAACCATTATGCTACACCATGCACAGTAGGAGATCACATAATCAAGCCCATGAACAGATAGAGGCGCTGGGGGGAAGTCTGCAGAGAAATCAGCCCCAAGGCATGGAATAGACACCAACTGCCAGCATGTCCAGCCTGAGAGGCATTTTCCAAAGAGGAATTTTCTGTGTTTGAGACTGTGTTGGGCAGGCCCTTGCTACTGTAAATACATTTTGGTGAACTCAATCATAGGGTGCAGCCAGCCAGCTGCCTGCCCGTGGGTACATTTCTTTGAGGAAGCTTTGCAGCCAACGTTTTGATTGCTTCTGCTACATCCAGAAGAAAATTGAAAAGATTGACAGACGCACACACAAGCCTGTGTGGAAGTCTGCAAAGGGGATGACTGCCGCCCCCAGCCATGACCTTTATTTTTCATTAATGGACCTGGGTGAGCGGCAGTTGTGCCCAAAGTGGGATAAAATGAACTAAAATGAGAGTTGATAAACAGGAACAGTTAAGGGCTTTTTTTGAGGAATTTGGAGTTGATTAAATAACATCATATACAAGGAAATGTTCTGATCTCAGACACAAATGGAAGATCAGCATTAAAACTAACCATTGACCTACCCAAACAGACTGAGTTATTTTAAGCAACATGAAAAATGGGGTCTGATCTACATATCTTTGATCTGAAGAAACTAGGTGAACATGAAATAGAGAAAGACCCAAAAATGCTGTGATTTTCCTTTGAGATCTCTAAGTAGAGCAAAACTGGGGTCTAGAGATTGGATGTGAAGGAGCAAAAGGAGAGCACACACTGGAGCAGGGGGTTGTGGGACATGCATGATTTTAGAACCAACAGTCGAGGTGTTCATGAAACTAGTTTTATTTTTTTCTGAATTGAGAAATTAAAAGAAACACAATTCTGCATTTTGAAGCTGTGAAGCATTTTACAGATTTTTTTTTTTTTTAAGTAGGCTATTAGTCTGACATAAGACACATTGGGTACCCTATCCTATAGATTTTTTTGTTTGTTTGTTTGTTTTTGTCTTTTTGCTATAACCAAAGCTTGTGAAACCTTACTGACTGGGTTCTGGAAGTGGCAATGATCTTCCTGGGGACTGTTTTATTTCAAGGAAAAACCACTGACCTCTGGCAGTTTGCTGATTCTAATTCCTTGAAATTTGAAGTTTGCTCTCAATGAGGTATCCTAAGTCCATTTCTGACTACTGCAGATATTTTCTTTCTTCTTCTTGTTTCCTCTTTTACTCTCCCACTGAATGTGGATGTTTCTCAAAGCTCAAGGATTCCCTGTTCTTCTCTTCCTTCTAAAACCCTTGCCTCTTTAGGTCTTCATCAAACACCCATATGATGATTGTTACAAAAATTCTAACTCCAGTCTTAATCTGCTCACACATATGCCCGTGTCTTTATAAGGCATGTGTTACCCCCTAGATGATTTTACTTAGATTTACAATCTCCACCTCAAAAGCATAATGTTAAAAAAAATGAGCTGAAGACATAAAAATGGTCAATAAGCATCTGGAAAGATGCTCAGTGTCATTAGGGAAACAAATCTAAATCATAGCATACCACTTCACAACCACTAGGGTGACTGTAATAAAAATGACGAGAACTGATGAGTATTGGCAAAGATGTGGAGATGCAGACCTTATACATGGCTGATAGTAAAATGGTGAAGCCACTTTGGCAAACAGTTTGGTAGTTCTTCAAAATGTTAAACCTAGAATCACCACATGACCTAGCAATTGCACTCCTTTGTATTTACTCAAGAGAATTAAAAACAGATGTCCACAAAAAGAACGTGTACACGAATGTGCATAGTAGCATTGTTAATGATAACTAAAATGTAGAAACAGTCAAAATTCCCATCGAATGATAAATGGAGAATAAAATGTGGTGTGCTCATCTAACGGAATATTATTCAACCCCCTCCCCCCCAAAAAGCAATGAAGCGCTGATTCATGATACAACAAGGATTAGTCTGGAGAACATTATGCTACATGAAAGAAGCCAGACACCAAAAGGCCGTGAATTGAAGAATTCCATGTATATTAAATGTTCAGAATAGGCAAATATGAAAAGATAGAAAATATTAGCCCATTTGCCAGAGTCTGGGAAGAGAGAGAATGGGAAGTGATTGCTAATGAAGATAGGGCTTCTTTTTGGAGTGATAAAATGTCTGGAATTAGTAGTAATGATTGCACAAATTTGTGAATACACTAAAACCCACTGAACTGTATACTTTAAAGGATACACTTTATAGTATATGAATTATACCTTAATTACAAACAGATATACCTGTAAAATTAATTTTTACAAAACAACTCTTCTCAACACCCCATCTTTAATAGTTACACCATGTCACCTCAAGCACCAAGTTGCCTGAGTTCACCCCACCAGAATCTATTGAATGTCCACTGTGTAGTGGCCCTATTAGCTAACACGTACTTACTAGTCAGGCAATCCCAGATGTTCTTTGATATGCTTTATACATATTAATTCATTTAGTGCTCCTAACAACCACTCTACCACCAAACCAGTATTACATGAAGTGTTAAAAGATCTTCTTTAAGAAGAAAAGATAAAAAATATGAACAATAAAATGGCAAAAAATACATATTGACCAACAATTAAATCTAAAAATAAAGAAATAAAAATAAATGAATAAGCAGAACAGAAACAGACTCATAGATATAGAGAACGTTTTGTCAGTTGCCACACAGGAAGGGAGTTTGGAGAGAAAGGTGGAAAAGGTGAAGGGATTAAGAAGTACAAAACAGTCATGGGGCTGTAAAGTACAGCATGGGGAATACAGTCAATAATGGTCAAGTAACTATGGATGGTGTCAGATAGACATAAGATTTATCAGTATGATCACTTAGTGAGTTATATAATGTCTAATCCTAGGGTGTGCACCTGAACCTAATATACTCTTGGATGTCGATTGTAATAAAAAAAAATAAAGAAAACAGAATTCCGGCCAAGATGGAGGTGTAGGTAAACTCACTTTCCCTCTTTGCACAATCATAAGAAGGATCACATCTACCTCAAAACAAAAACAACCAGAACTGCCAGAAAACAGAACTGTAGGGAAGTCTGACAAATAAAGATTTAAAGAAGCATTACTTACCCAGACAGGTAAGAGGGGCAGAGATGGGAACCCAGGGCAGAGAGGACATGGTGTGGCAGTGGTGGCAGTGGCGGCAATGGAGGGCGATGGGCAGTAGTGACAAGGCAGGGGCTGTGGCCAGCCAGATGAAGAAATGGTCCTACATCATAAAAGCCTGGAGGGACACCTGGGGAGTGACCCCCACCCCAGGCCAGACTGCACAGCTCACAGTTCCAGCACCAGGAACATAAAGCCACATTGCTTCTGACTGTGAAAATCAGTGGGGGGTGGGGCAAAGGAAGAAACTGCCCTTCTCTTGTGAGAGTCTATTTAGAGATCCCCTCATCCCAGAAGATCCGCAAGCCCATCCACTCTGGGAATCATCACCAAGGCAACAGCTAGAGGGGTGCCAGTCACATACAGGAAGCAGGTGAAATGACTGGGAAAGGAACAAGTGCTGAGCAAGTGGCATTGTTCCCTCTCTGATCCCTTCCCCATATACAATGCCACAATGTGGTGAAACCAGTAGCCCCATACTAATACATACCTAAGGCTCCACCCCTTAAACATAACAGGTGCAACAGCTCTACCTAATACACAGAAGCGAACACAGGAGGCAGTCAGTTTGAAGAGACAGAGAAGTATGGCCCAAAAGAGGGAGCAGATCAAGGCTCCAGAAGAAGAACTAAGTGAGGAGGAGATAGCCAACCTAACAGATGCAGAGTTCAAAACGCTGTTGATAATGATGATGAGAGAAATGATTAAATACAGCAAATGCATAAGGTGCCAGAAGGAGAAGAGGAAGAGGACGAAATTGAAAACTTATGTGAAAAAATAATGAAGGAGAACTTCTCTAATTTGGTGAAGAAAATAGACATACAAGTGCAGGAAGCATAGAGAGTCTCAAACAAGTTGGACCCAAAGAGAACCACACCAAAATACAACATAATTAAAATGTCAAAGGTTAAAGATAGAAAATCTTAAAAGCAGCTAGAGAAAAGAAGAGAATTACCTATAAAGGAGTTCCCATAAAACTCAGCTGATTTCTCAAAAGAAACTTTGCAGGCAAAAAGGGACTGGCAAGAAGTATTCAAAGTGATAAAAAGCAAGGACCTACAACCTAGGTTACTGTATCCAGAAAAGCTATCATTTAGAATGGAAGGGCAGACAAACTGCATCCCAGACAAGGTAAAGCTAAAGAAGTTCATCATCACCAAGCCCTTATTGTATGAAATGTTAAAGGGACTTGTTTAAGAAAAAGAAGACCAAAACTATGAACATTAAAATGAAAACAAACTCACCACTATCAACAAATGAGTCTAAAAAACAAAAACAAACTAAGAAGCAACTAGAACAGGAACAGGAACAGAGATCTGGAGATCATACGGAGAGTTATCAATGGTGGGGCTCGGGGGGGATGGGGGAAAAGGTACAGAGATCAAGAAGCATAATTGGTACATACAAAATAGGGGACATTAAGAATAGTAAAGGAAGGGGAGAAGTCAAAGAACTTATATGCATGATCCATGAACATGAACTAAGAGTGGGGAGATTGCTGGAGGGAAGGGAGGTACCTATTGGAGGGGGAGGCAAAAGGAAAGAAATTGGAATTAATAGCATAATCAATAAACTATACTTAAAAAGAAAAAAGATGACTTTTAAGAAGTATCAAGGTCATGAAAAACCAAGAATGACTGAGGAATTATTACAGATTGGAAGACACTAATGAGACAGATCAACAAAATATAGTATAGGATCCTGTGCTGGATCTTAAGCCAGAAAATCTGGTGAAAGATACATGAGCCATTTAGTTCAGCTTGTGCTGTTGCATCCACGTGCCGGTCTTGGTCTTAATCATCATGCCCTGGCTCTGTAAGATGTAAACATTAGGGAAAGCTGGGTGCAGGTCACATTAAACTCTGTTATTTGGGCAGTTATTCTGAAATTGGAAAACATTTAAAAATAAAAAGTTTAAAAATCTAAACACACACACACTCAGGGCAGATATTATGTAACTGCCTAAACTCATAATACTTATAAATGCTTGGACATTTCAGATTTCAAATCCATGCAGTCTGACTCCTAAACTGATACATTTTACCCAATCCTATACTGCATTATCCTCTACTTGTTCCATTACCCGCCCCCCAACTCCCTGTGGACCTGGAGAGGGAGCCTAGCTGAGTGGTGGAGTTCTCAGTAAGTGCTGTTGTTGTTGAAATGATGACTAAACCATCCTCCAGTCTACTTTAGGCGAAGTGGTAATAGAGATGGCCCCTGCTCTCATGGCACATATTTCTAATAAACATGTCCACAAATACCTACAATGGAGATATAACAAGCGGTGTGTGTTTGCTCTGTGCTACAGAAGAGCAGAGGACAGAGTGAGGGCTACCACGCTGGGAGGTCAGAAAGATGGTGACAGGGGTTGCATGGAACTGGGCTCGGCACAGGGCTGTGCTTGGCTGCAGAATGGTCCAGGAGATCACCGTTGGCCCTCACCTGGGTGTTGCACTAGTCTGAGCCGTGGGATAGCTGTCGTGTTCCAGACTCTCTATGTTATCACCTAGCTTACAGACTTCTGCCAGATGATTTTCTTTAGATGTTATCTAACATCTGTCTTCCTCTGGACAAAAACCTTCAATGACAGTTCATTTTCTTAAATACTTAGTCTAAACTCCTTCCTCTGGCATGGTTTCTAAGCTGGCCCCTCTAACTCCCCTAGTGGGTAGTTACTCTTCTTGCTGCAGTAAACTGATGTCACCAGCTCACAAATAGGTCCCCACAGTTTGCTGCCCCAAAGGCATATATGAAAAGCCAAATTTACAACTAATCTAGCAATGCTTTGGTGTAAAAATATGTGTTTGGCACCCTGACTTTAATTTCCTCCCCTCATTTTAGTCCCCCTCACAGTTTTTGAGCTATTTAAGATATATTTGATCTTGCTATATCATATGTGTTTCTAGAAGGGGCAGGGGAGATATTGCTATATAAATTAACTGCTTTAGAAATCCCTAGACAACCATGGAATTTGTCTTCTTAAGGAAACTCTGCTTTTCTTTAGGAAAAGGCCTTGCTGGGCTCTTTCAGGTGATGAAAAGCAAAACCCCCAAGGGTATAGACTGGGGGAAGAGTAAAGACAAAACAAAGGAAGAGTCAAGCTACTCTGGATAACAAAGTAAGAGGAATTTAGAAGTCGATCAGATGACATAGGAATCAGCTCAAGGTCAAGGGCCGCTGGGTTCTTGGGAGAGAACAGAGGGTCTAGTTTTAAGACAGGAGACTGAGGCTTGGGAAAAATGACTCACGAGAAATTTCTAGAGTTGCAGATGACTGAGGAGTTGTTAGGACCCTGGTTTTGGGTGCCTGAAGCTGTTTCCTGTTATGTGCTATGCTATCAACTCTCCCAGCCCAGCAAGACTTCAGTAGAAGCCCGTCACTCAGAGGAGCCCCGGGCTGGGGTGATTTGGACAACGGAACAAAAGGCTGCTGTCCTGCAGAAGCCCTGTGATGCCAAAAGGGTACAGCAGCCACAGACTCCAAGAGTGAGAGGTGCTGGAGGTATTGACAGCAAGCAGCCTGCAGCGCAGACCAAGGCTGGCATTTACAGGTGAGACCTCCCTTTGCTCTTAAACATAATACAAGAAGGAGAACCTTGAAAAGGGCACCAAAGGGACCAGAACTTGCCAAAGGTGAGCTTGGTAGAGAGGTGTTGATGAAGATAATTATGTTCCACGTTTTACAAACTGCCCTACACTTTTCGCAGCTGAAGACAGAATGGGGGAGAAAAAACACAATCACTGTTTGTTTGCTCATGTAATTCCTCTCTTCTTCAGTGCGTCTACGTTTTGCCGTCCAAAATGCTATCTGTTCATGAGGACAAAAAAAAAAAAAAAAAAAAAATCAATCCACTTCCTTCAGGAAGGAGTTTCTAATGCTTTACCCCTCATTTCTTCCTGGTGTTTCTCATAGAGCAGTTCTTAATGTTACCTGGGAGACCGGTAGGAGCAGCATCACCTGACAACCTGTTAGCAATGCGAATCCTCACTCGCTATGCCAGACCCGTTGAATTCAGGGGTGGGGCTGAGCAAGAAGTGTCTTAACAAGCCAGATGGGTTATTCTGAGACGTGCTGAAGTTTGAGAACAACACAGGGACCAGTGGCATCTTGTTAGAGTGGCAGTCACATCATACCTCTCTTCAGCTCAGTGCCATCTGAGAGCCCCACCTCACTCCTAGCACAAGCCAAATATTTGGAATAAACGGGACCTTCAAGGTGCTGTGTGTATAGCAGTTCCCCTGTGTCCTCCCTGACCTCCTTTGCTTCACCGCCACCCCACAGTCTCTGTCATTCACCCCTCTCCGGTTACTGAGGCTAATGATTAGAGAATGTGCCGGTCTTGCCTCTGCCTCCATGACTTCATTGGCGCTGCTTCCTCTGCCTGGCATGCACCTCCCAAGTTGCCTGTATTGCTCAGGCAATGACATTCTCAAGCCATTTCTTCCATGAGGTCTGCCCTGGTCACCTTACTTGTAATTAGGTTCACCCCCACCAAGACTACCCATTCCTGTTTTCTGATTTATTTTGCCCATATCATTTATCTACATATAACACTGAGAATATTTCACGTCCTCAAATTTTATGTATTTTGTCTCCCTCTGCTAGAATGTATGCTCCAAGAGAACAGAGTCCTTAGTTCTCATTTTTCTATTTTGTTCATTGATACTGGACTTGATTTATGTGGTGATGATATTTAATGAGTATTCATTAAATATTTGTTGAATGTGAAATTAGCAGTTATTTTCTGTCTTCCTTTGTTCATGAACTACACCATCCATTGTAGTCTTTGTTGCCAATTAGTTTGTAAGCCTGTGGAAAAAGATACCCCATCTTGGATGTCTGACCTCCCCACCATGCCTAGCACCACACAGAGAATTTAGAGAGCACATGATACTCCTCAATTAAGGGTCTGACCACATTGTTCTCTGGACTTGGGATTCAAGGTGGAACACCCATGCAATGCCCCACATTCAGAATCCACCCCGCCAGCACCACAAATCCAGCACACAGTCCTAAGCTCCATGCTTGCTTCCTCTTCCTTGTCCAGACATAATTTCTAATTTTTTCCCCCGGCAGGCAAAGAACCGCCTCTCATAAACTGATCTCTCCACCCCCAGCCTCTGCCTGCTCAGGCAGCCTCCATCTGTCCCTCACCTGAGTTCCAGGAATCCAGCATGACAGCCAAGATCTATAATTTATTAGAGCACTTCTGCCAGGTCTTTTCTTTCTCTTTCTTTCTTTCTTTCTTTCTTTCTTTCTTTCTTTCTTTCTTTCTTTCTTTCTTTCTTTCTTTCTTTCTTTCTTTCTTTCTTCCTTCCTTCCTTCCTTCCTTCCTTCCTTCCTTCCTTCCTTCCTTCCTTCCTTCCTTCCTTCCTTTCTCTCTCTCTCTCTCTCTCTCTCTCTCTCTCTCTCTCTCTCTCTCTCTTTCTCTCTCTCTCTCTCTCTCTCTCTCTCTCTCTCTCTCTCTCTCTCTCTCTCTCTCTCTCTCTCTCTTTCTTTCTTTCTTTCTTTCTTTCTTTCTTCCTTCCTTTCTTCCTTTCCTTCTTTATTTTCTTCTTTATTTCTTTCTTGCCATCTGAATACACTGGCTTTAGTCAGCACCAGGAGAGGAGCTGTAGGTATTTGTAAGACCCCCAAATAGAAGTAATCTGAGTTAAGCATTGGGCTAAGATAAGTGATTTGAGTTTCTGGAGCATGCTGTGCTGGGAGAAAAAGTCTTTATTATTTTAAACTGTGTCCTGGAATCTCTTCATTACCCTTCTTATTTGCATTTGCCTGAATGTATATAAAATCACATTTTGTCCTTTGAAGAAACATATACGTGGATTAAGGATAAGAGCCTCTGAGAGGGAGGGCAGACAGTATGCGTGAGTTGTCTTCTGAAACCTCAGTAGGCAATATGTGTTTTTAATAATCATCGGGTAATTAACAGCTGTGATTCAAAGCCCTTCATTTGGAAAAATAATAATAATTTTACTTCCTGGTGCCAGGAGCCAGATGGTCAGCCAAAGAGAGAAGCCTCCAGCTACGAATCAGACAAGTAGGGAAGGTGAGGACCATGAGCTCCCTCATCACCCTGCAGCTGGCACAACATCTGGACAGGAGAACAAAGCAATGGCCTAGACACCTGCACCGCCCCCCAACACACATACACTTGTCCACTTAAAACTAATTACAGCATCAGTTTGTAATCCCTGCTATAAAAAGTACAGTTCCTCCCTCCACTGACTCATTCTCATTGACCTCTTTAAAGAGATGCACTGCCTGATAGATAACGTCAACCCAGGAAATTATTTTAAAATGTCACTTGACCATCAATTCTGTGTTTGGTTCAAAGAAACTGCCTTGCCCCTTAGGCCTTCTTGCTACTTTCTCCCACCGACTCAGCCACCACCCTGCCCACCCCGCTGCGGGTTCTTCTTAACTCAGGGTCAACGGTTAGCAAACCACCTTCCAGGAGCACATCATTCTGTCTGTAGCAGACACACTCAGTATCTTCACAGATCTCTCTAACACACGTATGTACACATGTGCACACAGGCACACACATGCACACACCTCTTTGCTGAAGAGATTGGAGGAGGGGAAATTAGAACCAGGGAGAGGGTGGTGAAGCAAATGAGCTGAATTTACTTCTATTACATTTCTCATGAAGTCCAGTGTCTGGTCTCTCAGAGGCTTCGGGACAATGGCTGGAGTTTATCTGCTTGGCCAAAACCATTTACAACGCAACATGGATTTGAGGGTTCTGTTGTTTACATGGCAAGTAAGGGAGGAAGGATGGAAGGAGGTGAGGGATGGACAGAGAAAGAGAGGAAGAAAATAAGTAAGAGTAGGAGTGATCTTCTGTAACCTATCATTTTTATTCTTGTTTTAATTTACTCTATGGTCAGCATGAGCCTATTGAGGGGCAGATACCAGACAGCAAACCATCCTGGAGAAGACTGAGCTGTGGCCTGACAGCTGTGTGAGCTGCATCACCTGCGTGGAAGAGGCTCAGTGGCAACTGATTTCTTGGCTCTGCACTGTCCAGCACCAGGGACAATAGGAGAACTGCAGTGGCCTTTCTCATTTTGCTTTGAGGGGCTTCATATTTTAATGGTTGCCATGGCAAGCAAGCTTAAAACACCACCAGATCATATGAATGATAGAAGATAATGCTTCATAGTTTTCAAAGGCCAGACGCTGAAAAGAAGGTTTCATATTTCCAAGTTGTACAGCAGAAAGTTTCTTTCACGGAAATTGAGGATCAGAAACACTGGATTCCAGTTTCATATCTGCCATCAAATAACTAGAGGACCAACCCTGAATAACTGTCCTTTCACCTCCTGTGCAGAGATGTTCCTCTTCTGAAAAATTAGAAAATAGTAATAAAATATATGTTGGGATTCGGAGATATGAGAAATATAAAATGTGGTCAGAGATGACATTTGGTCTCTCCTCTTCATGAACCAACCATGAGACTTTAGATATTTTACTTGACTTTTCTGGGTCATCATTTCCTCACTGGGAAAATTAGAAATTAAAGGTGAACATTACAAATATTGCAACTGTGTGATAGCAACAATAGACAAAGAAGAACTGATAGTTCAGGCCAGCAGCTCAGAACAGGAGAAAAAACTAGTTCTGATGGCCTTGAGATGTCCTTCTTTAGGACTGATTCACCATAGCAATGACCTTTTCCCTCCCCAGAGTCCCTGAAGCTCCCCTCAAGTCTGTTGGAGCTAAACCAAATGAATCAAGCATCTTCCTGTGACCATCCCTGAAATCCTCCTCCCCACTGGAATCTGTTAGAGAGTAGAAAATAAAACACCAACACAAACATGTTTACCTTCATCAGCAGGTTATCCCTCACACTCCTCCTTCTCTCTCTACCAGGGTCAGGCAAAATCTTTAACTCTGCATGTTTCTAAGTTGAAACACGGATTCAATTGTTTACATGCTCGAAGAGTGACTGGGATCTTGCTCTATAATAACAAGCCCATATCAAAGGAATCTCCCCAAAGTCTCCCTTGGCAGCCAGGCAGCAGGCACATGGTGATGTTACTGATTAGTGTAGTAGCTGATTTGCATGTCCAGAACATTGGAGCACATTATTTAAGCACATAATGGTATGGACACAGTAGATACCAGGTGATTTAAAAAATAGTAAAGTTATTATAATTATGCTTGCATCTATTATTATTTATTGGACCCTGACTATATGCCAGACAGTGTATTTTGTGCTTTATTAACATTATTTTCTTTAATCCTCACAACCGTAAGAGAGAGGCAATGCAATTTTTATTGTATAGAGATCCAGAGCCTGAAAGGATGGTGAAGGTAGTTCCATAACTGGCCAAGGATCACAGTTCTCTGGCAGGTGGAGATGGGTCTCAGATCCAGACATACTGGACTCCAAAGGCAGTGCTCAGCCATTATGCATAATTAGTTTCTATTAAGTACTGTACCTACGATGCCAGCTAATGTGCTAAATTTTTTATAAACATTATCTCATTTTATTATAACAAAAACCTAATAAGGAAAGAACTGTTATCTCCATGTTATAGATGAGGAAACCAAGGCTCAGAGGGTTTAGATAATTTGTGCCAGGCCATCCAGCCAGCCACAAGAGGAGTCAGGAATCTCTCCCATGTATCTTCCTCATTAAAGCTGCCATGCTAAGATGGAATTTGAGAGAGGCTAGCGTCACAGCATAAAGGAAAAAGAAACCCTGTGGTCCTCTGGGTGCTGGTAGCAGTTCTTCTGCTCATTATCTGGGTTATTCTGGTTTTCCAGGATCCTTAGCTTTGGTAGGAGGGGTTTTTCAGACTGGTAACAACATTATGTTTTTTTTTTTTTTTAATCCTCACTTGAAGACATTTTTTTCATGCTTTTTGAGGGAGGGGAGAGATAAATATCAATGTGAGAGAGAAACATCAGTTGGTTGCCTCATGTATGCACCCCGACCAGGGTTCAAACCTGCAACCTTTCAGTGTGGGATGACATTGACACTCTAACCAACTGAGCCATATTGGCCAGAACAACAGTATGTATTTTAAAATATATTTTCTAGTGTTCTTTCTAGTTTTTAAATTATTAATTTACTATGTGATAATTTTTTCCATAAGAAAGCAATACATTCCTATCAACTCTAAAGAGGGAAGTATTTCTACATACAAACAAGGGGAAAAAAGATGGTAATTTTTAGAGTACTTACAATGAACCAAACACTCATCTAAGTGCTCCACTCATATAACCCTCATGAAAACCCTGTAAGGTAAGCACCTTTCATCACCCCTATTTTATCAATAAGATGATTGAGGTAATTTACCCAAGATCTCATAGACCGTAAGCAGTGAAGAACAGACTTGAACTCTGGCAGACTATGTTACAGCCATACTTTTAACCACTGCAATGAACTGCCTCTGGAGTTAGAAAGTTTGTTTTCTTTTTTTTTATAAGAGGGCTCTAGTTGTCTTTAACTTTATTCAGAACAATTATGTTAGATTGTATTGTGACAGCTGTCATATCAGCATGCATTTTAAAAAACATCAAAATTGGTGAATTTTTGTGTAGCCATTTTAATATTGAAGATGGGAGAAAATATGCAACATATTCAGCATATTATGCTTTATTATTTCAAAAAAGATAAAAACACAACTGAAATGTAAAAATAAAATGCAGTGTATGGAGAAGGTGCTATGACTGATCCAATGTGTCAGAAGAGTTCATGAAGTTTTGTGCTGGAAATTTCTCATTAGATGATGCTCCACAATTGAGTGGACCAGCTGAAGTTGTTTGTTAGTGGTCAAATCAAGACATTAATTGAGAACAATCAACATTATACCATGTGGGAGATAGCTGACATATTCAAAATATCCAAATCAATAAAGTTATTGGTGAAATGGAAAATGTGTCTTTTGGCCAACCCAATATAATTCATTAGCCTCATCAACCTGGTGATGGTAGGCAAAGTTGGGTTTGAATCCCAACATTGCTACCATCAATTGGCTACCATATTTATCAGAGTAAGAATCTAGTCTGGTTTATTTCTGTTCATTCCTCTTCATCACTAACAATACATATCTACTGAATAAGTGAATGATTTAGGGGGTAAAGCCATCCTTACAAACTATATGTGTCTGATTCCAAAGCTCCAGAGCTTTCTGCTTTCCAAGAGTACCTCACAGAATAAGTTAAATAGATTTATAAAGTCAAACCTAAAGAGTCCCCAAGTAGCATAAGCAAAAAGCTTAAGATACGAAAGCAGACAAACTGCATCTCAGAAGGTGCGTGGCCTTGTGATTCTGCACTTATGTCTCCATAAATGGGAGGTCATGTTGTCACACATTCTCGTTGTAAGAATTGAAAGTGGCACCTCTGTCACTTAGCATATTGCCTGGCTCTGATGGAGGCATTCAATAATTAGTAACTTCTCTATTGTCTCTAAAAATGCCAACTGAAGCAGCAGTATCTGTAGCCTGTGTCTGTCATCTTTTTTGAATCCTCATGCTTCTTGGCTCTAAGGAAGCACTCACTGAAACACCAGGGTGGTGGGGCTGTTCCCTTCCATAAAGGTTTTCAAGAAAGCTGACAGCAAAAATATACTCAAGGTAAGCAAGCATAAACATTAGCAAGAATGACACCTTGCAAAAAAGAAAGGAAAGAAAGGAAGGAAGGAAGGAAGGAAGGAAGGAAGGAAGGAAGGAAGGAAGGAAGGAAGGAAGGAAGGGAGGGAGGGAAGAAGGAAGGAAGGAAGGAGCCCGTTATCAGGGCACATGCGGGATAAAGTAATTTTCAATTATTTGCAACTTGCACCTTTATGAGTGTTTCCTGAAGTTGAAAGCATTGTTACTTTTCCACTTAAATTTTGGAGAGAGAATTTCCCAGTGGGTGTAATGTGTGCATGATGATTCAGCTGCTCAATTCCCATTAGCATTGATGAGCACAACGAAACACTTAAAATAAACAAGGTCCCCTTGACCTCCATAAATGCCTCCACACTTACGAGGTAAGTAGCATGTTTAGCCTGGAACCACCGGGATGGAACGGTTTGTTGTGAAGTTTCTGCTGCACTTAGGGGACCATCCAGAAGCGTAGCATTTCTCTGCCTCGGTCCTCCTAAGGCAATGACCCCTCTACCATGTGAAGCTTGCATGTCACTGAGCCTCGCGCTTCTGTTACAAGAACCTTCCACATGATCTCTGCTTACTTTACTGCAGCTTTGCCGTCTATGGATTATTAGGGGCTCTGCTGTTACTCCTCTCCCTAAATGTTCTCTCTGACATCATGGAGCCGGCACAGCCAAACAGCTGCCTTTCCTGGACGACACGGCATGATTTCCCCTAAATTCAAAAGCAAGTTGCTGATTTCTGCTTCTGGCAAAGATGGAATAACAAGCACCAGGTTACCTTCTCTCTGAAATGATAATGGCAGCAACACAAACTATATGGGACAATGGTTTTAAAGACACTAGACTTCGGGCAGCGAAAGACAGTGATCCCTGGGAGGTGAGAAACAAACGCGGTGACCCTGCCGTCGCCCGTGATGACTGTCTGGAGAGAGTGTTGGGAGAGACGCCATCGGGCAGAGCCGAGTGGACGTCCGGGAGTGAGCCGACGAGACTAGGGAAATCAAGGCAGCTAAGAGTTCTCTGAATAGACTCTCAGGAAAGTGATCCTGAACAGAGCAGCAACTCCAGAGATCTATAGAGCATCCCTCGAGTATTCAGCAGAGTAGTCATTGCACGTGTGTGGTGAAACTACCCAAGTCTGGGGAAAGAACCATCTGGTTCTGAGGGAATGGCATGTAGCCCTCGCGCGGGGCCAAGAATAGTGCCGGACTAGAAAAGCTGTGATTTGTAAGGCCCTGAGTTTTGTACCCATAGGTAGCTTGCCTCAAGAGTGAGGCAACGCTGAGCCTTGCACTGGTCTCGCGTAACAAATCTTAAAAATAAGAGCCAAAAGAAACTGAACATGTGGATAAAAAAATTCTCCCACAAAAAAAAAAAGAAAAGAAAAGAAAAAACATGTAAGGCCAAATGGCCTCACTGGTGAATATCAGTGACCATTTAAGAAAGAAATAATATAAAACAAATACAGATTCTTCTAGAAGACTGAAGAGAAGGAAATAATTCCCAATTCATCCTATGAGCCCAGCATATCCGGACACCTAAATTGTAAAAAGACATTTGAAAACTAAAATTACAGATCAATATCCCATTGAACATACACACACCTTTTATAAACAAAATTTTACTAAACTGAATTCAACAATATTTTAAAAGACTACATCAGGACCATGAAAGTTTTATCCAAGGAAAGTAAGATTGATTTAATATATAGAAAATCAAATTAATGTAATAATATTCAATGTTAACAAACTAAAATAAGAAAAGCATATGATTATCTCAACAGAGAAAAATCATTTGACGAAGTCTAACAATCATTCCTGATTATGGAAAAAAATCTTCCAATAAATTTAGAAGAGAACTTACTGACTCTGATAAAGACTATCTATCAAAACCTTATAGCTACCAGCATATCTAAAAGTTAAAAACAAAATGTTTCCCCTCTACAATCAAAAACAGGACAAGAATATCTGCTCACATGATTCTATTCAACATCATGCTGAAGGTTTTAGCCAATGCAATAAGGAAAAAAGAAGAAATAAAAGGCATTCTGGTTGGAAAGGAAGATGTAAAACTTATTCTGTAGGCAACACGATTGTCATTATAGCACATACGATGAAATCTATGAAAAACCTACTGGAACTGATGTAACAATATTGCAAGATAAAATACTGTATCTAAAAATCAACTGAATTTCTATATACTACTAATAAATAGTTAAAAATTTAAATTAAAAAAATGCAATTCAAAAAAGTCATCAGGAGTTTAAATACTTAAGGCTACATCTGATGAAGGACACCTAAGACCCATATGTTGAAATCCACAAAGCATCACTGGTGGAAATTAAAGGGCAGAGATTTATACTGAGCTAATCAGTCACAAGACTTGTTGTTAAGATTAAATTTCTCTCAAAATTAACTTATAGATTTAATATAATCTCAATCCAAATACTAATAGTTTGGTTTTTTTTTAGTAGAAATTGACAAGCTGACTGGAAAATGAAAAACATACACAATAACCAAAACAATTTTGTAAAAGAAAAACAAATTTGGAGGCTTCACTCTACCCGATTTGAAGTCTTGTTATAAAACTATAGTAAATAAAACAGTGTAATATTAATATAAAGATAGAATAGATCAATGGAATAAAATAAAGCCCAAAAATTGACCTATAGTTGTAAAAATAATTGATTTTAAAAAATGCTAAGGCAACATAATTGAGAAAAAATAAATTCTTTTCTACAAATGGTACATATCCACAGGTTAAAAAATAAAGTTTCAGTTTGTGCTTTGCCCCATATACACAAATCAACCCAAAATGGGTCAAATACCTACATGTAAAACAGAAAAGGCATAAGAGAGAACCTTTGTGACCTTGAATTAGGCAATACTTTCCTAGATGTGACACCAAAAGCATACTCTATAAAAGAAAAAAATTAATTGGATTTCAACAAAATTTAAAGTTCTGGTCTTTAGGGAACTATTAGGAAAATTAAAATAAACCATAGACTGGGAAAATATTTCAAATCATATATCTGATAAATATATATAAACACATAATCTGAATAATAAAAAAAATTAAATATCAATAATAAAAATAAAACAACTCAATAAAAATTGCCAAAAGATTTGAACAGATACTTCACCATAGAATATATACCATTAGCAGATAAGCACACAAAAATATACTGAACATTATTAGTCATTAAGAAAATTCAAATTAAAACCACAAAAGCATTACACATCTATTAAAATGGCTATTAAAAAAATTTCAAATGTTGGCAAGAATATGGAGAACTAAAACTATAGTGAGCTTGTGGAGAGAATGTAAAGTGGTAGCATTTTGGAAAAATAGTTTGGCAATTTCACAAAGAACTAAACATTCCCTTACTATGTAATAGATATTTACTCAAGGGAAATAAAACCATACAACCATACAAAGACTTGTTTATGAGTGTTCACAGCAGCTTTATTTCTACTCAACAAAAACTAGAAACAACCCAAATGTCCATCAATATGTGAATGCGTAAACAAACGGATGTATATTCTTACAATAAAATACTGTTAAAAAAAATAAAAGAATAAACTTCAGACATATAACATGAATAACCTATCAACGTAATTACGCTGTGTGGAAGAAGTCAGCCAAGAGCGTGATTTCAAAGATCTAAAACTCTAGAAAACTCAGATTAATGTATGGTGGCAGAAAAGAGGTCAGTCAGTGGCTGTGTGGGCAGGAAAGGGGATGATAGGGTGGGTCTATGTTTACTCTCTTGCTCGTGGTAATTAGACTTCAAAAAATTCATGAGTTTACAGATATATCAAAACATCAAATTTCACACTAGTTTATTGTATACCAATTTATGTGTAGTTTATTGCATATCAATTATACCTCATCAAGTTGTTAAGTATACATATAAATATCTCACTGACATAATATGCAGGATGCTTCTAATAGTCTCTGTTGAATTGTGTTATGAAATTCAAGTCCAACCCCTGCTACCTGTTTATTTGACCTTCTTTGGATACAGAGTCTGTTCACGAGTAATCAAGTTAAGATATTGTGTTGTTTTGTATGGAAGTGTCCCTACAAAATTTGTGTGTTGAAGCCTCAACCTCTAGTACCTCAGAATGTGACTATATTTGGAGCTCAGGCCTTTAAAAAGGTGGTTAAGTTCAAATGAGGCTGTTATGGTAGACCAGTATGCCATCTGACTATTATCCTGAGGAGGAGAAATCTGGACACACACAGAGCCACCAGAGACATGCACACAGAGGAAAGACCATGTAAGGACTCAGCAAGAACGTAGCCATCTATGAGCCAAGGAAAGAGGTCTCACAAGAAACCGGCCTTTAGACAATCTGGATCATACTGGATTGATCATACTGGATTAGGGTAGTCCCTACAATGACTAGAATCTTATAAGGTAAAGGAGAAGGAGATTTAGATGAACATAGAGTGAGGAGAACACCACGTAAAGACAGAAGAAGATATTGGAACGATAGGTCTCTAAGCCAAGGAACACCAAATATTGTTGGCAGCCACCAGCAGGTAAAACAAAAATTGGAACAGATGCTTCCTGAAGGTCTTCAGAAGGAACCAACACCACTAGCACCTTCATTTTGGGACTTTTTAGCCACTGGAACTGTGAGAAAATAAATGTCTGTTGCTTTAACCCACTCAGTTTGTGGTTATTTGTTATGGCTGCCCTAGAAAACTAACAGAACCTTTCAGAAACCATTTGTCTCTCTTTTTTCCCCGAATAGAAACTGCTTCTCCCCACTTCCCATTTTTTAGTTGGGCTTCCAACTGTGCGCTTAACAGACTACCTGTCCTAGGCTTCTTGTAGCTGTGTAGTCATGTGACTAAGCTAGAGTCAATGGCCTGTGAGCAGAAGAGACGTGCATTGCTTGCCCTACATTTCTTCTTCCACATTACCAATTGGTAATAATTGGAACATTCATAGAAAACAAACATTGGAGATGACAGAGCCACTGTGTGGCCTTAGCCTATTCACTTCTGAGCTGTCAAGTGAGAGAAACTTCGAATTCTACTTTGCTGAGTCACTGTACTGGAGGGGTAGCCTATTTTTTACCTAAGAAGCACATTCTAATAATCATCGGCTCCTAGAAGCTGGTGTTTGTTGTGAACCTTCCTGAAACACCTCGTATAGTTTCATGCACAATCAAGTCTTGTTTCTTTATTTTGTCATTGAAAAAAAAAAAAAACATTTATTAAGCAAGTGTGGCTCTAGACATGCTTCAGTTTCAAAAATTAAGGAATCCATTTTAATAAATGTAAATGAGCCTAAATCAAGTGAAATAGCACCACTCAGAACACCATACCTTGTTTCTTGGCCTTGGGAGATAGCAAAGGCTGTGGAAGCTGGCCCCTCTCTGTAGAGGGACAGGAGCAATGTGGTATCAGATGTATCCTAGACATCATGGAGTGACAATGGACTAGGGGACAACTCTATGTGAAGATATATGATATATACGCTACTTCTAATGGTGGTGTTTGCTTAATCTATGTCATGGCACATTGAAATTGATTCTAAGCTGAAGGGAGCAGGCCTGAGTAAGACTTGTAAGTACAACGAGAAGAGAATATGGTCACCCTACTTTTGTCTACCTTTATGTGGGGATAAAAGAGAAAAGGACAATATGCAGAAGGAAAGAGAGAAAAGTTTTTCAGACATTAGTTCTTTAAAAAAATTTTTTAAATAAATGGGACCTAGAGAAGTTAAGAAAAATTACTAGTGGCAGGAAGTGTTAATGAGGCATTTAACATTTGGACTTGGCTTAATAGCTGAGGCTAAGTTGAGACAGACTCGGCTGAACCATGTAGATAAGTAGAGGACAATAAAGAAAATGGTTAGAAACAGAACTTTATCACCGTTAGGTGACAACAATACCCTTTTGTGCGTAGCTGGAGTGTAATCTTTTTTTCTCTTTCTTTTACTTGCATGTATGGCATTGTGCAGTTTATTTTTAGAACATGTACTCAACTATTTTCTATTTTATTGCTCGAAAAATTTCCATTTCTTTATAATTACACACTCAATATGTAGCATGACATTCTTATTTTCCCATACAAAGACAGGCTTAATTCCTTGCCTTATGCTGTTCTAAGAGGCAGTTGGCAGCATCTACAGCTGATGGGATGGAATACTGGGGACATGTACACCATCATGAACATGCTTAAACCTCCACGCCCTGGCTGGCCTCGCTCCCAACTCTGACAACCCGTGGACCCTCCTCTCAGTCAAACCACAACACCCAATATTCTACAGAGGAGCTAGTGTGCTTCTCTTTTTCTTTACTCTCTCTTTCCTTTCTTTCTTAATTCATTATTATTTTTTATTTCCAATCTTTACTTGTTTTTTTATCATCCTAGTGAAATATGTTTATTGCAGAAAAAGTTTGAGAAGGAAGAAGGAAGAAGGAGGAGGAGGAGAAAAGACAAAAGCCTTCTACTAATATTCCCAATTATGTGCATACATATATATGTGTGTATATATATATATATATATATATGTTATATACATATATATAAATAATAATCTCTATTCCTATATACACACAAACACACAAATACTATATGATAAAATATTTGCCCTAACACATACAGGAGAGTCTTTCCCCTGCAGGAGGTCTATTTGTCCTTATTTGGGAGGATATTTTGAAAGCACTAATGTTGAGAAATGACAGAGGTTAGGAGTGGCTAAACGGCTAAACCGTCTCTAAAAGGAAATTGGAGGCATTGTGTTTTACTCCCAAGAGCGTGTGGCATAGCTCATGAAGGAAAAAGAAGGAGACCTTGGAGAGAAAGGAATCAGTGAAGTGGCCGGAAGCAGCACTCCTTGAGGTGCGCGCGGGCCAAAGGACCTGTAGCAAGAAATACCTATTAGTCATTTTTATGGTGTTTGCAGCGTGGCATGAGATGTGATCCTACTAGGTAAGTCGCAGGCGTCTTCATCAAACCATGTCCGACGTCCCACAACCTTCAGTTTGTTGCGGCCTCAGAATCGTGCGTTAGAATGGCCTGGAAGGCTTGTAAGCCACAGGCTTCTGGCCCTGAACCCACAGTTTCTGATCTGCTGAGTCTGGGGTGAGACCAGAGAATCCGCACGCCTTACAACTCAGCAGGTGCTCTTGATGGATGCTGGCCTGGGGATCACACTTTGAAAACCACTACATTAGTAAATTAAAGAAAAGAAACGGAATCTTATGTTTTGGTAGATGGTGGGAGTGATCCAGGAACAAGAACTGATACGAGAAAAACAGCTGAGAATTGTCCTTGAGTTAGCAAAAGGACATGCTTCTGTGCACCACGGTGGGTTGCCTCAGACTTCTATCTCCAGTTGTTTTACCCCCACTACTCTAACGCTGTTCTTGTCACGGTCACTCATGGCTAATCCAGTGTCCTGTCCAGTGTTAAGTGCTCATCACACTTGACCCAATAGCAGCATTTCACACAGTTGATTATTTCCTCTCTACAGCAGACTTGAGTCTTGTACTCTCCAGAATTCAACACTCTCCTGTTCTTGTTTTTGTTCTCCCTTGTATCATAAGAACTGCTCCCTCTTAAACCTTTTCCTGGTTCTCTTCTTCCATGACAAAGTTATAACAATAACTACTCTCTCCGTGGTGGTGAGTCTGTGGCTCACACTTTGAGCAGCTTCTCTTTTGTATCGTTATTCCTTTTTGTGATCTCATCAAGATTTAAGGCTTTATGGCTTTACAAATCATTTACATGTCCATGACTTCCAAATGTGTCAACCCTGCAAGAAAGACTTCTGCCCTAACCCGCAGACTCACATAACCAACGGTCTATTCAAAATCTATGTGAATGGCTAAGAGACATCTCAAAGGTAACACACTAAGTAAAGAGTGACTGCAGCTCAGGGCACATGTCTGGGTTGCAGGCCAGGTTCTGTCCCCAGTTGGGAGTGCGTGAGAGGCAATCATGCATTGATGTTTCTCTTCCTCTCTTTCTCCCTCCCTCCCGCTCTCTCTGAAAATAAACACAATCTTTTAAAAAATACAAATAAATGAAAAAGTAAAATCACAACCCTACCACCTCATTCATTGTCAGTGTCTATTACCAAACCATCTATATTTTTCTTCTTAATACTTAAAAATCTTCCTATATTTACTATAATTTTTTATGCTATGCTTTTATCTATTTTCTCTTTATACAAAATGTAAGCTTCCTAAGGGCAGGGATTTTTGTTGTTCTGCTCACTGATGCATTCGCAGGAGTTAAAGCCATTTCTAACACATAGAAGGTCCTCAATAGATTTTTGATGAAAGAATAAACATGTGACTTCAGAATCTGCATCGCTTTTACTGTATGTTCCATGAAGGCGGGGCATTTAGGTTATTTTCGCTACTTTACTGTTATATAAAACACTGCAATAAATAGCCTTTTATAAAAAGAATACTTCTGTTAGTTACATTTTAAGGGCGTAGTGATTTTAAACCCTTCGTTGCACACAAACTCTTTCCAACTTACGTTTCTGACAGCAGTGTTTACGAATACCCACTGCTAAGACAGAGTTAACATTTTTCTAACCTTTGCCAATCTGCGAGGCAAGAAGACGCATACTTCCATCTTAATTTAAATTTCTTTGATGAAAAGTGATTTGAAGTTTTTGTTATATTACATGATTATGAACATATTTTTAACTAGTCCTTTATATCCTTGGCTTGTTTTTCTATTGAAATGTTTGTTTTCTTACTGATTTTTGAAGTGTTTTGTGTTAAAGCTATTAACAGTGTCTTTTATCGTTAAAGATATTTACCCAGATTATTGTTTGAAATTTTTAATCCTCACCTGATGATATATTTTATTTACTTTACAGAGAGAGGAAGAGGGAAAGAGAAACACTGATTGGCTGCCTCCTGAATGTGCCCCGACTGAAGAGTGAACCCGCACCCCAGGGATGTTCCCTGATCAGGACTCGAACACACAGACTTCTGGTGCACGGAATGATGCTGAGATCGGCTGAGCCACCCGGCCAGTGCTGCTTATAAATGTTGAGGTGTTTAACACAGAGGAAAATTTAATTTTAAGGTTGCCAAATCCATCAGCTTCTTTTTCTTATGTCATTGCTTTTGTGCACAAGCAGACCTTCTCCATCTGGAATCCCCTTGTAGATGTACTTAAATTTACTTCGAGTTTTAATGGTTTTCTATTTTAATTTCTGCTCTGTAATCCAACTGTAATTTTGGAGTTGGGCTCTATATAGATTTTTCACTATTAGAAAAAACTACATTACTTTTATTGAGTACCCCTTTCTTTCCTAACTGATTTCTGAAATTGTCGTATTCAAGCACAAAACTCTTGTATTTCACAAAAGCATTTCTGGGCGATCGATTCTGTTACATATATCAATCTATTGATTCTTATGCCAGAATCCTACAGTTTATATGTAGTTTTGTGAAATGATTTAAAATACGCAAGGCTGTTCCTCCCACCCTCCGCTCGGTTTCTCTTTGGGGGTTTTCTTGGCTGTGGACAGAGGTGAACATTATTCTCCCCTGACAGCTATTCCAACAAAACAAAACTATTAGAATTTTGCTCAGAATTGCCTGAGAACTATAAAGTCATTTAGAAACAACTGACATGTTAATAGTATTCAATCTTCTCGTCAGAAATACAGTTAGTTTCTCCTTTTTCTGGCTTGCTGGCCGTGGCTGTAGCTCACTGTTTCATCCTATCGCATGTCTCCCGGGCTCTGGGGTGCCCTTCCCTGCTCTGGAAGCAGTGCGTGGTTTCCACCTCCCGCTCCACCACTTGCTCACTGCGTGTCCTTGGACAAGACACTTGCTCTGTTGAAGTCCATCAATTCATCTGTAAAATGGAGTGATCGCAGTGACTACTGATGAGATGGTTCTAATGATTAAATAGGAAAATCATTTTTAAAGCCCTTTGGGTGGAACTAAATAACCAATTACTAAAGGCTGACTTTCAAAAATCAGCATGTCTTTATCGTTACCATCCTTGCTGTTCACAGAGAAGGAGTGAAGGTCATTGGAGACGCAGAGTCTGATGAATCGGGGACCCAGAAAGTGGAGTGAGTCTTGGTGAAAGAGAGATCAGAGATCTGATGTCAGGGACTCTGCCCCTGAAGGAAGTCTTCTGGGGTGTGAGTAGGGTGGAGGGTAAAAAGACACCATGCCTGGAGGAAGTTGGGGCTATTTACGAGCGTTCAAGAGCCAGGTCTTCCCCACAGGGTCCCACACTCCGAAAGGCCTGGATTTGGTTTCATGCCTCCTATTGCCACCCTGAAAGGCTTCTGATATTTGAACACGTGTCCTACATCTTTATTCTGTACCAGGCCCTGCACATGCTACAGCTGTCCTACCCCCACCACGTCCACGGCCCGTCAGGTCTTCCGTCTGAGGGGGTGAGGCCAGCCCTGTGTTCATCCAGGCCCACACCCCCAGGGCCCCACCGACACACCATTAAATGAGGAAATTAAAAGTGCTAAGCAGTGTACTTGCTAGAGAGAAAGAGGAAGTGCTGGAGAATGTACTTGTTCAGAAATGCTAGTATTCGACCTTGGTTGTACAGTTAAAACATAGGTCATGATTTACAAGCTCACTGTACACTCAGATCTTTTTAAAAAAGGGTAAAAAGTAAGAAAGAAGGAGTATTAGAGAGAGGCACAATGTTTGCCCATGATTCTGGATCCTGTAGTTCATGGCCAAGCTGACAAATCTGCTGAGTTGTCCCTCTTTGCCTCCACCACGCCCAGATGCCACTCTGACAGCTACTTATCTTCCTCTTAGAAGTGGGTGAGGCTGTGTAACAGCAGTGACAGGGGAGAAGAGGAATGACAGTCACTGAGTGTCTCTCATATGCCTGGCATTGTGCTAGGGGCTTTACATAGAACTCTTCTTTCATTCCTCACGATGGCCTCATGGTTGGGTGGTATTATCTTCATTGTACAGATAAAGAAACTGGACCAAGTCACACATATATAGTAAGTGGCTAAGAAAAAGCATGTATCCCCAGGTCTGTCTGTCACCAATTTCCTTGTTCTTTTTAGTGTTATATATTATCCACTAACTGGAACCCGACACAGATGAAGAAATACCTCATTATCATATTCCAAATGCTGTTCTAAATGCATTACATGTTTTAACTCTCTCTGTTCTCTCAATGAAACTGGGACTCAGAAAGTTTAACTTTTATAGGGACTCATAGCTGTTAAGTGGCAGGAACTAAACAGTCTGTCTCCAAAGACACAACCTATAGTCATTCTATGATGCCACCTCTTCTAAGAAAAATTGGGACAAGGTGAAGCAAACTTGATGATTAAACATAGATTGAAAAAGGTCAAGGATGAGCTCTGGGTTTCATGTTTGAGCACCCAGTGGAAAGATGGTGTCATTTAATGAAATGTGAGCTGTAGAAGGATGAGGTGCAGGTTGCGAGGGAATGACTGTGACATCGCTTGTGGACATGCTGAGTTTGGGGTGCTTGGAAGGCATCCCAGAGGCTGCTATACAATAATAGCACCTTCCTTAAAGGGTTCCTGTGAAGGTGAAATGAGTTAACACATGCAAATTGCCTGGCAAAGAGGAAGTGCTACGTAAGTGTTTGCTTTATTATGGCCCAGTAAACAACTGGGCCATGGTGAAGCTAAGAAGATTAGTATGACCCAGTAAGCAACTGGGTCAAATGGAGCTAGGAAGAGAGATCTTGGCTAGAGATATAAAATGAAGAGTTATGACCTTAAAGATGATAAATAAATTCATGGGATAAAAAAGGACATCTCTTAAGGAGAAAGATAGAATGACAGGAGATCCTTAGCAAGCAAGCATCTTGATAGATATACAAATTGTCTTTGACATATTAAATAAAGTCTGGTCATTAGAAAGTTTCTGAAGTTTCAATGAGGAGGAAATATTTAAGTCTGAAGAAAGAAGACAATTCCTTGGATGGTAACCAATATAATCAAAAATAACAAATAAAATGTGAATTAACCTAACTCCTAGAGAATGGGGACCCCAGCCACTCAAACTTCTCTAGTTAGTGCCTGAACAACATGATCAACAGAGTTTGTGCCCAGCGCCGTCATGCACTAACAATTTCCCATCTCCTCAGTTAGCTCTCAACCCAAATGTGGTATCCAAGCTTCTATGTGGTCAAGAGTCCTGGTCTTCAAGAGCTATGGTCTAGTTCAAGACACTGAATACACACACACACACACACACACACACACACACACACACGCCAACACATACATGCTCAGTATCTTCTGACTGATGCTTTGGCCAGTGATTTTGGAGGATTTCTCCTCATCTCCAGGGCTCAGTAGGAACACCCTGCAGAATGCTTTTTGTGCTATTCATCTGGCTTGAATGTTCTTCCATAGTTCTCTACTGTTGCCTCTAACACGGCACTTATCCACTGAATTGGAACTTTCCACTCTTCTGTCTTCCTCATTAGACTATAAGTTTATACTAGAGATAGTTTTACTTATCACCTCAGGACCTCGCATAGTGCCTGACTACCATGGGTGCTTAAAGATGCTCATTTAAAAAAATGTATTATTAAAAAGTACATTTTTAATTTCAGCATCTTTTGTATAGTCCATGCCCACTTCTGTTTCCAGATGAGACTCAGAGACTGGGTGAAGGTCCAGTGTTCTGGGCCCCTCCTTGTCCAGTATTAGGGTTTTTTTTATTCAGTCAACTTTGTTGAGATGTAATTTACAAGCATTAAAAGGCACAGATTTTAAGTGTGCCAGACAATGGATTTTGACAGTTGTATACCATCGTAATCAAGATGTAGATTATTTGTATCATCTTAGAAAGTTCCCTTGTGTGTTTCCTCAGTTAATCTTCCACCCATGGTCCTAAACATCTGCTTCAAGCCAGAAGCTTTGATGCATAGCATAGATGTGGATGGACCCAATTCAGGTTTTATAAAGAGAATGAATGAGAACTGATTGGAATAACTATTGTCACATAGAAGATGAAATCCATGGTTTGGTGGCAAAGAAAAGGACAAGAAAAGATGCCTGAGTTGGAAAGCATATTGGCGAAGTCAGGAAGACAGCAAGTTGAACTTGGGTAGTTTTTTTCGAGCAGAGGTTTTGAGTCAAGCAGTGCAGTTGATGAGACAGGGATTGATGAAAGTAAGAATGCAAATTTCTACACAAGTAGAAAATATTGGAGATACCACATGACCTTTTGGCATCCTGCCCCTGCCCAAGGAGGGGTGAGGCTACCCATGGGCTCTGGACTTGACTAGTCTGTAGGCTACAGAAAGCATCAAAGAGAGCCGAGAGCTGCCTTCTAAGACGTGAAGGCACCTGACCATTCTGGCTGATTCTTTGCCTTCTTTGACTCAGAAGGCTGTGTCAGCCCTCTTCCTCCTCTTTCCTGCCTTATCAGACCTGTCACACCCCAAGGACAGCTGGACCTCTACTCCTACCTTTTCTGACTGGTCCTGTCTTTCATCCCAGGCCCAGTCATCCTCATGAATGATGAGAGGAAAACCTTCTGGACTAAAAGGTGGCAGAAGGAACCTTTGTTTCCCTGATACTTTTTAATTTTTAACCCTAATTTCCTGTAAGAATAGCAATTTAATTTCAAAGCACAATCCAGACACTGTTTAGAGGATTTCAATAGATAGATTTTTTTTTTTCCAAAATAACTCCCATGAAGGGAGGGAGTCCACATGAACCTTAGCACTTTTCATTGCGAGATATTCCATCTGTATTTGAAAATCTATCTGTATTTATAAGAAACACCCTCCTTGGAAGACAAAATATAACAGCCAATCTCTTATAAAAAACCTGTGATCCCTTGGCATAATCCCTTTGATATCTTCCCAGTACAAGGCAAGTTAGAAGATCAACTGCAAAGCAGAAACCAGAAAAAACTGACCAAGTTAACTTTATGGACAGGATGCCCTTATCATTCTTTCCATTTTCCTCCACAAAACAAATATTGCCGACAATGTAAGAAGTAACTTTCTTCATTAAAGGCATCCTCAGCACAGACACTCGGCTCTGCACTGAGCGTAAGAACGCGGGGGTGCTGGGGCTGCCTCTGCTGTGAACTAGCTCTGGGCACCTTGAAAACGCTCTGCTTTTATGAATCTGATTCTTCTTCCTTTTCTGTCAAATTATTACCTAAATATTTAGAACTTTTCTTTTTCCCCAGTGGGGAGTGCTTGTTCTTTAAAGGAAATTATAATTTTATCATCTGTAAAATGGGGATAATTATAGCATCTGCCTCAGAGTATTGTTATGAGGGTTGAATGAGCTAATTCAGATAAAGCAATCAGAGCGGAGCCGGCACCTAGTGCAAGGCCTCAATAAATGTTAGCCGTGGTGATGATGTTGCTAATGATGATGATGATTGCAAGAAAATAAGGGGATTCTCCAAGGACCAGCAACAAAGAGGGAACTTAAAAATAGAAAGGCAAGTGCACTGGCTGGTGCAGCACTGCCAGGGGCTGGGGAGTGCGACTTCTGGTGTGAGGTGAGAGGCCGAGTCTTGACAGGGGCCTGGGGACTGAGGCTGGGAACTGGAGGACATTCACACAGAGGGCTGGAGCCCTTGGAGGCCTCTAAAAAATGTTGCATTTAAAAAAATTCTAAAATGAGCATGGAGACAGTGAGTGGGTTTGGGTTTTTGAATTAGGTGAACCCAGAATTGCTCTCAGCCCAGCCACACAAGAGTTCCGGTGCCCACGTTTTCCTGTTCAGGATGTGCTCATAACCCACCCAAAGCTACCAAACATACGAGGAAAGAACTACATTCTCTTAGGTCCCTATGGACCCCCAGTCATCAAATAGCTAAATAGAGGCTATGGAATAATTCATCTTAAAGTTCTTTAAAAGGCCAGAATCAAACACATGAAATTATAAGATGTAATAAAAGTGGAACCTTGAAATATAAAGCTTTTCAAAATAAAACTAAAAAACAAAGTCATGAAAAATGTTAAGCATTGTCAGAGAAGATAAACTTACCAAAATGAAAAATAAATCTGGGGACGTCGCCCAGAAATATAAAAATGAAAAATATAAAATAGCAGTTAAGAATGAGAAGACCCAATACATGCCTACTAGGAGCTTCAGAAAGAGAGAGCTGAGAAATAATATTGAAGAGATAATGAAAGATTAAGAATGCTCCAAAATCACTAAAGGACCTAAGCGCCGAAAATAATCAGCCAATACATAAAGCATTCAAAAGTGAAGCACTCTTGACGAAGCTGCGATGGTAGACCAGCACAATTGCCACCATGCCAGCAGCGACCACAGTGGCCTCTAGGGGAGTTTGAGAGACTTGAAGAAGTGCAGTCTGACTGGTTTTAGACTGATCTACCCACATATTCGACTTCCTTCCAAAATGTCAACGAACGTGATCTCTGCCTTTATCACATTCACTGCATTTGCCTCGGCTCCTCCTCCTGGAATTAAATTTGAGGAACAGACAAGTACAGAGTCTGACAAATCAATCATCCGCTGTGCCCCGTGACCTCTCTGGAAAACCCGCCACCCCATCTCCGCTGCGAGCAGACTCTCTGCCGCTTTTCTCTACACACTTCAAGGCTATCCCTCGAACGTGTTCAGGCTCTTGTCTTCAGTGCCAGGGGCAAGGTGACATTCCCAAAGATTTATTATGATTGTTTTCGATAACCCCAGGAATGTCAGTCCTCTCAAAGCCTCTGCACTCTGTGGATTTTCTAAGTTAACCTCTGACTTAGCATAGATTTATTGGTGAGATTTGTGATTTGCCTTGTGTGTGTGTGTGTGTTTGAGACACACAGGTGAAGTAGGAGAGAAAACCAATATTTATTTAGCTTTAATATATGCCATCCCTTGAGCTAATTACTATCATATATGCCAATTCTTTCCATTCTTGTAGCAGCCAGACCCAGAGAGTTGTATCATGCTCATTTATCCAATGAGAAGAATGAGGTTCTGAGAAGTTAGGTAACAGGAGAGGGGTCACTTAGGCATGAACCTAATTTTTAGGAAAGAAAATGAGAAAATGAGAACAACAGAATAGAGAGAGAACACTATGCTGGGAAGAATCCAGAATTGGTGTGTAAACCGAAGAACCGTACTGTGTTTGTGGGGGAAAAACAGAATGCTCTCTTTTTTCCTTTTTTTACCTTTTTATTAAAGTTATTGGGGTGACATTGGTTAATAAAATTATATACGTTTCAGGTGTATGATTCTATAATGCATCATCTACATGGAATGCTCTCTCCTTTAAATGCTAACAAGTAACTGCTGGCATAGCCAGAATCTCCCAGACAGCTTGAACCTGAGAGACAGTGACCCCCCACCCCCACAGGGAACAATTTAGGCTGCATCCCAGGGCAGCATCGGCGCTGGTTTCTTGTGTTCACATTGTGCTCTCCTTCCTGGGCCCGTGATCCTCTCCTAGCTAGGGTCAGGGATCCCCTGTCTCTGTCTCCCAGTGCTCACAGCAACAGTGGCACCCAACATGGCCTCAACACTCAACCCTGCTAGGAAATGTGTTCCCTCTAAGAATAGAAGCCCCCCCCCCCAAATGGAATGAACCACTGTCCCTGCGGGGCAGTAAGCCAGATGTCTCCTAGGCTTTGGATTGTCACAGGTATATCATGTGAAGGAAGCTTTTTATTGGAAAAGGATTTGTTGGAATGGTAATAAGTGCAGACAGCGCATTCAGCCTTGCTCCTGAACTTCAGCCCTTCTGTCCCAGGGGCACTCAGACTCAGCTTCTTCTGTCTGTCCCAGAGCAAGAGGAAGCAGAGAGAGCAGCTGCGGGGTACGCAGAATGCTGGTAGTTGCCTCGATACACTTAACCTCTCTGAGTCTCAGTTTCCCCATTTGAACATGGGATTTATAATCCCACCCATGGGGTTGCCCCAAGGATTAAGTAGGAAACGTCCATAAGCAACTCAGGTACAGTTAACGCTCACACATTTGGGGTCCCGCCACCCTAACCTGCTGCACCACCTCGCATGACCCTCAAGGTGGGTATCAGGTTAGGGTTCTCAGGGATACTCTCCGGAGACTCGCCGCAGGTTTGAAACAGAAAAACAGTCTGTTTCAGCGGACACAGACGACTGGGAGAATTTGGTGGGAAAAAGCAGAATTTGAGCTCTGCGGTCAGGACCTGCCTGCCTCGTTTCCCGGAAGATCATGGAGCTCCCCTAAATGGCATTTGTTAAGTGTAAGTATGTACCTCTTAGGTGTGCCCTAGGATTCAGTAGACAATGAGGGAAACACGTGCAGACGTGCGTGCGGCATCGCTCTTTCAGGAAGGCTTCGTGCGCCGACCCGAGTCTACCTGCAGCGTCCTCTCGGGGAACCGACAGGTGCGCCAGCAGGACCACGGCTTCCCTGGCTTCTCAGTGTGGATCTAGTCAGTGAGATTGCGGAGATCCGTTCTTAGCGGTATCCTTGGCCTGGCCTGGCCCGGCACATCTTAAGGTGAAAGTGTCCTGGACAACACATTCTGCCTTTTTCCCCCCGCAGACAGCGGCCAGTTCCACTCTCCCTGGGTCTGAGCCTGGAGAACGGGTTGCCGCCTGCACTTCACCCGTCCGCCACTGCCCTCTGGTGGCGGCAGCTCGCAATTTCACGCTCTTTCAGCCGGCCCGTGGGGGCTCTTCCCTGGAGGCTCTTCCCTTCGGGCTCCCGGGACCCTCCGCCCCACGCTGCACATCTGGGAGCACCTCCTCAGCTGGGAGCTAGTCCGGGGGTGTGATGTCATAGTGATCCTCATTCAGGCTTCACCCGATCCAGAGGGATCTGCTAGGCAACTCTGGCCAGATCACTCCTATGTAAAGCCTTTAACGCTTTTCACAGCCCTCAGGAAAACTCATGATTCTTGTCATGAAATAAACATGTTTTTTTGCGTGATACTTCCTTTGTCCAAATATCCAGTCTCAGATCAGGGGGCCTTTCCATCGGAGCCGGGGCCCTGCGGTTCTCAGAGAGGGCCAGGTGCATGCCCTGTCTGTGTGCAATATTGAAAACCATGTCCCACTTTCACCTCCAATGCCCTTTCCTGTCCCCAGTCCAGCACAGATGTCATTTCTTCAGTTAGGACCTTTTCTGGCAACCCTCCCCCATTCATTCCAAGTCAGGTGCACACCTAAGCCCCCTGTTCTCAACTTCGTGACATCTTCTCGCCAGACTCTGTGCTCCCAAACCCAGGAGCCACCTTTGCTTGCTTGCATTTTAAAAATCTCCATAGCTGCCCCAGGACAGAATACAGCACCTGGTACATAGAGCTCACTCAATAGATGTGGGGAAAAAAATTGCAGCTAGCTTGCAAACCAGAAGACTAGCAGATACTGCAAGGGTCAAACATAATCACAATTACTAATATTTGCATACTCATACGATGATAGTCGTGGAACATCTATTCTACCGGAGGCCCTCCATTCAGTGCTTTAAATTAACGTTCTCACTCAATAGGCACAGTGAGCTTCCCCTCACACTATCTCATTTAGTCTTGACAATAGTCCTGGCCGGTGGGAGAAGCACAGGCATTAGGTCTGCATTACAGATGGGGAAGCCAAGGTTGGAGGCAGGTTGATCTCAAGCATGCGAGGATAATGTGAGAGCCAGTGCTTGCAACCTCTCTTCCAGGGACACGCATGTGTCTGCTATTCCTTATTAATACTCTGCCACCTCTTCCTGACAGAGGCAGGTCCCAGGAGAGGACGCCAGACACAGAAATGTGCTTTGCCTGCAGACCCAGGCTGCAAAAGCAATCACAGCTTCTCCTCCTGCTCTTCCAGTTCCTAATCAATTATGGAGGAAATGGCAGTGAAGAGAGGAGGGGAGAGGGAGACTCAGCTCGGAGTGACTGCCTTTCACTGAAAAAGTACCGGAGGCTGTTTCTGCAGCCACAACCCCTAGTGGGAACACCCGGGCAAATGGATGGAGGGTTTGGAAGATGACAAGAGACAAAGGGAAAATGACACCCGGAGTGAATTAGGGAAGGTGAAACAAGCCGTGCTCAGCAACAGATGGGGCTGATGCTGGTAATTTCCTCCCGTCACCTCCCCTCAGGTAATAGATAATCCCGCAGCTGCCCGGGTTCCTAAGGAGGCTCAGTCTCCTTCCTGTTTGCAAGCCTTGAGAACCTCTCCCTCCCCCATCCCTTAACCTGTCTTGATGATAAAATTCTTAAGAGCCAAAAGTTTTTGCAGGACTTATGATGCCGATTTAACTCAGACTCGGCTAGGGTTGCTATCTGTCAGGCTGTCATGGTGACAGGCAGATTTGTAAATGCTCTGGCTCCAGTGTCAGGTTGAAGGTGACATTTTGCAGCTGGAGATTTTCTCGCCATCCCTCACTAAGACAGACTGTCTCAGAACTAGGAAAGCAGCCCCTGAGCAAGCTTCGGGACCACTCACCACCCCCGGCCCCCTGCACTGGCCGTGGCTCTGAGACTCAACTCTGAGACTGTGGGTCAGTTCCTCTGGCCGACCTCTGCCCCACCCCCACACTCAAAACCCAGTGATTCCCAGTAAGGCCCAGCCCCCAGTTCCAGGGCCCTCCCCATTCCATTCCAAGGCTGCCCATGACTTAACCTGATAATGATTTGTCTTGGCTCGTGGTTGCTCTGCCATTATAAACACTTACATAGATTAATTAACCACAATATAAAAACCCAGAATCCCAACTAAATTCATTTAATGACCTGCCATGCTATTTTTTGGCTGAAGCATCTGAAACTAACCCTGGACACTCAGTGACATTCTTCTGTTTGATTTAATGGTTCTGGAGTCACTAAACCTTAATCAGGTTTCTGTTTTAACCCCTCTTTTCTTAGGATTTTATTCTCAGTGTCTTTAACCCACAAAGAGTAGTACTGAGGTGGGGTGATTTGTTTCCTTGGCTTCCTGCCCAATTCTCTACATTTATCTGACTTCCTTTGTGAAGCCCGGGAAAGATCCCTTCTGCCCTGATGCCACATCAGAGCCCAGTTACGAGTTTCATCTGTGCCCATGTCTTGGCACATTAGCCAGAATGGAAATAAATACATAGAAACTAACTCTCTCTCTCTCTCTCTCTCCATTTCCTCTTCCTCTAACCCTCGATTTCTTTAAAGAGGAACCAGCCACCTGTCAGTACCCCCAGAAGTCTGCCTCGGGGAGGGGCGCCTTCCACAGCCCTCCCTAGCGGGGGCCTCAGTAAATGACAGAGGGAAGGTCTCAAAGCAAGCAGAGAAGGAAGGGAGAGACCCTGGGCTGTAAAGAGCTGCAGAAGTCAGTCTGAGCCAGCAGCTGCTGCCACTCCTACAGGAGTGTTCTTCTCTTCCCTGCTACACCTGGTGCTCTGTGTCTCCTTTCGGGATGGCATGACTTCAGTGACATCCACAGGCCACCCAGGAGCTGCTCCAGACACCCTTCTTCCTGGACCAGATGACAAGACCCACCAAAACTGCCGTCAATTCCTTTGTTTAAAAAGCTGTCAATGAAGAAACCTTTAAAGTTCATGGTATCTTGTGCAGTTCTTTTGTTTGCTTGTTTTTTAGTAAATGAGTAAGATAGCATATGAAAAACTACTAAAACACACAGCACAAGCTCAGGGGATATTAGTTCACCCCACCCCAGCTTTCAGCAGCTTCACGAATCCCAGCCAACCAAGTTCAGGCTAGAAGAGATGAGCAACCTCCACCTACTGGAGCAGGGTCTGGGCCCAGTGTGGCCACTTCACCACCCAAATGAAGCAGGTGGCTAGAGCATCTGGGGGTTGCGGTCTTCATACTGTCCTCCCCTTTGAGGTTTATACTGAGGAAGGATGAAGGAGGAGACAGGGTGCGAAGGAGGATGAGGGAAGGCCTGCAGCTGGGGTCCCTCCTAGGTGCTGCGGACACAGTGCTTGTGGAGAGAGGTCTGGGGGCAGGAGCGACGGAGACCGGAGGGACGGACTGCCTGCTGATGCCCGGTGAGCTGACCTCTCATCAGCTCGGTCAGACTGGGTCCCCAAGTTCCAGTGACATGAGCCCCAGGCAGACCCTGAAGAAGGAGAGAAGCAGCCACCAAGCCCATGGATGAGCTACGCCATGCAATGTCACAGACACAGGCCTTGGGCTCACGTGGGTGGCTCGTGCGGGAGGCTTCTCAGGCAGGAAACCCACAGGGGCCTAGAACACTGCTCGCTGCCTCTTTGCCCCAGGCCACTGGACAGAGGGGCCCTGCCTGTGCCTTCAGACCTGAAGCAAATTCAGTCAAGGATGGAGAAGAAAAGAAAGCTGCTTCTGGCCCTGAGGGTTGGGGTGGGCAGGTAGAGGGGGACCCAGCCCTGTGGGTAGTCCGGTCCATGGGCGCCATCTAGGTAGGGCAGCCCTCTCGGAGGAGGTGAGTGTTTGTTAAAGAAGACCCAGAGAGCTCCACCATCTGGGGACTGTGAGGAGGGACCCTGCGGGCTGTCCCTGGGACAGTCATGACCTCTCCTCCTCTCTGACCACTCAGCAGCTCCAGACTTGCACACCCTTCTAAAAGTGGAAAGGCCAAGACTTTCGGCCAAGATGGAGGCCTGGACTGACATGCTGCATCTCCCTCCACAACTGAGAAGGACTGAAACTACCGCAAAACCAGAAATAACCAGAAGTTCCAGAAAATAAAGCTACATGGAAGTCCAGCGTATGAAGTTATAAAGAAACGGTGCTCATCTGGACAGGTAGGAGGGGCGAAGCTGGGGCGGAGAAGTCAAGCTGTGCTGGCGGTGGCAGCTGCAGCCACAGTGGCAGGACAGCGGCGAGCACAGACACCGTATTTAGGGGGAGGTGAGAAGCACCTGGGGAGCAACTCTGGCTGCAGACCAAACCTGTCAGCTTGCAATTCCAATGCCGGGGAAGGCAGACCCCCATTACCTCAGACTGTGAGGGCCGGAGGGGGTGGGGACAGAGGAGAAGGCTCCCAGTCTCTCAGCAGAGAGTAAAAGGCAAGAATCCATCTTGGATCCCCGCCCCTACACACAAAACACCACAGCATGATGAGAAGGGTCGCCTGGTAGTGACAAGTGCATAGGGCTCCACCCTCTATAGCATAGGAGGTGTGACAGCCCTGCCCAGGAAGCAAAGGAAAACACAAAACTGTCAGGATGGCAGGGCTCATCATAGCGATCCCAGTTACGAAACTGACCAGAGAGCAAATATCTGATCTAACGAAGCAGCAAATAGGAAATCTTTCTGAGGCTCAATTCAGAGCTTTGATTATGTGAATGCTTACAGACCTAACAGCAGATCTTAAACAAGATGGGGGAGGAATGAAGGCTAGTCCTGCTGAAATGAATGAAAACACATATGAAACTAGTGGTGAGGGAAGGAAAACCAGGGATCAAATCAACAAATTGGAACATAGGGGAGGAACAAACCGTCAACCAGTGCAGAAAGAGGAAACAAAAAGTGAGGAAAATGAGGAGAGGCTCAGAAACCTCTGGGACAGCTATAAGCGGGCCAACATCCGAATTATAGCATTACCAGAAGGTGAAGAAGAACTAGAAACTGAAAAACTATGTAAAAAAATAATGAAGCAGAATTTCCCTAACTTGGAGAAGGAAATAGACTTACAGGTCCAGGAAGCACAGAGAGTTCCAAAACAACTGGACCCAGGGAGAACCACACCAAGACACATTATAATCAAAATGTCAAAAATTAAGGATAAAGAATCTTAAAAGCAGTAAGAGAGAAGAAGAAAATTAGATACAAAGGGATCCCAATAAGACTGTCAGCTGATTTCTCAAAAGAAACTCTGCAGGCAAGGAGGGATTGGCAAGAAATATTTAAAGTAATGAAAAGCAAAAACTTAAACCACAATTACTCTCTCCAGTGAAGCTGTCATTCAGAATAAAAGGGCAGAGGAATTGCTTCCAGGACAAACTAAAACTGAGGGAGTTCATCAGATCCAAACCACTGTTATATGAGATGTAAAAGGGACTGGTTTAGAAGAAGGAGGGTCAAAACTATGAACATTAAAATGAAAACTGTATCACAACAACCAACAACAGAAGCTAGGAAATTGAAACAAAGGCAGACTAAGTAGGCAACGAGAGTGGGAAAAGAATTATAGGTATGGGGAACATTTTGGGGGGAGGTCAGCAGGGAGGGGTAAGTGGGGAAAGGAAGGGAGATGGTACAGGAATTAAGAAGCATAGTAGGAGAGAGTGGAGTAGATAGGAAGATGTTGAGAAGAACTATATGCACAACCAATGGGCATGGACTGGGGGGACAACTGGAGGGAGGGGGGTCACTGGGTGGAGGGAAACAGAGAGAAAAGAAATTGGGACAACTGTAACAGCATAATCAATAAAGCATATTACAAAAATAATCAAACTAAAAAATAAATAAATAAAAATAAAAAGGGAAGGACCTTCGCTTAGTCATTAGCTATCATTATTCTTACTGTCCTCACCAAGCAGCTTATCCAAGAGCTCTTCCATGAAGAGCAGTCTGCTCCCCAACTGAGTTTCATGAAAGGCAGTCACCTTCCCTTTCTGCCCTCCTGTTAAGAATTCTAGAATGGATGTATAGGGTAGCCTCACTCCACATCCTCACGCTGGATCACTCCCCTATCGTGGTCAGTCCCCCCGACTCTTACCAAAGGAGAGAAGTGGCCACGTAGCCCAATTACATAACATGCATTGGGCCCAGGTATGTGGGTTGACCCCAAGCTTGGAGTACAGGGGTCTCACCCGGGCCTTCTAGGCTGTGGGAAAGGCTGCAATCAGCCCACAAGAGATAGTCAGATGCTCCTCAGCCTCTTTGCCTCTTTGCCAACTCTCTGGCATCCTACGGAGGCTCTGGCCTCCCAAGCAGGTGCCTTGGCATCTAAGTCCATGCAGCCCTGTCACTGAGAAAATGCTGGGTAGAAGATGTCAGGAGGGTTGGGCCTCAAAGGACCCCTCCAGGCAGGGCTCATCCCAGTGATTCTGGGCCTGCCTCCAGCACCCCCTCTCCCCCAGTTTTAAATGCCATACTCATCCTCAATCCCTTGGGCCAGGTTTGTCTACTCTGAGAGAAGAGTTTCTGGCTGTAACATTTATTACTTTTTCTTTTCTCCATGGTTGATTTTTATTGGTGGGAGAGGACAGTCATTGCCACCTCTATTAGGTGGTCCATTTATCGGATAGATCTTTTACAATCTGCATCCTGCTTGTGAAAAATTGCTTCCAGGACTTCTGGCCTCTGAGTGCCAGCCTGAAGGCATGTGCTGCCCTGCCCAGCCCCTGCATGCTGGGGCGCACGCTAGCCCGGCCCCGTGTACTCCCCTGGAGGAAGGCCTGCTGCTCCATTCCCCGGGATTGTGGCAGCTTCATTTGTATTTCTGATGGGTTGTGTGATCTGGACCAGGGTACCGGGAAGGCCTGGCTGTATTGTAAGTTCTACCTCTTCTTTAATCCAGGACCTAGGCCTCTCCTCACCAGGTCCATGTGTCCCCTCCAACTGGATGGGCTCAGGGACCAACATGTGTATGGGGACAGACCCATGGCCTCAAGTCCTGAGTGTGGATCATGATCCCCTCACTATGGCCTTCAGCGACATGAATTCCAACCCACAAAATCACCAGACAATGTACAATAGTCATCACCTGCAGACCAGGGAGCCAACAGTGTCAAAGAAAATACCGATGTCCCAGGTAAGAAGCATGTGACCAATAACTTGTATTTACTAGTAAAACAAAATAATTCCTTTTCTTTGTTAAGTCTTTCTACAGAGCTGGCAGGTGGTGACAATGAGCAGGTGGTTGAGGCCATGGTGCCAGCTGCCAGCAAGAAAGGTAGAGAGAGGCAAGCCTTGGTCTCAGCCCTTGGATGTTTGTGGTCCAAGCGTGGGGGAGGGCTGATGAGGAGTAGGGAGGTGAGAGGGAACAGGGAGAACCCAAAACTCACGTCACTCTGGCCAGCCTCCCTTTTTCTGCGCTGGATGTGTCTGCATCTCTGTTCCATATACTTTTCATCACTGGGGTAACTGAGAAACGATAGAAGCTATTTCTTTATTCCCAACACACTGAAGATACACAAGAACTGTCAGGCAGCGTCTCTTCTGCCTGCCAGGCCTCCTGGGCAACTCCGGTGGCTCCTGCCTATGTAGCAGCCCAGCCTACTGGTCAGAAACAACTTGCAACTGCTCTGTGACTTAATTTTCTCAGAGGCAAAGTGAGGGTGATGGTGGGACCCACTTCTTAGAAGAAATGCGAGAAAGGCGCTAAATGAGAAGTACAATTAGGTTGTTCGCCCCCAAGGTGCAGTCACCACTGTTAGTGTTGGTATTCAGTGTTATCTTTTGTGAAATGAGAGAAAGAGTATGCAGTGCTGGTAAGATAATAATTTCCCTCTTTTCCACACCTCACCCATTTCTCACAGCAGGCAGGGAGCGAAGAGGGGAAGGAGAGGACTAAGTAACAAAACGCCAGGCAGGTGGCCCAGAAGAAGATGAACATAGTCTCTAAAGAAGCGGAGGTGTTTTCTGAATTGGGCTTCTCAGAAGGCACGCAGGTGAGCCCAAGCACCTGCTACCTGCCTCCTAGCAGGAGAAACAGAGAAAGAGCAGGTGGCCCCTGTGCTGAGGCCCCTATTCCCTCCCTGCACAAGGCCTTGCCCAGCCCTCCCTCCCAGGAGGGCGTGGCAAGCCAGGCCAGCCCCTCCTTGTGGACTTGACCTCACCTGCCTTCAGAAATAACCAGTGCTTTCGGAAGAACGAGGGTAAAAAGCAACATGTGTGGAAAAACTGCATACTACAAGATAAGCCTCTAAGTTCTGGCCTGGGGACTGAATAGCCTTTGACTTAATGCTCTGAACGTTAAAGAAAAGCTATTGTCCTGAGCTGGGATGGGAAGGGGCATAAACTCACTGGCCATTTGCTCCTTCTGCAGGTGCAGGTGGGCTGGGGTGGGGGGCAGGGAGGAGGCGGGTAGGGAGCATGTTTTCCAGGAGTTCAGGCCACACTGCGAAGGGTAAGGCATGGCCTGGACAGCTTCCCTGCCACCTGAGTTTTTACCACCTGTGGTCCCAGGCTGTCGCTCACCTCCCACCCAGAGCCACAGGCAAAGGCAGAGGACACCCCGAGGAAAGGTTCAATTTTCCCAGAAGAAGAGGCTGGCTCAGAGCTGAAAGCCCTGTTGGCCTCTAGCGTCCCTGTCTTCCTCGGCCACCAGGGGGCGGCCGGGGGTTTTACTTAAACCCGCTGCTGATCGGCCAGCACTTGCTCTTTCTGAAGGATACGCTCATGTAAAATTCAAACTAACTAATTACATTGAAAAAGAACTAAATAAGTAACATGTTCATTGTAGTGCTCATGAGCGGTCTAGAAATGCTATGGAAACACTTCTAAGATGTATTGGAATTCTCAAGCTTTGAGATTGGGGGGAGACCATCTCAGGTGATAATTGCACATCTGCCATTGATTGGTCTGTGAGACTGATGGCCTTATTTTCTAGTCCCAAATACTGTCATATGGTCTGACAGCAGGACAGACGATGTCGTTGTCACACCCCGGGAAGTAGTTGGCATCTTCTACACAGGCTCCACCCCACCCCAGAAAAAGCAATACCAAGTTCAGCTCAAACATGAATTGTGCATACTCCTGCTATCGGCTGGATACTAGGGATGCAAAGGAAAGGAATCCAGTCGCTGGGGAACAATGGGGCCCGTCAGAGGTGCCCACACCACACCACGGGCACCCCAAGAGAGGCAAGTGGAAGGGAGGTGCCAAAGACTAGTCCTGTCTGGGGTTTCGGAGCACAACTCACAGACTTCTCCTATAGAGAATACATTTAACACATTTTAATGGGATTTAAAAGCTTTAAAAATAATCATTAGCATTCCAGTTTCTGATTTAGTGATGTGAGCTACCCACCCAGTTTCCAACCCTGCCTGTGTGGTTGGCTTTGCAAACTGTTTTATGGAAATGCTGCTAGGAGCAAGGGGAGAGAGTGCAGGGGGCTGCTTTTCCCCACCCCACCCCCGTAGTGCCCCCGGTGGGCGTCCTAGAGAAGGGCCCTCCCCGTGCAAGAAGCCGCCCAGCCCGGTTCACCCGGGAAGCCAGGAGCCAGCAGCCGGAGCAAAGGCGCGCCCTCCCGTGGCCGTCCTGCCGAGTTGCAAGCACAGCAGTCCCCACTAACACCTGCGGGCTCGCCGATGCAGACTGGGGGGCCATGCACATCGCACCCCTCTGGGGTTTATTAGCCTGCTGTAATGTCAGTGCAATAATAGCCCCGGGGAAGCCATTACACCACTATTTCCATCCAGAGGAGGGCTATTCCATCAACTGCTCTAGAGGCCTGCTTGGTAAATGAGTTTTCTTTTTAAAATAAGTTCACTTGATTGCTTTGCTACAGCACTTTCAGCACCAGCACGGGGGAGCGCGCACGCATGTGCGGCTAAAGGAAGCGGGGTGGGGGGTGAGGAGGGTACGCTGGGAACTGCTCAAGGATCAGCAGCAGAGGCCAGGAGAGGGCAGCTCACAGCCTCTTGGGGCCCAGCTCAGGGTGCCCCTTTTCCACCTGTGGCCCTTTGTTCCTCTCTTCCTGATGACACTAAGGTCGAGTTGTTTGCTCCTCGAGAAGCGTCCCGGGCCATTTATCTTTGTGCCCACTGCCCACATGCTCCTCTCCCCCAGCAGTGCCTGACTCTGGCTTTGCTGGTGCTCGGATAGCATTAATTCGCAAGTGAACTGTATTTGCGCAGCTCTGCGGACACACTGAGGGAGACAGGGAAGACAGATGTCCCTCACCCAGTGGCCGGCCTGCTGGAGTGGTTGGGAGCGGAGGGCTCTGCCAGACCCTGGAGGGTCGTGTCCCAGCAGGATGCACACTGCTGCCCTCTACTGTAGACCTGAGGAGTGACAGAGCAGGCCTGTGCCTTGAGGGAGACCCGAGGTGAAGGGGCAGACAGACATCTTCAAGGGCAGAAACCCCACATACAGACAATGGGGTGGAGGGGACCGTGGGAGAGGCAGGTCGTTGAGACCCCGTGCTCCCAGCAGGCCAGCGACTCCTAACTACCACGTTTCACGTTTTGCACATTTCGTGCATTAACACTGTTACTGCCTGGAACACTGGGTTAGTTGAACTGTTCGCTCCTTGACAACAGTGGAGGTCATTCATGAAGAAGAGGCACATTGAGTCCGAGCCCCCAGGCCTGCAAACACGGAGTCTCGCAGTTCACCCTGCGCCCTCTCCCAGCGCCGCAGTGTGGGTCGTCAGTGCCGGCTTTGGGGAAAGTGGCTTGCCGCCCTGGCTCCACTGCCCCCCCACACACACACATCCACAGACCAGGGGCACTGAGCTCACTCCCTCTGCCCTGGCAGGTCAGGCCTGGGGTGAAACAGGTTCTAATTAGCATTTCACACAGATGGAGCATCCCCCAGCCTACAGCTAAGAGATTCTCAGAAGGGGAGAGAAATTGTTTTCTTCCTTTGAAAACATCAAAGGAAATTAGCCCATTCTCATCTGTGCCTCTCGAACAGCCTCACTGTGGTGTGGCATGGGTCCATGTCAGAGGTGCAGACAGGGGTCTCAGAATCAGATGACCTTGAGCAAGTCCCCAGGCCGGGCCTTCCAGAGGCCTTCTTGGGAACCAGCACAGCCAAAAGGCTGCCTCTTGGGTCTCTTTTTGGGCCCCTGGTTATTGCGCACTTTACATGTGCTTCTCCCTCTCCATGATAAAATCCAAGGGACAGGGCCAAGTCTAGATTTCTGGTGCCCAGTGTGTCAATACCAGCATAACGTCATACAGTCTCAGAGTTGAAAAAGGCCCTCTCCTTACCATGACTAGAATTTAAAAATGTATGCATTAAATGCCTTCTTTGTGCCAGTGTTCTAGACACGTGAACGATGGCCATGATTAAACGCAATTTTAATTCCAGTGCAGAGAGATTATCACTAAATTAATAACCAAGTACATATATAATATGTCAGATTTTAGAAACAGCTTAGAAATCTGATTAAACCAAGGTAACCTAGAGTGCAATGGCAGTGTTTCTACTCTTCAGGGTGATTGGAAAGCATTTCTGGTGAAGTGGCATTGGATGAGAGACCTGAAAAAAGAGTGGAAACAGTCTGCTTGATACATGGAACAGAGCAAGCAGGAAGACAGAGACACGTGCAAATGTCCTGGGCAAGCGTAGGATGGTTGCAGAAGAGGATCTGCAGGAGGCAAATGCAGGGGCAGCTAAGCACAGACAGGAGGGGTTGGGTGGCCTTGTCAAGTTCCCCAGCTGTTGGGCCATGCTTCCTCGTCTCTGAAACACCATCCGAATCCCCTCCTCACAGGGCTGCTGTAAAACATGTGAGACACCCGTGTCAGGTACCAAAGGGAAGCTTACCTCCTACCCAGTATAGAACGTTGTCTCTTAGGCTGAGCTTTCCATTTAGATGGCCCTAGTTCTGGCCCTGGAGCAGAGCCACACCAGGCATGTGGCCCCCTCTAGTCTCAGCCAACATGTTGCCCACATCAGGTTTTTGTGAGTTCTCAGGAAAGCTCAGTAACCCTCAGAAACTCCTTCTTGAGCCTCCCCACACACGGACCCTGCTCCTCTTCCTCACATCAGTGTCTCAGCTCCCTCTCTGCACGGCTGGGCACACAGAGTCCCAGAGAGAGATCCTGGCCTGTTACCCTCCCAGGTCACACGGGGGCCAGGGTTCAATCCTCTGCTTCCAGAAGTCTTCTTGGTCTCTCCCAGAATGCAGTGTTGGGACGGGGGGCTCCTCAGAGATGAGGGTCAAGAGGCAGGAAGGAGGCAGATGGAGCTCCCCGCTGGAGAGGCCCCATTGTTTATCATCAGCATAAAGACCCCCAGTGCATAGGCCAGAGGACAGAAGGCCAGCTGGGACAGTGTTTGTGAGTGGGTGGGCGCCATCCCCACCCTCGTGCTCCCTCCTAACCCCCTGGCCCAGCTGGTGAGGCCGTGGGGAGAGGTTTCCAGGCCGGGAATAGCAGGCCGCGTTGGTCCAGGAAGTGCAGAGAGAACCCCTTTCCTCCGTTTCCAGGTCATGAGTGGGATCAGGCAACAATTCTGTGATCGCAGGCTCATTGCTGGTCACTCAGCCAGCATGACCCTCCGTGGATCACCTGGAAAGGCTGGTGGGGCCAAGTCGGCTGCCATTACCATGTCATCCTCATGCTGGCACTGCCGTCCCCAGCCCCTTTCCTTCTGCTGGGGCTGCGGGGGACACTCGTGCACTGGCGGGGCTCACCTCGTCCTCACCACCAAATCCAGATTTTTCTGACGGCAAAACTGCACCCGGGCTGGGTTAACTTCAATGTTTGGCCACACAGCCAGCAAGCTGCCGTTAGACCCCGGTCCTGTTGAAATCTGTTCAATCACGAGAACCTTCTCTTACCGCGGCCTGCCCTTCCCACGCTCACGGAGAATCCTTTCCTTACAACCACGCGGCCCTGGCATTAGGAAGATTGAGGGGAGGATCCTGGGAACCAGCAGATCCCATGAAAACGGGAAATCCAGGAGTTTCTGCCTAGAGGACCTTCTGCTGAAACGTCCCCTGCAACCCCCCCAAAATGTGACCACCTACTGCCTGCCCATCAGCCCACCTCCCCTAAGAGCTCAGCCACGCCCCTTCCAGAGCAATTGTGACTTCATTATGGACGCATGTTCCAGTTGCCCTCAGGGCTGGTTGCTGCTGACCTTTGACAAGATGAGCCCCTAACACTATCAAACCTACCCTCGCACACAAATGATGCTCAATGAACCCCACGATACCTCGGACCCATTTTCAGCCTTGGTGTTTGCTCTAAGGCATGTACCTCATCACTCTGCTTTTGGAGTCCCTTACATCGTTCATCACCTCCTAGGAGGGGCACTCTCCCTTGTGCTCAAGGACAAGGGTCATGTCACCCCCTCCCTTTGCACCCTGCACAGGGCGCAGGAGGGCACGGGCTGATCCAGTGAAGCGTCTTGAGGGATGCTTTCCTATCTTACTAGCAGAGCAAAGACGAGGTGATGAAGTCTGTGAGCTGCTGGATCCAGGGAGCAAGGTGAGCCAGGGGAGGCATGGGTGGCATCTCCTTGTGATGAGTAATAAAATGTGCAGAACTTTTGGTTGATGTAGCAGGAAGGAAGGGAAGCTTTGCTTTGAGAGGGAGAGCTCAGTTATGGGGAATAAAAGCTCTGCAGATGGGGGAAAATTGGAACAACTGTAATAGAACAACAATAAAAAAGAAATTATAAAATAAAACAATAAAACAAAATAGTGTTAAAAAAAAGTTGTGGAGATGAATGTGGGAGTTATTCACACCAGCAAAGTGTCCCTGCATCATATGTGTGTATGAGAGAGAGAGAGAGAGAGAGAGAGAGAGAGAGAGAGAGAGAGAGAGAAGCTGGTATTGGGTCTCTATGACATGTATATGCATTTTTAAGCATATTCTATTTCATAGGGTGGTTCTAGCTGGCAGGTGAAACACACAGTGATCTGTGAGCACAGATAGACACCTTCAGCACAGACAGCTTGGGTGCTGGGTCTGCTCCTTTCTTGGGCTTCCAGGGGCAAGAAGGAATCCAACACCCAAAGTGGAAGTGAGTCAAGAGCCAAAGAGATCGCTTCTGGTGTGAGAGGTAGCTGATTTCAGACAGAACTATCAGACCGTGATTGAACTTGGGTGACTCTCTTCTGCAGATACCAAGAGCTCATTGGAGCAGAGATGTTCTCAGAGTGGAGTGAGAAGCAAGGACCCAATCGCCCGAGTCAGGTCTTCGAAAGTGAATGGCCCGCGTGCCTCCTTCCTCCAGCCTGGCAGCATTGACTTCATTTGCCACCGGGGGGTGGGGGGGTGGGTATTAGTGCTCTCCTGTCCTGCAATTATGTTCCTACAGCACTGAGCAAGGACAGACGCAGGAAAGACCTGGCCATGGCCAGCCTTAGCATGCTACAGCTCCAAGGCACTGCGAAGTCAAGAAAACAAGAGCATGCAGAGGAAGAACCTTCTGCTGGCCCCCTGATTCTTGCAGAATGGCCCTAGAAGCAGGGTTCAAAGCTCCTTAAGCTGTAGGAGTTGTTTTATGTGCCTGCATCATCGGATTAGGCCTCACAGCAGCCTTGGAGACAGCATTACCCCATTTTCCAGGAGATAAAATTGAGGCTGTTCCGATATAGAGCATGCCAATAGTAATGCTCCCACCTGTTAGCAGCTGATGAGAAAGGTTTGAAGCCAGGGACCTGTGGAAGCAATGCAACATTTCGCCCAATGGCTGGAGTGATATCTCAGGGCCTGTCTGGGCCCTGGATGTGTTTTCTAGAGATATCACCCAAGACTGGAAAGAGGGGGGAGCTCCACCTATTCACTTTTCATTGACCTTGGTTCTCTAGCTCTAGTGTTCAAAGAGAGAAAACACACGCACACATGCACAAATACACACTGTTTATGTCATCAGTATCCCCATTCCTCACCAGCAGCCCAAATGCAGTGTCTTCTCTGATTCATTCCAGTAAAATCCTGAATGCCAATGTCATGAGCAAGTACAGGCCTCAGAGGGGAGGCAAGCTGATGTGATAGTCAAGACAGAGCATCAAAACCAGTGTAGGATGGAGGTCAGGGTTCACATCACGCTGCCAGCCAAAGGGCCCTGTGCTCCACTGTCCAGGAGAGATTTATTGAAGCCTGGTAAAATCTGCCCTGAATAATACTATCAAATATAGGGGCTTCTCAAGCCATGTTACCCGGACAACCCTAAACCAGTAGATTTACCTTTCCGTGGCTTTGTTAAAAGAAAGGAGTTCATCAAAAGTCACCTCTACCTCTAGCCTTTTCCATTTCAACTCCCACGTCCCATGTGTTTCTGTTCTGATCCACAGTGGTTCTCGGAGGTCAGCCTGTTTCAGAAGGACCTGGGGGCAGATCATATTTCACAGAAGTCAGTATGCCCGTGCTGGAGCCCAAGACCTGCCATTTCTTAGAAATTTCAGGTGATAACGACGCTGGAACATTTTACAGCATTTATTTCTACCTTATTGGAGGAAACCAATGGCCCCAGAAGATGTCAGACAAAATGCGACTATTGACACAAACAGTAGAAGAGACAGTGTACTCAGTGGCACAGCATCAGCACCGTGGAAGGCGAGGATGGCTGAGTGCCAGCTCTGCTCTGCCTGGGCCCTGTCAGGCATTATCAGTCAGTCACGGCCTTCCACCTGTCAGTCCAGAAAGCCAGTGAAGCTGATCGTCATTGGCGAGCAAGATGGAAACCCTTTGCAGTATTTGCTCCAGAGTCTAGACTATCGCAGGCGCCTTCCCCATTGCTCACCCCTTCACTCATGCCGAAAACCTGCCCTCTGACTTTGTGCACAGGGGCCACATGGACCCATGACCAAAAGAGGAGCCAGAGGAAGACCCCTGGCGAAACAAGTCTTAATGTGAGAGGAAGCAGAATCGGGGTGATTTTCATGGCGAGCTGTGCTCCCTAGGGCATCTGGAACTGGAGCTGGTGCAGAGTGCACAAGGAGAGGGCAAGCAAGGATGGCCATTGTTCTCCTTAAGCACTTCCTCCAAAAACTGAATATTTCCCATTTTTAAGGCAATTATGTAACATGATACTTCAATAACTATGATCAATTAAGCTGTGTACCTGAAGGCAGGGGCGGGGATTTGGGGAAACTGGTCCCAGGGGCCCTGAAAAGGAACTCTCTCCATGGGCTGTGATGCTGGCTGACCCTGGGAAGTGGGCCATGCTACTGCTTCATAGGGAGGGTCAGAGGGCAGGGGTCAAAGGCCAATGGTATAGGGTGGACAGAGCCATGACAGCCCTTCCTTCAAATGGAAAAGAAAGAGAAAACCAAAGAGCTACTGTCAGAGAAAGAGATAGAGAAGGAGAGACGAAAAGGAGAGCTGTCTTTGTAGACGTGATATGAACAGACATCTGGACTGTTAAATGTCTAAAAGTTCCAAACTCACCAGCTAGGGTTTTCCAGAACACACCTGAGTGGGTCCAGGATGGGGCGGGTAGGGGAGAGGGTAAGGACATCCATTTCACATGGCTTCCTCTTGCTATGCCATGCTCGTGGGAGACTCAGGAGACCTTGCCCACAGACCCAGACTGCCTCCGTGTTGAATCTGAGGCAGCAGAATGCTGTGTGACCCACGCTGTCCTGGATGTGGTCAATGCCGCTTCAAGGGGCACAGAGCCTGAGGACTGAGCTGCCCTACCCCTTTGAAGTCAAGCAGTTCATAGACCAATGGCAATATCTGATATTTGCAAGTTTAATGTCTGGTGTCAGTCCATAAACTTTGATGGAATATCGACCCTGGTGAAACTGGCATGGGAAACTGGTGAACGCCTAAGGTACGCTCTGGAGAAAGGTGTCTGGGACCTCACTCTTCCTCCCTCACAAGCCCTGGTCTGAGTCCCAGGCAGGGGAAGGGAGAGAGGATGCTTGTTACCAGGGGCCCTGGAAGCTGCAGTGCTCATGAATTCAGAGTTCTTTAGACTCTCACCACTTCGCAAAATCAGTAAATAAATGAACCTAAGAAAGTCATCAAATGAAATGCAGAACCAGGTCTTACTAGCAGATATCTGCATGTCAATGACTAAATAAGGTCCTGTTTAAAGAGGGTTGGTAATTTACAGATTCAAATAACTCTGTTCTTTTAAGCGCTGCTGCTGACAAGCTCTGTGTCACTGGGCCATTAAGAATGTATTGGGAAGAGTGAAAGAACAAAGTCACACACACATGCACACACGTGCCCACACGTGCACATTGCACTGCCTCTGCAGGAGGTGTTGGAAATTCCCTTCTTGGTCCTGCTGTTTCTGAGTATGTGACTGTGAGTGAGTAACATAATCTCTCTAAAACTCAGCACCTTATCAGAGAGGTAATAAGAACTTTCAGAGTCATTATCAACATTTGGACTTCTCTTGACAAAGCACTTGACCCTCCGTAAATGCTTAACAGGTTGCGGCCACTCCTAGTTCTAGAGCCTGTGCACGTGCGTGCTAAGAGGAGGTGCATTCAGCATCCTGGGAAGGACCGTGTCCAGAGGCAGAACCAGCAATCGCACTTGGCCTCCCCCCTTTTGTTTCTCTGCACAGCATTTCACAGACTTTCCAATCTCACTGTGCTATTCTAGCTTCAGGCAGCCTCACTGGCATATTAATAATAAATCATAATACATGGCACCGGTCTAAAACTTTGCTATATAGTTTACTAAGCACTTTTACCTACAATATGCCACTTAATTCTCATTGTCGCCAGGAGAACCCCTCGCTGCGAAGGTGAGGAAGCTGAGGATAAGCAGAGGCTTGAGGAGGCACACTGAGGGCACAGAGCAGAAAGCCCTGGCCATCCCGCCACCCCTGCTGTCTCTGGCCCTGATCACGCTAGCCAGCAGACCAGGGCTCTGGGACTGGTGGCCACAGTGTGATCTCCTCCTATCCTGTTAATACTTCTTGGATCTTCTGTGCCAGGCATGGATCTATCTACTGGTGATTTGAGCAACGTTTGAAAAGCCCCCAGCACTACCAAACAGTCTTTCTGTGGCTTCCACCGATGTCACTGTCAGGAAAGACTAAGGCTAAGGAGCTGTGGCAGACACAGAAGTCCACAGGAGGGTGGCAGGTGAGTGCAGCTGAGTGAGCCAGGCCAGGGAAGCTGGAGAGAATAGCGACGTGTCTCTGCTAAATTCCCTGGAACTTACATCATTGCACTGTTGTTATATGAGAGAATTTCTTAGAACATACATGGCAAATATGGGTAAAAGCTGTTCAGAATTCTCCTCTTAGTACATTTTTGAAGGTTTGAAATTTTTCTTTAAAAAAGGATGCACCCCACAGAGTTCTTGTGCAAATACATCTCTCCTATAATGAATGTGGTGCTTGAAGGCCCAGACTAAAAATTTAATTATAGAAGTCCATATAATATGGAATCTGAAAGGTCATCTAATTAAATCTTCTATCTTCTATTTGCCCCTTCTTCTGTATGTGTGAGCACATGCATGCAAGCTCACACACACAGAACCGCATGCACACAGAGCCACACACATACAGAGAACCACACACAGAGCCATACACACATGCAGAACCATACACACACAGAGTCACACACACAGAGAACCACATACATGCAGAACTGCACACACACAAAACCACACACACACAGAGCACACACATGCAGAACACATGGAGAACCACACACACAGAGAGCACACACATGCAGAACAACACATGGAGAACCACACACACAGAGCCACACACATGCACAGAACCACACATGCATGCACAACCATCCACACACATGTACATGTACACACATACACATCTCCAGTGCTAAAATACTCCAAAGTTAAAAATAACACCTTTACTTCTTTGATCACCTCAAACCTCCACTTTTATTCTATATCGGGTTGGTTGTTCCCCCTAAATTAGGCTACTGGTTTGGCTTTACCTGGCCATGCAGAAATCACCTCATCCCTTTCCTACCCAACAGCACTTAAATATATGAAATCAGTTGTGTTCTTCATCTCCTGTTTTTCAGTTCTTCTTCCACATGTACACATATTTTAGAGCCCATGGACCTCTGAGTCTTCTGATAGTCTCCTGTCAAATCTCCAACTCTCCAAAAGAGAAAGCCTAGGGCTCAAGTCCAAGGTGTTTATTTCAAAATGTGGTCATCAGTCCTCTTAGACACGGTGGTATAAACCAGCCTGGTTATGCTCTAAGAGACTAATTAATGGGCCAAGTTTTTCTCTTGAGCTCCCTGCCTGCCCAGCGCTGAATACTGAAGCAATGAAAGACCCCCGCAGATTTTACGTCTGGGCCCTGACTCCTGCTCCTCCGGGGAGGCAGGCAGACATCCGAATGCCTCCCCTCCTCCAAGGACAAGCCCTTCTCTTTTAGAATACTCAGACTAAAAAGACCCTGCACCAAAGCTTGAGTCCCCTTCCAGGAGAGGAGAGGCCCCACATGGAACTCCGACAGAGGTAGGAGAGGGGTCCAGGGCTACTGTGAGAAATGCATGGGCTTCAGAGCCAGAGCTGGGAGCCGGTTCTGCCTCCTGCAAATCTGGTAGCCAGGAGAGCTTGAATGAGCCCCTCAGCCTCCCGAGCCTTGTTGTCCTCGTCTGTCAAAAATGATAGACTACTATGTCCCCTCTACGGCTGTAACAAAAAATAGGAGAATTAATACAAAACTACATGGCCCTTAGTAGGCACTCAACAAGTACCAATTCCTTATCAATGTGACCATCATTCCCAAAAAGGTTATAATAATGCATTTGGCAAAAGGTCTACTCTCTTTTAGGCTGTAAGAAACAAGCTAATTATAGTAACATCAGTGAAATCACATCCCAGTCACTCACTGGTAGGAATTTAAGAATGTGTTGGGATGGAGCCAAGAGAACCACTCACAAACTGTGGCCAACAGATGAGCTACTCTACTGTTTCATACACTTAATAAAACAGCGCGTCTTCCTGAAATTGCTGTCTTGCTAAACAGAAATATCCCAAGGGTTTAGATAAGTGACTCTGCTAGTCTTACCCAAGACCGGAAGCAGTTATGAGGAAGAAGCGTCTGGAAGTCCATCTAAGGCCTCCGGGAGGGCAGGAGGGTGAAGAATGAAGGTTGAACTCTGCTCACGTGAGTTAAAAATTTGAAGCAACAGAGACTTTTGTTTCTGGAAGGATTAATGCAGAAAATGGTCCCCCCCACTTTTTTTTGACATGCCCAACAAGCTGGGGAGCTTCGTTTTCTAGCACTAAGTGGGGAACTGACTTGAGGTTCAGATGAAAAGGAAACTATAAGATCGATTTACTGGAAGCCCCACGTTTTGATTCCCAGTTCAGAGCTCAGGGTGCCCTCTGCTCACAGCTTCTGTGGACCCATCCCCCACATCCAGAGTGAGCTGAGCTGCCTCTACGCTACATCCCCAGGGCAGAGGCGGATTTAACGGTGGGCGCACCGGGCGCGCGCCCTGGGCTCCTACTTCTGAAGGGTCCCGCAAAACCATGTATTTTTATTTTCCCTGTTTCTCTCTTTTTTTTTAAGGGGCCCAATATTTTCTTCTGTGCCCGGGGCCTCAACCGACCTTAATTGCCTCTGGGGCCCAGGGGAAGGCTTCTCTCCCGCCAGTTTCAGGAGGTAGCGTTACAAGTAACCAGATAGGGAAGTCAGACTTAGTAATGACAATGGCAATGTTCTTGTAACAGCAAATAAGAACAAGAGGGCTGGTTCTGTTACCCAGAGCTAATGCCAGAGTCACTGGAGCTAGAGAAAGACTATAATAATAGCACAGGATGAGTTTAAATGCAAAGCAGAAAACCCGAGCACTTTCCCCACCAGACTAAAATCAATGACTTGCCAGATTTTTGATGTTTCAGCCTTCCTTAAGGGCTACTGAGACTTGAAAGACTATGCCCGCTGGAAAGAGCCAGACATCCGTCCATTTCCCGTGTTTCATTTTGCGGTGATTAAACTAAGACCCAGAAAAGCTATGCAGTCACAAAAACCAGACCAAACTCTTGGATTGCGTTTTATTCCTACTGTATCTACCTCTCCTCTTCTAGAATGCCCGCCAGCCCTAAGAGTGACAAAATGCCTTGTTCAGAGAAGAGAGACTTGCATTAACTCCTCTCCTCTCAGTCGGCTCTAAGGCACTTTCTGGTTTTTAACTCGGGCAGTAAAACGAACAAGGGATGTGGCACTACTTCTAATGGCCGCGAGAGGGCGCCAGCACCCCGTGCTAGGACCCCTCTTCCAGTCTACCTGATAGCCCACAGACTGTATATTTATTTTCAATGAGGTCAGGAGTATCAAGGTTATAAAATAATATATTTTCACTTGTTTTTCTCCTTACATCTCAGACATACCTTTTCTGAAGTCAATTATCTCCCCTAGACGATGTTCTCCCCAACCCCTTCTGCTTTGTGCTGCCTTTCAACACATCCGAGTCTGCCACCAACAGACTGAGAAATAAGGGCTGGGGGAGGCCAAAAGCAACTCTTTTTCCTCACTGGAGATATCAAATCCCTGTCTCCCGGTTCTGGCATTTTGTTTTGAAAGGACGTCTGCAAACATAACGTCTCTGTTCTCCAGCCCCAGCGGGGAGCCCAGAGGGCGCAAGGCTGACGTGATGCTGTTTCCCTGGGAGTTCGGGCGTCAGCTGGGAGCCCCCCCGCAGGAGCCCTTCCTAGCCGTTCCTCCAGCTCTGCTCTTGCTGGGCGCTGAGGGCAGGCCCTGACAGAGGGGACATTTAGGGCAGTGGGCAGACACCCCAAAACGGTCGTGTCGATATCTGGGGGTTGGATTAAAATGGAGGCTTTGTCCACAGCTGGGCGACCAGGAGGGTGAGGGATGGGAGAAAGGACACGTATGTGCGCACTTATATGGGCACATGCGATGGAGGAAGAGCTCCAACAAAGTGCAGACCTGCAGCCTGAGCTGAGGTGTCGCCGTGCTTCCTGGGCAGAGGAGGCTAGCCGCCCCCTGGGTCCCCTGTGTCGTCTCCAGCAGCATGTTCCCGGGTGAGAAGCAGCGCGCCCCGGGCCCCACCGGCAGGGCCCGGAGCGCTCAGCCCCGCCCGCGACCACTGCCCTGGGACTCGCCGCAGCTGGGGGGCGCCACGGGGCGTGGTGGGGCCGCCCCCGGACTCATCCCTGCCCTCACAACTCACCCACAGAACGTCAGCGGGCTTCGGACCCCCTGGCCCTTCTCTGCCCACTTGCCTGTCCAGATCTAGTTTCATATTTTTAGGCTTCAGACAAGGAACACAGCAGGTTCTCGCCCCAACGCGTGGTGACCTCCTTGATTCTCAGGGATGCGTTTATCACACGGCGTTGCTCTGAGGGTTGGGAAGAAGAGGTTGGGCCAGTTCGCGGCTATTTCAATTCCATAGACCCCCATGAAGCCCCCTCTGTAAACCAGGAAAATAAGCACCCAAGTGGGATCGTGTCCCCGTCTCATACGTGCCGGTAACCTGCGGGGAAGAAGACGAACACCAACATGGCGCTGTACTTAATGCCGTCCTAGGGCTGCAGGGACACGGAGAAGGGGGTGGTGTGAACGGGTCTGAAGGACGGATGGGAGGTGGCCAGTCGGCAGAGAAGGCACAGGAGTCCCAGGAAGTCCGAAGAGCCTGGAAGAAGACCTGCCACGGCCGGGGTCCTGGTGCCCAGGGGCTGAGCGGCGCACGTGCGTATGCGCGCTGCCTGGGGCGGCCGAGGGGCTCCTGTGGGTCCTCAGGGCTGCAGAGCTTGAGGCGCTCAGCCCACGCGTGGCCCACGCCCGTCCCCACCTGCTGCCCCCTCGCCAGGGGCTGTGCGCGCGTACACCCCTGCCTGGCTCCTGAAGGCGTTTGGGATGGCAGGCTCAAACGAAAAGAGACCAGGAAGGGGAGGCTGGGGAGGAGGGCGGTGGCCTGGGAGGAAGGAAGAGGGCATGAGCAGGGATCAGGTGAGGACAATGTCAGATGAGAATGGGAGCGGAGTGGGGGGTGGGGGTCTGGTTAGGGAAAGCTGAGAGGGAAGGGGCTGAGGCCTGGGCAGTTAGCATCTAACGGGCCTACACTTAACACAGCGCCTCACGGAGGGGGCTGAGGCAGGAGCCGTGACCTCCAGAGTGAGGCTCTCCCATTCCCCTACCACGTGACTCGTCTTATTCAGCAACATCTGATGACCTACGGTGTCCCCAATGGCTTGGGTACTCAACACCCCAAGTCCCCTCTGGGAAAAGCCAAAGGCGAGTGGGGTGGGAGGGGGGCAAGCAGTGAAGTGGGCCCTGTCCCTGCGAGGCGACCTATCCGGCCCCGCAGACCCATCCGTGTCCCAGATGGCGGATTGCCTTCCTTTTCTACGGCTGAGGAAGATCGCACTGAAGGGCACTCTTTCTCTCTCCTTTATCTGCGCACGGACACCGAGTTTGTTTCCGTGTCTTGGCTGTTCTGAATGGTGCAGTGAGCATTATGCTAAGTGGAATAATCCAGACACAGCAAGACACGGGCCACGTGACCTCGCAGGTGGCATCTACAGTAGTAGAGCTCAGGGACGCAGAACAGGGAAGAGAGGCAACAGGGAGATTGGTCAGGGGTTCGAAGTCTCAGTCATGCAGAATTAATAGTTCTGAGGCGCTAATGCACAGCCAGGGACTCTAGTTCACGACACTGTATCGCAGTGGTCCCCAGCCTTTTTGGCACCAAGAACCAGTTTCCTGGAAGACAATTTTTCCACTGACATGGGAGGGGGTGGGGGAGAGGAGAGGAGATGGGGACAGAGGCAGAGCTCAGGCCGTGAGGCCAGAGGAGCTTTGCTGACTCCCCCTTACCCCTGCTCCCCTCCTGCTGGGCAGCCAGGTTCCTAACAGGCCCCCGGTTCCGGGTTAGGGACCCCTACCATACTGTAGCCTTGCTAAGGAGAGCCCTAGGAGAGCTGATTTTTCTTAACACACACACACACACACACACATGCACACACACACACATGCACACACACACACATGCACACACAGAAATGTAAACTCTGAGGAGTGATGAATCCATTACTTAGCCTGATTGTGGTGATGATTTCACAATGTATTCAGATATCAATCAAATCATCGTATTGTATGACTTAAATGTACACAAGTTTATTTGTGAATTACACCTCAATAAAGCTTTAAAAAACATCAGGCTCACTGAGCCTTTGAAGCAAGGGGAAGGGGAAGCAACCAAAGTGGGTGGTCCTTTTCCAGCCCTGGCCTGGGCTCTGTTTCTGGGTCTTGTGTAGCCCCACGGGGAGCCTTCATTCCAGGTGGACAATGAATGAGCTGTCGGGGTGGCGGCCCAAAGCCAGCTGAACAACCTTCCCCCAGCACCCCAAAATGCGAAGGAAACCAAGGGCCGCAGAGTAACTAAGGCAGGCATTTTTCTTTTTTTTTTTTTGCTAAAAAAAAAAAAATTAAAATTAAAGAAAAAATTTAACAGCAGGATTTTCTTTCTTTCTTTTTCTTTTTTCTTTTTTTTGTCATCTATTTGGTTCAATCTACTTAAAACCCAAGAGCTCAGTTTTTGCCTTAAGGGAAGAGGTTGGGTGGACGATGCCCATTATCCGAGAATGCTGTGGCCCAATATGATTGCTTAATAGGGAATACATTTTAATAGCCTACAAATGAGAAGTCAGAGACAATTAAAATTCATTCCCAATTAACTGTTTCTTTCTTCTTTCATTAGGAAGAGTTGCCCGTCAGTTAGCAACAAAGCCTTAAGAACAAAAGCAGCAAGCGGCCTCCACTTCCATCGCAGGCCACCGGGTAGGAGGCTGGAGGGTTTCAGCCTCTTCAGCTCAAGCTCTTCTCCCTTCCCCAGATGACCTCCCTTACCACCCGCCCCTCAGGGGCACGAGAGAGCGAACATCTTCAGCAGTCAAGGAACCACTGAGCTCTGAGCCCGAGAAGTCATGGACAAGTTTATTACCAGGATGCTGCCGAGTGCTTTTTTTTATAGTTTTTAATTCTGGTTTATATACTCTCTGGAGTAATGGCCTCAGCAACCACATTTGTACTGATTCAGCCTTCTCTACTTCTGTTCTGAGAGTAGTCCTCCTCCCTCTCGCAGCCTTCCCTTCTGGACTTCTGCCAAAACTCCAGGTGACAGTATACAGCCAGACAGGACAGAACCTGGGAGCCTGGAACCAGGAGGCAAGGCCCTCGCTGCCCCTGCGGACATGGGCAGGCACCTTGCTGCTCCCTGCCCACCTCCCTCATCTGCACAGTGGAACTGCCTTCAATGACCCGTGTCACTGCCGCTCTAACTCTTATATTACACACATGCATGTATATGACTGGCACCCACTGAGTCCTCAGTAGCTGCCAAGTATCTTCCGTGCTCAACCTGACAATTCTCATAAACATCTTCTTAAAGGTACCTCCATGATCACCAGTTCTCTGACAAAGAAACAGGCTAAGTAACTTTTCCAAACACACAGAGCCAGGATTTGAATTTAGCAGAGTTCAGAGCCTGATTCCCTAACTCACAATTTTCTCCTCTGTAGTAGTTTTGATCTCTGACCCTCTTTTTAGGATGCTTCAGGCAAAAACTGTGACCTTCCCCCTCTTTTTTCAATGCAGAGAATGTTTCTGTTGAAGTCTTCCCCTCCCCTGGGTCTTCAGGACCCAGAGTCCCTGGCTCTGAAGGACCTAGCTGGAGAGACATGGAGGCTGTAAATCCCCGGGAGGCTGGGAGGCTGGGGCAGGACTCAGTCCCTTCCTTCCTAGGGTGTAGCCTGGGCCAGGAGTTCAAGGTCAGCGCCCTGGCAAATAGAGAATAGGCCCCTTTAGAAAGCAGGGCTGGCCCCAATTGCTACCCCCACCGAGTCTCCCTGGGGGTCGCCGCTCTCACTGAGCCCTTACTTTATTATTTTTATTGTTGTTTGAAATGCCTTGTAATAACTGGGATAGATTTCTTAGGAAGCCAAATAATGGGATGCATTTCCATCCTGGTTTTATAATTAATGTTTGCATCATTTATCTTTCGTGGAAAGATTATTCTGACTAACGAGGTTCTGGGCCACTAATTCATTACACTGCCTTGTCACTTCCTGCTCCTTCTTATTACCCAGAAATAGACTCATTAGTCAGAGTTCAATGACAGGGAGAAATTGTGTTCATTAATTTAATTCCCTCACTCACTTCTGGGCCCCACGTTGGTCCAAAATTGGGGATTAGAAGGGGAAAAATTTAGTTGTCTTAAGTCTTTGCTGCTGCCTCATTCTACCTTCTACCCAACTCCTGTTCAAGCAAGCTCTGCCCTTTCCTAACTCAGAGCCGAGCAATAGACGAGGGAGCACAGCCCAGGGATTTAGGCATTTGTAATATAATCAAGTTTTTGTATTAACTTTGATTCTCAATCAGTGTTATGACCTGGGGATTCATAGGAATACAGTAGATCAGTACATATTGTGGGAAGTTGGTATATATATATATATATATCCCCCAAATCTCCCCATCTCCCCGAAGTCCTCACAATAAGAGCACAGAGTGATATGGTACAGAATTTAGAGCCTGGCTCTGGTGTTAGGTAGACATGAGTTTGAATGCTACCTCTTCACAAGTGAGCTGTGTGTGTCCTCACTGAACATGCTTAATCGCTCTGGGCTACACTTTCTCATCCATAATACAGGAAAGACACAAGAACCTCTTGTCATTACGAGGATCAAGCTAGGTGAGGAACCAGAAGCAGTTCACCCAGTATGCTACAACTATGAGAACTTGGGAAACAGTCACACTTGGGGTTGAAGTCATCAAAGATCTCACAGCGAGAAGAGAAGAGGAAATGTCTCCCAGGAAGGCAGGGGCTCCTAAGTCTGGCTGCACGTGGAAATACCTGAGGGTGCCCAGGCCCACCGAGACTGTCTGGGTGAAAATCTCTGGACAAGGCATCAGTGTTTTAGAAGCTCTCGCAGTAGTTCTAAAGAGAGGTTGGGGTTGAAAATCGTGCAATCTCTGGAGGTCTGTGGTGAGCACTTTGGACTTGCATCAATCGTAGAGAGTAGCCTTGCTGTGTCCCACAGCTGTTCCACAGCTGGTCTGTCCCTTTCTGGGAAGGAGTTCATGGCTATGGGACAGGGAAATCTCTCTGGGTCCCTCGGGAGCAGGGTTAGTCCCTACACTGACCCATGTTCGGGGCAGAGCATGAGGAGCAAATATAACTCCAGGGCCCTGGCCGGTGGCTCAGCTGGTTGGAGAATTGTCCTGTACACCAAATGGCTGTAGGTTTGATCCCCATCAGGGCACATACAGGAGGCAACCTACCGAAGTTTCTCACATCAATGTCTCTCTCTCCCCTTTCCTATCTCTCTAAAATCAATAAAAGCATATTCTCGGGTGAGGATTAAAATTAAAAAGTAGCTTCAGGGCCTGCCCTGCTGTCATGGGGCTGCCAGTCTGCTGGGGAGTTGGGATCAGATCAGCGGTGAATGCTTAGATGCAATTCAGAACAAAGGCACGGAGGGGAAAAGGGCTCACCCAGGGCCATGGCCCAGCTGAGGGGCCAGGGATGTTTTCCCATGGAAGGATCTTGGATTGACTTATAAAGAATGCCTCGAGTCACCCACGTAAAGAAAGAGCAGGGGTGCTTGTCAAGCAGGAGGACTAAAGACCAGTGCAAAGACCATGTGGCTGAAGCAAGGAGAACACAGGAAAGAGATGAGCTGTGGAGTAGCAGAGACCAGAAACCTGCAGAGCCTCACGGATTTGGTTGCGTATTTGGGTCCTTCTCTTTAAGGGCAAAATAAAGATCATAAATGAAGGAATTTTACGTGAGACAAAGAGGTGGATGGCCAGATGGAATAAGCCAACCCTCAAGCCCACTGACTTCCTAGCGCCCTGGTCTTGAGGGCCCAGGTGATGGCATGGTGTGAGGGAGCAGCCAGAGCACACACAGCCCCTCTGCACAGCCCCTTATGGAAAATCAGCATGGCCCTAGACATGGTTGCCAACAGGTGGGTTGTATCTCTCAGATACGCTGCAGCAGAAAAACTTGGAGAACCTGTGCTCTAGATCTTTAGCCACCAGGAAACTGGTCAATAGCTCAGGTTCCAGAAATGGGGATATCAGTTACCTCCGGAAAGACGTGTCCTGCGTATTCAAGTGATCAGTAGGAATTCTGGAGTACCCGTCCTCAGTTTGTGTAGCTCTGTGAGTCTGGCACCAGGAGTCTGGCCATGTTGGATAGGCTGATTCTGTCTGTGGACCCAAGAGGCTGAAGACAGGGTCCTTGGTGAGCTCAGAATGGGTGTACATCATCCAGGGCTTCTCGGGTTTCAGTCGGCTTCTGCCTGAAGTCAGAGCCCTCTCTCATCTCAGGATGTCAGAACTGTGTGTGTTCACTGAGGATGTGTCCTCATTCTGAGACCCACCCTTTTGCAAGGGGTGTGCTGTAGGTAAGATTTCATGGCCAAAAAGACCATGACATTGGCAGAATGGTCTCACCCCTCTCCTTTCAATGTCTTGTATGTTTGTGGTGTGTTGTGCATTCATGGTCAATAATCTCATCCTCAGTGATGTAAATCACAATAAGTGAATAATCCTTAGAGTCTGGCTGCAGGTATTTGTAGCTAAGTTTCATTAAAATAGAGAAGCATCTGGAGATGGTAAGAGAGAAGGCAGAAGGCCAAGACAGGGGGTATGGACTTCCCATGAGCGATGATCCAACATCGTTCTCCCCATGCAGTAAGGCTGAGAGCTGATGAAAATGAAGAGTAGAAATGTCACGAGCCTTCATTCAGATCTTAACCTACAGGTTGATGAATTCAGCAGTCCCAGGCAGAGAGTCTGGAGAACAGACTTGCTGTCTTCAATTACCAGAAGTAAAAAAGGCCAGATTAAGTGAAGTTTTGGGGTAAATATTTAGCACAATGCTTGGCACATACTAAAAATCACAACATTTTATTTACAGTTAACCTTTATTTCCATCATTATTAAGAGAAGTAAAAGATAGAGACCTTGACATTGAGCACTGATTCTTACAATGCTTGTTATTCATTATCTTAGTTAATTCCCAAAAGAGCCATACAATACAGACACTATATCCACTGTACAGATAAGAAAGTGAGGATCGCAATGGTAACTTGCCAAAGGTCAGGCCGAATCCGGCAAAGAAGAGATTTGGCTTGTACGTCTCCTCTCCATGCCCACGGGAGTCTCAGCACCTCCCAGACACCCAGGCTGAATCTTGATGAGCTAGCTCCGGCTGTGACTGCATTAGTCTGCTCAGCCTGCTGTAACAAAGCACCATAGACGGGGTGGTTTGACCAATTCATTTCCCAAGTTCTGGAGACTCGAAGTCCAAGATCACGGTGTATTGGAGTCGGTCTCATTCTGAAGCCTCCATCCTCCGCTTGTAGACGGCCACTCTCCCTGTGTCCTCGAGCATCTCTGTGTGTGCCTGTGTCCTGATATCCTCTTTTTATAGGGACACCAGACAGATTGGAGGAAGAGGAGGGTCCACCCATGTAACCTAATTTTACTTTAATTACCCTTTAAGGGCTCGTTTTCAAATATAGTCACATTTGAGCATCTGGGGGCTAGGACCTTCCCATACGCACTTTGGAGGAGATACAAGTCAGGCCCATAACAGCGACCAAATAGTTTATCTAAAGCTCTTTATCCTTCACTTGCCAGCCATCGGATCTACGCTTCTTTTCACATCAACACAATCACTGAGTGCCCAAAATATTTTTCACCCTGCAGTACAAAATAAGGCTTTTCTTCTAAATACTTAGGCAAATGTCAAGGTTAAGATAACTCACTCCAGAAACGAGGTGTTGAAAGGATGAGTGAGACAAAGCAGCCTTTTCTAGGTGTCCGTCTTCAGAGGAGATCCTTGTTAATTTCCCTGAGGGACAGGGGTGGGGGTTGGGGGTCGTGGGGGTGGGGGTGTGGGGGGGAGGTAGAGTGTGAACCCCACGGGCAAACACAGCAGCACTGAGAGCGTACTTCCCTTAACTGCACGTGGTGCCCCCTGTCTGGTCCGCAGAGAGCAGCCACGTGGGCTCTATTCTCAGTGCCACGTAAATGCACGAAAGCCCCTAAGTCAGTCACACAGCTCCAAGGCCGTGCTGAGGGAACCTAAGCCCCGGGTTCATCTCCTCTTCTTTCAGTCTGTGTTAGAAGAGGCTAACCAATGTATAATGGCAGATTTTTAAACATTGCTGGAGGGAAAAAAAAAATATTGGAATCCAAAAGGATGAAGTAAGACAGCAATCCTTACCTTCTCACTGACTGCATTCTATAACCGTTGGCCTTGGGGGTAATGAACTGCACGCATCTCGAATCTGCTTGATTTGTTATTTGTTTTGTTCTAATAAAGTGATCAAATTAACATATAGGACAAGGAGACATAGGAATAAAAACGTGTGGCCTGCGTATCCGTTTGGTACCTGGCAGTTGGGGATAGGCAGCTGGAGAGGGGGGGAGTTTAATTTCCTGGGGCCCACACGATTCTGAGTGATTGGCAGGCTAATTTTGCTCTCCACTCAGCCTGGTATTGAAAGGAAGTGAAGACTCAGAAAGCTGCCAAGAACTGTTCCTTTCTTTTGGCAAAAATTCTAGACCTCATCAGAAAAATCAGGAACTAGGCTTAGAGATCCGGGGAGCCAGACTGAAAGGAAGTTTTTCAGGTAATGGTAATATGTACGTTTTGTTAGAACATCCTTTCATAGGTATGATTCTCCTATTAAGCTTATGAAATAGCATTATACTTGCTATGCCTTTGTCACGATGTAAGAGGCTCAGAGAATTAAGTAAATTAGCTAAGGGAACACAGTGAATGAATGACAGATGCAGGCCTCAAACTCAAGTTCTTCTGCCTGTGCTTAGTCCTTTTTTGCCCACCTGTTCTGGCTCCTCCCAAACCCTGTGCAGAGAGAGTCTACAAAGTCAAGAGTTTAGTTGATCTAAACAGCTTAAGAGGTGCAAGCCCAGGGCAGTTTACAGACTTCCCTTCCCTGTTCCCCTCTGCTGCTCTGGGGTCATATAAGTGACAGAGGTGGCATACAAGCAATTAAATCCTTGGATATTGGAGCAAAAGGGTTACAAATTAAAATCTAGTATTCAAGGTCAGGTGACCTTAGAAAAGTTACCTCTTTAAGCCTTGATTTCTCTGTATGTATAAAGAGTGTGATGTAACCAACAATGCAGGATTGTTTTGAAAATAAAATATGTGTAAATGTGCATGTATGTACTGTTCAACATGGGGTCTGAAGCTCAGTAAAGGTTAGCTATAGAGAGATGTAACAAAAGGGTCTTTGCCTGAAGACTGGGAATACCAGCAGCCCCCCAAAGCAGGCTTTGCAAGTGTGGCAGTGGGTTGGGCTTGGTGTGGCCTGCTATACATCCTCTGTTTCTCTCTCTACCACCTCACACTCTCAGCTGCTTCCTGAAACCCCAAAACCCCAGTGCGCAAGAAGCACAGATTCCATCAGATGGCCCGGTCTCCTTTCAGGGAAGAACTGGTGTGAAAAGAGAAAGGGTCGAGGAAGGCCAAGCAGAAGTGGAGAGAAAAACAGAGAGAGGTAGATCAATGCTGGAGCCCACATGATTAACTATTCAACCTGGGGCGCTGGAGCGGGGGAGGCAGCCAGATCGATGCATTCCAAAGCAAACGGAGTGCGTGGTGAAGGTAAACACAGTGACTGGGCGCGGCATTTGGTAAGTGATGGAGCCATAAAACAGAAACACAAACGTATCTCACAAACAACCGTGAGAGGACAGATCAGTCTGAAAACGGTCTTTTTGCTTTTTTGTCACCTTTTAAAGGCAAAATCACAACTCTGTGTGTTTGCATTTAAAAATATGCATGCGTGTGTGTGAGTTATGGGCACATTGGCATGTTTTGTGGTGTATGTGTGTCCAAGTGCTACTCACTTGCCCTCTCATTCCACAGGGTGCAGTGATCCGGGGGAGGTGTTGTTTGTAAGGGAGGTGCAAATAGAATTTTATTCTCATGTTTCTGAGAAGAGAACCATCACATATTAAAACTATTCAAATAGATCCCATGCACTCATATACTCTGGAAACTTTTCTTATAAAATTAACATATACTCTATTACCTCCTTATTAACAGGAAATGTTGAGGTGTGACTTCATGCATTGCAATGCTGCCCGTCTCTGAGCTGACCCAGCAAGCTATGGCACCCAAGGGAGAAGCCAGGGAGAGCATGCTGGCCCTTCCCCACCCATCCAGTTCTTGCCATCTGCATAAAAGGCAGACTATCAAGACGAGGAACTGTCACAGTCCTAATTCTGTTGACAAATTCCACACACATGCAAAAAAAAAAGACAAATTTTCCAAGTTAGTCAATGACTCACTCAACCATGATATGAAGGCAGGAAAGAGAACTCTGGGTCTGTGACAAAGGGACACAGAACACCTTATGGCTAAGGACCCATCTTTTTATTGTCATATTGGCCAAGAGTATAGGATTGCTTCTTGGTTGCAGATTTTCTTACTTTCAAAGCAGGTTGGGGGGTGTGCAGAGCATTCTCCTGGATTGGGATCCAGAGAGATGACGGCTCAGTTGCTCCCTTTATGCAGGGCAATCCTGGGAAGCATTTCCAGGCCTGTCTACAGCCATGGAAATGCAACCGAGTCACCATGTTTTCAGTGGAAATATAAAATACCACATCATAAAAAGAGCTGTTTTGTGATTTTCCAGTATAATGAAACTTTCCCATTTCAGAGGAGCAAGCTGTATTTTGAGCTTTCTTTTCTTCCCCTCTTTGTTGACATTGAGAAAAAGAGAATTTAAAGAACATTGGTGTATCCAAATTTTAGAAACAAAATTAAATACCTTTAATGACAAACTCTGGTATTTTAGCCTCTTTCTAGAATTTCTTATATCTACAGATTTTCCTCATCTGTATGGCTGGGATGTTCTTCTCTGAGTCCTTAGGCACAGATGGAAGTCCTTGCTAACTTGCCCCCTTCCTACCAACCCAGCCGGAATCAATTCTGTTTATCTCCCTTAATTGGACATAAGATAGGACTGCACATTTTCAATATTTTTATTGAATTGAGTTTTATGTCCCTAGCTGAGATCTATAGACTGTTAAACACAATGTTTTATATGTCTTTCTCTCAAAGAAAATAACAAATACATCTGGGCAGAGCCATCAGTCAATTATTACAGTGGATCATTCAAAGTTATAGAAAAAATAAAAGCATTTCCTCTTGAATCTTAGGGGAGAGACGTTGAGTTTCAGAACAGTAGAAAACCCAAACTGGTCTTGAACTTCAAAGTGCCCTTCTTGAATGATCAAGAAGAGGTAAGGGGATTATTGTGACATGTCAGCCTCCATCTCTAGAAAGCCACTCTCCTTCCTGTATTTTCACCCCAGTGACCAGGCAGGAGCAGAAAACCACACATACAGTAATTAGACAGGTCTCCAAATTAAGTAAATGTACCAGAAGATCTCAGTGTTCCCACAAATTCCTGTCATGCCCAGAAATGCCCATACATTCACAGTGCTGCCATGACAAGAAAGCTCACTGGGCACATTCCCAGCTTTCATCCTTGGAATGTTTGAATTCTGCCTCTCCAGATGGAGACAGGTTTCCCCTACTTTCTCTCCCACCAGTCACAGGACACAAGACTCCAACTCATTTCAGATCTGAAATGTCACCAGGGACAAAGCCCTGGGTGACAGCACCAACCTCTCTCCAGGAGCAAAGGCAGCTCCCTCTCAAAGCCATGCTCATGCCCCTGACCTTGAGTCCTGAGGAAAGGCACCCACCACAGACTCTGGGGAAGAAGCCTCCCCCTGCCTGTCTGGGCGGAGGGTGGGGAATTCGGTGGGGACCTACCTGTGCTGTCCCTCGACCGCCACCTCTTCCCACCTTCCCCGTTTCTTTCTCCATTCATTTTTTTCCAGTTTAAAAACATCCAACTTTGCCTTGGGGATGAGTAGAATGAAATGTCACTTACCTATAAAAAGAGAGACAGAAGAAAAAGCCACGCATCACATTATATACAACTTTTTTGAACTCAAGGCCAAGAACTCCAGCTTTGAAATGGTAACACTTGGTGAGTATTACTTTATCATCCTACTTTGCTGTATTTAATGAAACGAGATTCAGTAAGGTGCTCCTCCTGGGGCCCAACCTCTGACTCATGACTTCCCCTTTGCTTTGTCCCCACATGCTCTCTGTCTTCCCAACCCTTACCGCTCTCCCTCTGCTCCCCCTCTTCATTCAGAAAAGGTCAGGAAGGAACAAGGGGAGACACACAGACCAAGGGGGGACCTCAGCCATGGGCACTGAGGTGGAGAGGTGCATGGAGCCTCTTTTCTCACAGATGGGGGCCTCAGGGCCCGGGGCCAGTGGCGGCTGATGCCTACTCCAGAGGCCGACCACAGTTCTGGAACCTTCTCTTCCTCCCTCACCCACCTTCCCCTCACTCCTCTTGGTGGGGCTGAATTCACTTAAGATCTCCATCCTCCTCTTTGTCACACAGCATCCATACTTTCCCCTGAGTCCCACCGTTCAGATCTGCTTCTACAGAAATCGCTCATTATTGCAGCCGCGGAAGGCTAGCTGGGAGCTGCATGATTATCATTCCCTGGTTTCACAGTCAAGGGGACCCCCACCTCCCACAGCCACAGGGCAGCCAGGCTCTGTACCCGCTACTTTCAGAACAGCCCCTCACTACCCCATGGACCAAGTTCCCGAACATGCTAAATATTTTAACATTGATTTTAGTGACCGGTCAATATCTTTTTTCTTATGCCTGGATAGCTCAGTTCTTTTTTAAGTCTTGTCATAGAGATTTAGTTTTCTGTTTTTCTTCTCCTCCAATTTTCTCTGAGAACCTTGATGGGGGACATCCAGAGCTAAAAATGAAACCCAAAAGTTGCCACATGTCCCCTGTTTGATCATTCCCCAAAGAGTTTCCCCCTCAAGATTCTCTGCCACAGATGGAAACGTGTGGTCTACTGTTTCAGGAGCTAATATGGCCCCCTTCTGCTCATGACCATGTTAATGCAATAAAGACTCAGAGAAGGTCCTCAGTGAGGAGCCACGTGCAAACCTATTAAAAATTATTTGACTCAGAAACTTACTTTTCTACACACAAATTAAAACACCCTTCTCTGCTTCAGAAGGGTGGCTATTTCTGTTGTTGGTTCATATACGTTACCCTAAGAATAAGTGATCTGGTGGCCTCACAGGCTGTGGCCAGGGCTTCCAGAGAGCACAGCCCCTCCCTGCACGCCCAGAATCCTGGACCCAGCTGGACCCCACCCCTCAGCTTGCTCACCCCAGTCCCCTCATCTGTGAGATGGGAGGTTTCTTCACTCTGCCTGTTCCGTCTGGGTGCTGTGAGTGCACAGCAGTACTATAAATGCCCTTCATAAACAGCATAGGCGCACAGTTCCAAGTGCCTGGCTTTCAGGACCACTGTCCTTGGGCTGCTCTAATGGGAAAAGACAGAGAACCTTGGGCCTCAGCTACCCCTGCAGCTGGGGAAGGATGGGTGGCCTTAGTTTCCCAGGGATGAGAAGTCAGGAGCCAGTGTGCCTTGATTGCTTGACCCACTCTGGACCCTGAGGGGAGAAATTCATCTTGTAGGCCTTTTTCCAACTTTCAAATCTATGCCTATGAGTTTCCCTCTGTTGCACGGGAATATTTCTCAGCCTTCTCAGTGTTTATACCTTTCAAAGCTTGTGGTCCTGTTCCTTCTCTGCTCTATGGCTTTGTAGCTGGGCAGGTCACTCAATGGACCAAGAGGAGAGAGAGAGAGATGCTGACTCAGATCTGGGGAGAGGGAGCCATGCCTTGTCTGCCCCCATTCTTTCTCTTGACGAAGGACAGACGGGTGTTAAAATAATGATGTGCCAAAGTAGGTGCATGGACTGCAACAAGTGTACAGCCTGGTGGGGGTATCGATATTGGGGGACGCTGATCATGTGGGGGTTGAGGAGCAGAGAGTATATGGGAAATTTTTGTACTTTCTGCTCAATTTTGCTGGGACCTGAAACTGCTCTAAAAATAAAGTTTATCGATTTAAAAAGTCACGCTCCTTAAGTTTTCATTTATTCAAGAAAACATTCTTGATCTCATTGTATATGCAAGGCCCAGAATTATTTTCTGCAGAACAGGAGAATTCTAGGAGATAGATGACTGTATTTCTGCAGACTGCCTCAAAAGTACTCCGCACGGTGCCGTTGGGCCATGTGGAAGGAAAAGAAAAAATGGGGGTGAAGACCTAGGAAAGCTTGGAAACTTCATGGGAAGAAAGGAATAAAACACATTTGGGAAACACTCAGAAAACCATCAATGCTGCCCTTGGCTTATCTCCCTGCCCCGGCCCCTTCTCTTTGGGAATCCTGTCCAAAGCCTCGGCCGAGGGAAGGCCCCTCGCGGCTCACCTGAGAATGTTTTACTCTTTCCTCTGTGCCCAAAGCTTGCTGCTTCATTGGCTTTTAGCACTTCTTCCGTTTGCCACTTAGGAGAGTCTATCGTTTCTACTCTTCTGTTACATTTTGACTTTGCAAATTTGACAACACCTAGCCCGGGTTTTACTGAAAAATGAGTTTTAAGAAAAATAGGTTTTCAAGATCTTTTTGACTTTGGAACTTCAGATAAGAGATTGTGGATCTATGTAGAGCAGATGCTGCGATAGCTCTGGGGCTGCAGCGATGAAAGATGGGACCCTTGCCTTCTTACAGTCTCGCAGGAAAACAGAGGAGGAGATGCAAGTGACGCTGAGGCGACAGGGCAGGCCCGGGGAGCTGAGGGGGCGGAGCTCCGAAACGGGGTTTCAGCGAAAGGCTATCAAGGAAGCCTTCAAAGGAGAGGCTGGCCCTTTCTGAGCCGCTCCCACCGAAATGCTACATGAAAAATTCGCTGACCACCTTCGTCCTCCATCCCTCCACGGCAAGGGCACGCTCGAGCCTGCGGTGGAGTTCCCCCCTGACCTGCCCCAGCCCCAGGTGCTCTCGCCCTCCTGGAGGGCTCAGAGCCTGGACACGCGAGCTATCTCTGCAGAGGGACAGGTGCATTCCATCCCGCACAAGGTTCTGCGAGCCCGGTCCATTGCAGTGACTTTCGTGGCTGCTTTTTATAGGGTCATCATAAAACGCCAAGAGGTAAACAGCTCGGCTGTTCAAAATAGTCTCTGCTGAAGAGCTTCTCCTTCTCCAGATTTCCATTCCTCACCTTGACAGCAAGTACGAAGGACAGTTCAATTAACCCTTTCAGTCCCACCGCCAGGGACGCTCCTCAGAGTTTAGGAGCCAAGGATGCCTGACCACCAGGGTGGCTCCTGAAGCACAAAGGACTTGGGCACATTCAGAATATCTGTAGGGAACACGTTCCAGGATGCCTAGTCGATGCCTGAAACTGCAGGTAGGGCCCAACCCTATATATGATATTTTTTCCTATAAGTAACACCTATGAGGAAGTTTAACTGATGAATTATGCATAGTGAGGTATTAACAATAACTAATAACTAATAAAACAGAACAATTTTAACAATACACTGTAATAAAACATATAAATGTGGTCTGTCTCTCTCTCTCTCAAGACATCATATAGTAACACCTCATACTTGCAGGCATGGCTTTGTGTCTCTTGTTTAGGGGTGTCTTGCTGAAGTCCTTGTATAGGTTCAATGCTTTCTGGTACAACACAGTCAGAACATGTTTTCTGTTCATGTCTCCCACCCACAAATGTCATGCCCTTCTATCTTAACCACGCACTTAACACGCACCGGGGCCATAACCTTTGCAATTTGAGGTGTGACAGCAAAACTAGCATGAATTTCTTTTTCCTTCTTCACAATTTCATGGATAGAAGATTCTTTCTTACCATAGACCTTAGCAACCTCAACATATGATGTCTTTATTTCTATTTTAAGTTGAAAACTTTCACTTTCACTTAAAGGGAGCACTGGATGGTTTCTCTCTGGCACATCCAGATGGCCGGCATCAATACAGACACACTTTGGGGCCATTGTTAAGAATAAAAGGGTGACTTGAATGCAAGCACTGCGGTACCGCGACCGTCCATCTGATAATCCCGAGGGCTCCTAAGTGAGGAACAGGTAGGGAGGCACTGGACGCAGGGGGTGATCCGTGTTCTGGGCAAGGATGGAGCGAGACATCGCGAGGTCTCGTCACTCAGAACAGCACACAACTTAAAACTTGTAAAGCGTTTATTTCTGGAGTTTTCCCTTGAGGTTTCTGGCATGTGGCTGACGGCGGGTAACTGTACCTGTTGAAAGTGGAACTACAGGTAAGGGGGTGGTGCTCTGTTCTAAATGTAGTTCAGTGCTTTCCACAGCAATGGGTCATCTTCCAGGGAGGTGTTTATACTGACAGGGCATGCATCCTCTTCATCTGGGCCCTAGGCTACCTCTAGGCTTCAGTCTACACTAGCTCCTCTCTAACCTGCACTCTGATGTCCCTTGGGCCTTCCATGGGAGAGATGGGATGGAAGGCGGGTGCTGGGACCCAGGGGCTTGGCAGTGACCCCTGTCCCTTGCTCTCCTGCCCACACTCACCCACACTCCTCCCTGGTTAAAACCAGGGATCTAAAATCTGTCAGCAGGAGCTCTGACCCCGTCATGCAGCTGTGACCTTCAACAGCATCTGTGTAACGGGCCATATGTGGTCCAAGCTTGCACCCCGTCTCCTTCGCACCTCTCAAGCCTCTGTGCCAACTCCCAGCTCTGTCTTCGCCTTTGGAAGAAGAGCTCCTAAAGACCCGCAGCCATTCCCTGGATTCAGAGGTGCTCTCTCCCAACCCAAGCTGGATTGCCGGAAGGAAAAGAAAGGAGGATTGCTTCTGAGTCTATTTAAGTAGAGAAATGATGTGGCGTCATCTAGATGTACAGTATTTTTAGACAAGTGTTCTAAAAGGCAGTGGGATGGATTTAAAAGCGCTTCTCCAGCCAGCCCCCAAAGGGGAAGGGGATGGTGTGGAATCTCTCACACTTTTTCTAATGCAGGACGTTGCTAAAATGCAAAAGCCGCCTACCTCTCCAACCCACAGCTACTCTGCTGCCCTCTGGAGACAGAGGTGTGGCGTGACACTTTGCTGGTGGGAAGACCGAGGCCCAGGGAAATGTCCGCTGGAACCTGAGAGCAGGGGGAGTGACAGAGAGCCAGGAGAGTTGACCGACCGCCAGTCCTTCATGTGCCCTCATGTTCTTTCCTGGGATGAGGGAGGTCTTCTCAGGGGCCAGGTAGCGTGTTCACTGGTGGGCGGGGGTCGGTGCCAAGATGGGCTATGGACTTGACCCCAGCATTGCAGAAGGGAGCTGTTTTCATGCTGCTCTGGCTTCCACTGGGGGCCAGAGTTCCTCTGGAAACACCTGTCCTTCCCTCATCGCTTCACACAGAGCTTGGCTGGACAGAGTATTCTTTTCTCCTCAGTGAGTGTATTTATTGACTTTCACAGTCGGATATGGCTGTGTGCAAAATACCTAGGAGGTCACAATTTTCCTTCCTGCCGGCCTCACTCTTCTTTCTCTACCACTCCTAGGTGGGAAGTCGAAGGGGAAGCTGTGAGGAAAGGGGTCTGTGACTGTGAGCAGGGGTGCAGCCCACCCCACCTGCTGTGTTAGCCGGTGGCTGGGGAGCAGCCACCTGTGCCCAACCAGCCGCACAGGCTACTTCCCTCTGTCTCCAGGGAGCCCCGGCAGCTGTTTCTGACCTCTCCTCACAGCGCATCTCCTGCTGATCTGAGACGTCTCCAGAAAGCGGGGTGAAAGGAGCCGGCTTAGATGTGGCTTATTAGTATCTTCTCCTTAATGACTGGCCAAATGTCTAAAAGTTGCTGTGAGTTCCAGAGAACAGAAAACATAAAGTTCTGGAGTACAGTAAGGATCTGAGGCCCGCTTTTCTCAACAGCTGAACGTTTAGGTGACTGCGTTGGTGGTTCGCCACTTTGACTGCACCTTAGAATCACTTGAGCAGTTTTTTAAATCCCCAGCCCCAGCCTCCTTCCAGTTTCATCAAATCAGAACCCCTGGGAGTGGGACCCAGGCATAACTGTTTTTCTTTTTCTTTTCTTTCTTCCTTCCTTCCGTCCTTTCTTTCTTCCTTCTCTTCCTTCCTTCCTTCTTTTCTTTTCTTTCTTTCTTTCTTTCTTCCTTCCTTCCTTCCTTCCTTCCTTCCTTCCTTCCTTCCTTCCTTTCTTTCTTTCTTCCTTCCTTCCTTCCTTCCTTCCTTTCTTTCTACATATTTTTTAAATCCTCACTGAAGGATATGTTTATTGATTTTAAAGAGAGGAGGGGAGATAGAAAAAAGGTAGAGAGAAACGTCAGTCAGTTGCCTCCCATATGCGCCCTGACTGGGGATGGAAGCCACAACCCTTTGGTTCCAGGACAACACTCCAACTAACTGAGCCCCCTGGCTGGGGCCTAAGCATCATTGTTTAAATATATCTATACACACACACACATACACACACCCAAATATGACTCCAATGATTCCAACATGCAGCCACATTTAGGAGACAGGCTCGAACATGTCTGAGGACCCCCAGGGACCTGGTTAAAACACAGGCTGCTCACCTCTAGCCCCCGTTTCTGATTAAGCAGATTTGAGGGGTGGCCTGAGAGTCTGTATTTCTAACAAATTGCTGCTGGAGGGGAATGAGACCCCGAGAAGCCCTGAATTAGATTAGACACTCAGTCTCTTTGAAAGGAAAAATGGCCTCGGAGAGTTACCTCCCATTACAACTTCAGTTCTTGGGGCCGCGAGGTCCCCACACATCCTCACAGGCTTCCCTGGAACAGGTAGCCAGGAGGACACCAGCCCCGCCGCTGAGAAGGCAGGTCCTCCTGACTTGTCCTTACCTTGCGAGGGAAAGGCTTGGAATGAAAGCTTTCTGCCAAAAGGGCTACGGTACCGAGAGAAAAAGAGGCCGGCGTTCACTCCCCCCACTAAGAGGGTTGACTTTACTCCTACAAAGAGGAGTCCTGTGATCCCCCTATATAACTGTGAGGATGGAAAGAGGTCATCTGACAATACCATCACCTGGTACAGGTGTCCTGTGTCTGTTGAGTCAATCAAGGAATGGACCCTCCATTGGACATTGTTTTCTGGGAGAGAGTAAGGCATGTGCTCAATCAACAAATATTTAACAGAAATCTTCTGTGAGCACCCAGGCCACCTTTTTGATAAGGCTGGAGGCTGTAATAACCTCAGACAGGGCTTTTATTTGCATGGGTTTTGTAATTAACAGCCCCCTTTCAGCAACATTTCATCATTAAAGCATTTTTTTATAAATCATTTTTTTTATTTTAAATTATAGTTGATGCACATTATTATATTAATTTCAGGTGTACACCCCAGTGCTTAGATATTATATACCTTACTAAGTGATCATCCCAGTAAATCTCACAGTCCTCTGGCACCACACATAGTTATCAGACTATTATTGACTTCATTTCCTATGCTGTGCTTTATATCCCCATGACTGTTCTGTAACAACCAATTTGAATTTCTTAATCCTATCACCAAAGCATCTTGATCTTCCCACAATCCACTCCCCAGGAGAGCTCAGAAGAGGCTGAGGAGGCAGAGCCCTAAGGGGGGGTGCTTGGATGTCGTGCCCATGTGTTCTCCTACTGGAAGCTGCTGCCGGACCCCACACACGTGGGGCCCTTATGCTCTCTGCCCAGGACATTCTGCTCGGAGCAGAGGGCTGGACCCACGTTTACATCTCGCTAAACAGCTCCCATTTTCCACCGATGAGGACAGGAGACAGTGCTATGTGCCGATCGAACGCACTTGTTTTCTGCCCGCTCTGAGAGTGCCCCGCTCTTGGCAGGCACATGCCCTTGGCAGAGTGGTAGGCAGGTCTCTCCCTGTCCTCCTTCCACAGAGCCACGCTGCACAAGGGAGGGGAAGAGCCAGAGCTGAGGGGGCTGCCTTTTCTCTCGTTCTGTGCTTGTTCATACAGCAAAACACAGAGGCCCCACTGTGCTTGCTGGTCACAGCCAAAGCAAAGGCAGGTTTGGAAATTCATCAGAGACTTCTCCCACAGCTGCTGCCAGCCAGGCCGGAGCCTCGCCCTCTGCTGGGGCCTGCTGGCTGCTGCCAATCCTCCGCTGGGAGTTGGGAGGACTATGAAGTTGTCTGTTTTTGAGGCTAAGACAGACAGGGTGCAGGGAGATATGTGAGACTGAAGGAATAAAAGAAGAATAAAAGGAACACCTTCAGAACCAAATCCATAAAAGGGAAGATTTTAAAAGAGAGACTGTCGAGGACTCTTTTCTTCCTTCTTTCTCCTTCTTTCCAAAGCCAGTTCTGCGGCCCATGAAGTGTGCATCCATGGGGACCTGGTGACTGAGGCCTGCTTAACCCAGCCCGTGGTGAGTCACTGCAGAGGCCCCGTGTGGAGGCAGGTGGCTGTAATAACTCGGTAGCCTATGATCTATGGATTTTATGGGGATTTTTAGGAGATTGGTAATAAGTTTGCTCCAGCAAACAGTCTGGCAGAGCAATAAAAAATGAAGGCAATTGCACAGGCTGCATTTCAAGTGGCTTTCTGAGGAGGAGTGACTGCCGCCAGCTGCCACATGTCCCGACGCTTGCTTCCTCCTCCAGGGCCTGAAGCCGCTGGGCTTGCCGAGATTCCGCCGCACTGCAGGCAGGAGCAAGCTCACTGTGCGGTGCCCCTTCCCAGGTTTGCTCGTTCTTCACCGAGAGAGCGGGATGGTCTCCTGCTCTGCCCTCCAGGCCGCCGAGCAGCCAGGGGAGGGCGTGCTGGCTGAGCCATGCTCCAGAGCTCTTAGCTCCAAGACGCTGACGTCATGGAGTTCCAAGGAGAAAAAGGATGGACGTCCTCCCCAACCCAGGACCCACTCTGGCTCGTTCCAGACTTATGGTGGGTCAACTGCTGTCTTACCCCAAGTGGAACCACTACATGTGGGACGGCACCGCTAACGAGCACTCTCCCAGAACAATCAATAGCAGGTGTGGGCTGAGCACTGAGGAAGGGGAGCCCCCAACTGTGTGGACTTGGGTCTGACCGAGAGGGAGCACCATCTCGACAGTCTGGGTTTATGACCCCTGGAAATCAGAGTGTTAATTGGTGCAACTACCTTCCCAGTAAATGCATCTGGTTGCCAAAGAAGCCTCATAGAAACCATTGTGCGTTATCTCAAGCCTGTTCTCATTGGAGAAACATCCCAATAGTGGTATTTATGTTTATGTGCTATGCAATGTAAAATGTCCTTGTGTGTGCACTCCTTAGTGTCACATTTGGTACGCAGGCTCATGAAGTCAACATTTTATGTTCCCATTTTACAAGAGAGGTCATTGATGTTAGGGAAGCCATTGTCTACCTGAGGTCACAAAGCATGGACTCCTAGATGGAGAACTCAGTGGCAGACTCCGGTTCCTGGTCCCACCACGTTCCAGGATTCTGATGGAAGCAGGCCAGCTTCCGGGACAAGGGACAGCATGTCTGGTGACCACCTCCTGCTATTTGGAGCCAGTGCTCATCTGCTCGAATAGGTTTTCTGAAGGGCATGGCTGGTGAGCGGCCCTAAGTACCTCCTTCCCAGTGGACTTCATTTTGGCTTTTATGCTCCCTTCATCCAGCCTCAGCCTAGGAAGCAAACTTGGAACCAAAGAACCCCAAGCTCAATGTCTATCCCATGTCAATGAGTCAGATTTGTTCCATTTTCCAGGGAATCACACTTAAAATTGACTATTAAATGTGTCCGATTGATTTGGGTGCAGATAGCAACAAGGAGTTAATTTTCAATAAATGGTTTTAATAACTGGACAGTATTTATTCAACTTGTTTTTTGATTAGATATACATGACTAGACTTTATGTGGTGATTAGTGGGTGTTAAATGCAAATCAACTGATTATCAAAAATGTATTTACTGAGGATTAATTTTGCAATAACCACCTACACAGATCTATCAAAGTAAATCCTCAATAAAAGCATATTCAGAAAGCTTAATTTAATCTGTTTTTACAAAGCAAACTGAAAGTAAAATACTTTGGAGAGGAGTCGGCAGCTGTAGAAGCCAAGACCTAGAGCATCTTGTTCTGTTTAACTAAACAAGTAATAGCAATCTTTTTTTCCTTTTTCATTTACAGTTTTATAAACCACACGTACCAAAAAAAAAAAGAAAGAAAGAAAAGAAACAAACATAAACTAGAATTTCTGATCAGTAGGTTTAAACTTACATACAATTAATTAATGATTAATGATTTCTAAAAGCCTGAAAACATTTGGAGCTGGCACTGAATTGCCCCCTTTCTCCAAACAATAACTCATTTATCATTCCAAGAAGATAGCAGAGGTATTTTTGTATATTTCCTTGGAATTCAATAAAATAATTTCCAGTAACTTTATCTTTCAAAAATTAGATTTTTTTGCTGTAATTTAAACCCATTTTCTTTAATAAGCCATGGCAGTGATGAAAACTAGTCACCCACTCCTCTTTTTATGTCCTTTAACACAACTTTTCTTAAATTAATGATGATGATGATGATAACTCTATTTGAGACCTTCCTATGAATCAGGTACATATTTCATTTTTTTCTTTATAAACATCCTTATGGCAGTTTTGTTATTTTTGCTGTTCCTTAGTCTTTATTGACAAACCAAGGAAATCTAGATTTAGTCTTAGCTGTAGATTGAGATCTAGCTTCTGGGAAGTCATGGTGAAGAATGAGGAGCAAACTTAAGGTTTCGGGCCTGGAGTGAAGATGAGCGTGGGCCACCTCATCGGAGGAGGACAAAAATGCAGGAGCTGCATCAGCTTCTGGGCCAGATTTAACCAACATAACTCCAAGGCCACTCCTTACATGGGGGAGGATGCGAGGGTATAACCCCAAATTTAAGAGGGCATGTATTTAGCATTATCAGGGATTTCATCTTCAGGGAAGGATATTGGTGCCCATCGCCTCTGCCTTTCCTTCTTCATGAAATAGCGCTTGGACCCCCTCATAGTTCTGCTGCACTGTGAAGGACCTGTGGGGACTCTGGTCAGCCCGGCTCCTCCCTGGGCCTTGTCCCCTCAAATGACAGACTGAAGAGGTGAGAGACGGTGAGGCCTCAGATCCACTCCTGTATGACTGCCTGCGGGTCCCTTCATCACGCCAGTGGGGAAGAACTGCGCCTGTTCAGGTTCTACAGCCGTGCCCTGCGACACTGGCGACCTGTGGATGGCTTAGTTGAATTGCGTGGGAGGAGGATCAGTCTGGAAAATGCTGACTTTGCAAAGCAAATCTATTGAACAATTACTGATACCCCAGAAGTTTTCATTCCAAAAGTTAAAAAAGAAAAGCCCCAAACAATTGGTTATTCATAGACTATCATGCACTTTCCCTTCTCCTGCCTGGACATCTTTATTGTCCTGGAAGCCTGGAAGATTTAAACCCCACATAGATGTAGTTCGCTTGCACCACTTTCTTATCTATGGTGCTTCTGCTGAATGAGGTGATTAACTCCTTGACCTTATGAAGCTCTCATGTGACCTCAGAGACTAGATACAATCTTATTATCTTGTAATAAGTTTTATGACTTATTTCAGTACACTTCAACCATGTTTCTCTAGTGATTCAAACAATTACCCACCTATGCATTTCAGGATTATGAATTAGGTTGCTGTCTCTGGGTACTAAGAGGAACTTGGGACTGCTCAGACCACTTGTCCCATTCAATGCTTATTCTCACTCTCCCACCCCCACATGCATAATCATTCTGTTCCTGGAAGTTTCATGAGCCCCTCCTACTGAACATTAGATGTGGTTATCAAAGCAATGACTTCTACATTTAATTGATTTAAGTAAATTCCCTAATTAAGATTAATTAGCGCCATGCACAGTGCTTTAATTACTATCATTATTACTTAAGGATTTAGGGAAAGAAATGTTTTATCTCCTACTGCAGTGTTCTAGAGGGAGTGGCAGTGAATACATGTGATCATCAGCAGGGCAACCTGCCCCCATGTACCTGGTGTGTGACATGGTGGAATGAACACAACTAGGCACAACCACGGGGATAGCATAGGTCAACTTGTGTCTCTGGCTAAGGCTTCAAGTGCTGTCAGGTCGCTTTGATTTACATTTGTCTTTATGTAACCTAGGGTAATTTCTGTCTCCCTGTTTTCTCCTTCTGGGTGTGCCGCAAAAAGTAGTTCACGAATATTCCTGCAGAAGGCCTCCAAGAAAAATATTCAGCATGTCTCGGTGTCTATAGCTTTTGCCATATAATAAAATATAATGAAAGGACAAGAGTGTGTGTGATGGTGGTTCATGTGCCGCCATCATCCTTTCTATCGCTTCTTTTTCTAGTATTATCATTAAGACGGCTTAGTGTCACTAAGAGATGGGGTTTTTAAGAGTGTACCTTTCCAAAAGAAATGAGGTCCTAAACTGCGCTTAGCTTAGGACACAACATATGCCTGATGGAGGTCACCCAAAGTAAGTGTTAAAATCATTTTTAGTAGATTAAAACAACAACAACACAACACACAAACTTACCTATAAGCTACACAAAACCCAACTTTTTCTCCCAGCTTTGGTTCCCAAGACCTTGAGACAATAATATTTTGAGCCAGCATGATATAGCAAAAAAAAATATATATATATATATATATATATATATATATGAATTTGTATGCAGTTTTATGATTTGAAAAATACATAACTTTGGACTAATTCTTTAACTCTGTTAAGGCCTAATTTTCTCATTTATTACATGAGCATGATTTACAGTATTCAGAAATTTGGCAAGAATCTAACGAGATTATGTATAAAAATACTTAGCTGACTGGGCGGCTCATTGTCTGGTGGGCAGCCCACACCCTGAAGTTATTTTTCATATCTTATCCTTCCTTGTATTGAAAACGAAGGGCTTCCCCAAAGGGTCTCTTTCCCATAAGGTTCCACATTGTAGCACAGCAGCCAACCTGGTGGCGGCCCTCTTTGATGCCATTCTCAAAGGTTAGATATGTTCTGTGTCAAGCTTAGCACACGCTGATAACCTATTAGGCCCATCTATGCACTTAAGGAAATCCTTCCTGGTGAGACTCTCAAGTATAAAGTAAGCTATAAGATTCTTTCTTTGCTGAGAACTCATAGTTTCCCCAGATCAAATGCTTCTGAGTCTCAAGGACTTGCCTTTCCATCCCTAGACTCCTCTCCATGATCCCCTTGACCTTTACTTAAGGAAGGTTGGTGTGGGATATAATTCTACTGATAAATGTGTGAGATTTAAGATGAGTTAACCCTGAGTTATCAAGTGAAACTGCTTGGGTCTGAAAGCTAAATATTTTTATGGGCAGCCTAAGTAAGGCCTGGGAGCCCCTGCAAGGAAGCATATCAGTCCCATGTTCCCTTTCACGTTTTCTGGGTCCACATAGTTCTTGACTTAGGGCTTTACATATTCCTTGGTGAACATAGTATAAACTTGACCCCCAAAACAGTGAGCACATCCCTGTGTTCTCCTATAATGTAAAAGCAAGTACTGAAAACCAGGATATATATCTTACTGAACTGTCTGAAGTTGAAACCCCCTTTCGAGTTCATTTCTTTTTAATTTCCCTCTACACATTTCTGGTTGGAGGTGTCCGGAACTGTCTGATGTTTATCACACTTATCCCCAGAAATTCCTAGCCAAATTGCAGGATTTGGCAAGAGATTCCAAGTGTGAGACAAAGCACAAAAGATTTTAGTACCAATTATGCTAAGTTATATTCTAAAAAGGTAAAGTACAATTTAAAAAATATCTGTAACCTCATCTAAAATCTGTATCTAAATAACCCATGACACTGAATATAATTGACTTGCCAAAATGGAAATTCTGAACATCTTTTTAAATTGATATTTGTAGAAGAAAAAGGAAATAGGCTGAGGTATGGGGAGACAGTTGGCCTTTCAAAGATTTTTTTTTTCATGTGAAGTTTAAAAGAAAGTGATATACATCAAAAATAGAAGCAGAGGAAAGGACCTTATGGTGAATACTTAGCCTCTTGGTCACCCGGTCTCTGCCTCCCTACTCAGCCCTGCACTTGCTCTGTGACAGCAACCATGGATGACAGGTCCAAGAATGAGGTTGCCTGTGTTTCTGTAAAACTTTAAAAACAGATCATGGATCAGATTTGACCCACAGGCCACAGTTTGCTGACCCCTGTCGTAGATGATCAGTCGTGTGTTTTCCCTCGAAGCCTATCCATAAAGTAGACTTCCCCTCGTGCCTATTTCCCTGAGTTGGTTGTGCAAGTACACTTTAGTGGCCTTTTACACATGTCCTTCGGTACATCCACGTTATAGCTAAGATTGGTCTTGTGGTTTCATACTCTTCATAGTTAGAAGCCTTTATATTTCTCTTTGCAAAGGCCAAACACCATGGACATTTTTGATGTTGTAGAATGGTATTGAGGTCATGATCCAATTCCCAACATTAGCTGTTTATTCATTCTGTGTGCTCCACATAACCCAGTTTTTAGAGACCCATCTAAGATCCTATCATGAGAATGATATGAAAGAGAGAACATTTAACCCTTCCCAAGGGGAACTTCTAATCCAATGGAGGAAACAAGAAACACAGATACACATTTTAAAGGATACAATATAATCATGCATTATATATACTTATCCAAGTGCACCTACAAATCTAGCTATGTAGACCTAAATGCACAAGAACTAGAATGCCAAAATAAATAATTGGAAGAGGTGAATTTTAAAGCCGGATGACTATAAAAAGAACAAGACATGATTGAGGGCAGAGAAGACTTCACACTGCGAGGTTTAATAAACAGAATTCCTTTCCCTATTTAGCATGTAGGTCTGAATATGAAAGGTGTTATTGAAATGTAATGAGTGTTCTTCCACTCCTTCCCCAGAAGGCCTGCTGCCTTTGCCCTTTCTCTTGCCACTGGGCTCTGACCAGCAGCACTCTGTGCTTTGTAGAAAGGCTGAGAATCATAAATACATTCCAGAGGAGAAGGAGGTGCCTCTCCAGAGGAAGGGCCTAACTGAACAGCAGCAGGATAACGTTGTCAAGCACACGGCCTTGCTATTGAAACTAGACCCCACCATATTCTTATCACCTTGAGTGGTCACCTAACCTCTCTGTGCCTCAATTTTCCTGTCTATTAAGTGAGCTAATAATAGTATCTATCTCATGGGATGATTGTGGTTGACCTTCTGTAAATAAAGCTTTTAAGCAGGGCCTGGCGCGTAGTAAGGGCTCAATCCATGATACCTTTTTATATGGACCACGTGTACAGAGACCTCCAACCCTGAACCCAGTAAAGGTGGACAAAGTAAAGGTTGGCAATGTCCCAAGCCTGTCCACTGTGGCTGCATTTGGTAACAATGCACCAAATGAGATAAATGACGAAGTCCCAGCTGCCATTACGGAGCACCTGCATGGACGTGGACTTATTGCCATTGCAAATGCTTTTTCTGGAGAAGTGTTTTCCTCCTTATTCAAGTGGGCGAAAGGAAAATGTATCTTTCAATCTTCTTAAGACAAATCAATCGCGCTGATAAAACATTGAGGGAAGAAAATGAGAATTCCTGTACACTAAGCCCTTTATGATACGCACTTGTCTAACGAGTATATGCTGTTGGGAAACCTGTACATGGATGGGTATCTCAGCCCCTGCCGCTATTCACTGCAGGATCATCTCACGTAGCGTTCGGCACGATACGCTTCTGTGGCACCTAACAAACTTGCGCAGCTCCTCAGCGAGAGCGGCTAAGTAGTAGACACCCTTTTCTGCTGGTGCTGCTTGTTGGCTATGAGACCAGGACCGAGGGGGCACACCTGGTTAATCCCTCCTGCAGAGGAAGGGAGAAGGAAATCTCCTGGTGCGGCCTCAGCCACCTGCGGCCTCAGGATAAACATTTTCAACATCCTCCTGGAAATAGAATTTCAGGTGATCGCGCAGTCCCTCTTTATATCGTGGCTCACTTATCGCGGCCTCACTGTATCATGGGATTTTTTTAAAGTATCGTTTTTAATTATTTATCGCAGATTTTTCACTATATCGTGGGATTTTGTGGTACTGTATACATATGTTGTTAAAGGTATATAGGTTTAAGAGTGTAGAATATGTTTAAGAACATAAGTAGTGTTTATAAAAGTGTGGAAAAGGTTAATAAGGGAGTGGGAAAGGTTAATAAGGGACTGGGGACGGTTTACAAGTGTGTGGGAAGTGTTTATAAAGCCTTAAAATATATATAAATACTTAAAAAAGTGTAAGGTTCCTACTTCGCAGATTTTCACCTATCGTGGAGGGGCTAGAATGTAATATCCGCGATAAGTGAGGGAATCCTGATTATCACATATGTTCTCATAGCTTCACATACTCTTTGTGGTTAGGTAAGTGATTAGGTACTCAGTCTCACTGGTTGCTTGGAGCATCTTCCACCTCCCTGCCACCCCCTTCCCCCACCATGACAGCACCCATCTCAGCTGGGAGGCAGAGAGGACAGGAATCTGAGGAGAAAAGGAAGAACTCTCTTAGGAAGATTGCACTTAACCTTTACCCATAGGGCCAGAAGCACAGCACCTCATTTCCAGCGCATCAGCCTCAGCATAGGCCCCACCCCCACCTGTATCCCCTGGGAGACTGTGCAGAGCTCGCCTTATAACAGATGATGACAGAAGACATGTAGAGCATCTGTATCCACATTATTTTGAGCTTACTGCAAAAATCCAAATCAGGCCATTTTTAAGTAGCTTATAGGTTCAAGATCCACCTGCTGACTTCCTTTGAGGATTCCCAGCTCTCCCTTTTCCAGCTCCCCTCATGCACTCCAGGGGAGTCTGTACCGCTGAATTCTCGGCCTGACCCATGTTCTGTGACCCACAGGTCTGGAGGCTTGATGATGACGCCACTTGGGTCTGCATTTTATTGTTGTAGCTCCAGCAACTGGACTTAGTCTGGTATAGAGTGGGAAGTCAATGCATATTTTCTGAATGGCTGAATGGATAACAGACAGGGTTGCTGGGTAGGGCCAGCAGTCCTGCGCCTTCCTATGGAACAGCAGGCGCCCTGCCTTTCCGGGATCAATGTCTCCAAAATCAATAGCGAGAGTTAAACAGAGCCCCAGGGAGTGCCGGGGCCGAAACACAGGACAGTGGTTGGCTAGCTCTTGAGGACAAAGGTATAATGTCATTTGTCTCTTTGGTCTTCCACCCCTACAATGAGCACCCAGAACTCTGACTGTGCCTGCTCACAGGTGCATCCAGGTACACTACGTGCTGGGATAGTCAGCAGGCGTCCCCCAAGCCTGGCAGGACAGGCACAGCCAGGACAAAGCAAGCACATGGGAAGTGTCAGATCAGCAGGTGTTGCCTGTTGATAGAATCATCCCTTAATTCACTCCGAGTTGTGCCATTTAATTACCTTGATCCATGCTTTGTTTTGCTCAAGTGAATGTTACAGATTGAGTATTACTTGCCGAAAATAACGACAGAGGCTTGAATGTTTCTGTAATGGGAATTGAAATATGATCTCACTTTCTCCCTGGACCGTTTTCTCATGCACCTCTTCCCAAGTTCTTTTTCTTTCCTTTTTTTTTTTTTTTTGTTTCTTGTAAGAGTAAAATGTAAAATATTAATTTGAAGCAGAAGTAAAATTAAGCCCTCTGGAAACGATTCTGAGAAACCAAGACATAGCCTGACTTAATTAAGAAGTGATTATGCTAAAGAGCCTATATTAAAGCTTCCCGTTTCTGGTACAGACAGAATTGCTTTTAGAGAAGTCAAGTCAGGCAGCAGAGGGGCTGAGGGAGGGGACAGGACGCTGATTGGATAGCTGAGAAAAAGCGATGTTTGTTGTAATAGCGCAGAAAACATAAATGGGTTTGCAGATTTCTCCACTCTACCTTTCAGGAAGATCCAGGTAAGACCATGGACGCCCACCCCTGTCTCATCCAAGCCCTTTGGAATACTCCAGAGTGAGCAGCTCAGTTTTCTCCCTCCCCCTCCAGCTCAGGTGTCTGAAGAGGCAGGGAGAACGGACTGTGTGTGGAACAAAACCCCAGGGAACACGGTTAGCCCCCGCTGCTCTCAGGACGGCAACAACTAATTAGCCCCACAAATTTATGGGCTCCAGGGAGGTGAGCAGATGGGTATTTAAGTTAACAGCAGATCTGATTTGTCCTCCATTAATTCCAGAGCGATACCTGAGTTTACGTATTGGAGTTTCATATTGTTTCATCTGCTTCAAAGTAAGTTCTACCACTTCCCCCAATTGGTATTCTTTTGACAAGCAATGATCTGTCTCTCTCCCCAGTTTCTAGAATGGAAAAGCGACTCAACTCTAAACTGCTTTGACTTCTAATATGCTGGGGCCTCCTGAGCTCTCTTCCCCTGTCCTTCCCATTCTCCAGGCTCTGTTTTACATGCTCATCATGGTCCATTCACCTGATCAATTGTTCCAAGGAGGCTGCAGTTTGTGCCAGGAAATGGCCCTGTTGTAAAAATTTTCATGGATATCTCTATTTTCTCCACTTCATTTAAGAGACGTTTTAAGGATCAAAAGTCTTCAAATCCAGAATATCAGAGCTTTAAGAAAACTCGGAGATTCTTTACTGCAGCAATTTCCAAGTTGGGGTACCACACATGATCACCACCCCTCTCAGCCCTGCTCCTCTCTCTCCAAAAGGAGGGCATGGCCAGCGTAGCTGTCCATCGGAGAAGGCGGGCAGCTGGCAGCTCAGGGCACCCAGACCAGCCTCAGCCGACGAGATTCAGCCCTTCTCCTCGCCCCTTCTGAGTTCACTAGACACAGAGGCTTCATGGCGGTCTCGGGAGACTTCAGAGAGGTGGAGAGCTGCTCCCACCTCCTAACGCCTGGCCGTGGCCAGAGAAAGTCCGATTTCACCTGGTTTACTCCAACAGGCTTTCACTGTAAAATACCTTTTGAAAACCATCCACCTAGTCCAACTCCCCTTTTTTTTATAAATCAGAATAATAAAAGCCCAAAGCCTTGATAAGGTTAGTGAGTTGTCCAAGGTCACAGTGGTGGACTAGCAGATAAAAACCTGATGCTCCAGTCAAAGTCATGCTTATCATTTCACAGAACTCCTCCATCTAATGTTTTAGGAAAACAACGTCATTATCATCCCCATCACCACCATGTTGACCTGGGTACTGAATGTAAGCCTGACCAGAGATTTTAGCAAGTGGTGATGGTGTGGACATCCGTTCACCTGCCTAGCATGGCACACAAGTGCAGAGGGACAGCTCCTAAGCGTGTGTGTTTTGTGTAGATCGATTTCAGGTCCCTTGAACAATGCCATTTCCCCAATTACCTTTGTATTTGTGCTGATGAGCAACATGCAGTGCTGGTTTTACTCTCTGGAAAATGCAAGTAACTAGTTTAACGCCCTAATCTGGCAGGTAAACAGAAGGCAGACACTAGCAGCCTCTGGTCACCTAAAAGGAGAATCCATGTGTCTGATACAGTCACTCTGGACCTTAGCCGAGTGTCCAAATCACCGACGAAGATTTTCAACAACACTGGTGTTTTTGTCCCTCCTGGAGATCCTCATGTAGTCGTTTTGGCGCTGCAGGGACAGGGGAAGCTACCTGGTTCCGAAGCCTTCACAGGTGGTTTCCGTATGGAGCTGGGCTCAGGCCCAGGTGTAGGAGGCGTGGCACTTAATTGAGGTCACCTGTGCCCCAGGACATCCTGCAGCCTGGGCTCTGGATTCGCACTGAAAGGTCTTTTGCGAAGCAGTGGGATGTATTTAGCCTCATTAGCAAGACAGGAAATGGCAAATTAGGTCAATCTTATGGTTCAGGAGGCACCAAAATGTGGCTTCTGAGAGGCCGCAGGGGAGCCTCTGCTGGGGATGGTAACAGTCCTTCCCGGGCTTTACCGCCGATGTACGAAATGACCCCAAAACTGCACATTCTCTGATAATGATCTGCTCTGAGATCTGTGGATATAATAAACCTTTCTTGAACCCATTTTTGTTTTTAGTCCTTGTCTTTTCATCACGACAGTAAGTTGCATGTTTATCCTTCCACCATCAGGACATGCTGTGTCTTTTGCTTTGGATGTATACTGTTTCAAGCTTAAGAAAGTCCTTTTAGGACTGTGTTCTTCCCAGATGTAAAGAGGTCACAGAACCAGCACAAACTCACCGAAGAAAGAAAACAAAAAGACATTCTCTGAATTGGAGCTTCTCTGCTTCTATCCTCTCCCAGGATGGATCCTCCTGTCTTTCCCTGGGTCAGCTGACCCAGAGGGGAACTAGGCTACCCACCCCACTTCCGCAAGACCACCAACTGCTTGGGAGAGAGTGCCAAGAGAGGGTTTTGTCTGGTGGGACAGGGGGGAAGTCTGTTCTTTGGGAAGAGACTCAGTCACCTCCTAGGTGACCAGTAAAATAGTTGAGTCTTGTAACTCCTGAGGATGCTAGAACTATGTTTGTGACCCCCTGGGTAGGATATCTGCAGTTTGAGGTGAAAGGCAGCACATGTTGGTTTCTTGTTTTGGCTTTTAAGACTTCTTTATAGAAAGCAGAATTTCTACCTTATCAAAACCCGCTTGATAAACAGCAATTTTGGGGTGATGGAGGGAATAAACGCTATGAGCAAAGAGAAGAAATTTCAGTCAGCAACTTATTAGAAATCCGCAACACCGGGAAAGGAAAAAATATATATATCAATATCACTTTTCTATTTAAACGCTATGACTGCAAGTAGCTTGATGCTGACAAATATCTTAATATTCTCTGTGTACTGCTGTGACCACCATCTTCTTACATTAGTTAGGAAGGCGAGAGAAGATAGTAGTACCAGTGTGGGTTCAGATGACCTGGTTTTAAATCCCAGCTTTACCACTCGTCTGTTGTGTGACCTCTGATGAGTGATGACCTGTATGTGCCTCAGTATCTCAGCTGTTAAGTGAGTTTGGTAATAGTAACCAGCCTAGTAAGGTTTCTGCAAAGATTGAGTTAATTCAGGCCAACATTCTTGGAAGAGTGCCTGTAAGCCTTCCATGAGTCTAAGTTATTGTCTGTGTTGTTAGTATTACTATTTTCTAACTTTTAATTTAAAAAACTTTTCAAATGACATGTAAGGAGAATTATGCTGTTTCCATGCTGGAGATATTAAACCTGCGGCCGAAGAGATTATTCTGCTATTTAGAGGTGAACCTTGGAACGAGGATCTAGCTTCCTCAAATGCAAACCATCCTTATGGTATGGCCTTCCAACCATTAAAGGGGGCTATGGATGGGGTGTCATAGCAGGTAGGGCCTGAGGTCAGCCTCATCCCATTTCAGCCAGAGAAACTTCAGAATAACACCTTTTTTATCTGACCTACTTATTAGGCATCTTTCTAAGCCTGCTTTTGAACAACATTTTCCTAAGTTACTTAAACTCAAGCGACCGTCCCATCTGACTCTCTCCTATGATGGTAACACTCCTACCCTGATCAATAGGGTCACTATTTTCCTGCAATTGGCCATTTCTATGAATGGATACATTTATATACTTCCTCTCAGAAAAGCTTACACTACAGAGAAAAATTGTGACAATTGTGCTAGAACAACAATAAAAATAAATAATTTTTTTTAAAAAAAGAAAAGGTTACCCGCATGAGAACCAGGCTTTGTCAGACTCCAAGGAGCTCACAGATCGCTGTGGCCACACCTGCTGAGACTGCCGTGCCCAGTGAAGCCACATGGCATTGTGGGATACAGTTACTGAGGACCTGGGGCCAAGGAGGGGACCTGGTATGTGTTGTTGATCAGTCCGCAGAGAAGCTGAGCCACACGCAGAGAATGAAATCAGAGTCTGGGAAGCAAACAGATGACTCTACCATTTTTAAGAGCATGTTTGTTTCAAGTATGTACTGTATTTTTCACTCCATAAGACACACTTCTTTCCCCCTCAAAAGTGGGGGGAAATGTCTATGCGTCTTATGGGGCGAATGTTGCGTCACAGACCGTGATATGTATTACCTGACCTGTCGGCAGTGGCGGCAGCTGTTAGAAGAGGAAGCGGTGGGCCCATGCGAAACCCCTGGGGATGCTTAAATGCCCCACTTTACTGCTGAATCTCAGGGCGTCTGGTCAGTATGAAGATAGCGAAGAAAGTGATATCAGTGATTGTGAGCACCTGAGCTTCATAAATTCTGACGCTAGCGATGATGCGTTCTTGGGGTTCTCAGAAAACTAGAAGAGCACTTGAACCTTAAAGTCTCTCCTCATTTGTTAATGACAGTGATGATGGTTCTTAATACCGCTGTTGACTGCTGTTCACTTTATGTGGTTGAAATATTATTCTGTTATATTTTATTAAACATTTTAGTACATTATTTGGTTAAGAATATTTTTTTCTTGTTTTCCTCCTCTAAACCTAGGTGTGTCATACATTCTCTTGTGTACCATCAAAGCTAGCTTGGCTTTTGGGAGGTAAAATGTCATGCAAAACATCTACTTAAGGATGGTGTGTTTTTATCCTTTTGGCTTGGGCACCGAACTGGAAGAGACAGGTGGTGGCCGAGGTGAGCAGGTGTTGGCAGAGGTGAGCAGGTGGTGGCAGAGGTGAGCAGGTGTTGGCAGAGGTGAGCAGGTGGTGGCAGAAGTGAGCAGGTGGTGGCGGAGGTGAGCAGAGAACAGGGTGAGGAGCAGGTATGACTCATTCTTCATGACAGGAAGAGGAGGTCTGTTCCCTACTTGCTGCTCAACAGGCTTCATTCTCTAGCAGGGGGACAGGATGAGCAGGTAGAGCTGCTGTCCTGGAGAAGCAGGGGCGACTTAGACAGCAGGGCCAGGACAGTGGGCCAACTGGAAAGGACCCGAGGACGCAGATGGGTGGACAAACTCAACCTGGGAACTGGAAAGGAGACGTGGTACAGTTGTATGCAGAGGACCTGAAAGTATTCGTAAGATGAGCGCACCTTCCTTTGAGACTTTAGAGGTTACTTTTGTAGTGGCTGGGGTATCTCTTCTCCTGCTGTTTGGCTTTTTTAAATTTAACTTATTTATTTTTCCATGGGAAAGGACTCAGGCCTTCCATAGAGAAAGCCAGCTCAAGAGCAGCATCTGCACCAGCGCCAGATAGCCTGGCCATGCAGGGCACACATCGCTGGACTCAGTGTCGGGAGGGAAGTGAGCACAGTGTTGTTGGCGCCGACACTGAGTCTGAGTGGACGGCTTGGACATTCGTGCTGCCACGCAGTGCCTGGGACGAAGAAGGAGACATTTCTTTCCAAAGCTGAGCAGTGAACAGGAACTCTTTCTTTGGCTACGAAAGTTGCCAACTCTGAAAGGTAATCTAGGTTTCTGTCTGACCTCAGAGATGCCTATCTAACTACTCCTGAGCAGAAGGCTTTATGGAAAGAGCAACATCAAAGGCCAACTCCACCTAAAACCAGGTCAACGACACGGGGAGAAGGGTTCCAGGCACAGCTAATGTGGGCTGGTGCCTGCCGTGTGCGTTATCTCGGTAAAGGTTCTTCATGACACGTGAGGTGTTAGCACCTCCGTTCACGGACGGGGAGAGGCCTCATGGAGCCCTGGAAGGAACTTGCTCAAGGTTATTGCCATTAGGAGAGGAGGTGGGGAGGGTGCCAATCAGTCTTTGTTCACTGGGCTCCGTGCAGATAGTGCAGATGCTGCTGCTGCTGTTGGTACAAGTACACACTTAATTTAATGTATTTACTTTGATTTTGAGCGGACATTTATTAATGCTGGGGACAGTGAAACAAGGAAGGGCTTAGGACAGAAGAAGCAACAGGAAAGAGCCTACGTAGGCCTGCCTTGGCTCACTGGAAAGCCAGAGATAAGGGGCACAAGTGTCCATCTACAAAGAACTTAATATATGACAGATACTCTGCATTCTTTTATTTAACATTTATCACAGTCTAATGAAATATACGAAGTTATTAGTTGGTTTTACATATAGAAGAATTGAGGTTTAAACAAGTCTGTGTCGGGGCAGGATTGGAAATCGAGTCTCCTGGAGGAAGGAGCAGAGTGTTGCACGGCTCTTCCTAGGGTGGCTGATCAAGATCACTGGGGAGAAGTGGGAGGGGCCACAGGAGGGGTTTGCTGAGCCAATGGAAAGCTGTCTAAGATGGGATTGGCTGAGAAGGTGAAGCCTCCAGAGCCAATGGAAATAAAAAGAAACTCAAGGGCTTTTTTGGATCCTGAGCTAACTCTCTCTCGGGCTCTTTTTCCTCGAGGATGCCTGGGTGATAGTGCTGCAGCTGCCTGCGTTTCCCAATGGATGAAAGGTATTTTGGATGGGAAGGAACTCTGGGCACAGCCTAGGATCGGGCTGGCTTGCAGAGGGTGGCAGGTCTATTCCTTGGGTGTTCTAGAGGGAACATGCTCTGAGGCAGAAGCCTGCCATTCTTCCAGAATTGGGTACTGCTTCTGTATTACGTTGTTTTAGTTCGTAAGCTAACCCTATAGAAACTAACAAGGGAAAAGATAGAGAACCCAGGTGTTAGAGTTTAGCCTTAATTGATAGGCTTAAGTGATTAAAGCTGTGACTTGACAGGCTTAAGTGACTGCTTTTGAATAAAGACTCCTTCCCTTCACCACCAAACCTTTGCCTCTGGGATTTCGCCTACACGGTGGCAGCAGGCAGTGGGACCCCAATTGCTGTTCCATAACAGGGCCAGGAGTCTCCTCTCAATTCTCCCACCTAGTCACTGCCTGCCATTGTGCAGGATTGTGTAAATACATATTTAAGCAAGATATGAGTGTGTAAATAATAGCTGTATGAATATATAAACTTTATGTATGAATATATAGACTTTATGTATATATCCACCTGCCCATATTTAATTTCCATACTTACATGCCAAATATATACAAGATGTTATTCATATAAATGCATTATTTTTCATATTTACAATAACCATGCAAAATTGCTTTGGATAACCAGGAAAAAATTAAGTTATATTATTAAATTCATTTTGCAGAAATGGAAACTAAAGCTCAGGGAAAAAATAATTGCCAATGTCACAAAGTTAGTAAAATGATTCTAAAGTGACTGCAGGTAGACATGATAAGACCTCACAAACATAAAGGCTCTAGAAGCACATTGCAGAATAAATTTACAAGTGTTCAATATCCACATTTTTGGTCACTGCATTCAAGTCACAGAAAAACTACTTTAGGACATTTTCATTGTTGCATATGCAGAGGAAGAGTCTGTTTGAGAAAGCACTTTTTGGGGGGGAGAGGGGAGTGTGGCTTGAAATTTCCTCTGAGCAACTCTTTCGAGAAGAGTTATTAGAACTTATTTTCAATTATACACCAGAATAAGTCATCTGCAGTATAGTTAACTTTCAATTTCAGCCAATTTTGGAGGCATTGAATCATAGATGCCTCAGTGATTAAGAATCTATGTTGCAAAACAATTCCCACTTTGCAACAATGCAATCAAACAGATCTACAACTCATAACATATTATCCAATGCTTTTTCAGCTCACTGGTGAAGTGAAATAGAATTTACCAACCATGGGGTTTACCCAGTGTACTCCAAGCTCATTTGCAAACAGATCTGCAACTCAAAAGAGCTCACGAGGGGGTTTTGATTCAATATAGCTTCAAAGAGATAGAGTTGCGCTGCTTTGGATAATCAGGACCTTGGGCTGCCTTGTCATCTCCTTCTCCCCCTAATGTGCAATGGCGGAACAGAACGTGCCATGTGTGACCGGGCCCCTCCCTACACGAGTCTGCAATTGCTCTCCATAGTAGCAGTTCTGATTCATTAAGAAGACCAAAACAGGTTTTCTGTCCAGCTGTTTGTCTTCTAAATTGCATGGCTGTTAGAGTGTGTGTGTGTGTGTGTGTGTGTGTGTGTGTGTGTGTGTGCGCACGCGCGCACCTTGGGTGATATGCTCTGGATATGCAGCAAACTTAAACTCTTTCCTTAGACATTGAGAAGATAGAACTAGGCTAATAAATGTATGAAAACTGAGTTTTGAAGATGAATCAAGCCATAATAACCACTTCTGTTGGGCCTCCCTTTCATAACAATGCATCAGACATTAAGTTCCACTTGAAGTCCATGGAACAGGAGCTATTATTGAAAGAATGGGTGAAGAGGAAACAGAGAAGCCGCTCAAAGAAGAGTCTTCAGGGTTTCAAAAGGAAATACAGGTCACCACTGACCAAGGCAGGTAGGGGCACCGACCCCATGCAGTCAAAAATTCATGTATAGCCTACCATTGACTTACCAATAACAGAAACAGGCAGCTATGCATCTGTTGCATGTTATATGTATCACATACTGTATTCTTACAGTAAAGTAAGCTAGAGAAAAGAAAATGTTATTAAGAAAATCATAAGAGAAAATGCTTTTACAGTATGGTGCATATTTATTGAAAAAAATCTATGTATAAGTAGACCTGTGCAATTATTCAAACCCATGTTGTTCAAAGGCCAATTGTACTCCAAAGTTTAGGACAACCCCATTGGGAATGTATATCTAAGAAAACATGAGAGAATAAATCAGAGCCTAATTATTAAGAAATCCTTGACATCTCCCTTCTGCTGGGCCCTTAGGATATGGGAAGTAAGACAGAATGCCAAACACCTGGCTCTTTGAGCAGGTTTCAGATTCAGTGAGAAGAGAATATCAGAGCAAATAAATGATCTAAACAGAGGTGCCCAAGAATGATCAAAGAGAAAGAAATCGCCATGGCAGCTCAGAAACCGCATCACAGGAAGACGGAAAAAGACCAGATTAGAAGTAAAGAGAGGGACTTTGCTTTTCAGACTTTAAGTGAAGAACCCTGTTTGGAAGAAAATATAATTTAAAATGTATAATCATATTCTTCATGAGTGCTTTGTTCTGTGCAGTGAATGTAAAATAAATTAAAACTTAGAAAAAGATTGAAAAGCAATTAAATGAGGTGAACAAAGAAAATGAGACTACGGATCTAAGGCCCAAACTGAGGATTATTTTATGACTAAGAAATTGAAAATTAGTAATAAAAGAGGTGACACAATGGACAATTCAGTTATTGGCATAAAGGAAAGACCTGAAATATTCAAAGTCATTAAAGAAATTAAAGGAATATAATATGAAGGCAATCCAGCATAAGAAAATGTGGTATTCTTTAACAACAACAAGAAAGAAAGCCAAACTAAAAATACACTGAAAAAGTATGCAAGTATATAATCCAGGAGAAAAGCTCTAAAATTAAGACATAACTAAATCTGCAAATCAAGAGAGCCCTCTATGTTTTTTTAAAAAATTGTTTCAGAATGATCAGTGCTGAAACATATCCTTGTTGCATAATAAAACATTGAGGATAAAAGTAAGAATTCTCTGACATCTAGGGGGGAAAAATCACCAGAAAAATATAAAATAAATGAGTACACGCTAATCTTAGTTTCCTCCAGTGTAACATTCAATGCTAGATGATAGGAGAGCAGTGTGTACCAAAATCTCAGGGGAACAAAATGCGACCCCAAATATCATAGTAGCTGAGTTACCGTTAAGGCAATTGACTGACATGCCCAGACATGTAAGATTTCACGAGCTAATCAAAATGGAGAAAAGGGAAGTCACAAACTCCTTGGTTGTGAACCTTTATGCACTTAAATGTATAAATAGGACCAAACAATTATGAAAATTGTCATAACAAAAGTGAGTGACAATGAAAAATAATGTCATAATGGGAAAGTGGGAGGAAGTATTCAGAGTGCTTATTTCCACATCATTTTTAGTTGTGAATCAATTTCTACTGTCTAGAGTGAAAATGCAATTTAAAAATATACTCCAGTCTCTTAATGGTTTTAATTTCTTATTGATTTTCTAGGAAACTTTTAGAAAATAATATATGACTGAAAAATTCACCTTGGCTTTGAAAATTGTAACAGTTTGGGTGCTTTTTTGTTTTTGGGTGGTTTCCTCTGTCTGGGTACTTTAGGCAGTAAATTCATTTATTACCCACACAGATGCCTACACACACAGGCACGCACACATACGCACACACTTACTGAATACTTAGTAAGCTAATTGCTTTCTATACATCGACTCAAACTTTTCCCAGTGACCCACACTGGTTTTATTACTGTCATTTAGCAGGTGACAAATCTAAAAATCATTTAACAGATGACACATCTAAAAAATAAAGCAGGTAATCAAATTGTTAGAAAGGACTATAACCCTACTGAAATTAATATATTTCCAAATACATCCTGATTTTCTAACTACTATGCTGTACTTCCTCAATTATTTGACTTCACTTCGAACAATGGAACTGAGTTTACAGGAGGATATTGAAAAGTGGGCTGGCCATTGTGGAACATATAAGATGATACAAAGTGGAGGAAGCTCTTGGTTTCTGAAAGCATGGTTTTCCTCTCAGTGTTTTTCATCCTAACTTGTTCTCTTGCTCCGAAGAATAAAATCACAAAGCTATCATTAAATATTAGGTTTTCAGAAGAAAAAGATACTAAATCCCTAACAAACTCTAGTTAAAATTTCATGTAATATATGAGAGATAAAGAGAAGAACAATATTCAATAAAGGCTCAGCCTGCAGTACAGCTAACTAATTAACCTCGAAGAGATCCCAGGGTAGAAAGCAGAGCATCATGATCTTACCCAGGAGAGAGATAACAGAGAGAAAGCCGAGTTTCTAAAGGAGCTTATTGGATCTTGATTGGATCATATATTAAGAGCCCTTGACTCTTGACTTGTTCTCTGATTGTAGATCTCATTTCCATTATGGAGCTGTATGATATATGCGGGGAGGATGGATTCTAAGCAAAGAGAGAACAATTTGAGGAACTGCCCATCAGGACTGGTAAGCTCTTACCACACGAAGATTTTTATTCAACTCAAGCAGAGCATGGGAAAGGGTAAGACCGAGAACTTGGAAGAGTCCAGCAAACCTGAACATTTCCCTGATTTTCCCTAGGTTCAATTTAAAAGGGCTCGCCCAAATTTTTGAAGCTAAGATTAATCATAAGAGGTTAATCTGGGACTTTGAAGAGATAAAAATATTTGAGAAGCGTCTCTTCCTGGGAACAGCACTTTTTTTTTTTTTAGATATGAAAATATGTAACAGATGTCTCCTACTCTGAGGTGGATATTGCTAACTTTGTATCTCAACATTCATCCTCATCTTCATGGAATTATCATTTTTTGGTGGAACATGTGGCCAGTCACCTTTGCAGTTAGATGTAGCCATGTGATTAAGTTCTTGCCAGCAGGAATGTTGGGTGGAAGCTTCTAAGAATTGTCCTAAAGTGTAATTGGTTCATGTTCCTTTGATTTCTGCTCTTCCTTTTGTGCTGCTTGGAAGGTAAATTCTTTGATTGCTGGAGCTCTAACCCAGACCATGAGGCCCAGTCTTATACTATGAATGTTACAGAGGAACATTGATCCAGATCACCACAGTCACCAAACCAGCCCTGCACTCCTGCACTGCCTGTCATTGGAATTTTATATTAGAAAAAAAAAAAATATATATATATATATATATATATATATATATATATATATATATATGTGTGTATGTGTGTGTGTGTGTGTGTGTGTGTATACACATATATATCTTTGTATAATGATTTTATTTATTTATTTTTAGAGAGAGAGGAAAGGAGAGAGAAAGAGAGGGAGAGAAACATTAATGTGTTGTTGCCTCCCATGCTCCCCCACCTGGGGACCCGGCCCATGACCCAGGCACATGCCCTGACTGGGAATTGAACCTGCGACCCTTTGGTTCACAGGCTGGCACTCAATCCACTGAGCCATACCAGCCAGGGTGAAAATAGACTTCTATATTATTTAAGCTATTATTTTTCAGGCTTTTATTACTTGCAACTAAACCTAGTGTTAACTGATACATCTCCTATAACAAAACACAATTTTGAATTCTACCTTCTTACACATAGATTGTGGGTCTAATAAAAAAACAAATGAGATTCTGTCCTCTGTTCAGCCAAGCCAACCAGATGTAAATACTCCCATTTTGAAATTGCGGGCCTGTATCCCTGCATTCTCCAGGGTGTTTCTTATAAGCAGGCTGCTCTCTTCCTGGGGTTAATTCCATAGAAGCAATTTTAAGCAGATAAGTGTGAGCAGGAGGCAATAGTGTCCCGTTCTCCCCGGCAGGTCAATTATTCAGTGTGCGGATCCCCGTGCTGGCACATTTTCTCACCACAGAGCTGCCTGTGTTCAGAACTCTGCTCAGAGGGGAGGTGTCCCTCAGGTGAGATGTAAAACATTTCAAATATAAGACCATGTCAGAGGCTGGGCAGCCCTTCAGTTGGGATGGCAGAGGGGGAGGTGTGATACAGCATCCCTGGGCTGGACGTGAAACTGGGCTCTGTTCTGGCATGGCGAGAAATGAGCACACTAAGGGCGCCTTATAGGAAACAACGTAGGCATTTTGTACTGGTTCTAAAGATTTTAAAAAATCTTTAATCTATTTGCAGCCACACAGCTTCACCCTTCATTGAATCTGTTATTAAGTCCCTGGGAAGACCTCTGCCATCTTCATTTAATAAGGGGATGATAGAAAAATTCCCAAAGTCCCAGTTACAAGCTGCACAAGGGCACCGTCCCAGGTCTCTCTGCTCCCGACCCTTGAGCCCAGCAGAGAGCGGAGCAACAGGCTGAGGTGCTCTTCCTGCTGCTTCTCCCTTCACCTGGACCCCTGCCCCTCCCACCCTCTGTGCCAGATGTCCCTCAAGAGAGCCATCTGACTGCCTCTTTACAGGACTGTGTCCATCTTCTTTTAGTCTTTCAGCCTTTAACCACATCTCTGGCTCTTGGATACATTGCTCATTACCCCAGCTGGACTACTGCCTCTTCCCCAAGGATGTAGCAATTTCTTAGGGTCCCTTTCTGATGTTTGGGTCAACCTCTGACAGTACATCAGCCCACTTTTAATTTTATATCTCCATGAGGAAGGCTCTTTCTCTGTCTTCAACTCAGGTAGCCTTTGGTCTGGATGGAGGGTCAGATGAAGTAACTTCCTTGGAGAACAGGAGAGTGAGTTTGGGGCAGGAGGATGAGAGACCTGAGTACTATTTGAGTATCTGACTCTTGGCTCTTAGACATGCCCCAAAGAAAACTGATGAGCAGATAGTTTTAATACACACACACAGGATTCTATCTAAAAGCTTTTCAATGGCCCTTGTATGGGGGTAAAAAATCTGGGAATGCTTAAAATATTTTTGCATGGCTGAAAAGGGGGGCACATACTAAATTTGACAAGGTCAGGGGAGGCTTGCCTGGGGGACTTGCAAACTCAGAGGCCAAAATTAACCACAGAAGATGCTCTGAACATACAAATTTCTAACTAAAAGCAAGTCATGACAGGGAGTCACATCCCAGGCCTGTAGCTTCCTTGAAAAAGGTCAGTCTTTACCTTCGGCAAGCCTGTCTATTGTCTTTGTGCATCTAAGAAAACAGACCTTTGAAATATCAGAGTAAGCCCCCTTTACCAGACCCCTCAGAGCTCAATCTCCCACCGGAGCACAAGACCACTGATCCCCTCAATGTTCTCATCATCATGCTAATTGTTAACTGTTAACTATCTTGTACCCACCTATGTCAAAGAAGTATATGCATAGTCCTCTTACTTTTCATCCAATCCCAGAGATTTCCCCACTTTGCTTAGTTCCACCTCCCTAATCTATCACCAATTTTGATTGTAATGTATAAAATAAGTGCTAAAATTGCCATTCTCTATAGCATTTTCTTAATTTGTTGAGATTTTGCCTCCTGGTAATAGTTGTCAGTTTGGCTCTTAGCAATTGTAAGTTTGGCTCAAATAAACTCATAAAAATCCTTACAGGTTTGGACTTTCTCAGGTTGACACTTGGTAACAAGCATGTTTATTAAGCATTTATTGCATGCTGAACATTGTAGGCAACATATTATCACAAGAAAATAGTTTATGTGAACTATTAATAAGTATTTTTCCCCACATTTTTCTTTTGTTTATTGTTGTTCTGTTATAGTTGTCCTCTCTTGCCCCCATTGTCCCCCACATTTTTCAAACTAAAATAAAACAAAGTTAGAGAGGTTAAGTAGTGCACCCAGATCCTCACAACAGATATATGGCCAAGCTCTAATTAATCTAATAGGGGAGCTCAGCAGTTAGAGACTTTAGCTTTAGTTATAGTTAATAGGCTTAAGTGAGGAATGCACGTGGAAAGCTATTGTTCCAGGAACTGAAATACATGACCCACGTGACTCCAGGAGGTTGACAAGCAATTCAACCTGTGTGCCCCAGGAGGTCTGCAAGTGATCTGGAGATGCTATCTGAGCCATTGTGTTCCAGGGAGGGGATGTCGCAGATAAATAATTATTGATCAGAAGATAAATACTAGGAAAATGACACCAGACTGCAACTCTTATCTAATTAAACTTTTTCCAAATGCCTTACCTACCTCTCCTTCTCCTTATAAAAAAGGTTGGCTTGAGATGAGATGTTAAGATGGTTTTTGAGGGTGCATAACCCACCATCTTCTCAGAGCACTGGCATCTGAATAAAACACCAGTAACGATTCAGTCTTTGATTGAACATATTGATTCTTGCAGCGACAGGCAGGACAAATGCCGGCTTTTCCAGTTGCAAATCCTTCCTTATATGCACCCAGTGGTGATGTGGGGCCCCGAACTGTGGCTTACAGAGCAGAGTGGAAGGGTTCACCTGAGGAGAATCTGTAAATAGTTGTTTGAGTTTCTTGTAATGTCTTACTGATCTCTGAGTGCGTAGAATGTGAAAGATTTTACCTCCTCATCCATATGTGTTTTTCGAGAAGGTACGTTTTGTCAATTTTCTCACCTGGCTCAAAGAGGCCACCAAACTTTTCAAGGAATCTTGAAGTAACCTTGAAGGTTCACAGCCTTGAACAGTCCACCTTGCCTTTGCTAGCAGTGAATACCTCAGGTGCCTGGGCTTCTGGCTGTGTAGGGCGTAAGCCGCGGACAGTGGGAAGAAGGTGCCCTTGTTCTCCCAGAGGGATGCTGTATTTCCTTTGTCCAAGCACTAGCTCATTAGGGCTTGGACTTCTATCCCAGCGGGAGAGCCCTATTACGAAAAGCACTCTTGCTGGTACCTGGAACGGTGAGATAATCTGACCCCACAAGGGAACCTTTTCTCCAGTAGTCAGGGAGGTGACATAGCCCAGCAAAGGGTGTCTGCCTGGAGATCAACAGTCAAGAGAGAAGGATGCTGGCTCAGCTTGGCTCCTTTGCCATGTCTCCTCTCACCTTGCCTCAGTTATATTTGCTGTAAAATAACGCCAAGTTCACTATCCTCAAATACTACACGTTCCTCAAAGACGTACTCCAGACACTCCCTCGCACACAGGCTGGGCAGTGCAAGTCCTCTTCCCACTCCACCGAAAGCCCTCTCCCCTCTCGCCCTCCAGAAGCGCAGTCTGCTGTATTTCATGCACAAATAGCAATTTCCAACCACGGGGAAACACCTGGGAGAGGCAGGGCGCTCGTGGTACAAGATAATTAGAGATTATTATAATCGAAATTTCATTGCCACATCAAACTGTGTCTTTTAGCATTAATTAATCTCCAATCCCAGTCCCTGAGCCTCTCAACTCTCCTGCTGGAGAGACCAGCTTGTCGGGAGCCGAGGAGCCTCGCACCTCAGCACCTCATTAGCTCATACCAGGGGCAGGGTGGGGGGATACGCACAGGCGCCCCAGAAGCCTCTGCCCAAGTGGCTGCCATTTGAGGAAGACGAGCTGGGCTTATTTTCTGATATTTGTTTGTTTGTTGGTGTGTTTACGCCTTCTCAGAACTGTCCCACGAGGAGCAGCGGGGTGTGTAAGAAGGCTGCTCACGGGTCACAGGTGGGGCGTAAGTGCAGGGGGTCTAGGAGCCCTCACCTTTTCTGGTTTACTCATTCATTTCAGTGGGGAGAAGGCGTCCCCTAGTTCTCCCCGCCTCCTCCCTCTGCCTGTCACCTTACCATGTGCAATGTTTGCCACCACTCAACACACAGAATGTTTCAAAATCAATATCTCAAAGACTGATCATTTCTTACTGAGGAATACTTCGCCTGCTCTAAGGTAAGCTGCCACGGCTTGGATGAACGGCTAAGTGATTCGATGCCTGATGTAGTTCACGCTCCCCTCCACTCATTTTGGTGACAAATTAGGATTCTTTACCTAAACAAGAAGCAGGAACCACTTATAATGATGAATAATTTACATCCAGTTTTGATTATTACTAATTATTAGTATAGCAGTAATTACTAATTACTATGAAGAAATATTTGAAGAAGTCTAAATGCCTTGGTACAATTAGCTATTTTTCTCACTACTGTTTAATAGGTATGTGCTCTACATGGAGTCAAAATGTATTCAAACTTTTAAAACTTCCTTTTCTGTGAATCTGTGCTATAATGATTCCCATGATGTGTTGCATATTCACATATTGGAATGACAACCGAAAACCAGGCAAGGCTGTGAGTGAATATCACAGTACACGTTGGACATAAGGAGAATGTCCTCTCTAATGCCATTTGCTTGCGCAGCGCTGGGAGTCACATGGAGGGGAACTTGGGAGCGAGGGAGGGAGAAGTTGCTGGAAGTGGCCTGGGTGTTCGTGTGCAGTGGTCCGTTCCTTAATCTGAGTGCCGGCTGTTGGGTGTGTTCAGTGGTGACACTTTATTGAGCTGAGGTTCTGTGAACTTGGCTGTGGCTGTGTTATACTAAAGACAGTTTTTTAAAAAGTATATGAAGCTTTGCTTTCCCTTCTTTCATTGCTCCCTCCCCTTTGCCCCGCATTCCATAAGACTAAATTAGTCTCCATAAGACTAATTTCTATGAATCCCAAGAAGTGACTGAATTGCTTTCTATGCATTTGGTCAACTCTGAATCCTGAAGATTCTCATTGCCGCCTCTGCCAATTGCAAGAATTGAATAAGAAAGTCACCCCCGTGCCTATGCAGGGGACTCCTGGTGAGCCACCAGAGAGGACCTTATCAGGGCAAGCGACCTCACCTGCCCCTTGGCTTCTGACATAGCCATATGCTTTTGAAGAGACGTATTCATCTCCAAAAAAAAAAAAAAAAGGCCACCATAATTTAATTTACCTCACTTAAAATAGAACACAAGTATTTTTTTTAATGGGGTGTTTTCTCCAGGTGGCCACTCTCTCTATAAGAAAAGAAATGGGATTTGGTAACTTTGTTTCCAGTTCAGTGGCAGATAAATATAAGAAGGTGCAGGTTATTGTTTACATATCAACCAGATTTTTAGGTATCGAGATCTCTAAGTACTTTGAATCATTCATGTTTTCATTTTGGAAGGAGCAAAAGTACTTAAAGCAGACCAATGACTGCAGCCCCTAAGCTGCGTGCTCTGTGGAGATGGAGACCCTGGCTGCCTCCCCCCTCCTCACCGCCCCCAGCGTCCTGGTGCCGGGAAGCACGCAGGACATGATTAGTGTGAGAAGGACGCATTCAGCAACAGAAGGAGGAGCCAGAGCAGGGCTTGCCCTCCGCATAGGCCATGGACTCCTGAATGATTAGCATGGATGGCATCCGACTTTACTGTTCACTGTTCATGAAGCAAAACTGACTTGTGTTAACAATTCAATTGTTGGTTAAATGTCTACCCTACACTCAGCAAAAGGCTAAGTGCTACAAGTGCTAGAATGGTATGTGGGGGCATGATTCCTACTCTCATATGCAGACACCTGTGAAACAGCATGTCATACAAGGAGCTCACATGGTGCAAACATAAGGCAGGGCCCTGGGGCAACTTGGGGAAGAGGAGCCATGGGGAGTGGAACTGCCAGGATAGACTTGTGACACTAGGGATGTCCATAGCTCACAAGGTGGCAGACACCGGCGCAGCTCTGTATTTGAATTCCTACACTGAATGCTCAGGGTCTCTGTGAGGTGGAGCGTGCTGGGTCTATTTTACTGAGGAGAACACTATGGAATGTGCATTAGAGCACAGAGCCGGTCCGCTGTGTCCTAAGTGCAGAGCATGTCCAGTGCCGCCCCTCGAAGATGTGTTGGGTGAGTCAGTCCTTGAAAAATGGTCAGAACACTGATGGATAGAATGCCCAGACCAGACCCCACCAGGGAATTACCCCTGGGAGCTGGAAAATGGAATCTGATTCCTGCCATTCGCTTGTCTCGCCAAGCACATCTGAGCTTAAAGCACAAAATGCCCCAAGAAAAAATGGGGGCAAAAACAGCCCGACATCGGTCCATCAACTCTTTTCCCTGAAAGCTATCTTTGTTGAAGAAACTGCTTTTGTTAGATATGAGTTGATGTGGGGACTCAGACTCTGAACTGCCAGGGTTTGCCTGCCATTGCATCCTACCCACACACAGAGCAATCATGAGGTTTTTCTTGACTGAAGAAAAGCAGGACACACGCACAAAAATAAGTTAAACAAACACCATCCACGCCTTCCCACTAGCCGCATGCACACGCAGTGCCTAGCTGTGCAGTGTGTTCTCTTCCCTGGGTGGGAGAGCGGATCCTCTTGGCTGATGAGGACCATCGGCTCTCATCACTCCCTCCGGCTGGTGTCACTACATTATCATCCCTACCGGGCCTAATCCATTGCTGATTATTTGTTTATTTAGTCACCACTGTCTTGCTCGGAGAATGCTGCCTCCAAATGAATTTTCATTTAACTACGCAAGCAGTGGAAGACGGGACTTTAAAATGGAAGCAGTTGGGCCCTCTAACATGAGTTAGTGTGAAAGGGCATTTGCTGTAAAACATGGCATCTCTTAGACTTCAGCCAAGGGCTTTGAGTTGTTGAACAGCCAAAGGATCTCATTTTACCGATAACCAGTATTTGTATATGGTTTTACTCGGTACAAGGCCCTTCCCCAAATATTTTCATTTGATTGTCAAAATAGTCCTGGGAGATAGTATCGGCATCTACAGTGATGCTGAAGCAGCTGAGGCTCAGGCAGGTGAAGGGACTTGCCCAAGGCCACTCAGCCACCACGTGGTAGAAGTGGGATTCCAATCCTATCTTCTCACTGGAGACTTTTTGCACTGAGCCTACGGCACCACTTAACTAGCTCTCTCCACTGCATGGTGGGCTCGTCTCGGAGGAACGTACAAAACAGAATTCCAGCTGAAGTGATGCCTGTGTACTCGTGGGCCCCACCTCCCAGTGCTGTGGACATCCTGAGTGGCTGAGTTTTATCGGATCATCCGAGATAAGCTGTTTCTTCAGAGCTGTTTCACAGTTTTTTCTTGTTGTTTTTTTTTTTTTTTCCTGATAATTCTAGATAACTCCAGTTTGAAGGCCAATGTACCAGTAAGACCTCCTGGATAGAAGGGCAACCAATGTCTTAGTGACAAACACAAAAATAATATTTTAATAGATGAGTAGCAACTGACTGAGCCCATTTGGTTTCTTCCTTTGTTAACTAAAGGGCCGGGCACAGACAATCACTGGTGAGTTACTGGGGTATAGACATCCTGGGGGAAAGTCAGAACCTCCCCCACCCCCCATATAGTCATACCATCTGCTATTGGATACAGCAGGGAATAGGGAAGCAGAGACAGAACCGAAGCAGCTTTACCCCCTGTTTTTTCTCCTTTCTTCTTCATCTCAACTACGTTGTGGTGGAATAGATACAATCAATTTGTATTCTGTTAGTGCAGCAGAATTTTGGCTACCAAATAATGGTTAATTTAATAATCTGGTCAACTGAGAGATAATGAACAACATATTAATATAAATAAATTAACTTTTCAAGCAAGAAATAGATTATCTGTTCATTCTCTCTAAACTGCTTTTGAGGACTAGGCTCTGTTGAGCATGTCAATGAATGGCTGTCCCTGTGCAGTGCGGCTGGTGACAGAGCTTGACATGCACTGGAGACCTGCATCCCAACTTTCATGCCTGTTTACATGAGATCCTGCAGACTGGAAGAGAAATAAAACACACATCTGCCGACTTTGTTTCTGTTCATCTTTCCCCAGTGCTCATCGTGTGAGTATCCATGAAGTCACACTGTTTTTAATAGATAAAATTTGCTGGCTCCAGGGACCACTGATGGGTTTGGATCCCTATGAAGGGTCCCCTCCCATCCTTACCCTTGGCCTTTTGTTAGTGTCTACTACCATCAGATGGCTTGAACAGGGTTCTTACCATGACCACAGCTACGAATGCCTTACCCAGAACTCAGCTTTCCTTGCTAATGTGCTGTTTGCAGGCATCTAAGAAGAGATCTGTTCCTGACTCTGTGTTGTTCTTTGCTATTTAAGACCCCTAATATGTGCTGTATGTCTTACCAAGTTCCCCATGGAAAGAGCCCTTTTAGTTCTCGTCTGTAGCTCCATTTTCCACAGGGTGACTCTTGTTCTATGGTGTGGGGGAGGACAGATAGCACACTCTCCCTTGCATTTGCCCATGACTGTCTTTTAGATATGTCCAAAGAACACCTGTCCTCTCCCCTCTTTATCTCCTCATTGCCCACTGCACTGTTTATTGTAGGTTTTCTTACATAATCTTCAAAATACATCTGGTCTTCCCAGTTAGAATCATGTCACTGTAAAAGACAAATTGCTGAATAATGTAAACAGCAGAACTCTGGCCAGTCAATATAGATACCTATGTTACTGTCTGGGCCACCATGTACTAGTTATGTGAAAATTAATAAAAAAGACATTTTGGGTTTTCATTATCTTAAAACAAAGTGGATTTAATTAGCTCTGAATTTCCTTCATACTCTTCTATGTTACATCTCTTAGATCTTTTGGTTACTTGTATCATCTAGTTTTGTGTTCTGGTAGCATTCAATTACTGTTAGTGACCAGGGGCATTGGTTAATATCATTTCTAGTTATTCACTAGTAGTTCACTTGTTTCACAAATAGTTATTGAATAACTACTATGTTCTGAGTACTAAGGATATATGAGTGAGGCAAGCTAGTAAGCCAGGACAATCAGAATAGAGAAACTGAGACAGAACGTTAAATGGCCAGTTTATAGCCATCTAGTAAATCACAAAATTCTTCCCTAACCAAGGACCCTTAAGAATAAACGGTTTACACTCCTCCTCTCCAACCAGAGGGTAAGTAGCTTAAATCACCCGACTCAGGAATATAGATAACAGAAATCCAGTTAGTGCCCTTTGTGCCAAACATACTCAAGGATGGGTGAAGTCAGCAAAATAAATCTTATTTTGGCTCCTCAGCATAAAGCTCCCCTAAAATTCCCACCTTTAGAAACAGATGGGAACCCTCAAGACAAAGACCCAGTGCAGGCTCGCTCTGGTACGCACGCATGCCTTCTTGACTCTTGGGTGCGTATCTTTTCTTTCCTAAAACCTAAGAGTCCCCTTGAGACTTGCAACAGGGGCAGCAACAGGCAGAGGCAGCGTGTCCCGGGTTTCTTCCCTGAACCTGTCTACAAGGCCCCTTTTTCTCTGACTTCTCAGTGAGCTAGAAGCAGCCCCGCTGTGGCTCGCTTCTTTCCTATAACACTTCCAGAGAGCCAAAGCAGAGCACCAGGTAGGCTCTCTCCCTTCGCTGCTCCTATCCTATGCGTTCCCGTGAGCTAAAAACCCCACCGTGGCCCACTTCTGTCACTGTGACTTTTACTTCTCAGGGAGTCCACGCAGCCCAGTGTGGCTCACTCCTTTCCTAGAACGTATCTGGGGAACCAAAGCAGGGCACCGCCCCAGTTCTCCCCTGTTGCTTCTTCTACCCTAAGCACTTCCTCTGTTTCACTGCTTCCAGCTTTAATACACATGCTCTCAAAATCACCTTGACTTGTGTTGTGAAATGTTTCCTGCGTGAAGTCAAGATCCCACACAGTACTGGCTGGCCCAAGCAGACTCACTCTGCTCCCAGTCCCTTTCTGATGACATTAGTGGACCAACGGACAAAATTGCTGCTATCACAGAAATTACATCTTAGTCTAGGAGACAGATAATATGGAATAAACAAATAAATAGGGGATCTAATGTCAATCAGCAATGTGTTTTGAAGAAGGATACAGTAGGGCTTGGGTGGAGAATGTGTTATATATTAGGAAGCAGCAGTAGCATATGAGCATAGACTTGATTGAAGCTATTGAGCAACCATGGGAATATCTGGGGCAAGATCATTCCAGGCAGAGAGAACTGCCAAGTGCTAAGGCCTTGAGGTAGGTGCATACTTGGCAGGTACAACAAGGAGCTCCATGCAGCTGGGGCTAAGTGAGCAAGCAGGGCTGGCAGGACAGGAAGTTGTGGAATAACCAGTGGCTAGATTATAAAAGCCTTGTGAGTTAGGCTGGGGCATTTTCATTGTATTCTACATGAAATGAGAAGCCACCGGGAGATTATAAGCTGAGAGTGACATGATCTGATTTATGTTTTAAAAGGATAGCTCTGCTTGGTAAGTAGTGAATAGCAGGGAGGGATGGGCAAGAGTAAAATCAGGAATATCAGTAAGGGATTTTTAAAGAAGAATATGACTTTGAATGGTCTTAGCAGTAGACACAAGGAGATCCTTGATGCAATAGAAGAGGGTCAGAAATCAGAGAAAATATATGTAAAGAAAACTTTATTTCAGCTAGTCCTCTTGGGGCTAAACTTAGAGTCATAAATCTTTTAACCTTTATTTACTACCTATATTCTGTGCTTTAGTATACAAATATTTGAGGTGGAAATAGTACTTCTGCATTCTTTCCTGTTATTTTCATGAGCACTTATCTTCCATATCCCTTTTTATATAATACCTGTTGTCCTTCATAAGATCTAATGTTACAGTTTCATCTGGGCACTTTTTTCCTTTTTCTATGAATTTTGCTTTATGATCCTCTGGACTATCTGGCAAAATGTGTTCTTTCTTCCCTTCTTCATGAGTACATTCTGTCTATTGCTGACTGCCCACCATTTTAGTCTGCTAAATTACAGTTTCAGAGTGAAATCCTGTGTTGTAGTACTAAATGAATAATTGCATTTCACTTTCTCCTTTTTGCATTTCATTACTGAACATCAAGTGCTGGAAAGGCCTTTCCTCCCACTGTGGTTTCTTGTCCTAGCAATCAATGTTACTAGGGATGTGCGTCTTCCAGATTCTTTTGTCTGTGTCAGGTGTTTTCATACAAAACCAGATTGGGAGCAGTTGTGGAATTGGTCAGCCTTGGTTACCTCCCCATATTATTTTTATGGTCAAAGAAAAAAGGAAGCTTCTTCAGTACCATGTCTTGGTTTTCTTTTAACCACCTCAATTTTTTTTGTTGTTGGGGTATATCAACCACTTCCATACATTTCTTGTCACCAGAGGTATGTGCATGCCTGTGCATTCTCTCTTTCTCTCTCTTTTTAAAAAATTTACTTTTAGAGAGAGGGGAAAGGAGGGGGAAAGAGAGGAAGAAAAACTTCCATGTGCAAGAGAAACATCAATCGGTTGCCTCTCACACCCTCAACTGGAGACCTGGCCTGCAACTCAGGCATGTGCCCTGAGCAGGAATTGAAGGACCGAGCTTTTGGTTGGTGGAACAATGTGCAATCCTCTGAACCACACAAGTCAGGGCCTTTCTCTCTCTCTCTGTAAAAAGATTTTATTTATTTATTTATTTTCTTAGAGAGAGGAAGGGAGGGAGGAAGAGAGGGAGAGAAACATTGATGTGAGAGAAACATCAATCAGTTGCCTCTCATACCTGTCCCGATAGAAGACGAAACCCACAACCCAGGCCTGGGCACTGACCGGGAATCAAATCAGTGACCTTTTGATATGTGGGTGATGCCCAACCAGCTGAGCCACACTGGCCAGGGCTGTGCCTTCTCTTCTGAGCTCATTTTGTACAGAGTGCTACTGCATCTCAGAAGCTTCACCTACACTCTCCAGGGGCAAAACTCTTAACATTTTCCTTTTCTTTCTTTTTTTTTGCATATCTCTGTCCCTAACATTAATTCTTCCATTCTCAGCATATTTTTGTCCAAAGGATTTTTGCCCTGTCAATCACTCTTCATATGCTCTAAAAACATTCCAGATAGTGACTTCTCCTACTTCTTCATTGTCACCTCCTTAGGAGTGCCATCTTGCTTTGGTAGCATAAATAATCAGTGACTGATACATGTGCATCACTATATACAGAGCAAACCTTCTAGCCCATTAAAACTAGTGCCTTGTATCCATGCATGGGACATGTTCTAAGATTTCAGTTTCCAGAATACATGAATTTTTTTTTTTTTTTTTTGCTACTCATTTATTCCTGAACTTGGTAAAATACAAACCAACAATGGAATGCTGGCAATTAATATTAAATTCCAGTTTCCCTGTCTGATCTGAACACTGGGAAGGCTAAAGTAGGGCCCACATTCTCACATTATCTGGAGCAAAGACTTCTGCCCACCACTCTTCTCTGAACTGAAAATGTTGCTCCCACCAAAATGAATGGCTCAGAGTCAAATAGGAGCCTCGTACAAAATCAGGCTCTGTCACCAGAGACCACAAAGAAGAGGTGTGTCGGCACATTCACTGACTAAAGTGACTGCTTCTGAACATCTGTACCCATCCTGGGTGGCACTGAGCCATAGCCCAGAGAAAATTTGGTTGTTTTTCTGCTAGCTTTGTAGGAGTGAATTAAAGAGTATATGCAACAGCCTTCCTAAAAAATATTTCAACTGAAAGATTATTATTCTGGAATAGTGGTGGGCATAGACATGCTCAGGGGGTGGGGCTGTACCAAGTAACCCTTGGGGGACTTTTAAGGTCTTGGGTCTGCTGAGTTTCTGTTGTAACCAGAGTTATACCTAATGTCTTACTTTTATAAAAATCACTCCCCAAGGTCTCCCTTACTGGAAGAGAAATGAGTAGCATGCAAATGAGCAGCCGCAAGCCTTTCTGGGATTGCTATTTTGGCACTAACCGATTATCCATTTCTCTGCCCGGCTCTCATCCCAAAGGTTTGGTGCCAGGCCACATCAGAGCAGGCCAGCTCTGGACCAGAGGGGCTGTGTTGATGTCTTCTAAGATGACTCCATCACTCCTTGTCCCAAGGTCAGATGGCACAGTGGATGGCTTTGTGCCCCCTGCCCCTCACTGCCTATGTGCCTTCTGGTCTAGACTCACTCCTATAATCTCTAAAAGGCACCAGGTTGTCTTTACAGAAATCTGTTTCCTTGCTTCAGCTTCAACGACAACCAAAAACTCCTAGCAAAATGTTAAGTTTCAATAATAATTTGTGTTGTGGAAGCTGAAAATGGGTAGAGCACATTTTGGTTCTGTTGGCAGTAGCCCCTGTTCCCAGTTCAGTTCGTGAACAATATAGCACCTGGTTGCATTAAAGTGACTAGCCCCTTTAAATCAGACCTGGCCCCTGCAGAGTATAACACTCAAATGCTGAGCACCAGTAATTGCTTCCATGCAACTGTTTCTGTTCAGGCTTTCACTTTATTTTTATTTTTAAAAAATAGTTTATTTATTTATTTTTTACAGAGAAGGAGAAGGGAGGGAGAAAGAGAGGGAGAGAAACATCGATCCGATTGGTTGCCTCTCTCACACCCCCAACTGGGGCCCACAACGCAGTACCCCGACCAGGAATCAAACCAGCAACCCTGAGGTTTGCAGGACAATGCTCAACCTGCTGAGCCATGGCAGCCAGGGCTACCTTTTCACTTTAAAGACAGTCACTCCCCTGTCTTTTTATTGGCAGATGCTCAATAAATACTTGCTGTCTCAGGCCATATTACATCAAAATTTGTAAATTACAATCTCAATAGAGTAATGCCGATATCCTATTGATGCAAAAGGCATGTTAGGACACAGGAGTGTCAGGAGCTCAGCAAAACTGAGAATAAGATAACTATCTTAAACATAAGCATGATTAAAATTTTGGCTTTCTACATGTACACATATGCATGCACTTAACAGCCACCTTTTTTTTTTTTATCATAAACCATATTCAGTTTCCCTGTGATGTGACAGATTTGTGATCAGTTTCTGCAACTGTGCAACCCTAGATCCTTGCAGTCCCCCACCCCCACCATTCACTGCAGAATTCCCAAATATAAGCAGGACCTCAATTATACACACACACACACACACACACACACACACACATTCAGAAAGGAGGGCCAGGCCACAACCACTCGAGAGACTCCGACACTCGCCTGCAGCAGCAGCTGGCCCCCAGCTCTAACTTTGCCTGTTAGACTGACACAATGCGATGGAGCTGGAATCTGCTGAACGAGCAGTCTGCCTTCCAAACCCGGCATCTGGGGTGTAAAAACTCAGATCCTGGAGCTTATTTCAAGGTCAATTTGCTTCAGAATCAAAATCCATTTGCCATAAAGTAGAGATATGCTCGAGAGAGGAGGAGGGCCTTGAGGAGGGAAGGCACATTCATTTAAACAGCGAGAGGAAATCCAAACACCACACAAACACACACACACTCCCACACACTCACACGTGCACTCACGCACACACTCACATTCACACATGCACTCACACACATGCTCACACATGTACCCACACGTGTGCACTCATATACTCACACATGCATTAACACACTCTCACACTCACCCATGCACTCACACACACACTCACACAAACTCACACACACACGCCATCTGTGCATTTTTAATACCCCATCCTAACCTGATTTTTTATCCACATTCTGTGTCCCTGTGGCTTTTCTGAGGGTGGGCTGGGGAGGAGGACACTCCATATGTCCTCATCTCAGGTTAAGGACAGGAGCGTCTCCCCTGGCACAGCTGCAGTCTTCCATCTCATCCCGAGGCACCAGGCCATTACTAAATCATTACCAGGTCCTTGCAGACTTTACTGAGCAGTGACAGATTTCCTTGAGCCCATGGGCAGAGCTCAGGGTGTCAGGGAGAATTGGCAGCGGCAATTTTCACCTCATTGTCAAATTGCTTCCTCTGTTCTCTGATGGCCTGGCTCTCTCCAGCCCAGTGTCCTCTGTCCTTTCCTACTCTCCAGCTTGGAGAAATAGTTCTCTTTCTTCTGTCCTTCACCTCCCAAACCCTGGTCCTGGGTGATGGGGATCTGCACTGAGCGGTTTGACCAGGTGTTGCCCAAAAAGGAGAAGAGGGCTGGGGACCGCGACCCAGGAGAGGTGGGTGCAGTGAAGGCCAGCCTTGCACAGTGTCCCATGCTGTGTCACTGGCCTGCCGAGGTGCCATCACGCCTGTGCCTTGTTCTCCTGAGCAGAGCCAGTAACCATTACTTGTAGGTGATGTACTACTCCCTGAAGAAATAGGCACGGGAGTCAGGAAGCCCGGGAAGCTGCTGAGAGCAATGAAGCGCACAGGACGGCTTTGTATAAGGGTTTCCTCAAGACCAAGCAGAAAATGAAGAAAAAGCCAATTTGCCGAGTATTTTCGCTCAAGTGTCACCCACTCTCTAAGCCCATGGCTGATGGCAGACACCCACAACCTTGATTTGCAGGGCAGGTGTGGGGAGTCCTCAGGCTGTCCCCTGGGTCACAGCCTTGGGCCAGCAGGGGTCCCACTATGCCCACGGGCCCTGACTCAAAGCTTTCTGTTCATCAGCTGGTTAAAGCCCTGGTATGGACACCCCCAAAACCGTGCGAAGCTCCGAAGGGCTTACACAGAGGCATGAGATGAAAATCCCTGCTTTTCAGGAGCTGTGAGCTAGTGAAGCAGGCTTCCTGTGTGCTATTGGGGCTGCTGTTTACGGAGAGCTCAGTCTGAGCCAGCTTGAGGCTAAACTCTAGCCTCACCCTGTGAAAAAGATACTGTTATCATCCCCATATTCAGAGGAGGGCTCTGAGGCTGAGCAAGGCTTAGTAACCTGATCCAGTTTCCAGTGAGTAGATTCTGAAGGGTCAGGATTTGAACCCAAGTCTCTCAGATCCAAAATTCTCAATCCAGGTGTTTAACCCTTGTGGGTGCTGCCTCCGGGAAGTCAGGTTATTGCTTTGACTGGAAAGCTATGTGCTCACTGCCACTTTGGGATGGACAGGCAGGTTCAAGGTGAACAAATACTGTCTGGCTGCAAGGTCTCCCACTTCCGTCACCTTGCAAAGGTTACGGGGCAGAGAAGGGGCAGAGGAGGGGCGAGGCCAGGAGCCAGAAGTACAGAGCAAAGGACTGGAAAGGAGCTGGGAGGGGCCGGCAGCACTCTGGCCATGTGATGGAAGACTGTCCAGAGGCTCCCCTTCCACGAAGCCCATTGTAAATGCAAGCCTGTTGTCCAATCTGATAGTCTTGGTGGACAATATGCAGCTGCAACAGCTTTTTGTGTCTGGAGACCTGGAGCAGACTGTGAAAGTTTTACAACCCAGGGGACCTTTAAACAAGAACTGACAAAGCAGTGACAACCTTAGTGAAAATGTCACCCTGAGAGAGCCCCAGAAAACTCCACATGGAGGAGCTTCTGGCCAGCTGTCGCCTTAGGGGATAACTTCGCAGCTCCCTGGGCCAGGGCCCAAGGCCTTCCTCTGGGTCCACTAGGGGTCTGCGGTTGCTTCTGCGCGGCCCCTCGCCTCCTGTGAGAACAGCATCAGTTTGGTATCTCTTGGGAAGAATAAGAGATCAAAAGAAAAAGCACTGACCCATTTTAGGAAAAGTGTTTCTTTTCCTGTGCTGACCTGTAATTGCTGAGCAGGGAGCGGGGAGCAGTCCCCAGGCAGCTATGGGCACAGGATCTGCTCCCCAGCTCTGCACAGCTCTCTCAGGCCAGATCGTACCTGGGACAGATCTCCCCGCTGCACCCACACGCCCCGAGAGGCTTGCTCTCTGCATTGCAGGAGGGGAGTTCCCAATTAGAAAGGCCGCACCTCAAAAATGTACTCTTTCAGTTTCAGGCTGGTGACAGCTTGTCACCCCAGAATCCGGTGACATCTTGCAAGGAGTGAGCGCCTCCACGTCATTGTGCGTCCCGGTATTGAGGCCACTCCAAGTCTCTCTATGACACTGACATTTGAGGTTTTCTGCAAAGCAGGGAGAGCAATTCACAACGTGTGTCTGCCTGTAAAAAGGAGGTGCCCAGAGTAGGAGAGAGCAAGGGCTGCGGAGTTGGGGACCGCCGCTCCTCTGTTTCCCCAGCTGCAAAGTCATGGCCAGCGTGTGTGATCCTCTCCCAGGTCTCCTCCAGGGTCAGGACAGCGGGACTGCCCAAGCACCTCAGGGGGTGGGGGGTGGGGAGATGCTACTGAAAACAAAAACTCAGGTCTCAGTCTGTGCAGCTTTGGGGAAATAAATACTCAACTACTCTGAGTCTGTCTCCTCTGAGCTGGAGATGATCAAAACACCTCTTGGTGCTGTGGGGAGGACTAAATGGGATCTCCCGTGTAATCTTCCTGGCACAGTGCCTGGCTCTTCATCAATGCCCGGTGAGCGGAAGCTTTACTTATTAATATTTTTAGATTGGATTATTGCATGCGAGTCATGGTAAATTTTAAATTTTTACTAAATTGGAATGAAATGCCCATTAGATTGCTCATGGATTCGCTCCTCAGCCTGACATTCGGGGATCAGTGCTAGAAAAGAGGGGAAAGCACCCCAGAGCGGCTGCCTCAGGAAGGGACCATGAGATTCTAATGGTACCAACTGGCAGAAAAATGTGCTCTTCACAGGGGCCACAGGGGACTTGGGAATAACGGAAAGTCCTATTTCAGAGGCTTCCATGCGAAGGCTCGGGCTTTGGGCAAGCTAAGGACTCGCTTGTGCTCATAGCCGGTAGGATGGTAAGTAAGGCCATCAGGAGTCTGTTTGTAGGAGTGAGTTCCGAGTTTCTAGTGCCTGGACATGTGGGCTAGCCCCCAGGCAAAGGCCCCCAACAAGATTCTCTCATGCACGAACTGGGCCAGAAGGAAGAGCAAAATGCCCCATAAGCCAAGTGGGAATTGAGGACGGGAAGCCTGAATGAAGACCACTGGGGAGGGTCAGACCAGGAGGCTCACTGAGGGCAGTTAAGGCTATGTGTCCTTCAAAGGGCCTGGTCTCAGGGACTTACACTTCAGTCTAGGGCGATGGCATCACAAGTAAATAATGTCACCAGCTCTAACTGAAGTGGAGGTAAGTTGTGGGTGTCACAGAAACACTATTGCAGCCACGGGAGAGGACCACTCCAGGTTGCTGATGCACATGGTGGGGCTTGGGCTGAGTGGGCTGTCGCTCTGTGCGTGGGGCCTGAGCCAGAGAGAGGCCGCTGTCCCTGTGGGAGCTCCGCCGCACGCCTTCCACAGCGTGGCTGGGTAAACCTACGTTCCGCCACATTAGGCTAACCACCGATGCCCTCCGTGGTGTGCGCTCATGTCAGTAGTTCCGCATTTGATAAACATGTGAGGTGACAATGCAAAGTGCTTCATCTGTAACCATCTGCAATTTCACTACAATTTAATTCAAATAAGCACATGTTTGACATCTAATATGCATCCATTTCTTTCCCTGAGCTCTGCTTCCATCCATGAAAGTTTGCACACTTTTGGATAGGTTTTGGGCTGAAAACATCTGATTCATAAATTTCAATAGCTTGGTGATGCATTGCAGCAGCCAAAATATTTTTTCACATTAAAAACTGAGACGAACACTCTAAAGGGTTCCAGTACATTCTGCATGACTCTCGTGTATTGGTTATGTATTGCTGCATAACAAATCAGCCCAGATATTGGTGGCTTAAATTACAATAAAACTTGACTCTCTCTTACAGTTTCTGTGGGTCAGGAATTCAGGAGTAATTTGACTGGGCAGTTCTGGTTCAGGGTCGCTTAAAGATTACAGTATGATGCAGGCTGGGGCTGAAGTTGTCTCTAGGCTTCGCTGGGGCTGGAGGATTCACTTCCAAGGCAGCTCCTGCACACGGCCGCCAAGTTGTTGATACTTATTGACTAGGAGCATGTTGAGTGTGCTTCGGGCATGCAGGCTGGCTTTTCTCCAAGCCAGTGATCCAAGAGATCAAGGCGAAAAATGGCAATGCCTTTTACGACCAAGCCTCTGACACCACATACCATCACTTCCTCCATATGTGGTGAGTCCCGAGGGCCATTGCTCATTCACTGTGGAGGACACTAGACATGGGTCCATATGCCCGGGGAGTGGCGGGGAGGGATCATTGGGACCATCTCAAAGGCTGGCTGGAATCTACTTTTGAAGTATTTGCTGAAGCATACGTTCATAAACCCAGACATGTAAGTAGACAATTCTAGCTCCACTTGGGGAAAGTCTAGCTTTTCCCACCTCAGTTGACATATTTTAATGTGTCACATTTGTTCTGGCAACTTCTCTTTCATCACTCAGCTCCACCTCAGTTCCATTACTCTGTCTTTCTCCCTAACACCTATTTTCTCTTTAGTTCCATTCTGCCTCTAGCTCCAGTTCCTTGCTCCTAGCAATAGGACCATGTGTGTGTTTAGATCCTTAGCCCCATTTGAATTAAAAACCTTTGTCTTTCCTCTTGCTCTTTTCCTCTTTCTTTATACACGTGGATTCCCCTTTGATCTATTGTTCTCTCAGTCCCAGAGCAATATGATTCTACACAGAGGAGCCAGAGAGGCAAAGAGCCAGAGAATTTATCTTGTAATTACCAAATGCATATACATATGCAGAGTGTAGCAAAGTATTATAAAATGCTATCACACACACAGGAACTAGGACTTGGTTCTGCAGAGATCCAAAGTGTCATTTGAGTTAAAGTTCTAATTGAGTTTCTCCACCTACCTATGCTAGGATACCCTATTATCTCACTGAACATATGTAAGTAGAATCAAATTCATCATCCTCTTAAAGAAGGGCCCCCTCCTGGCTAACAATTTTTCTGTCCATGTTTCCACCTAAAAAGGTGCAAGGGCTAAAAACGTCGGCATCTCCTTGGCTTACCATGATTCCCTTTGCCCTGTATATACATACAGTGATGAATGCTGACATGTTTTCTTCTCCATCCTTCTTTCCTATTCTTATAACCACTTTATTCTGGGTTTCTATTACCTCTAAACACATTACTTGCATCAGTATCCCAAGTCATCCAGCCACTTCTAATGCCTCCAAGCCAACCAATTCTGCACGCTTTAACCAGATCAATTTTTCTTAAATTCCACTTTCATCATTTCATTCTTTTGCTCAAAAAACCCTTCTAGTATTTCTCCACTGGAGTCAAGATAAAGTATAAACTCCTTGGCCTGGCATATTAGACCCTCAAAATTGATTTCAAACAATATTTCTACTTCCTTTTTACTTCTACCCAACCTGAGAACTCTGACTGTGTGTCTACTCAGACTGTTGTTCATTCCTGCTATAACCTGGCCCTGCTGGCCCACGTTCTACCCACCTGTGCTCCCCACCTTCTATCATACTTCTCTGAGGGCTCTTTCTCCTGAATCTGCCTCTCTGAAACTCTGATTCTAATCATAGTCCAGTATATAAAATCAAATTCTTATATTAAAATCAAGCTTTCTTAGTTCCAGGTGCAGAATTCTTTAAACACTAGTCTTCATGGATCTTCTCCACTGTTCTACACAAGAATTTAATACTTCTTCACAAATGAGTTCAATAATAGGCCCAGGAACAAGGTTTTTAAAATGGATTTTACTCTTCTTTTTCTGGCTCAGCAGCTACTTTGGGTAGAAAGAGCAGGATTTCCTGTCTTGGTTTAAACACAAAACATTTGATTCTGCATCATCCAGGAGCACAGCAACACCCTGCCCATCGGAGTAGACGCTCAGTTCACTGTACCCTTGCTGATGCCCAGTGTTGTCTGTTTGCCGGAACTAGGGTTATTTTCTCTCTCAGTTTACCCTTATGATTTGACAATTTAACTATTTTTCTTGGTGCTATTGGCAAGTGTCCTATTTAGGGCTACCCACCATGGAAAGCTGGAGTAATGTGTGCTTGTACATTTTTTTGTTTTCTGCAAGATGCCTCTAGGGTGATACGCCAAGACTCTAAGTGACTGAAACAAAGAAATGCATTTCTCCTGTCGCCAAGGGCAGAGACTCCCACCTCCATTGCTAGATGAAGAAATGGAAGCAAGAGAAAGACAGGCATCCTGAGATCAGCCATCCTCTGGAAGGAGAAAGCCCATCCTTGGTCTCTTCCCCCTGAGAGAGAACAATGACCTTAAAGTCACATTCTAATTAGCATTTATATTAACTGAACTAAGAACTGGGTAAAAGAGTTGAAGACAGAAGCATGTTTTGACTGTTAGGGAGGAGTGAATAAAGGGGAGTAATTATTTACTCTTCTAGCAAGTAAGAATATATTAAGTGCCAGGCTTAGGGACTGGTATTGTTATTTATACAAAAAAAGAAAAAAGAAAAAGAAACAAGAAATAAATCCAACTCAAATGCAAACCACAGTCTGCTTTTCAGCACCTTCTGCCTGCCAAGAACTCTTCAATATTCTCTGGGTTAAGTCAAGCCTGTTGATGGAAACCCACGCTGAGTCACGGTCAGGGAACCACACAGCATGACAGCAGATATGGAGGAGACTGCAGCACGAAATGGAGAAGGCTTACGTCACAGCTGCCATTGCCAAGTGTGGGCAAGGTGCTTCCCTGCAGTGTGTTTTCTCAGACTTGGTTTTGTCTGTGTTTAAGTGACTTGAATAATACAGCTTTGACCACACCTCAACACCCTACTGTTAAGCCAGGCACAATAAAAGAGAAATAGACCACCATACCCAAAATCCCAAGCCTAAAGTGTCACTGAGATAAACCAAAGTCAGGAAGGTAGCACCAACCCTGGCCAGGTAGCTTGAAGTTGGTTAGAGCATTGTCTCAATACGCCAAGGTTGCAGATCTCTGGTCAGGACACGTACAAGAAGCAACCAATGAATGCACTTAGAAATAAGTGGAACAACAAATCGATGGTCCTTCCTTCCTTCCTTCTTTCCTTCCTTCCTTTATTCTTTCCTTCCCGACTCTCTTTCTCTCTCTCTCTCAAATCAATTTTTTTTTAAAGGCAGTACCAGTATGATGCAGAGAATGGACCCCCAGCAGTCACTCCTCAGAAAATCCAGTGCTCACAGGAGAGCAGCCTCTAGACCCCAAGCCTCCTCAGGTGCAGAGGGAATCTGAGCGTGTGTTTCCTGTCCACACCCTAACTCAAGCATTGCCACTTTAATTGGCATTAATTAATGGACATGTACATGGTCTTTCCTTTATAAAAAGAGCTTCCTTGTTTATTTTTAAAAAAAATATTCTAAATACATAAATACAAGAAAGCCAAAAAGATCAGGATTAAAAGTTTGATATCTAATTATAATTTTGCCACCAACTTTGTGGGACACCGTTGAGTCTCAATGTCTCTGAAAAGGTTTTCTTGTCTAATAAAATGAAGCGACTTCATCAGATGGTATCAAAGGAGGATTCATAAGCAAGGAGTGAGGAGAAGGAGAGAAAGAAGGAAAGTAGGAGAGAGGGAGGGAGGGAGGAGAAGAGCGAGAGAAAGAAAGACAAATAGAAAGAAAGAGGGAGAAAAGAAAAACTGACAGGTTGGAAAGGGAAAAGGGAAGGGTGGACATGGGATCCCTGCAGATGTCCCAAGGAATGAGATGCACAAACGAGAGTGGAGTATTATTCATCTGCTCTGACCAAGGCACAGATCCCCAGATCAGAAAATATCAGACTGTCGGGGCCCATCGCTTAGGAGAAATGGTGTGACATTGTCCCCAGGAGAAAGGAGGAGCTTCCTCCTTAATTGAGATGTTCTAATTTGCCAATCTGTAGGCAGAATCTGAGACACATTCAAAGTAGTGAAAGGAATAGCTATTTCCATAAACACCTGCTATGTCATATATCATGTTGAGCCTGGAGCACTTTTCTTTAATTCCCACCGAGGAAATTTTTTCATTGCTTTGAGAGAGAGAGAGAAAAAGAGAGAGAGAGAGAGAGAGAGGGAGAGCGAAATGCAGGAAAATTGATTGGTTACCCACTGGGAATCGAACCAGCAGCCCTTTGGTTTACAGGACATTGCTCCAACCAACTGAGCCACACTGGCCAAGGCTTGAGCACTCTTCTACCAGCTCATCTCATCTACTCATTTAAAAATGGTTATTGAGCAAATGATGTGTGCTAGGTTTTGCTAATACAGGAACTAAAACAGAATCATTCCCTGCCTTCATGGAGTTTACAATTTAGCTCGGGGGAGTGACAATAGATAAAAACAGCCATCATTAATTTCTTTTTTTTTTTTAAAGTAAATGTTACATGGGTATCAGGATCTGCATTTTGTAGACGATGAAACTGAGTTTTAGAGACGCAAATACGTTGTTCAGCATTTTGCAGCTGGTGCTTTTTAGAGGGAGGATTATATGAGGTCTGACAACCCCAAGCATACGCTCTTTCTACTGTACACATTGGTCACCTCCAGACCCCTCGGAGAGAAAAGTCATTAGCAAGGGAAGAAAGAAATGAGAAAACAACAACATTGAAATTATGGGGCATGTCACGATTGTGTGGACTGGCCCAGCAGAAAATTTCCAAGTTATAATTTGTACAGTTTGGTCACTGAAATAACCACGATAACCAGCTGGATCAAGGCTGCCGGCAGGGGGGAGCTTGGCAGCACAACCACTGAGGAGCCTGGGACCTCGCTCTTCTGCTGCCTGAGGAAGTGAACAGAGAAGGGCAAGAAGCCCTCCTGAGCTGCCCTCAAAGGCAATTCTGCTCCGAGAGTCATAAAACTTCCAGCCACAAACGTCTCTTTTGCCAGCTCCTGGCTGTTGGCGAGCGATGCAGACATTTGTGTGAGCCATACAAAGCCATTTCAGCTGCTCAAAAGCTATCAGCACTTACATGCTAGGTCTGAGCAAGACAGATCCTGCAGTCCTCAGGGCATCAGAAGGGATTACCCAGGAACCGATAACAGATTTTAATTTAGATGATCACGATGTGGGCTCAGGAGGGGGAGGCTGAGAAATGGACAGATTTAACTCCAGGGTGGCAAAAGGAATGAGATGAAACTGATGATAAAGTTACATTTGGAGGTTTATTTAGCCAGCCACCATGCCGTCTCCCGTGCCGCAGCCTTTCCTTTGTGATACGCAGTGGGCTGGGTAGGAACTCTTTCTCTCTCCACCGCCCCCCCCAACAAAAGCAGACTGGCCCAGTGCCTCGGATGCAAGCCCACTGGGGAGACTTTAATAGCTATCATTGCTCTTTGTTACCCTGGAAATAAACAAAACACATTTTTAACAACCCAGACTATTGAACATGATATGTCCTAGTTTCAGGCTAAGGTATGAGGGTGTCCCACCTTGACAGAGTTCTTTCTGGCATCAGTTCCCACATGCCCACCCCCCTACAGCTCTGCCCCCCCCCCCACCATTTCCCAGGTTCATTACTGTCACCTCTAGTTAAACTTCAATCACTGGCCATCAGTTTGTTCTGCTGCCATCTAATGAGTAACCACTTGGCATCTACTTATATAGGACACTCATTCACTCATAAACTATTCAATTATTCAGAAAACAGAAAATATTTATTGATTGATCAACTGCTAACTGCCAGGGACTGTGGCAAAAACAGAAAATATAGCAGTGAAGACAGCAAACTTGGTTCCTGCCTTCCTGGGGAGAGCTTCATTGATGTAGTATGTGTAGACAAAGGAGAAAAAAGGAAGTTGAAAAAGTACTCTGAGTTTTTAATAAGTAATATAAAAGAGGAAGTACGGGGCTAAAACAATGATTATAAAGCAGGGCTTGGGGAAGCTGATTTAGAAGATACCATCCAGGAAGTTGGGATGAAAGCTTCCTTAGGAGTGATGATTTAAGCTGACCTAAAATTGAAGAAGACATATTTACATAATATAAACATTTTTTAATAAAACTAAAAATACAATAGATTATCCTCATACTGATAAAGGGTACCTGCAAAACACCCCTAGTTAACATCAGACATACTGGTGAAAGTCTGAAAGCTTTCCCCCTAAGATCAAGAACAAGGCAAAGATGTCCACTCTGGTCACTTACATTCAACACAGCGCTGGAGGTTCTAGCTAGGGCAATTAGGCAAAAAAATAAATAAATAAATACAGATCATCCAGATTGAAGAGGGACAATTAAAACCATCTATATTTGCTGATGAGATGCTTTTATAGAGAGAAAATCCTAAGGAAATAGCTAAGAAACTATAGAACTAAGAAATGAGTACAGCAAAGTTACATTAAATGTGCAAAAAGCAAATTGTACTTCTCTACCCTAGCAATGAACTATCCAAAAGTAAAATTAAGAAGATAATCCCATTTACAATAACACCAAAACGAAAATGCTCAGAAAGAATTTTAACAAAAGATGTGCAAAACTTGTACTCTGAAAATGACAAAACATTGCTGAAAGAAATTTTAAAAACCTAAGTAATAGAAAACCACCCCATGAGTATGGGTTGAAAGACTTAATATTGTTAAAATGTTAAACACCCAAATTTATGACCAGATTCAACATGTTTTTTATGAAAAGCCCAGCTGCCTTTTTTTTATTTACACAATTAGTAAGCTATACCTAAAATTATTATGGAAATGCAAGACACCCAGAATAGGTACAACAATCTTGGGGGGGGGGGGTGGAAACAAAGTTGGGGACTCACATTGCCTGATTTCAAAACTCACTACAAGGCTATAATAATCAAAACAACGTGGCCCTGTCACAAGGAAAGACATATAAGTCAGTGGAATAGAATACAAAGTCTAGAAATAAAGCCTTCACATTTACGATCAACTGATACTTGGCCAAAAACTTCAGTGGGGTAAATAATATTTTCAAAAAGTGATGTTGTAGAACTGGGTATACCCATGCAAATTAATTAATTTGGACTTCTACCTCACATTTTGTATTAAAATGTACTCAAAAATAACCATGGCCCTAAACATAATAGCTAAATCGAGGGTTAAATCTTTGCAAACTGGGGTTAGGGTATGGTTTCTTACGTATGACAATATAACATTATTGACAATAATAATAATAATAATAATAATAATAATAATAATCATATAAATTGAACTTCTTCAAAAGTAATAACTTTTGTGATTCAAATGACACCATTGAGAAAGTGAGAAATCAGAGACTAAAAAGAAAATATTTGTAAATCATAACTCAGAAGGGTCTGGTATCCAGAATACATAAAAAAACTTAATGACAAAAAGCCAAAAATCTAATCTAACAAATGGGAAAATGATCGGAATAGACATTTCTCCAAAGAAGATATACAAATAGATAATAAGCAAATGAAAATATATTCAGCATCAGAAAAGTGAAAATTAAAACCATAACTAGATACCACTTTACACTAACTAGGAAAGTTATAACAAAATTACAAATAAAAACAAATGCTCAGGAGGACACAAAGAAATCAGAACCTTCATGAATTGATAATGAGACTGTAAATGTTGTCACCACTTTGGAAAATAGTTCAGCAGTTCCTAAAAACTTTAAACATGGAGTTGCGATATGACCCAGCAAATCCACTTCTAAAAACATACGGAGGAGAAATGAAAATATGTCCACACTAAAACTTGTACATGCATGTTCATGGCAGCATTAGTCATTATAGCTAAAAATAACCCAAATGTTTAGCAACTGGTGAGTGGATAGACAAGATGTGGTATGTCTATATAATGAAATATTTGCTCATAGAAATGAAGTATTGATATATTCAGCAACATGTATAAACTTTGAAAAATCATGCCAACTATAAGAAATCAGTTGCAAAAGGCCACATATTGTATGATTCCATGTATATGTAATATCCAGAATAGGCAAATCTGTAGAGACAGCAATAGACCAGTGCTTCCCAATGCTGAGGGTATGGGGTGATATCAAGAGTGACTGTTAATGGGTGAAGGGATTTTTTATGGGGTGATGAAAATGTTTTAGACAGACTGTAATGGTGGTTACACAACTCTGTCAATGTACTAAACAGCACTGAATTGTACACTTTAAACAAGTGAATTATAAGGTATGTGAATTAAACCTCGATTAGCTGTTTGAAAACAACTGAGGAAGAGCTAGCCAAGCAATAAGCTGGAACAGAAAGAGTCCACACCTGTCTTAATAAGAAAGTCAAATTATTGACCAATGGTAAACAGCACTTGGAAGCTTGCTAGAAACACAAATTTGGGGCCCCACCCAAGGTCTATGGAATCATATTTTGCATATTAATTTCTCTAGTATTCATCTGTACATCACAGTTTGAGAAGCACTGGTCTAGACAGAGAAAGTGAGGACCAAGGCTCTGAAATGGGTAAGAAATCCCAGTGTATTGTTATATTGGAAGAACTGAGGGTAGCCAGTATGGTTCATTATGCAGAGAGAAAGAAATGGCATGAAATTCACAGGGAGAAGTAAGCATGGGGAAAATTTTACAGGGCCTATAGTCTCTGGTATAAAGTTTGAATTTTTCTGTAATTACAAAGGATCAAAAGGTTTAAGCATTACCATGCTTGCTGATATGTAAAATATAATTGGAAGGAAACAAAAATATAAATTGAGAGACTAGTTAGTTTTGGGTAGAGAGATGGTTATGCTTGAACTAAGATGGTAGTGGTACAGATGGAGAGAAGAGGGTGGTTACAAGATATGTTTTGGCCCTGGTTGGTGTGGCTCAGTGGATTGAGTGCCACCCTGTGAACCAAAGGGTCACCAGTTTGATTCCTGGTCAGGGCACATGCCTGGTTTGTGGGCAAGGTCCCCATTTGGGGGCATGAGAGAGGCAACCACACATTGATATTGTCTTCCTCTCTTTCTCTCTCCCTTCCCCTCTCTCTAAAAGTAAATAAGTAAAATATTTAAAAATGAAGGTATATTTTTGAGGTAAGATTGACAAGAGTTGCTCATGACTGAATATGGATTAAAAAAAGAAAGGACTCCTCAAGGTTTGTCACGAGCAGCTGAGTGGATGGTGGTACTATTTACTGGCCATATGTACCAACTGGATGGGGAATAGGTATATGACACAGTATAAAAAAAGAAACTCAATTTTGAGAATATTAACTTTGTGCTTTCTGTATGGTGTCCAAGTAGAACTATCGAGTAGACAGATGTGTGAATGAATCTACAACTCAAGTTGTTTGTGCTGGAAATAGAAATTTGAGAGTCAGTAACACAAAAATGCCACCTAAATGAGATCATCTAGGAGAATGGAGAGAATACAAAGCAAGTTAAAATGCCAAAGAGGAATGTTAGTTTCACTATGATTGTCAAGCCGGAAAAAAACACTAAGACCTCTATAGGGAGTAAATATTAAGTTAAACCCATCATCGGGGAACTTAGAATCTAAGAAGCAAAGACACAGACTGACTTTTTGGGGGAGGGCATAATTCAACATATTTAATAATTGGTCAGACAGTGACCACTCTGGCCAGGCTCTAGTCATAGTGTTCTATGGTCCTGGAACCCTCGTCCCTATGCCCAGCATTTAGAAGACTTGGTGGATCAAGGAAAGGTCAAGGATAAGTGGGTACAAGGTAACAGGGTAGCAGAGGACCCAGAGGGTCTTCACTGACACACAGAAGTGATCCAATATCTCAACAACGGTGGTACCCATTCCCACACAGCCTGGATGAAGAGCAATTGGCCCTCAATACAGGGGACAGAGTGGATACGAGGCATTTTAATAAATGAAGTGGCCTGCAAAACACACTATAGAGATATTTAGTTAGTTTCTTGCTAAACTTAATTTGTGGGTTTTACCAGTTAAAAAAATTACTTGTACCTTCAATATCACTCTCATTTCTTGAGTTTTGAATGATAGCAGGTTGTTCAGCAAGGACCATGATTTACACATATTCTGTATTCAAGCAATACATAGCCCACTGTTCTATATGTAACACAGGTATAATTCTCAATAAATATTGAATAAATGGGTAAGTGTATGTTGGCTTAAATACTAGAAATAAAACTGAGGCTAAAGGTAGCCATTTCTGTCATTTCTACTAACCATACGCAGATCACAATTAAATATCAGAAAGTTATAGCTGAAAGGGACTTGTATATCACCAAAGATGTAGGTTTTCAAACTGCATGCCAGGAATCCCCGTGGAATCAGAGCTCGGGTTGCCTTGGAAAAGGAGAGGGAAATTGGTTTGAGGCAGGAGGCAATTTGATCCTCTGACTATTGTTTTACTAGAGAAGATATTTTGTCTGCTCCCAAGTGATATTTTTATTAGAACAAATGGTTTAATTTACTATTTTTTACAAGGGTGGATTTAAATAAAAATATTGAAAATCACGATCTGATGCAAATTGCTCTATTTTTCATCATTAAAGTGAGACCCAGGGAGGTGAGGTGATTCTGGCCATTTGACACAATTACTTGTTAAGCGGGAGGGACTATGATGTGTTCCTTGCAACGCCGTGTTCTTTCTGCCTTCCTTCCTTCACCGACTGCTGGATGTCCCCTTGGCCACCGCTGGCCATCTGTACGCACATGAGAGACCGCAGGGCTACAACAGCTGTCCAGGCTAAATCAGACCTTGAGGTTGATTGGATGTGGCCAGTTCTTCGAACATCCCATCCTGCCCCCTGCCCCTTGCTCAGCTTATAGGAGAAAATTAATACTGAGCAGAGATCAGAGCGGCGCTCCATCCCAAGTGCCAAGTCTGAATCTATACAGAACCCACTCCCTAAAATTTACTGCGTGGGAGGATCTTCAAGCTGAGGAGGGGCATCCTGCCTGGAAGCTCACGGCTGTATCAGATGGTCCCTGATCCCAACTCAAGTCAGTATGCGGAAATATGAACCACTTATTAGTATACTTCAAAAGTAACTCCTGGTTTCCCAGGAAAGATATTGTGATGTCTGCTTAGAAGAGCAGTCACACATTAGGTGTGGCAGGGATCACGGGCCTCTTACACTTTGTTTCTTGTTGTGTCAGGACCAGCAAGTCCATTTCCCGCCCTCCCCCCTTCCATCCTGCAAGTACTGGTCACTGGTCTGATCGCTTTCTCGGCAACTGACAGAGTAAATATAGGCAGGGTATTTACATTTTCTAGTATATATTTTAAAATTTCTTTGGCGAAAGAACTAGAAATACAAAGCAATAGTATGGCTGGGAGGGAGGGGGCCATAATTAAAACCCCTTTTTGTTTTTTAAATGATTTACTAAAATGCTTGTGAAACAGCTACATAAAGCAGCAGCCAGACCCCCTTTCTGCTAAATGGAACAAAATGGATTTTTCAAATGTCATGCTAGTATCCACTTAATAATACATTTTCCTATAGACAGGACAATAATATATATTTTAATCACTTTTCTACAGGCAAATAGATTGCACAGGAGCTGCCCTTCACTGGCACTTGGAAATTATGAATTTTTCAATAACCTTTTCTATTATTCATCCTGTGTTATTCTGTAACATTTCTGCATGAGGAATGTGCTTCCCTGACACTTTATGAATCTCTTCTATTATTTATTAAACAGCAAGGTGTCTCCCCACAACCCTCACCCCAATCCCCCAGAGAAGGCCGCTTGCAAGAGGGTCCAAACATGCAGCTCCACCCTGGGTGATGAATAGCTTCCTGTCTGCGAGAGACGCAGCCGTGCGGCTTCCTCCGAGCAGGCAACTTCGGCCGCCAAAGGTGTGTGCTGGCGGGGAAGTGGGCTCCCGTAGGAGAAGGAAAGACAATTAGCCTCGGGCAGCCCCTGTTTGTACCAACCGGACTCTATTCTCTCCTCCCTAACTGTCCCTGTTTTCAGAATGGAGACCACCTGGGGGTTAACTCTGACCAGGGAGATAGGATTCCGGGGCTTCACTCTCTGTGATAGAAAGATACAGGACCTGAGTTGGAGAAAACTCAACTTTTTCATTCCTCCACCACCACCAATATTTTCTTTGAGTGCCTCCGAGTCCCTGAGCATATTAACTGCTCCTGCCAGGTACCTCCATGGTGGCCTGTGTCTTTCTTTTTATGGTATTCGTGGAACAATATTATTTAACTGTGAGATATTCTAGGGAGGGACAGAAGCTCTTCTGCTTATCATTATAATCCCACTGCCAAGAAATATATTTTAGCACAAAGTACATATTTAATAATTATTTAGAATGATTAAATGAATATAAATAATACGGCCAACCGAGTGTCCCTCCCTAAAGTGACTGTTAAGAATGTCTAAAGATGCTAAAGATGTAGTGGTAGGACCATCCACTGCTCATTGAATATCTATGTGCTCCCACCTGCTTTCTGGTCCCCTTGAAGTTAGACGGGACCACGTGACTAGTTCTGGTCCGTGGACAGGTGTAGAAGTGGCCTGGCACACTAGTGGGCACACTTGTGGCTCTCTTGTTCTCTCTTCTGCTGCTGTGGTACCAGTGAAGGGCACAAAGTCCATGTGGTGTGGCTTCAGGATGATGGGACCTCCATCAGCCTGGGTCCCTGAGTGCCTAACGTCAAGGAAAGCATCCACACACCACACACACACATACACACACACACACACACTGGCCTGTGTGTAAGAAGTAAACCTTTGTTTTGGTAAGCCACTGAGACCTGGCTTAATGTGTTACTACTGTAGCATACAATCTGCATAAGCAGGATAGTGCAGAAGAAGAAACGTGGTGGAGGGGACCTGGTGTGTTATTAGTCTGTTTCCTTTATTACTTTTGATCCCCCTCAACCCTGGAACGTGGAAATTCACCAGAGTATTACCATCTGGTGCCACAGCTAAAAGAGAAAGCAGTTCTGGAAAAGCTTCTAAAACTCTAGAAATCTGACCTTCCCTTAATATTACCTTAAAGAATCTGATGTAAAAAAAACACTCATTAAGGTAATTCTACCACCTCCAATAACTAGTGAATTGTCTGTCACAAATATACTTGGTTTCCTTCGCTTCTGGCCCAGAGAGGGCCGCCCCTGCACTTGGCAGGCCCCCACGGAGCTCCAAGAGTCAGGACGAGGCCAAGCCCGGAGGGGCAAGCGTGGGTCCCAGAGCGCCCAGGCTGGGAATGTGGCGAGTTTTGGGACTTGCCTTTCTTTTAGGATTTCATGATAGGCTCAGGAACTTTTTCTCTGCCTTGGGCAAAGGACCCTTTTGAATTCTTCTGCAATTTCTCTAAAGCTAATAATAAAGGATGACAATAATGAAGTAGCATCCTTTTGCCAGGAGATTTACATATACTCCCTTGATCCTTACACCAAACAGGAAACACACGTTGGTGGACTGTCGCCCTGGTCCGGAGGCAGTGTGAAAAGGAAAGTCATTGCTGTGGGGACCGAGCGCGAGGCTCAGGAGGCTGGCTGGCCCGAGCCCCTCAGAGCCCACTCCTGCCTGGCCAGAAAGCTGCAGGGTGGGTGTGTTTCACACAGACGTGGGAGCCAGGACTCCCTGACCTCAGGACTAGAATGAAAAATTGGGGTAATAGAGGCTCCCTGCCTGGACAGCGGAGCTCGAGCGAGCGGATGGGCTGGGAAGGGAGCCTGGCGTTTCCCAGCTGAGTGTGTGGAGGGAAGCCGTGCAGATGCTTCACCAGCCAACCAATCCCTCTGGGGAGAGCAGTGAAAGTGGGGTGGGGGGAAAGGGCAGGGGCGTGCAAGAGAGAGTGTGAAGGCTATAGGAAGAGAGGGGAAGGGGCGAGGGAGAAAGGAAAGAGGGCGAGAAAGAGCAATAGACAGGTGAAACCTCCCATGTAGCGTTACAGGGGCCCTTAAATTTCCTGAGGGTTCAAGCTGAGCCTCCAGGTAACTGGGAGGATAATTGGTGTGATAAAGTCCAAGGGTGCAGGAGGAAGATCTGGGAGGGCCTGGCGGGGAGAGTTGGGCCTTGATGCTGTCCACAGACATCCCTCCTGTTCCCGTGGGTTTACCAAACCCCCATGGAGCCCTGGCTAGCAGAGCCCAGGGGAGGGGGAGGGAGGGGAAGCCATGAGGAGGGAAGCAGAGCAGGAAAGTGTGGGTGGAGCACGTCAGGGGTCAGCACCCTGTGGCCCTCAGGCGACGTTCGCTGCCTCTTTTGTAAATAAACTTTTATTGAAACACAGTCACTGACTGCCATCCTCTGTCACCACAGCAGTACCGTTGAGTATTTGCCGTAGAAACCCATGGCCCTCAAAGCCTAGAATATTCACTATCTTGTTCTTTAAAAAAAAAACAAGTAGTGATTCCTGGACATCTTTCTTGCATAACAATAATAATCTTGAATTTGAATGAAAGAGGAAGACAAGCATTAGGCTGAGCTGAGAATAATTGGTGGCATCTAGGTCAAGGTGTCTTCTCATCCAGGAAAGCGGGGAGCCAGGTCAAGAACAGTTTTGATGTTAACACAGTGTCCCCCCGTTCCATGCCATGAGGTGGGTACAGTCACCAGATGGCTGTTACCCTCTTCTCACAAAGAAAGGGACCAAGACGTAGAATTGAAGGGAGGCCCGGGCTTTTTCCGCTGCCGTGCGGATGGTGAGGGCACAGGGACACAGCTTCCAAAAGAGACACGTCCACAGTCCAGGCATGGTCTCCAGTAGGTTGCAGACCAGTGATTTTCATTCTCCCAGGTGGACAAGACCGCCGGCTGCTTTCTCCTGCTGGTTGACCAACATGTAAACCACTGTCTTCCTGGCTCCGTCTCTAAATCTGTTCTGAAGCACTGGGACTTCAATTCTGAGGTTTTCCTGAGCTACTTTTGCCTCCCCTCCCCCCTCATTCCAGGCAGGGTCCCTATAGTTTCAAATAGGGAGGCAGAGAGGCTTGACATGCCCTCTCTACCATCCCGAACCCCCATGCGTGCACAGCTGTCCTAGGGGCTTGTGCGGGGTGTGCCGCGGGATGCAGGCCTGCGTTCTCTGATCTCAGTCAAGCCTCTCCACAGCCAGAAGCTCTAAATATCACTTATTTATGTGTGTTTTAGGGTGAGGGGGGAATGCATCCATTGCAGATGCAGATGTCATTTGCAAAATAATAATAGGGTCCCAGCTGATGAGAGGCAAACACCCCAGGGTTGGTCTTGCTAAATAGTACATCTTTCTCTGCTATTTAGCTTGTGAGGATGGATATATGATCAGGGCACTTAGACTAATTTCAGGGTCTTTTCTTCTCACTGTATGAACTGCTCAGCCCTCTTGAATGTAGAATCTGTGTCCCTAATTGGATCACATCAAAGCTTTCTCTTTGCCTTCAGCTGGGCAAGCATATCTGGCCCTGGAGGGAGGGGACACATGCCAGCAGGTGATCAGCTGGTGGGCTGCACCTGGGCGGTGGCTGTGTGAGCCCTGCTGCCCCACGAAGAGGCCGAAGAGCCTCCAGCTTCATGCTGCTACTCAGTTGCAGTCACCCAACATCTTTCAAATCACTGTTCTTACTCCCAAAGTGTCACCACAGCAATGGAACAAGAGCCCACCTTAGCTGAAGGCTTACTGTCTATTAGACACCATGCTAGGCATTCTGCATACATTTCATGATAGATGTAAGCCTAACAAAATCCAAAGTTAGAGGCATCATTAGCTCAGTTGTACAAATATGGGAATGGAAGCACAGAGAGGTTGAGTAAATAGTTTAAAGACACACAGTGTGTGAGTGGCTGAGTAAAGACAGAACAACAAACAGAGGAAGAGGGGAGAAAAGACTGCAGTGACATTTAGTGTGTAATGACCGTCTCTTTTTTCCTACAACTTCTCTACGTCTTAAGGCTGATCAACAAGACAGAACTTATATTAATCTTTCTACGTCTCTTCAAGATGTTGTAATACTTTCCTTGGGAAGAGGATTGCTACCAATCTTTTTAAATTAGGAATCTTTATTTTTGTTATAGCTATAATGTGAGGCATTACATAAAACTTAGGTGAGCTAAAAACACAAACAAAAAATGCCTATTCATTTACTACCCTAACATAAAGACTGCTAGTACTTGGACAGTTAGGAACAACTTTATGTGGGTTTCAAATATCTACAGAACATATCAGAGCTTCTCTAAAGCCCTCCCAAGTGCCAAATTAAAAAAATCTATAAATGAGACTATGCGTGTGGATGTTTTTCTTAAATCTAATTGTTAGAAGTATATACTCTGAATTGTTCTGCCTTCTAATTTTGTTTAAAATAATAAACCTTATGTATCTAAATGCAAAGGATTTGCCATGTTCATCAGAAACAAGAGTACATAAGGCTAGAGCAGAGAATTTAGCAACTGCCAGACAGCAACCTAAGCAAAGGAATGCCAGCCCTGTGAAGGCGCTGGTGCTGAAATGAACAAATGACATCAGACATAGGTCTCGCCCTCAGGGCTCACGTAGTCTAGCAGCAGACAGACACATGGACAATCATAAAACAAGATCGGAAGTGCAGAGACTGAGGTGCCCAGAAATGCAGATGAACATGCGAAATGAACAAACAACAATACAATAAAACACTAGGGGTTTGGGAACTAGATGGAGGCAGCTTCGAATCCCAGCTTTCTCCCCAAGCTGCTCGCTGGGTGACCTTTGACTGGGCGCTTGGTGTTCTCACCTATAAAACAGAGATTATAATGCTGGGTTTGCAGAGCTGCAAGGGAGATCCAACACAGGAACACGTGTGGACTTCTCAGAACGGTGCGTGGCCTTGGTGGGTGGGACTTCCCTTGGCCCTGTTTAGATGCACTAACTGAGCCACCTTGCGCTGTGCACTCTGGTGCGGCTCAGTCCCCGCCCTCAGGGAGACCTGTCCGCAGGGGACCTTCCTGCTGAGACGGCAGCAAAGAAATGGCTTTCTCAGCTGTCAGAGCTGAACCAGGTGCTCCGGTGGCTGGAGAGACTGGAGAGAACCGGGGAAAGGAGATGAGGGTGGGTGTGGGGGGGGGGCGGCAGGAAGGGCAGGCCTGCTCTTGTCCTATTTCATCTGAGTGGAGAAGGAAAGAAAGAGAAATAAATAATAGTTTGTTTTTTCCTGAGTGTTAGAGCGCATTTCCTGCCAAAAGCACCTCTCACAAGGGCAACTGCTTGACACTTAGGCAAGGGAGCGTGTGGAAAGAACAGGACAAGATAAAATTACAAGTGACAGCACAGCCTGTGTCTGCAATTACAATGCATTGTAAACAAGGAGAATTGCAATTCCAGCTGTCAGGCATGCCCAGAGATTGACAGGGACAGCACACCATCTGAGAAGAGGGTGGGATGCTGCCCATGCGCTCTGAGCCCAGGAGGGCGGGGACAGGGAGAGAGGACCCCAGGCTGTGGCACAGGAAACAGGGCAAGCAGGGCTGCCGAGGGGACCAGGAAGAGCAAGAGAGCAAGAGGCTGTGGAAAAGAAGAGAGCACTGGAAAGTCCCTTCTGTGCAAAGGAGGGAGTGTGCGTGTGTTGTGTGTGTGTGCACATGCATATATGCACGTGAGTATGTGTGTTGTGCGGTGACTCAGAGAGAAAATGTCAGCACCTGGTTACATGACTCCCTCCACCGCTGTAGGGCAAAAGAAACGAGACTTTTTGGGGAAATCTACTATATGCCAAGTTTTGTAAGATATTTTCAATGTGTTATTTAAATGGTCTGCACCACAACCGTCCTAGTATTCACGTGCTGCTAAATGAGTAATTATTGATCAGCTATGACTTCCAGGTCCTGGGTCAGCCCCTGTGACTCATAGATTAAAAGGATATAGTCACTGCCCTTAAAGAGGTGAATATTGTAACCTCATTTCACAGGTGTGAGAACTGAGTCTCAGAGAGGATAAGTACCATTCCCAAGGTTTCTCAGGCAGCTCGGTGGTGTTCTTTATCAGTGACTTTTATGGGAAACAAAGCCCCAGCTTTGCCTTATTCCCACTGGGAACTCCTGGCTCAGCTCATCGGCAGACAGTACTGTTGGGCAGGGACCCCATGGATCTCCATGAAGGTCTGTCAGAGGAGACTGAACTCAGCAGGCTGGGTCCTAAACCTGGTTGGTGGCAGAGGACCCCCCCTCCCACCATGTGTGAGTCTCCCCAGCCTCTGTTCTATAGCCCATCAGCAGCAGGTGGTCCAGGCAGGCCCACAGAGAGGTCTCAGCATCCTCAGCAAGGCCTCTGAGCATAGCTGGTCTCCGTGGGAAGTCATTTGTTTCAGATCTGGTCTCCCATAGAAGGGCCTCCCCGGCCCCGCCCCAGGGACCTCCCAGTGCTCTGCAAGCCTTCTGGTTCTGCCATGAGTGAATCGTGTCAGGAAGAGGGGACTGGGAGCAGTGCAGTTGGGAGTTGGGGAACATGAAGAATTGGAGGCTTTAAGGCTGAGTTGGTGAGAAATTTCCATAAAGAGTGGAAGCTCTGGCTGGATCAATGTTGCCGACTTTCGGAAGCAGTGAACTGAAACCACCCCCAAGCATCTCTGGGTTTATCTGGCCTGCTCTCTGCTCTCTGAAGCGGGCTCACTCTCCAGGGCGACTGAACACTTCAAATTAGCTTGCTTTCTCACACCCTAGGCGGTGAGTGGGGATCACAAAAATCAGGGGTAAGAACATTGGATTGGGGGTCAGGCTTCGGTTTAAACTCTGAGTCTGCCACTCACTACGTACGATACACCTCGACAGATTAAGTTCTCTTAGGAGATGTGTTTCCCCATCTATAAAGTGGGGAAATAAATAGCCTTTAACTCAACATAATTGCCACGTGGATGCATTTTGATAATGTTGTAAAGCTCTTACTCGATATCTGGCCCAGAGCAAGCATTCAAAGAAGGAAAACGTTTCTTATAATATATGTCAGTGCTGCTGGTGACCTGATATTGGGACATTAAAAGACCATTCAAATGCGCTCATGCAAAGTAGAGGAAAGAAAGATTCCATGGCATTCTATGGGAGCCAACCTTTGGGGTGTGCCTTGCATGTTTTTTGCCCTTGTGCTGACCTTCCTAAGTTTCGACTTTCTTCCCTAGTTTGCAGCTCACACTTGACCTTCCAACCCAACATTTGGTCCTTCCCCTCTGGTACCAACCTATCTGCTGGTTTTAGGTCTAATGATACTCAATTCTTGGTCAACCCTGCTTTTGGTCACTCCAGCTAAATGCCCCCACTGGCTCCAGCTCAGACCTAAGTTTATTTTTGACACCAGCCCTCAGTGCCAACCTTGCTGTAGGACAATCTTAGCTTGGAAAACAGAAGCGTCAGAAGTGACTTTCCACTGGGGCAGGAAAGAAGGCTTCTGCTTGATGGCAATGGACTTTGCCAATGGAGCGAGAGTGAGTAGGGGCAGGGGTCTGAGCCAAATAGTCTACAAGGCTGCAGCCTGACATTCACGGATCATCTTGGGAATGGCGTTTCTAGTACTGGGGGCAGAACATGCTAGTTCTTATGGACTGTCTCCATTTATTAAGATCCTGGGAATGGCTGTGGAAAGGTGTATTTATTATTTATTGGGTTTCGGTTTGGAGAAAGTTATTCTTCCCTACTTTCTGAGGTGAGAAATGTCCAAATTATGGGCACATGCCTGTCACCCTATCTTTCCTGACATCAAATCTTACACCTCGACCTAAGGAACACTGAGTAGGGGCCAATAGGTCCCCTGAAAATTTCATGTTTTTCTCCTCAGCATGAGGCCAGGACAGTAATGCCAGCGCGTTCACCTGACGTCAAGTGTGTGAGGTGTATGTGTGAGAGCAAGGTATGTGGTGTGCTAAGTGTGTGTGCGCTGTGTGCTTGAGGTGTGTGGTACATGTGTGCTGTGTGAGGGGTGCGAGGTATGTGTATAAGGTTTGTGGGGGGTATATGAACGTGAGGTGTGTGTGAATAGAAGGGTATAAGAGGGGTGTGTGATGTGAGATGGGTGTGTAAGGGGTCTGTAAGATTGTGTGTAAGGATATGTACATAAAGTGTGTGTGTGTGGAAAAGGTAATGAGGCAGGGGTGGCGTTGTGCTTCCCTGTCATGTATATGTCATATTCAAAACCTTGTACATGGGAGCTGCTAACCACAAAACAATAATCATTACTTGGGATTAAATACCACAGAGAGGAGGGCACCATTCTGGTTTCATCATCGTGCTCAGGGAACGGGAGGTGAGGAGGCCTCGCCTCTGCAGAAGCAGGTGTGAGTGGCTTCACGGGCAGGCAGGCATGGGGGGTGAGGGGCTGAGCTTTGGCGGAGTACCCACATCTGTGGAACAGTTGGGGGGACAACCCGGAGAGCCACTGCTGAAAGGACTTCGGGATGAATTCTCCTCCACCATCACTTTGTGATGAGTAACGTGTGTCCTAGACAAGAGAAATGCCCCGCTCTCACTCACTCAGACGACGGATGTCAGAATATTCACTAGGAATGGAGTGTCCTGACTGGCTTCTAGCCCAGTGGCTTCCCTGGTAATCAGGGCCTACATGCATTTTTTTTTTTCAGGTTAACCAGGGCATGGCTACCTGTATAACGTTGCTTTCTCAGTCTTCCTTAAATTCTGTTTGCATCATGCTCTCTGCCTCCTCAAAGCCTTCAGCAGCTACCCTATTTCTGGGTGTGTGTTACGACTGGCAAAATAAGGTTTAGATATGTGAGGTGGAATTCTAAAATATGCATTATAATGTCAAATTCATTTTATATCTAGGTAATTTATCAGTTTTTCAGTTGACCAACATTTATGAGTCTTAAAACATGGTATTATAGGTAATAACTTGAGTGGGTGGTCGAGAGTATGGGTCCTGAAGTCAGACATTCATAGCTACATTCCACTGAGAGATGTACTTAAACTCTTCGCCTTCGGTGCCTCGCCTGTGAAATGGAGCTGGTACTAGAATTCACTCCAGAGAATGAATGTGAGGCTTAGATGAGATAATGCAATGTACGTCGCATGGAGTAACACCTGCACGCCATAAGCACTGTTAAGTATCCCTCTCTTTTCTGAAAACTTCCGTTTGTTTCACAGCCTCCTGATTAGCATTTCCTCCTTTTTGAAATCAACTAAAATTAATTTAATATATAGTATTGTCTGATATCTTTTTCAATAATTAAAGTTGCTCTAATTTTAATATAGAAAGTGTAAGAGCAGTTATATAGATTGCTCCTTCCAAAGAGTTATAAACACTTAAAACATAGTTTTTAATGTTGAAGTTGGTTTCATAATTTTGTTTCCGAGGACCTGTATCCTTTTAATTTACTGATTTCTTTTTTTTAAATAATTTATTTGTTTGTTTCTTTCTTTATTTATTTTATTAGAGAGAGAGGAAAGGAGAAAGAGAGGGAGAGAAACATCACTGTGTGGTTGCCTCTCACTCGCGCCCCCAACTGGGGACCTGACGTGCAACCTAGTCATGTGCCCTGACTGGGAATCGCACCAGCGACACTTGGCTCACAGGCAGATGCTCAATCCACTGAGCCACAGCAGCCAGGGCTATCCTTTTAATTTAAAGCATCTGAAGAGGAGAATGGACTATTATAGTGGCCTGAGAAGCGACTGTGAGTTATCTATTGTTATGTAACAAACTAAGCAGCTATAAACAGAAAACATTTATTACCTCACTGTTTCTGGTGCCCGGACTCTGGCCCAGGGTCTCTCATGAGGCCACAGTCAAGATGCTGGCCAGGGCTGTGGTCTCAGCTAAAGGATGCATTGGAAAGGGGGAGATCTTCAAGCTCACCACAATTGTCGGCAGGGTCTGGTTTCTGGCCAGGAGGCCTTTCCACAGGGCTGCCTCCCAGCATGGCCGCTGCCTTCCACCCGGAGTGAGCAGTCTGAGAGAGAGTGAGGGAACCTGCTCCAGATGAAAGCCCGGGTCTGGTTATAACTTCATCTTGGCAGTAAAATCCCATTACATCCATCATATTCTTTTTGTTAGAATTGAGTCCATAATGGAGCCTACCCTTAAGGGGAGGGGTTTACCCAAGGGTCATGAACAGCTGGCAACAAGGATCTCAGGAGCCATCTCAGCGGCTGGCTGTCACAACCCTATGCAAAAGGTGACCTCTAAAGGCACGTCACACATGTAGCTTTGTGAACCCAAGATAAACAAGGAAGAACTAAGACCACACACACATGAGATTATCTGTGATAGGCTATAATGTCATTGATCTTAGAGAGCAGTTATTACATGCCGGGCTCCATGGTCAACAGTTTGTAAACATGATCCCATTTTGGTACCAGAGAGAACTCTGTGAGGGTCTGAGCCTTGATTCAGGCTCTAGTTAATTGGTGAGAATTTACCTGGCCTGAAAGAAGAAAGGAGAGAAGGAAGAAAATGTACTAGCAAATGAATATGGCCTGAAGCTAAGGTAGAGAAAAAACAGGGGCAAAAAAATGAAGAGTAAGCTGAAACAGAGAAGCATAAGACAAGATTGGCCATAAACTACAGTCATTTTGAGTGGACAAGATTTCTATACCTCTTGGGGTTTTGATGAAAGGCCCTAGTTTAGAGACAGAGGAAGGGGGTGTGATTTCTATGGTCTTTATTTTTATTTTTATTTCTTTATCCTCACCTGATGGTATTTTTTTTTTTATTGCTTTGAGAGAGAGAGAAACATCGACGCAGGAGAGAAACATTGATTGGCTGCCTCTCGAACACACACTAACTGGGTATCAAAACCTGCAACCTAGGCTTGTGCCCTGACCAGGGATTGAACTAGCAACCTTTTGGTTTACCAGATGATGCACCAACCAATTGAGCCACACCAGCCAGGGCTCCATGGCCTTTCAAGATGGACTCGACCTTTGGGCATCAAGAATTCTGCACAGAATGTTGTGGTGATAATAGTAAGAAATGTTATGCATTAGCCGCTATGCTTGCTGAGGGGGGGGTCCCCTCTGCCCTTCTTCCTTCCAGATACTTAAAGCCCAGACAAGGGTCTGGCAGTGTCTCCTAAGCCAAACTTCCTCCCATAAAACTTGGGAGAACTTGTCAATCACAATCAGCCACCACTGTGGGTTCCCCAGCCAGGCCAGCTGGCAGGAAGGCAGCCAAGGCAGCAGATCTGACGAAAGAATTCTCAATCACATTTACATGTGCATGGTGCAAAAAGGGAAAGGAGGGGGGGGAACCCCTCCGGATCTGGACTCCAAAAAGAAAATCACTAACGAATCCACCAAATAAATAAAGAAAGAACCGACCACAGATTTGTCTCAGCTGTCTTCAAATTGCTGTCCTTAAAGGCTCTGCTTCCCTGTCTTCGTCCTCCTTCCATCCGTCCAATCTCCCAAAGAAAGTCTCTAATTTTTCCTTAATTTGTGCCTTGGTTGCAAAAACAAAACAGGACGTCACTGCAGCTCTCCCCCAGCCCCTCCCCTGGCCCCTCCACAGCTGCACTTCCTCAATGGCCTGATAGAGTCCTATTCTTCTCCAGTCTGGTCTTCACATCACCGCCAGACTCCAGGCTCCATGGTGCACTGGGAGGGGGAAACCTGAGCAGGCAGCCTCCTTGCTACCATCTTCCACAGTGTCACATTGACACTAGTGTTACCTTTGATCTCTCGGGGGACCAGGTACAGCAGTCTTTGGGTCAGGACAGAGCAAGAAGTGAAAAAGACCAGTCTGGGTGACTCAAACTGCAATCTTGCAAAATTACGGATGTTTGAGGCATCTTGCCAGGACCCCAGGGATAGTAATAAATTTGGGTATTTATATCATTTTTCAAATAAAAAAATAAATACACTGAGTCTCGGTACTTCTTCCCCACTGAATCCTTATGGAAGATCAGATGACACTTTACTTCTTGGTTGCCTGCTAATGGGACGCAGGGTTTTATTCTCAGAGACAGCCATGCCTGAACCAGACGAGCCCTCACTTAGCATCCTCACTCCCCACTCCTTGAGTGTGAGGCTAATTTAGCTCCCCTCTCGTGGCCTCCACCCCTGCCTTCACCAAGGATGAGAGTTCTGAGGCACTTCTAATTAATCTTCGTAAATTGCTTGGCGATCCTGGGACATAAAGGCAAAGTATTATTAGAAAATGCTGGCTGGATCAGTGGCCGGTCGTAAAAGCTCCCTTTTCATGCTGTAATTATTGGGAGTGGTCGCAAGTGGATTTACATGAAAGGCCATTACAAGTCCTCAAGAGAAGCATGGAACGGGGACTGAGGGACACACAGCCGTGACTCAGCGGTGTCAGCAAAGAGGATTTGCAGCCAGTTCAAGTCTGACCTTTTTGCCTGTACCAGCCATACTGCAGGAGAGTTCCAGAAAGATGCAGTGGAGCGCTGGGTTGTGCTCTGCAACCACATTTTAAAAAATCACCTGTGGCTGAAATGGGCCCTCAAAACCCAGCAGCCCTCACCTATTAGTCAGGGGCAGATCCTCATTAATGGCATCTAGCTGGAGACTCTTGGGACAAAGGACTCCCTGATTTAAGCGGAGAGATGGCGGCATCTCTCAGGGGTTTATCTATGGGATTCATGCAAATGAAAGAATAAAACAGTTTCCTAGGGAATGTAGGATAAATAACCCTTGCTCTCCTCTCAGCCCCACTTTGTGACTTATTCATAGTCCATCTGTGAGGATTTAGCCAAAAACTCCTGCCTCCGACTTGCTGCTTGAGGAAGGACTCCGCGTTTCTCTCTCCGAGTTTCCATGTGTGTTAAGCAGATATTAGCCCGCACCTCCTAGGCTATCTGGTGGAGTAACTAATTAGTGGTTAAAGAAGGTGCTTGGACCCAAGGAAGCGCAGCCTGTTGACGGTACGGCGCAGCTCCTCTTCTGAATCGCTCGCTTGCCAGGGCGCTCTGTGTGTAGGCATATGACCTTCAGGAGAAAAATACCCAATTACTGCAGTTTGTTTATCATTGCATGTTAAAACGTTGTTAACACAGACATTTTCTCTTAATATTTTATGAAGAGGATATCTAAGACCGATTTAATTTTAATCTCTTATTTGCCCCAAGGGCTAAAGAATTAGATAATGGAAAGTATATATATTGTGGGGGGGGGGTGGCGGGGGATGGAGGAGGTTCTATTACGGGGCCTCAGATTTCTCTGAAATGAGTTCAGTTCAAAGCACAGATACCATCTTTTCTACTCTCCGGGGCCAGCAGAACGGAATTCAGCTTAGCGATCACAATCCAGTGGGGAAACTACAGAGCGGAATCCGCTCTGCGGGACCGGCGGGCGCGGGAGCGGCTCCCACCGCGGTCCCCAGCGCTGTGGAAATAGGTTAGTCACGCGCTTGGGCTGATCAAAGGGAGCGGGGGCGGCAAGTACCCAGGCTGAGGAGGGGAACCGTATAATAGCCGAGCAGCCTTCGCAGCCTCGTCCTAAAGGAAATCCCTTCCATTACATCTCCTTAGAACTTCAGTTAAAAGCAAGCCTGGCCACGATTCACAGACTGAGGAGTGAGAAGTTGGCAGGCGCAGAGCTGGAGCCACGGGGACTCCCGGGGCCCGGTTCCAACGCGGTGGCATCACCCCCAGGCTGGGTAAGCCTGCGAAAGGGCTGCTTTTCCGTTTTCCAGGTTTTGCCCAAAAGACAAGTGATGGCCGGGGGGGGGGGGGGGGGGGGGCGATTGTGACATTGATTATTATGAATAATCTCAATGCATAAACTAAGTGTTAACTCCGTACCAGTAACTGTCGTCCTGGGTGCTTTGCAGGCATTAATTGATTGTTTCTCCCTCCAACAACAAGGTAAATATTATTCCCTTTTTCAGATGAGAAAATGGAGGCTCCTCCATGGTAAAAACAAAACACAACAAGTAGGCGGTGAAGCTAAAATTTAAACTGCAGGCGGTTAACTTCGAAGCATAAATTAACTGCTAAGTTAACTTTAGCTGTTATAGCATGTAAATTTAGAAGTGCAGCTACTGCTATGGTTCTAAAAAAAGACCGGGGGATTTGTTCACATACAGTCGGAGGCCAGGGCTGACAGCAGGCAGAGAGGACTCCTTCCCTTCTCCAAGTAGCGCCTAAGCTGGTTGGTGCCAGTCGCAAAGACTCAAGCCCAGATTTCCCCCCTCAGGGCTATTCCTGATGTTAATTTACAACAGATTTTGCTGAGTACTCTCTGCATGCTAGAGACTGGGTGGGGAGGGAGCAGAATTCATCCCGAGTGGAGCTTTTGAGGGGAGAATGTGGAGGGTGAGGAACACCTGAATGTTTTTGATTTCGCGAGTTAAAAGTCAGAGCCTGGTCCAGAAAAGGACTTTGAGATCATCCAGATGGAAATGCTCTGCCGAATAACATCAAAGCCTGTGTTCTTTGTGGGCAGAGCAATGCCTCTGGAGCATTAGGATAGCTAAGGTAGCTCACTTGTCTCCCTTGAGAACAGGCAGGGGACAGGTGGGGGCCCTGGAATTCAGAGAAGCACTAGGGTGCCAAGAGAGGGGGGACCCCAGTGAAAAGTCCTGAGTGATGGATTTCAGAAGGGTGATATCTGATATCTAATTCAATTTCTTCTTTCCCTGAAGTGACTCTCCTCTGCTGCCACCATGTGCTCATGCCTCCTTGGGGAACAAGGGAAAGAACAGTATCTTACAGGAGCAAGAGAGAGGCGGAAAGACATGGCAAAGAGGCGGTGGGACTGCCCTATCGAGGTGATGGAGCCCTGAGCAGCTGCAGGCAGCGAGAGGATGCCTGTGGAGGTCTGCAAACAGCCTCTGAGACTCAGAGACCCTGGGAAGGAAGATCAGGCTCCACCCACCGAAGGCAATGCTGTAAAGAGTAAGGAAAAAGTGTTGGCCATGAAGACGGGACATTGGGGTTTTTCCAGAATGAAAAAGCATGTTTTGGATATGTGTGTTGTATACTCGATATATGACACTCTTCTAGCAATAACTCAGAGCCCATAATTCTCTCAAATCTTACCCCCCAACCCCCGCATGCAAAGTATTTTGTTTATCTACCGACCAATATGACTATTTTTCACCTCTTACTGGCCGCCATGACTCCCCAAAGAGGGAATTGTTGCTACTTCCTCTGTGAGTGTGACTCCCAGGGTCCATTTAGGATCTTCAAGAATCCAAATGCAATGGGACAAGAAGGTTTTTGTTTGTGTGTCTTTTTCTATAAAAAACCAATCTTATGAATGTGGCAAGCAAGACATGGTGAGTAAGAAGAAATGCTAACTGACAATCCCGATTTCAGACATAAGATAAAGAAAAGGTATGGCCCCACTGGGGCTCCTGAGAAAGGTCAGTGCAATTCCAGACTTCTCCCTCTCCCCTCTCTCTCCCTTCCATTACCTCTCTCCACCTGTCAGCTCACTTTGCCCAAAAAAAGAGAACCCTGAGAGTTTTCAGCTCTGCGGATGGCCCCGGTAGACCCTGAGGCCTATTGGAAGAAATCTGCTTGACCCTTTGTTCTCTCTCTCTCTCTCTTTTATAGAGCTCTTTTTTGTGTGTGTCTGTAGTTGCCCATGGAGGGCAGGAGTGGCAGGTGGGTGGGTGTGGGCCAGATCACTATATGTGGCCTCAAGTACTGATGTGTAATCACAACTCAGCCATATACTGTAATGCAGCTATAAAGATCTCAGAACCACAGTAGAGGAGAGTTATGCCTGAAATGAAGTCCAATCTGTGATAAAGCAGCCAGCATTAATGCCACAAATATGTGACAGCGGGCAGAGAAATGACTGATTGGGGATGTTTATAAATATAGGAAGTGAGCTGCTTGTGGCATCCGATGGAGTGGGTTAGCCAAATTAAGACAGATGGCAGCCGATTAGCTAGCCCGTTCCTTTATGGCTGCCAATCCACGCAGAGAGCTCTGGGGCTCAACTTCATCACACCAGCCTCCCAGGGGGGCCCTCCAGGTATGATATAGACCGGCTCCACCTCCTGGCTCGGCAATGAACTACAGCTCACTGAAGGATGATGTCTGCTCCTGACAGCAGGGAGGACGTGGTCCAGCACAGCCTTTGCAAAGATGGCATGGATGTGCTGGAACGGCAGCCAAAAGCCTGGGGTTGACTTAACTGTTTCATAGCATTTTCATAAAAATGTAGACTCTCAGCCTGGGAAAATGTTTGAAAGATACCCATCTAGCCCAACTCTCTTTAAGCATTGCTGAAATGCCCTCTCTCGGTGCCCACCCCACGGCAAGTGGGACATTTTCGAAGTGGAAGCGTCAATCCTTGTCACTTCATCGACTTTGAATTTCAGAACAGAAGTTCATTCCCTGGTGCTCAGCAGCGTAGTGAGCAAGGATGAGCCACTCTTCTTCACAAGACAGCCCTGCCCCTATTTGAAGAGGTCCCGTGTCCGTGTGTGGCCGTGGCTCTGGTTTTCTCCGAGAACACTGCCAGCTCTATTGCCCTTTGTTCACACAGCATGCACTCGTGTTGCTGTGCCATCCCGGCCCGTGTGGGCCATTCGCAACTTTTGAAAGTGTGGTGCAGTGGTTAGCATGGTGCTCTGGGTATTGTCTGACTGGTTCACAGGGATGCAGCACGTGTGAATGACCCAAGTACCTCACTCTTGTAACTTGTAGGAAACTGATAGTCAGTAAAACCCTATTTTTTTCCTCTTCCTTTTCACCCTGCTGACACTAAACTCTACTTCAATCCATTAGTCTCCTCCTAATTTCCAGCCTCTGTGCCCCACTGCTCCTCAGAGCAGGGTCCAGAGCAGAAATTCTTCATAAGTTTCCACCCTGTGTTGGTCTCTGTAATCAATCTTGCTCGCAAACACCAGAGATTCAAGGTGTACTCGCCTGATACCTCAGGCTCTCCATCAATTGTTAGCTTGACTTGGACTCCACAATTTTTTTTTTTTTTATCACTTAAATTTGAGTATTCCACCAGCTTCCTCATTGCTGTGAAGTCCCTGGTAACTGGCTCCCCATCTTACTTCCTGTGACTGTCTTGCTAAGCTTTCATGCCTTGGGATCTCCTGCATAGTGTTCTGTTTTAATGCTACCACCTTTATTCCAATAATAATAATAATAATAATAATAATAATAATAATAATGATATTAAGCCTTGTCTTTCCTCCTTCAATCAAGCTGTGCTCCTAGGGGAGAGCAGTCTAGAGAATAACTATTTTATATGCATTATTGATCTGGATCAAGAGCTATATCAGGCAGGTAACTACAAATATAGCTCCATATTACAGATACAGAAATTGAGACACAGAGGAGTTTGCCTTCCTAAAAGTATGCAGCTGGTAAGTGTCAAAGCCAGTTTTTAATCCCACATAGTCTGAGTCTAGAGCCTGGGCCATTCAAGATCATACACTATGGCCTTATGATGAATATTCTGAGAGAGAGGTTAATGGTTAGTGAATGTACCTGGCTGCCAGCTCTGACCCAACACCCTGTCCTGTGGCCATATTCCTTAGACTTCACGTGGTTCCTGACATGCTGACCTTTCTGCCAGTGCCATCTGCAGTGCTCACACCTACCTACAGGACCCTCAGAAAGAGCCCCCACCTCCTGCACTTAGCTAAGCCATGCCTGAATCGAACATAAGATATGATATAAACTCATAAGTGAGTCATTTACTTTCTCAACCTAATCATAAGATCCTGCGTGTTCCCCCTGGTAAATTGCATCATCTTAGATTTGGCCCATTCCTCCAGCCTGACAAGATCTTTCTGGACTCAATCACCTGATAAATTTGGTTTTCCTCCCAATTTCATGTCATCCACAAATTTGATAAGTGTCATCTCTGTGTCTTCATCCAAGTTGCTGATGGAATCGTTTATGTCCCGTGGACTCTGGCAGCCCACTGCTTGACATTGATCAATTAGTTTTTAGCACCTGTTGGCTATAGTTCTTCATCCACTTACTAATATACCTAATTTGACTAGCATTCAGCATGAATTTCTTCATCATTCCAATAAAGCTATTACAAAAGCCCTCATAAAATGCACCCCTGAAATAGATTCACTCTGCCTACTACATTTCCCTGGAAAACATCATCCAACTAGGAACAGAGGTTTGTCTGACATGATCTAATATTAATAAATCTGAGACAGGAGGAAATTTACTGTTAATCCACACTGTTCATTGTAAGAGCCTGAAGAAAACCCTGTGTTTACCGTGCATTGATTTCCAGACCGTCCCCTGCGGAGTCCTAGATTTTTCTAGGCACTTCCCAGGCCACTGCCAGGCCGAGGGGGACGAGGCAGGAGCCACGCAGCCCCTTCACTGCGAACACTTCACTATTTTGTATATTATAATAATGGTCCATTTTATATCCATCTCAAAAAAGTGAAATGCAAAATGCAATTTGAAAATTGCTGCTTTAAAGGAAGAAAGCCATCGGTCTGCCTAGGGTTGTACTTGATTGTGCTGTATTGACTGGTGCTTGGGACACTCGCTTTGTTAATAAAATCGAGATGCCATTACCCACATTTGCTGTGTGTCCCACCGAAGTGCTATATGAGCTGATAGATAGCCTTAGGACAGAGCGCCTGAGCAAGTCCATTACTGAAATCACACTTCTAAATGCCCCGAAGAGTCCTTGTCATTTGTTCCCAGCGATTTCCTGCCCCCAAACATGCATTGAATGCCTCCTAGCTACAATGTACTTTGAAACACATGATTTCCTCAACCTTTACAACAATCTTAATGAGGAAAATACAATTATTCTTGTTTACCATCGAGAATGCTGATGCTAAAAAGCGGTTAAATAAATGGTTTACAATCACACAGCCTGTAATCAAAAGAACCAAAATTCAAACTGAGGTTTGACCCCAAAGTCCTTGAAATTTGCCTTTATATCTCATGGCCTTACACTTACTAATCAGTGTATTGGAACCTAATGTTTTTGAGTGTTTACAAAGAGCTAGGCACTGTGCTAAGCATTTACAAAGATTATCTCATTTAATCTCACAGTAGCCATCGTTGGTGACATGATGACGCCTAATGTTGTGGATGAAGATGCAGCGCTTCCCCAGGCTCCCACAGGTGGAAATCGACAGAGCTAAGACTCTAATCCACATAACCTGACTCCAAGGGCTCTGCTGTTAGCAACCAGGCTGTTATTCATATCAGGGCTCCTCTTATTATCACACTTGACACAGGCAGGTGCCCATTGGCCATTCTTGCAGCTGTCTCAGAAGCTGTCTCTGTTCCCATGAGCTCTGCTGTGTCAGCCTATCACTAGAGCTGATCTTTTACTTTTGAGCGAGGCATTGCCTTTTGCTGAAACAAAAGCTGTCTTTCACAGTTGCTAAAGGTTTGGTGTGAAGTAGAACTACTCCAATGTGTTTAGAACATTAAAGGAGAAAGGTAGAAACACAGGGAATCTTTGATAATCTTAGGACTGAAGAATAAGGCAAACGCTCAAACCATGGGTGGAGACAGGTCTGAGCTGCAGTCCGAGGGAGTAGGGGACAGGGCAGTGTAATGGAAGGGGAGAGGGTGCCAAGACAGACTTTACCTCCAGCACATTTAACAATGGACTAATCCTGGTTCCTTTGAAAGAAGACCCCTTAAATATTGACATCCTGCTGTTTCCTCTCATCTTTCTCCAACTGTGCTGGAGAATAGTTGAAAGGGATGCATGCCTGTAGAATGTGTAGCTAATGTGAATAGAACCATGCTTGGAAGCAGGGGATTTCAGTGGTGCAGCTGTTATTTGTGGTTTGGGGCCGCTCCTTCCCTTTTCTAATTGGCAGGAGCAGAGAGGAAGGAGAGGAGCACAAATCACAATGACTCCCCCCTTCCAGCCCATCTTCTAGATGCCGTGTCTGAGGCTGGCTTTCTGCCGACATATATATTTCTATTGCCTATTGAGCGCGAAGGAAGATAACAGTCCTGAATAGCATCAGACAAGGAACAAAATGAAATTTTAACCCTGGTAATGGAAGATGCACTGCACTTCTCCTCCTTGTAGAGTGTATTTGCCACTTGAGATAATTCGGCTGGAATCCACAGAGTACCCAGCCAGCCAGGAGGGAGCAAGAGCGTAAAGGGACCAGAGAGAGGAAATCAGTTACTAAGAGAAAAATGTGCTCCAAGGGACAGGAACATGTCCTGCACCATGCACTCCTTTGGAGTTAGAGGAGGCTAAGCATCTTTGTTGTCGTTGCCATCCCTCGCCCCCACCCGTGATTGCTCTTGGACACTGTTAAACTATTTCCTTGAAGATATTCAGCTAAACTATAGGCATAAATGGGGTGAAAGGAGGAGGAACAGGCTGGGAGTTACGGAAAGGTAGCTTCTGATTCAATTGTCTGAACTCCGAAAGTCATAGTGGTCCGACAGTGAAACAACATCATGTCATTAAATATGTTACTCAGTTAGAATGGACTACTTTATATTATTTCTATTTTTTTATATGCCCTATTAGAGCAGTGTGGACTAAATGGTATGTACTGTGATACAAATAATAAGGTATATAGTCCTTGTGTTCTAGAAACACCTCCACTAGAAAATAAAACATGTCCATACACGCTAAGACATATTGTAAGAACACGTTAGAAAAAAAGTTTTATGTAATAGTGGGCTTCCTGTTCCTGAAGTTGCTTAAACTGCGTCCGTATAAAAACCTGTTAGTCGTCCCGTAATTGAACAATGTTTTCCTTGTTGCAGGCCTTCTCAGAGGCTTAGGTGCCCAACTCTATTGTGACTCTTTCAGAGGAAGGTAAGTGTGCAACAATTTCATAAACTGGTGAACAGTAGAGCCCTCTTCTCCCTTTTTATTTAAAGAACCATCCAAAGAGACTGTTTTTCTGGGAAGCCCTGCAAAACAGGGTGCTCTTGCCTCAAGCACAGATTGAAATTTATGCTGCCTAAGGTCTCTCGCAAGCCTGAGAGAACTAGGCTCCTGGCCAGGCAGGGATCTGTTTGGAGGGAGGCAGAGGACCGGAGACTCTTGCTGCTAATTCTAATTGCTCCAGCTCACCAGCCCTTTCAGCAGAAGCGTTAGGGGGAGAAGAGAGAGTCTTGTGTCTTCTTCCTCTCTACTGAGTGACCATGACGAAGAGGCTGTCCCTGATGCAAATCTGAGGGAAGAAAGGGAACTTTCAAGGAGAGATAATAGGCTTTCTTTACAAAGTCTAAGTCAGCCCCTTCTTTCCCCTCCGCTGTTCTCCTCTTGTCTTTTCTCCCAGGGAACTCTGGGAGTACCCATCCTGAGGGGTGATCCTAGCACGCACTATGTGAATATAAATATGCATGCGTGTGCACACACAGATGTGCACCCCTACTCCCATGCACAAACCTGTTCTAGGTGGTGTTTCTTGGGTCCATCAGCGTGGTCCCATGAGTATACTGCATGCATGGAGTCTGAGATTCCCCCACCCACATGCATAACCCCAGACACAGTACATCACCACTACCCACGTCTATATAAAATGAGCAAGTAAGAACAATCCTTTTTTTCTGCCTCTGATGTTGTATGAGTCCAAGGAAGTGGTGGACATGAGGGGCTTTAAATTATGGCCTATGGATGCCTGGGATTGCTTTCGGCTCATGTTTCACTGAACAAAGTGGGGAAGGCAGTCATTTCATTTCCCAAATTGTAGTCATTAATGCATGGTTCACCTGCAACTATACAGAATGAAGTTGGCATTTCAAGATTTTTTGAACTTCAGAAGGCTGTGCTAGGCCTGTCTAAGTGCTTTATAAAATCTTCACCCAACCCATAAACACGCCCTGGACATTTCGCTTCCCGCACCTTGAAATCTGAATTCTGTCTAACAACCATGTGCTGGAAGCATGAGAGGCAATGAAGGAAATGGCATCAGAGCAGAGGAAGGGAGAGAACACACAGGCCTTTGCCACCTAAGTTAGCATGATCTGCTGTGGTCTCCTTTAACCGCATGCCTGGGAGCTCCAAGGAAAAAACCTCTGGGACTGGAATGTTCCAGGTGGAAAATACTTCTAACCCTTTAGAAGAAATCCACAGGCAGGGGCAAGCTCATTCTCACCACGGAGCCCCCAGGAGGACCGAGCATCAGGTTCTCATTATAAGAGACAAGTTCCCTACCTTTCTGTAAAGCACTACTATTGGGTATTCACCTCATTCAACAGAGATTAGGAGGCAGGAAAACTTGGGTGGGCCAGAGGGCACTTTCTGTTGGCTGAAATAAGCTCCATTTATTTTCTTTCCTGTTCCTCCCTTGCAATCTTAGCAGAGGGAACTGTTTTTGGAAAAAAGGGCTTTGGCAGAGCTGGACCTACCTGGGAGAGGTATTTTGTTATTAATCTACAGGTGAGATTTGGAGAAAGAACCGAAATTCTGTTTCAATGCAACAACTGGAGGAATTTATTTTCAGTTGAAATGAGCCTAACCTGCTGGCTGGGAGTCCCTGCCTTCGTTTTCTTGCAATTTGAAAACACCACACAGGCTAATTTATATCGGCTTCCTACTGTGAGCACTTTATATAAAACACTTCATGGGTTCCTTTCTACAGTTCTGAAAGGCAGGAATTTTGCAAATGAGCAAACTGAGGCTCGAGAATACAGTGATAAATGAGCAGAGCCAGAATGTCAACCCTGAACCCTGGTTGTGGGTCAAATTTTATTCTGAGGAACGACTGAAAAAAAAACCTGGGCTCCTGCCAGAAGGCTGAAATTTACCAGGCTCTCCAACCCTCTCCCCATAAGTCACCAGGCCCTGTGTTCCTGTGTGGGATTCCTGGGGCTCCGGGGAAGAAGAGAGGGTTCAAAGGTGGGGTGGTGTTCCCCGCTCAACTCCAGCGGAGATCTTTACTGGGTCCCGAGCTCCCTCTCTGCCCGCCCCCCATGGTGACTCCGGAGGCTGTGGGGAAGTGACAGATAGGTATAGACAGGAGGTGACGACGGGGCTGCGCGCTCTCCACCTGGGTGCTGCTCACTGTGAGACTGGGCCTGTTTCTCATTCCACGTGCAGCTGGGGAGGTTCTCCTTCATCAGCAGAAGAGTTGGGTAGCTTAAAACACTGAAGTTTTCATCCCCTCCCGATTGGGTTCTGCCTGAAAGTGAGAACTACGTCACACCTTAATAGCCCCATTTCTCGGGCAACAGGGGTTTTTTTCAGTTCCCCAAGCTTTGGTGGGGATGTCTGAGCTGCTGGCTGTTTGTCTCCACGCGTTTCTATTCGGGGAGCTGCCTTTCTTTGGGCGCACAGTATCCAAAGGGAAAGGGAAACACGCTCCGCACGAACATGAGTGGCAGCTGAAATTGTCACACTGAGGATCAGAAAGCGCAGCCAGGCCCAGGAAGACAAAGGGAACAGCGCGGGGGTGGGGGGAACAGGAACACCCAGCCTGGATGGAAGGGCTGGGACGGGAGTGGCGGCATTCAGGTTTGGTTTTTATTCCTCTGGAGAAGCACCACAGACGAGAGCTTCTGAGGCGACCAAATGTGTTCAGCTGCTCAGAATGTCAGAAGCGTCCTTCGTTCTGGGACGTACCCACTGGGAAGAGCTGGGCTGCACCATACATTAGGGTCCTTCTGACTTGCCTGCCTCCTACAGAAGTTCCGGGGTCACAGTGTCCTTCCTGAGAGGCAGAGGCTGCTGTCTTGTGCCCACTGAGCTGTCTGGACACCAGCGGGCACACTTTCAGACGTCCTGCCAGCCTCACATAGTGGGTGAGGCTACATACGAGTGTGCCTGTGTGCACATTGACCTGTGTTTGTGAAGTCAGTCGGCATTGGTACAATTCATCTGAAATGAATGAAAGATTGTTCACCCAGGCTGTTGTGAGCCATCCAAGACAGGAAGCTGGTGTTGTGGAACCACACACTATTTAAGAGGGCAAACTTCACTTTTCCATCTGCTCTCGCTTCCTTGCAAAGCCCATGTTACCTAAAAGGAGTCCCTCTGCACTGAGGCCTGTCTGTGACCCAGTTCTGGAAGGCTGAGTCCTGCCTTCCTTTAATGACATGGTGCCAGATTCAGAGGGCAGCCCCCTAGCTGTGGGAGCAGCCACAGAGAGGGGGTTCAGATGCCCCCCCCCATCCCTCCACACTGCGTTCTCTAACAAAGAGCATAGATAGAAGTTCTGAGTCGCCTCCCTGGAACATATTACGGTTTTTCCTGCCCTGGATTTTCTTCTGACTCTGGTTCTGAGAGACATCACGTTGCCGGGCATAGCTATCACAAATATCTTTGTCCCCATCAATAACTAATTATAAAGCTTTCCTCCCAGAATGGTGTCTTCACGAGAGTGACATGCTAAGAACAAACGTGAGCTTTGGTGTGGAACCTGGGTCCCTTTGTAGTTGGACAACCTTGAGCAAAATGCTCACATTTCCTGAAAAGCCTCTTTTCTCCTCGGTAAATCAAAACAGGAATAATACCTGCTCTGTGGGACTTTTTGGGATTTATATGAGTGTATGTAGCTCCCCAGGTACAGTGCTTGGAGCCACTACAATGCCACTTCATGTGGGAAGCTCTTCCAGACTGGAAAAGGGCTCCTGATACACTACTGATTCCACTTCCGCTTCTTAGATGTAGCACAGTTAGGGCCAGGTACATAATAGTTAATCCTTAATTGAATACTAATGTGTGACAGGCATTGTTGAAAGCACGTTACTTTTTACAACAGCCCAGTGAGACACTACTATTATCCCCATTTTAAACATGAGTCATTTGAAGCACAGAGCAGCTAAGTAACTTGCCCAAGGCCACACAGCAGAACTGGGACTCGCCACAGTCTGACTGGAAAGCCATAGCTCTTTCTCTCCACACTGCACTGCTGTGTGGCCTTAATCACTTCTTCAGTGGCTCTGTTCTCTGTTCCCCTGCGCATTCTGGGAGAGCAGGGATTGGATTGCTCTTGTTCATTTATGAACCTGCAGTGCTGGGCGCATGGCAAGCAATTCTGTTCATTGCATGGTTATTATTTTTAAATTATTATTTTAACCTGCACTATTTTTTGTGGGTAAAGAACTTTATAAATTCACAACCTGTTAAACCACTCCCTTAAACTTGTTCTACATGCATTTCTTTTGAGGTTTACATAGCTCTTCTGGGTTTTAGAATTTTTCAGAGTTTGTGAGTAAGTCCAGCCCACTTTACTCTTTGGGTGCAATTGGCTTTTGTCATCTGCCTGCTCAGTGTCCACCTTCTACCCTGAAGGATCTGCCCTGGCCTGCTTCAGGGTGACTGTTTTTACTTAAGTATGTTCATACAAGATCTTGGGAGGCTGGGGCCCAGCTTCAAACGAGGGACACCGGCTCAGAAACAGACTCAGGAGCATCTGCTCTTCACGCCCTGGCACGCTAACTCAGCCCCGGTCACAGGGCTCCGGGTGCTGCACTGGCCTGATGCCTTTCACAGAGCGCTTCTTCCTGCTCCGCCCCCAGTCACCAGTTCCGAGGAGCCTTCCCTGCCTTCTGCTCAGGGAAGACCATCTCGTGTCCCTCTTGATCCCTCACTCTCCTCAGTTTGTTCTTCTGCCCTTAGCACTGAGGGAGTCTTATTTCTGTGTCTGTGCACTTATGTCTGACCACGCTGCTTCTTGCTCGCTGCTGTGGCCTTGTGCTCAGCGTATGCAGGCCATTTAATAGGCACACGGCCAATGTTGGAGGAATGCACGGAGTTCGTTACATACCTGGGTCCATCCCAGGTGAGGTGAACCCCTGGCAATGGGGGCCATGGGCAGTTTATCTCTGTCGGCTTTGCACCTAGCATGCCTCAGGTTTGGTAATGCTTCAAGAAAGGAGTGAACGAAGAACTGACATTTTAATTTTTTTGACAAGGTGGGGAGGTAATGGGGAGCTGGATGGAAAATGGGCCTTTCTTCCCTGGAAAGGAGAGATAAAACCAGGGAACAAAGGGGGCTTCTGAAAACTGAGGGAGGAGTGTACTATATGGAAATAATAGTTTTTTAAACTAAGGTCCCAGAACCACCCACTTTATAATTTCCTGGAGCTCTTTTGAAAAATGCCTATTTTGAGGACTAGAATGAAGGCCTCTGAGGTTTAGATCCAAGAACCTGCATTTCAAATAAGCCATGGGTCATTCCTGGCCCATTGTGGGTAGAGGAGCACAGGGTCAGGAGACTTGAGAGCAAAGATCAGAGGAAAAGGAAGAGTTAGGCAGACTCGGTGGCATCTGGGAAGAAGGCAGGAATTAACAGAAGCAGCCAGGATGGGAAGCTGATGTGTGGACCCCTGCAGCTGCCCTGCTTGGGAATCACGGCCCGCTAGGAACGCAGCTACTTCTAAGGACAACGGTGCCCGAGGCTGGGAAGGGTGAACCTGGAGCCTGCGCTGGAAGGCCAGGTTTCTTGGACCTCGAAAAGCGGGAGGGGGACAACCTGGATATTTATGCACGTAAATAAGAAGACATTCCAATGGAAGACAGCGCGGGAAAGAGAGCCCCTGATAAAGAGGAACGAAGCACCGGCACACACCACAGCATGGACAGACTTACAGACAATGTGCTAAGTGAAAGAAACCAGACACAAAGGGCCGCGTGTTGTCCGATCCCACGTACAGCAAACATCCAGAATAGGCATCAGTGCGGTTTGAGTGCATTCATTAGGCCAGTGCTTGCCGAGCACAGCCCATGGGCTGTAACAGGACCTTTGTGCCTGTAAACATTGGGTGAGAACTTGGCTGTCTGGGACCTGGAAGGCGGGCAGCATCCCTCAGCCACCCAGCCGGGGGGGGGGGGTGCCACTCTTCTCGTGGTGGTGCACACCAGGCATAAGTCCAGGCAGCATCTTTGTGAAGTCATCTGGGGCAGAAACACTAGCATTCACGCATCCGAACAATGCATTTCCACCTACGATGATCATAATTTCTGAAGAGAGAAAAGTATATATTTTTTAAAATGTCCAGGTCCTGACCAGGTAGGTGGCTCAGTTGCTTGGAGTGTCACCCTGTACACCAAAAGGTTGTAGGTTCGATCCCTGGTCGGGGTATGCCTGAGAGGAAACCAGTCGATGTTTCTCTAACATCAATCCTTCTCTCTTCCTCCCTTTCCCTCTCTCTAAAGTCAATATAAAACGTGCCCTTGGGTGAGGATTAAAAAATACTGGGGGGCGGGGTGGTAAATCTGACTACTCGTGAAGTGAAAGAATTTATAGAACAGGCTCGAAACAGCAGCATGTCCAGAGAGAGTTCTTGAGGCTTTTGGAGCCATTTTTTTCAAGTACCTCTGACCAGACTCCAACTTTTCCCTAACCCCTTGCCCCAGCCTGTCCCCCACCCCCAAACAACCTCTCTGACAATGAGGACACAGCCTGCTTTTTACAAAGATAGGCAGGAGCAGGGTACAAAACTTTTCTTTCAAGCCTGGTCCATTGCCCCAAGTTAGCCCCACCTCCCCAAGCTCCCGCTTCAGGTAAAATTTCACCCGAGCCATTCTTCTGAACCGAAAATGGGTGGCTTCACCGGGGAACTGCTCCCACTTCTAAAGCCGCTTCCATTCCATGTAGTACCTGGGTGGACTTCTAATCACAGGCAATTGATATTCTACTGGGCATCTTTAAAAAATAATCTGCAAACAAGAGGCTGCAGGTCATAAGAGTCTCTTTCTCCCTTTCCCCCTCTCCTAAAAGCCAAAACAAAAACAAAAACTAAAAATAGCTTCCAGCTTAATAAAAATACAGTCTGAGAGAAAGCGGGAAACCTTAGGACTTAGCCCAACAATGTTATCTTTTTAGGAGTTTTACTAATCGATTTAAAGTTGCGCCGAATTTGGCTGAGAGGTGCGAGGTGCTTTCCCCTGCTGAAAAGACTGTCCTTCCATTTCAGGAGTTGGCACCGTTGGCTCAGTTAACAGAATGGCCAGGAAGAAAGGGTCAGCCTTGGGAAGCTCAGGACTCACACTGAGTGCCTGATGAGTGGAGCACCAGTCTGGCTCTCCTGCTGCATCCCCCTTGCATCCAGCACGCGTGTGCACACCTTTACGCACACGGGCACCCGTGTACGCCCACCACAGGCAGGCACGCCAAGACTCCCTCCCGGAAGAAGCTGCACAGAGCTGAAATAAAGGAGCTCCTGATTTGTTTTGGTCTCCTTGCTGTTAAAGAATCTGTGATACATTCCACAAGGAAGACATACTAGCTTGTAAGAACAGACAAACGTGCCTGTCAATTTTGCAGCATCATTTGAGCTCAGTCAGCATGGCGCTGGAGGAGGCCCCTAAATGTTTAATTTCTCCCAGCACCGTCAGCGCTGCGATCAGTGTTCTCCCGACTGCATTGACTGCGCAACATGAGACGTGGCGTGGAGAGGTTCTGTTGAAGGGAGAGCCGTTAAAAGCACACACCGGGAGCCCACTTAACAGGTTCCTAATAATATCATCTTGTATCAACATCACATCTTCTTTCCTCACCACGTCGGTCTGTGTGTACACACAGATTACTCATTTTCTTCTAAAATGGAGAGTTTTCTAGCTTGGGGCTGATGGGATGACAGAATGGAAGTAGAACAAAAGTGGGACTTCCTGAGGATGCAGATTGACTGGCATAAGGGTCAAGACCTCCCCCCCCCCCAGGAATATTGACGGATAGAATGGTCACTAAAATATGTGCACGGTTTTGCTGAAAACAGAGTGATTCTAGATGACTTCAGCGAGATGCATCAGACCACGTTCATTGGGAGTAATATGCAGGGTGCCCGCAGGACCCCAGGGCCCCAGACAGATTTCTCAGGAACTTTTCTAGCACATGTGCAAAGTAAATCACATATATGATTATTTTCTTCTCTAAAAATGTGGAACATAGGCCTTTTATTTGCTCACACTTTCATTCATTAAAAATCTATTGGGTGTCAACCAAGGGCTCAACACTGTTCTCAAGACGCCCCTGGACTAGAAGGGGAAGGAGCCTTGGGAACATAAATGTTCAGCTCGGTGTTCAGCATGGCAATGACTGAGTCACCACGAGGTATGGAGGTGGCACCCAGGTAGAAGTGACCCGCTCCTACTTGGATGGGAGAAGGAGGCACAGGTTACACCTGACGACATCGCTGAGGACAGGCTCTACCTGGACCAAGAATATTGATTGTATCTTTCCAGAAAAGAAGTGGAATTAACGCCATTCCAGGCCAAAGGACAAGTAGGAATGAAGGCACCACGGCACGCAACACAACAGGTTCTTGAAGGAGCTGGTGTTTCACGAAGGCTGGAAGCAACCTTGAGGCAACATGCAACTGAATGAGACGGGAAATGGACACGCAGAAGTCGTTCACTGCTTCTGTCCAGAGGGGACCATGACTCAACAGCCACCTTGCAGTCATCAGACGTCTACTACACACAAGGGATTACTGTCGTTCCCCCCAGCTTGTGCCCTGAGAGGTGCCCCCAGAGTTGGCATCTTCCAGGGTGTCACAGGCTGTGATGGTACAAGTCACAGGTACTTGGAATACAACAGAGAACAGGTCACTGTGGCCTGGGCAACACATACGTGAAGTGTCCTGAAGCTAAGGACGGAAGTTACAGAAGACAGATGCGTCTGTGTGCGCGCATGTGTTTGTGTATGTGAGTGTGGCGTGACGATGCGCACGTGTGTGAGTGAGTGTGTGGTGAGCACATCCTTGAAGAGAGGACGTGGGGAGAAAAACTTACAGAGGAAAATGGATTTTAAAGCTGGGAGGTGTGGCTTAGGACTAGCTGCACAGGATGAAAGGAAGAGCCAGCAAAAAGTTCTTTTTTTGTTCCTCAGTTTCTTTCTCAGTAAAATTGAGTGAACTTCGATTTCCAAAAGCTCATGCAGAAACAAGGGCGTGAACTACTGGGAGTAAAAGTCTTTCCCACAATGTATGCTCGGGTTCTGAAGCTAACATGCAATGACAATGTTCCTACCGTAACACAGACTCATTTGACTTTCTGGAGAGCCTGGGGTTAGAGGGTCAAGGCAAAGCCCAGGGAGCAGGGACACAGAGGTGCCTCAGTAATGCGGCAACATGAGCACGTGCAGATCTTTGTGAGAAGCAGTGATGTTCTGGAAGTTTGCTAGAGGGGCCGAGGAGAAGCTCAACCTGGGGAGCCAGGCAATCCATTAAGGCTCATGGACAGGAAGAGGAAAGGGAGAAAATGACTGCCAATACGTTGCACTATTTTTATGCCTGTGGAAACACGGACCACTGTCCTGCGGGAGGCGGTTCATTGGACAAAGTGAATTAGTTTGATGCGTTTAATAGAGAGGGTGCCCAGTTATTTGAAATCAATCCAAGGTTATAGTATGAAGGCATGTTCCTTAAAGCTACTTGGCATTTGGCTTCTACGCTGAGCCAAAGGAAGTGTCGGGAGCCGGAGGAATGGCTGCTGTAAAGGGCACTCGGTGGGACTCAGTGCTGGGCCGGGGACCCCACAGCACTGGGAACCAAAAGCACATTCAGCAAAGGTGTCACCTTGGCCCACCCAGGCTAGCACCTTAACCCTGGGTGAAGAGAGCAAAGGACAGGGACAGGAGAAAGAGCAGGAAGCTGTCAAAATATTTTCTCGCAATCTTCCCCAGAGAGGGGCAGCTGGAACTTCCATTTAGACAGTGCTGTCCTTGAGAAATGGTAATTTTTCCTCCACTACCTGATAAATTACTTGGAGTCAAAATTAATATTATCTTCTTCAGAAAAGAAATAATTATTAGCCTCAACAGCAAAATTGGAGTTAAGGCTCCAGTGATATAATAATAATAACTTGCACTCACACGGATTCTTTCAAGCAAAGGTCTCGGAAGCTTTGCCAAACATTAATTAATTAAGCCTTGCAGATTCTGCCCAGGAGGCAGGTAACTATTATCTCAGCTTCCCAGATGTGGAAACTGAGTCTCAGGGAGTTGAAAGTGATTTACCCAAGGTCACTCTGGAAATGAGAAGAGGGCCTGAGATTGAAATTGCAAAACCTGCCCCCTGCCTAGAGTTGCAGGAGCTTTCTGCAGCTTCTCCCCCTGGGTGCTGGAGGAGCCGGGTCTGCAGAGGTGTGTCAGAGGGAGCTGGCTGAGGCTTGATGCCTATGCGGCGCCAACCAAGAGGATTCCAGTCCACCAAGCACAGTTCAAGTGGCAGTGAAGGACTCCCCAAACTATCCGCTTTCATTTGCAAGATGCAGGCTGCTTGGGACTAGGTAGAGAGAGCACTGCCGGAATCTGGAAATGAATGGGGAATGGCTAGGGAGACGTGGTTACAGAATGGTCTAGAGAGAAAGCTCCTTGTAACCCTTTTCATGGGATTTTTTACACCTAACCCCTATGCAGGCCCTCAAAGTGAGAAATGCGAAGGAGAGGGACAGTGAAGATGGGTTTTCAATGGGGGAAGGAGGGCCTTCAAAGAGGTCTCCTGGGCACCTGCTGAATCTCCTGATTTCATCCACCACGCAATGCCCTCGGCTCTGCCGGGCCTCCTGCACACTTTGGTAGGAAGGCTGTTCGCACCAGGAGCAGTGGAGCTGCTGCCTCTCCGCCTGCACGCCTGGTTTAGCAGCTGACAAATACCATCAGCCAATTCCCCACCCTCTCCCCCACCCTCCCAGCTTGGATGCTGCTGACATATTTTGATATTTCCTCGTGAGATTATACTTCACATAATGAATTTGATTCTTCAATTTTTTTCTCTCTTCCGCTCAAAACTCTGCAGCTTCTGAGTTTATCTGCTGCAAGATGAATCGGCCAGAGTCTCCTGGTGCATCTCTCTTTACACCTCCCCTCCCCCCACTACAGATGAGAAATAGACTTTTCCCTCATCCATCATAAGTCAGCTTGACAGGGCTGTCGTTCCCCCAGCTGGGCTCACTGTATCATTCTTCTCTCTGTCCTGCTTCAGTGCATGGCCTGCTTTCTTGGGGACAGTTGCAACCTTTGTAAAAGACTTAAAATTATAGTAGAACCAGATCAATTTTTTTTTAAAATAATAGTAATAATAAGAGGGAGGAAAAGGAGTTTGAAAAATAATGTAAGAGAAAGTTATTCCAATTTTTGTTCTCAGTGGACTATTCTCTCTTTAAATAGGATATTGTGAAATTCTAATAAATCCAGTCTTTTTCCTGACATGTTATCAATCTTCCAACATCCCTAGAGGGTAAAGGGTACATCCGATTTGCCTGATATTACACGTTGAGAAAATGAGACAAGAGGAGGTGAGGAAGAAAGGTTATAATGGAAGGCCAAAGGAATTAGGATGGGGGACGTGAGGGGCCACAGAGCCATGGCCCTGGGGTGATAAGAAGAATGAATTTAAGTGGGAGACTGGAAAATTGGTCTATCACTCCACCTCCTGCCTGTCCTCCATGGGAAATGAAAAAATAAAAATAGATTCAGATTTTGACAGAAGAAAAAGTCATCTGTGATGCTGAAGAAAAGGGTCACTGTCTTGCATGTCAGAAGACCTAGGTCCCAGGCCAGTCTCAGATGGAAGCAACTGAAATGAACTTAGATCAGTTTTGGGGTGGGTGGGACAGACCATGGGGGTGCCCAGTTTCTCACTCCTAACCTGAGGGGTTGCATCTAGAAGACTTCTTTCCTAAATAGTGAGGTTTTTAGATTTTATTATTAATGGAGTTTTTGACATTAAACTTTATCAAGAAGAGTTCAATAAAGCTGTTATATTGAAGGTCTTTAACATCAATACAAGCATCCATTCTGGAACTATTTTGATGAGAAATTCTCTACAGTCCAGGATAAGCTCTGCAGGAGCCCCGCTGGTCAGCCAATGGCCAGTGTACGATGGGGACAGTAGCAAGTCTTCTCTTCACCGGGACCTGATCAGGAGCACAGCCTTCTGTCACCACCAGCAGACCCTCAGGCGGTTCAATCGGAGTGGTCCTTCCATTCTCCCAGGCAATTGTAAGGCAGTTTCCCAGCCAGGCTGCTGTTGATTGGTTCCATTCACAGGGCTGAGTTCTGAAAGATACTCTAGTGTCTTCAATTAAGTGAGTGGTCACAGTTTCTGCGCTTGATCCGGCCTGGCCACCGCGAGTTCCTGAAGATCCCATCCGCTACCCTATTACTCCTTTTAATTCATGAATAGCATGGGCAGGGTGAACCTTTGCCTCCAAATGTTATTGGAAGATTTAATTAAGCACCATTTGAAATTTTTGAATGGAAATTGCCACATTAGTCATGATTATTATCCATTTTCTTTAAACGTAGGGCCAACTGCTAAGCTGTTAGGCACAAGCTTGGAAATTACAAAAATATTCAAATATCCATTATCCAAGACTCTGTTTGCCAAGCATCCTATCTAATCAGGGAAAGCCTGCTGGAACAGATGGGCCTGACGCTGTGCCCTGTAAGCCAGGAAACTTGGACGTGTTAAGGAACCAGTGAATCAAAGTGCCAAATGTGCCGCAGTTTTAAAGAACTCATTTTCCACTGGGCGAAAGGCTGACTGTGTTTGTTTTTTTTTCAAAGATCTCACATTTCCCACCTGCAGCAAGTCCTCCGACTTCTCCAGTGCTGTACCTGGAAGGCGAACATTGACATCCTGAGCGAAAAAGGCCCAGGGTCGAATTGCTTGCCACCAGGAATCATGCAACTATCAGTATAACTTCAGGAGGGGGCTGTTCAAAGCTGCTAATGCAGGTGCCTAAGCAGAGAGAAAGTGACTGCCTTTCAACTTTCTATTTATGAGTAGTTTACAGAAAGCTGTCTAGCCATAGCAAACAAAATTGGTAAACACAGTAAGTAATAGATTTCAACAAATACCGCTAAGGATAAAGAACTAATTTACATTTAATGAGACAGCGATTGTTTATTAAATAAGAAATGGTTGTGATTATGAAGATGGCCTCAAAGGCTTTTCAGGAAGAATAAATTTAGCATTGAATATAGCTTTTCATATTCAGAAGCTGTGACTTGAGGAAAGAGGGGGGAGGGAGGAGCAAGCAGAATGAATAAACAATGTAGGAAGCTGATAACTTCTTCTGGAATATAGGGCGCCCGACAAAAATTTAATGGAAAATTAATTCCACAAAAGATTCTCTTCCGTGGAAGTTATACCACTGGCTGACTCCACAGTATTGATTAAAAAAAAAAAAAAGTACATGATTACTAGAGAATTTATGGCATGTTGGAACACATATTCTGGCCCTTACCCTGTATAATGGATTTTTTAATCAAAATTTCTGCAACCATGTTTTCAACTATGGGGATATGTATTAGTTGCGGCCATCTCTGTAATTTTGAAATAAAGAAAACCTGGGGCTCTCAATGTAGAAAACCGTAAAACTCCCAGCCTCCCATGAAAGTTAAGACCATGGGAAAAACATGACAAAATAGCAAAGTCACTTATATCTGTATGATTTGAAAAGATCAACTGAATTATAGGATTTGCCTGAGACTTTTACCTGCGGGATCTCTTAAAGACATATGATATAGCAATTGTGCTTATTCATTTTGGGGGCCAAATCATGACTTAATTTGATGTTTCACATCTAAAGTATTATCATACGCAGAGTCAAAACACCTGAATTTGAGACTGTTAGCTAGCTGTGGCAGAAAGTTATAGTTTTCACCAATATCTTTTCCTCTTTCTGTTTTAATAGCTAGTCTACATTTCCTATCCATTTTTGCAGTTTGGTCTGCACATGACACTGTTATGACCAATGGGATGAGAACAGAAGTGATATGTACTGTGCTTTCAGGTCATGTGTACAAACCCTCTTGTTGCCTTACTCCTCCCTGCTGTTCTGGTTACAGATGTGACAGTAAGTGCTGAAGCAGCCACTTTGGAACCAGAGTTAAATGCTGTGGCTATCAGTACTTAAAAGAGAAATGCATTTATACCTTGATGAAGACACTATAATTTGAGTTATCCTGTTGAAGCATCTTAGTCTATATCTTGACTAATACAGAACTCCATTGTAACAGCCTTTGAAACTAAGACACAATTTTACACATTTTACCTCTGTTTTTAAACACAAAATTGTTAGGGGTCAGGACTATAATACATTTGAGACTGCGAAGCAAACATACCACCTATGTTCCCATAGATCTGAAGAAGGCTAGGAGAAAAGGAGACGGGAAGCCAAGCAGTGTCCTTAAATGTGAAAAAAAAAGACCAATTTATCACTTTCCCAGAGAACTGTCAAGAGACACCAGACCGAGATACCAGGAGCAGTGGATAAGCCTTTTTGGTGTAACATGAGGAACACTGTTTGTAGTGCCTACATGTTTCAGTACAGAGACTACAAAGAAAAGTTTTAGATCAGGCCTTCGGGTACATGGCTGTAAATTCACAGAAAATGGAGGTGGGCTTACAAACAAAAATCCAAGTCGGGCAGAAGAAATGCTGATTACATGAAATAAAACAAACAAAAGCAATCCTTAGTCTTGACCTTCTTTTACATACCTTCATATGTATTTCATAATTATATTTTCATTTATATTTTAAATATTTTATTCAAAAATATTCAAACACTCTAAGAAAGATGACAAATCTTTCACTTAAACTGAATAATTATTGCAATATTACCTCATTTGCTTATATATTTTTCCTATTTCCTTTATCTTTATTCACTTTTCATTTTCTGAGCATGAGTCCATACAAGTAGGATGGTACATCAGACACCTAAATTCTCTCTGTTACAGTCTTAAGTTATAGTTAGTGTTTACTCAGGCACTCATAGAAATCCAAGCAGAGGAAGGACCACATCCCCTCTTCTCAGATTGACCACTGTCTTCATAAAGACATGAAAATTACATCCAGTGATCCTAATGGCATTTAGCTGATTTCCAATACCATATTCTTTAGGCCAATGAAGGGACAGCTTGCATATTATTATACTGCCAACCCCACTGTCAAGTGATATTTTAAAAATCTCAAGGAATTTTCTTGGAACTCTTTCAATAATGAGATGGGCATATGCACAGAGTGAATTACCGACAACTTGAGAACAAAACTGACTTGTATTTCTAGGGGAAAAAAGAGATATAAGTGAGATTCTTGGATGAATAAAACCAGTAGCATTTTTACATAAAACTCTGAGGATCAGGGAACAGACTTCTCTGTCCTTTGACTCCCTGGCAATCTGACTGTGCATGGGCTGTTGGTAGGACAGTTATGAATATTTCCAGCCCCTGTGTCTTAAGCCCATCTGAAAGGGTCTGTCATGTGCACAGGTGGTGATGCAAACAGTCAGGGGCTAGATGGGCTAGCACCAGGAAGGGCCCCAGGGCTCCGGTGCTGCTCCCAAAACAAGTAGAAGGACTAAGCAAAGGAAGAGCGTAAATGTGGCTCCAGTACAGGCTCACCCCACACATAGAATGGTTTCTGTTTCTAAGTAACTGGACCCAGAGGGCAAACTCTCAGTGAATAAAGGATTAGCAAGTTCTGTAGGGATTCTTGTTTGTGTATTTCTAACCTAAACAGAACATGCCAATGAAGAGCAGGAAGGGAAGGTAGTGCACGGATCCTTCCTACCTGGGCAAGAGCTGGAAACGTTCCTCTCCCTAGACCCCACCTGAACACCAAAGTTGACAATCAGCTTCGGACCAATGGATGAAAGTGAGGAAAGAGCCTCTCAGAATGCCCCTGAACTGCTCCATGCTTCATTCATGCCTAATCGGTCTGTAATTGGCATGTCACAGACTGAAAATTTGCATAAAATTTAGGTAATTCTGGACCATTAGTTAATATTCCTACACTGCAGGCTCTGTTCTATCAGCAATTCCATCACCAAGAAAAAACTTGTGTAACTACTAATAGGTTTCAAGTATTTTCACCTCTCCAAGATTGTCTACAATATAGATTGAATCATAATGACAAAATGGCCCCTCTAATGGAATTTTGTTCAGTTTGTCCCATATTTCTCCTAATAATTAAACCCCCAAAATGAACAAATGAAATGACAGGAGGTATAAGTTGACCTTGACCACAGGCTGAGAACACTGTATTTATATTAGTGACATGTGTAAAATTAACTGTATTTAATACATATTGGTGACTTGGAAAACATATGGCTTCTTTGAAAGACCCAGGTCTTTTTCTTTAAAGATTTTATTAATTTATTTTTAGAGAGAGGGGAAGGGAGAGAGAAAGAAAGGGAGAGAAACATTGATGTGAAAGAAACATTGATCGGTTACCTCTAATACATGCCCAGACCAGAGACCAGACTCACACCCCAGGCATGTGCCCTGACCTGGAACCAAACTGATGACCTTTTGCTTTTCAGGATGACACCTAACCAATTGACCCAGGTTCTTATGTCTTGCCAAGCTGGTAACCCACAGACACCCTGAGTGGTTTAATGAGAAAGAACAGCTGGAAAAATGTCATGCTATCCTCAGCCTCCATTCCCCGATCAGGGATAGAGCTGGAAGGCTGTGCCCTTCAGAAGGCAACACCAAACCCATCAGGCAGAGGTTGGGTTTCTCCAAGAAATAAGAAGAAAAAGAGGTCAGGTGACTCTAAAAACATGTTGAACTCTAATGGCTCTTAATATAATAGCAAAGTAGTGTTAACATATAACTTAATCCTGAAGATTCTTTTGCTTCTTGCTCATGAATGATCTAAGCTAGCAGTCCAAAGCAGTGGGGAAACTTGGAGAAATTAACAGAAGAGAGTTTAGAAGTATCATATTATCTTCCTTTGTATTCATGAGTTATTCCTTTGTAGATGTATGTGTTCATGTGTGTGCTTAAAGTAACATACATAAATTTTGTATATAAAAATAGAGTACTTGTAGCAATACTTATTTAGGAATTGTTATATTGTCAGGGATCTTGATTTGCCCTGCCGAAAGTCGTAAGTGACAATATTTTGTTTGATCAACAACTGATATATCAGCGAATATTGGAGGAACTTAGTAGTTCATGGCATACCTCAAGGTTATCACAGGTTATTGTGTACGTCATTTTTTGTTCACTCATTCAGTAGCTTTTATTCACATCATACTTGTGCCAAACATTGTCTTAGGAACAGTAGATATAAATATAATAAAGCCATTAAAAGGCTCATATGATATAAAAGAAAGACAGACATATAAACATATAATGGCTAAAGAGCATGCTGAGTAACAAAATAAAACTAAGTCCAAGCTATCAAAACAGTAAAAATGGGGGGAAATCAACTCTTAGAAGCACTAAAGGCAAAAAGAGAAGCAACCATAGAGGAGGAGCTATTTGATTTGGGCCTTGAACAATTGTTAAATGAGTGGGATCAACAAAGGAAAGAAAGGGAATAAAGCATTGGCAGCAGAGAGAATAACAGGCTAGATTAAGAAGACCGGAAATAGCCTGTAGTCAAGTTCATTGGAAATGGGAGTGAAAATATATGTAGGTGCCAAGTTGTAGACAGCTGTGTATGCCATACAGAGAGGTTACAGCTTAATTTTACAGGTGATAGATAAATGGTGAAAAACTTAAAATTCTGATGTAACATTTGAAGAAGATTCCTCTGGGAATAGTGAGGCAAATGAAATTATATGAAAGGAATAATAGAAACAAACAAAAAAAAAACACTGGGAAGTATGTTACTGTCACATCGATTAGGGATTGCGCAGTTTGGACTAGAATTGTGGTAGTGGTCCTGAAAGGTAGAGATAATTTTTTTTTTTAATGTATAAGAGGTGGGAATAAGTTGGGTTTAGGAACTAACTGGACATACACTATATGGAAAGAGGAAACAGGATGACTTCAGGTTTCTCGAATGGGATGGTACTGCCATTTATAAAATTAGAAAGCACAAAAGAAGAAGCTAACTTGGAGATCAGAAGTGATGAGTTCAATTATAACTGTTAGTGTTTAGGGCATCTGTTGGACACCAGGTAAAGCTGTCCTTCAGGCCATTGTAAGGATTCATCTAACACTCATGAGAGTATAATTGTTCTGAGTTCGCACTTAGGTTTTTTAAAAGTATATAGCATATAAAATATGTAAAAAGTGCATAAAACCTAGATGTGCAGCTATATTAATTATTATTAAACGGGTACCCTTGTAAACACCACCCAGACAAGAAAAAAGAACATGGCCTGCACCCCAGAACTTGTGCGTCCCTTCTCCTTCACACTGCCTTTCCCCACCCTAAATTCTATCGTAACAACTTCGTTGGAGTGTTCATTTGCTTTGCCCTGTTTTTGTTTTGTTTTGTTTTGTTTTGTTTCGTTAGTTGTGTCATCTAAGTATGCAAATTTAAACATAAGAGTTTAATTTTGCCTGTTTGGAAATGTCACGCAGTATGTGTTCTTTCTGTGTCTGGCTACTGCAGCTCAGTGTGATTTGCATGAGTCATCCTTGTTATGTGTAGGCAGAATTGATTCATTTTCAATGTTGTTTGACATTGTGTTGAGTGAATGCACTGCGAGACATGTCTTCATTCTATTGTGATAGACATTTTCATTGTTTCTATCTTGAAGCTATTTTAAACATTTTAGAAATATATCTACACACATCCCCTGATGCATATGTGCACCCATTTCTTACAACTAGGAGTTCAATTCCTGGGTCATGTGGTGTGTGTATCTTAAACTCTGGTAAATAAAATAAAACCATTTTCCAGAGTGACTGCCCCAATTTACTCTACTGTCCCACCCATACTTGGTACTGCCAGGTTTCTTTTTTATTCTCTCTCCTTCTCTCCCTTTCTCTTCCTTCCTATCTTTTCCTGATCCATTCATCCCTTTTTTCTTTCCTCATTCTGGTGAGTGCAACTTAGCATCTCACTGTGGCCTTAATTTTTCTCTCTGTGATACTTACTGATGTTAAATTGGCCTTTTGGGCTTCTTCTTCTTCTTCTTTTTATTTGTAAAATGCCTCTTTTAATCTTTTGCTCACTGGAGTCTACTGAATTGTCTAAAATATTAAACTCTGCTTAAAACATGTGAATTGCAGGACACTTCCTTTGAAGGTATTTGTAGCAATCCTAGCCAACAGAAAACTTCAATTCCCCTGACTATTGTGTAATGGCTTTGGAAGGCCAAGGAGGTCCTGCCCTTTTTTTCTGCTATATGTGAGTGTGTGGTAGTCTTGATATGGGAGGTGAGAGTTTAACCTCCAAAAATTAATTGTTTGCTAAGCCTTATCAGCTGGCTGGCTGTAGCTCCCTGCTATTTTTCCTCATGTGAGAATTCAGAGCTTGCCATTGCAGCCATAGCTCCTGGTATGTGTTCCTTTCTCTAATTACCTAGAGAATGTCCCCACAAGGACATCTGTGGGTCCTCTCAAAGGCAAAACAGGCAGAAAAGAGGCCATGGGAATAAGCATTTTGCCACCAGAGCAATCTCATGGGTAGAGGACTCTTGAACATCTACAAGAATTTTAACAACAGTTGTAACAGAATGGTAGATGAGTTGACTCATGGTTCTATGCCTTTGCAACGCATTGGTTTTAACAAAGTTAAATTGGTTTCTCAGCTACAAGACTTTCTGGAGGCTTCATGAGTATTGAGGATTGAATCACCAAGGTGACAATAAGAGTAATACCATATCTTCAGACTTCTGTGACCATCAGTTATTTGTTTGTTTGTTTGTCTGTCTATTGCATTTCCACACTCTAAGTGTGTTCCTTTTGCCTTCAGACATCCTCTGTTTTGTTTGCATAGTCCTGGCAGATTCAGTTACTCTCTTGGCTGTCTGAGAAGTCTTCCCTTTATGTCATTATCTTCACTCCAGGACTGTTACTCTGTTCTCTAAAGCTCACGCAGTCCCTCCTCTCCATGAAATAGCATGGAGTAGTGAGGGCTCTATAGAGTAAACCTCTGGGGTCTGAATGCAGGCTCTGCCACTACCAACTGGGTATCATTAACACACTACTTTACATATGTAAGCCTCAGTCCCCTCATCTAAAAAAGAGACAAAACAGTGTTTATTTCAGAAGACTTTCTTCTTTTTCTTCCTTTCTTTATTCCTTCCTTCCTTCCTTCCTTCCTTCCTTCCTTCCTTCCTTCCTTCCTTCTGAGACTTAATTCATTTCATAAATGTGTTTCGAAGAATGTTGGCACAGAGTAATAGTTAATACAGTTATCTATTGTTCTTGTAGTTGTCTTGATATTATTCCTGCTACTTTTGCCAAGGTGGGTACCTGATTCTGTAGCTTTAGAGCCACATGCTTTCCCTGGAGCAATGCAAGCCCTTCATGTGTGCTCATGGGTCTGCCTTGTCAGACATCAAATGCAAGTCCTCCCACTTGAACTATACTAACATAAGCCATTATGTGCACACATGAGTATGGAAAGGGTGCTACCTTAAATTGTGTGTTATCATTTGAAAGAAGGAATCTCATTGTTAGTATCAGGAACTGTTACTCATCTTTGGGACAGAATTTAATTTTCTCCAATAAATATTTTACCCCCAGCCCCACCCCCAGCACTGCTTCCTGACTCTTCATTAACAAAGATTGTTGAAAGACTGTATGGAATAACTGAATAACCTTGAATAACCTCCAGCAGAATTCTTCCTTGACTGAAAAATCTTTTCTCAGTATCCATGGCACCTGAGCATGTGGGTAAAAAGCTTTGGGTACCAGAACAAAACAGCCCTTTGTGACTTAGCATCCTTGGATTGCAGTTTTGTCTTTTTTTTTTTTTTCCACCCTCACATGAGGACATTTTTTCATGGCTTTTTAGAAAGGAAGGGGAAGAAAGAAGCACTGATGTGAGACAGCAGCATTGATCAGTTGCCTCCCATATGTGCTCAGACCAGGGATTGTTTGCACCTGGATGGGGGACTGAACCTGCAACCTAGGCACATGCCCTGACTGGGAATCAAACCTACAACCTTTCCGTTACCAACTGAGCCACACCAGCCCAGGCTTTTTGCTTTTTTTTTTTTTTTTAATTTATTTTTTTATTGCTCTTGTTGTTTTTGTCGTTGTTCCTGAGAAATTAAGGATGTAATCGCTACTCCATGGCTATTGTAGAATAATAGGCTTAGAGCCTGACGGCTTGTGGGTAGTCAAGAAACCTTTGACTGTCCTTCTGTCCATTTCTGCCTGGAGTCTCTTTTGGGTAAGGTGTGACCCCAGACATACACTTCCTCATTCACCTAATGCAGGACCATCACAGACAGATACAAGGGTCCCTCTTAATTAAATACCTCAAACTCCATGCTTCCATGCTTCTGCTGTCAAACTCGTGTGTGGGATCCGAGAATATTCAAGAAAGGAGTAAAGCTCCCTTGCCCAACCTACCTCTGAATTGTTGCCATATTTTCTTGGTGTCATTTTTGAGGGCATTAAGGAGAGTAGTGAATGGTGGAGATGAAGAGCTTTTCTGCTTCTGATCGTTTATTCATTCATACTTTTAACCATCATATATTCACATGTACCACACATGAAATAAAGATGCATAAGGCATGAATTCCGTCTTCAAAGACCCCCAATTTTGAGGACAATCAGATCTTTGGCTATACAGATCTTGATTACTGTAGTTTTTTTTTTTCTGTACCAGTGTTCCAAATTCCCAGTTATCTGGTAACTGACTTTAAATTATTGGTCCATGGTGGAAGTTTGCTGCCGGCTTGTTTCTTTTCATTTCCTCTACATGCTAACTGCTGGGTTTAGATATACTAAGAGGCCTAGAGGCAATGGGTGCATTTGAAGTATATCATATAAATAATTAAAGCACCAAGGAATCAGACTCTCATCTGCCCCCCCTCCCCGCACCCCCTGGCTAGGCAGTCCCACTGGATCAGAATGAAGAAGTCAAGATGGCAAAGCTGACTTTGCTCTACCCATTCCAGTGAAAATCAGCACATTTTTGTATCTCCTGAAGCCTTTTCAGTATCACATTTAATCTGAGTATTACCATAATTATTATAGCTTTACATTTATATAGCACTGAGTCTCTGGAGAGAAAAGAATTCCATGAATATAAAAGAAGGTGATCAAGCTTCACCCCTCCCTTCTAGACAGACACACATGTACATATATTCTACAATTCTTTTTCTGTCTTCTCTTGACTCATTGCTTGAGGCATCACCTGGAGGTAGTGCCTGGGGGCTATTTCTTTCCTGGGTGGGATTGGCTTAGAAAAATGCAGAAAGGGAGGGTTGGGGAGGGAAAACATGCTTGTGACCAAAAGAGAAAAAGTCTTGCAAAGATTTCAGAAGGAAGGGATTTCCTAACTACCTAGGAACCCAAGCCCAGAGTCACTTGCTTTACATAGCTAGTTAACAGTCACTGAAATTTCCGGGGAAGTATCAGTGACCCTATTTTATACTTATGGAAAGAGAAGCTCCTTTAAATTCAGGATCTTGCCCCAAATCACTTCATTAATATGGCAGAGGCTGAGTGGGAACCACTCTGTCTCTTTCCGAAGTCTCTGCTCTTTTTGGTATGATCTTGAAAACAAGTTTGTGATCTTCCTCTGCTTCCCCCCACCCCCCCACCCCACAGCATCTGCTGCCTAGCACTGTGCTGTGGGGTCTGAGAGATATTGATGGCATCCATCCTGACCTCCACTTCCTGGGACTTTCCACAGGGAAATAAAGCTGACACACAGAGAAACCAAGAGCAGCCAATCCAGGAAGGATGTGAATTTTGTGGGAAAGCACGTGGTGAGGTCCGTGGGAGTGGAGAGGACAAGGAGATGAACAAGGACTCAAGTCCAAGGGACGTCTGGGAGGAGGAAGGTGGGGCAGGGCTCACAGGACAGGATACGGAGGAGCAGCACTGTGGGAAGGCCATGGTCAGCATAAAGTCAAGGCCTAGGGTCTTTGGGACAAGGACAGAGCAGCCCTGCCTGGAAGACTCGGGCTGGCCAGCAGCAGTGAGGGTGGGGGTGGGGGCACTCAGAGGGTTTTGAGACCGGGAGATGGGCTGGAGGAGAAGAAAGGTACAGCATGAGAAGCAGGGGTAAGAAAGGGATATGTTCTTCATCTGGACCTTTCACTTCCCTCGCAAACCCCAAGTCCAGCGGATTTCTCCTCCCTAGGGTAACTGGGCAGCCCTGCACAAAGATCGGCAGGGTGTCTGTCACTCCTGGTTTAAGCGGTTGTTCCATTTACATTCCCCCAGGGGCTGAGGCAGCTGCAGAGGCTGCTGGGTCGCTCTTGCTACTGCATGGTGACAGCAGATGGAGAAGCTCCGAATGAGAGGAGCTGGGCAGCTCAGTGCATCGGCCAGCACAAGGCTGACTTGTGGGTCTGGAAAACATGACATAGTGCACATCGGCCAGGGATTGGTAAGCACTTTTTCAGCCGTAGCGGAAATCCCTGCTTTGCAGAATGCAAAAGAAAAGGCAGGTGTCTAGAAATGGGATAACGGGGACATGGGACAACAATCAGGGGTGGAATGAAATTGCTGATGGAGCAATAGGAAATTTTGTTTCTATCCAGAGTCACTGACATACAGAAAATAAAATCAACCAAGGGTTACATATAGGTAAAAAACAACTTGGTTTATTTTGTTCAAGAAATACATAAAGAACATATACTCAGCTATTTCAAAGGAAAGGAACGGAACACATGGAGCATTAGCCACTGAACTCTAACCATACCATTATTCTGCTTGCAATCCTTTCTGCCTCCCTGATCGTGAAAAAGAAGAGGCCCAATGCCTTCACATGGCACAGGGTGCTATAAATTATTAGTGCTACTTTTTCATAAAAGCAGTTCATGCTCGAGTTATAAGAATTCATATAGGATAGCAAAGTATTAGGTAAAATGTAAACGCCCCCCCCCCCCTTATTCCCTCAGTTAATGATCCAAGCAGAAATACTGTTTGCATTTCCTAGTAGCTTCCCAGATCCTGATGATCACATTCCGCTCCTTCCTCGCAGCCGCCCTCCCCAGCCAGGTTAGCTTACTGTCAGGCATTCCAGCAGTTGGGCTGCTTCACGCCTCCAGGTCTTTGCTCAAACAGCTCCCTCTCCCTACAAAGCCATCCTCCCACCAGCCCCCTGTCTCTCACCCTCCACTTGGCAACACTTTCAACACAGCTGAGCGCTCAGCCCAAATGTCACTTTCTCTGTGAAGTTTTCCCTGAAATGACCCCATAGGCATGCTCATTACCTTCCTTAAACTCCCATCCTATCCTGCCTGTATTTAATCGTTCCTTTGATTTCACGTATCTCTCCCCTTGCTGATTCAGTTTTGCTTTAGAGCAGAAATCGTCTATTCATCTCTCTGTGCTGAGAACCGAGCCAAGACACTGATGCCGAGCGAGAGCTCCGTTAACATTGCTGAAGTGAATGAATGGCTGAATAAATGAATGTGTTAAATGTATCGGCCCAAAGTTAGACATACCCTTCAATTTCTTATAGTAATCAAATGGAAAAGGAAGAGAATCAGAAAGATAAGAGAGAAAAAAAGCGGTGGAGAAAATGGAGGAGTGACTAATAGTCACAGAAAGAGGGACATAGAAAGCAAACATACATTTAGAAAGACAAGATAAGCTATTCTCCCAGCACCCTATTACTTACTTATATCTGTTTATTGCATCCTTACCAATCCTGCATGACCACTTTCATAGTTCTTTTTTTTTTCTTAATCCTCACCCAAGGACATTTTTTCATTGCTTTTAGAGAGAGGGGAAGAGAGCGAGGAAGAGAGAGACAGAGACAGACAGACAGACAGACAGAAACATTGATGTGAGAGAGAAACATCAATTAGCTGCCTTCTCATACAGGCCCCTAATGGCATATGTGCCCCAACTAGGAATTGAACCTGCAACCTGGTCATGTGCCCTGACCAGGAATCACACCTGTGACCCTTCAGTCCACAGGACGATGTTCCAACCAACTGAGCCACACCAGCCAGGGCTCACAGTTCTTTATATGCCCTTCATTCTCAAGCCCTCAGAGAACCAGTTCTCAGTGGGATAGACAGAGCAGTCCACGGAAGAAGAAAGCATTGCCTGAATGGTGATAGAAGAAACATTATTCTTATGGCCTAATGAACTAATTTCTGTAAGAAGAAGAATAAAGTTAACAAAGAAATACTGATAGACTGAGAGGATCTTGAGGTCCCGCAGCCAAAGACCCAACTCTGGATGCAGTTTTGTTAGCACAGTGGCCTGCTCTCTTCCCTGGATGCCCTCTCCCCGCTGTCTTCGAGTCACCTTAGAAGGTGACTGGACATCCAGTTCCCGTTCAGCTCCGGGGTGGCTCGGGGAGCTCACAACCTGGGGCTGATGGCCTCCCGAGGAAGATCTTTTAAACCCACTAGTTCTGTCTTCACAGCTGCCTGCATCCCAGGGGGACAGCGTCAGGGCCATTCTGAGAGGGGAAACAGTCCCCAAATGTCGCCGTAGACCTGGCTGAGGGGGTGTTTATATGCTTGGGTCTCATCCCCTCATCCTTGGAACACATTCCACAGGGCGGCCTCCCAGGACGCCGTGGCCTGAGAGCCTCCTCGGGCCGCCTTCTTGCACCTAGAAAGGCAGCGACAGGACGAATCCCTGAATCAGGAGAAAGCAGCTCAGAATGGAGGGCGGGTAAAAGCTGTGCAGGATGAGGAGTGAAAGGTTCATAACAGGGGTCCTTTCATAGTCAAACGGAGCTAAGTGTACGCCAGGAATACAAAAGAATCAAATCAGAGCGGGAGCTGGGAAAGAAGAGGAGTTGGAGGAAAGTGAGGTGGGGTGGAGTGCCATAGGCCAGCCAGTGTCTCAATCCCCCGCTGCAGTAGGACTAACGGAGGCACTCCCTTTCTTCTTTACATACTTCTGTAGTATTTTAACTTTTCAAAGCAAATTGCATTACTTTGGAAGCTGGAAAAATATTTTTAAAATATTGGAAAACACAGAAAAATGTATTTGTTCCGAAGTGCCAGGGGAAGCTATCTTGGAACCTGAAAGGACCCGAGGGCCTGCTTCCCAGCCATCTATTCTTGAAGCCAGATTTTTTTCCATGCCACTGAGCTACACAAATCTTGTCCTCTTCTTGTTTGGCAGGAACTGGGGTGAAGAGGAACACGGGATTTACTAAACATGGGGATCGTGGCTTTGTGGAGGGGTGGCATCTCTGCAAGAAACAGTCCCAGCCTCTTTTCTGGGAAGGGAGGGGAAGCCACCTGCCTGGTGTGTTTGCCAACATGTAGGAGCTACGGCCTGTAATCATCATTAGCTCGCTTTGGTGTTTACTGACTGTTATTAATTAGGATGAGCAAACTTGGCATTAATGTGCCTGCCATAAGGATGAAGGCTCTTACTGCACAACCATCCTGCGCAAGCAGCTAGACTGGGACTCATTTACCAACTGTCACCAGGATGACTCAGGCCACAGGCTGATGGAGAACAGGGCAGAGGTGGGGGCGGACCTGCATTTTCCTGCAAGTTTAGAGTAAGGGGGAGCTCTGCCAGAGCGAAGGAGAGCAGAGTAGAGCAGAGACTCTATCTCATGTCAGAGCTGCTGGCAGGCTCTAGGTAACACCCTGCAGCCACCCAGACCAACCCCTGTGTTCTTGGTCCCAGGCAGAACTTCCCTCTGGTTCTTCCCACAGTGGCTTTTCTTGGCCACCAGAAGCTCACGGAACACAATTTCCTTTACGAGTCAGTGGTCAAGTGTCCTGTTGCCCTTCAGGAGAGACTGTCCCCTAGTGGGTCTCGAAAAGTGACTGGGGGGTACATTTGCCAAGAAAGAGAAAGTATTGTTTGGGATTTTGATTTATCATGCAATATTGATATTCTCTTGTTTCTCTGGAAGCGATGTTCCTAGTAAAAGCATTTCCTCCCTGTGAGTGATCAGCCTTTGGAGAGGAAACTGCCACTATATGGGACATTTGGAAGCTAGGTGGTAGAGGAACATGCCATCTACTGAAAAGGGTCAGTTTCCTGCTGCCTGGATCAGCAACCTGGCATGTAGGAAAGGGAGGTATGAAGACAAAATAAAGAAGTTCCAACTGGCTCAGAGGTAGGATGCACAAGAGACTCAGGCAGAAGATGAATTCACTTGGCCCAGAGAAGGCCCATGTTCCCCTTGGCTGCCCCGGAAGAGACACAGTGATTGATAGCTGTGAGGGGGTAAAGCCTGAAAGAGAACAAGCACCAGGGATATGTTCTGCAGGGTCCTGGCCCTGACTTTAGATAGTTTTGGGGAATCAATGTTTATATCCCTAGAGACCTGGGTATAGGTCAGATCCATTATGTGGTTCAGGTTTGAGCAGCCAGGGGCCTAGTGCCAGCTCCCATGTAGACCAGGAGCTGGCTGTGTGCCTCCTTTCCCCCACCGCCCCCTCCCCTCTCTGGGGTGCAGGGGACTGACTCTGTGTCTTCACAGACATGTGTTCATACCTCTGTTCCTTGCAGACACTTATGGTCTTCGAACTGGACCACTAGTGGAAGTAGGGGGGTTGGGGAAAGTAGGAGAGCTGATGGATGAGGATGCTGCCGAAGCAGGGAGGGAGATCTGGGTGACCAGGAAATTTGGGGTAAAAGCTATATTAGGATTCTGTGTCGTCCAAGATATCATATGGTCCCAAAAATGTCCACAGGAAAAAAAGTTCCTGAGCAACCCCACATTTTTGAGATCTCATCTACTAGACGAGGAAAGGCCCCTTAGTCATGAAGGTTGTTACCCATGGGGCCACGTAGCAACACCCGGACATGCACATAGAGCTCTGAAGACAGGCTCACGTTTGCCTTTCTGTCCTTTCAGATGCTACTCATTCTCTTGGAAACTTAGTCACTCCATTAAGCCTTTGAAGAATTCCATACAGTTTGAGAGCTCATCTCAGATGCTACTTCTCTGAGGCTTTCCTGACCCCCCAAGCTGAGATCGATTTCTCTGTTCTCCATGGACTTATTAGACCTTGCACATTCCTTGAATGAAAACAAATCATGAAAACAGAATGGGCAGTGTTTACCATTTGGTTGTGATATGTCCAAGGTCAAATCTATGTTTTAGTTATGTCTCAATTCCTCTAGATCCAGTACCTGGAGTGCTGTAGGTACTGATGAGTGAGTCAAGGAACAAAACCCACCATGCAAGGGTCTTCTGGAAGCTGCTCTTTTATTGCAAATACACTGGTGTTCACCAAGAAGAAAATACATGAATGACACTTTTACAATAAATATTGAGCAATGTATAGAGATAAAGAATAAAACTTTTGAAGATAATTTAGATGTTAAAGTATGAAGGAAATAGAGATGGGCAAGAGGTGACATTTACTTAGCAATGGAGCCTTGGCTGGTACAAGACAAGATCTTTAAATATGATATTTAATTCAGCCCTCATCACACCTCTCACAGGAGGATATTGTGATTCTCTTGAATTCGCTCCTCAGGTGTTTATTGGGTGCTTACTCCCTGCCAACACTGTTCCAGGTGAGAGAGTCCAAAAGTCAGTACAAGAAGCAGAGAAGACCTTATACTTGTTGAGTTATAGTCTATAGATGAGTCAACAGCTCAAACAGGGTAAGTATCTTGCCTGGTTTACATACTTTGCAAGGGTTCAGCCAGAATTTCAAATCTGGTCTGTATGGCTCTAAGGCCTGTTCTCTTTCCACACTCGAGGCTGCATCTATTCCAGAAGATTTGGGCATGGAGCTCTGAAGTTTTTATTATGTAGCCAAGAAGGACATCCTGGAAGATGGATTGATTCTGGAGCATTCTGGGGCCTCCATATAACCTTTGGCGATGTTTAACTGATTCCACAATATCATAAGTCAGCACTGGGCTCAGCATTAAGCATTGAATGGGGAAAGGGAAAAATTCCAGTCTTTCACTTTAAGTTGTAAATTGTTTTCAGGTGCACGCCTAGTGGCCGCCCAGGGAGGCTGCCTGCCATGCAGGGAGGGGGGTGGACATGGCCTCCTTTAGACCTCTCGTCATCAGAGTTACTGTTTGGTGTAATGAGGAAGCACGGGAATTGATTTGATGCCTAATGAATAATCAGCTGCCATCAATAATTGTAATCACTAATCTGGTGCAATTAGAGGCAATTATAATAAATGCAATTTCCTCCCGAGCCACTAACGAACTACAGAAATATGAATTGACTTTAGGGGGGCTGGCAATGATTTATGTGATTGTGAGATCATGAGCTTCATTAACTTGGTAAAGATTCTTAAAGCAGCAGGTCCTATTAAGATGTCACACCTAACTGGAGGAGAGGGTGGAAAACACAACCGCAGGGGTGATAAGCACAGAGTCCACCGTCTCTCTCAGCTCTGATTGGCATGTGAAAGCTTGTTCCTTTCTAACTTCAAGTCTTGAAGAATGAGGGCTGCAGAGTTCAGTCAGCCTGCAAGAGAGGGTGTTGACAGACACATCTGGATAGAGATGGTCTTCTGTTACTTCCAAGAAAGCCATGTCTATTGGCCCCCTATCCTTCCCACATCCAAACAAGTCCCCAAATTTCAACAGAAAGACATCTTTGTGTAAACTGAATTACCCTAGAGGCTGTTAGTACCTTAACCATGCTTAAATGGCTTTAATTATGTTAGCTCCATTTTTATAAATCATGAATGGCCATCTATTTTCTAATAAATTGGCCAGGTATTTTTGAGGGGCTCCACAATATGGTCCCAAACAATTGTGGCAGGCCTGCAGTAAGCAAGGATGAAGTGGGAGGCTGGGTGACTGACTCCCTGCTGAGGGTGTTCACAGCCTGCACGACTATCAGGGCTCAAACCAGGATGTCTGTGCAAACCCAGGTGTGCTATTCCCACAAGACCAAGTCCCAGGCCAGATACACAGGCAAGGAAGTTAGACCTTATTCTCTCTGCACTTGAAATGAAATTCAATCTGCAAACCACGGACCAGAAGGTTCTGTCTAGTCCGACCCCTGGTCAGCTGCCCAAGCTCCTCTCCTGCTGGTAGACTCCACCAAAGTTCATTTCACATGAGCCTTTTATTTTCTCTTTCCCAAATGTGCCAAGATTGCTCTCGCCTCAAAGCCTTCCACTTGTTTTTCCTCTGCCTGGAGGGCTCCCTGACCCCGGTTTTCTCATGGCTGGCTTCTCCTTGTCATTCACGTCTTACCTCAAATGGCTCCAGTCAAATTAGGTTCCCAGCCACTCTCTGTCACATCAATCTGTGTGAGCATGTGCCTCCACCCTCTGTCTTACCGGCTACAAAGTTGCAGGCCTACGGGAGTGCCCAGCACATGGCAGGCCCTGTAAATATCCATCTTATGAGTGACTGAGCCCACCTTCTAGTCCTCCTTCCCATGACCTCTGCACATACATTCATCACCCATGCATACATGCCTGCATGGGGTTTCCCAAACACATCCTAATTCATGTTCTTCCTTTTGCTAGAAATGCCTTCCCACTTGCTATCAGCTGAACTTCTTCCAGGAGGTAACTTCTGTGCTGCTCCCTCGGAAAGCCTTTCCCTGCTGGGGGAGAGCCCCTCTCGTGCTTTAATGAACGTCTAGCACACAACGCATGCCAGGCACGAAGTGCTCACGTTCCAATGCATGCCACTCCTTACTGTGTTGTTACGTCTGCTAGATGGTGTGGTCCCCCAGGGCAGTGACCACTCCTCCCTCCGGCCCTGCCTCTGCATCACTTCAACAGCTGAGTGGATGGGGACGAATTCCTTCCCCACTGTGGCCTCATGGAGATGAAAGCAGGTAACACACAAGGCTCTTGCACTCCACCTTACACATAGTAGGACCTCCTACACAAAGCAGATTTCCGACAAATAGAAGTAGAGCCTGCATAGTGTAGTGATGAGAAATTAACATAAGATTACGTGGCTATACCTGCCACTACCTAGGTGTGCAACGTTGACCAACTGTCTTTATTCTCTCTGTCCATGGTTTCCTTGTGTGTAAAATGAAGCAATGTTGTTGGGTTTCTCACGTGCTTCCAGCTCTGACATTTCTAGGGCTCCCTGTGTTGCTGGAACTGCAAGGGACATGGGAGAGGAAAGCTCACATGTTCATATTTAAACTTTCCAATGGAGGAAGTTATTCTTTCTCCTTTTCTCATCTCCCTAGTGGTAGCAAACAAGCAATAAATATGGAAATTCTAAAGCTGGAGAAAACAGTGAGTGCTCTCCATCCTGCTGACAATGTGCACAGAGGCTGCCCTGCAAAGCGAATGGGCTTATTGCCCCCCACTGCACTGGCGCGAATTCCCCCTGGCTGAGCATGGCTCAGCCATTCACAGGACAGGTATCTTTTGTTCTGCAAACACCAGGCCCCCGGGCCCAACTCCAGCCAGCACAGTCCAGGGCCACCGCTGCCCAGTGAAGGGGTGGATTCCCTCACCAGGGAGCTCCACGTGCACCGAATCCATGTTTAGCAAACCATTCAAAGGAAGAGAAACAATGCAGGTTAAAGGGGAGGGCGGTTCTGGGATAGAGGAGAGGAAAAGAGACAGAGGTCAGGCAGAGCGGTGCAGCTGCAGGCAACCAATCCCTGTCCTGCGAGGGGATGGGTAACCGGTTTTCACAACTGTGCAGACCTGCTCAGTCGTTGCCCTGCACGAGCTCTACCTGACTTTTAAGTGCAAGCCTGGATTCTGCCTGATTTCCATTACCAGCAAATGTCCCAAGGAGGAACAAACTAATAAGAGCCTTTTAAAATTGATCTTCAGCAGCCTCTTCCCAAGAGGACGCCGAGAGGAAGGCTGGTGTTTCATGGGTCTGTCAGCTGCTGCCTCTCCACACACTGCCTCCACCCTCCGCTGCACCTGCTCCACTTGCCCTACCCCACCCGAGGCAGTAGCTCACCCTGGAGCCGAGGCGCCCATCAGGTGTGTGTTACTTTCCCTGCTTGGGAAGCAGGCGGACAAGCTCTCACCAGGTACCTTCAGGACGGACCTCAAAATCCCCCATCCACGTCCTAACCACTTCCTCAAGTTCCAGCGTCCCACACATAGTCAACTATATATCTTTCAAACTTCATTCTGGGTGAAAAGGGCTCATTCCTTTGACCCAATGTCTTGAATTCCACTTAAGAAGACAGATGGTCAGCTTCCTCAGGGTCTGAAGGCCCTCAGTGTTCCTACGGAGCTTTCGTTCTCAGCACCGAAGTTTGGGATGAGAACGGCACCAGGACTGCGCCAGGCATGAGGACGGGGATGGTGCAGCAACTGGTCAGAACCGTGCTTCTCACCTGGCCCCTGGGATCCCACCCCTACTAAGCCCAGGCCCTCTCCCTCTACCTGTCCAAATCTTACACTATCTTCTGGGCCCAGTTGAGGCCCTGCTTCCCCCCATGAAAGGGTTTCTAACTATTTCATTCTTCTGGAAGATCGCCTTCTCAGCTCCAACCAGATGGTGCCTCTATCTCACTATTTAGCTCCATCCTGTACAACACTGAGTAATAGTTTTGCACATATATGCCTTGCTTCCTTAAGTGGACTATATTCTTTATAAAATCCAGAGTGTCAGATTGACGGGTAGATAGTAGATAAATCGGTGAATTTCTGAGAAGGAAAACTAAGTAAAATATTAATGGTAAGTTCTAGTGATGGGTTACTGGGTGTTCACTATAAAATTATGTTACCTTTTCTGTATGTTTTATAACCATATAAAAATGTAGAAAAAATTAAAAACTTCTTATCCACTGCTTTGTTTATTAATCTGTTTATTCATTAAATGTTTATGAATTGCTTGCTGCATTGTGCACGTCCCCTCTAATAATGAGGGTGATGCTGAGAAAATCTAGGTTGAACTTCCACTCTGCACCTGCCTTTGGGTTTGCCCTCAAGGCTGGACCACATTCATCCACAGGCCCAGCAAACTTGAGCGGTACCAGGCTATGCTGCATCTTACTCTCATGGATGCCGTCTGTCTCTTCTGCCCCAATCAGAAGGAGGGCCCACATGATCCTAAGGCCAGTGGGATGGAAGTGATCCATTTGCTCCTGGGACTGTCTCAGGGAAGATATAATTCACCTAGAGCTCCCCATCCCCAAGTTCTCTGTCAAGAGAAGGAATAAATAAGGGGGGGTGCTGCCACCCAAACAACCATCTCTATCTTTATTCCAGTATGAGCCTTTTGACAAGAGTCATTCTTTCCTGTAAAGCATTGTCCCATCCTGAGAGTTCGCCATGGACATGGGAGTGTTTGGCAGTAGTAATTCTTTAAGTCAGTAGTACTCTTTATGAACATTCAGTCAACCATGTTTTGGGAGTGGCTTCTGCGTGTTGGTCATAGTGCACCGTGGAAAGAGGAAGCTGCCACAGCAAATAAGGCAAGGCCCTGTCCATGGATGGTTCGTGCTCTTATGAAGGAGACAGATGCATGGACAGTTTTAAGGCTGTGTGATAACTACTCCAAGGGAGATACGCACCAGAGGATATGGCTGCTGGCCTCTTATTGGGTAATTGTAGCCTTTGCCTCCTTCCTTTTGGGGACGGAAGTACCAAGCCTGAGCATCCAGAAGGCAGGAGGTTAGAGATTCTGATACGGACGTTTTTTGCCTAACACTTAATGGACTATCAAGAGCATCAAAACAGCATTCAGTGAAGAGGTGAGGGCAGGGGTCCTGAGAAACACCTTGCTTGTTTAACGGCTGTGGGCCTGTAGGAGGCAGTCAATAAGTAAACGTTGATCCATTTCTTCCCATAGCACTAATGTTTGCGCCATTCATTCGGTAATTAATCACGGACTGGAGTATTGGGTGACATCTTCCATAGTATTGAATTGAGTTGTTGCGTATTTCTTACACTGCTATTTAACTTTGCACGCCCTGATGTATGCTCACCCTCTGTTGGAACTGAAGACACCAGAAGGCCAGCCTGGGCCTTGCTTTTATCTACCACTGTGCCTAGCACAGTGCCCGGCTTGTAGTAGCGGCACAATCAGTACATTCATTAATTAAGTCCTCCTTCTGCCTGTGGCCTGTCATGCTTCAGAGCTACCAGCTGTCCCCTGGACCACCCTTGGCTACAGGGGCACACAAACAAATAAGCTTCGTGTCCCTTCCCTCTGTGAGCAGCATCAAGGATCCCGGGCGGCAAACCCAACGTGAATTTTAAAAACATATTCAGTGGTGGTTGCAGAGCCAACCTGCTTGCAAGGAAAAGTCTAATTTTCTCCCCTCTCTTCAGTGCCACTGGAGCGGCTCCTCCATTGAAAATACGGGATTTGTGCCGGGCGGCTGCGCAGCCGTGGGCGGGCTGAGCTCACTGCAGCGTCATGGGTGCAGCACGGTCTGCAGGGCTTGGTGTGCCAGACCCTCACAGCCCCGCTCCGGCCAAGCATAACCCCTCCTGCCGCGGCCGGGGCACAGCCATCGCTGCACGCGGCTTTTCAAGAACGGCTCTGTGCCCAGGAAAATCCCAGGGGATTGTTGGGAAAGTTCCTTTTCTGCCTCCTGCTTCTGTTCTCTCCCCAAAATATTGCAATAAGGCTTTATGTTTTGGGCCAAGATAAGCACGTGGTTTTCTTTTAGGACAGGTTAGGAACTAAGGAACTAAGATTTATTGAGCACCTGTGGTGGGGTAGATCATCCTGTTTAACCCCCACGGGAGATCTTTGGTGAGATCAGTCCCCCTCCCACACTCCCAGTTTCACGGAGGAGCGAACCAAGCTTTGGAAATGCTTTACGACTTGCCCAAGGTCACCAGCTAATAATAAAAGCTTGATTCTAATGCCCGTGTGTGACTCCCCAGGCCCCTGGCTCCGGTTCGATGTCATCGTTCATGACAATTGACTATGAGCATCAGGAGAGGTTCCAAATTACCCACGTTTCAAACTAGAGAGAGCCTGCCCACACTGCCTGACACCCGGGCTGTAGTGTGGGCTTGGTGACAGCAACGTCAGATGCTTTCAGAAATGTCACAAGCGATTCACTTATTATTCAAGGAAACACCCAGCAAAGTGATGACTTCTTCCCATGCTATGAGTATCCACTACCAGCTGCTCCCTTGGACTGGGGAGATGACAGATTTAATGCAGAATTCATGAATGCAGCTGAAGCTCCCTCTGGGAGGCACCGTAGGGGTTGGTGCTTGTGAAGCCTGGTAATTTGGGGGCCCAGGAGAAAGGAGAGTCCAGGTGGGGAGAAGGCTTCTGAGAGTGTGGAGGGGGGCCTTCACAGCAGAACACAATGAAACCCATTTCCGACGGTTAGAGAACACCCGTTCTGGGCGCTGGGCAGAGCTGCCATGTGCGTTCCATGGAGGTGTGCTTTGCCAGTGTCACCTCTTTTGCCTCATCCTGCACTTTTTTCCTTCTTCTCTAACATCTTTCAAACTGTATTTTTTTGTCAGGTCAACTATGTACAGAATATGCTTTGTTTTATAGGAAACCTATCACAGTGCTTTTTTTCTGTGACAACCCCCCCCCCCCCACTTTGCAGAACAGAAATCTAAGGTTTAGGTTGCCCAAGGAATGTGGGCAGAGCTAGGATGTGAGGGCAGAATTTCTAATCTTTAATCCTGGACTAAATCTGTTAGACTGAGCAGCAACTGTAGCTTATCTGACCACCCAGGACCAAGTCAGGACCAGGCAGAGAAGCCCTTAAACTGGTGAGCAAGGGTCCTCCTTGACCTAGGCCCCCTAGTTACATGATCAAAAATATCCACTCCTCTGTTCTCCAGGGCCAGAGCTACTGATTCGGAGAAAGGCATTCATTCATAAAGGTCAAGCTGAACCACCTTTTCCCACTTCCTTACATTCTGGGACGTAAATCACCCTGGGAGCTCACATGATATGAGCGCGTGAGAGCGGGTCACCGGTGGCTTTCACGATATGCGATTGATATTCTCAGGTTGTTTCTTGGTGGTTTTCTGGGTTTTTATTTAACTTACTATTCCCACATCTGCCCTGAGTTTTATTACTTTGGGCCATGAGGGACTGTGGAGAAGCTACTTACTCAGGAAATATAAGAAAACATACAGCAATGACAGTCTCACGCCTCAACAAGGCAGAGCTGTGCTTTACTAGACATAAAAACGAATCAACTTAAAACTGTGTTGGTTACATTTAGTTCCAATTTTATAGCTCCTGATACTCAAAACCAACCAAAGAGAGAAAAAGACCTATCTCAAAAGTGGCAAAGAGCTTGAACAGGCATTTCTCCAAAATAGAAAAGAGCCCTCCCTTGGTATCCATGAGGGATTAGTTCTAAGACCCTGACAGATAAAACCTGTGGATGCTCAAGTCCCTTATATAAAATGGCATAGGATTTGCATATAACCTATGCACATCTTCACATATACTTCAAATAATCTCTAGATTAGTTTTAATACCTAATACTATACAAATTGTTGTCATACTGTATTGCTTAGGGAATAATAATTTTAAAAAGTCTGTACTTGTACGGATGCAACCATCATAGCTACATAACAACATTTTTTCAGTCTGTAGTTGATTAAACGTGTGATCAATGGAATCTGTGGATGTGGAGCTATAATGCAGAGGGATGGCTGTATATAAATGATCAGTGAGTGCATGAAAATACACTCAATAGCACTAGTCATTAGGTAAATGCAAATAAAACCACAGTAAGATATGACTTCACACTCATTAGGATTGAGAATCATATATAATTTTAAAAAAGAAAGAAAACAACAAATGGTGGTGAGGGTGTGGAAAAAATGGAACCTTTGTGTGTTGCTGATGACATTGCAAAATGGTGCGGCCACTGTGGTACACAGTTTAGCATTTTCTCAAAAATGTAAACATAGAACTACCCTATAATGCTGCAGCTCCAGGAAGAAAGTGAAAGTAGGGACTCGAACAGATGCTTGTACATCAATGTTCAGAGCAACACTACTCTTGATAGCCACAAGATGGAAACCACCCAGTTGCCCATCAGCAGATATGCACAATGTGGTACATACTTGCAATGGCATATGATTCAGCCACAAAAGGAATGAAATTCGGGTACATGCTACAATATAAATGAACCTTGAAAACATTATGAGTAAAATAAGCCAGTCACAAAAGGGTGGATATTGTATGACTTCCCATATATGAAATTCTTCAAATTGGCAGATTAATGAAGACACGAAGTAGAATCTAGATTGCCAGAGGCTGGAGGGAAGTGGAAGAGGGATGGGCAGTTTTCGTTTAATGGGCACAGAGTTTCTGTTCGGAATGAAAATGTTCTGGAGGCGGATGGTGGCAATGGTTGCTCAACACTGTGAATGTACTTAATGTCAACAAATTGTGCATTAAAAATGGTTAAGATGACAACTATTATGTTATGTATATTTTACCATGCTAACGTCCCCCTCAAAAAAACAAAAACAAAAATACTTGCATTAAGGCAACAGATCATGAAGGCTGACTATCTCCTCATGAAACATCCCTAGACCCAAAACGTCATGGTCCCTGCCATTCTCCAGGTTTGTGTGCATGCTCTTCCTGCTTTCTGGAATGTCTTTCCCATCTTGTCTTCAAAAACTTCAACTTATCACAGCAGCTTTGGCTAATTTCCTCACGTCTGAAGTCTTACTGTTCTCCTACTTGTTTTCTTAACATTTGCGGTGGGTTATTAAGTCACCCTACCTTGTTTCACTATGATTTCTTTAGGTGGACTGGGAGTTTCCTGTGTCAGGGACAATGTTTTACTCATGTTTGTGTCCCCAGCACATAGTAACATTCCTAACTCATAGCAGGAGCTCAATAAATATTTAATTACACTGGTTGGTCTTAGAAGCGTTTCTGTTTTGCTTTAGTTCTATGCAGTGTGGAGACAGGAAGCCTTGATGGCTCAGAAAAAGCTGTTAGAATTGCAACACCACAAGAGAAACATCCAGTCAGATAAAAGAAGGGGTTCCCTCTCCTCCAGACATTCTGCTTCAATAGCATCACTGTGGCATCTGACACATGGGGTCTGACCATGCAGCCTGGGCCTTCTTATCTAACCTGGCTGAAGCCCAGCTTCCTCATCTAGGGTGTGGGAGGACAGCATGCTGGTCCACGTGCAATGCTGATGGTGAGGATTTGGGGAGATGATAGGTCGAAGCCCATTGCTCAGAGTCCAGGTACTCTGTGCTCTCCAATGCAGGGGCCTCTCCTCGTAACTTTGCTCATTGATCAGTCCCCCCACCCCCTGCTTTTCTCCCTTCTCGCCCACTCCAGTTCATAGTCATGCCTTACTGGCTTCCACATTTTTTTTCTGCATAAATGATTCCATCAGCCACACAGTCTTGGTTGTTGTAGTCCAGCAATTAAGTCTTTCTTTTGCTTCCTTTAGCAGTTAGGAAAGAGAGAAGGTAAGATGAGGATAAGGCTCCGTCTTCTCTCCAAAGTGGCCTTTCCAGCTGAGCTGTTCGGAGGATGTCATTCACCGGCTTAAATCCCTTTCCTTGGCTGCGTCTAAGGGCAAATGCCCACAGGAGCTGTGGTTGGCAGGGCCTCTGCACCTTGGCATGTAGTTGTAGTCCTCCCAGCTTCTATTCTTGTGGGAATCACTGGGCTTTTGTTCATGCCCCAGTCCTCCCTACAGCAGAGAAAGTGCTTTTTCTTCCCCTCCTAGTTTCCCACCCTCCTTTCTCTTTTGTGAGGTCTCAAGTCCCCCAATTAAATAAGTTGTTTTTAAAGTACCAAACTTTACTGGATGACTGCCATGGTAAATGCATTTCTTCCTTTCCTTTTTGCCCTTCAAGTCTCCTACATTCCACCTTCTTGAAGGGAAAAATAGATTTTATAAAAGATATAAGCTTCCATCACAGTAGTCTAGGTAAATCTCAAGCCCAAGTATAATCTCTTTCATTTGTGTATTCTGCAAATACTTATTAAATGCCTACACTGTGCTAGGCACCAGAGGGGCCCAGTCCCTGCCCTAGAGAGCATCCGAGGAAGGCATCACAGCCAGGTGACGTGATATCTAATGTATGAAGGTGTTCTGAAGTACAGGGGAAGCACCGACCGGTCCTGCTTTTTCAGAAGGGTTCAGTGGCATGAGGTGGATGCACAAGGACTGATACCAAGTTTGCTCCCTTCTCAAAGGCATCTGCACAAACCTCAGATGAACTCCACATAGGTGTAGGGGGGGAGCGGGGGATTCCTGAGAGGGCAGGCAAGGGAGGGAGTGGCTGCGGAGGCGGGCTGACTAGGATAAAACAGTTCATTCCTTCTAAGGGTGAATTATTTATGAGATTATAAAACAGGAATGGTTATGCTTTTTTTTTTTTTTCAAAGAAAGACAAGCTGATTAAGTGCAAGGAGGATCAATAAGGGTAGGTGAGTAGTCACTCTAAGCCTGGATTTTCCCATCTTCTTCTTGAGTTTTAATCACTTCCTAAGAGAAACTACGATTTCCAGATGCATATCCATACCATGAAGCCAACACATGCACCGATCAGACTTGATTTCACGTTAGGGCTCATTCTGTCCTGGAGTTTCGGCTGTTGAAGGGAGCTGCAATTTCCTTGGCTACTCTTCACACTGACTACCATGGTTCTTCTTGATTTCCTTGGGAAGTAAAAGCCTATCTGCATTCTCACATTTGCTTTCAGGGTCAGAAAGAGTTAAAGCAGGGTCATCTGTGTAAGTGTGTGTGCACGTGTGCAAGCACACAACCATCTCAGGGTGCCATTCACTCAGTTAGAGGTATTTTATCAATTACCTTGGGGTCTTTCAGACCATTGTACTCCAGATTTCCTAAACTCTGTACAACACCCTTTTGCTCTAGAGACTCGCACTCATAGACAGGCAGCAAGTTCACTCTGGCAGGATGTCAAATTGTACCTAAGCCAGCAGCCTGGACGTTGCTCCCTGACCTGTCAAAAGCATCTGTTTAGCAGAAACCTCGCGGCAGTTTCTCTAAAGACTGAAACAACAGCCCAGGAGGTTACTTCTTTCTCAGTGTTCTTTCTGACTTGAAGTGTGCTGAAGCAATACTCAATTATATTCTGTGCACTGGGCTAGGCGCCATGAGACAGACAAGGGAAATATAACAGAATTTACTGGGAAAATACACAACATACACATTGAATATTTAGAACCAACAGAGGATAGAATATACCAAACGTCTAAACACAGAGGGAGTATGAGAGACCAGAGAAGAGACAGATCACAAAGTAAGCTACAATTATAGACTATTAGACCTAGAAAAGACTTCTGGATCAACCATTCACTCATCCATTTATTTAACTTTTATTTATTAAATATGTACAGAACCCTTGCTATATGCTGGGAGTTGTGGAAGGGAGCGGATAAGGTGACGAAAACTCAGTTATTTAGAGACTGTTCAAGTTAGTAGCAGTATTGGAAACAGTATCCAAGTCTTAACTTATCATTCATTCAGTTAATAACAAATGAGAATCTATTATGTGTCAGCCACTGGGATAGATGCAGAAAGACTATGCTGCATCCTGATGACGCATCCCTGACGCTCACTTGCTGCATGAACCTGTACAAGTTTCTTATCCCCCAACTTCTTTTTCCTCAACTGTAAAACGTTGATAATAACAGCACTCCCTCACAGAATGAATATAAGCACTAACTGAAGTGAACAGGGAAAGGAGGTAGCACAATCTCAGATCAAAAGTAAGTGCCTCATAAATGTCAGCTTTTATTACTATTATGGAGCTACCTCTATGGATAAAACACAGTCCCCATCCTGATGGAACATATTTATATTATTCTAATGGAGAATAAAGACATATCCCAGACTGATATGTCCTCCTGAATAAATAAAAAGTAAAATGAAAACAAACAAAATAAGAACAACAGTAAAAAGAGAAAAGTGGAAGTTTTGTATGACAGAATGGGCAGAACATTATGAATAGCCATTTCATTTATTGCTTTCCAAACTACAGAACAGCCAGATCTTTAAATCCTGGAAGTGCAAACATCTGAGGCCATCGAGTCCATTCCCCTATCACCCATCTATTAATAAATTAAGAGCACTAATTAAAAGCCCATTATCCTCTAGTGCATGCTCCAATGATGGTGTAAGTATCATGACCTAAGGCCATTTGGCCCTGAAGTACACTGGAGTGCTAGGATCTTGAAAATAGCCAAAGAATGAAGAAATAATAGAACTGGATCTCGCAGGGATGAGCCTTGGGAAGCTAATTCAACAACAATGCTTCTTCCTCCTCTCCTACCCTCACCTGGGGCAAAGCTGTGCTCCAACAACAATGTCCAGGAGACAAAGCAAATCCTACTTTTTATCTGGATAGGTAACTGTGTGCCAGGAGACTAATTTTGGGAATAGAATGGGTATGGCAATGAAAATATCCGGGTAGAAATACTGTTCATTGAACAGGAAAGATAAATCACAATTATGTATTGTGTTGGTCAAGCTAAAGTAAGACTAGTCACGAAGGAGGGGAGGAGAGTGCCCAATATAAAATCCAGCTCCCGGGTGGGGAAAAGAATAGAAGTTATTTTGTAGAAAATAAAGATAGCAGTCAATGAGTCTGGAGTTCAGAATAAGGAGGCTTTCCCGAACGAGGACAAAAACCAGCCCCGTAAACCAGGTACATAAGATGAGAACAGGCAGTAAGCTCCAGGTGTGGGGAGACATGTGGGCGTGTCAGCGATGGTTGGGGCAAAATGGCTCCATACTCTGTTCAGTCGTATGAATGAGACCTCTCCCCAAAAGCCAGACTGAGTCTGCATGGCTTGGGACTAGATAGGATGAAAACTACTAACTTCATTAACTGCCCTGGATAAGCACTGCATGGAGGGCAGTGTGGGGAACAATGTGCATAAATGCACACCTTGAAATCCACCTCCCATGCCATGCACCACGCCTAGTAAATGAACATGTCTTCCTGCTAGAGTCCGGAAAAAAACAGAAGCTCCCGCATCACCTAGGACGTAGCCTTCTGTGACCACACCCATGATGAGATGCAATTTAAACCAAATGCTGATGCTTGTCAATATTGCTCTAAATGTGGACACAATGGAGGCGAGACCCTCTCGCACACTCCCCCCTGTTCCCAAACTGCCCCCTGCATACTACTGCTTTTTAAGCAGACCATCTGTTAATTAAAAAGGAAGAATCAATTGGCCTCATCTCTCCATTCCAGGCTCCTGTGCACACAAGGATTAGAGCTGCCTCTGCAGAAGTCAATTAGAGATAAGGAGAGGCTGACATTTCCACAAGCTGCCTTATCACACTGCTCAAAAAGGACTCAGATTAAAATGTACAAAGATGATTTCTTTAGTTCTTTTCCGCCTCCTTTACCTTCCTTTAATCATCACGAAGAAAGCTGACAGTCCAAGCTGATGGTGGAGATGCGCACCCAGCCTGCACCGATCAGTCAACCTGAAACTGGAGACCTGTCCTGTGAGCACCACCAGGGACCGGGGACCCCTGCTCTATGCTGGCATGCAAAGAAATACTTCACTGTGCCTCAGCTTAGGGCAGGTCATTGGGACACAGTAAAAAGAATGGATTTGGAGTCAGAAGACATGGGTTCAATATTGCTTAATGTACTACTTAACCCCTTGGTCTCTTAGCTTCTCTGAGCCTCAGTTGGGGGGACAGTCATGCTCCCTGTGGTGCCATTGTGAGGCTGGAGCAAGAGCACACATGTGCAAGTGTGCATTTCAGAGCTTGACACAGAAATGCTTGTCCCATGTTTAAGTGAAGTCTAATGTTCTGGGATTCATCCTAGCGGTAATGTCTGCACAGACAAAGAAGCAGCTCACAGTGACCTCTTCCACCATGAAAATTCCCACTTGTTGATCCCAGGCCTTTATTCCAAGCAATTTACATATACGTTACCACTAAGCACCCCTATAAGTTTGCCACGTGGTCTCTCTTTTAAAACCAAGAAGCTGAGGACCAGAGAGATTAATAAACTTGCTAAGGTTCACACATTTGGTGATGGGAGAGCTGGGATCTGAACTCAGAGCCCATAATCTTCCCATTATCTCCTGCCCCAGCAATGCTGAGTGATCATGGGAAAGAGAGAAAGTGTGGTTCCATGACCTTTTCATTCACTCACGCAGTGAAGAGAGTGCTTCCTATTGACACAGGTCTGGGAAAGTATTAGCAATTTCCCAAATCTGCCCAGTCCATTAGCGGGGCTTTTTCTGGCTACCTTTGACTCCTTGCCCACCAGACTCTATTAAATGCTGATACGACCCTTGCACACTCTCCCTAGCTACCTTCTGGTCCTGCTCCACATCGTCGGTCAGCATGCTGCCTTTCCCTTCTAGCCTACAGACATTTATCACAACTGCGACTGGCAAACAAAAGCTGTCATGTACACAGTGAGCACTGTGTACAAGAGCTGCGCTGGTGTCTATAAGGATTACTCACACCCCACGATGGAAAAATGGGGTGCACATTCCAATCCCCCTCCAGTGAGGCATTGTGGTGCCAGCTGCCAGGCATGCTATCCGCAGGGGCCCTCAGCTCTCAGTCCCTTTAGCAAGCCAATCAGCGGGAGAGAGCCATCTCGCTCAAGGGCCTGGTCCTGCCCCAGGTGGCCACGTGCAATGATTAAGTAAAGACCTGGCCATCTCAACCTAGTTGAATTACTCTGAAGGGCCATTGTCCCCCCACGGCTCCTCCTATGGGGTCCAACAAGGTGATTATTGGCCGACATCACAGTTGGAGTTGTCCTGCAGTTCAAGTCTGCTTCCTCCCCACCTTTTCACAGATGTGGATTCTAAGGGCACCTTGACCAACAACCTTTTGGTAAATTTTGTCTCAGATTCTGCTTCCTGAAGAACCCAGTTTCAGGCGCAGGTAGGTCTTACTACTAACCACACTTGATGGCTGAGGGAAGAGTCCAACATTAATTGGTTAAGAATGGCTAGGGTCAGAAACCTGGTATATACCGAAGCCCCATCTACATTCTTTTGCCTCTACCCCTGTTTTACTGACATGTCCAGACAATTCAGTGTATGTGCTACTGAATTTTCCCTGTTTTCTACCTCAAAATTGTTCTTTCTACATTCATCTATTCCTTCTAGGGAGTAACTATAGCAGATTAAAAATGGCCTCAAATTATTTGATAGTCCTGCCTTTGAGAGGTGGATTCCAGGCCCCTCGCTCTGGATGTGGGCCAGCCTCAGTGCCTTGAGAGACCGGTAGAATTCAGAAGAAGTGATATTATCCCAGTCAGGCCCAGCCTGAGAGGATTGGCCGCTTCATCCTAGGCTCTCAGAGCTCTGTGCTATCTCATCAAAGCCCAGCAAACATCCTGGAGATACCACACAGAAAATTCCTGAGTCTACACGAAGGAGAAAAGGGGCCAAAGTGACTGGGGCTTCCGAGGCAACAAGGGATGTGAGCACATGAGTCAAGCCTTCTCGGACCCTCTACACCAACACAGTCACCAGCCGAACACCACCAACTGACCCGACGTGAGATGACACGCAGCAGCAGAATTGCCCAGGCAAGTTCTGAGCAAATTGCTGATCTGCAGATGAGGACGGTTTCAGGGTGGCCAGCTGTCCAGCATTAGTGAACCAGACCAGTGACACACTCTGAGCGTCCTCTGCCTGTGTCCTCGGTCATCTCTCCTCTGGAGCCTCTTCCTTCTGCTCTGCTGCCCTGCCCAGCATCTTACCTTCCCCCACCAATCCTTCCTCTTTATATCTAAACATACACAGAGAATTTCCCAGGTGGACCTTACTGTCTTCTCTTTATTTCACTTCTACACTTTTGAAATGAGTGATCAACATATGCTACCTCCACTTCTAGTCTGCCGACTCCCTTGTTAACTTTTGAATTCTGACTTTTATCTCTACCAGTTTCTGATATGAAAGTCAAAGTCTAGCAGATATTTTTTGAATCAAAAAGTCTAGTGGCATTTTCTCTGCTAAGCACCAGTTGCTTTGGGAAGCCATTCCTGAAATTCACTGCTGCAGACCAGCATTACAAACTGTGAGCTGCCCTCCTTTAAGGTCTTTTAGCATTCATTCATTCTTTCTTTCTTTCTTTCAACAAATATTAATTGAGAATGTACTCTGAGATACTCTCTGTGACTTGAAGCTCCCAGGCCTTAGTAGCCTTAGAAGAAATGACCAAGTCCGAGATGGGGCTATTGTCAACTGGCATAGCCACAATCAATCCAGCTCAAATATGACTCATCTAAGCTTTAAAGACATTCATAGATGCTTTTATGGCTAGTTTCTGGGACACGTGTTTACAGGAAATCCATCCCTTTAGTCAAACTAGTAGTTCTCAACTCTGGCTATGTATCAGAATCATGAACAGAGCTTTTAAATAAAATACCAATGCTTGGGTCTCACCTCTGGAGATTCATCAGTCCAGGGTAAGAACCAAGCATTAGTAAGTTTTAAAATGGTCGCTAAGTTATTTTAACCTGCATCTGGGGCTTGAGAGCCACAGACTGGCCTAAATCCCTAATAATACAGCTTAAGATCGTTGCCTGGGCTCTACAGTCTGTGGAGGCAGGAAAGCACTGGTTGGAGTATGTTTGGGACATGAAGTTTTCCGGAAATCTCTGTGGAGCCATTCTGTCCCAGGTCAAATGATGTCAGTTCCTCCAACCTTCTACATAGGTCTTATTAGCAGCACGTTAATCACTCTTTAATCTTGTTCTGATTTAGCTCAAATAGATCTGTTTCCCTGGAGAAAATTCTTCTAAGTTAGATGCCTCTGCTTCACAGAAATGCATCAATTTACCTGTGAATTGCATAGCAGTTGTTATAAAATGCCTATCAGTAAAGATTTCAGCAGATCATTTTGTCTTATTTCTACACTTCCATTAGCTAAAAGTGAAAGACCCTATGTCTAAACAGGCAGGCTTGTCTTTGTTATTCTGCAAATGTTGTTAGCAATGCATTTGATCATCTAATTTATTGGTCAGCTGAGGCTGTATTTCAGTTCTCCTAAATTGTTTCTCCTTCCAATAATTGCAGTTATCAGTGGCCCCAAGAAAAATAAGACTTATTTAAAAGAGATCCTATAGATACCAAATGTGGAAAGAGAAGGATATTGGATGACCCCAGAAGTTAATCAATATACACCCATGAGCTTGATTACCAGTCATAAAATTACTGATTTCTTTAATCCAGGAACCCAGAGCCACTCTTCATGAGAGCAACATGGGTTAATGAAAAATCTAGGCATAACATTTTTCAGAGATTAGAAAGGGGAAGCAGGAGGTAGCAAGGTATGGGTATGGAGGCCTTAGTAACATCTGGAGAAGTAAGCATGTTTCAATTCATAAATACAGATTCCTTTTAGTATGTAGTTGGATGGAGGTGGTGCTGAGTGAAAGCTTTCAGAGAATGTTTCCACTTAGGGTAGTATATACACAAAGCTTGTAACTCATTAAGTCATCAAAATAAAGTAAAACTCCATGGCCTGGCAATATGACTGGCAGCTATCACAAAACACAAAGGGTAGAATTCAAGTTTATCATCACAGATCAATTGTATTTGGAAGAATTTTTTAAAAACTCTTCTTGCTCCCTGAGTTTCCAAGAATGATTCAAGATCTAAGGACATTTGTAAATCAAACTGCTATCTTGGACACCACCCAAGGGTTATGGACAGATATGAAAGATAGTAGACTTTTGATTTTACCCACAGTCCTTTGAACTTCTTGGTGTATTGGAGTCAACAGACTTCCGGTTTCAAGTTTTATCTCTCCCATGTATAAGCTTTAAAGTATAAAGCAAATCACCTAAACTTTTTAAGCTTAGTTTGTTTATCTTAAAGCTGTTGGTAATACCTGATTATCTGGAGGACTCAAACCTGCCTTTTAAAGTACCCAAAAGAGTGCCTCTATACACTGGATGCTCAATAAATATTATTATTATAACTACTATTATTACTGGAAGCTCCTACTTTACCAACACTAGAGGAATTACAGTTTACAGAGTCACTTGGAAATTGGACGTTTTCTTATCTGGTAATTCTATGAGGCAACTGTGGATGAGGATGGAGGTTCAAGCCCACTCGCCACCTCCTAGGTACTAATGCAGGAACTAAACAAAAGTGGCTGCCTCCCACGAAACCCAGAGGCACAGAAGAGTGGGGTTGGTCATTGATATTGTAACTCCATGCCTCCCCCATCAGGCAGGTTTCAGGCCTCAGTGAAACCTCAAATGGGAGAAGGAGATGGGGAAAGAAAGAAAAATAATAATTAAATTAAAACCCTTGGTTTTTAATTTTGAACTCAGGGTTTTTCCCTATAAAACACCCCTGCAAGAAACTCCTCTTATTACTGTTCAAGATGTAGGTGAGACCTAATATTTACCTAACACAACTTTAACACATTAATGGCCAAACTCCAAATTTATATTCATTAAAGGTATTAGAAGTTATTTGATGCTAATAAAAAGAAATATATACATATATATTGCAACATAGGACATCAGAGTGCGTTACAACTGAAATGTCCTTGAAATAGGCTGTGGAAAACATGCTGGTCTAATTAGTTGTCAGGTATCTATGGAAACAGTCATATATTTGTCCTTAAGCCAGACAATCACTTACTCATTTAATAGCATGCAATTCACACAAACTAAGCTTGGTGCTTATCCACATTAGCTCCTTGCAAAACATAAAAAAAAAAAAAAAAAAAAAAAAAAAAAAAAAAAAAAACAGAGAAAGCAGAGAATATGAGGAAAATTTAAAAATGGAAAAATGGGGGCCTGTTACAGTGGGATGGTGCTCTGCCTAAGGGCCAAAAGTTGATTTTATTCACATAGCATTGATTTTGAATGATCCCAATGAAATACCTCCCCAATGGTGTAGCCGTGGAAGAAATTGTGTAGCATGCTTCAGCTACATTATGGGTTAAATGAGTTAACTGGGCTTTTGTTGAATGGCCTTGTAACACAGTAACCATTTATAACAATTTCTATGGGAGGCTGCTTCCTGAATTCCAAGTACTCAACTTCTGAAACACAGGCTCTGCGGGACTCGGACTCCCTGTATCTTCAGAGGAACAACCAGGTGAAGGGAAGAAGCTCAGGAAAAGTGTCCTGAGATCTGGGTTCTAGTTCTCCCTCTCACACCTATTACGGGAGTGATTAGAGTCTTTTCACTTCTCTGGACCTCAGGTTAGCTGTAAAATGGAAAAAGTAGCAAAGCTTCGGTCTAGAATATAAGCTGCACCAGGTCAGAACTACGCCTGTCTTAATCACCTCAATAAATATTTGGTGAGTGAAGGAATGAATAAGTAATTGCCAACCTCCCTGCGCTGTAAGCAGATTCAGATGGGGTAATGCATGTGAAAACAATTCAAGAAGCTGTAAAATAGAATACAAATGAGCGACATGATAATTATAACCTATTGTTACAGGCAGAATGTCACCTTCTGTGCATTCCATGTAAATGAGAATGTTTGTGCTGGTGCTAATTCCAACGGCTGAGTAGATGTTCAGACTACTAAGTGGTACAGATGGGCCATGCGACCTCGGATAGCAGCAGGGGCTGGGGCGAGGGGGACCAGGTTGGAGAATGGGAAAGTAATTAAGAGAAGTTAAATGAATGGGGACTTTGGCTGGAAAATGGGCTAATTAGACCTAAGGCCTTAAGGCAGGTGAATACAGGTCCATGGATCTTATAAAGTCTCTTCAAGAACCATGCCAAAGATTATAAGGCCATTCTGCCTGAGCCTGAGCAGAAACAAAGAAGAGCTATGCCACAGAGATTGGATTCCACTCTAGGCAGTTAAAAAAAAAAAAAAAAAAAAAAGACTGCTGCTTGGGCAACCAATTAAGAAGGTTATAGAAAGGGCACATGTAAGACATGGGATTTAACATGTAAGGGGAACGCAGCAGAACTCAATCTGATCTCTGCAGCACCACTTCCCAACATTTGTATCATTTTTGCCTGTTAATAATAACTCTTGTGATTGAGCTGTCGGGTGCACCCGATGCTAATATTCATACTGAGCTGCAGAGAAAGGGCAGAGCTGACATTAAAAGGGAAGGCTCCCCATTACAGTGACCCTGGAGTCTTCGGCATGCGACTCAGGCAGCCAGAGTCTCGTTTTCTACACATTATTCAGAATCATTCACAAATGTCTTGGGTACAGACACAATCAAGCATGCTTTTGCAGGGCATGATTGTGGTATCTATAAATTGAGACCAATCAGCAGCTCAGACCTGGGCCACAGCACAGGCAATGAGGAGTCAGACTTTCTGATCACTACCTAGAAGATTCAAGTGTGTGCCCAAGTTGGCAAAGATTCCCCACAGAGCTCCTTCCAATGATGACCCTTCTCCCGCCCCCACCCTGCCGTATCAAGGTAGATAGCCACCTTTCCTGCTCCAGCAACCAACTCTGAAATGCAATCTAAAGTGGCTCTATATCTACTTCAGTGGAAAGCACTTAAAAGAGCCCAGGAGAAGACAAAAAAAGATTCTCTTTTACATTACAGGAGAGAGGGAGAGAGAGACCGAGAGTGACACTCTTCCCCCTGAGTAGTCACACAAGACATTTTTCTGTCATTTTTCAAGTTTCCCATCCCCTGATGTCAAGTTAATACAATACATATGTTCTCATAATGCAAGGTATAACTCTTCAAGAGTGATGGGAGCATCCTGTGAAAAGGGCACAGTGCAGATTCCAAACCAGAGGCGCTTGCTCCAGCAATGCCACCACCTCCCCTGGATGAAGTGCCTCAAGAGCTCAAGCCTCGGTTTCACCGGTACATGAAATAAAATAACACCTGCTTCCTGCTCCCCAGGGTCGCTGTGTGAATCAAAGGAGATAGTATATGTAAAAGCACTCTAAGAAATTAAAAGCATGCTCTCCAAGCAAAACATTGATTAAAGGAAACCTAGTCAATCAAGCACTGCCCCTTCTATACATAGTGTACTTATTTTTTTCAAGAAACAAACAAATACATATAGTTATCAGTGGGATGAATAAGTTCTATTAAGCTCATTGCAAAAGTTACAAAGTTTTACAAGTTGTCCATATTTTCTAAACCCAAATTCCATATGGGTCTTCTCTTTGTGGCTGGATCCTCATCTAGAATCTGTGTAGAAAATAGACTCATTGGGTCAGCCCTAGCATGGGGGTCCATAGTACGATTAAACAAAAATTACTGTAAATTAGTCTGGGTATTCACAAGACGTTTTATGTGTGCAATCTCTCTGAACCATTTCTCATTTCTATGCTTAACACCTGATCCAGCCAAACTGCCCAAGTGAACGAGAGGGAAGCACTGATACTAGGGCCATAACTCTGTGAGTTCATTAACAGTGAATTATTGTTTTGAGCTAGGGTTGGCTTCCAAGGCCAGAATTGCACCTTCTAAAATAACATTCCTGACACCAGCAGAAAAGGATCTTCACAATTCTCACCTTGAACTCAAGAGAACCCCTACCTCATCTGTTACATACTCTCTGGGTAGGTGACTCGCTCCTGTCATTTTTACCTTTAATCATCCCCCTCACTTAGGGCTCTTGCTGGTGGGAGAAAAGGACACACAGCACAACATTTCTGAGCAGGTAAGTAAATGTCTAAAGGGAGGCAGGGCCCTGACCAATATGGCTCAGTTGGTTGGGCATCATCCTACAAAGCAAAAGGTCACTGGTTCAATTCCTGGTCAGGGCACAGGCCTGGGTTTCTGGTTCAGTTCCCGGTTGGGGTGTGTATTAGAGGCAACTGACCAATATTTCTCTCTCACATCAATGTTTCTCTCCCTCTCTCTTCCCCTCCCACCCCCCTTTAAATAAACAAGCAAACAAACAAATAAATAAATGGAGGCAGGAAGCACCACATATCCCTGGCAAAAAGCTTGTTCTTTGTAGTGTTCTCTGATGCCATGGACTTTCCCCCAGTTTGAGTAGAACCAGATATTGGGACCCTACTGGGCACTGGGCTCTGTGACATGCATTATCTAAATTAATATCCTCACAAAGACTGGGAGTTAGGTCAGGGATTTTGATTTTTGGTATAAAAAGAGATCACTATCAAAAGAGATTTTGATTCATTAGGCCTCTTGTACCTGTCTTTTAAAATTATATAACGGTGGGTCTGAGCCTCCTCACGGCTGGCAGTAATATCCTTGTTAATGAGAGCAGATATTACACAACTGTCATGATGTGCAGGCCTGTCAGATGAGTGCCCCGCATGCTCCATCCCATTTGCATTTTACAACAACATCATGTGGTAGGTATTAATGTTACCTACATGTAAAGAAAAGAAACCTAAGATGTTGAAAAGCCAAGGGACTTGCCAAGGACTACGGAACTAGTAAACATCAGGGCAGATCCGTGCCCCATTTCCTCTGACTCTGAAATCGGTGCTCTTTCTACCTGATCAGCTGCAGCAGAATCTGAACTTAGAAAATTCAGTCAAAGTATTTATGTGAGGGACAATTTTCTTACACTTTCTCACCTAGAACATTAGCAAGGAAGTCAGATAACTTACTGCTATTATTATTATCATCATCACTAATAATAACTTCTCCTGGCTAAGCCCAAGGCCCAGGTGTGGTAGCATGAGTGCCTGAGGCAGGAGCTGCAGTGAAAATGGTACAAAGTATTAGGGGTGTCAGTTGGGAGGGTGATGCTGCCGCAGAAAAGGGTACCTTTGATTCTCTTCCCCTTGGGCTGTGACTTGGCAGAAAGCCACTTCCCAACACACAATTAAGCTAAAACTTAACCTCTGGCCCTCCACCACCTTTATAAATCTCCCTCCGAATCTCACTCTGCCAAGGACCTTTACACAACAATACCTGCAATACTTTCAGCTTTCAAGGACCCTGCCCAGGCAGCCAGAGACACCCACCGCACTCCCTATGTAATCAATATTATCATGCGGTTAAAAGATAATCCTGACACCTTAGATCCTTGAAAGCTCCTTTGAACCTGAAATAGTTCAAAGCGCTTTCGTTTTGGTTCTTTCCTCCTATCCTCACCACATCTCACGGTTTAAGGAAAGAAGCTATCCTTCCTTAGTCCCGTCTTCCACAAGCCTGAAATCGCTACCCCTTCCCCTCATGTCACAGGCTCAGAGAGGAGCTGGCCCTGGACTTGTGTTCCAATGTCGTTTCAGTCCTTTTTTGGTGTTTCTGGTCTGCTGGTTTGGCCTCCTCCATGGCCTATTGCCATCTCTGTCATACACTGTGGAAACCCAAGAGCCTGGGTGCAGAAGCTCTGAGTTCTTCTCTGTGGGCTCCACACAATGTCCCTCCCACATGCTAGTGAAGGGATGCTTTCTGTCAGCAGCACAGACAGGTCAGGTTGGTTCTTTCTAGAGAGTGTGTCGAGCTCACTCTGCACTTTGGGTGCACACCCTCAGCTGTGGGCAGGACCCTGCCTGTGTGTTAACTCAGCATCGTTTGTGAGGTCCAGGCAGTGAAGGGCAAGAGAACATGCACTGGGAACACAAGGGCGACACAGCATCATAGGCAGAAAGGATGCAGGCACAGGATAGAAAAAGGGCCTGGATGCAGCTGGAGAAAAGGGCTGGGAAGGACCAGACAGCACACCAGGACCTGCCTCTAGTCTGGGCTCAGAACCAGGCGCCAGCCGCTAGAATGCTCAGGGGGGCCATTTATCAAGAATGAGCAAAGGGGATCTTCCCAGAAGGAGAACCCAGGCCAACACAGGGAGAGAGCACAGAGTGCAGGGTTGGCCCTCCAGGGACTACATACGTGATGGGACCTCCTACCACCCCGGTTGTGGATCCTGGTCTGGCAGGCGGCTAAGGAGATTGGGAGAAGGTGAACGACAAAGCAGAGCAGTCTGGGCCACAGCCAGCACCGCTGAGTCTGGAGAGCCTCATCATGTCCATGCTGTTCCTGGCGTTGTTCTTTGTTGCCATTAGCTCAGAAACTCAGAAAAGGGCTGATCCTGCGGCAGGACAGGGCCTAGTGATACCTAGACAAACTCAAACCAGAAGAGAGTGAGGACAAGCACCCTGGCCGTTTGACACTGGGCTTCTCCTAGCCAGATGCCAGGAGTGCAGCTGCAGGAGTCAGCCTCTTGGTTCTCCATCCAGGTGAGACCGGAGTCCGGGCCGTCCCCACGGGGCTCTGTCTTTAGGAGCCACCGCCTGGGCTGGACCCAGCCAGGGCAACGCAGAGCCAAGGCAGCAGGAAGGAGCCACTGAGACCTTGAGACTGGAGCCCGGCAGCAACAACACAGACAGATTTTAAATACACTTAGAAGGAGAACAAAGAGACAAATGAACAAACACAGAACAAATTATTTCTGCAATTGTTCAGCACACGCTTCAGTGTGTGCCACTGAGTGGCACTCAAAGGAAAGAAGCAGCCCAGGAGCTGGCCACCTGTGTCCTCAGGGCTCCCGGCCACTGAACCCCTCCCTAAGCAGACATTTGGTGCCCAGGCCTGGCCTTTGCCAGTAGGCTTTGCACTGAGAAGCTGTGTTCTCTGTACTTGAGTCCTGGTTACCTCTCTGCCTCATTTCCCTTCGTTTCTCAGCAGAATCGGTTTGGGCAGCAGGTGGCGTGGGCTGGACCCTGGGCTGCAGGGCTGGGCCTCGTGCCTGTCTTCCCAGGTGTGGGGCTGGCTCTTCTGCACTCATGCCTTGAAAGGTCACCCTCTGACACAGAGATTGGCTTTGCACAGTGCTTCCAGTTACAATAGGATTTAGTAAATGCCTCTGTGCCGTAAGAGCTGAGGATTCTGGGGACAGAATGGAACTAGCTGTTGCCTGTTTACCAGCAGAAAGAGGAGGAAGGGGCTCAGCTGTCAGGTGCCTCTGCTCGTGATTGCCCAAGACAACAATTCCATCTCTCTGGCTTCCTGCAATTGGGGATGAAGAAAAATCAATCTAAACAGAGACTGGACACAGTCATGTAATATGTATAACCTCGGAGTTTTTGTTCTTTTCTTTTGCCTATTTCTTGGATGATTTTTTTTAAAGTATAAGCCTGACGTCAAGCTTACATTAGGCTTTAGGCTGTAGAATAAATCAGGAAACACTGACATCACCCTATGTAAGCCATCCTTAAACAGAGAGGGGCATGAGGGGTGTTTTAAGTTTACAGGGTAAAAGCGTGACTATCATGGGACTCCTGGGCAGAGGCAGGCCAAGGCCGAGGGTCTCTGGCAGCCAGACTGCCTGCCTTTCAGCTGGGACCATGTGCTCTTCCCAGTGGCTGCTGTTCCAGCCTCACCTGCTGGGCTCATCCACCTGGCTCGGGCTCTGAGAGGGTGACCTGCCTCCTTCTGAACCTCTGCTGCTGGTCCCAGGAACCTGTGTATACACATCGCCTGGTGACCCTGCTCAGAGGCATCTAATGTACAAGTGCTGTAGGTCTCAGGGGAACGCATGACCATGAGCTCCTAGAAGCATTGCTCAGAAGTCCTCATGGCCTGGAGCACATGGCCACGAAATTTTTAACCTGTTCTCATGGCCCTCGCCTCTGACCTACAGCCTTGGCGAACCCTACTCCCTTCAAACTGTTTTCAACCTGAAGGTCTGGAGTTTCCGAGAGGTGAAGTAACGTCCACAAAGCACATGGTAAGTTGGGGACAGAACTTAGCATAGGAGACAACATCCACATGGACGGCTTCTGGCTCCTTCCGGAGACTCAGGAGGCACCACCCTTTGTGGGACAGAGTTCTCCTCACTGCTGAGGGGTCAGACAGACCCTTCCCACCCAGGGCTTCCCAGAAGGCAGAGCTCTGCTCCAGCCATGCCCGTAGAACTTCAGTTCCTTTAGTTACAGAGGCCCTTGAGACCTTTAGAAAGGTCTAGTGGTAATAAAATCAAAGCAATAATAACCAAATGATAGTAATGGTGATGTGGCAGGTAGAGATTGTTATTCAAATTGAAAAAGAAAAAATGAGGCTGAAGTTATTAGATTATTAGAAGTTAGTACATTGGCCACAATTTACAGCCATTAAGAGTTGGAGCTGGACTTGAACCGAGGGCTGTCTGGCTCCAGTCCCCACACTTTGGATGGGAGGAAAGAGGGAAGGAGAGCTGCTAAGCAGGCCCAGCCATCCACTCCCCAACTGTACCTGGAAAATGACACAGACAGAAGCACTGAGCAGTGCTGGGAGCAGGGTTTGCTTTGACCTGGAAAATGCCACCTTGATAGGCTCGGCATCTCTGGGCTGGAGCTGCAGGGACGCTGAGCCAGGGTCAGGGTTGCAAGTCTACCAAGGCTGGCAGGCCAAGCGGGGAGTATGGGAGTGTGACAGTTGGGGTGAGGGTGACAGGGCTCATTCCAGCCCTGAAATTGCACAGCGTGCCCCTCAGTGGAAAAGTCTGGATTGCTTCATGCAATTTGCAAAGTTTGATCCCTGCGATGGCCACGTGTCCTCCGGCGCACAGTCCTGCCCTCCACAGGTGTTGCTGCATACTCAGTCACTGAAGTGAAGAGAAAAGTCTACAGAAACAGGCCCAGGATTCCTTGGCCAGGTAGCTCAGCTGGTTAGAGCATCGTTCCAATGTGCCAAGGTTGCAGGTTCAATCCCTTGTCAGAGCCCATACAAGAAATAACCAATGAATGCATAAATAAGTGGAACAACAAATCCCTGTCTGTCTGTCTCCCTCTCAAATATATAAATAAATTAATTAAAAGTTTAAAGAAAAAGAAACAGGCCCAAGATAGAGCTTTAGTTTAGAAGCATCTTAGCTTCATAAATTTGGACAAGCCTCAGTTTACCTCTTTGGTCCTTCATTTCCCTATCTTTATAGAACAAACTAAAATCCCAACCTCCTCTCACTAATGAGAGGACAGAATGAGATGCCGCTGTGAAAATGCAGTATATTATAAAGAGCTATATAATGGAAACAAATTACTTTGGTTTTTAACTCATGGATATGTCCCATCTCCCTAGGAAATCCATAAGTTCCTTGAAAACTAGAACTGGGTCTTACGTTTTTTCATACCTCCCATAGGGTCCAGATATGCAAACCATTTACCCAGTAAATGCTTGGTGAGCTTCACCCTAGAGAAGCTTACCTTTTGGTTTGGACTACAGCGTGTTCGCAATACGATGCAATGTCCTGAGTGACCTGTCTTTATCTGGGGGAGGATGGCAGCAGACGAGCCAACTTGGGGGGGAAGAATGCAAAACCAAAGAGTATTAAAAATGCGCTCCCAGGACAGAGTAAATGGGAACTCAAATTGGAGACTTGGGGTATGCCCACGCACAGTGGCACCAGGATCAGGGTCCTTGGGCAAACCTCTGATTCATAAGCAACCCCAAGCCCCCAATTTAAGATCCCTCCTCAGTGCGGCTCGCCTCCTGAGGTAGCCTGACCTGGAACAGGAAAGGGGATTTGTGCCTAGTATCTTCCCAGAGAAAGCAACCTGGTGTTGCAGGGGAGGGAGGGGCTGGATTTAAATCACCACATCTAGTTCTGAGTCTTAACCCAGCAATTTAAAGCTGGTATATTCTGGAACAACAACTTTTTGAAAGTTTTGAGTGTTCCTGTTCTCCTCTAGAATGGAAAGTACACGATACGCCTCTCATTCTCCCCTAGTTCGGTAATCTAAAGGTGATCTGCAAACAGTGCACTGACCGGAGGTCCTAGGTTCACAAGGAACTTACGCTTAAGGTTAACTAATTAGTTTGAACATTAAATATCTCTCTATCAAAATACCTATCATTTTTTAGCAATGATTTCACTCTGAAGCATCCGTTTTAACTCCAACATCAGGACGGGCCTGCCTGTTCCTGCTCCACAATCACGCGCCACAAGCCTTCCTGCGGGTCCTATTCCACTGGGCTCAAAAGAACAGAGTTACCTGCTTTTAACAAACACACTTAACTCCTCTGCTCATAAGCCCTCAGAAACAGAGTCCTTAGAAAACCAAATAGAAAAAGAAAGAGGCAATGAGTAACGTGTATTTCATAGAGACCCATTGCCTCACTCCCATCAAATTCTGTCTGGTTTCTTTCAGGCCCCGGGGCTGCGCACCCTGCCATATTTCCACAGCTTATCTCGGCTCTCTAGCAGAGTTAGTAATTCATCCTGAGAACTAGACCCAGAGGCCCCGCTCGGCGAGCCCACCCGTGGCGGGCCCCATGCGTGAGCGCTCTCGCCCTGTGCTCCCCTCTCCTCCTCCTCCTCCGAGCGACTTGGCAGGATTTATAGGGCTGTCCCAGTGACACGCCATCTCAGTAACTGCAGAATGGCAGTTGTAAAAAATCCCATTTGCCAGGGTATTAGAATCCCATTAGTACTCCCGCTGGAGAAATAACCCCGACCCTTCAGAAGGAATTAAAGATATCCGGGCACCAGCCTTTGGAGTGTTATAGGCCCTTCCCCTGTTTGGATGATCACACCACCTGACATAAAGCCTCAGGCACCAGATGTCCTTGGTCCATAAACCCCTTGAGAAAGTTCTAAGAATGATGTATGAAAGGGCCTCGAGTCCCACAAACAAGCTCCAGAGTAATCACAGCAGGAACTGACACAGGCCATCTGATTTGCCTGTGCTGGAGGAAGGCTGTCAGCGAAGCCAGGCCGGGAGTGCAGAACTCAGCCATCCGGCAGCAACCCTGAAGGCCGTTACTCTCTCTCCCTGCGCAGACACCACGTGCAAGCCGTAGCTGACAGCAAACACAAACACTGACAAACTTCTCAAGCACGTGGCTTGTCAAGACAGAATCACCTGCACCACAGAGGTCCGCTGTTATCATATCTGGTCCAATCATCTGGCTTTATTAAGGAAGAACCGGAGGCTCAGAGAGAGGAGGTACCACGCCCAGGACCCCACAGCTAGCTAAACTGTAGTCTCCTCATTCCCGGACCGTAACCCCCTTCCAGTGAGGGGATAGGTTCCAGCCTGTTTGGTCTTTGGCCCACGGGTTTTTCTGGTCACGAGCTTCGATGTCCTGGGTGGCTGTGGGTCTACTCCCCATGTGCACATGAGAGTGTGAGTGTGTGTGTGTGTGTTTGGCTAACACCCTCCCAGTGCAGACGCTTGATGGTGAGATAAGCACTGAAGTCGAGGAAGCCGGTTTCAGAACCCAGGCTTGCCCTGTTCGCTTCGTGTGCCCAAAGTGTTCAACCAGTTTCGATGCTGGTGTGTTCCTCTGTACAAACAAGCATACCTAATGGCATTGTGTCATTTTCAGCATCTTGGAGGTCTTGTTAAAATGACAATTCTGACTAAAAAGGTTTGGGGAAATTCTGCATTTTAAGAAAGTCCCAGCTTACAGAGATCACTCTTTGATGATCGAGGTCATTGGCTTTTGTAAAAATTAAATACAATGAAGCATACAAAATCCTTAACACAGTGAGAATAATTCTTCAACAAATGGTAGTTATCAATGGTTTATTTTTGAGCTTAAGACCATACACCATAGGTTCAAGAACAGTTTTAAAGATCTATATTCTGGAAACTGAGCTAGATATGCAGTGACACCCTGTTATCTGAACCTTGAACTACTTCTGTGTGACAGTGCACATTGTCCCTATTCCTTAGATGCAGTGAATGAGGCCCGCACGGTGAGTGACTTCCACAGTCAAGCGGGAGGTCGATTTAATGACTGTAAGACCAGATGTCATTCTGTCCACTGCAGGCACAGAGCAGCATCCTGCCTTCAAGTGGACATCATCTGCCTATTGTTGGCTCGGATAGCATTGCCGAGGATGAGGCAGGTTGATTTCCACATGTGTGTGTCGATTCTGAGGCATGAGCCAGAAGAAGGGAGGAGGCGCAGTGCGCACAGGCAGAGGAAGTGGAGGGGAGGGCAGGCTGGCAGAACAGACACACGATGGCAGGGAACCCACAGATCAATACATAGACCCATATCCAGGGAGGCTGACAGCTGACGGACGTGCACCGACACCCAGAGGGCATGAGCACGCACAGACCAGGGAGGGTTTGACAAAGCTGTAAATCCAGGTAGAGGTAGAGACGGACAGAGAAGCACACACGTGATTTTGACAACCCCATCTGTGAGCAAGAGAGCCCTCGTGCCGTGAGAAATGGACTCCAAACTCCATTTGGAGCTGGAACAGGCAGTATGTTGGTGTTATTCTGTCAAAGCCCTCTGGGTTCTCTGCCAAGAAACTTAATCCAAGAAAGCCATTCCTGCCCAGCCCCGAGGGGTTCAGCAGAGCTGAGCCAGGGGCTGCAGTGCCACCTGACTGGAGGGCACCCCCACCCCCACCCCCCGCTATCAAGAGAAGAGAGGCATCAGTGGTGGCCTCTGGGACCTGAGCCCAGTGGGTCCACATTCTGAAGTCAGAGGTGGGCACAGCTGCCAAAAGGCAGGCGGGGCTGTGCAGGAGGGATGGAAAGGGCAAGTCAGGGCAGCTGGTGGGGCTGACACAAGGTGGATTTGGGGTGGAGGGGCGAGTCAGTGTCTGCCGGGGTGGAGTCATAAGAAGGGGGCCAGGGGGGAGCTGCACGGCCAGATGGACCTGCCGTGAGTGGTCCCCGGGAGTGTGGGTCCCAGCCAGGCAGGGAGTGCCTTTGTTGGAACTCAATTTCCCTTGAAGGCCATGGCTCAGGCCTTGCTGCTGAGACCTGCCTGTTCTGGAAGCACTAACAGCCCCTTTGTGGTCGATGCAGGGCTTGCTGATGGCATCTGAGTTAATCCCCAGCCTGGTTCACTTTGCCTCGAATGGAACAGCTCGGTGGGTTATAAGGAAATGCATCATGATGCCACCTAGCCTGAGTTTAAACTTATAACCTCAAGTATCAAGTGGGCCTGAAATTGCCCATAACTCTGGTTACAGTTTCCCAGTAAATTTGTTTTCCTTTCTGCCAGAGGTGAGCACCTTACGGCCCCTGCTTTCTCCTTCAGCTTCTGAACCTCCTCCTTCTCTTCTTTTCAGTAAACACCTCACTTATATCTCCAAGGAGCTGGGAGCAATCAGAAAAAAAAAAAAAAAAAAAAAAAAAAAAAAACCCAAAAGCTGTAACAGTTCATCTTTCCCCCCTAAGTCTACCCCTCACGTATCCATTCTACTGTCCCTTCTACTTCCCGTGAGTGAGCCTCCTGCTCCTGCCTCCAGACACCCCCTTGTCTGAGCTCAGGGCCCCATAGGGTCCGCCCTGCTGTCCCTGCTCCGGACTCCGCCCCTGCCTTCCGCCATATCTTTGCTTCCTCACCACCGGCAGCCTCCCCCGCCCCCTTTGCTGGGTGATCCCGGTCAGTGTGCACACAGGGCCGGCTAACGCTCTCCATGGTCTCCCAGGGAAAACAAAGACAACCAGCCTCAACCAAAGGCCGCCCCGGACCACCGAGCAGGTTCTGTCTGCCAGTCCCACCATCACGTCCCCTCGAGCAGAGTTCAGGGACGCTGTGGCAAGATACCTTGTGGTGAATACGAAAGATTTCTGTCTTGTCGAAGCTAGCGGCTGGTTCTCAGTCCTCACCTCACTCAATCTGCCCCTCACACAACAAATTCATTCAATGAGTATTTTGTTAAGCACCTAGGAAGTGTCAGGTCCTGTCCTGGGGGCCAGGGACGCGTCTCTAAATAGACCAAAGAGGGGAAGGGCCCTGCCCGCTGAAACTGCATGCGGGTGGGAAGACTCCCGGGAACCTAAACCAGCACACAGTGCCTCAGTTGAGTGGAGGGAACCAGTGATACTGGGAAAAACAGAGCCAAAGACAGGGGAGCGAAGCCCTGCCCAGACTAGAGCCAGACGCGAAGCAGCATCTGCCCAGCGGATCCCTTACCCCTCCCGGATCCCTTTCACTCCCTGCCGTTCTGGGGTGGCATGCGCTCCTGAGCTCCTCGGCAGGTTTCCCCCCGGTACTGCGGGGCCTCGCGCCTCCTCTCCTCTAGTCTCTGTCTGCCCTGCTCTCTGCACGCCCCCTCTGTGTGCCCTCACCCAGGCCGGGGCTTCAGAGCCATCGGGATGTTGGTGTCTCCAGCCCCCGACCTGCCCTTGAACTTCAGCCTGTACATCTCCCATGCCACAGCATCGTGCTCACAGCTGCACATGCGCCCGCTCCCCTTCGAGCCATCCCCATTTTCATAAGCAATGTCACCCTCCTGGCGGTCACTCAGGCCACCCGTGGTGGGCACTGAGTGCGTTCCTGTACCCTCTGCCCCACAGTCAGCTCCGCAGCCAGCGCCACGTGACTGGCCCTCTGACTCAGAGGCTGAGCGTTCCCACCTCAGCATCGCCTCCTGCTGGACTGGCGAAACCCTGGTCATGGTGCTCCCGATTTCACTCTGCCGAAACCAGCCAGAGCGACCTTTCAGCATCAGACCTTAGCTTCCTGCTCTGACCAGTGACGCCTCCCCCCCGCAGTGGCCACCCCCAAACCATATGTGGCAATAGAACCCAAACGCCTCAGCTGACCTGCCAGGTCCTCTTGTGGGGGTCCTGCCGCCCTTCTGAACTTCATTCCCTGCCATGCCCCCCCTTGCTCTTTGGGGTCCAGCATAAGAGTGGATCCCAAATACAACAAGTCTCCCACCCTGTCCTCTGCCTAGGACATCCCTCCTACAGAGATTTACACAGCCAGCTCCTTTTCACTGCCCCAAATTACCCCTCCGACAGCCTTTGCTGAGCATTCCCCCAGCAGACGCCCCCTCCCCGCCCCGTCTCCCTGCGTCTCTGTCCCTCCCTCATATCTGGGCAGCACTCACTGCTCTCTCTGCAAAATGTGACGTGTTGCCTGTCTCCGCATGTGTGCTGCCTGCTCGCCTCACCAGGATGCGCGCGCCACGAGGGCAGGATGCTGCTGCCTCTTGGGTTGGACAGTCAGCCCGGCCTGGGAGGCAGGCTGTCTGCATCTGATTTCCAGCTGCACCGCTAACTAACCGTGGGGTCTTAGGCACATCCCTTCACCTAGAGAGGTGCCTCGGTTACCTCATCTGTAAAATAAGGGTAATAACAATAACACCTCCCTCGTAGGGACGTTATAAGACTTAAAGAGATAATAAATAAACACAGAACATGTGGACCTGGGGGATATTTACTCACTGCCTGTCTGTGGAATACATAAATCTTATATCCTAATGACTCCCTCAGGGAGAGAAATATAAAAAAGAGTCAAACACTCTGTTTATTGCTATTGCTGTCTGTGCCTGCAAAATGCATAACCTGGCCAAAAAAGGGAAGGGACGTGTGGAGTCTTCTCTCAGTACAACTTTGTGACTCATGGCTCGGGAGGGGTAGTCGCTCCCTGAGATCCACTGCAGCCACGAGGGGCTGAGCATGTCAGGGAGGTGACATTCCGCAGCAAGATAGTCATGGCTGGGCTGGAAATGGGACCAGGGCAGCACCCCCGCTAGGGAGGCCAGGGCTGGGAGAACAGCACAGAACTTTCAGTCTTCCCAGGGAATCCCCCAGCGCCCACCACTTCCAGGGCCCCATCGTACTTTGCGTAGCCTGTGATGGGGGCCAGAATGCATATCACCCAGAGGCTTCATTGGCAGCAATGTAGCTTCTCCAAGAGGGCACATAATTCACAAAGTAACAAAAGGTAAGCAAACTAGTAGCGGTATGTCTACAGCTGATGTCCACGCACACATCAAAGTCACAGGATACTCTCAGAGCATGTGAACCTGGGTGGAGAGGAACCTGATCTGTTGTAGCGACTGGAGATTTTTTTCTCCTGATTCAGAAGGAATTTAATATATTTTTTAAAATAAGAAAAGGCCAGCATAGTTAGAGAATGGTGGGCAGGAGGGAGCTTTGGGGCAATGAGACTGGAAGTCACAGAAGTTAGAGAATTTTGAACTTTTTCTGTAAAAGAAGCCAAATTAGAGTTTAAAACAAATGAGCCCTGGATGGTGTGGCTCAGTGGCTTGAGCACCAGCCTGAGAACCAAAGAGTCACCAGTTTGATCCCCAGTCAGGGCACATGCCTGAGTTGTGGGCCAGGTGGCCAGTTGGGGGTGCGCAAGAAGCACCCACACATTGATGTTTCTCTCCCTCTCTTTCTCCCTCCCTTCCCCTCTGTCTAAAAATAAATAAATATAACAAGCAAAGGATATGATCTAGTTTATGTTTGAAAAGGATATTCCGGCATGGTGTGGAGAATGAATTGGGCAGAAGCCAAGTGAGGTGTGGAGAGACTCAGTAAGCGGTTGAAGTGGTCCCGGCGGCAGAGCGGAGTGGCGAGGCCCAGGGGGCTGACAAAGGGGGTGGAATGGCCATAAGTAAGCAAGGCCCTTCCCTTGACCTTTTTCAACACCATCTTAACTCTTCGAAGTATTTACCGCTAAACCCGTTTTACAACGAGAACACTGGGGCTCAGAGTAGGCGTTCTTTGACAAGGTCATATTTGAAACCACATCTAGAGACCCCAGGAATGTTTTCTTCGTCCAGCACGTCACGCGCTCCACAGAGAATGTGTGGCACCATCGATCTGATGCTGCCTGACATTCTGCTAAGGGATTATGGACACTCGCTCTGTGCACATAACACTGTCTAGTGCTACGTGAGCCATAATAATCATCTTGCTTTCTTGTTTACCTTCCCTGAATGTCAGAGTGACCTTTGAGTACTGGAATGGAGTGTCCTGGGGACCACTTGGCCACACGACGGTGCTCCCAGGATGCCAGGACCAGCCTCCTGCCACCGCAGAGCACACAGGTCACATCTCCTGCCAGGAGCTGCCACTGGCAAGACAATGCCAGTGAGTAGCGCGCGTCCCAGGAGCCACCATCCTCCTGCTTACCAGCAGGTGCCTCCAGAGGAGGCACGAGAGAAGAAAGGAGATCAAGGGAGGAGCGGAGCAAGGGGCCGCCCCTGGCAGCTAGGCCCTGCTTCCCAGCCTGCCCTGCCCAACAACGCTCCCTTGCAGACCCAGCGCAGCTGCCCCAGGTGGGAAGATGCTGCTCCGGCGTACATAGAGGCTGGATGAGGAGGCAGGCTGGGGAATTAGCATCCGTAATGCAGCAAGACCACAGGGATGGAGCAGAAGCAGAGGGAAATAACCTGCTGTGATTCTTTTCAGAGAAAAAGGAGGGACAAGGTCCCAGCCCCAGGGCAGAGGTCAGAGCCATCTGTAGGACTCAGAAGAACCTTATCATAATCATAATGAAAATAGCAAAAGGGTCAGTAAAACAACAATACAAAATATTTAATATCATTCTAGTATCTGTTAGTAAACACTCAGTATATACTAGCTACCTGACGAGCAATATGTACATCAATCATCCCTATTTGATGGCATGTGAAACTGAAGCTCCGTCCTGTCGGAAGTCACATTCCCAGGATGCGGCGGAGCCAGGAGCTGAACTTCGGTCTGTCTGACTGCAGAGCCTTGCTCCTAACTTCTAGTCAAGGCTGCCTCTGTCCCCAGGCAGGCTTTAAAGTGCTTGTACCACCCACAGCACCAAGGACGACGTGAGCTCGAGAAGGACCTGGAAGCACCCATCTATGGCAAAAACCAGAGGTGGGGGCGGGGGAGACGGAGGCCTCACCACCAGGGGTTGGCATGGAGGAGAGGAGATGGGAATGGAACGCTCGGTCCATGACCAGAGCAGCAGCTAGAGCCACGTTTCTCTTTCAAAACCTGAGAGCTTTGCTGTGAAGCAAAGCCTGGCTCTGAGTTACCAAACGCCTGCTGGAGAGGATTCAGTGGCAGCAAATCCCATCTCTGCTCAGGAGGGAGCGGGAGGGAGAGGCATGGGGCGTGACGTGGGCCCGGGATCTGTGGGCGGCTTTGCTGTGTGAGCAGGGCCCCACAGAGACTCTCCGCGCCCGTTTTGAGTTGCTGTCATGATTCCTATTATCTGTGCTAATGATGTCAACATCACCTGGTTTTCGCTGACAGGGTTGGGGGAGGTGGCCATTCTGCCAGGCGGGAAGACCAGCATGCCTGCAGCCCTGCACCAATTTGGGATTCATGTCAGGACTAACAGTTTCATTGAATGGATTATTGAACCAGAACAAGCTAAACACTCCAAATAAGCTGATGAAGATGCTGGGTCAAGATGCTTCACCTGGTGAAGAGGGCTCTGCCATCCTCACCACTCAGCATGTGCTCCCAGGGGATCTTGGGGCCCCTCTGGGGGAGGGGGTGATGCAGGGCAAGAGCTAGAACTGTGGTTCAGGCCCCAGCATCCCTTGCTCTTGGCCTTGCTGGCCCCTGACCTGACTCAGGTCCATTTCTGCTTTGTCTGTAGGCAGGAACAAGGCCTGCTCTTTGGGGGTAGGCCCATTTCAAGCTAAACACCACTGTCCAGAGAGCAAAGGGCCATTCACAGGCAGGACGGGAGAACAGCTGCAACAGCCTGAGGCCTCCCCTGTCTCAGACACAGACTGAACCCCTGCTGACTGTCAGTGGGACCTTAAAAGCATTCTTTGGGGCAAGGGGGTGAAATTCACTGCCCAGGTTTTTCAGCCACGAACCCTAAGTCTCAGACAAGGACAGGACCCCAGAATGGCCCCTGCTCCCTAGCCACACCCGGACAAGTGCAGTGTCAGGAGAGGGAAACAGAGGGAGCCGTTCCATTCTGAACATTTGGCCAAAGACCACTCACGTACCACCACAGAAGTCAGCTTGCCTTGAGTCCTAAGGGGTTCATTTTCATTTTTCCTTTCAGCCAGACATCTCCCATTTACCTTTCACTGGAGCTGGAAAACCATTCAGATTTCTTGCAATCACTTTGCAAATTCTTGGCGTCCGTTTTGATGACATGGCACCTCTGCATCCTCAGCGGTCTCTCTGGCTAAGACAACTACCCCCTGGGGAAGTGGGGTGAACCACTTTGCACATGGGCTGCTGAGGCACGCAGTAATGTGCAGGCTGTCTGGAGCAAGACTATGAAGCGGACTGGAACCTAGAGCCGTTGCTGAGCCGAGAGGAGGGCCGTTCCTGTGGCAGGAACACTGCTTTGGAGCTGAAATGTGCCACGGGCGGGCTCTGCGGGCCACCTCTGCCCAGCCTCATTTTCATGCCAGCTTCTTCTGGCTGCTCGCCCAGGCCGCTGCACATGATCTCAGCACCCGGAAGAAGGGAGGTGGCAAAGTGATGCTGGGTGGGGGGAAGTTCAAGGGAAGCATCCTGGGAGAGGAAAATTTGCAGGGCAGAGAGCTGGAGCCAGGAGCCCGGCAGACCGCACGCAGCACAGGGGACGAAGGAGCAGGCCAGGGCTGTGGGCACCTCCTCCCAATCAGTGTGATTGCAATCAGCCTGACAGCCGGTGTGCGGGGTGCGCTCCACGCTCCACCGAGCAGGCGAAGACATGCAATCTGCAAAACGCGTGTCAAAATCACAAGCACAAACAACACAGGAGGGGTTCTTGCAGAGGTGGCCTGTTCTGGCTGTCCCCTGGTGACCACGCTGGGAATGAGGGGCTGTGGGTGGAGGCCAAAGACCCAAAGAAATGTGTTCATTGGGCACCAGGGCCGGGGCTCAGAGTTGGCCCAGTCAACCCTCAATCAGTCTCTTTGACTACTAATTTTCCCTCATGTTTTTTTAATTTAATTTACAGCTTCCTTCAAATACCAGTCAATGAACCACTCACATTTCCTCCTCCAAATACCCTTGAAAATGTTGAATTATGCAATTAAGGGTGGCATAATACAATAACATACGGAGAAATGTTGTCATACATATTTAAATGAAACACACAGTCTGGGGAGGGGGAGAAGAAGAGATTTCTCAGAGCTGCCTTCACCCAGCTCTGGTCACAGCTCCCCCTTCATTATTAAAATTCTGCCATCCACACACACTTCAAAAGGAACATCCACGGTGGGAAGTAGCCTATAGGAGGCAACTGAAAACACCAGACCAGGTCTGGGCTTGCAATTATTCAAAGAGCAGTCAATGTGTAGTGGATTACCCCTTTCATGTATTTATGCATGATTCATTCATTCATTCATTCAAAAACCTTGTCAGGCTCTGCTACCTTGAGAGAGACCATCCCTGTGTGTCTGGGTCTGTCCCAGTTGTAGCACTCAACCATCAGAGACTCAGAAAAGCCCTTGGTCCCAGGCAAATGGGCTGACTGGTTGTCCACCATGAAGCTGTATTTGCTTGGCTGACAAGTTCATGAAGCATGGCCAGTCCCCCCTCTGGAACACTTTCTATGACAATGTCAAAATGAACTTCATAGTTCCCCTGCATCACCAGTCACTCTGTCACACAACACCTTCTGTATTGCTATTGCCACACTTCCCTCCCAGTCGTCCATCCCCCTTACCCGCGCCATCCCCCCAGCAGTTCCTCAAGGCCCATAGTGTGTCTTAGTTATAACTGTATTTCTAACACCTCATAGTGCTTGGACGCATTGTAGGCATGCAAATATTTATTGGCAGGAAAACAGTAATGGTGAAAATAATAATAATGATAGTAATCATTTATTAAGATTTTCTACATGCCTGAAACATGAGAGCATAGCCTTAAATGACATACAGAATTTTAATTGGTAGAGCTGGGAGAAGCACATTCTAGAAAGAGAGAATGGTGTACATGTTGAGTATAGTACTTAATAAAAACTAGGGAAATAGAAATTGTTGTATGACAGACACTTCAGAAAATAAAAGCTATTTTAGGACAAATGATTATAAGTTTCTAAGAAAATAAAGTTAAAATGGGGGCTACAGAGAAAAAATTGGGATGATATGTCAGATTGGTTCAACTGTAGATGCCACAAGCATGAATATTAGTTGCTCAGCCTTGACTGAGCAGAAAATAGAATCCCAGTACAGGTTTCTGGACAAAGGAGTTGGGTAGGGAACAGTGTAGGAAAAAGACCCTAGGGTTTATATGCTTTTAAACCCAAGGTTTGCTCTGGCTTAGCATGGGAAAAGTCTCTGCGTCTTCCTGGGCCTCACTGCCTCCTCTGAAATGGGAGCACTCCCGTCCAGCTGAGAGTGGCGCTGGGTCGCAGGTGATGTACGTGAGCCACCCAGCACAGCAAGCAGTCAGCAGCAGCAGCAGCCTCGGCAGCTTCCCCCTTAGTAACATCGCCACTGAGGAGCTTATGGAAAACTAGTCCAGTGAACTGCAGGGGGAAAGAGAGTTCTCCCACTCCTAAGTGGCCACCCACGACACTACGATCTGTACCACCTTCTAGGTCAATTTTAAACAGAAAACAGTTAATGAACAGGGCTCTTTCCCCATAGTTCCTTGGGCCATTTTAAATACTATGGCTATTATAACACCCTTGTCTGTGATCCTGAGACTCAGGAGACACAATAATCATTTTATGTTGTCATTCATCTATTCTTTTATAAATACTTCTCAGTTCTCACTTGATTGTTTGTTGTTGTTTTCTCCTTTCCTTCTACACGTTTGTTACTTTCGGTTGAGATGGCAGTTTACAGCGGAAGAACATTAATTTCTTCAGGTTCTTCCCTCACTGCCCAGGACAGAGCTCCGTGTGTCTCGATGCTTGTTCCCTGCAAGAGAGCGGTCACCATGGGACTACCAGCCCTCGCCATGTGGCCCCAATGTTTTTTTCTGCTTGATATTCATCTACCCTATGCTCCAGCCACATCAAGCCACGTAAAGTCCTTGAGCCCACCATGCACTTCCAAGTTTCTGGGTATTGGTTCATCTTCTGCTTTCCTAGCATCTGAAGGGCCCCGCTGTCATCAGAACTCAGTGAGCAGATTGGAAACACTCGTGAAGGAGTGAACGCTGCTTGAGAATTTGGAATCGGAAAGCCAATGTGGTCTGCGCTTAATCTCTCTGACTCTGATATTTCTCTTTGGTAACATTAGGATAATAATAATAATAGCCTTTTATAAAGATGTAGACATTATTGCGTTATTATTAAACATAAAGATGTTTTAGAAACTGCAAAGTGCTATAGCCAAAATGTATTAATCCACAGTGTGACATAATGAAAAGCAGACAAGAGCTGGCGTTCGGTTCCAGTACCACCACTTACTAGCTGGGTGATCATGAATAAGTCACTTTGCAAATGTGGATTTCAATTAATCACCCATAAAATGAGAGCAGCAGCAATTGTCCTGCCAACTTTCAGGGCTATTAGGGTTGCTGGTGAGAAGCTCCCTGTAAAATTGCTCAGTAAACTGCGTGTTGCTCTGGTAACGCAAGGCAGCGTTGCAAGTGGTTAGAGAAGCTGCCCCCGCTGCACCCCACACGGGCAGCCCACCCCAAAGCCTGTCCCTGCCCCTCTCTGGCTGCTTTCCCTGGTTACAAAATGGATAGGACTGTGGAAACTCTTACAGGGTTGTTGGGAGGGTCAAATAAGTTAATCCATACAAAGTGCTTGAACCAGTGTCTGGAACAAGAATTGAATAAGTGACTTAAGCTTTTATTGTTGGTGTCCCTACCATCAGTATTTTGCTCTCCCTGTGCTGGCAGATCCTGACTAGGCTTGAGTGCATCCCGTGGCCCAACGGCACTGGTCCCATCTCTGTCTCAGCAGCCAACAGGTCAGGAAACTTCCCTCTTGCTTTTTTCATCCCTCATATCATCTCTTCTTGCTCTGGTGTCCTCTGATTCCCTATCTACCCAGAGATACAACCCAGATAGTCATTTTACACTGAGCATGCTTCCTCCAATGCTGAGAGATAGCATAGTGCCATGATTTTATTAGTTAATATCTTATCATTGCCTAAGAGGGAAAAATCTCTGGTGTAAGTACAGACATGGCCCAGATTCAGTGGGGCCTGGACCTTATACGGTTTTGAGGGTCTCATTAAGAAAAACAAAACAAAACATGAAATTACAAATAACAAAATAGATATAAATCAGTTTATTTAAAATGAAAAATCATAAGCTATAAATTTTAAAAAACAAAAAATTACCCACAACTTCAGAAACTTTAAAAAATGACATTGCTATTAAGCTCCCCAATATATTTCAGCAATATTTTCCCTCCATTCTTAGCTATATAATTTGTATCATGTTGTTACATGGTTTTATCGTATTTTCTGTAGAAAGAATAGAAAGCTAGATCACTATATCTTGTAGCATGGTTGATTTTTTTCAACTGATAGTTCAGACCAGTTGCTTTCAGCTTCCCAAACCATGATTGAAAATGTCACATAGGTTCTCTGGATTTCAGCCAAACCTGGAGAAATCTCTCTCTCTCTCTCTCTCTCTCTCTCTCTCTCTCTCTCTCTCTCTCTCTCTCTCTCTCTCTCTCTTTCATTTGTGTGCTATGATATTGGAAGAATTTTCCTTAGCTCCCTACCATTCCAACCTGTTTTCCTCTACCTCCCTTCTATATATTTCCAATGCTAGGACCCAAAGGACACGTTCATACTACAATGTTACATCTGGGTGACACTGGGTGTCTCATGTAGGCAGTAGGAATGTTCCTAGGAGCCTCCCTACATCAGAACATCTAAGAATTCAATATGCATGAAGGAGACTGTAAAGTACATAAAGTAAATTAAACGTATCCCCAACTCAACCTCTTAGCTGGATCCCAAAATGCTGTGGCCATTCAAATGTCACTTGACACAGAGAAAGTGATGAACGTTATGTCAGAATAACAGTAACAGAAGTCCTGGTTAATTGCAGTCTTATTTTTCCATAGTTTATAAAATATATTTGACCAGGTGACTGTTTTCTTAGTGCCTCTTCCAGGGCTTTGAAAGGATTTAGTCCAGTGAGGCCCTATTTCTGTTACCTACTGCTCTACAACAGTGTGATTCAAAACATAATGGGCTGAGACCTTCTTAGATGCCCAGTCCCAAAGGAGCGCCCAGCTGAGCGCAGCCACAAGAATGACCCCGCATCACCATGTGGAGCACAGTTGAGTCATCCTGCTGAGCCCTGTACTGACTGCAAAATCGCGAGCAAGTACGCAGTTGCTGTTTTCAGCCATTACATTTTGGAAAGGTTTTCTGCTCCATAATAGATAACAAAGACAGCAACAGACCATTACATTGCACCCTGACATGTGGCACTGGGTCTGGGTGGATGTGTCAGGCGAAGCTGGAAGAGGAGAGCATTAGTAGAGGCTTCAAGAGCCGTGCAGTGAGCGAGCACATTGCAAATGTGGCCAAGGAGATTTCCAGGCAACATGCTGAAGATGCCAATTGGCTTATTTTGGTAGCATATGTTAGGGCACTGCACACACACACACACACACAAATGCCAAAAAGGAACTGATTAGTTTTCAAGCAAAATTTAGAGGAAACCCTGGGGCCCCAAAACAGTTTCTTGAAGTGGCAAAGGATTCTCAAATTAGGTACTGAGACCAAAGATCAAATCAAGGTGTGTCTGGAGGACCCCCTGTTAAGATCTCTCTGAGACAAGAGGAATCCTATGAATCATAAGAGTGGCATGCAAAATGGAAAGAGGTCAATCTCAGAAAGAATTGTGCTGGGGTAGAGATGTGGAGAAAACCCCAATTAGACTGGTAGAGAGCACCCAATATTTTCAAGAGCTTTGTCCTGAAGCGAGAACTGCCAGGTTGGAAAGAGGAATAGGAAAGTTCAAAGTGACCAGAGGCATTGGAGCTCCCAACTTCCTGTAGGAAGAAACCAGGTCGAGAAAGTTTTTCAGTTGCAAGTGTGGGTTTTTGCTTATGAAAAAAAGAAGAATAGATTGAAGAGGAAAACCAAGAGTTCAGATGGTGGAACCAAGAGCAGTGGATTAGGAAACCCTCACAGAGACAGAACTGGGTCCTAATCAAAGGAAGTCTTTTCCCCTAGGAAAGGCGAATGGGCAGCAAATGCCTGTTCAGATTTTAGAATTGCTGTGGACCAGTAATGGCTATGTGCTTCCCATTCCTCTCCTTTTTGAATGGGAGTTTTTTTGCAATTATCCTTTTCCTGTATTACCATTGTATTACAGCTAACTGTTGAATATGGGGGAGCTGAATTTGTATTTTTCAGTTCACAGTTCTTTAGCTAAACAAGCATCAAACCCAAGGAGCTTCATGCACATCTCTACCCATGACAGATCATGAGATACTGGACTTGAACTTGACACCATGATGGGATGAAAACTTGAGGTGTCTTGGAAAAAGGTAAATATAGTGTCTGCATAAGAAGGGTGTAAATTGCTATAGTGAGAAGGCAACTGTGCAGGCTTTTCTGAAGAGAGGCCCCAACAATTCTTCCCACCCTGTGTGTGCATGCTTCTCCTCCCATCCTGGAGTCTCTATTTCCTCCTCTGGAGCCTGGGCTAGCCCACAACTTTCTCCAACCAATAGAATGAGGCAGAGGTGATGGTGTCCCAGTTCCTGAACTAGGATTGTGAGGCCTGACAGCTTCTGCTTATGCCTTTCTGGAAGCCAACTACTATGTAAGAAAATTTAGGCTAGGATATTAAGTGATGATATGGAGAAAAAGAGAGAGAGAGAGAGAGAGAGAGAGAGAGAGAGAGAGAGAGAGAGAGAGAGAGAGAGAGAGAGAGAGAGAGAGAAACCATGTGCAGGGCAGCTCACCTCCTTTTTCCAACGGAGGCCCATGCTCAGTGCACTTCCCCCTTCCCATGCACCATCCGGTATATCCTTCCGTGGCCTTCTATTACTTCACCATCTTCCTGGAAGGAACTGAGACTATGGTAGACAAACGAAGGCCTGGGGTACCGAACAGAGCACGTGCCACCACCTCGGAGGCCCTGAGGCCTGGAGCAGGAAGAGGGGGACAAGGCCACAGCTGGGGTGCAGGTGAGCTGGAAGCAGCCAGTGCAAGACCCGGGGCTGGGGCCACAGGAGGTCCTGGGAGGCCAGACAGCCAGAAGTACATGCCCAAGAGCCCTGAATAGCTGCCACCAGTGGGGATGGCCCATGACACCAAGGACCCAAGACATGCAGGCGGGGCCCTCTTGTATGTTTCAGACCCAGCTAAGCTCCCAGCTGAATGCAGCTCCATGAGTGAATCTAGCTGATGGTGTGGCGAGCAGAACTTCCCAGCCAACCCATAGAAATAGAAGACATAATGAATTACATTTGTTTGAAGTCATCAAGTTCCTGGGTAGTCTATTATTCAACAAGACTTCATGGAAATAAACCTTAAAGGTTAAAATTGTATCAGCTTCATGGAATATGCAGCTCTGGGTCCAGAGCCTGGGGAGGAAAGCATGACTCTTCTACACGTCAGTTGCATGAGAAAGGAGCACACGTGGGCCCCGTGTGCTCCTGGTTCTCCATGGCCAAGCCGTTGACACACCGTTCGCTGCCATTCTCTGCTCTGCTCCATCTCAAGGAATGCTGGCCTACCAGCGACATCACTTCCTCCCTTGCTGGCTGGGTCCATCAGTGTCTGGCTAATGCCTCACAACGGAAGTGGCCTTTTCCCTGTTCCCTTCATGGCTGCGGTCCTGACAGTGCTAAGCCTTCCAGGTCACAGACCCTGGCAGGCAGACCCTTTTTCCAGACTCCACCTCTTGGCTCCAGTTACATCAGCTCTTCCCTTTTTTCCTTTAGGTCTAGAGGTGGTAATAGCTTCCCTAGAGTGTGAATCACTAGGTGCCTCGAAATTCCTGTTGGAGTTTTTACTCTGTCTACAAATTCTGCAGATCATCCCTTCATTATCACATCTTCATTTGAAGCAAGTAGAATTCTGTTTTCTGCTGTTACTCTGACTGATATACTCCTCTATGGCGGTTACCAAATTCTGAATCCTAATTAGCAGAAAGAAAAATAAACATGAAACATGAAGTCATAGATACTGGATTTCAATCTCGGCTTTATAATTTCTTAGCTCAGTGACCTAGAACTAATCAATTAACTTATCTGAGTCATAATTTCCTCAACTGGAACTCGGATATGATAATAATCAACTTCATAGGTTTGTATGTGTGGCACTTAGTATTTACTAAGCCCTTAGTCCTGAATATGCAACTTATTAGGCACTGTATTTAAATATATCAAATGATGGAGTTAAAGTTCCTTATCCCTTCCAGAGTGCAGCAAGTATCAAGACATCAAGACTATAACAAGAGTTTAAAATAATGAAACATAAGCCTCAAAGTGAAATTAGCCTGGCTACCATTCTGGCAGGTTTCCAATGGCTCAGGAAATGGTAGCTCAGGAATTAGGAAGAGAGGTTGTCAGACAGGCCTTCCTGGTGGCGGAGCTGGGATCAGACAACAGGAGAAACAGTGTCCCTGTGCTGGGGCTTCATACTGATGAACAGGTAGGTATGTGTCTCTGCTGAATGCAGAACTGGTGGCATTAAGATGGGTAAAGACAATGATGTGTTTTTGAAAGATCTTCTCTTTGTAATCAGAGGGCCTCTCCAGCTGTTTCTGGGCACTATGCATTATTTATGGCCCATCCAGCGCTGGCATGTCGCTATTTGTCTGCTTTCTAAGAGGGGCTGCAGAGAAAAGAATCTGGGACTCAGCAATTTTGAGCAAGGCTAAATGAAAAGGCAAGGGAGAAAGGGAAGTTGGAGAAGATCGCGGATAGAAAGGAAAAGAAGAAAAGGGAAGAGGGCGGCAGTTGGCCACGGGTGATTGGGGTTCTGCAGCCTGCCTGTGAGAGAACTTAATGCCTGAGGAAACTACCTCCAAGTTCCAGCGGGTCTGGGAGAAGGAATTGTGTGGGGTTCGGTAATTTACGTCCCTGCCCTGCCATTTCCAGACCAGTGGAACTCTATTTCGGAAATCCATTTCTGCCAGGCTCCAAAGGGTTACTCAGAGGCTGAAGTAGTAGCTGAAGGTGAGAGAGCCAAGAGACACCTCCTCTGAGAGTTTTCTCACTGTGAGGAGAAAAGACGAACTGTGGCTTGGCCCCGGGAACCTGAGATGCAGAGGCCTGGGCTGAGGGATCAGCGACACAATCGAATTCCTCGTGCAGCTGGCTGTAGTGCAGGCCATAGATGGCTCTTCGGCCAGGAGCTGGGACGTCGGGGCCCTGCTGGTAGCATGGATCAGCAAAGCTGCGTCCACTCCCACTTCCACTCTTGGCACCCAACTCACTGCCAAGTACTGGAGGCAAAAGACTCCCATGTTTTCCTTCCTTTCTGATCATATGCAGTGATGTTCCTGTCATTATCATCATCATCATCATCATCAAACACCAAATCTTTGCCAAGTGCCCTTCATCCTGTGTCAAGGAACTAATATTAACTGAGCCTCTAGTAAAAGGTGGTTGCTCTGCTTGGTGTTGAGATTATGTTAACTAAATTAAGCCTGCAACAACCTTGTCAGATGTTACAATCCCCATTTTTACAGAGGATATAACGTCCTTAAAGAAATAAAATAATTTACTCAAGGTCACATAGTTCATCACAGGCAAGGTGTGGGTTAAGCTCTAAGCCATAGGTTCTTCAAGAAAAAGAGACCAACACCTTCCTTCTCTCTTTCATAGTCATGCCCTTGAACCTGCATTCAGCCTTGGAGGTCATTAGTCACTGATAAGATTCCATAATAATATGTGCAGGACAGGAGCTTGGGGTCAGCATGTTCAAGAAAAGTGGAACACACACCTCAGCATGGGTACGTGACACCTGGAGGCAAGCTTAAATTAAGTCCCAGCTTCCCAGTGGGGCTGGCTGGAAAGCAAGCTGATCTTCCCTGGTATCCAAACTTTGTCTGCAGGAGATGCTGGATACGAAGTTGACTAATTGCTAATTTATAGCCTATTCTCAACTTCAACACACATCTTCATTCCTTTTAAAAATTAATGATCCTGCCACACATCCTCAGGAATGGGGCGGCTGTGGTGGTCAAAGACCAAGGCGTAGGACTCTTCTGGGGCTCTGGAAAGTTGCCATCTTTTTTGTCCTTCCAGCGCTACAGTTGGCATGCCCCTGGAGTTGTTGAGATCGGATGGGGCAGGATTTCCATCCTACACACAGGCCTGCAAAATCATCTAAACAGAGGGCATAGCATGGTGCCCAGTGTGGAAGGGCCTCTTGCCATTCCTTGTAGCCTTCGCTTGGAACTGGTCCCAAACTCTCCCTGTGCCACTATACAAGGCACAGTCTACCTCCCTCCTTTCAGCCCATTGGTGTTAAGTCAATCACAGATTTGCATGGGAACAGGCACAAGTAAGTGTCTCTTGATATGGTCTGGGGATCTGATGCCCTGGTAGTTGTAAGTAAGAAGCATCCCTGGGGGAAAGAAAAGGTTTCTGGTAATAAATGAGAATTCAGAAGAAATATGGAATAAAGTCACCATTACTGAGCCCTGGTTTGGTGACAGGCTCTATGCTGGTTGCTTTGCATGTACTATTGAATCCTTTCACCAGCTCTCTAAGGTAGGTATAGTAGTTCTCACCCTACTCCCCCTATTCACTAGTGTGAGCTCATAAGTTATTTATCCAAGGCAAGAAGGGTTTGGGTGAAATTTTTCATTCAGATCTTTAATTCCAATGCCCCTGTTCAATTTCTGTTTGACTATCATGCTTCCTGTTCAAAACTGCGTGTTTGAGTTTATGGGCCTGGTCTGCTGTCTGCAACACAGAAGATCCTTTGTATACATTCATAGATTGGATGATGAGCGAATAGATGAATATTATATAAGTGACTGTAGGACTTGAAACCCACACTGGAAGGGTAAGAGTGAAGTGGGTGAGCCAACTCTCATTCCTCCTGGGGAAGGGACAGTGTCCACACCGGGGAAAGAAGCATCCCATGTGACCCTGTCACTTCGCCTGTGGACGGTCCACCTTGGATGACTCAGGAATGGTGAAGCGTGTTAGCCTCTCGTCACCCATGTTTCCCACCTTGGCCACCGTCAGCTTTCTTGCCAAAGAGGCAGAACTGTGTCCTCCTAAAACGAAAGGTTTGGCCTGCAGGCCCTTAACTGGCAAAGTTAAAGAACTCAAGCATTTCTCCTTCTCCAATATTAGCATTTGAAAAGGAAAATCAACTCCCGGGTATGTGCCAGTCTTGTATCTTTTACTGGTACCCTGATAGTCTCACTTTTCAATTGAAAAATCTTCCTTTAGTCTCCTTTTTATTTTAATACAAAATTTCCCAATAAGAGGAAGTCACTAAAAATGTCTCTGGCATAAAGCAATTGCTATTTGTGTAGACAACAGGACACAGAACACAATGCAGGCAGAAAATTAGCCTTAATCACTGCTTTCTTTCAGATCTGCCTTAGATGTCTTGAAGCCCAAGAGACTTCCCAGAGAGTGTGCCTCTGGGACTCAGTCCCTCCTCCTATCATTGCTTCTGGTTTTGTTGCCTCCGACAAAGAAAATTAGGGCACTGTGGTTATTGAGATGCCTGTGTTCAGCCGGGGAGATGTTCACACAGAAAAGTGACAGTCACTGCATATGATTTTGGATGATTCAATGGCTTGAATTATCTTACAGGTTTGTTGAGAAAATGCCAACGCTGGCAGCACCATGCAGACATCTTCTCCTTGTCCTGCCTCTCACCCCCCATTGCCCTTTTGTTGGGTCCAAAGAAAAGGGCCACATAAGCAGAGGAGACCCCCAGCCATCTGAGACTATTATGCAGGAGGAGATGCAGCAGAGAGAGACGCAGCTGTCTTTCTGCTGGTTCCTCTCTCTCAACAAAGGGCTCAGAGTAACTGTGTGCGTGGAGCTGGGTGTGCGAAACCTCCGAGTCCCCACTGAATTCCTGCCTCTATTTAAGAACTTAATTTTCACTTTTAACGGCTCTCCTTCTTCATTATTCTCTTTTATAAAAATTCAAACTTTTACCCAGGGTTGAGGTGCTTCTTATGAATTTGTAACTGAACAAGTACGTCTCTGGCCCTAGAGTTTAGTTTTCACATTTAAGAAATGGAAAGGCTCTATCTTCTTCTGAGAGTTTATGTTAAGGTGTAAGTAAGAACGCATAAAACTGCTGTGTAACCATGAAGTCTTGAGGAAATGTATGTTAGCACAGATAACATGGAACTTCTGGATATTTAGCTATTTTTCCCTCACTCTGCTTTTTGAAATTAATTTAGGGAAGGTAGCACCACGAAATGCATTTCTGACTTCAAGGTCAAGAGAAGGAAGAAGCAAAGTCATTGTCCTTGTTTGAACTCCCCTCAAAGTGTCACCTTCAGACTTCTGTTTAAATATGTGAATTCAGACAGTCCCAGAACTGCACCTGACTTGGTCTCAAGGTGTCCTTCACAAAGTAAAGCACTCCGACAGTGAGGCATAATTAAAATTAACACCAGTGTTTATCCTTCTCTCTCTAAAAATACTCAAAGAGATCTGATTGATAACCATCAACCCGACTTCTTAAAATTTCACTTTCCCCTACTTCTGCTTTTTCTCTCACACATCAAACAGAGCTGTCTTGAAGTTTCTTTCTTTCCAATCCCAATGCCCAACTTTCCCCAACAAATCACACCCACGTTGAATTTTACTTTTTCCCCTTTTTCCTTTGTCTCTGCTTTTTCTTTTCTCCCCTGAGTTGATAACCCCCCTTTGCCCTACTCCAGTTCTGTTGATATCTCTAACCTGCATCCAAAATTTGCATGACCAAAGCTTATCACATAAATTTAGCTTATGGCAAATGTAGAATCCTTTTGGAGGGTAAAGGGAATAAGAGAAAAGGAGACTCTTAGGTGACAGAAATAGCATTCTTTTTGTCACTCAAGTCAGGGCGGAGGATTGCAAAGATTCACATGTTAATTATTCTCATCATCATCAAATATGACTGAGGACACATTCCAGAGTGGTTAAAGATTCTATTTCAGTTCACCCAGGAGTGTGTAGAAAATGGAATACCAGAACCAAACAGGTGAAAGCAGGAGGATGTCACGCCTTTGTCAGTCTGTTGGATGAAAACGCGAAGCAATTTTTGCCCATGAATATGCATCGTGTATATGTCTTAGCTATCATCAGCAGCACTCAGCAGATGGCTGGTATGTTTTGAGATCTGCTACACACTATACCTGAATATTGTGATGGGGAGTCAAGAGCTGGACAGAAGCTGTCAGAATGCAGAACACATCATCTGGGGGAGTGGCAATTCTCCATTACCCTCAATTCCAGGGCCAAAGGCCATGACCTTATAGAATATAAAAGGTAGCTCTAATGAGTAAGACATGCAAAGGGGCTTGACCATTAGTGGTCATTAATGCTCCCATTCCCAGGGCCATTAACCTTGGGTTCCCTGGCCCAGTTCCAACTAGGTTAATTGCAGCCCACCTTCTCAAATTTCCTCTTGCCCTGACAGCTGTATTCAGTGTGTTTGTAAGAAATGTTAATGGCACCTGTCTTCATTGTCAACCAGAGAATGTTGCTTGCATCAATGACTTGCATACTTTAGTAATTTCATTATGGGATGGTGTGGGGATGATAGGGGGAACTTGTAGTGCTGCTAAGAAAATACATCTTCTTTACCACACCTCCTTTCTAAATGGCACTCCAGAGGCAGATAAGTCATTTTTTTTACCTACGAGGAGACTGCCTGGTTGCATTTCAAGAGAGAAGAGAGTATTGTTAATGATGCAGGGTTCATATTGATTGTAGTCCAGATAACAATAGGGGCCACAGTCTCTGGAAAGCTCAGGCTGTATGGCAGCCGATGCTGACCGGAGGCTGATTCTGCTGAGGGGACCCGCTCATCACATAGACCCCACAGCCGTTTCTCATACTATGAAAACGCGGCGCGATGCCTGAAAGCTTGAGACTCTTGCGAATCATCTATACCTTTCAACACCTTATCATCGGTCTCATCAGTCACTGCCCCAATACTAGCTGCTTCCAAAGTTCTCCCTCTTCTTCTACTACCCAGCTCCCTCACCTGTCCCATGCCTCACACATTCCCAGTCTGGGACCAGTTCAAAGGCGCAGCTTCTCCAAGTCTTTTCCCAGAAAGCTGAACACAGCTAGAGATTAAATTCATACAAAATGTAGACCAGAGTCATGCATGTTCGCGGTCTTTGAGTGCAGAAGATCTGCAAGGAAGCTTCCAAATCCACTCATTATCTTTGCTCAATTCCCCGTTCACTTCCTTTAACCTTCACTATCCTGCTAAATGTTAACCCCAACCCCACACTCTGAGAAAACCTTTCTCCAACTTCTCTAAGGAAGTTGAAGTTGTCAAACAAGCTCTACTCAGATTTTTATCTGCCTTCCTTTATTACCAAATCCTCTATAGTAATGCACATTTTATCCCCTCTGTCATTTTGTCCACCCAAGCATCACCCTATACACAGCAGCCTTCCGATACAGCAAATACCTTCCCCCTTTCAACTCACCATCCCCGATGTACTCCATCTACACATTGCAATTAATTTGGAAATCCCCTACCCAATTTTCTCCTAGATTTCCAAAGGCTGTAATATTTTTCAGGCCCAATTGCTGGAATATATTACACTGCACTGAGATAGGGTATAAAGGGAAAAGAAGCTTCAGGGGATAGAAAGAAATGGGTTCCACTGCGATGAAGAGACGGAGACCAAGCTGACGGCTCTCTCTGGCCTCCACGGTTCCCTCCCGCATAGCGTTTTCCTAGGAATGGCTGGTTGCCCTTTATGACTCTTCCTCCTGATTTTCTGTTTTGGAAGCTCACTGCTATTTCCCACAATCTGCTCTATAGGAATCCCTTTAATAATACTGCTTTATTTTAAACTGCCCCATATTTGAAAAACTGCTGGAGCTTAGAAACCAATTTCCATGCTTATTCCAAAGCATTTGTGGCATTTAGGAAAGGTGTACACAAGCTGGACGTGAGTTTCATCATGTGACCCAAACTCTGTTTGCTCAGAGGCAGGGCAATAGACGGGGTCTGCATTTGGTAAAAACTCCTAGCATAAGACGACAACTTTCAGTGGATAGAGGAAAGGTATCCAGGGAGGACAGTCACTTTTAGAAGCAGATCGAGTAGTTCCTCCGTGGAGTTGGACACCATGGTGCACCTCAATGTATCCTACCTGACCCCACCCCTGCAATCACTCCCGACAACACCTCCTCTCTCTTACGCCCCCTTCCTGTTCCAGGTCTGGGACTAAGGTGAGGTAAATGGGGCACTGGCCTTGGTGCAAAATTGTAGAGAGTGCCTTTAAAAACTGGTAATCACGATAAACCAAAATGTAATGCAATATTTCTTAAATTAAAACTCTACAAAAAAACCATAACGAACTACCAACACTTTGAATAAAGTCAGCGCAGGACCAATTTCAGCCACACTGGAGCCAGAGGCAAAAGGAAAAAATCAGTACTACTGATCTTTTTCTACTAAAATTTTGATGTTTTATTATTCATGGGGTGTTTATGTTGAGTATTGATTTTACTTTTTAAGTATTGCATTAAAGTTTAATTCATCTTTATGACTGAGTTCTGGTGCCCTGTTACATTCTGCGCTGAGGTGAACACCTCACTTGCTTCGCCTTCTCCACACCCCGCCCGGTTCACACGCATGGCCAGTTCTCAGAGCCTCTGCTTTGCCCGCCAGTTACCTTTGAATCACTCCTTTCCCTGCATACCTGCTGCTGCAGGCCTTGTTCATTTCCTCCTCCTTTTTTTCTTGCATTAATATGATAGACCTCTATTTGGTCCACCAATTTCTATAACTCCCCCTTTACATATTGTAACCCCACTATTTCCACTATTTAAGAACTGCACAGGGCTTCCCAGGGCCTGCCATTTCCTCATCCAAGCTCCTCAGATAGTCCACCAACACTCATCTTACGATGCATTACAGCTAATAGCTCACGGTCCTCTGAGCTTCTCGTGCTCCCTTCCACTCTTCTTAGTTTATTCAGGCTGTTCTCTCTGCCTAGATCACTTGTTTCTTCTTTCTGTCTGGAAAACTTACCCCTTCTGTAGACTTCTGTTAGAACTAACAGCCCATTATTGTAGTTGTCTGTTGGTGCGTCTGTCTTTTCCACCAAAACTCTAAAATGCTTCATGAGGGCAAGGAGAATGTCTAATTCATCTCTGTATGGAAGGTATATAGCATGTGCTCAAAACAAGTTTGACGGTTATACAAATAAATGATGAGTGATTGAGTAATTGAATTATCATAGTCAGAATGCTTATAAATAAGCCTTTATTAAGCTCGTTGTTTCGCGAGGCAGTGTGCAAGGCACTAGTAATCAGTGATGGACTCAGCCCATGGGTGTTCACGGTGAACCCCACAAGTCTAGGAGCTGTCTGAAATCTACCTTTTGTCCCTCCCACCCAACACATGCATGGGATATGGTAAGCACTCAATAAAAAACCCAGTTGAGTTGAAAAGTAGGTGACAGTTTAAGTGAAAAAGCACTTGGCCTTTACAGGGTCAAGATGTCCAATTTCAGTTAAAAACTGTTTCATTGGCCAGAACTAGCCATCTTTGAAATCCCCAAGAATAGCTCAAACGCAAAAGCCATTTCAAGTGGAAGAAAAACCCATCTGGGTTAAGGGATTGGGGTTGAGTATCATAAGACAAAAACAAATGACAATGTTCTTTAGTATTCAGACCCTAAGATGACAATTAGAGAGATCCTCTGCCTATGTGTTGGGCTGGGTAGGAGAAAGGATGGGTGGGATGGGCATGGGCAAAGCCTGGCATTTGTTCAGAGTGTTCCCTGTTAGACTCTCATAATATAAAAGAGCTGTTTTCACTAGAGCATCTTGCGGCTCTTGTCTCTCTTTTTTATTGTCTTGATAAATTCTTTATTGGAGCCGCTCTCTTATAAAACTGGCCCAGAACACTCATAAACCCCTCTGATCAACACTTACAGGCTTGTCCTCTGAACATGGCTCTGGGGCTCGTAAATAACTGAGAATGATTAGGAAACAAAGACTGAACTTGCCACAGCCACGAGCACTGTTCCACCTTTACCTGCCCCTCCTGGGTGAGTGCCAGAAGGCTGGCCCACCAAGTGGCCTAGAAGCAGGGAGGCATTAGCTAATTCCTCGAATGGCTGCAGGGCCTGCGCATGATCAGCTGGGGTCTTATTGGTACGTGGATTTAGAATCTGAACTCTTCTACACACTTGCTGTCTGTTTTAATAACTCGTCAAATTTTACATGTCAGATTCATGTGTAATCTGTAGGTTAGCCTGATAAAGTGCTCTTTAATCTTGATGGTGAAGGGATTTAGTATGAATTTTCTAGGATAACATAGCATGGGCAAGAACATACCACAGGATGAAAAGCTAAACAGTAAAACTGTTAATGAAGATTTAACTTAAAGTATCCTAGACGAACTAACAATAGGGCACTCATTTCCTTTCTTTTTTCCTTCCTCCTTCCTCCTTCCTTCTTCTTTCTTTCATCCTTCCTTTATTCTTTTCTTCCTTCTTTCCACAAATATTTATAGTGAGTATGTTCCATGTGACAAGTAGATACTCAAGCAAGGATTGATTAGCAATATAGTCCCCGTGACATAGCAGTGTCTGGGTAGTAGGTGCTCAAGACGTGTGTATCAAATGTGTCTTTCTCTTCCTGCTTGTCTTCCTCTCTTTCTTGTCTGTTGATGGTAACGTAATTTCTTTCTCACTTTATTTACAACAGCCTGTAGTGTACTCAGTTGATTATCTTTATCTTTCATTTCTAAATTTTAGACATACTTTGGCCCATACTGTAAAATCCCATTAAATAATCTATTTTTGGCAGCTTGTTTTCTTTTCTTTCTTTTTTTTTTCTTAATGAACATAAGGCTACATGGGTGATGATTCTGTTCTGTATTAATCAGGAAACCATTTTTATTATTATTTTTTATTATTCATGATCTGGGTATTAGTAGAATTCTAACTTCCTGGCATCATCCACATGATTCCACCAGGTTAGATCTGTGACATGAACTGTTATATCTGACATTTCCTTGGGTCTCTTTATTGGAACACTCCTCCCCTTCCTCACTGCAATTTTTCATCATCTCATGTCCCTTTTTACCAAGGGCCTTGTCCTCAGCTAACTGCCATGACACCCTTCCCATAGTATGTAGGAACTGATAAAGATTTAAGTGCTGTAACTCCTCTCAGAGAACTTTATGAAAGATTGTCCAAAAACAATAAAACAAAGGCAATCAAAAGAATGACCCAGTAATGAAGTCAGTTTAAACTATAACAGATAACTAGGTGTGAGTTTCCAGAAGCCCCACTATTCAAACCATGTGGGTGGGCACCTACTCTGACTACTTATAAAGTTTGGGTTTGGCTTGACAAATTCATTCCCTTGTGCCTGTAAAGGACTGTGCTCATTCAACGGGAAGACAAAATAAAAAGCTGGTGGAGCCAAAGACATGGTGGAGGAGAGGGGAATACAGGATGTTGCAGGGAGAAGGCATACTCTGAGCAGAAGACTCAAAGAGATTTAACTATGATATGCTGAGATGATTAAAATTAGCATGCTATTAATATAACCTTAAGAGCAAGGGTAGGGCACAGGCTAGAGCGGTAGGCTAGGGACAAATAAATTAAACCTTTCTAGTAACACAGAAATGTTTAGACTTTGTCTGATTGAATATGGACACTCACATTCTAGAGACAGTGCTCTAGAGACAGTGCAGAGGACATGTCTGAGTCGGGTAGAGGATGGGCAGAGTGGAGGTAAGAATAACAGATAGGAGGCTATTGTAATAGTCCAAGGGCAATACAAAGAGAAGCTAAACTAAGACAGAGGCATCATGTATGACAAAAGAAGAAATTCCTTTGAATTAAAAATTTCAAGACTGATGACTGGTTGTAAATGGAGCTCTGGAAAAAGATGAATGTTGAAAAGTCTAGACTCCTAGATGGGCAACTGAGTCAGAGGAAGATGCTATAACTCAAGAAAAAAATAATTCGACAGTAAATGGGGTAGGAGATAAGGATGATGAATTTAATGTTAGATATAAGGAATGTGAAGCGCAAGGTGCCTGGGAAACACTCAGGTGACTGTCCAGCAGATGGTGGGTGTGTAGGTATGGAACTCACAGACTAGAGATAAAGATTTGGCCATTATTAGCATACAAATAGAACTTAAAAATATGAATGCAAGTGAAATTGGCAAGGAGAACATGTTGAGTAAGAAGTGAGCCAAGAGTGAATGAACCACTTAAGACGACAATTGTGGGAAGAGAGAGGGGAGGCAGGCATCACAGAAGCTGAGGAAGAAGAGCTTTGGAATGGGCGAGCAGATTAGCTGCATCAGCTGTCACAAAGATGTGAGATGCAAATATGTTCAGAGAAATATCAGAGAAACTCAGAAAGTTCTTTGGTTTTGTCAAGTAGGAGATCATCAATTCTGACTTTTAACAGAAGCAATTTTAGTGAAATAGTGGGACTGGAGGCCAGATTATAGTTGATTAAGAAGTGAGTGTAGGCTAATAAGATGGTGGACTATTCCTGTAAACAATCAGAATGATGATGAAAGGAGACAGATGAGGTGATTATTAGAAAGGGATATATGTTTCAGATTTGTGGTTAGTCTAAATGTTTAAGAAAAACTCAATAGGTTGAGAAAAGTAGAATGAGTGAATGAGATCCAAAGGAAGGAGAGGTTGAAAATGCTGGCGAGAGATGGATGAGAGGAATGGACCCAAGTTCCCGAGGAGATGGAACCAGCAGAATTTATGGCAGAAGGAGCAGGATCAGCCCTTAGCAGGGCCGGGGACACCTCATCCTCTAAGATTAGAAGGAAAGCACCCACCGCACGATGCTAGGTTGGGCGAATAGCTTGGTCTGAAATAACCACGAAGGGAATGGGAGAAGGAGCTCAATACACCCCGTCATACTGCTGTGCTTTATGAGAGTGGCCGCTCAACAATATTAGCTTCCATTTTCCCTCCTCTAACTCAAGTATGCTTCCAAGTTTCTCCGCCAGAAAGCTCTAAGTAATGGTTCACCTCTTGTTCTCCTGATGTGATTTAAGACCTGCCCATCCCAGGCTCTTTGCTGAGAGGATAAAGGACATCTTTATCTATGGCAGCCCCAGATGCTGCAGATGAACGCTGAACCTCTATAGGGAATGCGGAACAAATCCAGTCTGGTACACGCACCCTCAGCCACTGATTCATAGCCCGCCCTCCCTCATCCAAGATCTACACATTCTGTTCGTAAGCTTCATTAGGAAAATTTCTTGAAGCAATCAGCAAACCATGGGGAATTTGTTTTTTGGCGTGGAGCTACTGTGCCCCAGCCCAAGGTACCCCTGCCTGCCTTGGCCTCAGCAGGGGGTTATCAATAGCCTGCTCTCTGCTTTTGCCACTACTTGGCCCCTACCCCAAAATAATCAGAGATGAGAGGCTCCCTGTTCCCAAGCATGGTTCTGATGCATCTGAAAATCAGTTGTCTAGAGGCGGGCATCTCATTAAATAAGTTAGTATCTATTAAATGTTCTGAACAAAGCTTAGAAAATAGTAATCACTGTGTAAATGTTAGCTATTATTGTTATTAGTATCATTACTATTTCTTTTATTTCTTATAGGGCCAAAATCTATTCCATGCTTGCAGTGGAAACTCAAATATTTTGCACATTAATTCATTAATGTGATATACAGGAAGCTTAAGAAAGGGTTGAGGACTGACTGATGCCCTGGCATACAGTGGAATTAATGTGGGATTTGGAGTCATGCAGACACGGGTCTGAATCAAAACTCTGCCATCTATTAGTTCTATTTTCTTAGCCTCAGTTTTTTTACCTGTGAAATGGGCATGTTGAACACCTCAGAGGGCTATTGAAAGGAGTAAAGTTTCATATATTTATCGCCAAACACCTATCAGTTTAAAAAGAAAAAGTTAAATTCTCCTCTTTCTTTCCTCCTGGATGAAGAAAACGGTGTGTGTTGCCTGGACAGATGCCGACACCTTCCTCTGGCACCGACGTTGGCTCTCCCATACTTTGTGATTACGATACTCTCCGGTGTTCCTCCCCTCCTTCACCTACCCTGCCCCAAACACGTGCACACATGCTCATGCACACACATGCACACACACACCAACCAATACATGTTAGGTCCCTGAACAAGTGAAATCTCTAAACCAGGGCAATTGGCTTTTGTTCACGGGATCGGTCCCCTTTTCTGTCCATGTTCCCTTCGCTTTTCAAAGATGTGAACCATTTCCTTTTGTCCCTGGTCTTTCCCTTTATAATAGTTTCGTGGAGCAAGAGTGATATCCAAGAGCCCTTCCCCAGGGGACAGCACTGACACCTGTGGGGTACACCTACAGCAGGTCAGCAAAGTGGGGCCCGCTCCCCCTAGGTGTCACCCAGTTAAATATCCACACAGCAACTCCCGCAAGGGGATCCTGCTGGTGTCAGAAGAAAGAAGAGACTCTGTTACAGCCTGGGACTGGGCCAGTTTGTTGTTCTTCCTGACACACCAGGGAAGGGGGAGCCCTGGTGTGGGTGCCGCCCGTCAGGGGAGATGTTTTAGTTGCAGGAAGCCAGTTGGAATCTCCAACCAGGACATCTCGGGGCAGTACAACCACATTCCCCATGAAATCTCTAAATAAGCAAATTTTGATTCTCCTCCTCTGGAGTCATTGGTGGGAAGAACTCATGCACAGGCTGAAACCACTGAGCCCGCAGGTGGAAAGACAGGAGCTGGAGGATCTGAGTGACTCCCAACAATCCCAGAGAGCAGACAGAACTTCCAAGAGCACCTTCCTGACCCTTTCTCACACGAATGAAGGCAGGCTACCGGGAAGACCCTGGACGGAGCCTCTGCCGTTGAGGAGAGAGTGGGCTTACTGGCACACTTCCAATGCCAACTCGCCAGCAATCAGTCAGGCCGTCCTTAAGGAAGGCAAATTGACTTTAACATTGTTGCCTCAACCTGTGCGTGAGGTAATGTAGCACCTGAGACTCACCCCCTAAATCTCAATATAAACATACGTCCTCGGTGTGGCTCCTTCACCTCCACCCTGCACACGGGGCCAATTTGGGTAGGATTCTCTGTTATATATTCTGGAAGCACTCATTAATTCTCAGTAGCCTGTGTCATTATCACAATTATACAATTAGTGCAATTATGGTGTGATATCAATCTTTTCCCCATACATGACCAATTCTGCATGGGCAGAGACTGTGGCTGTTTTCATGCTGTGTATGTCCTCGTACCAGTAATGTTCTTGGCATGTTGCATGTGCCCCATTAATATCAGTTGAATAGGAAAGGAATTAAATAAGGAAAAACCTCTTTGGAAAGAAAAATAGTGTACATTGTGTTTAGAGGAATCAGAGAATTATTTGGGGGATTAATTACTCCTATTGGATTACCTGGGTCACAATTGCCTTTCTCACACCATTGATTAAGAGCTCACAATACTTTCATACAAATAATGTTTCTATTGGATCCAGTTTGGTCAATCCAACTGGGCTTTTCAGGAATTCACCGAGTGTTTGCTATGTTCCCAGCTTGCTGCGAGGCTGCAGAGGATGCAAAAGTGCACGGCAGGTTTCCTGTCAACTCCGAGCTATGGTTTCCTCAGGGACCTGAGATGCCCACTCAGGCAGCCCATGGGAGCCTGGAAATGGGTTACACAGTATAGATAATACAGGCCAGGGAAGTTTGGAAGTGTAGGTGGTAACAGGCACTGCTTTCATACTTCTCACTCGACAGATGCTTCTAGAATGCTGGCTGCTTTCTCTTTTAAGTTCACAGGTCTCTGGCCTTGTCTTTTCCCTCAGAACCTCGTACCGTCCTGCTCTGTGCAAATGACCCACCAGGGTTCCCTTGGTGCTCTGACCCCTGCTCTCCTGCCTGTGCCCTCCGGGAGTGGATCTGGGGGAGCCTTTCAGGGCAACTTGCACTGGTTCCCATTGTCCGGGCTTTGAACTTGCCAATCCTTCTTATTGCTTTGGGTTATTTCACATCTCTCTTCTCCCAGGGAACCATCTGCTTTCAAGATAGTTATAATGTGTGCCAGTGTGAGGGTCTAGAGGAGACAAGATTAATTGCTCTCTAGTTAGAAAAAGAAAAAGTAGTAAATTTTTATGTTTAGAGAAATATGAGCTAGTGAAATACAGCCAGGACATGTTGCCCAGTCTTTTATTTTGGAGTAGAATATGCCTAATACAATTAGACAAAAGTTCATTTTCTGAGGCGCCTCCTTGCTTGGGATTTAACTAAGACTCTCAAGTCCCTTTGTCTTGAAGACAACAGAGAACTCTCTTGGAAACAGGGTACATGACCTGGCACCCTGCTGTTCACTAACTTTCTGATCTTGAGCCAATCACTGAATAATTCTTAAAAATAGGGAAAATAATCCTTGCCCTACCCACAAGGAATAACGTGAGGTTTATACATTAACATGAAATGAGCTGTAGACATGAACAGGCATTGACAATATAAAAGAGACATACATACGCAAGGTGTTTTTATCCTCTGACTTTGTTCTCATTGGCATCACACCATACATAGCTGGAAGCTTTAGGGAAGTGTAGGCAAACCTGATTCATAGGATTTCCAGTCCAAAGTAGACCTTGAAGATCATGGCATCTCATGTTATAAATACAGACACACAGACAAAAGCGAAAGAACAATGCTCAGAAATACTACGTGTTGACTGTGCAGCCAGCTCAACTCTAACTCTCCTACATGCAGTAACTCATTTAGTCATCAAAACCATTCCCATGAGGGAGATGCTAATGACCATGTCCATGTATAGATGATAAAACTAAGGTCAAGTAACTCCCCAAGTTTAGTGGTGGTAGTACTGGGGTCTATACCCAAGAAATCTAGTCCTAAGTACACTCTTCCTCCTATTATAGTTAATTGCTGCCTAGAAACTGAGGGTCATAGAAGTGTGGACACCTTGCCCAAGATAACTCAGCAGTTAGGGATCAAACCCTGGTCTCCTGATCCACATTCCAGATGCCTGTCTCTCTACATGGTAGGACCCAAATCTTGTCTGGACATGTAGTAGAGGGCATGGCCTTGGGCAACTCATTAGCCTGCTCCAGATTGGCTTTCTCATCTATATAAAATTGTCATTGAAGAGTATCTTCCTCACAGTTTATAGTGAGAATTAAATGAGACCCTATATGTAAAGCACTGGGAAGAGCCCCTGGACATGGCTGTCAGCAGACTGTAGCCATTACTTCAGCAACATACTGCTTCTTTCGGGAGGGCTCATAGAGGAGATACATGGCAGCATGTGCTGGGGCCCAGAGGGCCAGCTGTGGGAGGAGAGAGACAGAGAGAGGATGCACCGGAAGTGTGTGTGTGTTTGCAACAAAGAGCAGTAGTCAGCCCCTCTATGATAAATATAAAAAACCAAAATAGAAGAAAAGGACTAGAAGCACAGACAATGTAACCCGCAATATCTGCTCTCTCACCTTGGTATTTTATCCATTCCCCTCCTTTAAATGGACAAGGAGCTGCCGCACTCCCTCACTCCTCAGGTACTGCCCACCCCTCACAGCCTCCTGGTCTGCTCTGTGATGGGTTCTGACAGCCAAGTCTGGCTGGTCAATCAGCTGCCAAGGCACAAGGATCCTGGCCTGGGAAGGAGCTGCCTGCTTGCTCCTCCCAAGGGAGCTCTGGAGATTGCAAACTTTTGCAATTGCCCCTGCCTATTCAAGTCTCTCTCCCTCTATTAACAACTCGACAGACATCTTGTCTGTGTTTCATAAATAAACTTCTCTATTTATTCAGGGGAGTAAATTAGTAGGTGTTATGATTCCAATGACGTTGACATGATATCTTCTCTTTTCTCCCCCTGCTGTGGAATCAGGAAAAGAAAATCCATAGCCCCCCGCCCCCCCAAAAAAATCACCAAAACCCAAGGCAATTACTCTGCATATCTGTTCATGAAATAAATACATACATAAGCCAACTCTTTTTTGGGGTAGAGGTAAGGAAACTGATAAATAATTTAGAAATTTCTGCTGCTTCCTGGTACCCAGAAATGCAGCTGGCATGTGCTAATACAAGGCACGTGCTGCATTCATTAGGCACTGAGCAATGTTTTAATTCTTCAACCATTAACATTATCTGCAAGAGGGGCTGTGTGCACAGTCAGATCCCAGAGATGTCAATCAACCCATTACATAGCATTGGCTTCATCATATGGGGTGTTACCTCTTATTAGGTTCTTTGAGTCAGCCAGTCAATCAGATGTGACTGAGTAGACGGGCAAGAAGGGAAGGAGGGTAAAGTGTAGGGTGTGCAGGAGGCGCAGCAGCCATCAAAGTGAGCTCTGCACCTTGGGAGCCATTGTGTTAAATGCCTGTCCTGTTAGATAAGTTTAGAGTTATCCTAGCTCATTCCTTTCCCCAACTATGCTCATCCCAAACTATCCAAAGGGATGACTCAAGAGGAGTCTATAAAGTTTAGGATGGCAGTGGTATGCGAGAGTCTCCTCTAACATCTAATTCCACAGGCAGAGGAAATAGAAGAGTTTATCAGAAGATATCCCTGCCAGATTTTCCACATTCAAGTACTATCGTGGAGTGGCTCAGAGTAAGAGGTCTGCAGACTCTCTGAGGGCTGCCACGTTATTTGGCCTCAAGGCTTTTAACCCTTTAGACTGTGACCCACAGTAACAAGTTTATTTTATATCACAACACTGCACATGCGCACGCACACGCGCACACACACACACACACACAGACACACCACCACCACTGAAGCAAAATGTTCATAAAATATCCTTACTATATGTCATGCACTTCGATAATTCTGTTCTATTTCATTTTTTAAATCGCGGGTGAAAACCACTAAATTATTTAATAAAGGGTTACAACCTGCAGTTTGTTGTAACACTAATTTGGTCCAACAGTCAGCTATTCAGGTTTATGAAAATAAGTAGAGCTGTAGAGAGGGCAGGCCTCTACCTTGAAGAAACAGTACAAAAACATCTGGGGGAAACTTTCATAATGGCCAGTTCTAAAGTGTCCCTGTAACAGAGTTCTGAAGTGCAGCAGAGTTCCTTAGTTACGTGAAACTCTTAGCATAGGTAGCTGGATATTCATAAAGAAAGGGAGCAAAGGGAATCAGACATGATTAAAGCTGCTTGTTTCCTTAGGAAGTTACAGCTTCACACACTCCCCAGAGAACCCCCGGTCCATCCCCCCAGATCGCTGGAGGGAGAGATAGAACAATAAAGGGGGAGGTGAGCACATGTACAGTAAGAGCCAAGATGGACCCCACAGAGGCCCGGCAGTCTAGCCTGGGGAAGGGATGGATTGGTTAGGGGGTGGACCAATTAGAAGACTCCAAAAGCTCTGGCAGTTAACTGGTTATTTTGAAAAAGCTCCTGCTCCATCCTAAGCCCAAGATATTATGATTAGCTTAACAAAGGAGCCCCTTCTTTCTCTTGCTTGGTAACATACACCCCAATACATTAGCACATTCTTCCCATAGCAGCCACGTGCAACTAGCAGCCACCAGTGACCCTGATGGCCAGTGGACTCTGAATGCGGGCCCTAACCAAGACACAGCTGGAAAAACAAGCTAAGTTAGCCAGGTGGTGAGAAAGAACTAGCCCTGGCATGGCACGAAATGTCCGGGCCTAATGAAGGAGAGAGTAGACTTTTTCCATGGCAGGATGAACAGGGATGGGACATTGGGAACTCCCATGATTTTGCATCTGGTGCCACAAACAAGTCTTATCACCAGACTTTATCTTCCCTTGTGGGTCTCCTGAAATGCTTCCCTTGCAACACTGCAAAACCCACTTCCACTGGCAACCAGAGCAACAGCTAGAGGCTGGGCAGATGGAATCCAGATCACTCCTGGTAAGAGCTGGTCTCCTCATGCTACCGACTTGCCATGGGAAGTAGAGAAATTGTTGTATGTCTCCATGGGAGGGAGACTTCCAAGGACATGCTTGTTAAGATCCAGGCTTCTCTGAGTTACTGTTTGTTTCCCCTTCTTTTTCCTTTTTGCCCCTCCTTGACCCTTAGTTCCCCTTATGTTTTTTCACATCCTCCTTTACCCCCTCCCTCCCCTATCTTAACTTTAAATACAAAAACATACCACTCAAATATAGCTTAAGTTTTCTCATTCATCATTTACAATTTGCTAAAGCAATTCTTCAAAGTCCCTGTAGGCCAGAAACCTAAGAGCTGGGTTGCAATCCACGTACGGGCTGCGTGTGCATGAGCGATGAGCTGGAGAGCGGATGGATGATTTCACTCCCCCCGTAGGAGAGGCTGACAACAGGGCACTGAGAGAGGAATAAGCCTGCAAATCCCCAACACGAAGAAAATAATTTAAAAGGAGAGAAGAAATCATTGCTTTATTATTTTGCTTTCAAAAAAAAAAAAAAAAAACTGCCTCCCTTCTAAGTGTATTAGTTTTGCATTTGATTCTGTTTCTCTATCAGCAATTGCAATGAGTTGAAGCCATCATGCACTCAACCACCTCATTTCAATAAAGATAGCATGTGTAGGGATAGCCAGCCAGAGGTTTCAGAGCTGTGTGTAAAGTGGCACTTCCCTGTTGAAAACACATTACAGACATTAACTAATTGTGCTTCAGAATATGCAAGAGAGAGAGAGAGAGACAAGAAGAATGGTCCTCCTCTCTGGGGGACGAGGGGGGCGCCAGCACACAGCTGCAGGTCCCCAGGGCAGGGTGCATTCCTAAGAGCCAGTATTAGGGCATAGTTATCACTTTTCTCAAACTTTCCCAATTTCTTAGGCCTTATGCCAGCTGTGTGTCTGTTTATATATATATATATTCTAGGACAGGTTACTTAAAGTTTCCTCCACTATTAATTGAAGATAATAATAATAGCTCTTGCTGTAAGAATCAAACGAGATATAGTTTGTACAAGCCCTGGACCTAGAAATTACTCACTGAATCATGGCTGACCTATTGTTAGCATAGGTAGCTAGATATTATTAAAGAAAGCAAGCCAAGAGAATCAGACATAATTAAGCATAATCAACTAGGAAACATAAAGGTGCTTTGCTAGGAAGTTGCGGCATTCAGAGGCACCCCAGGGGATCGCAGCATTGCCCCTCAAAAGGGATTAACACCCATCCCTCCCCTGTAAAGGGAAGAAGGACTGGCTTTTCAATCTTCCCTGTTCACTTGCCCATTCCATGGGAGGAGGTAAGCAAATGTTCAGGAGATGCCAAAGTGGTGACCATAGAGAGGCCTGTCAGTCTAGCCTGGGAAAACAATTGGATTGGATGCGAGACACAGAACCTCAGAAGATCGAGGAAATAGATTGGTTAGGGGTGAACCCATCAGAAGCGTGTGAAAGCTTAGGAAGCTGATTGGTTAGTGTGAAGAAGCACCTGGTCCTTCCCAAACCCATGATAGTGTAATCGAAACTAAAAGAGCCTTCTCTCTCAGTAACATGCACTTGCCGCCTTCATTCGCATATTCTCCCTCCAAAGCGACCATGTGGCCCTAGCATCTGTGCCAGAAGCCGCGTGGACATCAAGCAGGCTCCAAGCTGAGCCTGGGTACTGGATACAGCAGCACCAGCTGGCCGGAGCACAGACGGGGACTGGACAAAGCTTTGATGTGGACTAAGCTCGGCATGGCACAGAATCTCTGGACACTGGCCCTATTTCTGGGCCTGATGAATACAAGATTGGACTTCTTTCAGAGTGGGACAGATGGAGATGAGACATTGGGAATCTGGGGACAGCCTTCTATTTCCACCCATATAAATCTTACCACCAGAACTCATTCTCTTTTGTGGGTCCCCCAAGATGCTTTTCTCACAAACACTATCAGTTTGAAATATATCCTCACATCTCTTGTTTGTGTTTCCTTCCCCATCTTCTTGCTCATTTTTCCTGTTGTCTTCCTCTCTCCTTTGCTTTCTCCCCGAGGCTCCTGTTATGAACATAACCCTCGGCTGTCAGGGCTGGGAACCACTCTGAGCAGGCATCTGGAATATCAGTGATGTCTGAGGGCAAATAGATCATGCACCTGCTCATTTTGCTGCCAGGTGGGCATTGGCAAAAGATTATAGGTTCCTGATAGACACACATCCTGCTCTGTTTGAAACCCCCACTGGGTGATAGTGCCCACCCCCCGGCGTGGCAGCTCTAAGGGCCAGGCCCCTGGTGGTCATCAGCCATCTGTGGGCTATCAGCACCCATCAGGGCATCCTGTTGTGGCATTGGGGGGCAGAAAAGGGCTTCGTGACTCCAGGAATAACCAGGGGACCACCATAGACCTTCTCTGCCAGCCTAGGTACAATTCCTCTCACACAGACCTCCGTGAGTTATTCCGGTGCCTGAGTTGGGCGCATCCAGTCCTGTCTGTCTGTGCTAATGAGAGCCTGGTGCAGGATTCTGAGAAAGAAAGAGACAGTGTCTGCTGCGGAATTCAATACTTTATTGACTTTCAAATAAGAGTTAGTGCTAGCTCAGTGTAATTACAGCACCCACATAGCCTTGGATTAGTACACAGATCCCAAAGGCTAAGGCCTTAGGACCTGGGGCACGAGGGCCCATACACAACAAGGACTTCAGTTATGTATAGAGGGTGGCATAGTAGCTGGCAAAGTGAGCGAAATGTTGGGCGTGACTCTCTCTTGATGGGCAAACACCTCTTGGCAGCTTCCCGCTCCGGTGGGCCTATTATTCCTAGGACAGGACCCGCTGGGTTTTTCCCAGATTTTAGTCTGATTTAGAGATAACAGTTCCTTCTTCCAGTCTGGAATTCAGAGAAAAAAGTGGCTGGTGGCTGGTATCTGTAGCCGTAACTGAGCATGGTCATAGCAGCCCTGAGAGGTGAGGATCCAGCAGGCCGCCCATGTGTGGGGTCACGGCAGCTCATCCCTGAGCAGCTGGCCACCACCCATCCAGCTGGGGTGTATTCAAGGAACACAAACTCATTTATCAGCCAGCCGAGCAAAGCCCCATCAGGAAGGCCATGCCGCCATACGTCCATTGCCTAGTGTGCACCAGACCCAAACAGAAGTCAGTCTGGGGTGGTGTGTTCTTGGGAACCTTTCCACCACTGGGAAAAATTGGGACATGGCTAGACCTGAAGCAGGGTCTGTGTGTCTATATGCATAATTTCCACCTAGATTGTAATGTCACTCGTCCTTGAATCAATGTTGCAGAAACACTAGGTAAAAAAATGACAATTGGAGGACTTAACCAAGGGGGGATATCAACCCACTATGACATGTTCAAGGGCTTGGAAAAGTTTACAAATTATATGACCAACTTTTTAAGCATGACTTGTAGCTACCCTTGACCCATCGTAGCCCTGGCTGGACATTGATAAATGAAATTCTGCCGGAGTCTCTGATGGAATCTGGTTCTTAGCTGGCAGGGGACATTTTGACCCAGAGGGCACAGCTGGTTCCCATGATTCCGTCAAAAGACGTCTCTGATTTGTGTGCCTGTTGGGGGTGTCTCAGGGTCTGAGTCTGTAAGACATTTGCCACACTGGGAGTAGTGATGTGGGCAGTAAGGAAAAGGAGAATGAAAAAGAGGAGGAGGGATCAGCACAGGAGGAGAAAACCCAGAGGATGGGACTCCTGTTAGAGACTGAGACAAAGTCTGCAGCAGGGGCTCTGTTATTTATACTCTGTGAAAAATACCGCTCAGGTTGGAGACAGCTGCCAGAAAGAACGAATTTAGTAATGAATTTATGATGTGGCTTTCCTCCCCCTTGCCACAGACATTGGAAACTGATGACATCGCTCTTGGCAAACAGTCCTCAGGTATCCTGAAGTTCCTGGTCTGGGCAGTGGTCTGCAACTCTCCATTCTCAGGAGTCTTGGATCTCCCAGGACTTGCTTGCTGTCTGCGGAGATTTCAATCAAGAACCAAGGGGTCACCTTCCCTGGAGCAGCGCCCATCCTCCCTCTGCCCTCCTCCCAGCCTCTCCACCCATGCTCAGCAGAGCTTTCCAGAGGGAAGAAACACTCCAGCCTAAAGTGGGGGACAGGGATATCACCTAGGAAGCCAAGCATCCTGTAAACAGGATTCAAAAAACAAGAGCTGTTACTTTAATTATGGCTTGTGCTGCTTTATCACGCAGCCTTTCCACAGGCTCGTCAGAAACCTGGTGATCAATCACTCTCTGGAAGCCAGACGCTGCCACAGCTGCTGCCCCCAGGCTCCATCCCCTCTCCTTCCTGCCAGCAGAGTTCTCCTGCAGCCATTGCCTGATTAGCATGCAGCCTGGAGCCTCCCGGATCCGGATTCCAAGTTGGTTTTGAACTGAGGCTGGGAATCAGCATGGATGTTGTAGAGAGTTAAAGCAACAAAGAAAGGAGAGTATTTATGAGTCAGATTTAATGGTAAACGATCATCTGCGTGTTGGTGTGTTTGACTACTTTCCAGACACTGACTCTATACCTTTGATGTTTCTGGTGATAATAATAATATTAGTTATTATTATATAACAACATATATTAGCTATTATTTACTAAATACACATTACATGCCTGGCTAATAAGCTAATGTCCAATGTTTAGTTCTCAGCAACTGCTCATCCAAGTATAGATGATTCCCTGCATCCTGGCGTGTTTACCTGGTGGCATCATTTAGAGGGACAGCAAGGAACTGTGTGGCACATGCTCAGGTGGGATGACCTCCAGCTGCTTTTTCACTGAGAGACAGCAAGATAACAGGATAGGATGTTGGCACTGGGAAAGGACTTCAAACACGTCATAATCTTTTTATAACTTTTTTTCTAGAAGAGAGAGCTGAGAGCCCCAGAAGGCCAAAGTCATTGACCTCAAGGTTCACCTGGACTCAGAACCCAGGTCACCAAGTCCTCGGGTTGCAATTTCTCTACTGTATTTGAAGAGGATGAGGAGAAATATTGGAACCTTTGAAATAGTTAAAGCCTCTTCTCTCCCATGCCTTTTTCTCAGGAGTAGATGATAAGCGGCACTTTGTAATTAAAGGTCAATCTTTGATATCACCTCCTTCAGCTCAAAGGCAGGGTCTGCAGGCTCCCAGATGCCTGCCTTCAGGAGAGCTGGCCCGCGGACAGAGCTTGGTGGAAATGGCTGTCCACTGCTGTCAAGAGGAGCAGATCTGCTTGGTGTCTGCCTTGACGCATAAGGAAAGGAAGTCATTGAAATGGAAAAAAAGTCCCCCAGTCAAAAATGTAGCAACTCCATCCCAAGGAGGAGAGAACTCAGGCAAAAAGAAAAACAACGTTCAGGTGGAAATCTTCCATCTCTCTCCTCTGCTAAACCTCATTCACTCATGTCAAAGCCCGGTTTTGACCCTACCTTCTCTGAGACTGATCCAACCCTTCCTGGCTTCTATTTTGTTGCTGGTTGTATTCTTCAAGTGAGATATAATTTATACACAGTGAAATTTATCATTTTTAATGTATATGTCTACATATTTTAACAAACATAGTTATGTAACAACCTTCTTAATTACGACATAAGATGTTTCCATCAACTACAAAATTGCCTTGTTCCCCCTTTTCCCAATTCCAACCACCAATCCCAGGCCCTGACCTTTTTCTGTTGCTCTAGTTTTGCCCTTTGAAGAATGGTTATGTGAATGGAATCCTGGGTCTGGCTTCCTTGGCTCGGCCTAATGCATTTGAGTCTCAGTCATAGTATCGTTCGTGTGTGGCAGTAGTTTCTTCTTTTTGAATCCTGAGTAGTATTCAGTTGTGTGGATGTATCTTAGTTTTTTATCTGCTCACCAAATGAAGGACATTCAGGCTTTCTACTTTGGAGAACTTACTAATGAAGCTGCTATAAATATTCACATGCAGGTCTGCATTCAAACCTCTGTCCTCATTTTTCTTGGGCTTGCTGGAGTGTAAGGTAAGGATATATTGAACTTGGACCTCTCTGTTTTCGGTCTCTCAGAGCTCTTAAAGTTGGTTCCATATGAAATGTTCTTTAGCTATTTTCTCATTTTTTTAAATCAACCAAAAATTATTGAATACAGGCAGGTGCCAGGCACTATACTGGCACTGAGGACACAAAGACATATGAAATGCTTTCCTAAGATTTGTACATCTATACGGTACCCAACTTGCTGATTGAGTGGTAGACAGTCTACTTCATCACAGTAGGGAGTTAGAACTGTAATGCACTGGCCAAACCAGGTCATACTGGCACAGGATCAGCCATAAACAACCAACGACTTGCTTGTTTGTAAGCAATAAAACAAACAGTGATCATCTGCAGACATACCCATAGATTCTGGCCCACAGGCACTCGCTCCCTCGCTCAGCTGTGCGGCAAGAGCAGACTTTGCAACCAATACCCTCATCTTCACCACTTCCCTCATACTTGAAAACACCCAGAGGAATCAATCTAAAATATTTGAAGAAAAACTATATGTTGTACTGACAGTTCTCTCTGTGCACAAGCTTAAAAAAACACGGTCACAGTCTCTTCAGAACATAAGGTCTTCTCTTTTAAGCTCCTATCTAATGCTTGCATCTCCTCTGCAACATCATTGCTCAGCCAGGGGCTGCATTCCTCTAGTGAGATCAAAATCGTCATGCTAAGAGTCTTGTTGAACCAAGCACTGTATTAGGAGTAGGACTATGAATCTCCATGATGTATTAGAAATTTTGCTTACTCCATCATTATCCTCATTATTGTTTCACTGTAGCTAACATTGAATAGTAGGAGTTTTATGTTTATATTAAGTCAAACTTTGTAACTCTATTATTTCATTGACAGATCTTAGGGTTGGCCTTTGGGGCCATTCAAACTAAGTTGAATTCAATGAGACAGTTCCATATACTTGAGTCACTGTGTCTTCCTTCAGTTTTTTCCTCTCCAGGCTGAGAGCTAAGCTCCTCAGTTCCTTCTGTTACTCGTCATCATAAGACTCGTGGGCACATCATCCAGTCTATTCATCATGTAGGTCACTCGGACAAGATTCAGTTTGCCTAGGAATCCCTAACTGCTTGTCACACTGCAAACGTAGTTTGTTCTGGGCTCTGCTGGTCTCTTAATACAGCTCCATGCATCAACGCCTGGGGAAGTCACACTGCACTAATGACATGTGATGCTGTCTAGCAACTAAAGGTTCTCAACTTTTTTTAAGGTTCTGCTACTGAGCCTTGTTTTCTTTAACTGCTTTGAGATAACTGTTTCTTTCTTTCTTTCTTTTTTTAATAAAACCCAGTCCATTTCCTGAGTTTGTTCAGATCTTTTGAAATTTAATTCTGTCACACTATTAACTATCCATCCCAGCTTTGAATCAGGTGAAATTGTGATCCCTGTGCCTGCTGTATTTTTATCTAATGCTGATAAAAATATTAAACAGGGACAGGGTCGAGGAGTAAGGCCTTCCTTTAGGTACATTGATCCATTATTCAGAACACTGTGGAGACTGTCAGTCAGTCAGGTACAAATGCACCACGATCAGGGGTCATCCTGGAGACCCCTGGAAAATGCTCTGCTCCAATTAAAAAAGTGATGGCCATCAAATTTCTGAAGTAACTTATTGTAAGAAGGAAGTGAGGTCGGGCAGCTCGAGCTTTGTCACAGTGATTCAGTGCTTGCTACTAGTGAGGACTCTTCTTCTTCCTAGGTGTTCATAATTGTCTATTAATACATTTTTGTCTGTAGTCTGTTTTCTTAAAAATAGGCCCTGTGTAACAGCTAAAATTCTGAATAATCAGGATCAATGTGGCTCATGTCTTGTTCCTGACAACCTAGTAGATGGACATAAAATGTAGGCCTTCGATGATGTGTATATGAACAAGTCTATAAGATAGCTTAAATACATACACTTGAAGGTCACCGAAACCTTTCAGAACCCGGGTGGTACAACTGTAGAGAAGAAGGCACAGGGGAATCTGCACGTGTTTCCTTGGCACCCTTCCTGGTGGGTGTAAGAGGCCTACGGCCCTTGATATCAGTAGATTCAGAAGCACAGTTATTTGGCCCAGTCTCTAAAGCCAGGTAGATGCGTAACCCCTGCTCCATGCGGGGTGCTGATGCATGACAGTGCTGGCATGTAACAGCATGGAGAGGTGGCATTGGCATTCACATTCTCCCATGCAGCCAGACCAGATGCCTTTATGCACACACACACACACACACACACACACAAACACACGCACACGCCCACACACACAGGGCCGGATTTCCCAGGGAAGCCATGTAACAGATATGCTTGAAAGAAATGACATTTCAGGTCTAAGGCAGTAGTTTTCAAGGTGTTTTCTTCTAAGCTAGAGGTCTCAGTATCAACTGGGAACCCATAAGAAATGCAAATTCTTGGGTTTCTCCAAACCTACCAAAGCAGAAACTATGGGGTGGCACCCAGAAGTCTGTGTTCTAATAAGTCCTCCAGGTGATTTGAGAGAAAATGTCCTAGAAGTCTTGCTCCAGCACTTGACACCTGGTGTAGATGGCCTTGGGAAGGGGTGGCCTGAGGTCTGTAACAACTCTCGAAATTAAACTCAGCAAACGTTTTCTGGGGTGGCTCTTCCGCTGAAGGCAATGTGCTCTGAACTGGAAGCGAGATAGAAGTGTGAGTAAGGTACTACCCAGCTCCCCGCCTTAAGCGGCTTATAGTGTGGACATAGTGTGGACAGGACCGGGTCAAGGGTCATGAATGTTCCCCAGTGTGTGAAAAGGAGGAAGGGAACCCTTCCAGTTGGGCGGGGACCGAACTAGAGGGAAGGTAGATGAGGGCGATTCATGGAGCAGATGACTGGCTGTGATGGGCCTGAAGGGATGGCTGGGATTTGGGTCAGCAGAGGTCAGGAAAGGAGCTGTCGAGGGATGGTGGGATACTGCACCCTGTAAATACATACTATGCGGCTTCCCTCTAAGTATTAATCATTTCTCCATGTCTCCATCATTTCATCAGGAAAGCTCCCGCCAAGTCCATGAGACGGCAGAACCCAGGGGCCTCTCCCCAATTACCCAGGGCAGCAGCACTCGTCCAGCTGATCACTCTCCTGCACAAGGCACCTGCCCACAAAGAAATCTCTCCTCGTTCCTGCCTCCCTGGCCGTTCTCCTCACCTGAGTGCTGGCATGACTCAGGACCCAACCTCAAACCTGCTCTCTTTTCTATGCCCAGATAATTCAAAAATCTCCAGTTCAGACCTCTCCCTGAATTCCAGATTCTCATAAAAATGCCTACATAGCATATCTCCTTTGCTATCAAATAGGCATCTTAAATTTAACATGTCTTAATATAATCATTTCCCATCATTAGTATACCACCCCCTCCCTCAATTACCTTCATTTTTGTTAAAGGAACCTACATTCTCCCCAGAATTCTAGTCAAAAATTTAGATTCACTTGACACTACTCTTTCAAACTCCACATTCAGGTCAGCAAATTCTCTTTGACCTTTGACATTACAGAATCTATTCACTTTTACCTCTTCCACCTGTTCACTATCCACTCTCTCTGTTTACAACTCCCAGTAGTTTTCCTTCTCACTCAGAGGAAAATGTGAATGCTTCACTGTGGTGGCCCTGTGAGATATGGCCACCCCTCTCTCTGACTCAATCTCCTGCTGTCCTATCTTGCCCCATTCCTCTTTAGCCCACTGGTCTCACAAACCTGTGCCCACCCCAGGGCCTTTGCACATGTCAGTTCCCACTACCTGCCATGTCTTCATTTTCTTTAGGCCTGGGATCAAACGTCACACCTTCTGACATGCTAGCCCTGGCCACCCGATCTAAAGAAATACACTTCAGACCCTCTATCCAACTCAACTTTATTTTTCTTTATTGCATGTCCTGGAGAGTAGAGACTCAGCTATTTTCACCATTGTAACCCCAACACCTAGAACAGGTCTTGGCACAGAGTGAATGCTCAGTAAATGTTTATTAAATTTTTTTGTTTGTCATATGCTACATATCCATTTTCCAAAAATGAATGTTGGTCTCCTTAAGTATAACTGAAGCAGATTCTACAACATTGCACCTCCATCATTGAATAGGGTGTCTGGCATGGTGCTTTGACTAAATTGAGAAGATAACATTTCAAGTGTTAGAAGAGCCTAAACATAAACCTAGAGACCAGAAGCACAGGGATCCCAGGCCCAGCAAATACTGCACTAGCTGGAGCAGACGGCCATGTGAGAGCATACAAAATATGTAACTGTAGGTCTCAAAAAAAAGTCCAGATTCATGACTCCAGCCCCCTGACCCAAAATGTAAACACCCACAAGCCCTTGCAGATAGGCAGGATTTTCCCTACAGCCAGAGATGCTCTTTGGCTCTGAGTTATTACCTACAGGCTATTAAGGCTGGCTTTTGCGTTTTGCCTTCCCTTCTCAATCCCATTTCCCCTGGCACTAAAGATGACCTTCAACTTCTCATGCATCCCTCCCTGAGGCGAGGATCCTTGCTGGCTCTCCATCTTGGGAGCTTGATTTTGGCATTCCAGCGAGGACCCAGAAGGGAGGGAAGTCCCAGCCCAGCTCCCAGAGCACAGGAGATGAACAGAGTTTGGGAGCGTCTGCTGCCCTGCTCAGAGAGCCTTTCAGCGCCCGAGCCTCTCCCAGACCACACCCACCCACTAGCACTGAGCTGCTTTGCTTCTCTGAAGCCCAGCCTTCCTTTCTAGCACCTCTAGTGCTGGGCTCCAACTTCCATTTGCATTGGAACTTAGGCAAGTTCTATTTAACTTTGGGCACCATTGTTAAATCCTCCTTCCACAAGCTTTTTGAGACTCTTCCTTATTCTTCTCAGCCTTTTCCTTACCACAGAGGGTCAGGCTCCTCCATAGAATTGTTTCTTCAACAAAATTAGAGACCCTACCCTGGCTGGTTTAGCTCAGTGGATTGAGCGTCGGCCTGCGAGCTAAGTGTCGCTGGTTCGATCTTCCAGTCAGGGTACATCAGAGAAGGAAAACTCTGACTCCAAAAAACCTCCGCTGCCTTGCGGCATACCTCTTCAGGGGAAAGGCTAAGGGAGTAAACCCCGACAGAAAATCCGGAGCCGGAGTCCCTAAGGCGGTTTGACGTTGTAGTCAACACCGGCAACTCCTGCGGCGCACCTGAACCCAAGCTGTATTGACTCCGTCTTTCCCTTGGATCCTTCAGCTGCGAAGAGAGGGGGGGTCTGCTGCATGGGCAACAGCAGACCCTCCATATTACCCTGCCCAGGCTCTGTAGCTTCAGCGTCATCGCAAGATGTCGATTCAACACGGGAGGAGACAGATACTACCATGTCACTCCCGAGTCGGACTGCACAGTCATTCTCGGCGGTGCAGATAGACTCTTAAGAAGCTACACCATCGTCTCTCGAGACGGACGGCTGCCGACGACGACCCTGTTCATGGCTCTATCCTTTCGCAGCAAGCCTCTCAGGAGGGCTTTAGCGTGAAGGCAGAGGACTAACTCAGTGCTCTGAGAGTCTGATGGTGGAAATTCCCACAGCAGCCCAAACACAGAGACGCTTGAGAGCCCACAGGCCCTTAGATGCTGCATGGCCACTTGGGTGGGCCACCTCTTCCTCTGCCTTATTTGTTTGTAGCACCTTCCTGCCTCTGATCTGGGGCCAAGACTAAGCATATGTGTCCGAGGGACTGGCTGCCACGGCTGCACTGCCCTGGCGTGTTTCGGATCCATTGCTGAGCCACCACTGACAGCATCTGACATCTTCACTGGCCCAGCGGCTGCCAGGCAGAGATTTTAAGTCTGACTGAGCCTCTGAAATGCAGCTTCCATGCTTTCATTGAACAACACACACACACACACACACACACACACACACACACACACACACACACGAGAAAATTTATTGTCTGCAAGAGTGTCTGCAAGAATATCTGCAACAGTGCATCCTGTTTTTGGAAGACAGGCTGATTAAAAATATTAAAGATTGTGATGTCTTGCCCCTCCCTGGAGCCCGGGTCTTCTCTTTTCTCTGTTTATCTTTTGCTGGAGGCATCTATCAGAGCTTAAGGCTGACAGTTTCATTTAAAATTATTTAAACTATGCCAAATACAAGATCTGTACACAGGTGATTTTTCTCCTCTCTGTGGCCCCAGCTTATTACCAAATCAGGATGTGGCAGCAGGCTGCAGACGCCATTAATTTCTAAGGCTCCAGTTTGTGCCTCCCTGCTTCCCACTCCTTCCTGCAGCACTCTGTGCACACACACTGCCCACGGAGATGACTTCCTCAGATTTATAGCACCTGCAAATAGTGTGCTTCCTTGGATGGATATAAATGCTCTGCCTCTCTGCCTCCCCTGTCTCCACCTACAACATCCCGGCCATGGCTCCAACTCTGAAAAGAAGCAGGAAGCAGCGAGGTGTACTGGACTGTAGTTAGAAAGAGAGAAGGAAAGATAGAAAGAAAGGAAGAAAGAAAGAAAGGAAGAAAGAAAGAAAGAAAGAAAGAAAGAAAGAAAGAAAGAAAGAAAGAAAGAAAGAAAGAAAGGAAAGAAGAAAGAAAGAAAAGAAAGAAAGAGAGAAAGGAAGGAAAAAGGAAAAAAGAAATGGCATGTTGCAGGTAGAGGAGTGCTTCCCTTTGCCACACGTAACCTTCTAGGCACAAGAACGAGAAAAGAAAAGAAAGTGTTTGTTTTTAAGAGAGAGAAAAAGAATAATCCTCTCGCAGCTGAGGGGTGTCTGCTTATAAAAAGTCAAAGGAAATCAAAATGTGCTTAGAGATGAAGCAGCGTGTGATGTGGAAAGGCTCCCAAACAGAAATTTTGAGCCATCACCGAGGAAGTACCAGAGTTGGAAAGGAGGAAAGGAGACGGGCATTTCAGTCTCGATTGCCCTTCCGAGCTCAGTACTGGGGGCAGGAGCGCTAGTCTAGTCACTTTCAAGAACCCTGACAACCCAGCACGGAACCGCCAGGCTCTCCCGCACACCCCCAAGCCCCCGGGCTGGAGGGACACGCTCACACTCCTGGGAGCCCAGGTGAGCCCAGGTAACAGAAGAAATGTTACGGTAATCACACTCTCCTCACCAGGAAGATATCTGGAGCAGTTCCTGGGCATATGTTAGAAATGGCAAATAGTTTATATTTTCTGTACATATTGGGCGGCCAAGGTTATGAAAGTTTAGATGCTTCATTTCACTTACCTGTGCACGTCTTACCAACACACCAGCTACCAATGCAACAGGAAGGTGGGGATTCTATGCGGCCTGGGGGCTCGCTACTTCCTAGATAAGCCTTTTTCCTTTTGTTTGCTCACTTTGTTTTTTGAATAAAACTTCCTTGTCCCTTGTCCTGGTCTCCCTTCCTCTCTGGATCCACCTCCTCCTTCACCACCAGAAACAAGTAGTTTGTACTCTCATGCAGAAAACTTACTCCTGGATTTTCTGGAGGATTTTTAGTACCAAGTAGTTGCACTGTCCCTCAAACCTTCTAAAAATGAAAGTGTTACAGAAACAGGGGTGTTCCAAAACTCCCCAGAGTTTGTGGCTGGGGGATGGGGAGAAGGAAGCAGTTTTCGGAATGCCTCCACATGCCTGAGGCTGGTGGCTGGTGTCTTTCATTATGCAAAATGGCTTTAATGCATCCAAAGCCTCAGGTAGATGGGAGGGGACTTGGACTAGGAGATGGTATGGAGAAAGCACACAGATCCTGCCTGAGGTTCTGTGAATGGTCAGAACTGTTTGCAACGCCCACTGCGTCAGAGGACACAGTCAGGGATTTAAAAATAAGCGGCAGACATTTTAGCCAGGCTGACTGTGTGGATTTGACTGGGAACAGACTGACCATGTGGATTACAAAAGGACTAACTATACAGTTTACAAGAAGGCCAAGAATCCACGAGGTTCTGGATTAAAAGCTGGTGGACCCCATAACACAGACGAGGTCTCCCCAATCAGAACTGAGTGATTGGCAGCTACTGGTAAAGCTGAACTGTGTTTGGAAAGTAGGGAAAGGGTTTCTCTGACTTTTCTAAAACTAGCCTGGTTTGGAAGGGGGGAGGCAAGGATATGTGTTTATGGGTGTTTTAAAGAACATAAGACTTAACAACAGAAATCCACAAATAGCTAAATCTATATAACTTAAATAAACAATTCTTTTTCTTTTCACTAAACTCTGGTATTGAGAGTTATAATTTTGGCTGCGGGCAATTGGGCCCCTAACTAAAGAGCCCGTGGGTTTGTTTTCAATTGGAGCAGCCCAGGGGTTCTGTAACAAAAGCACTTAAGATTACTCACCTTTACTAATGATAAAGTGTCCTGGCTGGTTTGGCTCAGTGGATTGAGCGTCGGCCTGCGAGCTAAGTGTCACTGGTTCGATCTTCCAGTCAGGGCACATCAGAGAAGGAAAACTCTGACTCCAAAAAAAAAACCTCCGCTGCCTTGCGGCATACCTCTTCAGGGGAAAGGCTAAGGGAGTAAACCCCGACAGAAAATGCGGAGCCGGAGTCCCTAAGGCGGTTTGACGTTGTAGTCAACACCGGTAACTCCTGCGGCGCACCTGAAGCCAAGCTGTATTGACTCCGTCTTTCCCTTGGACCCTTCAGCTGCAAAGAGAGGGGGGGTCTGCTGCATGGGCAACAGCAGACCCTCCATATCACCCTGCCCAGGCTCTGTAGCTTCAGCTTCACTGGAGAGGACACTCCAGCGTCATCGCAAGATGTCGATTCAACACGGGAGGAGACAGATACCGTGTCACTCCCGAGTCGGACTGCACAACCATTCTCGGCGGTGCAGATGGACTCTTAAGAAGCTACACCATCATCTCTCGAGACGGACGGCTGCCGTCGCCGACGACTAATGATAAAGAAGCTTCGTCTCTTTGAAAGCATTGCCAGGAAGATGCAGAAGTTGGATTTTCTGCAAAGGGGATTATTTTTCCCCTCTATTTCCCAGTTTCCAAAGCAAGGTCAACTTTCCACATGGACCTCTGAGTGAAGACCCTGCCCTGTGTTCTGGGAGTGCAGGGCTGATCAGTGGGTTTCTGCCCTTGACCGATGGTCCTGAGGATGTCTTGAGCATGAAAGAAGGCTCAGAGATTCAGGAAACTTACATGTTCCCCCAAAATGTCTGCTTTTTAGACAGTTCCACTAAGACATGGAAATATGGTAGAAATACAGTCTTGGGAGAGCTGGTCCCAGTATAAAAAGAAATCAGGGTCCCGTGTACATTATTACTCAGGACATTGATAATTACACAGTCCCAAAGGGGGGATGGGCAATGGTGGTATGTATGTATGTATGTATGTATGTATTTATTCATTTTTCTATGTGGGCCACCGGACCAAGAAGTAGCAGTCACAGTCACTTGAGTGATAAAAATCCTACCCAAAGGCATCATAAGAACCTGGCCAGCCTGTTTCTCAGCACTGTGCCTGCTGGAAGGGAAGCATGTGGGGCTCTCAGGAACCTCCGAGCTGTGGAGCTGGGCTCACACCAAGACCATGACTAGCTGAAACACCCTGGGAAAGCCAAGAAGCCCCTCAGGCCTCAGTGTCTTCAAAGGATGAAAATGATGTCTACGCAATAATAGTTTTTCCTCTGGAGTACCCACTACACAGATGTTCTCCTATTCCTGACCTAACCTTTACATGACTGAAAGGCAGCATCGGCGCCCCTGTCTACCAAGGAGGGCATGCACATGCCCCCTGGGCCGGAAGCTTCCTGCCGGCTCATTTCAATTCAGCACACACTGAAAATAAGTAGCCCTCGGCTGAGGCACCAGGCTCTGGCAAAGGAAAAGTCCTTCCCTAAGTCCTGGAAGGAGAATGCCTTCAAAGGGGAGACCCCACCTGAGACCACCCATGGACAGGGGGCTGAGAAAAGAATGTGTCCAGCTAACATCTTCCTGGCCACGCAGAGCCTCTGAGAGATGGAGGGGCCTGCAGACTGGGGGGCTCCGAGCACTCGGGCCCTAACACAGTGGGCTGGCCATCCAGGCTGCTGCCAGTTAAATGAGTTTCCATTTCTCAGCCCATTAAGCTGAGAAAACTCCAAACATTCAAAAGCCTTTAATGTTGATAAGATAGCATCAAGTTCACCATGGCCCTGTCCCCCACCCCTTTCAAAGGAAACTCTACCCCAGGTCCAAATTCAGGGTCCCCAAATTACCCTTCGCAATGTGAGGAAAGGACTTTAAGGACACAGGAAATGGGGTAACGGCACCAGAGCCCAGGGGAACGAAAGCAGTCCATGCAGTTGGGTGTCTTAGGCCTTGCTGGCCACTGTCCCAGAGATGTGGGGACTCTTGAAGGTTCACGGTCATGGAAGCGGCACACCTGTCCCTCCCTCCACTCCCCCAAGGGTGGGAGCCCAATGATGTCATGCTCGAATAACCCAAAATGCCCTTTAGGAGCCTCCATGTTGCTGCTCCTTCTGCCTGATTCTGCCGCCAGAACCAGTTTTCTAACACACTGTGACCACCGTGTCCCCAGCTCAGACACCAGCAATACTTCTCATCTCCAGTTCGGGTTTCCCCTCTTCCACCTGTTCCTCATGTTCCCTTCCCAAAATGCCTTCTATCCCAGCCAGAACTACCTTTTTAGAAACATCCACATGCACATGTCCACTTCTGAATTTGCACATAGGAGTCCCCTGGCCTGAACTGGCTTTCCTCTGCCCACACCGAGTCCTGGGCAGGGCCATCCCTCCAGCCTGAACCCACAGCTTCTCTCCTCTGCAAAACGTTCTCCGAAATGTCATTCCACAATGAGTTCTGCCTCTCTCACTCCTTTCCATTATTTCTGCACCGCATAATTAACACCTGATGGTACGCTGTCTTCTTCTCTAATTATCTGTACCAACTAATGTACTCCTTAAAAATATCGAGAGAGAATACTCATCTATCAAACTCTGTCCTGTGCATCTACCTGGTTTTACTGCCCAGACTTGAAAACCCTTGTCTTTGCTCTGTGTGTCTCCCACAGCATCGTGTGGTTGTGCATATAGTTACATGTAGTTGGCACTCAGTGAATGCTTCTAATGAAATGTTTATTAATTAGGTTTCCTTCTTTACATAGACACATTCCTCCCTTATTATGAAACCTGAAGCAATTAACTCTTTTCAATTTATAATATAAAAAAAAAAGTTGGAGTTATTTTTTTCAATGACTAACATAGACTAATTTCTATAGATAGTGACCACAAGGAATGAGCTTAACCCATCCAAGCAGGTTTCCAGATACTAGAGGTACCCATTGTGCTTCCCGTCTCCTTCACATTCCTAAATGTTGGAAAGGAGGGTTTCCTCGTTCAAACATTGCTGAGGCATCTACCGTACTGGTTCTCAACCCCAAATAAAATATTTGAGCTTTTATAAAAATATCAGAACCCCATAATCAGAGATTGTGATTTAATTATTTGGAGGTAGAGCATAGGCACACATATTTTTAAAGATGTCCAAGTGATTCTAAGTTACAATATCTATTAAGAACAACTAAAGAGTATCTACCCCACCTCACCCTGACACACACACATGCACACACACACGCAAGCCACAAAGGTCCAATTCAGGTTTGAGAAAGTCATGGTCCAATGAGAAAGATGTGAAAATTAACTTGTGATGAATGCTCAAGGCCAGGACAGGGTGTGACAGGGAGGTGAGTGGGGAACCACCTGGGGTAAGAATCCAGGTGAGGTTTCCGAGAGGGAAAACCAAGCCCTCACTCAGAAAGCAACAGTAGGAATTAGTCAGATGAAGAAGGGAAGACAATCCTAGGCAGAATGGGCCAGGGCACAAGCTGAGGCAGAGGAGCTGTGATGGAGTTCTGGACAATACAGGCCACGGGTGCCATGCCCCACTTCCCAGGCTGATCCAGGGCCCCCCGTGAGGATCCTGCCCCTGACATGGGGACCCTGGTTCTCTTCCTCACCCACTGCATGAGCAGAAAGAACGCCGAGGGCTGAGAGGGGAGCTAGCCATGACAGGGAGCTGGTGGGGAAGGTGGTATTTGGGAAGGCTGTTTCATATGGAAGCTTAGGCTTTAGTCCTTCTGAAGGTTTTTTGTAAACATTCTCCTCTGAGGTCTGCGGGAAAGGAGAGCAAAGAGGGCCGCTCTCCATGGAACAGAGATTCCTCCATGAGGTGATGGATCCTCTACCTAAAGCACGCCTGGACAGCTCAAATTCTAGGTCTCCAAATCCAATGCTAGTCTCAGTAAAATCGAGGACAGTGCCAGGAATGGAATAGGCGTGGTGAATAGCCAGGAGCAAGCAGTCTTTCCTTGACTCCCCCAATTTCCATCTGGCAATGAGAGCGAGCTGCCAGTGAGCCTTATTTGTCTGGACAGGCTTTCCGCACTCAGTGCACACTCGAGAGAACCTGGGCTTCCGGCGGCTTTCCAGCCCCTCATGGGCACGTAAAGCCAGCGAGCACTCCTGGGTCCCCCATGGATCCTGCACGTACTCACGCACGCATGCACACACGTGTGCTCGTGAGAAGGGCCCGGCTGATGGAAATTACAAGGATTGGGGGAGGGCGTTTAATTAGGAGAGGAGAGAGGGTGTGATTAGAGAAGTTGGAGCGACGAGGACCCCGCCTGCACTGGTAACCCCTCTGTAGGCCGGACTGCTCAGAGGAAAGGAGCCCGAAAGGAACGTTTCCTGTCCAAGTCCCAGCCGGGCTCTGTCACTAGTTTGCTGCGTGCCCTTAGGCAAGTGCGTCCCTCAGTCCAAGCCTCTGCTCCCCATTTGTAAAATGAGGAACCTGGGCTAGCACTGCTGGTCCCTTCCCCACCTGTAAATTCCACATGCAGGTCCCGGTCTCTGGGTCCTGCTGGAGCCCACACAAAGAAGCAGCTGCACACAGTCCCCCCGTAGACCTCTCTCACCCAGCAGCACCCCCACCCCAGGGCTGTCCTTCCTCGTTGCTAATCTCATGCATGAGTTATTACTGTAGGGCAGCTCCATTTCCAGCCACAGTGTCTGTGCTGATGAGAAAAAAAATAAAGGTAAGCACTTAATCTGACTGCTCCGATTTGCAGCCCTGAGTACCCACGCCTCTCCCTCCTTCCCTTCCCAGGGAGGACCCAGCACAGTCCTCTGTTGGCCAAATGCTGCTTGTTCACCTCCTTCCCCCTCCTATTTGGACGTGTGTTTTGTGAGGCCTCTGCTATCCCTTCAAGGATTCGGAAAGGATGAACAACAAGCAAAAGCAGAGATGCCCCCAGCAAGACTCCTTCAAAACTATGGCCACCACACCTTCAGCTCTGTCATGGGCCAGCCTGGCTGAAGTCGAAGGCCGTGCACATGCAGTGGCTTTGTCATCTGTCTTTGATGTCACCAGCATCACCGACATGGCTTCAACGAGGAGCCTCGGCCCCCAATGAAAGAGCTGAACTGTGAGGCCTGCTCCCAGGGTCTCGGTGCACCTGGGGAGGAGCACCTCAGGACAGGTGCAGTGTAATTAGAAATACATGTGGGCTTTGTCTCAGGTGCAGGGCACAGAGCCCCTCAAACCCTAAGAATTTCCTGGAGATAAGAGTATCTTTTCTCATTCATAAGAAGTCCTTTCTGAGCTTATGCTAATGAGGTGATTTAGGGAGGTGCCCCCACCTGGCCTCAGGATGCAGGCTGGCTGGTCACCAGCAACACCTAGAGCTTAGAGGGTGGGAACTTCCAGCCACGCCCACTGATGGACCTCCAGGAAGGGGGAGCAGCCGCTGCAGGGTACGCTGGATGAAAACCTGACATGTGAGAAGCTCTGGGTGGTGAATGAGTGCAGGGTGGCGCATGCCGGTCCCCGCGGCAGATTTTGCCTTCAGGACGCTTTCAGACCTGCCCTATATACCTCTTCACGTGACTGATCGTCTGTCATATATTTTTTCAAGATTTTATTTATTTATTTTTAGAGAGAGGGGGAGGAAGGGAGAAAGAGAGGGAGTGAAATATGGATGTTAGAGAGAAACATCAATTGGTTGCCTCTTATATGTGCCCCCACCCCGCCATGTGCCCTGACTGGGAATCGAACTGGTGACCTTTCACTTTGCGGGACGATGCCCAACCCACTGAGCCACACCAGTCAGGGCTATCTGTGTTCTTTATAATAAATCATTAATGATTCTCTGAGTTCTGTGAGCTGCTCTAGTAAATTAATTGAACCTAAGCAGGGGGCCATGGAAGCCTCCAGGTTAGAGCAGGTCAGACAGAAGCATGACCGGACTTGCGATTGACATCTGAAGTGGGGCTGTCTTGTGAGCCTCTAGCTGTGGTGCCTGATGCCTTCTCCAAGTAGATGGTGTCAGAAGTGAGTTAACTTTGCAGGACACCAGCCAGAGTTCTCTGAGAATTGGAGAATTGCTTGGTGGTGTTGGGAAAAACACAGGAGAATAGGGGAGGGACTACTCTGGCCTAAGGCCCCCTTTTCCTTCCACATGGTCTTCATGGGCAGACAGAACGACACAGCAAAAGAAGAAACCAAAAGCATGGCAGCCTCTTCTGGTTTCCACGTGATCAAGGGCTCTTGTCAGCACCGGGAGGTCACCCTGGTCCCCAGAGGGCAGAGTCCAACTCCCCTTTGCAGCTTTTAGATTCTATCATTCTTGGAATTGATACACCTGGAAGCACAGGTAGGGCCACACAATATGCACAGTGTCTAGTCTAAAGACATGGCTTTCCCCTGCTTTCCCTGCTCATGTCATACTGGAAACTAGTGTTTGTGCCACAGACAGCAACCGAAGTGCAGACAAGCCCAGGAGGGTGGGAGAGTCGCTGGTGTGAGGACGACTGGGCAGGGACAGAGCGACTCAGTGCCACCCGGCCATGCTGCCCCTCACTCTCCCTCGGCTCAGATGGGGCAAAGGAAACCTGAGCCAGGGCCTCAAAGCCTCCTCAGCTCTCAGTTTGGAGCACTACAGGGGCTACCAAGTTTTCATTTGGGAACAAAAATCAGGAGATACTGCAAGCAGGAGCTGGCCCAACCTCACTGGCCAGCAGGACCTAGTCTGGCTGTGGTCACTCAGCCAAGCCACTAAGTGGGGAAGCAACAGCCCAAAGAATCAGGATGACCCAGTCTCTTACGTCCTATTTTATTTGCTTTCTAGCATTCACCATAAATGGGTGTGAATCCAACTGCCCAAAACACAAAAGGATAAGCAGAATAAGTGCAGCAAAGATGCAAAACTGGGCCAGGCCAGCAGCGCAGCAGATTGGGATCCTTCCTCATCCTAATTCCAAAGGCAGCTTCAATTTAGGCCTCTGCTCTGGAGGCCCACACTGAGATTCAAAATTTCATAATGGAACATCTGTCTTTCCCTTCCTTTCCCTTCCCCCAGCTCATCCAGTTGCCACATCTAACATTATCCATCATCTCGTCTTTGTGGCAGGCAGCGAGAATCGAGGAGCAGACGGGGAAATTAATAATAATTGTAGTGTCAAGGCACAGGGTGCAATCAGAATTCAGCGTGGAGGCAAATACAAATACAAACAAATCATATTTATTCTTTGGAGAGATTGCTAGGTTTTCCCTCCCTTCCTCTCTCCCTCCCTCAAGAGCTGCCGAAGCTAGTGCTCAGGAAAGAGGAATCGTCGCTAAAGTGGGGATTAGGAATTGGTGCTGCAGCCCAGCCTGCTCCACTGCAGAGAGTTCTGTGATTGAAATTGGAGCAGGGATTTGGGAATCTCTGAAGACACAACCAGTATCCATCAGGACCGGATGGGAAGCAAAGGGAAGGGGCGTCTCGTTTATTCAATGGTAAGCATGTGAACTCTGAAAAGATACAATGATAAACTAAAGCATCATCTCAGGAAAAAACCGAGAGAGAAAGGAACTGCCCTGGACCTTAGCATTTAGAGGTCTAAGAAGCAGTTGCAGGATCCACACCAACCCTCTTGGTCATCCCCAAACCAAGCTGGAACATCCTCATATGTGAGTGATGGAAGCGACTGCTAAGTGAGCGTGTGCACCCACCCACAGCACAGACGCACAACCTCCCATGTTAAGGTGTGGGGGTGGGCGGGGCACTTTTGCAAGGACCATAGAAAATGGCAAACTAGCAAAAATAATTATTTTTGGCTTTGGGGTACAATACACATTCATGTTCATATCCAGTTACTACTCAGGGGTGGTGCCTGTGAGTTTCAGCGAACGCCCCAGACTAGTGTGAGGGTCTGGAGTGAGCTTGACCTGGGTGGGAACCCCACCTTTACCTCTTACGGTCAGTGTGATTTTAGATCATTTACTTTATCTGTAAGTGTTCAGCAATGTCACCTGCTTCAGAGATCTTTTTCAAAGAATAAATAAGAAAACATGCCTGAAGTATACAGGATGGCACTTGGCATATGGCCGCTGCTCAACAGGTCATTACATGGAAACTGTATGATGCTGGGTCCCTTCCCAGTCAGGGGCAATGTGCTCTTTCCGACTTTCAGTGACAAAGGACGCAGGCATATAGAAAGAGGAGAGCAGGGGGCTGCGCCCTGTGTCCCATAGTGAGACTGCCTCAAAAACCTTCACTACAGATTGCTTTCTCTCAACAGGTTCACACTCATGGCACCGACTTTCCCTGGTGCAATTCCTCCACCTACAATGCTATGCCACCACCTCCACCAAATGAAGTTTAAGGTCCTGCTATTTGAAGCGTCCGCCTGCGCATAAGATCTCTGGGGAGTGATCTGTGGCTCCTTCGGGCTGTTTGTCTCGTCAGGAGCATTGCAGATGCAGTTCTAGTCAGTGATAATCATCCTCTGGTCAAACAGGGAACGGATACAAAGAGCCCAGCATTACACCGTCACACAGTAGGTGCTCAATCAATGGCGGGCATATGTAAAAGGCATTGAGAGTCTAGAGCAGCCGTTCTTTGCGTGTGATCTGGGAAAGGCACAATCCTCCTTTCCCCCATTTCCTAGTACCCCAGTCCAGCCCGGGTCAGGAGCTGCCTTGGGACTAGTTGGGGTTTAAAATTAATTACTCTGCAGTTACCTTGTTAGAAGGTGCCTAACAAGACCCTTGTGAATCCAGATAGCCCAGCAAAGTATCCCTTCTCCTAACTTTCACCTTTAAGGCCTAGTTTGCGTGAATGGACTTGCAGGTGCTGGGATCTGATGGAACCCCTGTCAGACTGGCTGGGCCCAAGTGGTCAGTGCTACTGCCTGAGGCTCTGCTATAAATAAGTTGGTTTTCTGAAACCAGAACTCTGCTATCCATATTTCTGTTGCTGACTCTCTGCATTGGATTGGACCTCAGTGATTTTTAAAGTAAGCCATAGTTAAGTTTGAATTTTTTACGTGCCTTCAAATACAATTAACGGTTGGCTGTGAAGTTTCAACTGAGACCCGTCACAACTGAGACCTATTCAAATTACACGTTTCCTGGGAATACTCTGGATAATGGTAAAGACAGATGCCCCAAAGTGTGTTAAGCATTACAACTGCATCACCCAGACTTTATAAACTGCATGAACCACTGTGAGTCGTAGGGAGTCAGCACTGACCCTACATCCACGTCCTTACAGTTGACTTCATCCCAAACCCTGGATCAGGGAAGCGCTTACGACTTGAGAAAGGTTCCGTGTGGGCATAGGTGACCCAGGGCGACAGGGGAGGCTACAGCTCTCATTTTGGTTGATGCCAAGGGCTCTGGATTCCAAAAGGGAAGAGGAGGAAGGTGGGTGAGCAAAGGCATGTCTGAATGTGAGCGGTGCAGTAAGTCCTTTTACATGAAGAATTCGTAGTTTTAAAAAATGTGCTAACTAATCCTGTGCCCCATCTGCAAAGAAGAGGGTCAAAGAAGAGGGAAAGAGCAGAATTTGAGTCCAGACCTCTGAGTGCGATTGCTGGGGAGTTCTAAAAGAGTGAAAAAGTAAAATGTGGAAGGAGGAGATCTGAGAAGCGTGAAGAAAGATGATGCAAAGTCTGGTTCCCAATAGAACAGCAAACTGGAAATTTGGGCCAATTCTTACAGGGCTGTGTTAGACCTAGTAAGTTTCATTAAAATACAAACTGTGTTTAAGCACAGAAAATACTACTAGGCTTATACTGCCAACCTTGAGATGGGGTCCAGGTGAGGATGAGTAATCACAAGTATAGAATAGTACTTCCTCCATTAGGCTCGAGCAGGCTTTAGTTGAAGTTCTGAAAACTCAGGATTATTGTTGCAAATGAGCAGGAGTGATCTGCTGAAATTCTTTGCTAACTTTTATCTCATAACATAGGTGGATATACAACATGGGTCTTTTTCTATAAATAGCCAGATAATAAATATTTTAAGCTTGTGGACTATAAAGTCTTTGTCACAATTACTCACATCTGTTGTTACGGGGGAAAAGCAGCCAGGGACAGTATGTTGGCAAAGACGCATGGTTATATTTCCATAGAAACATATTTACTAAAAGATGTAGCAGGCCAGATTTGACCAGTGATCCTTAGTTTGTCAACCCCTGATCTAGAAGAAAAGAATATTTGGGCTCATAATAATTTATGTGGTGTCCTCTCAAAGCAAAGGAAGTTAAATGGTGTGTATAAATCTCATCTTGCAGAAATCGTCCATGCCCGCCAGGTCCCCTCACTCAAAAAAATGGGGAAGTCGAGTGTCACATTATTTCACTTCTCAACAACTCCCACCTATCTCTATCTTACTCCCACATTGTGGGGCTGATTACTGGGCACTATGTCTGACCTTGAACACGAGCTTGTCTGTTCATTGGCTGCTAAGACACAGTACTACTGGGGATACACCAAGGAGACCTACCCAAGGCTGGCAATGCTGCCCCAGGCTTAAGGTCTCTCCCACTCTACTTTCTCATGTCATGGCCTCAACTCAAGGTAAATTTTCTTTTTCTCATTTCTTCACTCTGATGAAGCTCTTTGCTTCCCAAGGTGACCACTGAGACTTGAATAAATTTCAAAATCTGATAGCGCTAATGGGACAGTAGGCATTAATGGTTTAATGCTGGAACTCAGACTGCTCTATAAATACAGAGGGGTACAGGGCAATGAACCAAGTAAACATACTACAGGATAAGCATAATGCAGCTTTCAGAAATATACACCTTATTTGAATAATTTTAGAGGCAAGTTAAATATTATAACAAATTCAAAGCCTCATGTTAAAATATGGCTGTAATATGAATAAATATAAATAGTATGTAATAATAATTTATTTAAATTGTTTAGCTTGTTGCTGAATATTTTGTGCTATGACTTCAAATGATTATGGATGTGCATTAACTCTTCTCTCTCATTAGGGATATCGAGTGGAAATATTTGAAAAGCACTGTCTTGATATAGACCTCTTCCTGCTTTTGTAAGAAAATAAAAGTCAAGTATAATATCCCATAATTTCTCATCTTCCTTTCCAGAAATGTATATAACTGTGTTTAGTCTTTTAAAGAAGCTTTCCTCCAGTTTAAGCTAATGAGCTATGATCCTGTTTTGGCCAACTGCCTCCCCTTGTGTCTTTGACCCCAACTTCTCCCACATTCTCTGTGTCTTTCTTTCATTGGCCATCTTGTACCTATTCTGAAATTTTCACTCACTCACTCTCTACTTCTGCCCCTATTGTAGTCATAAGCACATCCAAGCACTTCCATTGTGCAAAACCATCATTTTATATCATATCTTCCTTTATCATCCCATCCTTTTCTTCTTACATCATTTTTCTTAAAGCATAGTCAAAAGCAAAACAAAAATTAGTTTATAATCTCTCTTTTTCTTCTTCATGTATTGTTTATTCCTCAACTCACTGCTATCCAGTTGTTATCCTCCTCACCCTACTGAAACTGTTCTTAATAAGATAATCGAAGGCCATATTCCAATTGCCAAACATAGAGAACATTTCAGCCTTATATTACTTGAGCTACATGCAGCATTTGATACTGTGGAGCTTGCTCTCTTTCCATAAAAATGCATCCCCTGGTCTTTATAATGCAATGTTGTTCTGGTTCTTCTCATTTTACTCCTACTGTTTCTTCCGTTCCTCATATTGGCTCTCCCCTCACCCCCCACGCCCCACCCCCCATACTTTAGACACTGGTAAACATTAGTTTTACTTCCCTTTTTCTACACCATCTTCCTGGGTAAGCTCAAATAGTCTTATAAGTTTAACTACTTGTATTGGTAATTTATTGCTATGTAATAAATTATCCTAAAACTTAGCAGCTTAATACCACAGACATTTATTATTTTATGGTTTCTGTGGCTAAGAAATTAGAAAGAAGCTTAGCTGAGTTTCTCTTTGGCTCAAGATCTCTCACGAAGTTGTAGTCAAGGGGTTGCCAGGACTCTGGCTTTATCTGAAGTTCACCTGGGTGGTTGGGGGAGGGGGTCTTCTTTCAAGCCCATCCATATGTTTTTTGTAGACCAGCTGGGTCTCTCCATAGGGCTTCCTCACACCATGGATGTTAACTTTTACTGAAGTGAGTAATTCAAGAGGGACTGATAACAGAGAGCCCAAGGTAGAAGTCACAATACTTTTATAATATATTCTTGAAAGTGATGGCCCATCACTTCTATTGTAGCCTACTCATTAGACATGAGTTAATAATGGCTATCTATAGACCACGTTGGAGCACCACCACCATTCTGCACCTGAATAGCTGATTCTCCACAGACAGCAGAGGTTGGTGGTAAGTGGTTGCAGCCAATCCCTGCAGCTGACTGACATGGGTAAATCTGTCTCATTGATCTTCCAACAGAATCCAAGGCTCAACTACAAGAGGAGGGTGTACTCAGCCCACACAAAGGGTGCATCTCAAGTACACAGCTTTGGTGATAGGGGAGGCTGTGCTATTGGACTCTATAGGACACCTACTACATTAGGCAACACTACCAAGACATGGAGTCAGAGCAGCTCTACCTAATACATAGAAACAAACAGAGAGGCTGCCAAAATGAGGAGACAAGGAAACATAGCCCTAATTAAAGAACAGATCAAAACTCCAGAAAAAAAGCTAAACTAAATGGACATAAGCAATATATCAGATGCACAATTCAAAACACTGGTTATAAGGATATGCAAGGAATTTAGTGAAGACCTCAGCAGCATAAAAAAGATATAGTCAGAAATGAAGGATAGACTAACTGAAATAAAGAACAATTTACAAGAAAACAACAGTACAGTGGATGAAGCTGAGAATCAAATCAATGATATGGAACACACGGAAGCAAAGAACAACCAATAAGAACAATGAGAAAAAAAAAATAATCTAGAAAAAAAGAAGAAGAATAGTACAAGTAGCCTCTGGGACAACTTCAAGAGGTCCAACACTTGTGTCACAGGAGTGCCAGAAGCAGAAGAGAAAGAACAAGACATTGGAAATCTATTTGAAAAAAATAACAAAAGAAAACTTTCCTAATTTGGTGAAGGAAATAGACATACAAGACCAGGAAACATAGAGTCCCAAACCAGATGGATGCAAAGAGGTCCACTCCAAGACACATCACAATTAAAATGCCAAAGGCTAAAGATAAAGAGAGAATCTTAAAAGCATCAAGAGAAAGGAAGTTAGTTACCTAACAGGGGAGTTTCCATAAGACTATCAGTTGATTTCTCAAAAGAAACTTTGCAGGTAGAAGAAATTGGCAAGGCATATTCAAAGCCATGAAAAGCAAGGACCTACAGCCAAGATTGTTCTATCTATCAATGCTATCATTTAGAATTGAAGGGCAGATAAAGCACTTCCCAGACAAGAAAAAACTAAAGGAGTTCATTATCACCAAACTATTATCATATGAAATGTTAAAGGGAATTATTTAAGAAAAAGAAGATCAAAACTGTGAACAATAAAATGGCAAAAATACATATCTATCAATAATTGAATCTAAAAAACAAACTAAGCAAACAAGAACAGAAGCAGAATCATGAATAGGTAAAGCATTTTGATGGTTGCTGGATGAGAGAGGTGTATGGGGTATAGGTGAAGAGGTGAGGAGATTAAGAAGCACAAACAGGTAGTTACAGAATAGCCATGGGATGTAAGGTACAGTATAGGAAATGGAGTAGCCAAAGAACTTACATGCATGACCCATGGACATGAACAATGGGGGAGGATTTCCTGAAGGAGTTGGGGTGCTGGGTGGAAGGGAAAAAAAGGAGGAAAATTTCAGGACAACTATAATAGCAAAATCAATAAAATATGATTTAAAAAAAAAGAAATGAGTCAATATGTTCAGCCTACATTTAAGGGAAAGAGATTATACAGGGCATGAAGATGAATGTACGGGAACCATCGTAGAGGCTGCCTACTACACCACCTGTGCCCTGATGCTTTCATGTCTATATCTCTATCGCCCTCAAGTTTTAGACTCATGGACTCAATGCTTGCAGGACATCCCTCCTTGGGTGACTCACAGGCATCTCCATCTCGATATATTCCCTAGAGAACTTACTGTATTTTCCTCTCCATATATGACTTATTCTCTCCTGTTTTCCAAACATGGTACAACCATAAACCTAGGTATTCTAGCTAGAAATCTGGAGGACAAACTTCGTTATTCATTCTTCTTTATTCTATTACAGTTATTGCCTCAGTTTTCTGAATTTCTTTGCTACATATTTCAACCTGTTTCCTTCTTCCCAACCTTTTTACCACTTACCAAGTTAAGTTGCTCATTGTGTCTCCCTGGACTCCTGCCACGAATCCCGCTCATGAACACTAGAGCCTAAATAACCCTGTGGAGCACATGACAGGTGTCATGTGTTAAATGCTCTCAGATTATATGGATGGAGAAAATCACAGATAAAACTTTCACAAAGTGCTGAAAACTGGAATGTACCCTCTGTTGCTGCTATTGTAGATGAGGATGATGGTGATGACAGTAATAATAACATAGAATTACACTATCGTTATAATAAAATGTGAGGATCAGTCTTGATCATAGATGCAAATAAGTTATTACTGAGACGTTCAGCCCTTGTAGGAAATGCCAAAATCATGGGTTCTGATGCCACATGTCATCTCTATTTCTGCACCTGGATGCTCAGTTAAGTCTGAGTCCTCGAAATAGCCTGTTTTTTGAATGAGGAAATCATCACGGCATAATTTGGGCTGCTGAAGAGCCGGAGATGCCATTCCAATTGAACACTATTCTGAGTAAGAAGTGGCACATCTAATCAATCATCTAATCAATGATTCAATCATTGTGTCCATACACGAGACCTCTATTTAGATTTTTCTCCAGGCCTCTCATTGCTTTGTGTCTCCTGGAAGGACATGAGCACTTTCTCAGAGGTAAGTAAACTAAGTGATCACCACCAGCCCATGCACAGCAGAGAGAGAGCCATGCTGGAAATATTTTGAGACAGATATTATCATCCCATGGCAGCAGCCAACCTTATTCCTGCCTGTGAATTCAATGGACTTCCAAATGCAAAAAGACAGTTGATGCCTTAGGACAAATTTAGCTGGGGCTGAGCTAGATCATGGATGGTTACTAGCATGAAAATTCATTCATATGACTTGGGAATATAATACCTGACACAAGATATATCGTGGCTGCCATGCTCCTATTCCAGATAAGGACACAGAATAACAGATGGAGGAACAAGGCACTTATCTTGTTAGTTGATGGATTTATCTTTTTTCCCCCCTTCCCTACATATTCCATAATGTTTAGTGAGTGGTGGTTTTTACCGTGCAGCATATGGAGAGTGGATTGATTTTTTTCCCCTCCCTTCTTAATTCAGTAAGAACCAGAGTGGGGATAAACAGCTTGTGGTGCTAGAAAAATTTCCAAACAGTCAAGAAAATGTCAGTCTGCCCTTTCTTCTTTTTGTGGTTGGAATTGTAGTCCTGGAAAGCACTCCTCCCTCAGCAGGAATGAAAATGAGAGCACATTGCATGATTAGGATAATGGCACTTTCAACGGTTCTCTGGGCTTTGTTTTGGGGCAGCATCAGCTCATTTTAAGTTGTGGCCAGAGAGAGTTGCACTCAATACAGGAAGGGAGGGAATACCCAGCACTTGAAATAACTCTTAACAGGACTACGTGTAGTGGCCTAAATAACTGTTGTGTTCTACTTCCTTCCAGTACCCCTCTAAAATAACAGCAAAGGGAAAAACCCACATAGACAAATCAAACAAAAGAGAAAGCATCACCAGATAAAATATGTCATCAGAACTGTGCAGGACAGAAAGCAAATGAATGCATAGTAACCGATCTAGCCATGCAGGGGAAGTTAAAACTGAAATTGGTGGGAGAAACAAGCTAATTCAGGCTACAAACCTCTAGAAATATTTATGAACTTGAAACACCATGTATTTATGAATGAAACAACAAACAAGGAGGACCTGGCTGGTGTGGCTCAGTGGATTGAGTGCCGGCCTGCAAACCAAAAGGTCACCGGTTCAATTCCTAGTCAGACACATGCCTAGGTTGCACACCAGGTCCCCAGTTGGGGCATTCGAATGGTAATCACACTTCAATATTTCTCTCTCTCTCTTTCCCTCTCTTTCTCTCTCTCTAAAAATAAATTAATAAAATCTCTTTAAAAAATTTTAATGCATATGATCGTTTTCAAACAAGCAAGTTGTCAATGCTTTCCTCAGGAAGTAACTGAAATCATGGGTAAAATTGAGAAAAGAAAAGGCAGGCTGTTACCGGTGGTATTTAGCTAGGAAAGAGAGCAAAGGGAACTAGACATTGAGTTTAATAAACTGGGGGAGCATAAACCTGCTTGTTATCCAGGAAGCTGCAGCCTCACACTCCAGGGGATGACAGCATTTCTCCAACAAACCTCGCCAACCCCTCTGGTGGAAGCAGGGGAAGGTAGACACATGTGCAGTTGAAGTCAAAATGGCACAGAGGGAGCTGCAGGACCAGAGAGGCCTGCCAGTCTAGCCTGGGGAAAGAAGGGATTGGTTGGGAGGTGGGCCTACCCGAAGCACACGAAAGTTTGAGAAGTTGGTAGTTTTGAGAAAGCAACTTGGTGCATCCCACGCCCAAGCTGACATAATCCCAGGAAAACAATGAAGCTCTCTTTGTTCCCATGGGCCCCAGGAAGGAACCCGAGTACCGAAACACAGCAACGGACTGCAGCTGGAAACACACGCTAAGCTAGTCAGGTGTTGCACTGGACTGGACCTTGAGATGGACCATCAGCTCTGGGCAGTGGCCTTCATCCTGACCCCACTGAAGATAAGATTGGACTTTTCATGGCAAGATGGGTGAATATGAAACATTAGAATGTCAAGAGGGGAACCCCCTTAATTATACATCATCAACAAACCATACCACTGAGCCCCTTCCTCCTGTGCAGGTCTCAGGAAAATTTTTTCCTTTACATACTGCAAGAGCCCCACTTCTAATGGTAACAGATGGTATTTCATTGGTAATACTGGGGTCCTAGAAACAGATTCCAAAATGAGAGAGAGGTGCCAGAGGACTACAGTGGGACATTTCTGGGTGACAACGGTGGGGCAAGCCTTCAGAGCATTCCTCAAATTGGAACAGGACAATTGAAGGTTCTAAAAGGGATACTCAAATCAGCACTGCAACCATAATGATAAAAACTGCTAGATTGCCTCAGGTTTGAAACTGATCATCTTTTCTATGGCACAACAAGGAAACATTCTGAAGGAAATCAGCCTACTTACACAGAAAAATAAATAACTCTAAGAAAAATAGGAAGTTGTATAAGAAAGTAAGTGGAATCATAATTTACTTGTTTTAATTTGCATTCTACTGATGAATTTCAATATTTATTGATTCAACCAAAAATTTTAATGTAAAACTATATATTGGCAAAATGGGAAAAGTAAATGCGATGGTTGAGGGCATGTGAAAGTTCTAAACCTTTATTTTATGCAGTAAATTAATGTCTAGAATTTATGAAATAACTTTATAAGAATGTTACTTAGAAATCTGGAGGTAAATAGCCAGATAAAAAGATGAGAGTTGAAAATGATTGCCTTTGAAAAATGGGATTCTTGGGTGAGGGGACTGAGGCCAATTGTGTTTTAATTTCACTATTGATATTTAATTATTTTGATAAAAATAGCATTCTGTTTGTAAGTCCTGGACTTGAGGTCCTACCTCTGGTCCTAATTCTACTACATCCTGTGTGACCTGGAACAATTCATCAGCCACTCTTAACCTGTCAAAGGTGGTTGATCTCCTTGTCATCTCAGTTCAACTGTTACGTCCTCAAAAATGTTTTCCTTGTCACCCTCCGAAACCAAAGAGGTCCCCTGTCAGTGCCTCTCACTGAAATTTGTTTTCTCAATTTTTACTGAGAAAATAATGTATTTACTATCTGTCTCCTTCACTAGGTTATGGAGTTTATGAAGGGATAGCTCTTGCCTCTTAACTAGTATTTCCCTGGTGTCTAGCAGAGAATGAAGTAATGAATGAATTTGTCTACTTCTGCATTCATCCTGAGGATTTCCTACATCAAAAATGGCAGTTCCCTCATTAAGGAGGAATCAAGTGCTTCCCTGTCTGCTATAGGATTATTAGCAGTAAGAATTTACACCGGTCACAGACAGGGTCTTGAGAGGCAGAGGGCTGAATCCTCCCTCCACTGCAGGTATAGTCAAAATCCCTTGCACTCAAACTTCTTTTAAAGCTCTCAAATAAGATTCATTAAGTATCAATGGTTTTTCTTCTTGAAATTTATTTTTGTAGATGCCTCTCATCTTCCCTCCCTCCACCACGCCAGACAAGAAAGTTTAGCAGTGGTGGGAAGTGCTAGGGAGTGGGAAAAAGTGGCGGGGTGTCATGGCGAGTTAGGGTGTGATGAGAAGTTGGGGGGCCTCCTTGCTGGGCTCTGTCACCCCGGCCCCACTTGCTGTGGGCAGACTTGCTGGGAGCCACAGGTCCTCCCCCAGAGATGCTGTAGCAGGAGGTGCAGTCTTGAGGACGAAGGGCCAGGAGGCTGCTCGGGGCTGGGTGAAGACGCTGAGCACGGGTGACTCTGCCTGTCCTGGGGCTCCAGGCCTGGCCAGGCAGGGCCTCGCAGGTGAGCAGATCATGAACCTAGACTTATCTTTGGCCAGAGGTACCTTTGTTCCTTAGCTGCCTGTCATTTCCTCCAACTCCCCCTCAAGGTCAGTGTGAGAATATGAGCAGGTGCGGAGTGGGAGGTGTCTGGGGCAGAAAAAGAGTATCAAGTCCCGTGTGCCCTAACCGGAGCAGTAGCTCCCACACGTGGAACAAGGAATCCCCCTCCTTCCTTCTCCTTTGCTCTTTCCCTCTGCCCTCTCACTGCCCACAACACCCCAACGAGAGAGCACCCTTCCAGCTCCTGGGGAGTGAGTCCCATCAGGAAACCTGTGGTCTTGAGCATGGCTGAGGAGTGGCTATAAACACAGACAGGTAACACCGATAAACAGCAAAAAGCAAGCCTAATCAAGACCATGGGGACTGGGGCAGGTCTCTGTGACACTTCTGCGCTGAGCTGCTGCAAATCAGGCTATTAGGAACCACCTGGCCTGTCTCCCTGCAGCTAGGAGACTGCAGTGTGCCTCGGGGGACAGCGGGGGGTGGGGAGGAGAAGCTACCTGCTGGGATCCAGCAACAGGTTTAGGGGGTCTCTGGGGACACAGGCTATTACGGTGGCAGCCTTCAGGATCCTGCTGGGAGACGGCATTCTGGGGAAGCAGATTGCCCAGGATGTGTGGCCCAGAGAGGCCCCCGCTGTGGTAATCAGCAGGGAGACCTCTATAAAGGAACACGGGCAGGGTCTGCTGTGGGGGTCCAGGCTCCTGTCAGCTCCACTCCCGTCATTGGAACACAGCGTCAGGTACAAGACAGGTGTCTTGTTTAAGAAAAACCATTTAATCCCGATGAACTTGATGTGACTTTCAGGATGAACTTGCCTTTTCCCTCCTCTGTAATCAGCCTGGATCTTGGCCCACTGTCAATCTCAAATTGCTCAGGGCTTCCTCTCATTTTCCTGACCACGGCTACCTGCTCTGCCATGCGGCCGGGGAGGAAAACCCCGGGATTCCAGTCGGTCCCCTGTAATCACTGACGTGGCAACCCAGAGGCCGGTCCTCTTACCCGGGTGGGCCTCAGGTGTTCTGCAGGTTCCGCGGGGATGCCGCCTCCCGTCTCAGGCCTTCTGTGGCTCTCTCAGTCTGGACGACTCCTCTCATCTGCAGTTCACTACGCACCCTGTATTCCCGGTATGGATCACCCTCATACTTGAGATTTTGATAGAATTTTCTCAAAAATCCTTTCCCATACCCTCGTACCCGGGGAACAATTCTCACACGTGCCCCTAGCATGTTGTGTGTTTGCTTTGTTGCACTTACCACCATTTTTTTAATTAATTAGTTATTTATTTGTTTCTTTGTTTGCTTATTTATTTTATTTTTAGAGAGAAGGGAAAGGAGAAAGAGCGGGAGAGAAACATCACTGTGTGGTTGCCTCTCACTCACGCCCCCAACTGGGGACCCGACGTGCAACCTAGTCATATGCCCTGACTAGGAATCGAACCAGCGACACTTGGCTCGCAGGCCGACGCTCAATCCACTGAGCCACAGCACCATTTCCTGGGGCTGAGCCCCACTAGTCTAGTTTCTACGAGGTAACGTGGCAGGCACTCCTGCGCGCCCAGCCCCTCGCACGTGAAAGGCTCTCCACAACTGGGTATTAATGAACGCACGGACGCCAACAAATGTCTCTTGAGCACAACTTGAGTGCTTTACTCCGTACACGCATAACTCATTTCTCATTTCACTGTGCTTCACTTACTGCACTTCATGGAGGCTGCACTTTTTTTGACCAATCCAAGGAAAGCCTCTCCACCAACAAAGAGGGTTATGACTCCCTTTATTGTAACACTCGCTTTACTGTGGGGGCTGGAACTGAACTTGCAACATCTCCGAGCTGTGCCTGTACCGGGTACCAGGAGTAGGGTGAACAAGATACAGTCCCTGTCCTTAAGAAGCTCAAATAACACTTGAGACGGACTGCGAAGGGCACCAGCAACCGCGATGTCAGTGCCGCGCAGGGCAGCATCAGATTGGCGTGGGACACACTGGAGGGAAACACAGCTGTCCCAGGAGACCAGGGCAATTTACGGCATGGACTCATAATTGCATTATAAATCCTACAGAATACGTCCATTAGAATATACCGTGTGAGTAAAAATCAAACAAGCAAAAAACGCTGATCACACTAGACAAAACTGTATTCTGAAGCATTTCCTTACATGAGAGACCTCTAGCTTGATAAGGGCCGAAATAGCTTGTATGGAAATAGCAGAGCTGTTGATTCTAGTGGCTTTAGCATTCTCCAGTTTTTAAAACGGGTTTCAACTTTTCAATGTATGTTATACAGCTATTTATTTTCGTGTCACTTTGTGCCTTTATTATTCATGTTTTCATAATCATCATTATCATCAGCCTCGCAGATAATTACTCTACAAAACAATGACAGGCTAAATTTGGGTTCATGAATGATGTGTGAATGCATTCAAGACACTCATCAAATTCGTGCCGCATCCTTGTAGGGAAGGTATCTTATCTCTGTTCACAAACAGGAATCTGAGGGACACAGGGTCCTTGCCCGCATTCTCTCCATCTCTCCTGTGCCCTTTGCACTCTGCTCTGAGGAGACTGCCCCTCTCTTACGGCCATCTCTCTACCGTGTGGCTTAGGGAATCCAAACATTCATTTCTACCAGTCTGCCTCCCCATTCCTCAGTCCCTTAAAAATCATACAGAAAGCACTACCATCCTCCCGGGGCCAAGGGAGAGCTCCCTGCCATGACCACATCTACCCTTTAAAAAGAAGTTATTGTTATTCTATGACAGTTGTCTCAATTATTTCCCCCTTTGCTGTCCTCCACCCATCCCATCCCAGCTCCCACAGTCAATTCCCACATTATTGTCCTTGTCCGTGGGTCATTCACACATGTGCTTTGACTAGTCCCTTCCCCTTCTGTCCACCATCACCCCTTCCCTGATTTGAACTTGGCGCTCAATCACTAGGCACACCAACCAGAGCAAAAAGTTAATTTCCTTATGGTTTGTCTTCAAGTTTGGGGACTGGGTACAGATATGTCACTGCATAGTGTGACACACAGCTGAGGTGTGTATTCTGGGACAACCCAGGAGTGAGTGGCCACTTCCACCTGATAGAAGAGAGAGGCTTCCTAAGGGAGCCATCTCCCAAAGCAGGTCTGGTAGACTATAAGGCACTGAGGGCGTTGGAGGGTAGAGAGGCCTGACATGGAGTGGGTCGTCGGCAGCCGTCTGTCTCGAGAGACGATGGTGTAGCTTCTTAAGAGTCTATCTGCACCGCCGAGAATGGCTGTGCAGTCCTACTCGGGAGTGACACGGTATCTGTCTCCTCCCGTGTTGAATCGACATCTTGCGATGACGCTGGAGTGTCCTCTCCAGTGAAGCTGAAGCTACAGAGCCTGGGCAGGGTGATATGGAGGGTCTGCTGTTGCCCATGCAGCAGACCCCCCCCCTCTCTTCGCAGCTGAAGGGTCCAAGGGAAAGATGGAGTCGATACAGCTTGGCTTCAGGTACGCCGCAGGAGTTGCCGGTGTTGACTACAACGTCAAACCGCCTTAGGGACTCCGGCTCCGGATTTTCTGTCGGGGTTTACTCCCCTAGCCTTTCCCCTGAAGAGGTATGCCGCAAGGCAGTGGAGGTTTTTTGGAGTCAGAGTTTTCCTTCTCTGATGTGCCCTGACTGAAAGATTGGACCAGCGACACTTAGCTCGCAGGCCGACGCTCAATCCACTGAGCCAAACCAGCCAGGGTTCATGGAGTGGGTAGTTGTAGACAAATCTAGAAATAATAATAAATCTACAGTGCTGAAGAGCAGTAAAAGGGCCTTAGAAAACTGTCCTGGCTTTGACGTGAGTGTCGGCCTGGAAAGGTAGGTTGTGGCCTGCTTATAGTGCTTTTCGTGTGCTAAGCTAAGGTGTTTGGACTTCATCTGAATAAGGAGGTGGACAGAGAGAAGATGAAAGGACAGGACAAAAGTTCCAGTCTATGCCATTCGGTGAATGGAAAAATCATCAGTCCCAATAATGAGATGAGCAGGAGGAAACCTGAGAGTACAGTTCTCTACACAGTGAGTCTGAGAGGCCTGTGGGACATTCAGGGGCCCATGTTTAATTGGTAGCTGGAAATATAGACCTAGATCAGAGGGGAGAGGTCTGGGCTAAAGGGGTAAATTTGGTAGCTGGGGGAGTAGAGAGATCACCCAGAGAGTGCGTAGAAATGTGAGAGAGAGTCTGAGAGGAAACCTCTGCAAACCTGGACATTAACTCGGTCAGAGAAAACAAAGAGGAGCAAAGACGTGACCATGGAGACAGAATACAGAGCCCTAGATACCAAGATTGAGAACCACTTCAAGGAAGAAGTGGCTCACTATGCCAACTTCTTTAAGGAAATTAATCCGAAATGAGAAAATCAGTCAAGAATGTCATGGTTGACCTTAACCAGGGGTTACAGTAGAAGCTGATTTGCAGTGGGCTGAGAGATAAGTTTTAAAGATGTTATTTATTTATTTTTAGAGTCAGGGGAAGGGAAGGAGACAGAGAGGGAGAGTAACATTGATCAGTTCCCATCTCATATGCGTGCCAACATGGGACCGAACCTGCAACCCAGACATGTACCCCAACCAGGAATCGAACCAGCAACATTTGCCTTGCGCATGATGCTCACCCAACTTAGCCACACCAGTCAGGACCTGAGAAATAATATTCAGAGACCCACTCTTGAGAAGTTCATCTGTGAAGCAGTGAAGGAAGTTTGTGGGCAGAACAGTGAGGGGCAGGATTGGAAGTGAGGTCCAATCCTATTCATGTTGAATTAATTTTAAGTTATCATTTTAAAGATTTTTAGATATACCTGTGTTCTGAGTTCAGTCCCTTTGTGGCTTCCTGGAGACCATAGTTCAACAATGCTAAAGGTGAAGTATTTGTTTTCTCCCCAAACGTGTATGTTGGAACCTAACCCTCAATGTGATGGTACTTAGAGGTGATACACTTGGGAGGTGATTAAGTCACAATGGTAGAACCCTCGTGAGTGGAATTAGTGCCCTTGTTTTAAAAAGAGACCCCAGAGAGCTCTCTTGCCCCTTTTGCCATTTGAGAACACAGGGAGAAGACAGCTGTCTGCGAACTGGGCAGGGGACCCTCACCCGACACCGACCGGGTCTGCTGGCACCTTGATCTCAGACTTCCAGCCCCCAGAACCATGAGAAATAAATGTCTGTTGTTTATAAGCCACTCTGTTTATGGTTTTTTGTGACAGCAGTCCAAATGGACTAAGACAAAAGGGGCTCACTAACACATAGGTATTGGATATTTACCTCTTCCTTGGTAAACTGAGAAGCTGTGTTTGCTAAGACCATATACCTTGTCTACCAGGTGTTTTCAGGGTTAATTGCCAAAAGATCCACATCTTTTATTCCAGGCCTTCACTTAGTTTGCCTTGAGGAATATGAAATTATCTTTCTTACAATTACAAAAACAAAAATAAAAACAATTAGATACCTTTACCTCTCAGGTGCTAGTCTTCTGCTTCAGAACCGGATGTTCCCCGTGAGATTCCTATGACATCTCATTTCATCCTGGGTACGACCTGAAGCCAGGGAAAGCTGCAGACCTAGTCTATTCAAGGTCAAAATCTTTCTCCTCCTTGGCAAGCCCCAGGCCACCAGTCCTACTGCCTTCCTCCCCATCCACCTCTGAAGGTCAAAGGGGTAAAGACCAACTTGGGGGAATATGATAGATTGACAACCCCTCATAAAAGGGAAATCTAAGAATCGAGGTGAAGCGCTGTCAGCCAGATTAGGCGCTTCTGTCGATATGGTGAAGAAGAGTAATGTTGACCCTGTGAACTCAATTTGCTCTACTGCTTTAATGTAAGAAAATATTCTAGCTTTTTCTTTGCCTTTTGTGCTCCAAGAAAGCCCAGTGGCCACAGCTCTCTGCACCCTGCCACCTGCCTACTAATGTAGTTGTTGAGCAGGCTCTCTAGTCCTGACAGGTGGGCCTTCTGAAAAGGGAAGAATGGATATTAGGGTCTCTGGCCTTTAGGCCCCAGTCCAGGCTGATTTCATTTCAGATTAAGAGCCGCTGAAATGCAGCAATCGATAACTCAGCTCTTTTGTTTGCTTGTTTTTTTCCAAGTCCCCAAAGAGATTAGATCTGATTTCGCAGACCTTTAGCAAATTTAATTGTTTTTTATTCACAGTTGCTCAGTACAACTCCTTCAAAGCTGGGAGCAGAGAAACTCTGCCCCTGCATACTGGGTTACTTCCAGATAAAAAGCTGAAGTTCCTCAGGGTGCCAAGCAACATAGGATCACATCAGTGTGCAAACGCCACCCTTTCCCCTACCATCCTGGAATAGAATGTCCGCTCTCCTTACTCACAGGTCCAACAGAGAAACATATGGAAGTGAAATCAAGACCTCTCAGTTCCCAGACTTCCTCCTGACACCCCAGTGATGGCCACTAGAAGTCTTCAGGAAGGAAGGCTGAGAAGGATCTGAATGAAAAGATGACTTGTTGGCCAAATAGGACCATTCTGGGGTCACGAAGGGAGAAGGGTGTAGCTGCGGGACTCGCCTCAGTGACTGTCCCCAAGAGGGTGGCCCTCACCATCTACCAGCAGCAGAGGACCTTGATCAGCAGCTCCAGAGATGGTCCCCACTGTCATCAGCCATGACAGGGTCCCAGCTGGGGACCAGACTCCCTGCACATATGCAGTCTTTAGGCATCCACTGTCTTCTTTGGCACAGCTTTACTGTCCCCAAGACTCTTGCTCAGGAAGATAATAGTTGTACTTAACTATGTTTTTCCTTCCAGAAACTTCTAGAAAGATCCATGGAGGCATCAATATAACCCATCAAGTGTATTTCTGCCCCAAGGCTCTTTGTACCCACCAGTCCTGACTGATTGATTTCATCAAGAGCCTTATGGATCCCCTCCTAGCTCTCACACTGAACAACCCAGTTCAACCAGGCTCGACAGCTCCGTAAGTAGCCAGGTTTGCCCTCCTCCCTCAAAGGCACAAGGAAGACTCCATCGAGCTGGTGATGTCCTTACTGCAGAGGGTGACAAACTCAGCTCTGTCTTATTCACAGGCTGTGTTGGAGGGAAGCCAGTATTCCACCTTGACTTCAGAACTCCTTTGTGCTCAGATTTCTAAATGCTCTTTACCATGTTGTAGGGATTTTAACATTGATTATTTACTTTATTGTCTTTTGGCCTTAACATCAAAAGACTATCTTTGATTGAGACACTTACCCTGGACTGTTTAGACGTGATGGTCTGTATTCTCGGCAAGCAGCAATGGGACGTTATTTGTAAACTGTGTCCTTACATTGTACAAAACCTTACCTATGTGTTTTTCATTTAAATTATTTATCAACTGTCCCCTACCAAACAAAAACAAAAAACAAAACACAAACAATCCCCAAGAGATAAGTATCAAATATCTTTACTTCAAAATGAGAAAACCGAAGCCCAGAAAGTCTTCTCCAGCGCGCAAGGATGGGAGAAAATAAGAACTTCATGTAAGAACTTTTCCCTCTTAGTCCAGTAATCTTAATGACAAAGTGGACTTACGTGAAGAAGGTAAACATGCAAGTGAGGTCATAAAATTAACTGAGCTATTGTATACTAGACAATAAAATTATCAGAAGGTTCCTTCTGAGGTAAGCATACTGGTCCACAGACAATTAGATGGCTACGTCCGGCCTTTGTCTGCAACTCAGCTCGCCTGCCTGTCCAATGGCTCTAGTGGCTCATGAATCTGTGAGAAATAAAAACTTCAGGCTGGCAGTGGGCGGGGCCCTGGCCCATGCAGTGCAAGTGGCACCGACCTCCTGCAGCCTTCACCCGGGCCAGCATGCAAATAACCAGGCAGGATACCAGGCGGGATACCAGGAGCCAATTGCTGTCCCATCTGCTATTTTTTCTCTGTTTTCCCTTTCTTTCAAAAAAAAAAAAAAGAAAAGCAGCCGAAAATCTTTCCACTCTGCATTAGTGCTTGATGTAATGGTGCAAAGCATCTTCCATTTATCATCATAATGCCAGTCAGAGGAACTCTTAATGTAAATGCAGGAGGGAAGCCATTAGGGTTTATTTGCATGGCACCTTTAAGCTCATTGTCCACTCTGGATGTAAACTGGGAGCCCACGGGCAGGGCCGGGTGGCCAGAGGGACACGGGGACACTGCACCTAGCCCCTTCTTGGAGAAGTCTCCGGAAATTAAAAACGCTCCACCTGTGAAAGTCCTGAGGCCCAAAGGCAGAGCCTGACTGCTGATTTTAGGGGAGGAACTCCCGCCTGATCTCTGCAACTCTCTCTCTAGACAAGAGGTGGAAAGGTGCTACATCCTGACCAGCAATGCAGAAGGAACCAAATACTTAGTTACCTGGAGGTAAGTTACGCTTGTTGACCTCTTTGCCTCCTGCATTTATGAGGATTCTGAGTTGATATCAAAAAGCACTCATGGTCTCTGACAAGCTAGCTCTTTTATGGCAACTCAGCAACAACCCTTCCTCCTGGGAAGTGGGAGAAAGCAGAGTTTGCCACCCCAAATTGTGCCTTTTGGGGTATTATTTTAAGGTGGTTACTAAAAAAAAGAGAGAGAGAGATTCTAAAAGAGCCTCTTACCTCCCGCGTACCTGCCTGAAGGTATTCAGACAGAAAGACCTGCTTCAAGGAAGGGAGCTACCCCCTTAGCATTATAATGTGATCTAACTGTGGCACACAGAGAGGAACCAAGCAAGTTCTGTTTGTTAGGCTCCTGTCTGAGTCCCTTGTTTCTGGGGAGCTCAAGAATAATTTGTTTACCCTATGTTTGTTCTTGTTACCATCAGTAGTTAACCAATTATTAATAAGGAAAGGGAAGCAACAGGAATTAGCGATTGAGCTTAATAAACTGGGGAAGATGAGCGTGTTTGCTTCACCAGGAAACTGCAGCTTCACATCCCAGGGGATCATAGCATTTCTTTGCCAAGGGGATTAATACTCCGCCCCTCCCCTGCCTGGTACTTGATTGTTGGGGGGTACAGGGGGGAGGTGCTGGACCATAGAGGTCTATCTCTCTGACTCAGGGATGGGGACCCATCCAAAGTCCACAAAAACTTGGGAAATTGATTGGTTCTTTTGAAAAAGCACTTGGTCAATTCCAAAGCAACTATTATAATCCTAGGGGAACAAAAGTCTCTCTCTCTCTCTCTCTCTCTCTCTCTCATGCATTTGTGTGTCCTTCTTCACAGCCATGTTAACTTAGCATCCACATGGCCAATGGGCTGCGTGAACTCCACACGCAGGCTCCAGGTGGAAGCCTGAATGCCTCAGCACATCAACAGATCGAAGCCAGGAACACAAACTAAACTAGCCAAATGCTGGACTGAACTGAGCTTGAGTATGAAGCAAAAATTCTGGACACTGTCCTTTGCTTTGGCCTTGCAGAGGACAAGGCTGGACTTTTTCCATATGGGACAAAGGGAGATGGATCATTGGAAACCCGGGGACATCCTTCCAGATGAATAAACCATTTTACTGCATGGCTATCTCCCTGGTGCGGGTCCTTGAAATGCATTCCTTGTGTTCCCGTGGAAGAGCCTCATTTGCACCAACACTTTCCCATCTACCTGTGAATTGCCTACTTTCCCTTTGAAGTTCCAGACCCCTGACTCCCTCTCCTGAATCCAAAATGGCATATAAGCCTCAACGGCTTGTTTTGTCCTTGGGTCCCATATTCTCAGGAAAACATTGCATGTACATACATAAAAAAAGTGGTTATTTTTCTGTTAATCTGTCTCATGATAATTTGATTATCAGGCCAGGAAGAACTACTTAGAAGGGTAGAAGTAAAAGCATTTTTCTTCCTCTCAGCAGGCACTGGCACATCCTAGAAGAACCCACAATGCTGCCAGGTCCCAAGAGAAGCTCAATAACAACAACGTGGTCTCTGTGTGCACGAACAGATGAACTGCACTTACAGAGAGTCTACTGATCAGCACCTTTAGACGTATTTAACCATATCAGTTTTACCCCAGGGAATTTGAAAATTTAAGGAAGCCAGGTATGTTTGGAACTGAATTTTGACTATAAATGGATTCTCCTCTACATCATTATAACAGAACAGAAAAAAACATGGAATATGAAGACAGATAATCGAATCACATCCTGGTCTGACTCCTGTTTACAAAATAGGACCTTAGCAACTTGGTTAACTTTCTGGAGCCTCAGTTTTCATATCTTTAAAATGGAGCAATAATCTCTACCTCCTGGAATCACTGTAGGGAAGAGATGAAATGATGCCAAGCAGTACCTCCCAAGCTAGAATGTTCATATGGGTCACTTAGGGATCCTGCTCAAATGCAGACTCTGATTCAGGATTGCTGTGACGGGGCCTGAGTGATTCATGTTCAAAAATCTCCCAAACAAAGGAAACATTGGTGGTCCTGGTACCACACGTTGTGTAGCAAAGATACAGTGCACCTAGGACAATGCCTGGCACAAGGTAAATGCTCAGCGAGTGTAGATCTTGTTATGCACTGGTTGCTGCTTGAAGACTACCTCCTTCACTGGTACATGAACAATAAGGGATATGGTCCCCGATCTTAAGCTGATGATTTGTTCAGCTAGTCAACACCTATTTAACATTTAGGAGAGATAAACTTCACAAGTAACATTCATCAGATAAGTAAGCAGATTTAAAGTACAGAAGGAAGGAGTACGATTGGCCATCCACAATGACTTCTCCTGTGCTCTCGTCTTAATTTATACTGGAATGTGTTCCTTTGAAGGGCAGGGGAAGGAAGGGGGTTCAGATGAGGTTTCCTATCCTAACTAGTATCTATAATAGCTTGGGTTTTGTATGATCTGGAGAAAGGAGGATCGGCCAGTTTACCTTAGAAGATACTTATAACATTAGGGAGTTTGACTTTTACCCCAGAAATGCGTTGCCAGGTAGGTTTCAGAAAGAGCTCAGAGCGTATGATTTTCTATTTAAATTGTGCCTAATCAAACACTCGTTTGCTTTTTTAGCATTGAAAAAATGTTTATTGTTATTCTTTAATTTTATTGTTTTTCAGTTACAGTTAGTCATCCCATGTTTTTAAGACTCAGGTATTTGACAGCCGTTTCTTGTCAAACACTGATTTCCAAGCCCCCAGTCATAGTAGCGATGTCCTGTAACTTCACAGCCCCCACACACTGCTTCTTCCCAAAGTAAAACTGAAAGTGCTGGTACTTGATAAACCATCCCTTTCTCCAGCACTACGAATAGGAAGAGATGTTTGCGCCCCTCTTCATTTTGGCCACTTTAATTCTATTTCCCTTATGGAGAAACCAAGGCATAAGACGTTAAGGTCATGGCTCAAAGTGGCTCTTACAGAGAGAGCCAAGTTAGTAGAATCCAGACTGCTACTTACTAGAGCTGCTTCCTAATCCCCTAACCTCCCCAGAGTCAAGAGGCAGCGTTGTATGGGGGTTGAGGACTCTGCTTTGTGAAGTCAGACAGACTGGCATCCAGATCCTCATTCTGGTGTTCACTAGCTTTGTAACCTCAAATGAGTTCATTTATCTCTCCAACATCTATTTTCTCCTATAAGAGGTTGATTTTGTAACACTCATGCCGGGTTATGGTAGTGATTAAATAGGTCATGTTCTTGAAGCTCCTATGATCATGCCCTGAACATATAAACTTTCAATAAATGTGATCATTATTCATAGTAGTAGTATAACAGAGGGGTTAAGAGTACAGATTTGGGCTAAACTTTCTGGGTTCATGTTTTATACCCACTGCTTCCCAGCTGAAGTTCTACTGGAAGTCACGTAAGCTCTTTATACATCAGATAATAATGAGAATATTTATAACACCTACTTTGAAGGGTTGTTGTGAAGTTTGAATGAGATATCTGTAAGGGCTTAGAAGAGTGCCTGGTGTCCAGTAAACACTTACTATGTTTTAGGAATTGTTATTATTATTATTATTATTATTATTATTATTATTACCTCCGCTGCCTTGCGGCATACCTCTTCAGGGGAAAGGCTAGGGGAGTAAACCCCGACAGAAAATCCGGAGCCGGAGTCCCTAAGGCGGTTTGACATTGTAGTCAACACCGGCAACTCCTGCGGCGTACCTGAAGCCAAGCTGTATTGACTCCGTCTTTCCCTTGGATCCTTCAGCTGCGAAGAGAGGGGGGGTCTGCTGCATGGGCAAGAGCAGACCCTCCATATCACCCTGCCCAGGCTCTGTAGCTTCAGCTTCATTGGAGAGGACACTCCAGCGTCATCGCAAGATGTCAATTCAACACGGGAGGAGACAGATACCGTGTCACTCCCGAGTCGGACTGCACAGCCATTCTCGGCGGTGCAGATAGACTCTTAAGAAGCTACACCATCGTCTCTCGAGACGGATGGCTGCCGACGACGATTATTATTATTCTCATGTCCATAGGCAGCAGGCAGAGTTTTGTCTCACCAAAATTAATGTATCAAAGTCCTAGTTCCCAGTACCTCAGAATATTTGGAGATAGGCTCTTTGCAGGAGTAATTAAAATTAAATAAAGTCATATGGATGGGGTCTAATGCCATCTCACTGTTGTCTTTATAAGAAGAGGAAATGTGACACACGGAGAGATGCTGGGGCGGGGGGTGCACACACACAGAAGAAAGACCGTTTGAGGATGCAGGGAGAAGGCAGCTGACTTCAACCCAAGGAGATAGTTTACTGATGCCTTGGTCTTAGGCCACTAGCTTTCAGAACTGTGAGGAAATAAACTTCTGTTGTTTAGCCACCCCCATCTGTGGCATTTAGTTATGCCTGCCTGAACACACTAAAACAGACGGGCTACGTTTTTTGTCATCTCTTTTGTAGCATCTCACTGGCCAATAGGCCACAGGTATGAACACCTGGAGGTCCTAAACCACAGTGTCAATTTTGGAGGGTAACCACAAGCACAAGTTCATGGTCAGAAACCTGCACTGAGTCCAGAGGAACAGAAAGTGTCACAGGAGGACTCAATATAAGAGAAGAAAGCAGTGAACATGGCCAGCAGAATCAGCAATTTGTCACCTTGCTCAGCCAGATTGGCCAGGACAAGGGGCCAAAGGTGAAAGCTTATGGAGAGGAAACACACATTCAGACACAGGGGACAGGTGTCTAGCTGGACAATCTGGCACAAAAAATGTGGCAAATGGGAGCCAGGCTTATATCAATTTCTGAAATAGTTGTAAGAACTATTCAGATGTGACTTCTATCAGATGTCACTGCTATCCCCGTGAACAGCCTATCAGAATCCTAAGCTCTCCTCCACTCTATCAAGATGAACCACAGTTTTTCCTTACTCCATCAGGACGAAGCAGGATACCTACACAAAGTTTACTTCCTGTGGCTAAAATGGGGGCTTAGGTCTGAATATGAGAAGTCTCTGGGTTAGTCGATCCACTGATTCTTCAACAGCTTACGCATCTGACCACCACCTTCTCCCAAGACAGAACAGCTAATATCTCCAGAGAGCATTTAAATTCCTCAGTAAGTATGCAAGTAAAGCGCATTTATAGGTAATTATTAGCAAGGCAGTCATCATAACAGAGTTAAGAAGAAAAGGAGACTCCTCATGTGTGTTCATAAGAGAAAGAAAATAGCTAACCCTAAATAATCATGATGCTAAATATGCCTCTCTCTGAGGCTAAGGTGCAACATTCTTAATAAAAATGTTAGGTGAGTCAGCAATTGCTATGTTTAAATTTGAGGTAGAGTGTGGGAAGCCTGAACCAGGCAGGTTAGAGGTGACAGTTCTGGAAAAGAGAGAGCCTAAATAATGACTAGTGTACACGTCTTCCCCCACCCACTGTCTTTGCCATGGACCCTTGGAGAAGTCTGTGAAAAAGTATATGCAGTAAATCCCTATAAATGAGCTTTAACTAAGTTCCTGCTCTGGGAGACCTGTCTGGAGGGTTACCAGATCATTAGTCTTGGTTTCAAAGAGAGTCTCTGTGGAAAAAAGATCAAAGGATCTTCAACACTGTCCTATCCTTTTCTTTCTTCCAGGCAGGAAGGCAAGCCAGCAGCCTCTGCCAGGGAAGGACCATCATGCAGGGCAGCATTCTAAGTCTTTTATAGATGCCATTGTCCTTTCCTCTACTGTCACTTTCACAGAAAAAAACAAAAACACTAACCAAGTCCTTTGGTCAGCCAGAGCAGGAAGCATGGGGGCGAGCCACCCCACTGGACTTGAGGACCAGCTACAGACCTGGGCAGTGGGTGCCAGGGCAGGTGCAGCAGTGGTCAAACACAAGTGTGTTTCTTTCAGGGAAAATGCTGGATTCTCAGTGAGCAAGTTGGTACACCCCTCTTCTGGTGACATCTTCTTCAAGCTTCAAGCCCATTTCACAGCCTACAGGGATCAGAGTGCTCTGCTCCAGAGTCAGAAGGGTAGACATATTCCAAGTGGTTTGGCATGGAGAGGGCCTGAAGGTAGGGGTGAGGGCACAAGAGAGAAAGTCCAATGCCAAGGACTAGGTGCTGTGGCTGGGGGAATGGGGATGCTCAGGAGCATGGTTGAGAGTTGAGTAGAGAAAACTTTAAAACAACTACACCAGGTGTTTGCCAACAAATACTCACTAGTTTTAACAAGATATTGTTCTTGCCATAGTTCCCTATATTTACTAAAATTGACTTTTATAAAACAGAAAAAGAAATAAAATAAATACATTCCTTATTTGGTTTCCTAGGTGTTGTCTCCTGAGCCTGTTCAATTCCAGAAACCCAAGACGCGCATGTCCTTAGCTGACTGTGCTGCTAAGGGAAGCGCATTATGATGGGAGGCCGGCCTCAGTCCAGGGCTATGCCAGGGAGACCAGGAGGGGTGCAGCAAACACATCCTGACATATTAAGGGGGCCTTGAACCTACACAATTTCATCATTGTCACCTTCGGTATTAGTCTGTCATTGCTACTGCAATAAATCATCACAAACATCATGGCTTACAACAACATAACTGGATCTTACAGTTCTCTAGGTCAGAAATTTGACACAAGTCTCACTGGGCTAAAAGTCAAGGTATCAACCAGGCTGGTTCTTCCTGAGCGCTCCAGAAAAGAAGCCATTTCCTAGGTTTTTCTCAGCTTTTGGAGCCTGCTCCCCTGCCTTCTAGAGCCTGCCTGCCTGCCTTCTAGAGTTTCCTGGCCTGTCTTCTAGAATCTACCCGCCTGCCTTCTAGAGCCTATCTGCCTGCCTTTTAGAGGGGTTATTACTGAGCCCACTATGCCCTGGCTGGTTTGGCTCAGTGGATTGAGCGTCGGCCTGCGAGCTAAGTGTCGCTGGTTCGATCTTCCAGTCAGGGCACATCAGAGAAGGAAAACTCTGACTCCAAAAAACCTCCGCTGCCTTGCGGCATACCTCTTCAGGGGAAAAGGCTAAGGGAGTAAACCCCGACAGAAAATCCGGAGCCGGAGTCCCTAAGGCGGTTTGACGTTGTAGTCAACACCGGCAACTCCTGCGGCGCACCTGAAGCCAAGCTGTATTGACTCCGTCTTTCCCTTGGATCCTTCAGCTGCGAAGAGAGGGGGGGGGTCTGCTGCATGGGCAACAGCAGACCCTCCATATCACCCTGCCCAGGCTCTGTAGCTTCAGCTTCACTGGAGAGGACACTCCAGCGTCATCGCAAGATGTCGATTTAACACGGGAGGAGACAGATACTGTGTCACTCCCGAGTCGGACTGCACAGCCATTCTCGGCGGTGCAGATAGACTCTTAAGAAGCTACACCATCGTCTCTCGAGATGGATGGCTGCTGACGATGACGACTGAGCCCACTGCACTGTTATTTATAAAATTGCATTATCCGCCTGTTAATCGACAGAAGGACACTGTACCTAGGTTTTGATCACCTGCCCACAACAACCTAAAAAGAAGAAGGATGCAGAAGACCTTTGAGATTTCTGGGTACAGATGACAGTCTTACTTCTCCAAGAATTACATGCAATCTGCCTTGACCCACATTCTCTCTTATGAAGACCACTAACACCTCTTGCCTGGGCTACTAGGATAATCTCCCAATGTCTGCTATTGCTCTCCTTCAATTTTACCTACCCAGAGCATCTAAAAGAACCCTTTGATATCCCTATCCCTCCCTCTAATGTCTTGTCACAGCATGTAAAATAAAAGCCAACTTCCTTTTATGGCCTTCAAATCTCCGCATGACCTGGCTTCTGTCTCCTTCCCTTTCATTTGGCTCCACTCTCTCCCTCACCTACTCAGTCCAGCCGCACTGGCTTCTTTTAGTCCCTTAAAACATGCTGAGCTATTTCGCCCCTCACACCCTCCTTTCATGCTCCAACCTGCTTGAAATGCTCTTCTACCTTTTCTTTTCGCCATTGGTCTCTTCTCATCCTTCAGGTTTTAGCTTAAATGTGACTCCTGCAAGAGCCCTTCTCTGGGTCATGCTATCTGTGAAAATCCCCACCCCCAGCTCACACACCTAATCCTCTCGCATTGCACTCTACATTGTCATAGTACCTGCCACAAATGTCACTTATATATTTATTGACTTGCATGGAATGCCAGATTTACAACATATATATAATAAAATCAGACAAATAATTTACCAGCGATTTAGCTGTTCTTCTTAGGACTGATGACTCCCGCACTAGACTACAAGATAATGATAAAGACAAAGCCCAGATCTGTTCTTCTCATCAGTGAGTACTGAGAACATGCTAGGCTAGGACACTCACTGTTGGGTGGATGGGTAAATGAATGGCTGGTTGATGTACAGGTGGACAAGGGAAAATACAGACCGATCAATGAAAGCTAAACCGAAGGACATGCCCAGCTCACATTAGCCTGTGGGGCCTCTGTGCACTCTGATAAGTCTGTACCTGGAATAGTGCCTCTGTCTGTTTGGCAATAAAAGTATAAAACTTAAACTCGTGGAGCTCCTAAGGCATACCTTAATTTCAATTCACAGAAGATTCAATGTGGGAAACGGACCCTCCTCAATTTGAGACTTTGTCCATGTCTGGCCACAAAAAAAAAAAAAAAATCAACAGACGGGCAGACAAGACCTTGGTAATTTATTTTGCTTTCTTGCAACTTAATAGAGAATCAGTAGCCTCCCCAGGAAAATCTGTCAGTCTCATTGTTCCTGACCTCCACAGTGATTCCCGCCAGGGTGCAAGGAGTGGCTTTGCAGAGAAGACTGACACAAACATCACCCCGTCTGGCCTGAGAGCGGACAGACAGGTTTGGGAGGCCAAGTCAACCCCGGTCGGCCTCATCCCAGTACGAGCCCCCGCCCTCCAGCTGCTCCACACCTGCAGGCTGCAGGGGCGCTCAGACAAGGGTGTCTGCTTCTTCCCTACCTGCTCTGATTCTCTCAAAGCCCAGTCCTTGAAAGAACTGTTACCAACTCCCTGGTGAGTGGGAGATGGGAAACAAAGATGATTTAAATATCTTAGGTGGTGTCTGACCTGAGCTGATACCGTGATAGTGACCTGAGCCGGGAGCTTCTGGCCTGCATTGCTTCACCCCTGCAGCTTTCTGAGGTGCTGATAAAGCTGTGGTGGCCGCTGCCCAGGCAGGAGGCTTCTACTGGAATACAAGGCGTTCATTGGGGCCCTGTGATTCCTCTAACATCACAGCTCCGACACTAGTTTCCTAGTGAGCTCTGAATTCCACTCAAAATTGCTTTGTTGGCATTTAAAGGTCTCCATCAGTCTAGTCGTGTGGCAAAAAAGACTGGATAAAAATCAGCCCTGCCTCACTACCTCCTAGCTGAACCCGAGACAAAATGATTTCTGTCTGGAAGGCAAACCCAAGTGTTCCTTCCAGCTCTCAGACTCTATGAGCCTATGATGCCTCCTGCTCAGCCCGTTGTCTGAACCCCTCTGACTGCCAATAACTCACAGAAAATCCCATTAAAAGAGCAAATGAAACCTGTAACCAAACCGATCGGGAGGCTGCCAGAAGCTAAGGACATTTTCCATCATGGACTGTTTGTTTTCCAAAACACCTGCACCGCCAAAGGGGAGGTTTAGGGGAGACATGAAAAACAGCCTCCTGATTGTGTATCCTACAGATCACGGGAAGAGAAGCCACTGACTGACGTACTTCACGTGGGATGGTTAGGTCTCATCTTCCTATAGGAAAAGGAATGATCCAGAAGAACTTTGAGAGGCTACGGTGGCCTTAGGTTCCTCCCTTCTGTCCTTTATTGGTAACTTTCACAACACTCATTTCAGTTGTCAGAATGAACACCTCAAATAAGATCGTGAGCATGCTGCTTTCCTTTGAAATAAAAAAATATCAGCCTGGAACAGTGGCTGTCATGTTCCTGAACATGAATTCTCTGGAGAGTTAGGCTGTATTCAGAACAACCCACTATCCGGGTCAGAACTAATTGCTGGACCTTCCTCCCACAGGAAAGGAGCCCCGGAAGAGTCGAGAAATGAACTGTTGATCTGATCATGCATGGACTGGAACTTGGGGACCTTTGGGTTATTATGGCTTCAACATCAGCTAGGCAATCAACAGGCTAGGTGTGGTGCCTGTCTCAGCAGTGCACGTCTGTCCCAGAAAAGACATGCCCATGACAATGGGCCCAGCCTGTGGCAGCCGGAGAGACTCAACACACCAGCTTCAAGCCCATCCGGCCGCACCAGAGGACATAAATACGCTGCTCCAGCCCCCTCAAAGCTCTTTTATATCAGAATGTTTTCCCTCTTGGTGATTACGTTTTTAACCTACACACAGCAGGCTGCACACTAATACTTTCAAAAATCTCTAGAACAATGAACTTCTCTCTCTCGTTCCCACTGATATCAAAAAATAAGTCCCTAACTATCCAACAATATTTAGCTCTTTCTGGATCCAGGAAAGCCTTCCCCATCAAGGAGAGGCTACACTGATCAGATCAAAAAGATCCCTAGGCCAAAATTGTATTTTATTAAAGTTTGCCCTGAACCCACAGTTTGAGTGGGCTTTGCTAGTATCACTGTAGAAGGTAATGGGGGGAACTGCCAGCTGGCTTTCTTTTCTCCTTCCTTTTGTCTAATGCATAATTCTATGGATGATGAGCTGGCCTCTTGCCTCTCATCAGTTTACCAGGGACGAAGTGGGTTTAAGCTGCCATTCAGATAAGCAAAGATCTGGAAAAGTATTTATCAGATTCTAAAAAAAAAAATTGATATGATTTGTTAGTTATCAACTAGAAGTTGTCTAATTTCACAAATAGTCTCACTTTACAAATGAAAAGATTGGGAATAAGAAAAGTTTTTGACTAACTCAAAATTAACATGATAATATTAAAATAGGATTGAGACTAGAAAATGGGCCCACTGACTCTCAGACCCAAGTCTCCCTGCCACCAAGGGAAATCAGAGAAGGAATATAAAGAGAAAACACTTCTTTGTCTTCCATTCTACTTGTGCTTCTCTGCTGACATTCCTCCCAGTCTCCCCATTCACTCCCTAATTGAAGCTCTGTTAAATAAAACTACCCTAAAACCAAGATTCTACATATGTTTCTTTTGATTTTCAAATGAAGTTCTGCTGGAGATTCAAGTTCATTTGGAAAACCTTAGAGTGAGAACAATGAAACTGTGCTTGCCCTTGTCCCCCAATACTCCCTACTTCTGTCCCCCCCCCACACACAGTAGAAACGGGGTCTGTTTGCAGAGTCTGATGTATGTCTTACAAACATGGACTTGGCTTTGCCGCTAAAGCCTAGCTGAGACCAGGAGCAGTGGACACGCCCGTACCGTGAGTCCATCAGCAAACACTGGAGGTGGAAGGCAGGGCTGTGGAGTTTGCTGGGGCGGGAGGGACGGCGGAGAGAGGCAGCCGTGTGATTCTGCAAAGGTTGGCTTGGCCTCTTACTCAGCAGTTTTTATAATGTGGCGAATGTGTAAGTAAAATAATGATGGTAAAAAATGATGAGCTTGAAGGTTAGTTCCTTTCCCATTTCACATATTTCAGTGCCTCGTCTCCTCAGCTCCTCTCACCAATATTGAAAGGGATCTGGAAAAGAGGAGCACAGTGCTGAGACATGTGTCTGACTTCAGGTGCGCAGAAGGGAGGAGAAAAAGACTGAAAGAGGAAATTTCCCTAATTCATGATCTGTCCCAAATATGAACTCCCGATAAAAGGCATGGTGCCCAATTAAATTCAAACTTTAGATAAAAAATGAATAACTTTTTAGTCGAAGTGTGTATGCATGCTTATACTACAAAGGTTTTCATTGTTTATCTGAACAACAGATTTAACTGGGAATCTAGGTTTTTTTATACTCTAAACCCAAAACCCTTAATCTCAAAGTCACTGATGTGGGCCATTCTGTATATTTAAAACCTTCTCTGTCGCTTCCTGCGCTCACCACCAAAATAAACACATAAAAACACCACAGGGAAAATTACCCATATAACACTGAGAACATTCTGCATCACTGGGAAAACTCAAGGATCATCATAGTTTAACCACGGCAGAGGTTATCAGGCGTCAGCATGCATCAGAAGTACCTGGAGACCTATTAGACTAAACTGTTTCCACAGTTTCAGATTCAATAAGTCTGGATCTAGGCCTGAGAATTTGCCTCTCTAACATGTTCCCATGATCATGGGGCTGCTGGCCTGGACTCTGGATTAGAGGAAGAAAGACTGGCCTAAGGGGCAGGTGTCCACAGTTCTGATTTCTGTACTATTCCTCGTCTGATATGCAGCTTTAGATAAACAGTTTGGAGTTATTTTGTTTGTGTTTAATAACACAGTAAATAACTGCACCCTTAGAATGACAAAGCCAAGCAGTGTAGGAATAAAGGAGTTACCAAAACTCCGTCTGTAATGGCCCCATCAGTAGTAAAGTTTATTAGCTTAGATCAATAGCGTTCAGAATGTGACAGGACACAAAAGGAGGCTTATACAGCTTCCGTGAGGAGCTGAGCACACCAGGTTCCGGGCAAACCTGCTTTCAGCAAGCAGGCTCCTTTCCCTGCTTTGTATACTGGAGGCTGCCCGGAGATTCTCTTTGTATGAAGGTGCCACTAGTTAAAAGCTGTCTACAACCCACTGACTTAGAAAATCACCTAGGATCCTTTCTAAGAATCTATGATTCCAGCTCAACTCCATTCCAATTCCACCCCCGATTACCTTGGCTGACGACCTGCCTTCAGATTTGCTATTGATAGCGGTTCTCTCAGTCTCAAGGGAAGGATCAAGTCCTGGCCTGCACCTAATGCTGCTCAAAGTCGTTGGGATTGTTCACGCTAGGTGCCAAGTGGGCAGATTGACAGACTGTAAACTGGTAGGCTTCAGGAATGCATAACTTGCTTTCCAGAGGCCTGGGCAGCTGCGTTGCACAGACAGGCCTGTTGGGAGATTGATGAAATAACACGCAAGCCCGTGAAGGGTTAGAAAGAGCCTGCAAGAAATAGGGAAATGCGTGTACAGTCTGCCCTCCAAATCTGCGGGTTCTGCCTCTGTGGATTCTACCAGGTGCGGATCGAAGTCACATTGTTGCTGACGTGTACTGTGTAGTTAGGCGCGTGATGGTTGCCTCTGTTCTAAACACGTACAGATTTTCTTGTTATTGTTTCCTAAGCAATATAACAACTACTTATATATCGTTTACATTTATAAAGTATTATAAGCAATCAGAAATGATTTAAAGTATATAAGGCGATATTTGTAGTTTATAGGCAAGTACTACAGCATCACATACAAGGGACTCGAGCATCTTCGGATTTGGGTACCCGTGGGGGTCCTGGCACCAATCTCCCACAGATACTGAGGGTGAACTGTACCCTGATGGAGAAAGCAAGGCATTCTAATTGGAGGAATGAAGATGCAGATTTTCACAAAAAGAAATGGGAAACACCGTGTGTGTACCTCTGCCCATCACTGGCAACATGCAAATGTAGATACCTGCAAAAACCACCGACTCCGGGCAGAGGGCCAGGGTGTGCGTGGGAGACAAAGATGCATGTATCCAAACAGCCTCAGCATGCCAGCCTTGCTCCCTCCTCCTTCAGAGGACCGTGTTCCCTTCTGAAAGTTCTTGAACTTCAGGATGAACATGTTTGGTGAAGCGGCAGGCCAGGGCTGGCTGCCTCTACTGCTGTAGCATCTCTCCTCCTAGGACAGGCTTCGGTCTGGCCTTTACCGTCAGCCCCGTTATGCGGTCAGTGACCTAGGGCCTCAGCAGGGGCAAGCTCCGGAGGGGCAGACCAGAGGCCAGAGCAGCAGATGGTCTATCCACTCAGTCCTGGATGTGAAGAAAGATACCTCAGCTCTCCGTCCCGAGGGCAAGGAACGCCACGGCCCTGGGCACCCAGGCTCACTTCATCTCTCAGTGTTCAGGAAGGGAGCTACTGCAACCCTGTAAAGTTCTTCTCCAGAATTCAGCTATTTTTCATGTTATCTCACCTTTCACCAGAACAACCTACTCTTTCCTTTCCCTAAAATTCAAGAATGTCATAAGAGTAGGAAGAAAATTTAAGATTCCTTCATTTGCACAAAAGGCAGAGGAAATTGAGATTCAGTGAGCCTGGGGCTTTGCCTGAAGTCACGCCGCTGGTTAGGGTCCAAGCAGGTCTGGGAACTCGGGCTCCCGAGAGGGTTTGTCCCAGGGTGTCCCCTGCCTGTAACTGACACACCAGGCCCCCTCACCACCTCCTGCCCTCCTCACTGCCGGGCCACTCCACCCATAGTCACGCCAGCTCATTTTTCCTGCCTCTTCATCCCCATAACTTTTCCCGCCTGTTCCCAAGGGTCTGGTCTACCGAGAGCCCACTGCCCACCCTGTAGGAACAACGTGTTTATGTGCAACTTCATAAGGCAACACTGCCGCAAACACTATTATTTTTAATAAAGTCTTTGGGTTTGGCACCCCAGCTGCTCGTGTGTCTGCCTTAATTTAATCAGACTACTGTTTCTTTCAGCTGTGGCATAAAGAAGCAACGTGACCTGCCCAGGCTTCCGGCGAGAAGGTGATGCCAACTGTAGCAGCAGGACAGGGCCCTCCCAATGCCGTGACAAATGGCTCTGGGTGGAGGAGAAGGCAGCCACGGGAATATCTCTGTGTGAGAGGTTTGGCCCTGCCATTGATTAGGTGCTGTTCTGAAAGGGGGCGCACGTCGTGGTGGGGTCATTACCACAGTGGTTGGGCCAGAGCTCCCGAAAGCAGAAGAAAACACATTCACCCTGCTTCTCACTAGAACAGAATACAACGCTATTAAAGGCAATCAGTTAGAATTACTTTCAATACATAAATATTTTGGGAAATGATTAGTTTATTTTAATCACCTCCGTAACATTGATAACAGTATTTTTGCAAATAGTGGCTTCTCTGAGGAGGCTGCAGGGTGGCACCGGTTCTGTTCTCGACACCCCTACTCTTTCCCCTGGTGAAACAGCTGTTTCCCCTATTCATTGTGAATGTGGCAGGAGTTGGAGTACAGAGAGGATCGAGGAATTATGTTGACCTCACAAAACGAGACATAGGAATTCTGTCATTGTCACTCAAATCCTGCACAAGGTCTTTCAGACCGTAAATGTTCTCTGGCCTAAGAACGCTGGAACGGGGCCAGGCCAAAGGTCCACTCAGAATCTAAAACCATCCTAGAACTAATGCCCCCCCACCATCCTAGAGGTTCCCCATTTCAACAAACCAATAGGAAGCAGGCATTTTCCCTTTTGTATAATTAGTGATGACTCACAAACATACACACACACACACACTCTCTCCATAAAGAGGTAGCTGCTTTTGCCAAGAATTACATTTGAGTAATGCGTATTCTTTTTTGAAACCACTTTGTAGGTTTTATTAACTCAACAAGCTAAGCATGAATCCTACTTATAAGCACAGAGAGCATATCAGATACAAGTGTCATCAATAAACCGCCTCACTCAGCAAACAAATTCATTACTATCAATTACTTGAGGAACAAAACTCTTCTACTTCTGCTAAGTATGAAAATGTCTAACTTAATATAGTGGGGAAAGGAACACAGTTTTGTCTTAATATTCCGGTTATTATTTTGAAGTCAGGTGACAAAGATTATACAGGTGAATATTAGGGTCACAAATGTATACACAGATAACCAAACTGTTAATTTGCTTTCATACCCACCACCACTACTTAATTTTCTTCCTCTCCATCTCTCTCCCCTTCCCTTCTCTTTCTTTCTTTCTTCTGTCCTTTCCGTTTCTTCCCTTTCTTTTTCCTTCTTCCTTCCTTGTCTTTTCCTTCCTTCATCCCCCACCCCTTCCTTTCTCCTTCTTCTGTCCCTCCCGTCATGTCTTCCTCCCTCTTTTCTCCTTTCTTCCTTCCACACCTAAAAGGTGCTGCCTGCTGAACCTGAGGCGTGGCCTTTCCTGACCAGTTTGCAGGGGCCAGACTGCTGAGTTCACCATCATTCCAGGATTAGAATCTGCAGGCCTATGAGATCAAAACAAATGCTGTCCTGCATCCTTAGCCCTCACATCTTTCCTGGCTGACATGGGATAGGAAAGGAGGAGGTAAATCTATAGCTCTTATGGTTCGATACACCGAAGGGAAATTTGCTATTAGAAATTCTGTGACAGCCCTGGCTGCTGTGACTCAGTGGATTGAGCATCGGCCTGTGAACCAAGTGTCGCTGGTTCGATTCCCAGTCAGGGCACATGACTAGGTTGCACGTCAGGTCCCCAGTTGGGGGCGTGAGTGAGAGGCAACCACGCAGTGATGTTTCTCTCCCTCTCTTTCTCTTTTCCCCTCTCTCTGAAAATAAATAAATAAACAAACAAATAAATTATTTAAAAAAAAGAAAGAAAGAAATTCTATGACACTTTATGGGATTGACACCCAGCTCTTATTTCCCAGGAAAGGGACAAGGTACAGAGTGGCTCTGGCCCAGGAATTCCAGGCTTGTGAAGAGAGAGGGGCAGCTATGTTTTCAGGCGTGGCCGTGTGAAGGGTTTGCACAGCTCTTTTCACCTGAGACAAATGCTGTTTGTAGCTTTTTTCCTTTGCTGCATAAAGCTGTCTGCAGGGCTCTGTTCCAAACACGTGTTGTGGAAGGAAAATAAAAAAGTGACAGTCATGTGTTCTGATTTGCCCACAATGTTCCCTTCGTGCTCTGTAAGTCTGATATGGTGGGCAGAAAGGTGTGCTGCCCGCAACTGGTATTTGGGGCTGCTAGGGGACCCCTCCTCCAAGTTTGGGAACACAGCATCATTTGCTCTTGATTTCAGGACACCCCCCCCCCACCATTGCTAACTGCAGTCTTCTCATTGATGATTGCCTTCATCAGCTCCAAAACATGCGCACATGCACACACACACACACACACACACACACACACACACACATGGCCCACCTAAATCCTCCAGCTGGCTTTTCTTTCCAAACGCTTACTCTTCCCTTATGAAATAAAATCTCTAGAATACATAACTTCTTTCCTCCTCCCTCCCTCCTACCTTTGAATGCCGAGGGGCAGGTTATTGTAATAGTATTGCACCCATGGCCATCTTTAGCTTAGACATGTGTTTAGTGTCACCCGAGTCCCAGGCATCCTGCTAGAAAGAAGGATAAGATACATTCCGTGCTTCTAAAAATCTCACAGAGGTAAAAATGCCCACACGAAACAACCCACTAAAAATAATATAATAAACGCATTATTAGTGCAGCACATGGACTGTCATTCAAACATCTCAGAGAAAGTGGCAAACGCCGTGAAGAAGAGTTCCTGGAGGCTTCACAGAGGAGTTGACCTTGGGAACTGCATTTTAAAGGACAGGATGGGATTTGCCAGGCAGAGGATGGAGTGAAAGCATCGTGGGCAGAGTAACCCCTGGAGCAAAGTCATATCAGAACACGGCTCATCCAAGAGGATGGGAGTGCGGGGCAGCCGGGCCGGGCCTGGCCGTAAAGCAGAAGGGAAGTGGTTATAAGACTTGGGGCACAAGAACCTCACGCTGTGCTGTAGTGTCGGGAGTTTTATTCCTGGAGAAATGGGGAGTCACGGAAGGTTTTAAGCAGGGTGGTAACATATTTTGATTTAGAAATGTAATTCTAAAGCAAACACCATATTTAGAAGTTAGTAAGATAATGAATCTGTATACGACAGATTGGAGGATGTGCCTCCCTATTAAAGGCCAAATAGTTACCAAAAACATAGGTTGATGCAAGAAATCACAGGAAAGGTCACAGGAGAAGAGGTCGAATGATGCCATCCATGGAGACCCGTTCTCATTCCACCCACTCCGTGAAGGAACTAGTTTGCACTGACTGGCCACATTTTCAGACTTGCACCCCAAAGCCCCTTCTCCGAGGCAGGCCTGCTTCGGTCAGCACCATGAAGTCACACTGCCGGTGACCATGCAGCTGGCCAGCTCCCACTCACCTTGTCCTTCACCTTCCTCTCTGACTGCTGAGTCCCTCTCCCCAGCTCCGCACCGCCCCCCCCCCCCCCCCCCCCCCCCCGGCTTCCCTGTATTCATTGCTGAGATCTGGTGCCATGGGAGGCCCCTGTTAACAAAAGATTAGCCCTTTTTACAGGAGGAGGCAATTAAAAAAGGAAAGATTTTTGTTTTTAAGGCAGATGAAAGAAAGCCCAAGGAGATGTGTGTTTGACCCTCCAACATGCTTCCTCATGCCTCCCTCGGCTTCCAAAGGAAGGCTTTATGAATGCAAAATGAATTCAGTGCCTTGCGTCTGCTCCAGAAGAAAGGGGAACGGATCTTTCAGACGCAGTCTTTCCTTTATGGCCACACGGCTCCTCCTGCCCTGTGCTGCAGCCCCACTTCAGACACCGGCGTGACCTCCTCAAGGTCACCCTGCGCAGTAGGCCCCCTGGTGCCTCTCCCGGGAACCTGCCGAGGAGCTAAAAAGGCCAGGTTTTGTTTTCTGTCGCTCCTCAGTCACAGCGGAGTCCTTGCCTGGGGCAGAGACACGTGAAGTTCCCAGCAGGGCGGTCTCACTCCCTCACTGTGGGACTTGGGCCTCACTCTGCAGAAGAAAGACCAGCAGCTGGGGCTAACTGGCTCCCCATTCACTCCACCTCCCCTGGGGACCATAGACGGGGCACTGGGGGAGCTTGAATGACGACTCAAAGTGCCCATTTTTAGCCTTCCTTATGCACTCTCCTCCTTAGACAGTGTTTGATGCCAACACTTTGCAGTCTTACTACATTTCGCTCCGTGGTTAGTATTTGTCTGCACACCTGTCCGTTATGTGCTTGCCGATGCCAGAGATTCTGTTGTGGGTTGCTTGTCTCCAGTCGAGGAGGACGGGGTTCTTCCTGTGCCTTTTCTGGCAGCTTTGGAGGGTACAGATAGTGGCTGAGTCACCTTGAAGTCTGCCACAGTTCCTGCAGGGCCCTGTGCTTTGCACAGAATTGGAGCTAAGTCATTTCTTTTCTTCCCCATGTAATTTCTGATCCATGATGGATGAATCTGCTTTGTGCTGATGACGATCCCCCTAGAATACATTTACATTGCTCTATAGAGGAATTGCCTCAAAATCAATGTTACTAATCAACCTGAGCTTGAGTTAGACTCTCTGTGTACCCAAAACTGTGTGGCTTTGGGCAAAGTATGTAACACATCTGAGCCTCAGTTTTCTAATCTGTAAAATGGAAATACTGCCACTGGATAGCTCATAAGGTTCTGGCTAAGAATGTGTACCAGTCTCAAAGCAAATGCTCAAAAAGTAGCCACTAGTTAGTTGCCCACAGGCTGGTCATTATAAGGTGCAGAAACACAAGCCTAAAAATCTACCTGGCATGCTCCTCACATCTCCACGCACATAAATAGGATGTCTTTTCTCCAAGGCCCTGCTCATATGCTACCTCCTGGAGGCTTCAGCCCAACTCTGCCTCTCCTCTGGACAGAATTGATTTCTTCTTTTTTTCAAAAATCCCAGACTTTCATAACTTATCTCTTTCACATAACTTTCTTATAGATTGTAAGCTTTTTACAGGCAGAATAAGGGTTTGCCCATCTTAGGACACGTTTTGCACCAATGAACAAAAGAAGGACATGCAAAGAATTTTCTCTCTCTCTCTCTTTCAGCAGGGAGGGTCTTTCCAAGAGCCCGTTGGCCATTTCTGGGCAAGAAAAATCTCCTCCTGAAGCCTGAAGAACAAACAGTAAGTGACCCAATGATGAATAACTGGCTTTCAGTTTAGGGTGGGCCTAAAAATGCCCATTAAGAGGTGCGTTGAGGCATTGCACATTAATCTTAAACATTTCCCCTTAAACCCAAGAGAGATAACTAACTGTTGCCTAATTCAGTAAGAAGCCCAGGCTGGGGGCCAAATTTACTTTCCCAGTAACCAGTGAGTAAGTACCACCCACAAAACTATTTAGCTAATTTAAAATCCTGACAATTCAACACCACTCTGGCGAGATAAGAACCATTTATTAAAAGGCACAGTTCATTAACCCAAATGCTACTGGCGTATTTGCTCAGAGAAGAAGGTAGGTCCAAGCCTCATCAGGAGTCCCCTTCGTTTCCTGCCAATGAGCAGCATTGCTCTGGGTGTGATGCCAGGAACTCCCTTCTAGTAACGCCGCTGGAGGTGCTTCTGATCACGTGGCTCCCTCCCGTCAAATCCAGTCCATTGGGGGCCATCTCATGGTGTCTGAGTTAGCTTATGGTAAAACCTGAGCCAGGGTCAAACAGGGCTCGGAGCTTTCTTTCCTGTCTTCCAGCCTCACTGACTCTGCTCTCCTAGCCCCACGCGTCCTCCACCCAATCCCCCAGCCACTCTGTAAGCATTCCCTGGGCCTGGGGCTCGTTTCCCACATCCGTTTGGCCTGCCACATTTCTGTCCAGGGTCACAGTGTTTTGAATGTGCAGACTGGGTGTGGCTATAAGGTATTTCACAAGTCTTTCTATGTGTTATGTGCCAGGACACTGTATGCAGCACTTGTATAAAACCGGACAAACAAAGGATAACACAGAGCATAGGGCTCCCTTTCATGACACTGCTTTTTCTGGGCACATAACCAATCTATTTAGGAAGAAAATGCACTATATTCCAGAACAGAGATGTTGAGTCACAAAGGTCCTCTCCTGAGAGTATTGTTTTCTTGGTTTCTGTTTCAATCCAGCCTTGTAACTATTCTCTAGAAACCCTAGATACAAACCAAAGCTGGACTAGTTCTCTCAGGAGTGAGCCGCTGCCTGAACTAGCAACAGACTGGGGTCCCCAATATTTACAGCACAAAATGTTGCCCTATCTCACTCACTGTAAAAAGTAAACTTAACTTCCAAAATTGTGGTAATCAACCCAAAAACTCACTCAATGGGGACCCAGGTAACTATGTGTGTGGGGGGAGGTGGCTTCCCCTGTGGTCTTCATTCAATGCAGAGGTCAATACCCATCTGTGCATTTTCCTGGACTGCAGGTGTGCACGCTGGGAGTAATGTAATAAAGTGACCTATTTGATGAAATATTTGTTTGCATAATTTATTTTATTTAATTCTTACAACCTCCAGAGAGATAAACATTTCTGTATGACTACTATACAAATAAGTAAATAGAGGGTAAATGAGATTTAACAAATTGTCCTGATTTCTAGAAGGAAGTTATATTTAATGTTTTGGAAGGATGATATTATTCTTATACTCAGAGACACTGTTTCCTGGGGGGGGAAAAAAAAGAATATCTGTTCCTTCATTAATTCTAATCTTTTCCAGCAATCATCTACTAGTTACCAAATACAATGTTAAATCTGAAAGGCAAAATGACGAGCGAGACAATTCCCTTCCCTCTTGCACTAGCATATTAGTTGCGGGAAAGTCATATATGAGGGGACAAACGAACAAGCTAGTTTCACAAAGCTGGGAGTGCCCTGAAGGAGGTGGTCCAGAAGATGTGGCAGAGAGCATAGGGCACATTGGAATGGCTGAATGGGACGTCCTGAGTTATAGAAAACAGCCCTGAATGGGAAGGTCTGCCGGGAAAAAGTCCCAAGCAGGAAACCTAGCACATGGGAAGTCTCTGAAGTGAGAACAAACTTGGCAAGTTTGAGAAACAGAAGAATCGACAGGGTTTCTGGAGCAAAATCATTGAGAAAGATGGTGATACGGGAGGGCCTCTGAGAGGTAGGCAAGCATCCAAGACGTCAGGACCTTGGGGCCTGTGGGGAGGGGAGTGGATTTTGCTCTAAAGGGAGAGCGTCAGAGTTGTCTTTTCCTTCCAAGTTCACTGTATTATATGCTTATGTTAACAAGGCTTCTCTTGTGGGTCTGTGGTAGCTGCACGTAATCTTCCTGCTCTGCACCATATCCTTATGCAAGCCACTCAAAGTGAAACTAATTTAAGGCAGGGGGAAAAAACATGTTTTTCAGCAATGGTTTTCTTTTCTTAATTGTTGACATTAATACAGATTTCCCCCACTTTCCACTCTTCGCCCACCTCCATCCCGCCCCCAGCCTCCCCTCCCTTGGCCTTCACCACACTATTGTCTGTGTCCAGGATGCGCTATCCTTATATGTTCTTTGGTTAATCCCTTCCCCATTTTTATCCAGTCCCCCTACCTCCTCCCCTCTGAGGTCTATCAATCTGTTACATGTACCTATGCCTCTGGTTCTAGTTTGCTTGTCAGTTTATTTTTCTCATTAGATTTCACATATATGTGAAATCACATGCAGTTCTCCTACTCTGACTGGCTTATTTCACTTAGTGTAATCTCCAGGATCATGTGTGCTGTTGCAAAAGGTAAGAGTTCCCTTGTTTTTTTTTTTTTTTTTACAGCTTCATAGTATTGTATTGTGTAGATGTACCACAGCTTTTTTTATCCACTCCTCTACTGATGAGCACTTGGGCTGTTTCCAGATCTTGGCTATTGTAAGTAATGCTACTATGAACATGGGGATACATAGATTCTTTCTGATCAGTGTTTTATTTATGCTGAAAAGGATTATTTAGGCTGTTGCTTGGAGAATGGATTATAGGAGTCAGGAGGTAAAGGAGGGGCAAAAAGGAGGAGGCACCAAACTTGGCTACTGCAATAGTCCAGGCAAGATAGCCTGATCCTGTGGATGAAGGTATTGGAGTGAAGGAGAACAGAAATCGATTGGAGATCTATTTATTAAAAAGAACTAACGAGGAAGGCTGATAGATTTGATGTTGGGGTAAAGAAAAGAGAGGACACAGATGATTCTCAGGTTTTGTGTTGAGGCAATATGTGCAAAGTTAAGGAAGATGGAAATAAGAACAGCCTCCAGGTGGGCTGCAAGGTCATGGGACAGTGTGCTCCACTTTGGACACGTCACAGCACAGGTGTGATCTTGTCTAAGATACAGCACTTACTTACTACTAAAACAGGAAACAAACAATTAAAAAAGCAAAACACCTTTTGACCTGGTCATGCCATCTTCTATAGGTTTGAATTATTTTTCTATTACAAAGAACGTTGTTGATTTCCTCCACCTTAGGTTGCAGTGTGTTAGGCAACCTTTTTTATATATCTCATATCTCAACAACATCGTCAGCAGTGGGCACCCTTTCTGCCTTAGGTTTTAGAAAGTCCTTGATTATTGTGGTCATTCTTCTATCAGCAAATTTGCACTTCCTTATTATAAAATTTACCTCCTGCTGTTCTGTTTCTATGCATTCCTCTATACACGATAATTTATTTTTGAATGCTGAATCATTGTGTGATTGAATCCCTTCTTAATAAAATTTAAGTGGCAGTTAAAACTGACACATGCAGTATCAACAATGCGTATCACTCGAGGAAGTGAAGAAAACGTGACCAAGTTTGTGTGCCTGTGCAGACAATGGCAACTAAACAACTCTGCTTGGCAAAGAGTGATTATAAGATGCCATTGATTGTAAGATGCAGCCTAAAAAATGTGGGAAAATAGAGGTAACTGAATGAGTGGACCTATTAAGTTTAAGCTATCTTCATAAATCTAGAGTTCTCAGGCAAAGTCTGGGCTGGAGATATAAATTTGACAGTTACCAGTATAAAGTACTGGGAACTATAGACCTAGATGAGGTGTCCTAGAAAAGTGGATTGAGAATATGCCTCAGGACAGAGCTCTTGGCAACCCAGCCTATAGCCATCAGGCAGAGGAGACAAGTCAGCAAAAGAGACAGAAAAGAAGTATTTAATGAGGTAGGAAGAGAACCAGGAGAATATGAGGCCAGGGAAGCCAAGAGGAACATTTTTAAGAAGGAAGAAAGGGTCAACTATGTCACATGCAGCTGAGAGCTGGATGAAAGATCAGAAATTGACCACTGCATTGGGCAATATAAACATTGCCAATGACCTTGATGAGAACAACATTGGGGGAGCCAGATGCCAGAAAGGAGAGTTGAAGAGTGAACGAGTACAGAAAAAATGAAGACAAGAAATGAAGATCATTCTTCTGAAAAGGTTCACTGGGGAAGGAGAGCAGGAAGATACGTCTGTAGCTGAAGGAAGACATGAGATCAAGAGAAGTCGTTGACATGCGAGTTGCTGTTTTAAAGATGGAAGATATTGGAGCAGGTGTGTGCGCAGATGAAAATGATCCAGTGGCAAGGAAAGAAAAAGTCATGATGTAGAAGAAAGAGGAAGATAATTGCAGGATTGAAATACTGGAGGGAGGGAGGGAGAGGCCCCAGAGCATAAACCAAGAAGTGGAACTCTAATACGCAAAAGGGCATTTTATTTGTAGAGAAAGGCAGCTATACTCAAAGATTTGGCATCTGGAAGATGAGTTAGTTTCTGATTGCTCATATTTCCTCATTCACAACAAATGGGAGCAAGGAGACTTTGGAAGACAGAAAAAATGTTGAGTATGGGGAGACAGTACAAATTAAATGTCTCGAAGAAAGACAGCAAACCATCTAGGAACGCACAGTAGGACTCCTGGACAGTAGGAAGCACACGCAGAGATTTAAGATGACATCAGCCACGTTGTTTTTTTTCAGCCAAGTCCAGGTTGAGAGACAGCAGACAGGTAGTTTCAACACAGCTTGAGGTTTTTCTGATTAAATGTAACAGAAGGAAAAAGAGAGGAAATTGAGGGGGCTTACAAAGAGGACCAGAGCATGTATAATAAGTAAGTAGTAAAACGCAAATAGGATATTCGTGAGAACCTGGGTTTAGGGACTGTGCAGTTAGCTTTAGGACAGGGGGCAGACTGCATCTTTGGTGAACAGTGAAGCACAGTATCTCAGTATTTCATCCAGCAGAAGCAGAAACAACCTCTGGGAAAGCAGGGTGGGTGCAAACAGCATCTCCTCTTAGAGACTGATGGCAGCCCAGGATGGGGAAGTTCTCAGAATGTGGGAGAAGTGTGCACGGATTGGTTGGTGTTCCCTTTTCATGCAGTCTAAGCTTTTCCTACAGCCATTAAATTAGGTTTGACCTTCTACTGTCCCCAAAGGCTAATGAAGAGCAGCTGCTAGTCATCCACACAGAGCTTTCTTTATTTTAATTGTGAATCTGTATTTAGTTACTCCTTAGATTGCTTTCTGCTGAACAACACAATCTGATACGCCCTATGATATGGCCCTTTGATCATTTCCACTGACCTCCTTCGGGGCCCTATAGATACCATACAGTTTACTGAGTGTTCCAGTAAAACCAATATGACCAGAGGCTACCCCATTGTGTCTAAGTTTTCACCCTGGATTATCTGCTTTGTTTCAATTATTACTTTTTAGTTACTAGCCTTATATTGTAGGTTTATGTTCAGTTTTGGGTTCTTTCTGGGTCTCTTTCCATCCTGTGTGGGCATACACTGTGTCTGGGTTGACTCTACCCATTTAGTGACTGGTGGTTGTTTTATTTTGTTTTGTGTCTATGACTCCATTAACAGGGCCTCTATCTTCTATGGGTTTTCATGAAACTCCTTTTTATCTCTCTCTTAGTTTCTCATACCTTTAACCTTTCCCAGGGGATCTCATTGGCCAAACTCCATTTGGCCACCGGGCAAGCAGGTTGCTCCAACATTTGGTTCTGTTTTCTCTACAGCCTAGCTACCTCTCTTTCTGAAGACAAGACTTGTCTCCATTGACCATTTTCTTCTGAATAACCCAGTACAAGATGCTGAATAGCAGTGATGCTGTGTGGAGGAAATTGAGTAATGTAGCAATAATCACAATAATTGCTAAAAGTAGATTCAACATTTTATTATTGTAGTTATGACATGACATGCATAACATTATTTTTGGAATATAATCTATGCTTAGGGTTTTGAGAAGCTAAATGTTTCCACCTATATAAACCATTGAAGATTCCAGTTTCTGCCAGTGGTCTTTCCAAATTTGGCACTATATCCAAAAAATCATCTTAGGGTGACTTTCAGCTCACAGGGCACACTATCCCACAGTAGCAGTGATTTCATCCAAAAATTTGGGTGGATGATCAAGGCACAGCTAACAGTCTCTCCTCCCTCTGCAACTAAGTAACCAAGCAGTGGCCATCAGTCACACTTTAGTCCCTCTCTGGGTGCAACTCCTAGATTTAATTTTTTTTAAATATATATACTTGATAGTCTGACTCAAATGATGATGAGGACAATTATGAGGTGATGAAGAGTTTGATGATAAAATGCATCTGAAAGAAATTATTTTCACTCCCCATGTCTAATTGTCCCAATCAGAACATCTTGTCCAAATGCCCAACAGCCTCAAGGAGGAGAGAAGCAGCTGTGAGCCATAAGGCCATCCAATGGAAGAAGAAATAAGCACCAGTTTTGACACATCTAAATATCAAAAATTAAATGCAGTGGCTATATTTACTGAATATCTACTATATATCAAGCAATGTTAATATTACTTCATTAATCTTTATCCCAACACTAAGACAAAGGTATTACAGCTACATTTAATAAGGTTATGTACCTTGCATACAGCAGAGGACACATCAGGGATTTAAACTCTGTCTACTTATTTCCAAAACCCATGTTTTAACCTAAGAAATCAATAGAGAAGAGAGATCCTGATACTCTGCCCTGAGAAAAAAAGAGCAGCAACACACTGTCTCAGATGCTACAGATGTCCTGATAGAATTCAGGCCTTTGGCGTGAATAAGCAAAACTAGATGAGCTGGGAGTTGATTCTTTATGTGGCCTAGGGATGCTTTATACGGCCGCTAGGATTTTGTTTTAAATTAAAGCATTGTCTAGGCACTAAGTATATATATGTTTTGCTTTTTGAATTCTAAGGGTTTTCCTATCTATCTTTTTATCCATCTATCTGTCAGTCTGTCTGTCACCTAGTATCTCTCTTTATCTGTCTTTTATTTCTCTCCATCCACCTCCCTTATCTTTTTCTCTCTCTCTTTCTAAGTGTGCCTCATTTATTTATTTTTATTTATTTTTTAATCCTCACCAGTGGATGTGTATATTGATTTTAGAGAAAGAGGAAGGGGGGAGAGAGAGACAGAGAAATATCAACGTGAGAGAGAAATACTGATCCATTGCCTTCCACATGCACCTTGACTGGGGATCGAACCTGCAACCTTTTGGTGTACAGGACAACATTCCAACCAACTAAGTCACATGGCCAGGGCTATTTTTTATTTTTATTTTTTGTATTTTGGCATGGGAGAAGGGATATCTGTTAGGGAAATTCAGTAGAAAACATGGTTAGCATCAGACGGAGTGAGCAGAAAGTGGGTCTTACACCAAGCTCAAGAAAAACAGATGAAATAATACAGAACACATGTCCTAGATTTTCTAAAATACACCTCATTTCAAATGCTGTGGTCCATTGTTCACATGAGCATACCTATCCTTGAAACTCTGGGGTCAACATACAGGGCAGCACATATGGTTTCTGTGTAAAAAGACAACCTTCAGACTTCTCTGAAATCCTTCTCTGGTCACTGATTTAGAAAGAAGGAGGTGCAAAACTGCATTCAGTGTCCACAGTTTACCATCACTTTACATATATTCTAGAACTTAATCATCACATCATTTTACAGTGGATGAAACCAAAGCTGAGAGAGAATAAACAAATCATTCAAGCTCACAAACTGAGTGTCAGCATCAGGATTCGAACCAAGGTCTCTGCTGCGCTAAACCCCAGGCTTTGACAGGCTCTGCATGGACTCAGAACGGAGACACTGTGCAGGGATAAAGATCGGGCCTCTGGAGGGGGCTTTTCTGGTGCTTTATATTTCAGAAAGGAGAGTGCTCTTCAGCATGAGGAGATATGAACCTCAACATGAGTCCTCAAGAAAGCTTGTTGGAACAGAAACAAAGTTGCCGCTGTTGGGGTCAGCTAGTAAACTTGAGGTGACGTGAAGAGAGACTGGAGGGAGCAGGTATCCTAACTGTATTCATTACAGCTTCCTTCTCCCACGACGCTCTAAGTTAGTTGGGCTCCTTTTCAGCTTCCCTGTGCTGATTGGAGGGTGGGGGTCAGAGCGGTTAGATATCCACCTTCCTCACTTTATTACAATATTCTATGAAAAGGCAATCAGGCCACATGCATGTACTAGAACAAGTCTTACAAAAATGGTACGGGACAGCAAAATGGTTGACTACTCCAGGGAGGATACACAGAGGGTCCATAGACACATGACAGGATGCTCAACATCACTAGCCATCAGAGAGATGCAAATAAAAACCACAATGAGATACCACCTCACACCAGTCAGAATGGCATCATCAACAAATCAACAGACAACAAGTGCTGGCGAGGATGTGGAAAAACGGGAACCCCAGTGCACTGTTGGTGGGAATGCAGACTGGTGCAGCCACTATGGAGAACAGTGTGGAATTACCTCAAAAAACTAAAAATGGAACTGCCTTTTGAACCAGCCATTCCACTGCTCGTATTATACTTGAAGAATCCTGAAACCCCAATTCAAAAGAACTTATGCACCCCTATGTTCATAGCAGCCCTGTTTACAATAGCTAAGTGCTGGAAACAGCCTAAGTGCCCATCAGAGAATGAGTGGATCAAAAAACTGTGGTACATTTACACAGTGGAGTACTACGCAGCAAAAAGAAAGAAGGAACTCCTACCATTTGCGACAACATGGATAGAACTAGAGAGAATTATGCTTCATGAAATAAGCCAGGCAAAGAAACAAAAATACCGTATGGATATCACCTGATACAGGAGACTAATGAACAACACAAACAAATGAACGAAATTGAACAAGGAACAGAATAACAGTTATCAGGGGAGAGGGAGAGAAGGGGGATAAGTAGAGAACGTGTATAAATGACCCATGGACATGGACAACTGGGTGGGGACTGACTGTGGGAGAAGAGGTGGGTTGGGTAGGGGGGAAGCAATGGGGGAAAAATGGGACAACCGTAATTAAAAAATAATTTTTAAAAACGCTTGAATATTGGCAACTTGCTGTGGTCCAATCTAATACTCTAATCATGATCACCCGTCGTCTCTTTGTTAAACACACCAGAGCACCCATCAGTTTCTATGCAGGAAGAAAAGCCAGCTGCTAAAGAGGAGGGCCCCCAGACTCCCATATTATCCCTCGCCCCATAGTTGGCTTCTGAATGAATGATAATGATAAGGGTGGGAACCAAAGCTGAACACACAAGGACCAAGACCCGCCCCATCACACTTCTCACGTGTCCAGAGAACATTGGGTGAGGGAGGCTGTGTGCACAGAGTGAGGCTCTGGGATTGGCTGCCACTCTCTCAGAGCTCGAATCCCCGGCCCCCCTACCAGTTTCTGTGTGAAATGAACTTCTATGCTCCTCAGTCTTCTGCTTTGTAAAATTATGATAAATGTAGCACCCACTTCATAGGAACATTTTAAAAGTTACCAGGGATAAAACACACAACAACTAGGATGGTACCAGGTACGTAGTAAGAGGTCAGTAAATTTAAATTATTCTTATTATTGAGGACTATTCTTTTAGGGTGTAAAGCCTTGAACTCTTTATATAAAACTTGTTCTGAGTCTCAGTCTTCATAATATTTACCTTCTCTCTCTTCTACCATTCAACCACCCCTGTTAATTAAAGAGGACAGGAAAGACCCAGTATGAAGTGAGTGTTGTTCCCATGGGTTCTAGCTTGGAATGACAATCCTGGTAGAAAACTAACGATGCCTTTTTCTTAAAGGACAATGGGCCCTAGTTCAGGGGGCAAGGGTTTTCAACAGAGGTTTAGGAGCCATGTGTGCATTAAACATCATCAAATGATGGAATAGGCATTTTTCAACATATATCACTCATATTATTTCTAAATACATATGGATACTTCTGTATTTAATTTCATACACATTGTTACATGTGCTACAGAAGTTGTGTGTTAGTTTTTATTGTGTTTTTCCTTAATCATTGGATACCAAAAATAAAATCACTTTCATGTGAACAGCCAAGATATGTTTCAACTCCTTTTATTACATTCAGAAATTCAAAGGACTACCATATAATGGAAGAATTGTAAAACCAAGAAACAAAAGACCTGACTTTGGGTCTGACTGCTGCCCTTTGAATCAACCATGGGACCTGCAGTTACTTCATTTTCCTATGCCTCAGATTCCCTAAGTAAAATAAAAGAAATGATGATAATAGGATTACTGGTAGGCTGGCCTAAGGAAACAATCTTAAAACTGGAATAAGTCTATATTTGTAGAGATGTTCAATGAAACATTATTTATAACAGCCAAAAATTAGAACAACATAAATGTCCAAACAGTGGGTAATGGTATTGTACATCTACTTGATGTAATGTAATGAAACCAATTAAAATTATGTTCACTAATACTATGTAATGACATGGAAAATTGCTTCTGAGCTATTCTTAAAAGAAAAAAATGAGATATAAATGATATGATTATAACTATATAATAAAAACCATGGCAAAGAATGAGAAAAAATGGAAAGAAATATATTAAATGTAACTGTGCATGAGTGACTTTAAATCTTTTTTAAAACTACTTTTGTATGGTTTCCAAATTATACTTAATAAGAATATATTACTCAAACTAAACAAAATATATCAATAATAATCAACTGAGAGAGTTGGGTTAAATGGCTTTCTAAGGCCCTTTCCATTCTAAAATTCAACTGCAGTCAAGAAGATTTAAAGATATAATAGATTTGTGAAAGCCCTTTCAAATGTGTGCAGCATTGCATGATTATAAGGTCTTATTATTATTAACTTGTACCAAGCAGAAACCAACACAAATCCATTAATAAAACAAAGTAGTGAAATGAAAAAGAGGCAGATGACACAATATTCTACTTGCTGTTAGAGCTCTTTTTGGCCGAAATATTCTTGATGCAACCTTTAGAAGAAGGAATTTTACACAGCTTTTTTGCCACGCAGCCCTCTCTGCCCTTTGTGCTGACATAATTGTCAGGCAGGTTTTATTGTGTTCTCAAGTGATGGGCAGAACAGATGGCCCAAGCCCAGCTTGGGGACTGGTGTCTGTTTGGGTGTCAGTAATACTTTTCAGGGCAAAAGGAAGAAATAGGTCTGGGACCACACGGGTAGGCAGACCGAAAATAAAGAGGGGTGGCTGGTGGGCTTCCCTGTAGAAAATAGGGAAGCTTATTCATACATCGCAATGCCAACATGAACGTAAGCACAATGAGGAATCAAACGTGGGAAAGTAGGTTTTTAGCCCAAATCATAGGTCACTAGTACAATTCATGCCCAGACAGGAACAGTTGCCAAAGTATATCTTTATTTACCCAAAGTGTATCAACTCAGTGTCACCCAAAAAGCAGAAGGAATAAGCAAAACAAGATGAAGTAATACAAAACAAAAATCTGAACTTAGATTCAAGAAATCTGGGTTTGACCTGTGAACCTGAAATGGATGAACTACATAAACCTTGGACTGGACATAGAGCCCCTTTGAAGCTCAGTTCATTCATACACAAAACGAGCTTAACCTGCTTTGGTGGAGTATGAAAAAGGATGCTATGATGTCATCTATGAGGTGCCTGGTGAGGTCTCAGCTGAATGTGTGGGTCTGAAGCAGCCTTGAAAATAAGTTCAAATTCCAAATGCCTAGCAGAAAGGTGGCTGGTGTCCAGAGAAATCAGATAATGCATCAAAGATGAGTTAAATATATGTTTTCCATTTCCTCATCTATTTGTGTTTGCTTTTGTTGGTGTTCCAAACTCTGGGACATATTGCTCAATAAGACAAGAAGAATCTAAGAGCACAGATAAGCAAAGGGACCAGTTTGTCCTTGTTGGGCCAGAATTACTGCCATGGCCCTGTATGCTGACTCACAGGGAAAGCAATAAATGCAAAGGATTTACTAGACAAAGGGGACTTCAAAATATAAAGTACAAAAATAAGAGAAATGAAGCTCAGGAAGGTGAAGTTGCTCTGAGTTGCACGGAGCTGATATTCAAATTTAGTTCCCCTCCTTTCCGATTTAACATTTTATACTTCTCTTGCTGGAGAAGTACAAAATAAATGCAAGAGAAATGGAGGTTGGAGAGCATGCACACAAGGGTGTGAATGGTGACAGGGAACTGCTTCAGCAGGAGGTTGAGACATATTTGTGAAGCAGCAGATAAAGGCAAGACATGATACTACTACTCACACCTTGCATTGCGAGGTCAGTTTGCAAAGTTTAGTGTGATTGCACCTCCATTTAATTTTTACAGATTTAAACTTATCAATAATGCAAGACCAATATGGGCCCCATTTTGTGCATGGGGAAGGAGGTTAAATGTTTTGCCCAAGGTCTCATGGTCATTAACAGCAAAAGAACGGGGCCAGGGCACACTCTCTTGACAGGAAGGAAGAGAATTCTTTACTTGATGACTATGGCTGCTTGTTTGGAGCAGATTCTTGAGCAATGGCAACACCATAGGGACAGTTCTCCACTAGATGCACCCCTGGAGCCCTTTGGGCTCCATCACCTTTAGGAACTGCAAAACCATGTCACGTGTCACAACACTGGGTCAGTAACTCCTCCCACAGTGTTGCCTTGGCCCCGAGAGTCCAGGGATGTCAGTGTGCTTATTTGCCTGGAACTTCAAGCCACTAGGCTTTTTTTTTTTTTTTTTTTTTTAATAAGTATAGGCAACCAAAGAAGAAACAGTTGACATCTGGTAGTGGGGATAGGGGGAGGAGGACAAAGGAACACAGGAACTCTAGCAAGCTTTATCAACTGCACCAGGCCTTCCCCTGGCAGGCAGCATGGAGGGGCCAGCCACTTGCCTCTTTACAGTTTAAACTAAAAGGAGCATTACAGAGGTGAATTAACATTTTAAAAGAATGTAAAAACTCAGAGCTGTTCTAATGATGATTAATGGAGAGCTATAAGGGGGCCATGACCTGCTAGTGTCATTAAATGGATTGGCAGGTTTCTGAGCATTAATTATAAATAGCCATAGGAGTTCTCCTGCTTAACAGAATGAGGATAAACCCAAGTCTCGGAGAGAGAAAAAGATAGGAAAGCAAAAAGGGAAAAAAAGTTGGCCTGTGACTGTCTGCCTGCGTGCGGTGGGGAGGAAGGGAGAGTGAGAGAGCAGAGGGAATGAGATAAATGATAAATTAGACCCTGCCAGTCAATCACATTTTCTAAATGTTTTATGTCCCAAAAGCTATAAAAGCAATATTCCTTTCTGCCCTTATTGGAACCATTTCTGTACAGCAATCACATCCGTTTCCTTGGGGATTTCAAGTGAAATGTGCTTTGCCTTTTCTTTTTATATTTACTCTCCAGCCTTTTCCAACCAAGGGAGGGTCAAAGTCCGCATACAGATGGGCAGGACAGAGACGTGGCCACCAGGAAAGGCAGGCAGGGGCCGTGGGAAGAGATGGCCAGGGTCCCTGGCTCCAGAGGTGGCCCACAGCCAAGTCCACAACAGCAGCAGTGCTTTCGGATCTGACCTGGCACAGCCTCAACGGCCACTCCCACCCCAAGGCCTAATACAGTACAGAGTGCAGCTCCGCAAAACTGTTGCTTACTCAACAGACTGCAAGCATCATGAGGGCAAGGATGGTTCTTTATTCACAGCTGCATCACCAGAACCCACAGCAGTGCCTAGCCCTTCACAGGTATCCTGTCAATATTTATTGATTGAGGGGATGCATGGCTGATGCAGTTCACTTTGTTGGACCATCGTCCCGTGGACCGAAAGGTTGTGGGTTCGATTACTAGTCAGGGCACATGTTTGTACCCTGTCAGGGTGCATACAAGAGGCAATTGATAGATGCTTCTCTCTCTCTCTCTCTCTCTCTCTCTCTCACTCTCTCTCTCCCTTTCTTCCCCTCCCTCTAAAATCAATAAGCATCCTCAGGTGAGGATAAACAAATAAAATAAAAGTAATTGTTGGATGAGGGAGTAAATGAAGGAGTGAAAAATAAAAAAACATTTATTCATGGCTAAGGATGCACAGCAGATCTCACTTGAGACACCAGGGCTCCTCTGAGCTTCTGGGCAGGTGGACGGCACACTCTTCTCTGGTTCTGGAAGCTGTGACGCCAGCTTTTCTCCTAGCCTGCTCTTTGAAAACATACTGAGATTCACTGCATCTTGAAGCTGGAAGGGAACCTAGAGAGCAGAAGAGACTGGCGCAAAGTCACTCAACTAACAAGTTCAAGAGCCAACACCAGGTCCTTTCCAAGCACCTACCTCTCTCCCATCCTCCTGACTTCCACACAGGTTGGCGGAGGTACCTTGGTCTGTGAGCAGCTGTGTCAGGTGAAGACTGGGGCCAGGGAGGGGCTGATCTCCCTGGGCAGTAACAAGGTTATTACTTGCAGGGCAGAGAAGAGGGTGAGCTGGGGTGTGGGGAGTGGCGGGGGGAGGGGGAGGTATCAGGAAGAAGATAAGAGAAAAAGAATCCCCAGACCAGGATTTGGAATAATGGATACTCCCAGATGATGGTATATTTTTTGTGTGTGTCGTTTCTTTTCAAGACTTTCCTCTGCAAGTCATTATTTTAGCTGATCAGAAAATGGTGTTGAAAGTCCTGCTTCTCTGGTACAATTTTCTTCATATCCTATTAGTTGCAATACAATTACAGAGAATACATCAATTCCTGGCCTGCCTGCCGCTGCTGCTGGAGCCGCCTATTAAAAAGAGGCCTTATTAATGGAATTGTACATCCAGGATTAATCGGCTTGCGTTGGCCATTTACATTTCTCATTCCACAAGCACTTTTGTTTGCTTAATAGGCTGAAGGAGGTAGGAAATGACACAACAAAAGCTTCTTCCAATTGCCCCGCATATCACTGGTGGATTTAATATCCCCTCCTCCTTTCATCCTGAAGTGCAGCACGGGGATAAGATCTGGCACGTGCCACTAGGGAACAGCAAGGCCGCAGCTAAGCGGCGATTGGTGGGAGAGCGGGAGGGAGGGGGGCAGAGAGAGAAGCCTGGCCAAAGGAAGGTCTTTGCGCTTCGGGAAGGGGCACAGGCTCCTGGTCTCTGTCCACTCTGAACTGTAGGCATGACAGAGGTTAGAACGGGACAGGGCTGCGGTGGGGGGGGCGGGGGGGTCAGCCCAGGAAAGCAGGATGCCTGAGCTAGGTCAGGGTGGGGGAAGGGAGGGAGTTACCCTGCATTAATGGAATGGATGCACCCTCCTCCTTTTGCTAGGAGTGGCTTCTGCAAATTGTCCTTTATCCTGGCTGAGCGGTTAATCCTCGTCATTCCCCCTTCCCCCGCCCCGCCCATCTACCTATTCCTCCATCATTTCCTATTTACGGCTTAGTTCCAAGTCACACTTGAACTAGGCCAAGCAAAGCACCGTTGAACAGGAAGGGAGTGATGGGGGGAGGGGAGGGAAATCCCGTAGGCCCATTGGGCTTCTTTCTCCCTGTTGGTGTGGAGAGCTTAAAGCTGACAGCTTGAGTTCCTCTCCAGCATTTAGGGACTCCAGCCGCAGTGTGCCTAGCAGAAGGTGACCCAGAGACCAGCGCCAGCACCCTGCGCAGGCCCACAGCCGGAGAACCCCTGAAGGCAGGGCAGGGCTGGCGTGGAGTGCAGGGTAGAAGGGAGGCGAGGCTGTGGCAGGCTCTTCCTCGCCTCTGGGTTGTCTGGGGAGTGCGGGAAATTGACACTTAACCCCTTGAGTGCAGTCAGGCCCTCTCCCCACACACCGGCCTGCAGGGAGGTCCCTGGGATATCAGAGAGGTGCAGGCACCTCCAGGAATAGCCACTGGGAAAAAGTATAGACCTTGGACCTTTGAATCAAACCCTGTCTCTAGAGATCTCCGCTTACAGGGACTGAGGGAGAGGCCCAGATCTGTTCTCCCAGATCCGTTCTGCCACTGGGTGGGGCTTGAGATATAAACACCAGCAGGGAGTCCAGTTTGGTGATGGGCAGGGAATGGCTTTCCTCTCCCCAGACATGGGCTGCTCTTCCCACCTGACCATCCTCTCCTCCTGTCCTCTTCATCCTGCTGTTTTGGGGGGGATGGGAGGGTGGGGATGAGGGGGTTGGGGATCCTTAGCAAGGCTCATACTTCAGGCAGCAATGCTGTATTGAATTTGCTTTTTCTTTTACCTCTAGCTGGCCGGCTTTCCCCGTGACCCTGGGTGGTCTGTGCAGGTCAGAAATGATGGACAGCTGAGGTAAATGACACCCAAACCCCCTTTCCAGCCAGGGGCTCTGGGGGTGACATCCGGGGCTCCAGTCTCTGGAAGGGTGCTGCTTCGGCAGCAGAGCCCACATAGGTTGAAGCCCTGTAATACAGTGTGACTTCCCGCTTTAATGGAATTTCTCTAGACCACTAGGAGAAAAAAGACTCCATTAACCACACTACAAAGGCCTCTACTTATTAGTATTTTAGAACAGTGGCAAAACATTTTGTGAATCTAATTATTGCTGACAAATAGGAAAACTGAAATCAAAGATAAATTTTCAGCTACAGTGCCTCACGTTGCCAGCCTTCTCTGACTTCAACTACTGCATCAACTCATTTCTTCTGCCAGCGGTTTCAGCAGAAGATTGGTTCTTTTCCCTCTCCCCTAAATCCGCTTGCTTTCCTCCCCACCCCTCCTCTCGCCCGGCCTGGACCCTATATATTTTGAAGCATTAAATCTGACATATTCATCTTGGTGGCTGGCACAAGGTAACTAACTTCATGTTTATCTGTCAGATACAGAAATGGGCTGAGCAGGGTGCTGGGGAGGCCGCTTCTCCATCCCCACCCTCTTGCCTCCTGCCCCCAGGCGTAGCCTTTGTTTTTTTCAGATAAAAGTCATTCAACTGATTTCAAATTCCTCCTGATATCAGGACAGGGAGAAAAAAAAAAAAAAAAAAGAGTTGTCAACACCGTTCTTTCTTTTCCCCTATTAAGCATACTGTAAAAATCAATCCCCTTTGTCACTTCTCTCTGCTTGTGAGAATGTTTAATGGATGTCAAGGGAGCTAATGATCGCTGGTAGAAAATTCATTTTAGATTTGCTATTTATAAAGTACTCAGTACTCAGGTGGGAAATTAACATGAGGCAAGGAGTCAGTGGGGTGGGGGAGGGACAGTCCTATAGAAGAACTGGGGCCCTGCCAGGCTGGTAGTTGCTCCCTGTAGGTGACGCGCAAGGCATTCTGGGGGCAGAGGACACATGTGTCAGAGACACTGTGTAGAGTCATGGAAAAGTATAGGCTCAGGAGATACCCAGACCTGGACAAGTTGACCTTTCTAAGTCAAATTTTTTCCAGCAATAAAATCACACCTACAAGACCTAGCTCACACCGTTGTAGGAAGGATTGAATATAATATCACACATAAAACATTGACCAGGGCTTGGCACCAACTACTAGCACATGTTTAATAAACATTAAGTCCCCTTTCCCACAGCCCCGTAGCCCTGAGAAGGGATCGGGACAGGGCAGGCCAGCACAGAATTGCTCCGGGATCAGAAACAGGCCACGGGTGTGCCCACACTCAAGCCCACAGAAGAGCTCTGAGCACCACCTGATACCTACAGCATCCACGTGGTCAGATTAGCCCGTGGTTCTCAAACTTGAGGACTTCGGGGAGCCTCAGAATCACCTGGAGGGCTTCTTTACGCCCTCGCTTTAGAGTTTCTGCTAGTCTGCAGGTCTGGCGGTTGGGGATTAGACGTTTGCATTTCTGACAAGCCCCCAGGTAATGCTGATGCTGCTCGTCTTGGAGCACACTTTGAGAACCACAGAGACGGACCTGCAAACGGAACTGTCTCCTGAAATTCTGCTAGGGAATCAGCGCCTCCAGGTAGAGCAACTGCTTCCTCACCCCTGACCTCACCCCCACCCCTCCAAAGTATACGCTCAGAATTTCGAAGCACATCATGAAATGCTACTTAATTCACTCCCAAATTATACATTATGGGTCAGGTGAAAGAGGCAAGTGCTGATATTAACCTTTTGGTTGGCTTCAATGTGAAGCCAAGCCTCCATCCGTTACCCCTCTGCTTAGTTGGTGCCTCAAGGGTTCAGATGCATCAATTTGGCCCGCTACCCCGACATTCTGTCAGTTGAACATGGACGCGCAGGGCAGAAAGCTCTGGCTACCCCTCACCATTCTAGTTTCGCCCTCCCTGGCCTTCTCTCCAATACTTGCGTTACATTTGGATTAACTGCAAATCTCCTTTGATCACTCACGCTGGTTGAAACAGACAACCTGTTGCCACGTGTTTGATTACTGCGTCCCAGGGGAGTTCCTGCTTGTAACGCAGCCAGTTACTGTACACTGGCTTTACCCGCAGTCATTGAGCTGCTAATTCATTGTCTAAGAAGTTGCTTTTCAGTTTCTGATTCTTCAATAACAGGCTTCTCAGGATGCCCTTCAGCTCCAGAAAGCAGCTGAAAACTGCTTTTCCAGTCATTTGCGTGAACACAAGTGGCTCAGGAGGGAGAAGACAGGGAATGGTTTGGGGAGTTGTTGCTGGGGCCCTGGGAGCCTAGTGGGCGGCAGAGTGAGGCTGCAGGTCTGGGAGAGCACAGTGGGAAGCAGGCTGGTTCGCAGAAAACCGGACACCAAGGCAGGTGAATGATAAATCCCCAAATGTCTCCTGACTCCCGGCTGCTGCTTCCTGAGCCTGGGCAGCTATTCTGGGCGTCAGCAAATTGTTCTGTCAGCAAGCTGCTCCCTCAGCTGTGTTTTGTTAGGAGGCCTGTCATTCATTCCCCTGTCACAGCCCCAGAGTCCCACCCTCTGAGGTGGCATCCTGCCACCAGGGGCAGGTAAGGGGGTGTCTGTAAGAGAACTGCCCTGAGCCAGAGCCCCGAGGGAGGGAGCTCTATTTCCATGAAGCTTGCTCCACACTTCTCACATGGGGCCTTTGGTCTCAGGGCCTGGTCCAAAGCAGGTGCTCAGTTATTAGTTATTTCAACTGAGAGGAGGAACTTGCTTACTAGTGGGCCACCTTCAACCATCTCCCTCTCTCTCCCTCTCCCACTCTCTCTCTCCTCCAAATGTAGATTTCACAAATAATCCAATTAGCCACAAAAAGAAGCTATTCGTTCTCTTCCCTGCCAAATCATGTTCCTCCCCAATAAAAAGTAAATAAATAAATAAAATTAAAGCAAACACACCAAAAAACCAAGGTATTAAAACTTACTTCTATCTTTCAGACTCTCCTGATTTTGATCAGACTATTTCCCATAGGGACCTAACATTTTGAACAAAAGTCAGGTGCTTGATAAAAAGAGAACAAAAACAAATGCCCCAGTTAAATTTAAATTTCAGATAAATAACAAATAAGTTTTTAGCATGAGTATGTGCTATGCATAGTAAAAATTATTTGCTGCTTGTCTGGAATTCAGATTTATTGGGCATCTTGGATTTTTATTTGCTAAATCTGGTAAACCTAGTAAAAGGGAATATGCATTTACTTGCGTACTTTACATATTTTCATAGGTTACAGACCACCAAGCTTGCTTTGTCCTGGTGGGTTTTTTTTTTTTTTTTCCCTAAGGAGGAAATATTCCAGAGAAACGGAGGGCCCTCCAGTGAGGTCAGAGCCCGCACTGGGAGTGGCCCCTTCCAAACAGGGCTCCCCCCACCCCCATCTGTGAGACTCGCAGCTCCTTAAGTCAGTGGTTCTTAAAATGTGGTGTCAGTCACCTGAAGAGCTTCTTGAAAGGCAGACAGCTGCACGTCAGAAAGGGCCACGCTTTCTGATTCCGCGACCACGCTCAGGCAGCCACAACTCTAACAACACAGGCGGCCCAGACCCCTTCCTCCTTCCCTAATGCAGACTGGAACCAGGGAAACCGCTAGGAGGGACTGGTAGGAAGGCTGGTGCAGAAATGGTGAGTGAGAGTGAGTCTCAAAACACTCTTCTCCTTTTTCAGCCTCTTACATTCTTCTCCTGGCCTTATTCACGCCATCACCCTGCACATGGAATCAAGGATGCACGTGTTGCCCTGTGCTAATCTCACTGGGACGGTGTTATCATCAGAGAGCAGCCTATGCAAAGGCACTGTGCTATGACAGGGCATCAGTGTGGGAGTCCGGGTCCTGGGACAGTGTCCAGGATCAGCGAGGCAAAATGAGGAGGATGCTAAAACGCAGAGCGAGAAAGAGGCTGGGGCAAGAGAGGGAAGAATTTCTGTGCCAAGTTCAGGAACATGTATCTTTGTCACTCCTTAGGGAGATCACACAAGAAAGGAGTTGAAGATAAGTTTCAGATATGATTTAAGAATGGTCTGCTACCAAAATAAGGTAGGGGTAGGTCATGTTAAATCTTAAAAAGCCAGAGAAAAGAGAACGCCGTGAGGAAGGGAGTGGTTAATACCACGTGGGATCTTTCTGATGTACTAGGCAGCCCTTCTGCCTGTTATACAAGTAACCGCTTCAGTTCTTCCCCACTCTCTGAAAAACCAGCCTATAGATTTGTGGACACACACACTAACCTGCACACACATGTGTGCAAACACACATTTTCGGGAATTATGTTCAGATGAAAAAGCCACCAAATTCAAACTCCTTCAACTTCATGCCATCAAGCTTAAACCTTCACTCGAATCCATACTATGCCAAGGACAGCTGATTACCTCCTCGCTCTTTTTTTTCATTTTTCTTTATTGGGGTAAAATATAGATAACATGAAAGTCACCATCTGAACCATCTTTAGCATATAATTCAATGGCATTAAGGACATTCACGTTGTTGTGCAGCCAGCACCACTATCCATCTCTACAACTTTCCGTCACCCCCGAAACTGTACCCATTAAATGATAACTTCCCATGTCTTCCTCCCCACAACTCCTCCTACTCCTACTCTACTTCCTGTCTCTTGACTTTGCCTATTATAAGTATTCCATATACGTGAAACCATACACTATTTGTCATTTTGTATCTAACTTATTTCACTTAGAATAATGTTTTCACGATTCACCCATGTTATAGTATGTATCAGAATTTCATTTAACTTCATTATGGCAGAATAACCTTTGATTGTATGTATATACCTCATTTTGTTCATTCATTCATTCATTCATTCATTCATTCATTCATTGCTTTACTTTTCAGCTATTATGAATAATGCTGCTATGAACTCTGGTGTACTTCCAAATTTTAAAGGTATATACCTGAAAGTAAAATTATTAGATCATATAGTAATTCTTTTTCTTACTTTTTTGAAAAACACCAAACTATTTTCCACAGTGGTTACACCCCTTTGCAGTCCCACTAGCAAAGCACAAGTGTTCCAGTTCAATTTTCCTACATTCTTGCCAACACGTTATATTTCTTTCTTTTTTTAAAAAATAATAATCATCCTAATTGAGGTAAAGTGGTATCTCATTATGGCTTCAATTTGCATTTCCCTAATGATTATAGATGTTGAAAACCTATGGTTAGATGCCACAAAGTAGGCAGCAATATCTTAATCATATGTGTGTGGTATGGGGCTATGGAACGCTTCCATCCTTGCCCCTCCTTTCACACAACACGGTAATTGTCTCTTAATACTCATCTGCCCTTTCTTCCATGGTGAGAGGCCCCTGTATTTGTCTGGGCATGTGTTCAGCCAATGTGGATAATACATTTCCCACATTCCTTGCATTGCAATTTGGCAATGTGACTACGTCCTGGCAAAGGGGATGTGAAGAAGAGTGCTATGTGAGGGCTCTCGGGAAGGAACCTGCTTTAGGAAATATTACAGTTGTGCATTCCACCTCTTCTTCTTCCTCTTCTTTTCCATCCTACTGCCTGATACACAGATGCTGCCATTTTAGGCCACAGAGTCAAGGTCATGCACAACAAATCCAAACCACAGAAATAGCCGGGTCCCGAGGTTTGGGTAGTACCACACCAGCCATGAGCAAAGTGAAATGTTATTGTAAACAGAGCGATAAACTTCTATCTTATTTAAACCACTTTCAATGTGTATTTATTGTCATTTGCAGCTGAATCTAGCCATAATGGATAGTCTCAACTATGTTCCTCCTTCCTTACTTTAACTGGTAATGGAATTGGTCTTTCTCCTTCTCTTCAAGATTCATTCTTCTCCCTGTGCTCAAGATTTGCCACCTGTCCTAGTCTCTCTTATTGCCTGAGGGACCTCACACGATCAGTCACCTTCTGTAACTTCCTTTCCTGCTTCTGCTCTGAGCCCTGACCCACAAGCATTACAGAGCTATTTCCCATCCTACAATGCAACAGCATTCTCTCCAATTGCAACCTCTCTTTGTCTTCCTACTTCCTCTCTTTCTCACAAAAATTTAAAATTGAAATAATTATCTAAATATTTTATGTCCTCACCCTACCCCAATTTTGTCCCCCACGCTCTGACTCCACCCCACAGAACTGTTTTCCCAAGGAGGTAGAAGACGTTCTTGTCACTAAGTATAATCTCACTTGATCCATCAGCAGTGTTTTTACTGCTGATGTCCCCACCTTCTGCAGGAAAATCCTTTGACTTCAATGACGTCATGCTCTCCTGGATTTCCTCATATGTCTTTAGCTGATTCTTATCAATTACCTTTGCAAAATTTCTCCTCTTTCCAATTCTTAAATATGACTGGCCTGCCCTCATTTCTCTTCATTACTTCCCAGTTTCTTCATGGGTAATCAATGGTATCTGTGTTGAGGACCATCTTTGCTCAAGCTCAGCTCTCTCTCCAAAGTTTCAGAGCCATCGAGCCAACTTCATATTCAAGAACTTCTTGGCCAGCAGTCACCTTCGAACCCATAATTACCCAAAGTGCACTTGTCACCATTGCTCTAAAGCCCACCTGTGCACCATTTACCAAGAAACCGGAAGTCCTCCTTCATTTCCCTTTATCACTTATTACCCTCTTCCCATCTCCAAGCCACACCCTGTTACCTCCCAGACTCTCTAGTACTCCCATATCGCTTCCTCTCTGCAGCGGTCACTCTGCCTAACTCAAACCTGATTGGCCGCAGTCTCTTCTAGGAGGTTCCCTTGCCTCTAGTTTTGCCTTCTTTTAATTCATTTCATACACTATAACTAGAGTATAACATTTTAAATGACTTAACATTTTTAAGTAACCTAAATAATGCTATTTAACAATAAAATCGCAATTCTGATCATATTACTATTTGCCATATGCCCTTCAAAACACTTCCTTCCCTCAGTAGAAAAATTTTAATAAGAATTACAAGACCATTCTGGGTCTGACTGCTGCCTACACCTCTTGTCTTTCTACCTAAAACCATCTTCCTTTCCTCTTGAGCTCCCAAATGACACAAATACACCCAATCTAGCCAGAATGGATATGGATTTCTAAATTCCTACTGTGACCCCTGCCTCTGGGTGTTGGAATATGCACTTTCTTCTATTCGTAACACTCATTGCTCCTCCTGCCTGGTTCAATATAATCATATTTGTGTCTCAGTTTTACATCCCTTTCTTCTAGGAGACTTCTCTGGCCCCCCAAAAATCTTCTAGATGCTGCCATGGCAAACATGGCTTGTTTTTATCCCAGCGTTTACCATGTCATGTTAAATTGTCTACTTCACTGAGGGTGAGAACTACATCTTGTTGTTTATGGTTAGTACACAATACAGTCTGAATAAATCATTCTGAAGTGGATGAAATATAAGTATAAGTAACTACTGGGCCAGTCCCTTGGATCTATTATGTTTTTTTGTTTTTTTTTATCCACTTTGGTCACATGCAGATGACATGTGTAAGTCACTTGGGGATGACATAGAGCTGATAAAGACAGTGCATCCAAACCCAAAAATAATCTGATTTAAATAATGGACCCAAGGTATAATAAAAGCTCAAATACTTAAATTTTTAAAAATTTACTGTAAGCAAGGATAGAAGAAGTCTTGTATAATAACATTTTTTGTCGGAGGAATGAGTGCAACATCAATATGAGCCAATAGTGTGGCATATTTGAAAAAGAAAAAGAAACTACTACAATAATAGAATAGACCTTTATAAAACTTTAAAGTCCAAAATATGGTAGGTAATAGTCCACTCCCCACTTTGTCAATCAGACTACATCTAGAACAGTCTGTCTGGTAATGTCTTTTAGTGGATCATTATTAAACTGGAGTCTGTTCAGAAGATAATGATCAGGATGATTAGTGGTCTAGAAATTATACCTATGATAACCATGAGAAGAAACTAAGAATGTCAAGATAAAATAAATAGAGTTCATGATAGGCATCTCTTAGAAAGTGGACCCCATAATATTATTTGTGTTTTCAGTAGCTCTATTTGGCAGAAGTCGGGAAGAGGCAAAGTTTTGCCCCATGTAGATTTATTAGAATTATATTAAGCTGCAAGTAATAAAAACCTAATTAAATAGAGATTTTTTTTTCATAAGTGAAAAGTATGGAAATATGTATTACAGAGCTGATACAAGTGTTATGTCATTTTGAACCCTAGGTTCTTCTATTACATTGGGTCATATGTTGTAAAAGTATCTATACTCAACTATTTTTGATTTGTCAGAACAGCAGGCTCATTTGGGTCAACCTAAAGGCCTGTGCCATTCTTGATGGGTTTGTTTGTCCTCATGTTTGCAAATTATCTTCTAGACCTATAGGTAGTATGTCAGTCTCTCACTCAAGAAGACAGGGGAAGGGGGAGGTTGGAAGGTTCTAAAAGCACCAGCTTCCTGAATATGATTCTCAAAATCCTACCTGGTAAATGCTTATTTATGTTCCATTAACCTGAACTGCATCACATGGCCATACCCAACTATAAGGGAATGCAGGAGGTGAGTATTTTGAATGGGCACATTGTTCCCCTGATCAAATTTAGAGCATTGTTTATAAAGAAAGAATAAAATAAAGTTGATATTGAGTAGGCATCATATATGCCCGTGAGAATAGCATTTTTTCACAGAGTATATCGACTATGAAAAGGGGTGCTAATATCAGCTAGTCTCAGCTGTATCTGCACCCTGGGGTTATTCTGTAATCATCTGTAGTTATTCAGACCTATTCAATGAGAATTTTTGTGAGGTGGACCTGGGAATCTGCTTACCACCATCTCCACAGGTAATTCTGACAATCAGAAGTGGGGACCACGTCTTAGGTAGTATCTGCTCACTGAAAGTCACTGAAATGGTTGAACAGAAATCAGTGAAGGTCATTCAGGTGAGAGCGTTGCCCTGAGTGGGAGACTGGGCAAATTCCAAAGTATCTCACAACTCTAGGAGTCTATAAAAAAAAGCTTTTTGATTCAATAATGAAATTATGTTGGCCTTCAGCAGTGCAAGAAAGTAATAAAATGGCATAAGACATTTAGATCCTTCTATTAAGAAGCTTTAAAGGAAAAGGAAGAAGAAATATGAAACAATTAATTATTTGTTTTCAGAATTAGCAAACTAGTTTATCCAACCATAATATCTATGCATCAACAATTACATTGAGAAAAGTAGCTGTGGATTAAGATCTTCCATGCCTGGGCCAAGTTTCCTTCTGCCTGTTGAGAAGGAGAGTCAAATGCTCTAATGGAAAGTTTTGTGGAAGAAAAAGAAAAAGCATATTTGAAGAGAAGGTAAAAAATACTTGAGCATATCATCTCTTCCAGGTAAATAAATCTATCCAGTCACTGTCCTCTTTTCTTAGATCCAACCTTTCCTTGCCCCTGTTGTTCCCTCTGATGTCAACGTAAGTTCTACTCATCTGATCTATTGGCCACTAGAGTGATTATTTTCTGTTTTCGTGTAAATTTAGCCAGAAATACTGAGCTCATCTACCATTACCTAGGTGCCTATAACATATGGCTCATTACTGATTATAGCCAGGAGGGGTTTACTAATATATGAGATTCAGAGTCCCAAAAAGGTCTTGCCAGAAAGAAGACATGAGTTGACTCTAATAGGGTGATTTCAGAGAAGGCAATTTCTGAGGTCAGCTTGTTGTATACATAGGAAAACACCACAGGCATAAACTAAGGAAGGGTTGAAAAACAGTTCACTATAAGTCATACGGCTCTTGAAAAACCTAATGGGAATCTCAGGTCTCTCTCTCTCTCTCTCTCTCTCTCTCTCTCTCTCTCTCTCTCTCTCTCTCTCTCTTTCTCTCAATCTCTCTCTCCTTTCTTTTTCTTTCTTTCTTTCTTCTTTTTTTTTTTTTTTGCCTTTTTTTATTGTTGTTCTTTTACAGGTGTCCCAATTTCCCCCATTGCTCTCCCCTGCCCTGCACCTCTCCGCTCCCACAGTCAATCCCCACCCTGTTGTCCCTGTCCGTGGGTCATTTATACTAGTTCCTTGACTAGACCCTTCCCCTTCTCTCCCCCTTCTCCCCTTCCCCTCTCTACCCATAGACACTGAGCACCACATTGTGCCAAGGGCTGTACTGGGTGTGCTAGGAATGCAAAGATAATTAAGGCAGTTCCTGACCCTGAGGAGCTCACAGCCTGTAAAGGAAATAGAGATGTAAACAGGTATCTACACGATGGGTGGGGACATAAGGGGCTTTAAGGAGATGCTGAGTCTGGACTTCCATCTTGAGTGACAAGTATTTGCGAGGTTGACAAGGGTAGCCCTTAGCAGAGGAAGCAGTGTGCACATGTGTCCTGAGGAGGAAAAGGCATAACCCCCCACCTTCCCTCTGGAGCCCATGGAACTGGAGAACAGGGTATTAGGACAGAGACTGGCAACCCCCTGCCCCCAGCAAGATCCTTGGGACTTCCCACGCCTCTTCTAAGAGCTGAGACTTCATTCTGTTGGGATTTAAAATCAGGAAATGCCAAATTCTTTAATATTTTGGGCTGCTCAATGCAAGTGGGAGAAGAATACTTGAAGAAGAATCCAGAGTAACCAAAATACCTTTAGAAAAAGGCAATCAGCATCCTTTTCATGGATGATTATATAGAAAATAGAAGAAAAGCTTGGAATATTTAACCTAGTGACAAGGATATTTGAGGGAAAAGAGAAAGAAATTATGTTTTCAAATATTTGAAGAAAAGTCATATTGAAGAAAAATTATTCTTAGCAGCAATCATGATGCTATTAGGTAATATTTATTGAGAGATTACTATGTGCCAGGCAAAGTTCCAAATACTTTATCTGCAGTAACTTATTTAATCCTCATAATAGCCTTAAAGAAAATCCCATAGTTAGCTCCATTTTATTAAAAAGGCAACAGAATCACAGAGAGGTTGATTAAATTGCTAAAGGTTTCAAACTAGGACGTGACGGAGCCAGTGTTGGGGCCCAGCAATGGTATAGTCACTACGTTATAATTCCTTTCCAGACATCCTCCTTCTTTGTTTTCCTTTTCTTCCTGTCTTCCTGAACAGTCAGATACAATAGACTATCTAGAGAGATATAAGTTCCCCCTTGTTGGAGATGGAAGCTAGGGGACCCCTCTAGCTGAACTGTTGAGGTGTTGGAGTTCAAAGAGAGGGATTGGAAGAAATCATCTTTAAAGTTCCTCTGGGTCAGAGCAGGTGGTGACTTTGCAATTGGCTGACTCAGCAGTGTGAACCCTTTGTGAGTTACCCAGCAGCTGCCCTTGGCACCAGTCTGCATGCCGGCTCCATTCCGCACGTCCCCCCTTAGCTCTGCTGACTCCATCAGAAGAGACAAGTTCTCGCTCCTGCATTCACTGCAGGAGCGGACTGGCTTGGAGAATGGAGCCAGCAGGACTTCTGTCTAACACCCTCGCTGCCAAATTGCCACTGAGGTTCTGAGCTGGAGCTGGAGCCTTTGCTGGGAGTGAGAAGAGCAATGGAAGCAGGGTGCTGGGTACCCCACTCCTGGGGAGGGAGCTAGAGGCTACGGCAACCTCCCCCCTAGGCAGGGAGCTGCTTCCAAACTCGTTGGTGCTTATCACTTCCTAAATCTAGCTCTGACACATTCGTTCTTGACCAACATGCAAATGGCTCCTGAATTTCTCTTGTGTGATTGATCAATGAAGAGTCATTTTCATTCCTGATTCTTCCATACATGAAATGCTGTGACTAATTAACCCTTTCCCCATCCTAAGCATGTCTTGCAGATAAAGATATAGATGGATACATGGCTACATGTCATAGTCTATATCATACAGTATGCAGTGTTTGTGTGCACACACACCACTCCCACGTTCTGACTTTGGTTGTCAGTTTGTGACTAAGTTTATAGTCTTAGCTTCCTGCAAGCAGAGACTGCTTTGGGATATTTTCTTGCAGCACAGCTACCATTTAAGTATTCTACTCAAAAAGACTATTTGCAGAATTGCAAATGTTGAACTTGAAATGAAACTTGAAAATATTTTAGTCCAACTGCTTTCTTTTGCAGATATGAAAACTGAGGTTCATATAGGGGATGTGTCCTATCCAAGGTCCTAGAACATTCTTGGGTGATCTTAGAGGTACAGTTTTTGAATCTGGCTACAGATTGGAACCTCTTAGAGGGCCTTTTAAAATATCAATATGGGATCCCATCATGAGGAGATTCTGATTTAATTGGTCTGGGATGGAATCCAGGCATTGGTATTTTTATAAAGCTCCTCAGGCAATTCAATGATACACAAAGTTTGAGAACCACTGGCTTAGGGGATGGGAGTATTGCAAATAAGCACACATTGTACCCACCTCCTGAAGACCTACCAATGCCTGAGATGAGGTCAAAAGATGGAGAATTGCTTTAGGCTGCTTCACTTGGAAGAATCATAGATCCATGAGGAAGGTTCCTCTACGTGAGAAAAGTTAAGGACAATCACCTCTGCCAACCCAGAAATGCAGGTAGAAGCAGTCTTCCTAAGTGATCTTCCCAAGGCACTCCATGGAGGCTGTAGAGCACAGTGTGAGCACAAGAGAAGCCAGGTCCCCTTTGGGTACACACAGCTGAAGCACAAGTTGATGGATTGAAAGATTTGGGTCCCAAACACAGCCTAGCACCAGAGGACAACAAATAAATGGCGACTTTATTATTCCAAGAACCCTGAATTACGGTGTGTGAATGAGCAGCAAATAAAAGTGTTCTCAGAAGGGAGGTTATCCTAAATCTATCCCAAAATCTGACTCCCTCATAGAAGTTCCCTGAACTCCATTTATCTCACCCAGACTAGCAGCCTGAGGCAAATCCTACCTCCTCTTATATGTGTTCTCCTCTTACCTCCTTTGCCCTCTAGTCCTGTGTAGAAGGCTGGGCACAAAAAGGTGGAGAGGCCAACAGACAGGGTGTGGATGGTGCCAAGAATCAACCAGTAACTTGAATGACAAGAGGCTGTGGTCACAAAGCCAACCTACTGACACCGCCCACATGCTAACTGAGGGTACAACAAACATCTATGAGCCTGTCTCTGGCTGGAGACTCCATGGAGCAGCAAAGGCAGCAGCTTTTTTTATTTTTATTTTTTTTAAATTAACCCAAAGCTAGAGCTCTGCATCCTCCCCCATGCTCCCCATGTACAAAGGATCAAGAGTTAGTTTCTTTCTTGCTGCCCATCATCATTTGCACAAAAAAAAACAAGAGGCAGCGTCACTGAGTCTTCCCCCTGCTTCTGTTACTCCTGTTGGGGCTTCCAAATGTGTTAAAAAGATGGGAAGCCAAGAGAAATCGGGGAGGTTGTATTCTGTCTTTGGTCTCATCCTTTCACTTGTCTTAGTCACTGCTATACTCCCAGCACCTAGAACAATACGCTGAACATAGGAGGTGCTCAGTAACCACGTGCTGGGTGATTGAGCCAATGAACAAAGGAGCAACTCCATGGAGCCTGTGTGTTAGAATTTGGTGGCATCACCAGGACAAGGCAAAGGAAGAACCTCTAGAGAGTGAATTTGAATGAGCAAGTGAAGCTAAAGCCAGCCAGTCTTTTTACCAGTCTTTTATTATTGTAAAGGGCAATACTCTTAGAGAAGCCAAAAAAAAAAAATCAAATTTAGTTACCTAAGATGTCCTTCGTAACAAAGCTGAAGAATGTGTTTTCCAATATTTGATTTCTTAGCTTGACAGTCTCTCTTGAAATGCTCTCTTCTCAGCAATGAAAATGTGAATCTTCCTTGGTTTGTTTTGCAGTTTGCAAATGACTTACAGAGCTCTTCTGGCAGGGTTGCTGTTTTTCTTCTTGCAAATAAACAAAAGGCCGCGTCTCTAATCTGACTTAAGTGGGGGAGATTCTGTGATCTGCTGTGTGTAGTTTTGGAAGGAGGAGAAAAGCAGAAGAGAAAAGGAGGGACAAGAAGAAAAAAAGAAGGAGGAAAACTGGAACAAGCAAGGCACAGAAGGTGAGCAAAAGGCAGGAAAGAGGCGAGGATAAATTGGATACAGAGAATTAGTGTCACGAATATCAAATGGCTGAGGACTGTGAACAATAGGATCCCAGGTACACTCATGGGGGTGACCAACTTGTCCATTGCTTCACTGGCGCCTCTCCCTCCTGCCCTCTCTCCCTCCCTCCCTCCCATTGCACCATATCATCTGGGCTCCTTGTGAACTGGAAAGACAGACTGTCCCCTTCTTCTTCTAGCAAGCCTGCATGAAGCGAAGCAACCCCTGCCAGCTTGACCTAGATCTGTCAGCTGATCAATTATTTCTCCCATAGAGGAGTAGGAAAAATGAAAAGGAGAATAAAAGGGGGAGGGTAGAAAGAAAAGGGAGACCAAGGGCCGAAAGAGAGAGGGAGAAGAGGGGAGAGAAAAAGATGGAGCAATGGGGAGAGCAAATGAGAGGTAACGTGAATCAACACATATACCTTTTAAGTTTAAGCTCTCTTACATTGAAACAGCAATAACAGGAGCAGGCTCAATCCAAAAGGTCGCATAAGTAAATACATAAAAGGAAATATAAAGCTCAGAAGTTGCTGATCAAAATCATAGTCAAAGCAAAAGATAGGATCTTCTTTCCCCACCTTTTCCCAATCCAGCTAAGAGCTGGCTTTCTTCCCTCCAAAACTCCTAGCTCCATCTTCCTTCTTCCTCATGCTCCCACTCTGTGCCATTCCCACTGCTGGCTTGCCTCTCCTGAAGAAGTCTCCTTCCACAAATGGGTGGGAGGCATGTTTCCTGCCTGTTTCTTCTGAAGCCCCTCTGGCCTCCCCAACACACTCTCTAACGCAACGGGACTTTGCAGGAGACCCTGGGGAGGAGAGCTACAGTGGCATGGCCCAGCCCCATGCAACCTGTATGCCGTTGATTACCTTATTTCTGCATGTTTTCATTTTTTATGTTTAATTTGTTTTATTGAATTTCAAATGACTATAGATATAAAATAAACATGTAACAAGCCAACAGAGCAAAAAGGAAGTAAACTGCATAAATACAACCCGTCTCAGCATGGAGTTCCACTTAGCACTATATGTTTGGAGCATTACAAGCGTTAATGAGTCCTTATGACACCCAGGAGACTTGGTCCCCAGCCTGGCAGGCAGGTGGGGAGACAGGCTCATAGAGTTTCCCCCACAGAACAGATAGAAAGTTTCGAGCTCAGATGTACATGTTCCCCACCGAACTATGCCCAGGCCAGCAGCATGGGCCTGAAGCCTGTTTGAAGATTCTGTAGGGCCTCTGCTGAGGTTAGATATAAATCCCAGTTTTTTGTTTGTTTGTTTGTTTGCATTTTCAGCATTCTAGTTGGTGGGCTGGAGCAGGCCGTTAGCTCCAGACCAAAAACCTGGAACAGAACCAAACCTCAGATGAGATGTGGTCCCATCCAAAGCATCTCCACCATGAACAGCGGAGAGTATTGCACATCTTTTCGGTATGTGTTTCCCACACACGCCAGAATCACATGTCCCATACGGATTTAGAAACATTGTTACTTCTTAGGGTATCAAGGGAGCTCACTTCCACCCAAGGGGGAAACTGTGGCTGAAGCCAACACTGATTTGTTTGGCCCGCTCATGACAATCAGCTGGCTCGGGGCTGCGGGGCTGCGTGCATGCCAAGGACAGAGCCCAGGGAACTGCTAGAAGACAGGCTGTCTAGGGAGAGACCCTCCAAGGACACAGTTCAGCAGCCCTCCATATATGCACTAGAGGAGGGGCTTGCTGAGAAACAACTGAAATCAGGGGTTTGTTGCTGAAGCTAACACCTTGGGGTTATATTTGGCTTTAAAAGGGCCAAAAGGAAGGAGCCGCATGAGGCCTAGGCTTTGCACCTCGTAACTAAAGCTGCAATCCCAAGAATGGCCTTTATGCAGCAAGGCCTGCTGGTCCCCACAGGCGCTCCCCAGCATCCTTGATCAAATGCTCATAGGGCCATCTCTGAGCAGGAAGGATGGAGGTGAGCGGCCTTTACTGAGCTATGTACAACTTGCCTATAACTTGCACCGAGTTGGCAGCTCCAAGCAGAGTAGGCAGGGTTCACTTTGTGAAGCTCCTCTGTTCCTCTTCCCTGCATTCTTTAAAATGTATCTATTTATACTTTATTTGTGGCCATGCTCCCAAGTACCCATAATGCTTACATCAAGGCCCAGGGTCCCGTCACCCCAAACTGATTTTTCATTTTGCCAGGAAACATTGTTACGGTCCCAACTCCCTCGCTCACATCTCAGCAAGCACCGCCCACCGCAGGTTGCTGCCGGCACCCAAACGTTTACTGTGAGTGGCAGGAACTTGGCCGAGCTGCCCAGCTGAACGGTGTCCATGCCGTCAGCGCTGAGTTGAAGGAGAGTGTGAATTCAGCCCGGTCTCCTTTCCCTTCCGCTCTGCCCTGTTCGTGTCTCAAGTGGGCAGATAAGTTGGTGCGGAATGTGAGGAAGTGAGAGAAAATTAGAAAGGTAAGACAGGACTCTAGCCAAGCTCACTGGAAGGTGTGAAAAGCAGCAGTAATCCTTCGAAAGAGAAATGGTTGGGTTTCTAGAAAGAGAAAAGCTGCAGTAGACGCAGCCATTCCTTTCCGAGCGTCTCCAGGCGGAAGGTGGGCGGGGTGCTGAAAAGGACAGCGCCTAATCCGTGGCCAGGCTCCTGTTCCTGCGGAGAGGAGCGGCTGCTTAATCAACCCCGGTGCGTCTTAGGGCCAGAGCCCCAGGGTGCTAATCACCCCCTCCCTCCCTCCCTCCTGCCGGTCACTAATCAGTGCTGATTCTCTCAGAAGTCCCTCCCCCGCCTAAGCTGGATCATGGCTGCTGGTCAGGTTGGGGCTAGGAGCAGGTCAGACAGGAGTCCATATCCTGCCCCTAGCACCCGACACACCTTCTCCAGAAGGCAAGAAACTAGCAGCTCTAGAAAGAGCTAGCTTAAAACAAAAACAGAGGAGAAGAAAAAATTGCCTTGGAATGTGTACTGCATTTTAACAAGTCCCTCTGGGTCAATGCAATGGGGGGGGGGGGGGGGATTATTGCAGCCAAGACCTGGGCTGCTTCAGTAATTCTGCAAGTTTGATCAGAGGTAGCTGGCAGGATCCAGCCTCCACCCCCTGAAAGACACAACAGTCATCACCTTTGCTGGTCCACCTGCCATGTGGTATGGAGGTTTCCGGGGGTCATTCTGCCTTAAAAGAGAGCAGCCTTGTTTTATTATGACAGATTGAAGTCTATTTAGAGCTGACTCGGAGGTGGGCCAGTACGAATAAGGCCATTATTTTTCCCAGGAAACTCAGAATTTGGGAGAATGAGAGGAGACCTGAAGTACCCTCATCACCTCCACCCCCACCCCAAGATGGGCACAAGAGCACAAAATCAGATTTCAGCCTGGAGAATTGCACACCACTACTTTCTACTCATATATTCACAGATGAATCAAAGTATGAGCAAATATTATGCTTCCCTGCATTTATTTCTGATGAAAAAATAATCACGTATGCTAATTTAAATGTAAATTCAGCTTGGCCCCAGGGCTCCTGGCATGCTGCCAATGGGGCTGTTGATGGTGGAAGTTTGGCCATTGTCTCGGGTTTAGTGTTACAGATAGAAGAGACACAGATCTCAGGACAGATGCAAAAGTATCAAGGACTGGGGCTTTCGCTTTCCCTTCCTCTGACCCCTCACTCTACCCTTGTTGTTAGCACAATACAAGCCCATTCCCCAAGGGAGCCTGGCTCTGAACTCAGTTTCCCCACTGCCAGTGTTGGGCGCTAACCTCACTGGGTAAGCCTGTGCACCCAGAACAAGCAGAGAGCACACACAGATGCACAAACACACACACATTCACACACGCTGCTGCTGCTCCGTGTTACGTAAGAGGAGTCATTCAAGGATGCCTCCAAGTTAGCTCCTTCCCTCTTCCACCCACCGATGCCTCCATGGGAGAGGAGAGAGATCCTGAGGCTGGGAGCAGCAGGCAAGGTCAAGGATAACCCTGCAAAACCCACCACGGTGACTTCCTGATCATCTGAGGCAGAACCCTCCAGTTCCCCTTGCCTTCCTCCTTCAGCCAAGGGTACACACACATTGGATTCTTCCCAGCCTGGTCCCCACTGTAGCCCCTGAAACTTATGCTGAGGGGACAGCAGCTGAAGGGGGTCAGCAGGGCTAGAGGCGGGGACTCAGTTGAGACCACGAGAACTCCATATTGCAGTAAGAGAAGGGAAAGAGGTGGGTGGGACTTCCTATCCTTTTTCTCCCTGCGAGACCAAAGTTTCCTCTGGGAATACAACTGCCCAGGACAGAGCTTCCACCTGGGATCCTCTGGGAGAGCCTGCTGGACCACCGGGCAAAGTTTCTCTGCCTGTCTCAACCCCTATGACAAAGGCAAGCCAGACCCCCATCTCCACGCAACCCATGCAAAGGACAGGGTGGGTGGGAGTAGCAGGTTAGCAGAAAATGCTGCTGCTGGAACAGAAGAGCTGGGACAGAGTGAGGCCACACGGTGCAGCGAATGGACCCAGGGTTGAAGCAGATTCCAAACGTAGCCCGCAGGGCACAGTCAACACCAGAGCACGCACTTGGCCCAGGAGCAAGCCTGGCCCCCAGCTGCAGCCCCTGTGGCCTGGCTTCCAGACCAATAATAAACAGAAAATTAGCATTCGACTCCTACTGCCTCTCTCCCTTCAACTTAGAAAAGCTTTTAGGAATTTCAGAGCCCCGAGCGCATTCCCACTGCCTTTTATCTGCTTGTTATCCTCCCCCATCCCTCACCATCCTTGCCACAAACACACCCCCAAACACATTCAAAACTAATACAGTTGTTCACCGCGGCTGCAAATTGATTTATCCTTTCAAGTTGGATCTCTGACCAGAACCTTGCAGGATGCAGTTACCTGATTATTTCCAGCCTGCATTTTCCTTTGCTCCTATTTGAAGCTATGCAAGTTTACTGGCCGATATTTAAAGTTTGCTCTTGTAATTTTTTTTCCCCAGTAACACAAGCAACACATTAGCAACCCTGCTGCCCTCGGAATCTGTAATTTTTCCCTTCTGTGTGTGCTCTGTCATGTGTGTGCGTGTGTGTGTGTGTGTGTGCAAGAATGTACATAAAGCCAGGAAGACCAGCACGCAGCCACGTACTTAAACAGGAACACCAGACACCTTTTAGTTATGCATACACATTCCCCCGTTCCAGGAGCAGCCAGAATCGAATCAATATTCTCACAGCCTGGTAGGGAGGATGAAGTCCCAGCCATGCTGTTTAAACACTCTCCCCTCCACCTGCAAACCGCGCAGCAGAGCCGACTGGGGAGTCTGCGAATCGCATAAGGCACACTGTACAATTCCTGGGTCTACTGTAGGCAAATCAATAGCAAGCTCTTACCTTGAAAGAGAAACAGAGCAGCCAGCCCCGTGAAGATTGCCCAAGAGATAGAATTGTGCATTTTTGCCTGGATGGTTTTCATGGTTTTTTTTTTTTTTTCTTCTTCTTCTTTTTCTTCTTTTTTGTCAGGTTCGGTATTTTCTTTCTCTCTTTCCTGACAGATTGCGTTGCTCTCAAGCTCCGGGAAGGAGATTTAAATCCACTGTTTTGCTGAAGGGCACAACAAGAAAGCCGGGGGTGTGCGAGAGTGTGACTTCTCAGTAATTATCTCTACTCATACTCTGGCACTGAGACACATCGTACAATCTGGCCCTGGACAGCCCTCCTACAAGCTGCAATCATTGGTTCTAATCCAAGGATTGACAGAGCTACAACACACGCGCGCGGGCACACACACACTCACTCTCCGGAATCATTTACTGGGCAAATCAGGCTAGCTGATTAAAGAGACAGGAGCCTGGAGAGATGGAATGATAAATGCCACTTTGTCCCTTCTATATTACTTTCATTTTTTAAACTGACAGTCTCAGAGCTGCAAGCATCAAGAAAAAAAAAAAAATCCCTTTCCTTCTGGCATCCCTTAGCCTCCTGAACTCAGATTCCCTTTGCGCTGGAAAAATCCCATAGCCAGCAACGGCTTAAGGGAAATTATAAAGGGACACTTTCGTGCTTGGTGAAACTTGCAAAGAGGAGTCAGATTTCATTTGTGGTGCCCATTTTCTTCTCTGATAAAAATATCATTCAACAACAGATTTTTTTTTCCCCCCTCTTGTCTTTCTCATATTTCCAATCACCCTCTTGTTTGGGTGCTTTGGAAATAATAAATAACTTCCTTTTTTTTTTTCTCCTGTCACCTTTGTTTCAGTCACTTAATTTATTTCCTACAGTCACCCATGTGTCCATGACGCCATGTAAAGGAAGAAGACGTCCGAGATTTGAAAAGAACTGCAGTCTGGATACGGAAAACCTTCTCTGAGAGTGATCAAGGGATGAGTTTATTCTGCACGCCTTAGTTAGTCTGCATTCATTACAAAGAACAGTATAAGTGCTTGTAGTTTGAACCGTAGCAAGACGGATTTAAGTTAGACATGCTGAAGGACTTTCTGGGTATAGACTTTGTGTGTGGTTACAAAATGTCCTGCAGACATTCATCTCTTTGGTGATGGGTAAGAATAAAAATCAGGCAGAAACCATCAAACAGGTGCACCGACTTCTTGAGAGATCTCCTAACTCTAAGCCCTGGCAGTCAATAACTTAACTTTTTGGGTTTTCCCTTATGGAAAGCAAGTTGTGGGATGTGAATAAAACATCAGGAAAACGTAGCCCCTCACAGACATTTCCTAGCTGATTCTGATAAATTCATGACATCACAATGCCCCAACACACATTTTTGAAATATGCCTTTCAGATCTCCACAGCTAATTATTATATTTCTTTACAATTCCCCTAATAGTTTACTGTATATGTTCTTTAACTACATAACACAAGCATACATATTGTCTGTTTATAATTATGGGCATACAGGTGACATGGAAACAGTACTGCCATTTGCACGGGTTTCAGGGGTACTGTTCATCTGTCAACATGGTATGTGACAGGGACCGGTGGCCCCGGCAGGGCTATAGCCCGGGAGCTCTGCATGGAAGGAGCACTGGGGCTGGGAGCCCTGCGCCCTTGTCTCGGCTCCACACAAACCTGGGGACGGTGGGCAGGTCCTTCTACTTCTGTGAACCTTGGCCTCTCATCTGTCAAACTAGACCACCGAAATAATTTCTGAGGCTTCTTTCCATTTTAAAGGTGTTTTATGTTAACGGGAATTTCCCCTGCTACCATGTTATAACTCACACGTCCATCAAAATACCCTTGGTATTGTAAGCTTGCAATGAACAGAAATAGCATCTCTCTCCTAGTCTTTTCGTGCAGTGTTCAGCACAGAGACATGTGCCGTGACATGCTCCGCCATGGCGGCAGCAGTGGTGTGACCAGTCCAGGACCAAAGGACAGGCAGGTTCCTCTCACCGCCATTGCACTTCTCTCCAGATTGACAGGGAGGATCGTCATCTTTAGTGCCTGCCCGGACAGGTGGAGACACTAACATCTGTAAATGCCCTCACCCTGCGCTGCAGTAAATCGATACATTTACCAATTTTTATGAAGCACCCATATGAGTGACAGAAAGAACAAATTAATAATTCTAGTGGATATTTACTGAGCATTCGCTCGGTGCCAGGCACAATAGTCCCTGTTCTACATGTATTTTTCTTATTAATTCCTCACAACCTATGAAGTGGTGCAATTACTACCCCCATTTTATAGATGAGAACATTGAGGGTTTTTTTCCAAATAAAACTCGTCCACAGTCACACAACTGGTGAGCAATGGAACCAGGATTTGAACCTAAACATCTGTCTCTCAGATGAATTTCTAAAATACTATCTTATACTAAATACTGTGAGGGATTCAAATAGAGGTCAGACATTCTTGTATATAGCCTCTTTGCTACTTTTAATAGCATGTGAGATTACAAATTGTATAAAACAAAACATATGTCAATAGAAGTATGGGAAAATTAATGTATCACTTTTAGAATTAACTGAGATGCAAATGGTTGGCATACCTAACTACTGTATAAGAATGCAAAGAATAGATAGGCAGGCATTTTCTGATAGTTTTAAAAGTTCAGTGGAGATGGTGAAAGTCATGATACACCTTGAAAGTGAGGTCGAGACTAGATCTGAGGCAGAGGGAAGAATACTGCTGGCAAGGGATTCCATATATTACAAATCAGAGATAAAAATATACCACCTAAATTTTGGGCAAGACCTGTCTGAGATGCCCCATCTTGTCCTGCTATGTTGTAGGGAACATTCTGAAAGGTAGACGATGTAACCTGGCATAGTTTCTGATCCACGTTAGTCAATCTGTATACACGGACAACATAACCATGCCTGGCACGTTGCAGGCCACTCAGAGACACTTGTCATCATCATGACCTGTTGACTGAGAGCACAGAGTGGGGCTGCATCTGACTAGGTACAAACCCCAGCTCTGTCCCCACGGGGCTGCGGGGCTTTGGCTGAGTCATCTACATTCGTGTCTGACTGGGGCTGCTAAATTATAGCTGCGTTACAACCAGCACCACCCACCGCGGCCATCAGCTAACTTCCATTTGTTTTACTATTTTAACCAAATTGAGACTGATGTGGTCTGCTAAGTGTCATTGGGCGGAGCCATTGGAGCCCGTGAACCAAGGCTCCTGCAGGGATTCGTTTCAGAATTGTACTTCGTGCATGCACTAAGGCAAAATACATCCTCAGGGACTGCTGAACCAAAAGTCTAATTTGGGCTCTGAGTGCTGCTAAATGCTAAACCATCTAGAGAGCTATAGCTCTTTCAAGGCTTGAATTTACCACACAGCATAAAATTTCCCAATGGCCTTCACGTTTCACAAAAGCACACAGTTAACCCCCCTTCTGGAGAAGCCATTTCTCCCGCCCTCTCTTCCGGCATGGAGTGTAACACGGTGTTACCCACAAAACAGGCTTGTTGGATCATTCAGCAGCCTCACTGGTATAGAACCAGACCGAAGACCTGGTCCTGGGCTGTCCGCAGAAGGCTTTTGTTCAACGGGCCCACCCCTTACCTAACAGACTGGGTCACGTTGATACAGTCAGGGTGTTTGCTTTCTAGTCTCCATTTTGTCTCAGGGGCTTTCCAGCCTTGGAGTTGGGATGCTCCTCTGCTGCAACTGCCCCCGAACAGTGGGTATGTCAGTCCTTCCATGTCAGGGTGGTCCTTCCATGCGGTTAGGGATCATTATGACTACAAGGAATGCCATGACTAGGGAAGCGGATGGGGGGAAGTTCTGATTGGAAGGGCATAGTTTGAAGTTCCTCACTCAACAATCAAAGTTCCTTCCTCCGAGTTAGGAGGCCCAAGTACTTCTCATCAGGTGTCTTCGAGACAACATTTGCCTCCTGGATAAGCCAGATGCACGTTCCACACCATTTACTTCCCAGTCCAAGGGTCAGAGTTGGGATGAATGATACTAAGACAAAATTAATGTCAGAAAAGAGACCTCAAATTCTAGGGAAAATGATATTCTCTCCCAGGGCATCCTTGAACTTCAGAGAACTCTATTACAGAAATGACTCTCCTGTTTGAAGATAAGGCATAAGAAAGAGGCATAGGAAATAAGGGAGAAGAAAAGGGAGACAGAGGAGGTCTTTAACTTCTGAGGAAAGGGCAGCTCGGATGACATTTCATAAAACTTGCATCATCAGATAGCTTAAGATTCTGCGTGGTGTGTGGTGAGCCAGTCCAAATAGGAATTGATTCTCTGTACACTGCCCCCGCACATACCTGTCACCTAACTGAACCACACAGTGACTCCGGGAATGTCACGGTGAGGTCCGGCTGCCCTGCTGTCCGAACGCTAGCTGCACCCCGACAGTGGCCTGGGAGGAGGGGGGGGAGAGTCCCATATACACGGCGGGCAGGCCCCAAGAACCAGCCAGCAAAGCCTGGTACACAGGGTTGGGGGTGGGGAGAAGATAGGTATGTGTGATGCAGGGAGGGAAGAGAGAAAAAGGGTGTGGGGCAGTGTTTGTTATTTTTCTCAGCTATTATGGAAAAAACTGCGGGAGCTTAAATCTAAAGAGCAGCATGTTCAGGACTTAACAAAGGCCATGGCTCTGCATTGCCCTCCGCACACTGTGGCCTGCCTCGGAGGTGAGCTTGCGGACTCAGTCTGGGAGGGTCTCTGCCCCAGGGGAGGAGGAAGCCGGCTGCCCTCTGCCCACCTCAGCTTGAGCAGGGGCCAGCTCTGAATTGCAATGTCCCTTCCAGGAGGGAGAAAGCCATGTCAGGAAGAAGGCATCTACCATCTTTCCAAGGGGCTGTTCCTGGAAGGCCATCTTGGGCATGACCTCCGTAAATGGTCGCTTTGATGTGAATGGATTGGCTCTAGGGTACAAATAATATAATTATATGCGATCTATTTTGAGAATTTGCCCTCAAGTGAGAGCTTTCTTGATTTATTGATAATTTGCTTAACCTGGTATTGAAATGAAAGTCTAACCCTTAACAGCCCAGAGATTAAGGACACAGACCTACATCTGCATTCCTCAAAACAAGCAATTTTAGTGTTTTCCAATCGGAATTATAGTTACAGTCATCTGGTCTTGATTCCTATGAATTATCATCATTATTTCAAAAAGAAGCGATATGACATATTTGCAGTTTAACAGAAAGAATTTAACATGTAAAATCAGAAGACCTGGATTTGAGTCTAATTCCATTTATCACCTTTAATTCTGTGGTCCTCAATTTTCTCATATCATTTCATCTTCTTCCATCTTGTCCTTAAAGTGGAAATAATAACACATTTACGTGACAGAGCTGATGTCAATTAAGCAAAATGAAGACTGTGAAAGCCCTCATTCAATGCGTAACACACACAGTGGCTCCTGTGCCCTTACATTCAGCTTGCTGGAAAAATGCAAATCGCTGGACTGGATAACCTTTAGTAAGAACTTCACAGACGGAGTCACTGCCTTCAGGGTACTTACTGCTAAAAGTTTTCTCCAGGCTGCAGGAGACCAGGACCCACTGTCTTTGAATGCCTGGCCCCCTTGCCTCCCGTTTGCACAGCGTCAGTCGCATGTGGCTGGGCTGGGGCTGCCGTCCCCGTGGTGCAGGAGTGAGCACGTGACCCTGGCCCCATTAATCAATTCTTCACTGAGAGTTTTCCAGGTGCTTTTTGCAAAGAGGTATGGCTGGGTGCTAACTTTCCTAACAGGTAGAGACAGTCTGCAAGGAAATGAAGTCAACAGAAAAGAAAGGAGAACCAAGAAAAGAGGGTGCTGTTTAAATTGGACAAGCTTTAGACTTTGGGTGGTGAGGACACAATGAAGTACACGGATGTGGTATTGTAAGTCAGACACTGGAAGTGTACATGGGGGTCTTAACCAGAGTCACCCTGATACACTTAATTAAATAAATAAACACAAAAGTGGGACAAGTCATGCCTGAAGGCCGGCATGCACCACCAGACTTCCCAGTCTCTTATTGTTTAGGATATTTTAATTTTTTTTATTTTTAATTACAGTTTACATGCAGTTATATTAGTTTCAGGTGTACAATGTAGTGATTACATATTTATATAACTTAAGAAGTGGTTGCCCCAATAGGTCTAGTACCCATCGAACATACTTAGTGATTTTGAATTGAGCTTCGGTCACTTGCAACTGAACGGGTCTGGGCTGGAAGGGCCCATGTGGAAAACAGATAAATATAAACTTCCTTTGTTTTCCTCTCCTTTCTACAGTACTTTCCCTGATATATTGTAAATACCTAGATGTTATCCAAAGCCTTAGGTAGAGATGTAGGTGCCTGAGGCCCTTTGCTTTAAAAAAAAAAAAAAAAAAAAAAATAAGTGCTATTATCAAAATGGAATTAGAATAGTTAGACGGAATCAAAAGCAGACCTTTTTTTTCCTCCTCCTAAAGGTGGGCTAAAGGGAATAAACCACCAGTTAATGAACATCCCTGCATGCCAGACACCGTGTGGACATTTAACATGTGCCTTCTTACTTACCCATTATAGCGTCCCTACACGGTGGATACTATTACCCCTAAGTTGCACAGGTGGTAATCGGACAGGCCTTTTCTACATTCAAGACCCTACTCTTTCTCCCACACTTGGCTTCACATCAAAGGAAACTGAGACCCAAAGCAGAAAGACCAGGGCAGCCCAGGGTAGTCGGTGAGAGCTACCAAAAAGGCATTGGCCTCCATCAGCGTTCAATAACAGAAGGTGGGAATTCACTCAGCCAGGGGAGTCACTTAGTCAGTGGTGGGCGGTGAACGTGAAGCTCGGCAGAAATCAGGGTGGTGAACTTGAGCCTGTACAAGGGTACTGAGAGTGCAAGCAGTCTGGGCCTAAACTGGAGAGTCCTGAATGTCTAAAAGATTTGGAATAAATTTGAGAAACGTAGCTGCTGTTGATTTGGAGAGAATAAAGAAAGTGAAAGCAATGAAACTTGGTGTTTCTGGAGGAGAATCGGGCAGAATGCACAGGAAAAGAAGTCGCTCCCTCAGAGAAGCAACCCCACCCCCACCACTTCCAGACTAGGTGAGCTGCCAGCTTGTGCCTCTCCTAGGATAACAGCAGATTTGTGGGCTTTTCTCGGGTCACACACATGAGGGATCAGGCGCATGCAGGGGCCCCAGCAGCCTCTTCTTTGCAGCCTGCTGCCCACCAGGCAATTGGTCAGAGAGCACAGTGCAATGGTGGGAGTCAAGCTAAACTTACAGGAAGGTGGAAGGGTTGTGGGGGTACCTGGAACAGCCCACCTGCCTGCATTGGGGTGTGACTTTATTGCTATTGACCACTTTCCTCCATGTAAGTATCTAATTTGAAGACTTTGTGAAGAAGAAGAATCCGGCCTGAGAAAAAACTTATATATTTCTGAATTATTTGGCCTAATACTATCTAAAAGCATGTTGAAGTCTACCTGTCACATTTGGGGAAGACTGTGTGGTAAACAGAGTGCAGGGCCATTTCTCTCAGTCTGTCACGCTGTCGTTTTGCACTGGGAAGTGGCGTCCAGAGCAGGGCAATAACGGGCTTGCATTCATGCAAGTTAGAAGCAGAGTTGGCAGTAGAGTGAACGCTTTGGGCTCCTTACCCAGTGTTATTTCTTTTCTTCAGAATGCATTTGAATTCCTTAGTTTAAGCTTTAATTGAATGACTGCTTGTGAAGCCCCCTCTGTCCAAGAGGTACAGTCTGGATTCTCATTTATCCAAAATTGTATATATATATGCAACTGAAAGTTTCAAATCTTTAAAAATGCAACCATATTTGGTAAGGATGGATAAATTAGGTTGTTGTCTTTCACAGAAAACCCAGGGTGTGAGGACTATGGAGAAAGGGGAGGAGAGGACAAGGTTTTGCCAACAGTGATGGGGAGCTTGGCCTTCTTAGTGATTCTGGGTATTGCTTTGCAAGGCAGGAAACAAGGGACCTAGTGATGAGAGGCCATGGTGTAATAAATACCCTTATAAAACACATGACTTCTCCATGTGATGCCCCCTAAACAACATTGTGTTAGGGGAGAATAAAGATTCTTTGAGGAGGATATACACAAAGTCTAGGTGGGAGGTGAATGGCTAAGCAGCAATGAGTATCCATCACAGACATCTGACTTATTCTAACCTATATATAAGACACATAGGAAAGCTTAAGATCAAATTATGTGTCATGATGAAGAATAAGGGTGCTTTCTCTAAGGAGTATATATATATTTAATTTCTGCATGAATGAAGTGCCTATAAAAGGTGTTGAATTGGCAGCTTAGAAAGCTAGAGTCCTTGATTTATATTCAGAAGAAGAAGGACAGAGACCGTTGTTTGAGTCCTGAGTGCTGTGAGCCACTCAACCATATCCTCTACCCTTTGTTACTCTGAAAATTGTCACCCACTGTCCTCTGTGTGCAGGTCATTCCCACAGTTCTATAGAAGCCTTAGATTAGGATGATATAAGGGGTAAATGGTAAGAACATAAAAGAAATGAATTTGAGTTTCCTTGCAAACATTGTTCTATGATCATCATTATGGACAGAGCCAACAACTCTAACACCTGTGTATCTTTTTCTAAGTAGAATTCCTATTTCCAAAGTATGTTTTCACATTCTCTTGAATAATCTTTCTGTAAAATATTAGCCATCTTTGTTACTGTCATTTTTCATTTCTGGATGGGAGACTGAGTCAGAGAAAATTATAGCATGTGAGAACTGAAAATAATCTTGGAGAAATGACTGGACTAAAAAGAGGACCTGGCTTTCCTAAAGAGAGAGCAGGAGGAGAGAAAGGCTCCCAGTCAAAAACGGTGTGGCAGCTGCAGAGGCGGGGCCAGGACCCAGGTTTCCTAAACCCCTACTCTCTCCACTGGTCCATTCATCAGTAATCATTCTCTAATGGAGAGCAAAAAAGAAAATACATACAGATACATACAAATACATGCAGATCATGTGACAACAACAAGGAAAACATTAACAAAAATAACATTGTATGAGAGAGAACAATCTCAGGACAGATTAGAAGCCTAAAGACAGAGAAGACATGTGGCTGTCGACGTGAGGCAGAGCTGGATTCTTCCTAAGTCCCCACTTCCATGATGCTTTTCTTCCTTGCAGGATTATTAAGCTGCCTGAGTTGCACACACCCCATTAGTGAACTGGAAGGGTAAAAACAAACCTAGAATTATGTTTTATCCTACATTCCAAACATAGGATAGGATCAAACAGCGCACATGGGAAGACCCTGGCACTCAGTAGACACAGAGTATATATCAGCTGTCCTACTAGAAGAGCATTATTCCTCAATAAGATAAACAACTATAATTATTTAGGAGGAAATGATTTTTAGGTAAGCAAAACACTGATTTCAGGTTAAAACTGTGATTTTTGGAGGTCCAAAATGATGGTGGTGTAGGAGGGTGCTGAACTCACCCCCTCCAATGAGCAAAAGCAAATATACATGCATAAAGGTTGTGATTACCTCTGCAAGGCAGCTGAGCCCTGAACGAACAGCTTCTGACAACATGTGAGAGGAGATGGAATGCAGAAGGCCAGGTAAAGGGGGGCCCTCTCGGTGCATGGAACCCTTCGGGCTGCAGGAGATGAGCACCAGTGTTTACATCCCCCTCCACTTCGCTAGGGCAGGTGGGAGCTCTGCCAGGGGCTTTGGCTTGCCTGCGAGGTGACCTCAGCAGCGTTTGCACTGGGGCGTTGCCTGGAGCTTTTTGAGAGGGAACAAGAGGAGACAACGAGGCATCACTGCACCCACCCGATCCAGAGGGCTAATTCTCCAGGTACCAGAAGCACCTACTCAGCTTTAAGCAGCTTCCCCAGGACACCAGGCACCTAAGGTCTGCACAGGTGGGTCTACACAAGACCGCTTTCTGTACGCCAAACCATAGAGAGACTGTATGGAGGAGACTGGGGGTGGCGGGCCCTGAACTCTACAGGAACAGCAAAAATTCTCCAGGGTGGGAGCGGGAGGTGCATGAGAGCACCATGGTTTAGGCGCTGGCCTCCCTGCGAGGTCTCCCAAGCCCTGTTTTGCCCTAAAAAGGAGGCAAACAGGATCAACAAGGAATTACTATTGGCACATGTTCTCCCCACCTGGAGCCTCTCTGGCTTAGCAGGCCAGTGCTTCAGATGCCCGAGGTACCCACGAGGCTCCTACCTGGCTGCCAAAACCACAGGTACATACCTTCTACATGAGGCCACTTCTCCTAGACTGAAAAAGATGGAAAAATACCCTGAAGAACTGGAAATAAGTAATTGGCCTGATAAAGAATTCAAATAAATGGTCATGAGGATGCTCACCAAACTCGAGAGTGGAATAGGGGAGGGGAACTTAGGGAGAACTTCAACCAAGAATTAGAAAGTATAATAAAGAACCAAGCAGATTGAGTAATATAATAACTGAAATTTAAAAAAAAAAAACGTGCTAGAAGATATCAGCAGCAGGTTAGCTATCAAAGACAACTGGAAATCAATTAATAAAAAGAGCAGAAAGCAGAAAGAATTATAAAAAATGAGAATAGTTTAAGGGACCTCTAGGATAAGATCATGCACTTGAATATTTGCATTATAGAGATCCCAGAAGAAGTAAGTAGCAAGAAAGAAAGAGAAACTTTATTCACAGAAATAATGGCTGAAAACTTTCCTAGCCTAGGAAAGGAACAGACATCCAGATCCAGGAAACACAGACAGCTCCAAACAAGATAAACCCAAAGAGACCCACACTAAGACATATCACAGACAAAATGATAGAGACAATCTTCAAGGATGCAACAGAAAAATGAGCTACACACAAAGAGAACCCCATAAGGTTACTAGCTGATTTCTCATTAGCAACTTTACAGGCCAAAGGAAATGGCAGAACATCTTTAAAATGCTGCAAGAAAGGAACCCACAACCTAGAATAGCTTACCCTACAAGGTCATCATTTAAAATTGAAGGAGAGATAAAAAGTTTCCTGGACAAGCACAAACTACAGGATTTTATCACCATTAAATAAGCTTTATAAAAAAGTGTTAAAGGGTCTTCTTTAAGTAGATGGCAAAAGCTATAACTAGATATAAGAAAATATAAGAAAGGGACAAACCTCACAGGTAAAGCCAAGCATTCAATAAATGCAGCAAATCAAACATTGAAAACTAATACAATGTTCTTAAAAAATGTATCAAACTCATTTCAAACTGCAGTAAGTAGTTAAGAGACACACACCACAAAATGATCCAAAATATGACCTCAATAACATAAAGCATAAAGGGGGAAAGTAAAAGTATAGTCCTTATAGAAGATATTCCAACTTAAATGACTATCAGCTTAAAGTAGCCTGCTATATATAAAGAATGATATACATAAACCTCATGGTAACTACACACCAAAAACCTACAAGAGATATGCAAAGAACAAAGATAAAGAAATCTAAACAAACATTAAAGAAAAACAGCAAACCACAAGGAAAGAGATCAAGAGAAGACAGGAACAGAGGATGACTATAAAAGCAACTAAAAATGCTTGACAAAATGATAATAAGTACATACTTATCAGTAACTTCTTTAAATGCAAATGGATTAAATGCTTCGATAAAAAGATGTAGAGTGACTGAATGAATTTTAAAAACTTGACCCATCTCTATGCAGCTTACGAGAGACTCATTTTACATACAAAGACAGATACAGACTAAAATTGAAGAGATGGAAAAATATATTCCATGCAAATAGAAATAAAAAGAAACCTGGAGTAGCAATACTTATATCAGGCAAAATGGACTTTAAAACAGAAAATGTACAGCAAGACATTACATAATTAAAAAGGGGTCAAGCCAAACAGAGGTTATAACAATCATAAATATCTATTTACCCCCAAAAGCCCTTAAATAAATAAAATAATTATTAATGAACTTAAAGGGGAAAATCTGCAGTAATAACAGGAAGGGATTTTAATTCCCCACTTACATCAATGGCTAGATCACTTAGATATAAAATTGATAAGAAAATAATGGCCTTAAATGTTGCATTAGACAAGATGAAGGTAATAGACATTTACAGAACATTTCACCTCAAAACTCCAGAAAACACATTTTTCCAAGTCTATGTATTAGTCCACCATGAAAACCTTAATGAATTCAAGAAGACTGAAATCATATCAAGCATTTTTTGTTCTGACCACAATGGCATGTAACTAAAAATTACTCACAGGAAGAAAACTGGGGGAAAAAAACACAAATCCATAGAGACTAATGTTACTTTAGTAATGAACAGGAGATAAAATAAAATAAAAAGTTAAAAACTATCTCAAAATAAATGAAAATGAAAACACATTTAAAAAAATTCATAGGAGGCAGCAAAAGCAGTGCTAAAAGGGAAGTTTATAGCTATATAAGCCTACTTCAAGAAACAAGAAAAATCCCAAATAATCAATTTAACTCTATGTCAAAAGGGACTAGAAAAAGAAGAACCAAGACCCAAAGTAAATAGAATATGTAAATAGTTAAGATCAGAACAGAAATCAAATAAATAGATATGTAATAAAACAATATTAAAAAACAGTAAAACTAAGAGCTTGTTCTTTGAAAAGATAAATAAAAGAGCTGAGCTTTAGCCAAATGCATCAAGGAAACAAGGGAGGGCACCCAAATAAATGAAATCATACAGGAGAGTTACAACTGACATCACAGATATACAAAGAATCTGACTGACACCACAGGTATACAAATACGAAGAAGTAAAGAATACTATAAATAATTATATGCCAACAAATATGAAAATTTAAAAAATGGGTACATTTTTATAAAAATACAAATTTCTAAGACTGAATCAGGAAGAAGTACAAAATCTAAACAGGCCAATTACTAGCAATGAAATTGAAGAAGTAATAAAAAACTCCCAACAAATGTAAGTCCAAGACCAGACAGCTTCACAGGTAAATTCTATCAAACATTCAAAGAGGATTTAATACATATACTTTTCAACTATTTCAAAAATTTGAAGAGGAAGGAACACTTCTAAACTCATTCTATAAAACCAGCATTATCCTGATACCAAAACCAGAGACATTACAAAAAAGCAAATTACAAGCCAATACCCTTCATGACCATAGGTGCAAAAATGGAACTGGAGAATATTATGCTAAGTGAAATAAGCCAATAGGTGAAAGAAAAATATATGATCTCACCTATAAGAAGAATCTAATCAACAAAATTAATGAACAAAATAGAACCACAGGCACGGAAATATAGAACAGTCTGACAGAGACCAGAGGAGAGGTGAGAGGGGGGTGATGGTGGAAAGAAGAGGAAGGGCCTAGTTAAAGAGCATGTATGAATGACCTGTGGACATGAACAACAGTGTGGGAACTGATTGTGGGAGTTGGAGGTGGGATGAGTGGAGAGGGGCAAAGGGGGAAAAACTGGGACAACTGTAATAGGATAACAATAAAAAGTCTCAAAAACAAAACAAATTTTCAACAAAATATTAGCAAACAAAATTCAACAATACATTAGAAAGAGTATACACTATGACCAAGTGGCAGTTATCCCAAAGATGCAAGGATGGTTTAATATCTATAAATCACATTAACAAAATAAAGAATAAAAACTCTATTATAATCTTAATAGATGCAGAAAAAGCACTTGAAAATGTTATCATTCTTTCATTATATAAACAGTCAACAAAGTGGATATAGAAGAAACAGATTTAAACATAATATGGTCATATATGACACAGCTAATATTATACTTAGTGAAAAACTGAAAGCCTTTCCTCTAAGGTTAGAAACAAGACAAAAACGCTTACTATCACCACTTCTATTCAACATATTACTGGAAATTCTGGCCACAGAAATGAGATAAGACAAATAAATAAAATACATCTGAATTAGGAAGGAAAAGATAAAACTGTCATTTGCAGATAACATGATGCTATATATAGAAAACCTTAAAGACTTCACCAAAATCTGTTAAAACTAATTAAGGACTTCAGCAAATTTGCAGGATACAAAATTTACATAGAGAGAGCTGTTGTATTTCTATACACTAATAACAAATAACCAAATGAATTAAGAAAACAATACCATTTACAGTTGTATCAGATTGTATAAAATACCTAGGAATAAATTTAACCAAAGATGTGAAAGACCTGTACTTTGAAAACAATAAAACATTGAAGAAAGAAATTGAACAAGATACAAACACATGGAAGGATATACCTTGATCATGGATTGGGAGGATTACTGTTGTTAAAGTGTACTTATTCATCTAATGTAATATACATATTCAATACAATCTCTGTTAAACTACCAATAACATTCTCCTTAGAATTAAAACAACTAATTACAAAATTTATATGGAACCAAAAAGAGCCTGAATAGCCTAATAAATCTTGAGAAAAAAACAAAGTAGGAGACATAATATCTCTTAATACCAAACTATATTCTAAAGCTACCATAATTAAAATAGCATGGTACTGGCATAAAAATAGATATATATATCAGTGGAATAGAATAGAAAACCCAGAAATAAATTATCACTTATATGGTCAATTAATATAGGACAAAAGATACAAGGGTATATAATGTAGTAAAGACAGTCTTTTCAATAAGTGGTGTTGGCCAATCTGGACCAAAACATCAAAAAATAAAATTGGACCACAGTCCTATACCATATCTAAAAAAATCTCAAAATTGGTTAAAGACTTAGATGTCAGACCTGAAACCATAAAACTCCTAAAAGAAAACATATGCAGTAAAGTCTTTGATATCACTCTCAGCAATATCTTTTTGGATATCTCTTCTTGATCAAGGAAGGCAAACAAACTAAAACAAATAGAACTACATCAAACTAAAAAGGTTTTGCACAGTGAAAGAAATGATCAACAACACAAAAAGACAACATACTAATTGGGAAAAGATACTTGTTAATGATGCATCTAAAAAAGGGATAATATCCGAAGTATATAAAGAAATCATACAACTTAACGCCAAATAAATAAATAAATAAGTCACACTCTAATTTAAAAATGGGCAGAGGACCTGAATAGACGTTTTTCCCAAGAGGACATACAGAACTTTAGGCATATGAAAAGATGTTTGAGATCACTAATCACCAAGAAAATGCAAATTAAAACCATATTAAGACTTCTGGCCAAGATGGAGGCCTAGACAGACATGCTGCTTCTCCCTCCACAACTAAGAAGGAATACAACTACCTCAAAACTAGAGACAACCAGAAGTTCCAGAAAATTGAGCTGCATGGAAGTCCAGCAAACAAAGATACAAAGAAGATATACTCATCCAGACAGGTAGGAAGGATGCAGCCGGGCCGAGAGGATGTGGTGTGGTGGCAGCAACAGTGGTGGCAGCAGCAGGCCAGCAGAAAGCAATCACACATCTTAAAAGTAGGAAGGGACACCTGGGAGCGCTTCCAGCTCCTCACCAGACTGCACAGCTCTCAGTTCCAGCGTTGGGGAAAATAAAGCCTCATTGCTGCTGCCTGTGCAAATCAGTGGGGGTTGGGGCAGAGGAAGAAACTGCCAGTCTCTCAGTAGAGTCCACTTGTTTAAAGGGCCCCCAAGGTCCTAGAATGTCCACAGATCCACTCACTCTGGGAACAACGGCCAGGGCAATAGCTAGAGAGGCGTCAGGCCCATACGGAAGTGGGAGGAGTGCCTGGAAAAAGGGCGAGGGCTGAGCAAACAGCATTTTTCCCTCTCAGACCCTTCCCCCACATACAGCACCACAATGTGGTGAAACAGGTCACTGTTTATCTAAGGCTCCGCCCCTTTTAATGTAACAGGTGCAACAGCTCTACCTAAGACACAGAGGCAAACAAACACAGGAGCCTGTCAAGATTAGGAGACAGAAGAGTATGGCCCAAAAGAGGGAACGGATCAAGGTTCCAGTGAGAGAACTAAGCAACGAGGAGATAGCCAACCTAACAGACACAGAATTCAAAACACAGGTGATAAAGATGCTTGCAGGCTTGAGAGATATGTTTAAGTATGGCAGACACATAAGGGAAGAAGTGAAGGTGATACAAAATTGAATGAAGGAAAATCCACACAAAACCAATGGTGAAGAGAAGGAAGCCAGAGTTCAAATCAGTGATTTGAAATATAAGGAAGAAAAAAACAGTCAAGCAGTACAGAATGAGGAAAGAAGAATTGGAAAAAAGGAGGAGAGGCTTAGGAACCTCTGGGACAACTTTAAATGTGCCAACATCTGAATCATAGGGGTGCCAGAAGGAGAAGAGGAAGAGCAAGAAATTGAAAGCTTATGTGAAGAAATAATGAAGGAAAACTCTCCAAATTTTGGGAAGGAAATAGACATATAAGTCCAGGAAGAACAGAGAGTCCCAAACAAGCTAGACCCAAAGAAACCCACACCAAGACACAGCATAATTAAAATGCCAAAGGTTCAAGATAAAGAGACAATCTTAAAAGCAGCAAGAGAAAAGCAGAGACCTACAAAGAAGTGCCTACAAGACTATCAGCTGATTTCTCAAAAGAAACTTTGCAGGCAGGAAGGGACTGGAAAGAAGTATTCAGTGTGATGAAAAACAAAGACCTACAACCAAGATTACTCTATCCAGCAAAGCTATCATTTAGAATGGAAGAGCAGATAAAGTGCTTCCCAGACAAGGTAAAGCTAAAGGAGTTCATCATCACCAAGCCATCATTATATGAAATGTTAAAGGAACTTATTTAAGAAAAAGTAGGTCAAAACGATGAACATTAAAATGACAACAAACTCACAACTATCAACAACTGAATCTAAAAAATAACAACAAACTCCAACTAAGCAAACCAGAATAGGAACAGAATCATAGGTATGGGGATCATTTGGAGCCTATCAGCTGGGACAGGGAAGAGGGAAAAATGGAGAAATGATTTCTGAATTAAGAAGCATAATTGGTTGGTACAAAATAGACAGGGTGAAGTTAAGGAAAACATAGGAAAGGATGAAGCCAAAGAACTTATATGCATGACCCATGGACATGAACTAAGGGGGGTGAGATTGCTGGAGGGACGGGGGTACTGGGTGGAGGGGAGCAAAGGGAAAAAGTAATTGGTACTACTGTAACAATGAAATCAATAAAATATACTTAAAACAAAGATTTTTTTAAAAACCCATATTGAGATAGAACTTCACACCTGTCAGAATGGCTATTATTAATAAATCAACAAACAACAAGTGTTGGAGTGGAGGTGTAGAAAAGGGAATTCTGTATACTGTTAGTAGGATTGTAAGTTAGTGCAGCTACTATAAAAAAAAAAAAGCAGGATGGTGGTTTCTCAAAAAAAAAAAAGTAAAAAATAAAGCTGTCATATATTTCAGCAATTCCACTTCTGGTATTTATTCAAAGAAAATAAAAACATTAGTTTGAAAATATAATGGACCCCTCTGTTTTTGCAACATTACTAGTAATAACCATGATATGGAAGCAACCCAGATGTCCATCAATAAATGAATGGCTAAGGAAGATGTGGTATATATATACAATAAAATATTATTCATCAAAAAAAATGAAATCTTGCTATTTGTAACAATGTGGATGGACCTAGACAGTTATTAGGCTAAGTAAAATAAATCAGAGAAAGGTAAATACTGCATGATCTCACTTATATGTGGAATCTAAAAACACAAAATAAATGAATAAAGAAAACAAAACAGAAAAAGACCCATGATATAGAGAACAAGCAAATGGTTACCAAATGGGAGGGTGTTAGAGAATAAGAATAAAAAAAAAGAAAAAGAATGCATTAAAAATAAATAAATAAAAATAGAACTACCACCATATGACCAAACAATTCCACTTCAGGACATTTTTTAAATTAACTTTAACTTTGATTTCCTTTTGTATTTTTAATTAAGTAGATTCTTGACTTCATAGATTAGTTAGGCTTCAGTATATCGTCCTTGCATTTAGTCCAGAAAAGATTTCTGGGGTTGATACATATTGACAAAATATCAAAACTTATTAAAATTGGCTATTAAGATATGGATAGAATGTTGCTCTCTGCAGCCATCCCATTCAAGTGAAAGATGTGTTCCTGAAAGAAGGGAAGCACAGAAAGCCTTCAGTCAGTGACTTTCTGTCGCTTTGATAGAGGCATGCACACCTCGATGTGGTTCATCCCTCCTACAGAATCCAGAAATACCATAACATGGTCACAAAGGCTTCTGTGAGGAAAAGTGGCTTTAATGAGTATTTATGTTTGATGTTACTGAAAATGAAATCTTTGCAGAAATGTCACTGCACAAGTAAAGCACCTACATGGGGCAAGAATGTGATTCTTCATAAACGCTGGGCGTATGGTTAAACATACACACATTCACAAATACACTTTCCAGTTATGTTTACTTCAGTCTAAATCACATGGGAACAGGAAAGTACTGAGAACACAACCAGAATTTTTATTTGTCTATGGTACTCTTTGTTCACCTTTAATTTCCCTCTCCATCTTACAGATGGGGAAAGTGAGCAGCAGAACGATCAGGGGTCATTGGATAATCAAACCAGGAAGAAAACTGCTGGGGTCTGACCCTCAGCCCTCATGCTACAGTGACTGATTCCATAATGACATACTCACTTTAGAACATAGGTCTTATTACAAAATGTTGAGTGGTTTTATTTATTTAAATGTAATATAAAATTTCTTAAATTTTTCTCTGTCAAGTTAGAGACTTAAAGACATATATTCATAAATTAAGCCATCAACAAGTACCTATGTTGGACTATATGGGACCCCAGCTTTTTTCAGATATTGTGATAGGCTCTGTCTCATCCAGACAGGGTAACAACGCATCCTTGCCATCCAGAAGGGCACGTTTATTCATTGGATGGATGGTCCTGCACTGATTTAGCACCTGCTGTGTGCTAGTCATTTTACAAGTATTATAGATACAACTGTTAGTAAATGGTTGGGGGGTTTCCTACAGTTTTTCACAGTTTAAGTGAGAGACTGACCAGCAGTTATAAGTATAATGGATATTGAAGTAATCAAGATAAATGACAGTAATTGACACAAAAAGGAACTCCAGAATCTCAGAAGCTTAAGGCAAAAAAGGAATTTTTTAAAAGCTCATTCTAAGTCTCAGCTGGGAACAGAGAAACCAGTTGGGAGTCATAAAACAACAACAACAACAAACATTCAGACAAAAAGTGAGAAATCCCAATGACAACAGTGAGACAGCAGGCGGAAACTGTACTGTAGGGATACCTCTTATAAGGCAGTTTTGCTGGACAACACTTTTCAAACAAAATGGAATTTTCACAAACTGACCATGGAAATTTCACAAATCTTCAGGTCCAAAAGAAAATGTCAATACATTTTAATAATCAGAATTCTATGGGCCATAGTCTCAGATCAAAATATAATAAACTGAGAAATTCCCAAAGAAATAAGGGGAACTATCTACCCCAAAAGAGCAAAATCTTGGTTTAAACAGGGGTTCAGATGAAAATTACAAAATAGATTTATATAACAAAAACATATATGTTAAATCATATGAAATATAGCCAAGGAATTTTATAGTCTAAGAAGACCTTATTAGATAACAAGAAACATTAGAAATAAATTCAGTAGACATACTTCTCTGTTAGATATATTTCTGCAAATAACAAATGGCCAAAAAGCAATGCAGTGCCTGAAAAGAAGGAGAGAACCTATTGTTATGTTTCTTTACTTAAAAAGCAGTCCAATGGTGGCCAGTTACTGGCATTGGTTCAGTGGTTAAACAATATCAGGGTCAGTGGTTTAACAGTTCTATTAGTCTTCACTTTATCTCTCAAGATGACTGTTGCTTCTTCAGACATTACATTCATATTCCAAGCAGAAAGGAGAAAAGCAAAGAGAGTATTAGCCTTTGTCCACCTAATTTTATCATGAAAACAACTGTTTTCCTGAAATCCTACTAATTTTCATTGGCTAGAACTAAAATGGCCAATGCTGGCTACAAGGGAAAATTTGAAAATGAACAGTAGAATCGTCGTCGTCGGCAGCCGTCCGTCTCGAGAGACGATGGTGTAGCTTCTTAAGAGTCTATCTGCACCGCCGAGAATGGCTGTGCAGTCCGACTCGGGAGTGACATGGTATCTGTCTCCTCCCGTGTTGAATCGACATCTTGTGATGACGCTGAAGCTACAGAGCCTGGGCAGGGTGATATGGAGGGTCTGCTGTTGCCCATGCAGCAGACCCCCCCCTCTCTTCGCAGCTGAAGGGTCCAAGGGAAAGACGGAGTCAATACAGCTTGGCTTCAGGTGCGCCGCAGGAGTTGCCGGTGTTGACTACAATGTCAAACCGCCTTAGGGACTCCGGCTCCGGATTTTCTGTCGGGGTTTACTCCCTTAGCCTTTCCCCTGAAGAGGTATGCCGCAAGGCAGCGGAGGTTTTTTGGAGTCAGAGTTTTCCTTCTCTGATGTGCCCTGACTGGAAGATCGAACCAGCGACACTTAGCTCGCAGGCCGACGCTCAATCCACTGAGCCAAACCAGCCAGGGCTGTGTGAACAGTAGAATACATGGAAGAAATTAATAACCGTAAAAGAAGAAAGCTATAAAAGAAATCACAATAAAAACAAAAAATCTAATCAATAAAAATAAAATGTGGTTATTCAAAAAGACCAATAAAATATATAAAACTCAGACTAGTGTGATCAAAGGAAATTTATTATACAAGCAACATTATAAATAAGAAAGAAGACAAGAATCAAATCTTAAATATTGGGAGAATGCTAGGTACAACTTTAAGCCAATACTTTTGAATATCTAGATGAAATAGAGATTTCATAGAAATATGGGGTTGCCAACATTGACTCAATAAGCAGAAAACTTAAGTAAATAGAAGAATAAGCATTAAATAAATTTCAAAATGTATCTCATGGCATATTAATTAAAATACAATGGAGTCTCATCACATACAAAATTATTTACAATCTAACTTACCTTTTAACATCTCTCAAAAGTTCACCATAACCAATTTTTTTTCTCCATGATTGGAAGAGTTCACTGGCTTTTTGGAGGTGGATCAAAAACAAAGTTGCTTGTCTAAACTCAGAGGCATGTTGCAAGAAAACCTTACCTTTAGTGTTTAGATATTAAAGTCACATTTGTCTTTACGGAACGCACATGGCGATGGAAGCCGACTGAAGGAAGAACATACTTACAACTCCCATCTCATTCTTGTTCTGGGTCTGGAATACAGAATTTAGAACAAGATTCGTGTGCCTACAGGAATTAAGTGTATAATAAAAATGGTATTTTAAATCAGTAGGGAAGGAATGAACAATCAAATAAACGGTACTGGGAATCTTTTAATTGTCTATCCAAAAGGGGGAAAGGGGGAGGGAGAGAAAAGGAGAGAGAGGGAGAGAAATCCTTTCTTTCTCAATATTGTACAAAAATCTTAATTCAAGATGTGATGAAGAGTTTAAGGTAAAGAACAAAATTACTTTCGTTGGATTCATTGGGATCATTGATTAATAAAAGTATATAAGTTTCGGGTATATAATTCTATAACACAGCATCTATATATAGCACTGTGTGTTCACCACCCCAAGTCTAGTCTCCTTCCATCACCGTTTATCTCCCCTTTACCCTCTTCTATCCCCACCTTTTCTTCTGGTAATCACCATACTGTCGTCTGTGTCTATAATTTATTTTCTTAATCTCTACCTTTTTCACCCAGCCTCCAACACCCCTCCCCTCTGACAGCTGTCAGTCTGTTGTCTGTGTCTATGTGTCTGTTTCTATTTTGTTTGTTAGTTTTTTTGTTCATTAGATTCCACATATCCCTGGCTGGTTTGGCTCAGTGGATTGAGCGTTGGCCTGCGAGCTAAGTGTCGCTGGTTCGATCTTCCAGTCAGGGCACATCAGAGAAGGAAAACTCTGACTCCAAAAAACCTCCGCTGCCTTGCGGCATACCTCTTCAGGGGAAAGGCTAAGGGAGTAAACCCCGACAGAAAATCCGGAGCCGGAGTCCCTAAGGCGGTTTGACGTTGTAGTCAACACCGGCAACTCCTGCGGCGCACCTGAAGCCAAGCTGTATTGACTCCGTCTTTCCCTTGGACCCTTCAGCTGCGAAGAGAGGGGGGGTCTGCTGCATGGGCAACAGCAGACCCTCCATATCACCCTGCCCAGGCTCTGTAGCTTCAGCTTCACTGGAGAGGACACTCCAGCGTCATCGCAAGATGTCGATTCAACACGGGAGGAGACAGATACCGTGTCACTCCCGAGTTGGACTGCACAACCATTCTTGGCCGTGCAGATAGACTCTTAAGAAGCTACACCATCGTCTCTCGAGACGGACGGCTGCCGACGACGAGATTCCACATATAAGTAAAATCATATGATGCTTGTCTTTCTCTGACTGGCTTATTTCACTTGACATAATACTCTTCAGGTCCATTCATGTTGTTACAAAGTGTAAGATTCCCTTTTATTTTTTTAATAGCCAAGTAGTATTCCATTGTGTAAATGCACCCCTATGTTCAATTGCAGCATTTATTCACAGTAGCCAAGATTTGGAAGCAGCCCAAGTGTCCATCAGTACATGAGTGGATAAAATAACAAAAACCTTAAAGTCTTTAAAGAAAACATCAGAGAATATATTTTTAATTTGTGTAGCAGAAGGCTTTCCTAAGTGAGATACAAAACCTAGAATTAAAAAAAAAAAAAAAAAAGATTGAACTGTTTAATAAAGGAACGAGTATAACCCATGGACATGTACAACAAGGTGGGGATTGACTGTGGGAGAAGGGGTGGGCTGGGTGGAGAGGGGAGCAATGGGGAAAAAAGTGGGACAACTGTAATAGAAAAACAATAAATAAAATTTTTTTAAAAGATTGACAAGGTTTTTTGTATAAAAATTGTAAAGGTCTGCATGACAAAAGACTATATAAACAAAATTAAAGAACAAGTAAAAGAAATACTGGTGCAGTGGAATAATATTAAGGTGTAATAACTGATTTATTTCGTAACCTTGTCTTATAACCCACACTTATCCCCAGCGACGGCCCCCTCTTCATTCTATCTGCATCAGTGGTATTCTGGTTCATTGTCTCAGCAGCACGCAAAGAACAAAGGAGTCAGGTCCCAGCGTTTGAATCTCAAAAGGCCAGGATGTGCCACAAGAAAAGTATTTGAAAAAATGTGTTTGTAAAAGTCTCAATTTTGAGATTTGATGGTCTCGACATTTTGTTGGCTTTGGGAAGGAGAGGAGTAGTAGAAAGGGAAATTAAGTGAACTGAGAAACTGGAGGGTACTTAAGAAAGAGATGCTGCCTCCAGCCCCCTGACTGAGGCTGGTATGTATTGCAGAAAGCAGTGGGTGCATGGGCGTGTGTGTGTGTGTTGATGGTCCTAGTGACAGAAAACTCAGAAACAGTTTTACATTTCTTTTTCCCACATAGACCACCGGGACAAGCAAGACTTACAATGTTCCCACTCCTCACCCCACCCCCAGTCGCAGGAGAGCAGTGGAGAGAAAATACCTGTGACGTGTGTCTGAGAGGATGGGTATGGCATGTTCTTACAGACATCTCTCATGTGCCTAACATGCACAAAACCAGTTAAATTACCCAAGTGCACCAAATAATGGTATTGGAGTAGCAAGTAAAGTCACCTTGAATGGAAACAAAGGATGATTTAGATTTAGGTTAAGGATCAAGAACCAGGAAACATAAAATGAAGCCATGTAGAAAAAGGTGATTGAGGACCAGAGGCAACCAGCCACCAACATCCTGGTGCTCTTATGCCCCCCAAAACTTGGCCCCAACCCAAGGAAAGCCGTGATAATGGCTCTGAGCTTCAGAATGCCTACGGTGCTCCTACAGATCGTTCCCATGAAGACAAGCAGCCTGCCATGCCTTGGATTCTCTGGGAAGCTGGCTCTGAGGTGAAGTATATTGTAAGAGAGCCTTCTTTGAGTTTTGGCCCCCACAGGGACTGAGCCTTCCATAACTTAGCAATGCATCTCCATACTCTTCAACATCCCAATATATAATCAGACAAATGGCAGACAGTGCAAAACAGAAGTAAATACGGGTATAAGATCTTCCAGCTGTCCAGTAAGCAGAGGTATTTAATTTTAAACGATAATTAGATTCTCCACTCTTCCCCTAACCACAGGTTGACAATATTTTAAAAACAGTGATAATGCCAAGGGGCGTAGAAGGTGCAAGAAAAGAGCATTTTTCACACACTGTTGAGTAGCCTCAATTGCACTGTAACTGTGCACTCCCTTTAGCCAACAACTGTGCTTCTAGGGCCTCCACTCTGGAGAAATATGCAGGGCCATAGAGAAGTATCTACAGGGTGTTGACTGCAGTCTTACCTGTCACAATGGAAAAGAGGATTGTCTAGATTTCTAATGGGAGGGAGAGTTTAAAATACACTTGTCTTTTCCATTCTTTCAAATGCTATAGAGTTGTTTCAAAGAATGGGGTATAGCTAGATGTGTCATCTCATGGAAATGTCCCTGAATCATATTATTACATAAAAAAATCAAAATGCAGTGAGTTTAGTTTTGTATTTATTGCTAAAAGATACGTAGCTGTACATATTTATTGGGAGGGGACTGGAGGTAAATCAATGGGCCGACATTTCTTACTTTGGGGGTGGAGCGAAGGGAGGGTGAGGAAAGACTTTCATATTTTACAGGGTGTATTTCCATATTCATTTATTCTTTTGAAAATATGATCAAAAATATTTGTATAAGGAAAATCATGCAAGCTGAGAAACTCATAAAAATTAGAAAATATTTTGCTTTTATTTGAGTTATTTAAAGAAACACAACTGAGTTTTATATTATTTAATCCCCTCAGCACTTGCTCCAGGCTCCTGACTCATCAGGACGCTCTTCCCAGAACTGAGTGAGGTGCATGGAGGATAAATCCATTGCTCTTACTCATCCTCAGGGAGCCATCTCCTGACTGCAGCAGGAGGCAGGGCAGGGGAAAGGCACCCCGTGGGGGCAGGAGGAACCAACCACGCAGTCAGATCACTCTCAGGAAGGTCGTGGGTCTGTTGAGCCAGAGGGAAAGGTCACATAACCAATCCAACAGGCAAAAGCAACTGAGCAGAGCAGTTTGGAATCATACACGTCACGGTACTTGGGACTGAGTTCTTTGTCAGGAATTAATTACACATAATGTCTGCCTCCCCCTTTTCCAACTCAGCTGTAGGCTACTGAAGGGCAGTTTCTGTTTTCATCTTCTGGATCCCCAGTATGTACGCCCAGCACAGGATATTGAACACACTAAAGTCACAGTTTGAATGGCTTGGTCTATCCCAACATCACCTCTTTTGCCTGAACCCTCCCAGTGTGTAGGCACCACGTGACGAGATACTACAAAGACAACAGAGTCCCCCATTGGAAGCACCTGTTCTAAGGCCTTATCGCAAAGACAAAGAAACTGCCATTTCTAATGATCGTGTGTCTCTGCTGCACTGCGTTCATTCTGAGAAGCAGTTTTTATGAACAGGATGTTTTAGAGGGTGAGATGGGGTCTCTCTGATCTGGAGTCAGGGAAGCTTTCGAAAGCAGCTTAGGTGGAGAGACGGCAGGTGTCTGAGAATGTTGGCATGTGTTCTGTATGTACAGGATGCTTTACAGGCACCCTTTGAGGTATGAATTGGGAATGACATGAGTGGGAGAAAGAGAGGACAGGGACACAAGGCCATTTTGCTGAGCTTTTGCAGAAACAGAAAAGCTGGTAGGAAAACATGGAGTAGGACACAAAGTAAAATCTGGTCCCCGTAGTTGGCTCAAACAGAAGATGTGATACAGAGATGAGAAAATGTCAGGGAGAACCTGGTAGTGGGGACCATTCAAACACGAGGGAGATTCTAGCCCTGGCATCATGAATCAGAATAACAAGAGGCAAGCAACTGAGAGGCAAAAATGAGACACCTAATGGAGGATGGGGCCTTGGAGCCATGCCTGGACTAGTTCTGCTTGTGAAGCATCCCAGATGAAACATATCCAAAGCTGGAGCCTGGCTGGGTGGTTATAGCTCGGGATTTATTCAAAGTTGCTGAATAAGGCCCTTCTCATGCCTGAGAAACATCCTGATTGTATTCTTGGCTGCACTGAAAAAGCAGCAGTCTCTTCCGGTCCTTCTACGCTGCTCAGTAAATCGTTCTTTCTCTAATCAGTAAAACGTAGGAGACCGGGGGAAAAATATTTTTTGCACGGGCCCCCTATTTACAGTTATAAATTCCAGGGACCATAAAATTGCTTGAGTCGCCTAAAAGTCTTCTCAGATATAAAGATAGGCAGCGCCTACTCTAAATGCTTTTTCCTGCCCGCACCCACTCTGGAGTTTAAGCTCCTTGGGGACAGGGCTATTCTGGCCCTTCTGGCTGTGCTCCAGTTGCTAACGCAGGACCAGGAATGCAGTCAGTGCTTTTGGAATTGATCTGAACCACCTCTACTTCTTTATTTATTCAGTTCCCCAGCTCATAATGGCCTCCTCCACAAAGTTATCACTGAGACCAGTCAGCTCGCATGGGGCATTCCACACCAATCTCTTCTCTCATGGACACTCTACGACCATGGTTGCCTGCATCAAACATTTGGGAGTGTGTTATATCAGCCCCTTACTGTCTCATGTGAAGTCTGTGTTCCTTGCTATGTGACCTGCATAGAGTCAATTATCCTTTCTAAGCCTCACCTGGAAAATGAAACAAAACAAAACAAAACAAAACAACAACAACCATATCTCACAGGACTTTTGCTGAAGGTAAAGGAGTTAACACAAAAAATAGCCTAGCAGAGGGCCTGGCCAAGGGTAGGGACTGTGAAGTATCAGCTGTCTTCCTTTCTATGGACTAAGTCCCCAGTCTCAGAAACACATCTTAAACCTGTCTGTATCCCACAATGCCCTGCACAGTGCTCAGCACAGAGTAGAAGAATCATAGCATTATGGAATTTCAGTTTTTCATGCTTTTATTGTAATCCACCTTTTGTCTCAGGATGCATTGTATGTGTGCGTGTGTAGATGTATTCTGAAATTTTTATTCAAGTCTACTCGATTCTTTTAAAAAATGCTGACCATGGTCCAATAAATTGATTTTGTGACCCATAATGTGGCATGACTTGCAGTTAGAAATTAGTTATGTAGATTCTAGATCAACTGCTCAGCAGATATATATATATCCTCTCGACATCATCCTTTTGACAGTGACTCTCCCGTATCCTTCTACTGAGATAAATATTCTGTACTGGACAGTGTGTTAATGTTGAGGTTCTAAATATAAGATGATGCTGAGGCCACAGGCAATGATGTCAGAGTGCCCACCATGCATTGCTGTGTGGTTGCAAACAGCATGTGGGCAGGGAGGGCCTTTCCTCTCTCAGAGAAGAGGATGGTTTGGGTCTTTCAATTATGCATGCCTGCTTTGTGAGCATTCTGGTTAAATAAAGTGGCCGCAGCAAAAATATTCATGAATTTTCCGTAAGTGCAGGCAAGGGAATGCCTTGAGTCTTCACTCCATGATGCCTTCTAGATGCATTCTTCATCATTCCCCTCACGTGCATGCTCTCAAACTCAGCTGCAACATATGTGGTGACTGGGGTTTATGCATCACTAACAATGTTTCCTGCAAAATGTCTGAACGGCCTCATGCCTGATGACTGGGCGGAAAAGGTGGGCTTTAGATTCTCTAGAGATAAAGAACCCCCAAAGGTCTTGGAGACATATGTACCCATTTGCCCCAAGACCAGAAAAGAAGACATATTTCCAGCAAGGACATTTAGCTTTCACAAAATGTAGACTGGACTAGTCTCCATACATACCTGACACCCTGCCTAAGGTGTAGAAGTTCACTGCCTTCCTGCTATTGTCACTTATTTTATTATATATATTTTTTGTTTCTAAGAGTCCCTCCCACCCCTCATCCTATCAAAGACAGAGAGGAACCAGCTAAGGATGCAGAAGTCCACATGGGGCAAAGCCACTACATGTCCCTGCCAGAAGGGTTGTTCTCTGGTGGATTTAGCTGCAGAAACAAGTCCCTCCACCCCTTCTTCATTTGGGGAGGAGTCTACGGTTGCAGCGGCTGGAGAAGAGATTGATCCAAGGGAAAAAATATACATCTTCTAAAGGGGGTCAATGAGTCTACTTGGGCTTCCATAACAGAATGCCATGGACTGGGTGGCTTAAACAATAGACATTTATTTTCTCACTCTTCTGGAGGCTGGAAGTCCAAGGCCAAGGTGCCGGCACTCAGTTTCTGATGAAGGTTGGCTTCCTGGCTTGCAGGACTTCTTGCTGGGCTCTCACAAGGCCTTTCCTCAGCATGTGCACAGGGTGAGCTTTGGGATGAAGGGAGAGAGATCTGATATCTCTGTCTCCTCTATAGACACCAGTCTTATTGAATTAGGGTCCCACCCTTATGACCTCTTTTAAGGTCCTATCTATAGATACTCTCATATTGACAGTTATGGCTTCAGCTGTAAATTTTGGAGGATACAGTTCAGTCCATAACAGGGAGATTTACCAATTTTTGTGCCAGGGCCAGAAAACGCATTTCAGGTGGTTCTCTCACAAGTACATGTGGGTGTTGCTAAGAACTTTGTAACTGGGGCAGAAGGGAACTGTAAATTTAAACTTTGATGAGCCCAGGACCTGGTTTCAGGAGGAGAAGCTCACTGAATATAAGTTCTGGCAGATGTTAATGTAAACATTAAATAAGATTTTGATTGAACTTTATCATGATAATCTGTGATTTCATGAATTTTAGTCAATATTCATGGAAAACAATGGGAAGAACTTCTAACTGTATAATTCCCTGAACCCTAGAACAGCTTACACACTCCGAAGAGGGACTCCAGCAGCTAGTCACTTGCCTTTCCCACGCATGCAAGGAGTTCGGACTAGCCATCAGCCTGACGAAGACGAATGTTATGGCTCAAGGCACGGGGACTCCCCCATGCATCACCATCGACGGATACACCCTGGAGGTTGTCAACGACTTCACTTACCTCGGGTCCACCATCTCGAGCTCTCTGTCAGTCGACTTGGAGGTCAACCGGAGAATCGCCAGGGCAGCCACAGTTATGGCCAGACTGAACCGGCGAGCGTGGAACAATTCCAGCCTCACTGAGAAAACCAGACTGCGCATCTACCAAGCCTGCGTACTCAGCACTCTCCTCTATGGCAGCGAGACGTGGACCACCTACGCAAGGCACGAAAGGAAACTCAACAGCTTCCACATGAGGTGCCTGCGACGCGTCCTGCAGGTCGCCTGGCAGGATAAGGTCCCCAACACCGAGGTGCTGAAGCGAGCCAATATGAGCAGTTTGCATGCAGTTCTTAGCGAGAGACACCTCAGGTGGCTCGGCCATGTCAAAAGAATGGATGCAGGCCGTATCCCCAAAGACCTCCTCTACGGCGAGCTAGCAGAAGGCAAGAGGATGACAGGGCGCCCAAAACTGCGGTTCAAAGACATCTGCAAAAAGGACATGACACAATGCTCCATCAATCTCAACACATGGGAAGTTCAAGCAGACGACCGCCTAGCCTGGAGGCTCGCGGTCAGGCAAGGTACATCACGCGCGGAGGCTGCGCGCAACGAGGAGGCGGCCCAGAAAAGATCGAGGCGGAAGCAGCGTCAGCAGCAGCAACAACAGCCATCTGTCTTCACCTGTACCAAGTGCGGCAGGGATTGTCACTCCCGAATCGGACTGCACAGCCATTCTCGGCGGTGCAGATAGACTCTCGGGAAGCTACGCCATCGTCTCTCGAGACGGACGGCTGCCGACGACGACGGAGAACAGCTTAGTGAAGGCTCATTAGAGAGAGATATAGAGTCAACATCAGATGCTTCTGGAGGAGAAGGATGACTTAATAAACATTTCACTCCCACCTTGAGAGTTCACATTTTCTAGTGTTTATTTCCATGTTTCCTGGATGGGCAGTCTGAGGACTGGGAGACAGGACTCCTGGGTCACTCTGGGCTCACATGCGAACCCTTCTGATTGACCTCATCTACCTGCTCTTCAGAGTGTCAAAGATGAAGACTTCAGCCCTGACTGTTGTGGCTCAGTTGGTTGGGCATCATCCCACAAAGCAAAAGGTTGCTGGTTCAATTCCTAGTCAGGACACATACCTAGGTTGTGGGTTCCATCCGCCGTCAGAGCACGTATGAAAGACAACCAATCAATCTTTATCTCTCACATTGATGTTTCTCTCCTTTTCTTCCTCCTTCCCTTCCCCTCTCCCTAAATAAGTGTTGGTGGTGGTTTTTAGGATGAAAACTTCAAAAGAGCCCCTTCACTTTCCAGAAACTCATTAGGGTCCACACACAATTCTAACAACCAGCTAGCTCATTCCATCTGGGCAGAAGTGATGGAGAGAGTGAAAGAGTAGGGAGATTTTTGAAAGGGAAAGGGTGTCATTCAGCCAACTTATTTTCTTTTTATGTCTCAACTCCAATATAATATACCTTTGCCCTAATCTGTATCCCAACTATTCAGATACCCTCTTTGCTTCAGAGAGAGCCCCCTTCCTTCTTCTTCTTGGCCACTGTCTCCTCCTCTCCACCACTGCTCAACTTTCTCCCCACACTTAATCTGGCCAAGGAAGTAATACCTGTCTTTTATGCAGGCTCCCAGGGTTATTATTTCCAGAAACTCACCCCGCTTTCCTCTGGCTTGGCTGGGTGCATTCTCTTTGTATTCCTATGTGTCCTGGGCTCCTTTACATTGTGGCACTTACCACATTTTATTTCAATCATCCGCTTACTGAGTTCTGTCTCCAAATCAACTGTGAACATTCTGAAATCAAAGTTCATGTCTCATTTGTTCTTGTACAATGCATGCCTAACATAGTGCTTGGTATATGATTAGTATGTAATAAGTCCTGAATAAATGAATAAATTATATTTTCACTTGATCCCTGTCATTCAAGAAGAGATCAACCATATTATTCTGACCTAATGGAAAAGCTCTGGTGTGTGTGTATGTGCAGATACGTGTATGCACACACATATGTTGCTGTTGTGGGGATGAGAGAAAGAAAGGTTGTTCTGCTTGGCAGTGAGAGGCATCAGTGGAAATAAATTTTCCAAATGAAACCTGGAGATATGATGACCAGCCAGCCTGGGATTGAGTGGTTTCCTGAGATGTGGGAATTTCATGGCAAAAACCAAGGTAATTCTGGCCAAACTGGGATAATGTTCCTACCTGAAGTCCACCTGATTATTTGATTATAATGGTTCTATGGTAATTACCCTGCTGGGTCTATCGTAGCTACATGGAATAGGCTATATAAGATTCAGCTTCAACAGATGAGGAGTTAACCATGCTTTGCTAAAAATTTTCCAAGTCGTCTAGATGTCTAAAATGGATGTCTTTGACATTTTTCACACTCATGTTTCCTTACACAGGACCACCCTGTTCTTTCCTTTTCTACTCTCCTCTTTTAGCATATTACCGCCCATGAATTTTAGAGAGTAGAGAATGAGAGCAGCTGCCTTGGATTCAGAGGCAGATCCACATGTTGGGGATAGCAGAGCTGCTCCACAGACTCAGTGCCAATTACCTCTGGAACATTAGGTGAGGAAAGAATAAACCTCTCTTTTGTTTAAAGCACGTAAATTGGAGTCATGTCATTATAGAGATTGCATCTACCCTAAATATTATATTAGCCAAACACTATTTTTATGCACAGAGCTCACGATCATCTGTCTCTTGTTACAACGCAGAGATTTCTCCACACCAGAAACCCATGGAAACCAAGAAAAACCACTATTGCTATTTAGTGAGCACTTACTTAGTACTAGATGAGACCTCCGTGAGCTAAGTTTATCCTCACAATAGTCCTCTGTGGTAAGTCTTATTTTTTTCTATTTTGCATATGAGAAGAATGAAGTTGAGAGATAATGTAATTAGTTTAAATCGTACACATCCAATAATGGAAGAGTCAGAATTTAAGTCTTGACCAATCTTTCAAACATAAACTATAAGGAATCCAAGTAATTTTTCCTAATACCTCATTCCTTAGATTCATTAAAGCCAATCAAAAATTAAATGGAACTCTCTCTTCTCCCAGTCTCCTGCCAAGACAAGCTTCTTTACCTCCATGGGGCCCACCTTCTCTGCAATGCCCTTCAGTCCTTTCTGCTACCTATGTGTTTCCTATACTACCAAAGAGTGAAAATCATGACCTAGGGTCCCTCTGCATAAAAACTTTTCATGGCACCTCATTGCCTCCCGTGGTTATTCTCAGCAGAGTGAGAGTCAAGTTGAAGTGAATATTGACGTTATGCCTCATATCTCCTATTTCTTCTGTACCATGCCCACACCTACAGTATTCAATATGTAAACTTCTAGCCTAAAAAAGGTAAGCAAAAAAAAAAAAAAAAAAAAAAAAAAACCAGCAACAAGGAACAGCAATATTTATTAAACACATTATATACAGGCAATATGCAGTATCGTATGTCATCTGATTTATTCTCTTAAATAGACTAGTTACATTTGCATAACTTATCTCATTCAATCCTCATAAATGTTCTATGAGAAAGATGTTATTATTATCTCTAGTTTAAAAATGATAAAACAGACACCTAGAGAACATAATTCACCAAAGATCATACAGTAGTGAGTTTTTAGAGTCCAAATTCAACCTAGATCTTCATTCCAGATTCAGGGTCCTTTTCATAACAATCATCCCTAAATGGGGCATGGAAGACCTTTACCACCTGGGATTAATTACATCTCTTGTTTAATCATCTCACTCACCTCCTTCTCACACAAGCATGTGTTACATGGCTCCAGTCATTGGGATGTGCAACACACTGCCTGGAATTTTCTCTTTCATTATAAATAGGTGCTGTTTCCTCCTCCTTGCCAATCTATCAACCCCCTTTGTCTCCATTCTTTTCTCTGTTCAGGCAAGACCCCATGGCCTAACACTTTTCTATATTCTTTTCAAGTTTCTCAAATGTCCTTGCTTCCTTCTCTTCATTATATTGACCTGGTAAAAGTTCAACCCTGTATCCATCTGAACAAATGCCTTCTCTTTTTATACACAGGAGCTACTAAGAACCTCTGGAGGAAATCATAACTCACACACTATCTAACGGTCTCTATTTGCCACTGGACGCTTAACGTTGCACAGTGACCCTTGTCTCCTCCCCAAGACAACCGTCTCCCTCATTACCATGTTCAGCAGATGGCCTCGTCTTCTATTTTACTGAAAAACAATTAGAAGTCATTATTCATTCACCCACTCATCCAACAAGTATTTCCTGAGCCCCTCCTATGAGCCAAAGATACTTCTGTGTTCTAGGCACACAGTAGTAAGCACAAAAGACAAAATCCCTGACTGTGTGGGGCTGACATTCTAGTGGGAATTGACAGAGAGTAAACAAATGAACAATATCACTGCTATAGAGTTTATCTGATAGTGAAGTTTCGTGGAGAAAAATAAAGAGATTAAAGGGAAGGGGCAAGGTGATATCTGAATAGACTCCAAAGGAACGTCAATCAGAAAATTGCTCAAATTCGTCTCCCTTGACTACTAACACCTTTGTATCCACACCCACCCGGACTGCCATGGTAGAAGCCATGGTTTCTTTCTGCTGTCATTCCTCAATGTTCTGGATTACATCTTTTTCCCTCTTCTTCCTCAGAGGCTTCCTTCTATCACTTACGCCTCCTCTCTCCTAGATTTCCAACCTCTCTTTCCTTTGCCAGGCCCTTCCTACTGCCATTTAAACATGCCGTGATGTCATGTTTTTACAAATCACAAAGCAAAACCCCATCTTCATCCTTTGCGTTAGTTTTCCAGGACAGCCACAACAAACACCACAGGCTGTGCTATAACCAACAGGATTTTATGGTGTCACAGTCTAAAGACTGGAAGTTCAAAATCAAGGTGAGCAGACCATGCTCCCTCAGAAGGTACAGGCCCATATCCTGGCTTCTGTAGTCCTTGGGCCTGTGGTAGCATGCATCTTCATGTGGTATTCTGTGTGCTTGAGTCTGTGTCCAAGTGTCCCCTTTTCTAAGAACACCAGTCATACTGGATGAAGGTCCATCCAACTGCAGAAAAACCTCACGCTGACTAACCACATCTACAATGACCCTACCTCCAAATAGGGACACATATGAATTTGGGGGTGACACAATTCAACTCTTGGAACGGTATAAGGATGCTATGAGTTAAATTGTACATACTGCTTCACAGCCATGGGCCTTGAAAGAAATAGTCTCTGCACTATTTCTACTTCATTTTTAACAGTTTTCTTCTCATTTTGTATACATCCACTTTAATATAATCCCAAAGCTTCAATTACTATCTCTATAGTAACGACTTCCAAATCTCTCTCTAGCTAGATCTCTCTTCTGAGCTTAAAGTATTGTATCTTCATTTAGATATCTCAGAGGCATCTAATATTCTGTATGCCCCAAATTAAACTCATCCTCTTCTCCCTATCAGCCACCCTGAAGTCTAATTCTTGTATTATTTCCCTGGTTGAGAAAATGACATCACCATTCTTTGCTCATTGCTTTTTCAAAGACTTTAAAATACTTGGTTTTTCTATCTCTACATTGCCCCACATCAATTTCCAAGTCTTCTTGATTCCAGCCCCTGAATATCTCCAGACTGCATCCTTTTCACTCTGCTCCCCTTCCCTTCCACACCTCTATGGCAAAAGCTTCTTAACTGCCTCCTTTGTTTCAGGTTTTCTCTCTGTTCAGCCAGTCCCCTAAATGAAAACAGAATAATCACTTTCAAATTCCAACTTACTTTTCCCACCCCACCTCTAGTCCCTCCATGACTACAGTCCAAAAGATGAAGTCCAAACTGCTGACGTAACACAGAAAGTCCTTCATGAGATGGTTTTTCTTACCTCTCCAGTCTTACCTCTCAACCTGCCCTCTACGCTCTCCTTTACAGATGCATACGCTCACAATTAAGCTTCAACTATACTAATTTATTGCCAGATCCTCTTGAATATATCGCACTAGCTCTTACATTTGAACTTTTATATAAATGTTCCCACTTCCTGGGTAATTCTTCTCCTTCCAACTCTTCTCTACTCAGGACTCAACTTAGATGTGTCTCTTCTCCAGGCAGTCTCTGGGGACCATTGCTAAAAGCTGCTTTTGAGCTTTTCAAATATTTTCTCACCATAATCTTTGCTTACCTTTATTATGCTGCTATACTCATTAGACCTGCTAAGTTCCAATGCATGACAAGCAACCCCAAAGTCTCAGTAACTTACAGCAAAACTGAAAAGATGTCTTTGTGGCTCACGCTGCATGTAGGCAGATGAGTCATGACTTCAGGCTATGGGTCCGTTCAGGTCTGCTCCAGCAGCCATGAAAGCCTAAGGGCATCCCTCTTATAAAACATACCATTCTCATGGCATGTGGCACAGAAACACCAAAGCCTGAGTGGAAAAATCCAATAGAATGTGAACTTTCTGATAGGACAATGTGTGTAGGCCACATCCACTCACATTCAACCAGCCTGAGCAAGTGGCATGGCCAAGCCCAATATCAATGAGGCAGGCAAGTGGACTTTCAGGGAGGCAGGGCGTGAATGGGAACATACAATACTCCTGCAGAGAGAAAATGGATCATTGTAAACAATACTACAGTCTAGCACAAGCCCTTACACTCAAATGTCTTTTCATTTGTCTGTTTCTTCCAGTAAAACATAGCTCTTTTAGGACCAAAATGATTTTGCATCGTTTTATTGCCAATGTTTACACAACAGCTGGTACATCATAGGGGCTCAATAGATGTGAATTAAGCAAATACAGACTCACATATCACCTCTTACATGTTATCTTAACGTTGTAGGCTAAGAGAATATTCTTTCTTCGCAAGTCCATAGAAATATAACATAAGTCTATCCTAACTTTTATAGCATTATACTTCTTTTCAGTAAGTGTGAATTCCCCCTTTTGGACTAGAACCTACAATGGCAGAGGCATCATCTCATCTCTAGCGCCATGCACAATATGTGGGAGAGAGGGATTCAATAAATGTTTTAATAATTGAATCAAATCAACTCTCAGTTGAAATCAGCATGTGTTTATTAATTACCTATAAGGTGTGAGGTATTTTCTCTCTAAAGTTTGGGTTAGAAGCTAGGAAGTCTCAAAAGTCAGTGAGGCTAATGGAGGGGGAGAGGCAAGAGGTGAGAACACTCCTGTGGTCCTATCTGGAAGAGTCCCACTTGCTTCCCAGCAGGCAGATTCAGCACCATTTCACCGGTCTATACTCATTCGCACCCACCCCGCCCTGAGCCTCTCACCCCAAAAGCATGGCTATGATCTAATCTTCCCATCCAGTTTATTGCTTTGCACTGCTCAGCTCACCAAGCACATTTGTGTTTATTGTGCGATTACTGCTGAGTACACTGAACGAGGTAATGACATGCAGCAAAGGCCAAGAGATGACACCCCGGCTCTGTGCATTGTTTAATACCCCAGTAGAAGGAGGCACACAGCTCCCTCTGAAGCCCAGCTGCATGAAATGTACAAGCCTAAACCAGAGGGTCCCAAGAAGGAAACCCAGTGGAATGCAGCCTAAGGAGTACTTCAGAGACAAACCTGGTAACTGGCATCATCAATGATTTGGAGCAAAGAGCAACATTTTCCATGGGAATGTAGCCAATAGGAATTTAGTGTTGGTGGATAATCTGACAGTATAGTCCAGATACTGAGCAGGAGGGAAACAGAGGCTGCATCCTGAGCATGCTGGGCTTGAATTTAACGAAAAATGAGAATTTGGTACACTGTAGGTGGGAAAGAGGGCCTGGAAAATCATGAGCAATGCTGAGTTATACTTTCCCATTACGGATGAGGGCCAGACAACTTCTACCAAGGAGAAAAAATCCTCTTCCTATGAAGAGACCATTAGGCAGGGTTTTCGAGAACTCAGGTCACTACTGTCCTCTCCCTACCTAGATAAAGCAGAGCACACAACCCTGTTTCCACCAGACAATAAGTACCACCTACTCCTAAAATGGGCAGTCACCCTACCATCTTGTATATATCTGTCTTGAGAAGGTAAAGTCAAACATCTCTCTTCCCACTCTTCCCCTAGCCAGTCCATCTATTTGTCTAATGCAAATTTCACTGCAGGAAACAAAAGGAACACCAATAAGCACTTATTCATTTAATTCATTTCACAAATAACTGAGACATATATTAGCTACCAGCACTGAGTGTACACCTTTGAATAAAATAAACTCTCTGTGCTATTATAAAACTGACAAGCTGGTGGGGGAGAGAAATATCAAATAAATAAACAAATAAATACATAAATTTGGATTCTGATCAGTGTTATGAACACTCATTTCTTCTTTTACAACAGGAGTCTTTCTGACCTAAAGGCTTCAGGGCAATTATACATGGGCTTCAAGGGGTCCATCAACTCTTCAATGTTATAAGCAAAATTTCCTACATATGTGGGGTGTGGGGGTTTTCTCTAAAAAATATCCATGGCTTTTATCAAAACCTCAAAGACATCTATGATTTCATAAAAGTTGGGAACTGATGATTTACAGCCAAGCCAGAGAGGATTTTCTTCTTTTTCCATTGCCCAGAATTGATTAAATTTGTTCCTGTTTATTGATGTCACTGAAGCAACCATCTCTGAAAAGCACAGCTAGAGAGACCCATGCTCTCTCCTACACAGCCATGTGAGCAGGTGAGGAAGCCCTGTGCTGGAGAGCGGCCACCAGGATGCCAATGTCAATTGACTTTGGGGAGTGGAAAATAAGGTGATGTTTGCATTCTTTTCTACAGGTTTCTGTGCTTCCCATATTGTTTACAATAAACATGTACATATTACTTCTATCATCAGGAAAACTAACACATTAAAACTTCTTATTTTGGGAAAAATTGTGTATTTTACTCTTTGTGCACATTTTTGTTGCCTAATGGATAGAAATGTATTACCCAAAATATGATATGCTAGCAATGTGATTATAGAAACTATTTCTTTTACTGAAGTTAGCTTAGGTGAGCCAATAGATTGAGAAAAGTCTGCTCGCCCATGGCTGCAGGGATGGCAGTGTGCCTCTTGCTGGGAGCTGGGGTCTTGGGCACAGACAGCCCTGTCACCTCTGGCCCTAGCTTCAACCACATGTGGTTTGCAAGTCACCTAGCAGGAGCCCATGTGGAAAGAGTCAGGAGTATTTAAAACAACGTCTCCGTGGTCAGCAGTCATGGTTGTGAATGCAGTTAAGGATTTATAATGAAATGATTAGAGTTCAGGCCAAGGCTCTTTAAATATCTAGATATCTGATCTTAGGCAAGACAATTCTCTGATCTGTGCCTAACTCACCTACCAAAAGGGGATGAACAACATCTCAGAATAATTGCAAGGCATAAATAAGCTAATGAGCACCAAGATCTCATAAAGATTAAAGAAGGCAGGATATGCTACATGCAATCATGTATCAACCAGAGACATTATTTTGCATCAAATTTCACAATGTCTCAGAATAAAGTACATTCCTAAAATACATAATCTTCATAGGTAAAAATAACAATACAAGTATAGATATCACTTCAGAGATAGCCCTTATACACTGTTCTTTAAAAAACCAGAGATCTCTGGGGAAGAAAATATTATAATTCTCTTCCAGGAGCTATGTTTTCCAAGAGTATAAGTACAGTCTCTGGCCCCATCCCATCCATCTTATCTGAAGACTTTGATCCCCAGAAAATGTTTGCCTGTCACATCCAATTGCACAGAATAGGAGAAAATGATAAAGAATGCATGAGCACATGGTAGGTTGCCCACGGTGCAGGGGGCTTTCAGGGCAGAAAGGGGGTCTGAGGAATGGCAGATCATTTGTCTGCAACCCACAAGGTACAGCCAAAGGGTGATTATTGCTGTTATTTATAGAACAATTTTCCTCTTCATTTAGATACACAGTCTAGTAAGACTCCTAGACAGAGATAAATAATAGCTCACAGTTCTGCCTAGACATTGTTCTCAAATTTTTCTTGGTTTAGTTAATTATTTACTCACACCCTGAAATGAAGTGGATGGAGATGTTTGGGGGGAGTGGGAGGGTAAAGGAAGACGATCCACTTCTGCAAGAACAAGGTGAGAGAATGATCATAAGCAGTGAAAGCCCCAAATTCTGAACCAAAGTATGAAGGGTGGGTCTCTCAATATCAGTAAATGGGGAGAAAACATCTTTTCACATTTGATGACTTTATTTTTTATGGCGTGAGTGTGAAATGAGGACCTGAGCCCTGAATCACCCCCAAGTCAGGGCCCAGTCTCACCCTGCCTCTGGGTCACAATGGGCTGAGAGCTTCTCAGCTGGTCTATGGTTTAGTCCTCAAGTAAGTGAGATTTAGACTAGATCAGCACTTCTCAAGTTGTATTCAACAGAGTCTTAGTTCTACACGACATTAATAGTCTTTCACAGAAAGTCAACGCAGCAACAACACAGGGTTCTATGGTCAGTTAAGTTTGGGGAATGCTGGGTAAAACAGAGCTGTCCCAGGTTTCTTTACTGTAAGGGTTCTCAGAGCATTTAATGTGCTAGTATGAGGACTGAATATTCAATGTGACCTTAAATACGAGAAACGTTTCCCAAAAATATATTTAATCATAGAATATTGAGGTTTAGATTTGGTTTTTATTTTGCTCTGTCATGTTTTCGTTAGCATCAACAAAGATCTGGAGATATATCTAGAGACTCCATAATTTTTAACACAAAAAAATTATGAGATTCTGAAAACGACCATTAAATGGCACTGTGCTGTTTTATGCTTGGGGGTGGGTGTAAGTGACCAGCTTCATGAGGACAGCTAGGAGTATAGCACCATGTGTATGTTTTCTCATTCAGTCTTCATAATAGCCCAGCAAGGAGAGTGCCATCCTTCTACTCTTACAAGGAAATCTATTAAAGATTTGAGAAATTTAGCAAATTCCTTAAGATAACATAGCTAGGAAGCTATGAGTCCCCTACTCGGACACAGGGATGCAATTTTACATAAGATGACATTTGAGCAAAAACTTGAAGAAGGTGAGAGAAAAACTTCAAAATGATAGCCATGTATATATCTGGAGAAGAGTCTTCCAGGCAGAAGGAATAGTGTAAAAGCCCAAAGATAGAAGGGGGTCTGGCTTGTTTGAGGAAGAGGAAGGGTGTCAACAGCACTGGAATAGAGTGAACAGAGATGGGTAGTAGGATGACCCTTGGGGCCAGAGAGGTAATGGGCATCAGATCATGTAGCACCTTGTAGTAATCATAGCAACCCTGACTTTGACTCAAAGTGAAATGGAAAGCAGAAGGATGACACCATATGGCTTATGCTTTTAAAATATCACTTAGTCTATTGGGTTGAGAATAGACCCTGGAGGGTGGCGTGGTAGTCATTAGTGTTGTCTATGGATTATTTCTGCTTCTCCTGAGACATGGTTGGATTGCATGCTCCCGACCCCTCATAGTTAAGAATGGCCATGTGAGTGGCTTGGCCAATAAGATGTAACCAAAAGTCATATGTTTCCCTTCCAGGTGGAAGCCTTAATGGTCTATAGGAATTTTTTTCTCTTCCATGCAGCTGTCAATGTGGCTGTTTTGTCAGTCTGGGTTTGGCAGAGACTATGATTAACAGAGTCCCTCTGCTAATTAACCGATGTTGAATGTGAGAGTAAGTGAGGGGTAACTTTGTTGGTTAAGTCACTAAAAGATTGATGATATTTACTGGTGTAGGGTGCTGGGTGGCCACTGCAATTATCCAGGTGAGAAGTGACATTGGCTGAGCATGGATATTAGCGATGGAGGGGCAGAAGGCTTGGACGGTGAATGTATTGGGAAGGTAGAGCCAACAGCATTCCTGATGGACTTGGTACAAGAGTTGAGAGGGGAGTCAGCAGGACTCTAGGTGTTTTTGGCCTGAGCAATTAGAAAGATAGAATTGCCATTTATTGGGATAAGGAAGAATGGCTAAGAGACTTGGGGGGGAAAGTTTATTGTGATTTTTTTATATTTCAATTTCTATTTTATCCTTTCAATTTTTTTTATAGCTTCTGTTTATCTGCTGAAATGTTTGCGTTTGGCTTTTATCTCCTATAGCAGGGGAACTCATAAAAGGTTCTGAGAGGACAGCGACAGGATACAATTTATGAATTCTTCACAAAACTCAGTGAAAAGGGATAGTGTTTTGTTTTGTTTTCCTCTGCTTTTGGGAGAAGTGAGCAAACTAAAGTGCCTGGGGAAGATATTAGCAGCATTTTATGTGACTCCTTTTTGGAGCCAGGGTTCAAAACAAACCATTTGGAACTCATTGATTTTAGTTTTCTCTTTATTGTTTTCCACCTTGATTGAGTACTTTGACTGTAAAGAGCAGGTTGACTCAGACGCTTTTCATTTTCCACCTGCTTGATGATTCTCACCTATCATGTCTGCTTCCTGCCTTCAGAGGCTCCTCCGTCTCCTTCTTCTGGATCTCACTAACATCACACTGCCGAGGGAGAATGCCTTTCCCCGCCTGACTCTAGATGCCTCTGCCCTTGGGGGGTTTTCTCTGTGAGATTCCTCAGTTCTAACAACAAAGCCCACACTCCGGAAGCCCTTTCTGGGGCAGCAGTTGCAAAGTGGTAGTTTCAAAGTCAAATCTCTCTCCCAGAGTCCTCGAGTTTTGTCTGAGCCACACAATAATGTTTTAAAAAATGGGGGCCAACATTTTTAAATCAGAAGGTTTTTTTTAAAAAAACAAACAGAAATATTGGCAATACTGGGCACCCGCTTGCTGAGTGGTTTGCAACAACCATCTGTTAGAACTGAGTAGCTGCTGCCTCCTTAAAACGGGGTAGGTCCTCCTTCGGATGCCTGCCTCCCCCAGGGTAATTAAACATGTTATGTTACCTGCCTGACTCCTGTAAGCACTTATGCTCCTGCTCTCTCTACTTTCAAGATACCAGAGCTCTTCCATTTACATGATCGTATCTAACCCTCACAACTGTATAACAGTTTATAGATTGAAATCATTCCTTTCCAGAGCTGTATTAATTCCACTTTTTATTTGAGTGCATTTAACAGTACTTAAGTGTTTCTATTTGGAGTCTCTGAAGGCCAAGATTAAACATTCTTCTTCCCCTCTCTAAACAAAAAGAAAAAAAAATTAGACTCCTCGCAGAAATAGTCATCCCGGGAGGTGTCCGGTGAGTGGCATAGATGGCCAGCTGTGATGAGGGCTGTGGACTCTGGGCTCACACGACGTAAGATCTCTGCATGTCTCCTTGAGCATGTCATTTAGCCATGCCACGAATGGTTGTCTCATGTAAAATGAATATAGAAAAATAATATTTATTATATTTCAGTGGTTTTTTTTCCCTGTGAGATATAAACAGGAATGAGATTGGAAAGGCCAAGTCTTGGAGAGCTTTTACTGCATGGCAAAATCTCTTTATTCTACAAGCCAGTGATTTCAAACTGTAAGCCTTGGAGCCCTAAGGGATTGTCAAGTGCAAGGGGATAAGTGGTCTGAACCCCCGTATTCCCAACTATACTTATGTTGAAGGATATGAGGAGCCACTGGAGGGTTTTAAGTGGAAATGGAGCTGACCAGACTGAATTTCCAGAGGTTGGTCTGTAGAGAGAGTAGATTTGAGGAGACAAACCCGATAACAGATAAGAATGCAAGTAAGAGATGATACATTTAGCAAGATAGAGGGGAAAGAAAAGCTTATGGAGTATTCGACAGGTGAAAAAGACAGCTAATGAGTCAGATGACCACAGCATCAAGAAAAGAGAAGAATCAAGGCCAACTTCTGGGGTTTTTTGATGGTGGTTTTTATGTTTGTTTGTTTGTTTTTTTGGCTTCACTGATGTTTATGGGAAAGTAAGGAGGGTTTATTTAAGGAGGATAAACAGTTTTACAAAAATAACAATAAACACGATGATCATGCTATATGTATGGCACATGTAGGTAAAGGTGTTGATCAAGGAATTAAGGGATATATTAGGCAGTCAATACCAACAAATTCCCCGAATTAGCTATTTAAGAGCTTAGATGGACTTGAGAACTTACGTTCCATCTCTGAGCCAATTTCTGCATGCACCAAATGAACATTTGAGGGTAATAAGAGAACCAACAGATTAATAAACATGCAAGGATTTTAAAGGTCTATTAAGTTATATGTAAATGTCATGTTTTACTTTCTGATTCCCTAAGTCATTAAAAATGAGAGGCATGAGCAAAAGATTATGGCATTTTAAAGTTCAAGTTTTCCCAAGATGGGACTAATCTGACTCGGACCTCCAGGAGGACCCATCCTAGTCTTCGGAGAAGTCTCTTCGTAGTTTCGCAGCACCCCTTGGAGGGAGGAAGTTTGGTCCTGCTGTGTAATTTTACTTCCCCGTGGGAAAATTCCTAGAGGACTCATGTTGAAAGGACTATGGGTAGAAGTGACACCCAGCAGTTGACTTCTGGGCTTCTGTACTGTCCAGGTAGGACTTACCTCTTCTTTAAAGTCTTCTTCTTTGATCATTCCTGAGGTAGCATCCTATTTTATCAAGTAAATATGATTTGATTCACTTGTGCCTAATTGAGATTTCCTTCTAGGTGTTCTCAAGAAGATTAAATGGGAGGTACAATATATAACATGAAAGTGGAGACTCTTCAATTACCAAAAACAATAGTTTACATTTTTTGTAACTTCTCCCTCCACCCCCATTTCTTGATCTCTGACACATAGCTAGAGATTAGGAAACATGATTACAAAAAGACATCCTTTTTTTGGTTTTTGTTTCTGTCATGGGCAAGTGATTGATTAAGAAAGTGCTCCCAGGCAGACTTGTTTGCAGTGATGGAGCAGGACAGAGAAGGGAGAGATAAGCAGGAAGGTGATCCAAGGCCAACCCTGCAGAGACCAGCTTCACCAGCTTCAGCCTGGTGCCTCCCAAGTCGCTCCTCAGAGCAACGCCAGCAGGAAGGTGCCTCCCCTACCCTCACACAGTCAGTCATTCCCACGTGGGTGGATGTATCTGAAATGGTGTCACTAAATGACAAGCTCTCTAGGCAATGCTTGCTATTAGTACTGTAGTCTTCAATGAAGGTCCGTGGGCTCATGCATAATGAACACACTCAGAGCAGAACAGAGCCCAACACCAGTGGCTGCTGTCATTAGTGTCATCTTGCTACTGGAACAATGACTGTTCCTAAGGTTGATGCCACAGGAGGGTCAAATGAAGACACTAGACTGTAAACAAGGTTCTCTCAGTTTTGCTGCTCCTCTGACGTGACACATGTGTGACCATGCAGAGCACGGATAGGAAGCTCAGCTCCTTCTCATTCTTGTGTTGTTGCTCAAGTTGTGACTGTGCAGTGGCCAACAAGGTAGAGCTGTCATGGAAAGAGGAAGGGATGTAGCATCGCCTTCCTCTTCAGTAAGACATTAGAACACCGGTCGGGATCATCTAAGTCCAGCGAGTGCCACTCTGGTGGCTGCAGCTGGTTACAGTAAGGCTGGGTCCTTCTTCCTTCTCCCAAACACTGGCAATAAGCATTGGGCATGGCTCTGTGAGAAGGTCAATTTGCAAACGGTCAAGGGACATGACTCAAATCCTCTCCACCACTCTGCTCCCTGTGTCTGCTTTCCGGTCATCAGGATGTACAAGAGCATCTGGGGGTTTTGCTCTGACATCTGCCACAAGGATGAAAATAAGGTTGGATGCAGCCAGAAAGGGACTCAGGAGAATAAGGAGTGGGTTGGAATGGGATTTCCTTCCTTCTTTTTCTTCGTTGGTTGTTTCTATTTGCACAATGTGGTTTCTCCTTCCACCTCCTGCAGCTGTATTCACAGCAAATTGAAAAAAGGAGGGGAGAAGCTATTTAAATGTATACTATTGAATTTTTGTAAGATGCCGAAATATTTTTGAAGTTAATGGGGAGCTCTGAATAGTCTGTTTCAAATAATTACAGGAAGAAAATACATTGAAATAATTAGTAGTTGCTACTAGAACATTCAGCAAAATGAAATGACATTTTTACATGCCTATTAACTAGCATTTTATTTTCAGTTTAGGGTGTTTTGGATGAAATTAGATGGCAAACATACTGCATCATTGAGTGATTAGAAGAACTAGTATCATTTAGAGTTAGACTACTATCATTAGCTTTTTTCTCTTTCCTCTAAAAAAAAAATACTGTGTGCTCCCATTAGGGAGATTTTAATAGAAATGGGACCAACTATAGCCCTTGGGACTTCAGTTTAAGGGGCTTAGGTGTAATCCCTCTGGATGCAAAGAAAAGCATTAAACAGAATTTGATTATTCCACGTTTTCTAATTCTGGGATTCTCCTTCTTTCTACTCTGCTTAGAGAATATATAAAACCTCCCACTCCACCATCCCCTTTACTCTCAATGCAGAATCTCATTTGCCAAAAACAGAAAATGGTCTTAATCTAATGAGTAAAACCAAATTTGTCTTTAGCTCCATCCCTACCACCTTTGCAGTATTTCTCCTTTCTGTTTAAAAGAACAAAAATCACAATTTAAAAAATACTGATGTGGAGTCTGATTTTTTACATTTTAATTTGCATTAAAAGAAGTTTCCAAAACCTTACCCATAGCCCAATGCCCCTCCCATCTCTCTTCTCCTTTCTTTCTCCTTTCTTCTCTCTTCCTCTTCTCCCTCCTTTACCCCATTTCCACACCTCAACCTCTCTTTACCCCTTTGTCTTCCAATCATTTTCCCTTCTTCTTCTCTTTTTCTCCTCCAATATGAGAAGAGGCAATAAAAAGAATGATGAAAGAAATGAAGAAAGAAAGGAAGAAAAGAAACGAAGAAAGAAAAGAATGAAGAAAAAAAAAGAAAAGGCAATAAAAAGAAAGAAAGTATTTGTGACACCCAGTATCATAAATACTCAGGTGACAGTTGTATAATAAAGTAGTGTTTATTTTTTATTTTTACAAAACACAACTTTAAGAAATATTTTTGAGGCAAGAGAAAGGCGTATGAGGCTGTTGGTTGTACTTCTCTCTGATATTTTATTATTGTGGTCTAAGAAACTTACTAGAATAATGAATTGCTTCCCCTTTGAAAATGTTTGGGAGTTCTGAGATTCCATCCTGAGCAGACAGGAAAGAAGGAATGGAATCTAAATGGCCTTGGGAAAGGTAGGGGCTCCCAAGTCATGACAGGAGACAGCAGAAGCAGGGAAATGCAAGGACTGGAGTCAGCTCTGACCCACAGCCTGACTTGAGGCCACCACCATGTTTAATGTCTGAGCTCCAGCTGCATTTTCTCATATTGCCGGGTCTCTCAACCAGCCCATGCCTGGCACTTCCTTCACCCACCACACCCACACTCTCTCCCTAGCTGCACATGTTCTGGGATACCCACTATATGCCCCACCCCCATCCCTAAGTTGCTTTGGAGAAGGGGATGTGATCAGCCCCTCCCACCCTAGAGGCTGCATGTAACCTCAAATGAGGTAGTTAAGCAGGGTTCTGATGCACTTACAAGAGAAGACAACTAGGCTTACCAGCTTTCCTTTAGCTATTCAAATAGCTTCCCTCCAGAGATTTATTTGTAGTTTACCTAGCAAGAGTAATGCCAGGTTTGAACATTTGAGTGAAAAATGAAGGGACACACGGAGAAGGCTATGGAGCTTATGTGGGGGAGGAGGGGCCTTCTCATGACTCCTAAAGGTGGTCATGCCATCTGTACCCCTTTGCTCAGGGGTGCCCTGGCTGACATTCTGTTAGCCTTGCTCCTGACACACGAAGGCAGCCATCATAAAGCTAAGGCTGCTGTCTGGACCAAAGCCTCCCAGTGAAGAAAGCCTTTTTTGCACTATTGCTCATCTCCATCAGCTCAGTGAGGCCACGTCTTCCTCTCCCCTCCTTCCCGAGCCCCCTCAGTTCTCTCTGGCCATCCCTCTTTATCCCTGTCTGCCTCTCATCTCTGTACCTGCTATTTTGGTTGGCTGTGTTTCCCATTTCTTTCTATTAATAGCACTCCATCAAGTTGCATGCTCCTCTTTCTTCCTGCACTGCATTGATGGGCTCTCCTTTGTATCTCTCCCCCATCCTTGGTCCTGCCTGTGGTGACTGCCCCAGTGACCCCATTTGAACAGCTTCTGTCTTGCTGAGTTGGATGTGGGCAAAGTGCAGAGCTTCAGCAGCAGCCTGCCCCCATGCCAAGGGCTCTCCTGTCACTTATTTCCCAGTCTCCTCCTGGGGCAGGCTCTGGACCCTGTGGCTGCTGACCCAGGGCTCTGTTTCCTCAACTTCCTCAGTGTCCCTTGGTAGTGACACCTGGCCTCTGCTGGATCAAAGGGGATTTCAGCCCATGAATCAAAAAGAAATCAAACTTGCCCTGACGAGTGTAGCTGTTGGTTGGGTGTTGTCCTGCAAAGCAAAGGTCTCTGGTTTGATTCCCGGTCAGGACACATGCCTGGTTTGTGGGTTTGGTCCCAGTTGGGGTGCATATGAGAGACAACCAATGGATGTTTTCTTTCTCCTCTTTCTTCCTCCCTTCCCCTCTCTTTAAAAATAAATAAATTTTAAAATCTTAAGTAAAAAAATGAAACCAAACCCTCCCGACGAGTGTTGTTTGGGGATATCCCTGGATCAGCGGCTGCCACTCAATGCTGTTACCGCCTGCTCACCTGCTGACTGCCTCCCACTTCCAACTTCAGTTCTGCATGTTATTCTTGACTCTGAGATCTTGATGGTGTCCACACTGTGCTGTGCTGGCTTCTTCCCCACGCTGTCAGCCTGGGCCCTGCAGGGAGTCAGTGAGGCTCCTTCAGGCTGCGGTCGGTCTCTGCAGGAAGGATCAGGAGGAAATCTGGTTTTCTAGGGCAGCAAATACACGGAAAGCCCTCAGGGAAAAGCCATAACTTCGGTTCCCAAACCAGGTCGGGTGGGAACTTGATGCTCTGGATTTAGAGTGTCTGTACAGAGCCAATTTAAACAATTTCAGTCAACAGGCTCTGTGTGCTAAATTGCACGTAATGCATTATTATAAAGGCGAGAATAGGTGTGGGTTGAATCTGAACTCTGTTGGGGGTGGTGATCCATAGAGTCTCAAAGTTTCCCCTTAGTCATTAATGCTAACAGCTAGGTAAGAAGAACCCAGTCTGTAAGCAGAAGATAACACCTGCAAGGTGAAAACATGACTGAGGCAAGTCAGCGGCTGCACCATGGGTGCCTAATGGTGGGTGCCAAGGTGGTTCTCTGGATTTCCACCTTTCGAGCAGGCTGGCTTTGGGAGAGTAAGCAGTATCTCCAAGCTTGATCAGAATAATCATATCTGCCCCACTGTGTGGTTTGTATATTAAATGAGATCAAATAAAATAAATAATATTCATTATGCACTTAATATCTGCCAAGTACTTCTCTAAGCACTTTAGATACATCAGCCCACTCAATGCAAGTTGAACAGTCAGCGCTGTTCCCAGCACATACTAAGTGCTTAATAATTCTTGGGTGTCATTGTTAGTAACAACAGTCATAATGAACACTTTTAAAGAACACATCAGATGTCAAGCTCTGTTTAAATACCTTACATGTTAGCATACTTAGTATTCATAACAACTTCATGAGTAGGTACTATTACCATTGTTCCTATTTTACAGATGAGGACACTAAGGCACAGAGAAGCTAAGTGAAGCATTGTCCAAGGTCAAGAGCTAATGAGAGGTAGAGCTTGGATCTGTGCTTTGGTGATTCCTATAAAGACCAGGTCCTTGACTACAGCCTCTCCTCCAACGAACATTGACCAAGCTCTACTTGTAATGCCAGGTGCAACTCCAGGAGCCTGGAATACATTGGAGCCCCAAGTAGATAAAAATCTCTGGGTTTCATCCCTCCTTGAGAGGGACACAGATCACCAATGAGTTAAATCAGTTAAATATCTGCATCTTAGGAAGTGCTCAGTGGTAAACAATACAAATGAAACAGAGAATGGGATAAAACACTTAGTATCTGCGAAATGGTGAAATTTTGGATCAGAGAAAGCCTCTCTGAGAAAGTGATGTTTGAATAAAGACCTACAGTTGCTGAGGGAGCTAGTCAGGAAGATAAAGGGTAAGAGCATTCCAAGCAGAGGAAGTATACTCAAAGGCCCCAAGGCCCATAACTGTTGGAAATTATTATGCTAATTAAATTCATACTTCTCTCTTACCCCAAATTGTTAAGCTTAGCAAACAATCCCATTACCAGGGATAAAGGAGCAAAGGTTTGGAAGTAGAAACTATTTCTACTTTTTTTTTTTTTTTTTTTTACAAATTCAGCTGTTAACGTGCACTTGAAATGGGCATGGCCATGACGGCCGCGGTCGAGTGCATGCAGGTGTCTGCATCACACCTGTCTCCCTCTGGAGGAACTAGTTCACATCCTTCACTTGTGATTAGAGTGTGAGAGAGGGGCTGAAGCTGAAGACAGCCTTACTTAAAATGACTTTGATCTGAGGATTGTAACCATTTAGTGTTTATCGATTTTTCTTTTCTATTTTTAGGAAGGAGGGAGCGTGTTAATTAAACAGTTTTGAGTGAAGCTGGTTTCCAGAGAGAATGGCTTAAGAGTCCCTAGAACCAAATTCCTTGTTTACTTTTCAACAGAGGCTCCCAGGAAAGGAGGCACAGGTGGGCATATTGGTTCGCTATCGCCCAGTCAGTCAGACTAGGGAACCTGGCAGAGGGCCTCTGATCTGCTTGCCTTTCCTTCTATCTTTGGTCTCCTCTGTAGAGAGTCATCAAAGGATGCAGAAAGAGTCCATATCTTTAACAAAAAAAATAAGAAAAACCTTGCTGAGTCTACTGGGACTTATTATTATTACTACTACTATTATTATTATTATTACTGTTATTCCTCACCTGAGGACATCTTTTTTCATTGTTTTTGGAGAGAGAGGAAGGGAGGGAGGGAGGGAGGGAGGGAGGGAGAGAAAGAGAGAGAGAAAGAGAGAGAGAGAAAGAGACATCGATGTGAGAGAGGAACATCAATTGGTTGGCGCTGATGCGTACCCCGAATGGGGATGGAACCCTGCAACCTAGGTATGTGTCTTGACAAGGAATCAAACCCACAACTTCTTGGTGTATGAGACGATGCTCCAACCAATCGAGCCACCCAGCCAGGGCTAGAACTCCATTAAATGTGAGACTGTCAGGACGAGACTGCTCTGGAATCTCAGTTGAAGCCATACAACTTGAGTAGCGGCACCAGAGGATGGTCAAAGTTGGCCCCACCACCAGCTCTTAGAGAGAAGTGGGGGCTGACTGCCAGTGCGCTGCTCGCTGGGCCGCCCCAAAAGTCTTAGCAGACAAGGCCAAGGGGAGGGGCAGCGGAGCCCTCACTGGAGGACTTGAAAATACACAACAAACCAACATACGCTTCTCTTGCCATATATTTCTTTCTTTTCCAATTTTATACAGTATTCCCTCACTTATCACGGGTATTATGTTCTAGACGCCCCTGTGAAGTAGGAACCTTACAGTTATTCTACGCTCTTAAACATACATAACTTTAACAACATACGTATACAGTACCGCAAAATCCCACGATGTAGTGAAAAATCTGCGATAAATAATTAAATATAATATTTTTTAAAATCCTGCAATACAGTGAGGCCGCGATAAGTGAACCACAATAGAGAGAGGGACGGCTGTCTTTTATTCAGTGTTAAGAGTCCAGTGTTATTTCATGGTACTTTTAACAATAACAACTCACAATTAGTCCTACACTATTCCAATTATTTTAATGAGTTATTTTCAAAACCCTCAAAAATATATATAACATGATCCCAATTTTCAGGGGAAAAGGACATTAGAGAGACATTGTGTACTCTGCTTAAGATCAAAAGGCAGTTAAGGGCAGAGTGAGGATTTGACCCAGATCTGAAGACTCCATGATGCGTGCTCTTAAACATGATGTTGTACTACTTTTCTTGTCTAACTGCCTCCTCTCTGAAAATAGACACTTACTTCCACACATATATGCACAAACACTACATACATATGTACACATCTCCCAAACAACCTATCTACTTACACACACACATACACGTACACAGCCGGGGGAACAACTGGACAGAATGTGGAGCCGGTGCCGTGGACTGGTGCATAAATCTGAGTGCAGAATGGGAAGGGGAGGCGTGAAGTACGCTTCCTGGGGGTGGAGGGCAGTGACCCTCGGTGATCCCCATCCCTCACAGGGACCCTAGCAAGAGAGCGTGGGCTGTGCATTCATGTGTTGTGGGCCTCTCCAGTGCATGCTGCCTAGAAATAAAGCATACACTTTACAAGTTTACACGGTATAAACTCCCATAAAAATGCAGAGCACGTGCTGCCTGTATGTGCATCTGTGTGGGTGTTTGCACAGCAGACTCATACCAGAAGCTTAAATAAAACTGGAAGTGTGTCCTCACGGTGAGCAGAGGTCTGACGAGGCTGGGAAACAAGGACGTACTGCCCACTATCGCCTGCTGGACGGTGCGCCTGGCGCTGGGAGCTTCGTTCGGGCTGGACTGCACTGGGCGCCTTTGTGTCATGGATGATGGGAAAATAAACTGCTCTTGCACAGAACACCAAGGAGTGGACGTTTTCTTCAAAGAGAAAAAGTGAACAATTCACTACTCTTGCTGTTTCTCCCTGGTTCCCCTCACGCCTGGACATTCTTTCCCATCAGTCTCCATGTGTCCTTTCTTCTTATCTTGCTTAAAATCCACTCGTTGCCCCAGCATGAGCGTGAGGATGGCTCAGTGTGGGGTGTGTTTGTTCCTCAGTTTGTCACTGTTTTTAGTTAACTCTGCTTTTATAGACGTGTTGTACTCTGGAATCATCTATGGAAAGTCCGTGACTTCATGGGTTTGGACTGAACAACATCTATGTCCCATTGCAGACCTCATTGCCACCCCCCACCCCCATTTCGCCCCACTCCTGTGCTCTCGGTCTCAACGCCCTCCACACAGACCCCCACACGGGAGCAGCAGCCACTTGTCCTTCTGCATGCCCCTTCTTGCACCTGTCCATAGAATCAATTCATTGCTTTACTTATGCTGTACTTACTTATTCAACAGGAAAGACTCATTAAATACCCACTATATGCCAGGTACTGTTCTGAGATTTAAGGATAGAGCTCGAAACAAAACCACCAACATTACTGTAGAATTTTCCTTAATTCCCACCACTATTTCCCTGATTTAGCCACCTATGGCTTCTCATGCAGATCAGTGAGACGGACCTGTCCCTGGCTGCCCTGTCTGTTTTACACAGACAGTAAGGGGAAAAAAATAAAACAGGTTAGAAGTGCTGCAGTGAGGAGAGCTAAGGAGAGACATGAAGCAGGGAGGGAGAGAGCCAGGGTCAGGGGCGTTGCAATTTTACATAGGGGGTCGGGGGTGGCCTGGGAAGGCTTGCTGGGGTGACATTTGAATAAAGAAGTGCAAGAAGTGAGTGAGTGAGCCATGCATTCATTAGGGGCAGAGCACCCCAGGCCTCAGGAATAGTAAATGGTGTGAGAGTGCATCAGGCAAGAAGGGGGCCGGGGAGACACACCGGTGCCTAGAGTGCAGGGAATGGCGAGAGTAGAAGGAAAGGAAGGGAATGCAGATAGAAGAGGTCCTCCCAGGCATGGAGGGCTTGTAGAGCATTTGAAGGACTAGAAAGAATATTGTGAAAGACTTCAGCCAGGCAGGATCCCTCTGCTCTCTGGAGAATAAACTGAAGAAGGGATAGGGGAGAAGTGGGAGTTTCAATATTCTGCATGCAATGCGCTTGGGGCCAGGTGGAGAGTCTTAGCAGCGCAGGTGGGGAAGGTTGCGGACATGCTGCAGGATTTGAGAGAACTGGACTCAGGGTTGATGCCAAGGCTCTTTGAAAAGGTCCAGTGGGAGAAAAGAATTGACAATTGCCAAGATGATCCATAATTAAAAATCACCTAGCCCCACTAATGTCGTCTCTGAGGGATCTCTGGAATTCTTTTCTTTACTCCCTCTCACTATGTCCCTAATTGACCCTCTGATGGCTTCTCATCCAGTTTAGGAAACAGACCTGTCCCTGACCCCCCTGCCTGTTTTACTCTCTTTTACATAGTGAGCCTGGCATTGACCCCTAAAATTATCACTCACCCCCTCCTCTACTCTGCTTACAGGGAACATCCAAGATTTTTCATTTAGCTTATGAAATCTTCACAATCTGGCCTCTCCTTGTCTGTCTACTCTCATTTCCCAGCATGCCCTTGGGAATTTATGTGGCAGAAGCACCAAACAAGAAGACCACCCTCCGCTGAGACACAGACGTAGCTGTCCCTGCGGTGTTGCATCTCTGGGCCTTGCTTCTTCTCTATGGCCTTTGCTGCAATGCCCATAAAACCTGTTGTTCACCTGGCAAATCCTTCTGGCCATTAAAAACACATCTGAGACCTTGCTTTCCTGAAGAATTCTCTTTAAGCACCTGTTTACCCAGTGCACTGTGGTGGTGTTCTGTGCTGTTGTGGTTCACTGCATAGCCCCATTGTCAGCTCACCCCGTGTTTCACAGGTGCTCCCACGCATGACACCTGGGATCTTGAGGAAGGTGTCATGCCTTAGCCATCTCTGAATGCAGGGCTTCCAGCCCAGTACTTGGTACAAAGTCAGGGATCAACAAATTATGGAGAAATAAATGAATCAAAAAGAATGGTCTGGACTGCAGTTTTGAGAGGAAACTTACATATTGGATTCTGATAATTTTGTATTCTGTGATAATAAAATCAATATATAATTCAAGCTGAGAAAACAAAATGTCTGTAAGATATATATTTTAAGAATATATTTTTATTCACCTCCTTATCCAAGAAGTCTCAATGAATATCCCAGTATATTTCAAACGTGTACACTTATTTGAATTCTATTTTTATAGATGCTTACATATGGGTTTCTAAGTGTTTCTCTATTTGTATGAATGTGTATGTGTATGCACACCCTTAAGGGACTGAATAAAGATTTTAGAACTTCCAATTTTTAAATACTGAACTTTTTCTTGGAAAATAATAGAGGGCTAAGACTGAACCATGAGGAGTTTAAGAATATAATCAGTGTATGCTCTACAATTAATATGGCATACAAAGTAAAAGCAAACGCTTCAAAATTAGCATTCTTAAGGCTTTGGACCACTTTTCCCCAATCCCTCTCTTTCGTGCTTAAAAGACAACCCCTCTCTTTATCCCAAAGAAGATTATAAGACATGACATTCTATGGGGTCATTCAGAAAGCTCCCTTTAGTGATGTCTGAGTTGAGATGTCCTTTCCTGATGGCAAAGCAGGGGTACAAATCAGAAACATACCAATAAGTAGTGAATGGCTCTCATTCCCTGCAGCGGAGGCAGCCAAGTGAAAAATGGCAAATTCTGGGAACCTTCTTCCGTGAGGCCCTAGTAATTTTGTCGCTGGAATTAAATGCATGAGAGGGAATTGGAAGCTGTCTAGGATTCCAGCCCACTTGGCAGAAAGAGCTAGAAGATAGTGCCTGACAATATGGGGATGAACTGGCTCCCTACCAGAAGGAACAAAACCCAAGAAGCATGAATGGAGGTATGACCGCAGATGAGGACTGGGAAGGGAAGGTGAAGATCCAGGGTAAGAAAGAGAAGACAGGATGACATGAACAGACTGCAGGAGCGGTCGTTAATAAAGGCTATCAGAAGCCTAGTATAGTGGGGAGGGAGGAGAGAAAGAGAGAGAGAGAAACCCTTGAGAATAAAAACAGTTTCTTAAAGGCAGTAACATAGGCAGGGCCTCAGAAGAATTATTAAAGTGGATGTGGCTATAGAAAGCAGGGAGGAGAGCCACTAACCAGGGGTTCTGAGAAGTTCCGATCTCAAAACACACTTGTTCCTAAATTGCAGATATAAGGCTTAGTCATAGACTCTGCTGGGTGTGGTTCAACGGCATATCCTGGCCTTTTTAATTTCCAAATTTTGGAAGTTTGGGAACATGGAAGTGTGGGCTCAGACTGTGACCTCCAGGTATGAGGAGAAGTCCCAGTGGGGTGATGATGGCTTGCCCTCAAGAACACAAGCTGTGCTCTTGAGGGGAGTCTGGCCATTCAGCCACAGGCATGAACTCCACAGAAAAGGCCCAGCAAATCTCCATGGTGCCAACGGCAGGGCACCATTTGTGTGTGTGTGGGGGGGCAAAGAACCCATTGTTCCACGGGTCTCTGTGAGGGGACTCAGTCATCACTCACATTGTTCCGACTCACGCAAAGCACTTCCACTTCACTGGGACTTCACGTTAGCCTGGTTCTTGCTTCTGCTACTGTTGGCTTTATCTGGAATAATTTTATCGCTGCCTTCCTAAATTTTATTTTACTCAATAAGCAGGGTAAGCACAATCCTTCCTTGAGTGAGCAGTTCAACGCCTAATGATAGCGTCTCAATCACATCCCAGAGAGCCTGGTTATAGATCCCCTTTGTTCAAATCTCTCATGAACAATAGATGATGCTTTGAGCAAGTTATACATAACCTCCCTCAAGCCCAATTTCTCATCCGCACAAAAGGGCATCAATAACTCTACACTTAATAAACATGTATTAGGCTGGCTGTTAAGTTTATAAAGATTTTCTCGGTGGTCATGCCGGTCCTTTTCACCTCTTCTTTTAAGAGAGAGCACTCATTTCCTACACCTCCCAGTCTAACATGTGATCTGAATGGGAAAAGCCATTTTTAATGACCTTTCTTTTCTAGTCATAGCATTCAGTCTAAGAGTAGGCACTTGATAGAAGACAAATCAATTTTTTTATTAAGAAATTTTTTAAAGCTTGGGGAAGAAACATTTACTCTGATGATAAAGGGGTGAGGCTATAAGTCAAACATCACCAGGTTTCTTTGCCTCCACCATGTGAGCAAAGCTGGTTATGGTAAATAATTGTGAGGCTGGCATGGAGACTAGAGCCAAGAAAAGGGGAGAAAGAGCAGAGAAGAGAGGGCAATAGGGAAGAGAAGGGAGGGAGGGAGGCAGGGAGGCAGGGAGGCAGGGGGAAGGAGTGAAAGAGAATGAGAAAGAACCCTGACAATATTTATGTCTCTGGTTCTAGTCTCTGTGGTCCTAGAACCTGCCCTGATTTGTTTGATGTTATGAGCTACTTGTGTTCAGTTTTTCCTTTTACTTGTCTGTCTCTTACGAGTGAGAGTCCTAACTACCTGGTTGAGTAGTTCTCAGCATTAATTAAAGAGCATGTGTTACATGCTTATCCTATTGGTCAGCCTACAGGTTAAGCATGCCAGGTTATTTTATCCTGTTGCCAATCTTTGTGAGCAGCTGTAGAGCAGAGTGATTAGGTTCATGGAGCCTGGACACCAACTTCATGTGTTCCAATCCCAGATCTACCACTTAGTGTTTTTGTGTCCTGGGACAAGTTATTTCTCTGTGTCTTAGCATTGTCTATAACAAGGATGTTATGGTGAGGACTGAGTAGCTCAATAATCACCAAGTCCTTAGAATGCTAGTTATTATCATCCTTATCTAAATTATTAGTGTGCATAACCACCTCCCATAGTAATTAGCATCGGAATTGTCTTAAGTGAAGGGGTTTTGTCTTTAAATTGACAGATCAGATATCATATATAAAATGCACAGCAGGCATTCATGATTGTTGAATAAATGGCTATCAGAGCTCTCTTTAATACAATGTATTCTAGCTGTTTAATATTGGTGTCTTTTCTCTTCCAAGTTAGATCCCTCACAAGGAGCAGTGATCGGCCCAGTGAGAGAGATGTGAGAGCAACTATATAAATATATTTTGCCTGATCTCTAGACCATGTCTGAAGAGCAAAAGGGATGCACCAAAGGCATTTCTGAGTCATTGCCCCTTTGTGCACCTGAAGTTTCTCTAGCAGCTTCTCAGGCGTAAATGGGAAAAGCTATGTGGCAATGACAGTTACTTCATCCCATTTCCCAATGCACCAGTCTTTGAATGCTAAGTGGAGCTGTTTTAGGTTTGTCTCTAGCAAGCACTTTGTAAATACTCAGGGACCCTTTGAGGTGACAGTCATGGGAGAACCCTAGGGTGATCTTACTCTGTAGGGTGTAGAGATTATCTTCTTGTCCGCCGGGGACTGTCAGTGATGGCAACTCAGAGCAGCTGTGGCATCTGAAGAAAGATGAAAACAGAACTCTCACCAATCCACAGCACCTCAGTGCCATCAGTGAATGCAGCGTCTAACTTCAGCTGATTTAATCTAATGCGATAACACTCATGATAATAAATATTGTTGAAAATAAAAGTCACTCTGGGGATTGAGAATCACTGGGACAGGTGTTCAAAATTAAAAGAGCGCAGTAATTGGGTGACTTATTCATTATTGGAAATGCCATTTAAAATCTATTGCATTTAAAAAAACAACACTTCAGCTGCTCTCTGGCCTTCCAAAGCCATTAGCTGGTGTTCTTTATCTGTTTGTTTTCTTCACTGAAGTAAGGCCTTTAATGTCACATAAGAACTAACTTGACTCCCTGCCAACATTGCAGAGTGAAGGATGAGGCCTTCTGAGGCCCACACATCACTCCACATGATGCTTCTCCTCTTTTGAGTTCTGCAGTCAGGGGATTAGGATGCTTGGAAAGATGGAAAAGACCGAGTTTGTGTGTGTGTGAGTGTGTGTGTGCGCGCATGCATGCTTTTTCACCCAGTACTTCAACTTTTAATTTTTTTTTCAACTATGACCACCTATGGAGCAGGGGGCAGGGGTCTGCAAATACAGGGCCTGCCCTGCTCCTTCCTTGGCTCAGCCAAAGCCCTACAGAGCCATCCACTGTAGGCAGTTCATCACGGAGCAGCTTATAGGGACAGGAACTCCCAACTGGCTGCTGCATAGCATCTCCGATATACCGAAGAGGTAAATTAAATGCATTAATCTCAGTGAGAGTCACCATTGAGCCATTCAGGGCTGCACAGAAATTCCCTACAATTGGCCTCATTTGCTTCAATAACAAATAAAAAAAGGTGGAGGGAGGGAGAGTCTGGGTGGGCATGGGCGGCTTTTTCCTGCTCTCCTTCTCTAGACGAGTAATCAAAATGAAGTTCTGCAGCAAGAATATGCATTGCATTTTTTTTTTCTGTACTTGAAAGCAAACACATTTGGCCCTTTCTCTTGTAATAAGGCAAATCCTTTATCTGTTATTCATTTACGAACATAAAGATGATGCTGGTGACACAAAACCCTGCAAGCTTCATTTCAGCCTCCTCTCCGCATAAAAAGGCAAATTTATTCCGTGTGAGATAGTTTTGTTCTGGGAACATGACATTCATTCTTTTAAACCCATGGAGGCTGCAGCTGTATGGATCTATTTATTTTTATATTTCTATTTTTAAATCATTTTATTTCTATTCCTAGGCCCAAGGAAAACCCCTTTTCTTAAGTTGTGCACCAAGGTTAACTACATACTTTATAGGAATTGAGGGAAAATTCAGCACAAACCCAACCCCCAAATGCCTGCTTTGGGATCATTTTTTAGGATCTAACAAGAATGGTGGGAAAGAACACGAAAGCAACAGTGAAAAAAGTTGGGCACAGGTTTTTGCTGTGTTGGGTAATTTTGACTCAGTCAGTCAATAGTAACAACTGGTCTTTACTTCATTATGCCATTTAAGTCTCAAGACAATCCAATGAATTGTGCTATTGTAAATTCTATTTCACAACGAGGAAATGGTCTTAGGTTCAGTAAGTCATCTTTGGGCACATAGCTGGTACATGAAAGAGCCAGATTTGGACCCAGGTCAACTGATTTAGAAGCCTGAGTTCTTAATAGCTTTTTCACACTGCCTCAGGATCTAAATTACTCCCTTAGGGAATTGGTTTTCTTCTTGCTAATAGCTAATGATGTCTCCCTCCCAGGAGGGTTTGCATAGAATCAACTCAGAAAATACAAGTGCAATGGCAATTACAAAAATAATATAAGTGCAAGGTATTATTATTATTATTATTATAACACGATAATAACATATTGGACTTACCAACTCAGATATTGCAAAACATCCCACAGACAACTTTTTAACTGTCATCTCAGGATATAGGGACAAAAGACACTCCTATGGCTATAGGTGCGCTCACACCAACAGGAATTTATGAGACACACTGAGTGGCCCTCTAGGAAGGACTTTGGAAGGTGGGGAAGAAAATAAAATAAGGAATGGAGGATGAAATTTCTCTCTCTAGAGCCAGAGATCCCTTTGTTCAGGAGCCAGAGCACAGACAGGATAGAAGCAATGAAATTAGATGAGAGAGAGCTTCTTTGGGTCCTAGGGAGCTGGACACCAAAAAGAAAGTTGACTTAGCAAAGACCTTTGGGTTACTCTAGCTTATCAGTGTCCAGTTCATATCTCTTTGACCTTCAACATGCGTGGCCTTAAACATATATATCTATTGGATCCTGTGGCCAGTACCTGTGATTCTTCCTGAGGGCTTTCTCTCAGGCCATTCAAGAGAGTGCCTTCCCACAAAGGCCAAGGCAGTAATGCCCCTAGGATAAGCTTCCAGGAATGGTGGATAAGTTCACTTCTAGAGGATAAAGGGACTCCTGGGTGGGACAATCAAGGACACTCTGAATTGTCTCCTAGATACCTTTCATTGGGATTGCGCCCCAGTGCCCCCAGCCATATCCTGATTGACAGCACCCCCCCTGAGCAGGTTCCCTCAGGTGCCTGTCTTGCTTTCCTTGTCCTCTTACAGTGCTTCCTGAGTCCATTTCCTACATAAAGTATTTGCATCCAAATTCTTATGTCAGCTGTCCTCCTGGAGAAGCCCAAGCATAGAGTGAGAGGGCTGTTCCTACACCTGCCGGAAGGGGACAGAAAGAAGTGTGATGACTCCCTCCCCAGATCAGCAGTAAGAAGGACTTGGAGGACAACAGGGCAGCTGCTTAGAGCAGACTTTCAGGAAGAAGCAATGCTGAATCTTTGCTTGATGCTGCTTCCAGCGGGCAAGTCGCAACCTTTTACTGAAGACCCCAGTACTCAAGGCCAGAGCTCTGGGGCCACAGGTGGTAAGAGTGCATCTACCCTACCGAACCGGGGTCTCACAGAATCAACAGTCACTCCAGGAGGGGGTGCCTGGGGATACGAAAGAAAAACCTGAACCTGGACTTCCTTCTAAACTGGGAATATGTGTTCTCAGAATTATTCTTTTGGGTGACACCGGTGTTATCTGTCAATATCTGTTCCCTAATATTATACAGCAGGATATAAATAAATATTAACATTTTTAGTAATGTTGCTATTTTTTTATCTCATACTTATCCATTCATGAAATAGCTCCTTTTGCAAATGAAAAAAAAGAGAGCACGTTTTAGAGAGAAAGAGATCATGAATATGGAAAGTGACATTTTTCTAAGGCTTCGCTTCTCACTAATCCTGATAGTCTGAAGAAAAGCTGCAGCACTTGGATTTTAATTTAATTAATTAATAATGAAATCATTTGATATACAATTAACTGGATTCACAACACATGTAGAGCAAACTGGGTGAGCCTGCACCTCCATGGCTGTAATGTGCCTAAACTAATGTGCCATCGAAGGACATGCAGTGGAGTGGTGGATAAGATTTTTCTGAGGCAGAGACTCATGCCTGCCAGCTGTCCAAAGTACTGCAGATAAAGCCTTGGTCTGAGTTGGCAGGAGAAACAAAAGCATCATAATGTAGGACCCCAAGTGGCACTCTCTCTGGTGTAGCAGCATTGTTCTTCCCAGATGAGCTTGGACAGAGATCAATAAATTCAAAATCCTTCTGAGCAGAAAGGATGAGCAGTTGGATTTGAATTTGGATCTATCAATCAATCACTAGCCCAAAGTAGTTCTGGCAGTACAAGATGAAACCCTCTTAGCACGACATAACCATTCCCTGGGACTGGCAGTTTTGACTGACCTAGATGCAAAGTCAATCAAAGTACTCAATCTTGGGATATCTAATTCCAGTTGGAAAATGTAAGCCAATAAAACATTCAGTTGTGATTTGTGGGTGTGACTAATCCATTCATGTCCAGGAAGTTGTCTTACAGTCAAGGTTTTTGGTGATCGAGTCAAGGTTGATATCAGCAGCTCACTGAGATCTGTGACTACAGCTAGTGTGTGTGTGCATGTATGAGTGTGTATGTGCATGCGTTGTTTTGTGAATGTGTTTCATCTACAGGGAGAAAGGAACATTAAGGAAATGTCAAAATTCTACTGTTTCTGAATTCTTCAAAAATGTTTCACAATTTACAAGACTTTCTAAATCAGAATCTGTACTTTCATCGGATCCCTTCCTTATTCACTTGTATGTTCTGGTTCTGTCTGAGAAGCATGACTGTAAAGCACTCCACATTCATAGAAATACTCATTGTAATGAAATAAGACAATCAGAGGTCTTCTTGTGTGTGGAGGTCCTATGAAATAAGACTGGTGTGAAGGTATTGACATCACCATCCTCAGCACCATCACTGTCCTGAGAACATACTGAGTATGGTCTCTGGCCTGGACATCACTGCTCATTTTCTACGTAAATCATCTCCCTTCTCAGGGTTTTTTTTATACAATGAGAAGATTAGACCAGATTTCTGGTCTTCAGCCTGTGTTGCCTCCATCTGTAAATATGGTACTGAAAGGCGGGAGAACAGTGTGGTCCATGGTCATATAGAACATGGGATTACAGTCCAACGGTCCTTGGTTCACATCTCGAGTCAGCCGTTTAAGAAGGGTGTGGCACTGAGAAATTTATTTAGCCTTTCTAAACTTTAATTTCTTCACATTAAGTTGTAAGTTGGACTCACATTAAGCGTTTAGTTGCATGGGTTTTGACAAATGTATTTCATGTGCTCCAAACCCAGTCAAGACATAGAGCATATCCATCCACCCACCACTCACTTCTAACCGCAGTGCTGCACTGGTCTGCCAGCCACATGGCATAGTGGGTAAGCGTGATTGATGGGTGGTGGGAATGCTCTCCATCTTAACTGAGGGGGTATTCACACAGGAATATATTGCTAAAAGTAATACAACTGTACACTTAACAAGTCTGTTTTACTACAGATCAATTATACCTCCATAAGTTGAATTAAAGAAGAAAAAATAAAACACCTTTGTAAAAAAAAAAGAGAGAATTATTTAGCTCTCTCTCCAAGAGCAGGTTTTTCAGTGTGATTCCCAGAGCACAAACCCAAAAAGCAGAGGTGAATTGAAGTTTTAGCACATAGGATGAGTATTTATGGCAAAGTCACTGAACCTATCCTTAGTGTTGACTTTCTGGGGCCAGTGAGTGCTCCATGAGTCATTATGTTTGGCCTAAGGTGTAAAGTCTCCTGTGACTCGTGAATGAAAGTCACTGTGACTTCCTCTGTGGCAATCCCTCCTGGAATCGGAAGTCTCCATAAAAGATCAGCAAAGGCAGACTCCCAGCCTTCCTCACAGACCTCAATACAATCCTATAGCCAACTAGGAGGTGAAATGAGACAAGACAGACAAGAGACAGACTCCTCCATTACAGTCTCCCAAACTCAGAGAATTAGCTTTAAAAAATGCTCATACACAAAAAAATAGCTACAGATTTAACCCCAAATGTCAAATGTAAATAAGTGAACAAATTACTAAAATGCATTGAAATACAGCCTCAGGACTTCTTACCACAAGCTGTTATTCTCTGACCTGGGTTTATGATCAGATCCAATTAGCAGGTGCTACCTTAAAATTATAGAGTTAGAAGGGCACCTTAGGGATCATCTTGTCAAAGGACTTTTATTTTTAGCCACCAAATATTTTTTCTAAGCCAAATTTCATGCAGAGAAGTAAACCAATAAAATAAACAAATGCATAGGTAATCTTAAGGAAGCAGAGTTGGGGATTCCAGGTCCCACTAACCATCATTCCTATGATGACCTCGAGGAATATAGTTCAACAGACATGGGATCTGGTCCAATGCCTTTCTTTATTCTACCAATTAGGAAACGGAAGCCTTGAGAGGCCATAGTTCTTCAGTTGGGCAATGACAGAAGCAGGTCTAGAGAGCTCCTGACAACCAGTAAAAATGTTTTTTCTTCCCCTAGACTAACAGCAGAGAAACCCATTACTCTGAGCCAAATGATTTGTTCCATTCTGAGTCACTCCATGGAGAATCCCAAGAGCTCCATGCAGAAGTCAGCCAGCTCAGCTTAGCAACCAGGGGCCATCATTCACTAAGCATTCCTTCCCCGTCAGCTCCCTGACTTAGCAAATCCTGTATCACCCAGGCTGGAAGGGAAAAGTGCCTTTGCAGCTCAGGGGGCCTGGAACAGGAAAAGAAGGAAAACAAAGAGTTCTTCCTTGCTGGAAAATGTAACTGACTCAGAATAGGGGGACGGTGGGTGGCCGGTAAAGGGACAGCGGTCAGAGAATGAGAGACCCTGCTGTGGCTGGTGTCCCAGAACCACCTGAAGGACTGTCAACTTCCCACCACCTCTCACCCCATGCTTAATATTCAAATAAACCACTAACATCTAGAACACAGGGGACTTCAGCATTGGGTGAGAACCACAATCACATATTCATTTCCCAGGAACCTTCTTTGTAAGGTTACTCCAAGAGTGAGCTTGCAGTGGGGACTGAGCCAGGAGGAGGTACTTCAAGCTGGTATCTCCCAGGGCAGCTCAGTCTAACTTGAAAATTCAGTATTGTAACACTTCCACCGAGGGGCCTCACATCACCCAGGGGCCACTTATCCACTCCACTTTCTTCTCCTAACCACATGGGAGGTCAGGAAGCTAGATTACCATTGCTTTAGAGTTGGTCTAAGGACTCTGTCTATAGTCTATACAATGCCAAAGGCCCTGGTACCAATCTGCCTCCTGCCATTCCAGATCCTTATTCAACTGTAGGAGAAGTCCCAGGTGCTCTGGAAAATGGGTCATTCTAGAGTATCAATGAATTTATGATACTCCAGTCCCTGAAATAGCTATTGATGTGCCCCCATGTTTGAACCTTGGAAGATATGAAAATGCTCCCAAGGCAATTCCTTCGGTCTGGGTGTTGCACACTCTGTATCCTAATCTCTACCCCAAGCCTCCACCAGCCTGCTGATGCCCTAGGGTGCTCTCTCTGTGGTCCACTTCCCATAGTGCTGATCTGGAAAGCAAAATAGACCCCAAATGGCCTTTTAAAGAGCTGAATAAGCCCCTCCCCTTACTCTCAGGGGGACTTGGGGCCTGTGTTGAACCAAATCCTTATATTTTTAAAAAATTGCTATTCTGGTAGCTGTCCTGGACCAATAACTAATGAAAATAGAGGAAGTTCCCAAAAGATGTTTCACCTTCTGAAAAGTATGGCTGGATTTACCCAAGTACAGAATCAGTTGGGTCTCTTTGCCCCACAAGGTCTTCATGGTTAATGAACTGGCTGAAGTCAGCCATGGTGAAAGCAGAGAAAGCCCAGGTCTCCAGACTTGTGTTGTCTATAGCAATGGCCATGGTCACATGTGGCCAGTGGCTGCTGTGCTGGGCAGCACAGTGCACGCCCACTTCTATCACTGCTCTAGACCTTTCGTGTAGTCACTGACTTGTCTGCCATCCGTACTCTGTGGCCAGCGTGCTAGGTTTATCATGTCAGGTCCTCAAGTTACAAGGCCTAAGTGCAGAGGTTGGAAAAGGCTTCAAAAAAGCAATGGTTTATCTGCCTCTTGAAGGTTGAGCCAAACCCTTGTGGTGAAGTGGGGTTGGGGAGATAGGCCGTGCCCTCCAGGGAAGAATTGGCATCTTCACAGTGACTATTCTCCCTTCCTTTGTTCCCCTGGACTCTGCCTTGCTTGGTTCTCTGCATCCCTTTCCTTAGTTATCAACTCAAATTCTCCACTGCAGAATGGGAGTAAGATCCATGTCACAGGATTAAAGTAGCAAATGCAGGACAGCATATGGATGTATGTAGGACAGTGTGTGACCCATATTAAGAGCCCAAAAAATATCAGCTCATTTTTCTTCTCTTATTGGGTCCAAAGCTGGAGGTCCTTAGGAGCCACTCTTCACTGGGTTTCTCTGTCCAGGCCCTGGCTATGTCTGGTGGTCCCCTCAGGTTCTGCCTGTGTGCTTGGCCAGCAGGACACTGTTCATTGTAGCTATTTCCAGCCCACAGTGAAGCCTTCTTTGCTTTGCTTTGCTTTGTTTTGCAGCAGGTGGTTCTCATTATTGTGCAGTGAGGTGGTGGTGGTGGTGACCACAACAGCATGTGCCACGTGATGCTCAGCCACGTGTCTCATGCCCAGGGGCTGTGAAAAACTCAACTACTTGTGCATTCTGCAATCTTTCCTGCTTAACCTTCACTCTCCTCGGATGCAGCCTAGGGAAAGCCAAGGACTTTGGGAGCAGAGCCAGGATCCTTGAGTCCCAGCTCTGTCACTTATCACTAACCCAAATCTGGGCAAGTTTCTTACTCTCATTGCACGCCAGTTTCCTCATTTGTTAGGAGGAGCTAGGTCTATTTAACTAATAGGAACATTGTAAGTATAATGACATACAAGCTGGCCTCTAATATAGTTCAGAAGATGGAGTCAGTGTTGCTGTTCTTTCCCTTCCAGTGCCAGGAATGCAAACATTCTAGTGTAGAGGCAGCTCTGAAGACACCATCTCATTCTGTCAATGGCTGCGCGTTCCTCACATACTGCTTGCAGGCACTTCCATCACATGGTCCTCTGGTCCTCATGCAAGCCTACGGGAGAGGAATTGTTACCCAAAAGGGGAGAGGAAGAGAATGGGGCTCACAGAAGTGTGATAATGCCTGAAGCTGGGAGTCCATTTCTAGCCCACCTGCAGACTCATCCCTTGAGCACTGTCAGGCCCATAGCTGCACCATGATGAAGAAAAAGGGTCAATGAGGACAACGGGCTTCTCTGCTCCAGGCATGTTCATTCCCCATGAACATCACGGGGAGCTGGCACATGTGTGCAATTCACACTAACATCATAGGGGAGTGGGCATATGTGTACATTCCACACGAACATCCCGGGGAGCCAGCATGTGTGTGTACTCCACACTAACATTACAGGGGAGCAGGCATGTACATGTACCTTACACTAATAGCATGGGGGGAGCAGGCATGTGTGTGCACTCCACGTGAACATCATGGGGAGCCGGCACATGTGTGCAGTCCACACTAACATCATGGGAGCAGCCATGTGCATGCAATCCACACAAACATCACAGGGAGCTGGCACGTGTGTGCAGTCCACACTAACATCACAGGGTGGCAGGCATGTGTGTGTATTCCACACTAAAATCATGGGGAGCCAGTAAGTGCGTATGTTCTACAGTAATGTCACAAGAAGCAAAAGAGCACCCTTGGGTTCAGAGAGAGGCACTCATGGAAAAACACCTGGGCAGGGCCACTGCGAACTTCTTAGGCATGTATTCTTTGCAGAGCCCAATGATTGGGCCAATCTATTTGCCAGAAGGAGCAAGCACTCAGGGAGCAGTCTGGGCACCAAGCATCGGACAAATGCACTTCCCACGAATGCAGTGACCCACAGGGACAGGGATCAGGAGGTAGAGCCTCATGTTCTTGCCCGATTGTTCCCGTGGGTCTTCCCCGCTTATCATCCAGAGCACACTGTGATTTTAAACTTCCAGTGCCTGCTGCTGATTCACCTGTCCCTCCCGACTCAGCAGAACTGGGGGAAATGTGCTCCCCCGAGAATCCTGCTCCCGGCTCTGTTCCCCGAGAGAAGCGATGCCGCACTGTGCGTGTAAAGCGCAGGTTCCGACAGTTCAATATGAGCTTCTATACGTAGTGCTTTCATCCAATTTCCACTCGTTAGGTGCACACCTTATACAATGTATACATAGTACAGTGGTCTGGGTTCTAATTTGGGGGGTGCTGGGGCCAAAAGATAATGTGTCTTTGGAAAAAGACATAGGGCTAATCTTCATGAATCAGGTTTAGGGCAAGTGGCAGTATCAATATGGTCTGTTTGCTGGTAATTACTTCTACAGTGTTTATGGTGATGGGTATCCCATGCAATGTAAACAGTGTGGACCTATTAAATGTATAATAAAGACTGTTAGTATCTCTTCCTTTAATAACTCTGAAAAAAAAAATAAATGAGGACTGTTATCCCCATTTTCCAGATAAGAAAACTGAGATGCAGGGCAGTTGTCATTCAGCTGGTTCCCTGTGAGGCCAGGACCCACCCCCATTCCTTTCTTCGTTCAAAAATATCTACTGCGTTCCTGCTCTTCACGTAATGGGTACAATAAAGCCCTGTCCTCCAGGAGAGCTGAGCAAGGCAGACAATGCACAGAGTGAAGAAGTAACCAGCATGTCACGTAAGAAGGTGACGGGAGAGGGTGGTGGCTGACCCTCGTGAAATTACAAAGATGGAGGACACAGAGGGACACGGGATACCCTGCTGCAGCTCGGAAATGTCCCTGTTCTCATTTCCACCCTGAGCCACAAGTTGGGCCCAGGAACACTGTCCGCAACGGTGAGTGGGTGGTTTGCCAGACGCAGAGACTTTCTTGGCTGCCCTCGCCAGCCGTTGGTGTGGCCTTGCCTGCCAGGGGGTTGCTTCTGACGAACAGAGGCCAAAGCTGGGCACAGGCACTGTCCCTCCTCATCGGAGATCTGATCCTGGGACCCAGGGGCCAAAGGGAGGTCTGTGTCACCATGAGAAAATCTTAATGAGAGCTAGGAACAGAAGCAGTTGGGGGGAAGGTTTTAATTAGCAGAGGGGAAAATGAGGGTTAGAACAGCTGCCCCTTTGCATTATGAGAGCAACAACCAAATCTGGATCACCGCTTCTGGAATATTCCTTCAGCAATGAACCGGGTTGTGGAGGTCCACTCTTGCCTCCTGGGGATCTGATACTTCTCTTGACACCCATATGCTCAGGTTTCCCAACTGCTGGTTGACGCCCTTGGGCCCCACTAGTCCATCAGCTGTTCCTCTTCATCTTCTTTTTGTCTCCAGTTCCCTCTCAACCTGCCAACCCCTCTTCCCTGCTCGCCTTTCCTATGGGAGGCCAGGCCCGCAGCCTGTCACCCATTTATCAATGCATTCGAACTATAACTCAAGTATTGATCTGTGTTTGTTGGTTTTTTTCCTGTAAACTTGGGCTGTAAAGGTTTCATTAGCCTGCCTCACAGTCATTACATCAAGTAATAGGAAACATCCATCTTCCTCGGGCTTCACTTCTGCACCCAATGGAGGTTGGTCTGAAGAGCGTTAATCAAGCTATGAAAATCATTGGCAGCTCATTCCTTTATGATGAAAAAGCCGGTTTGCAGCCTCACTGGGTAACAGGCCTGACACCTTAGATACCTACAACAATTATGGGCTGCACTGTTTCCTGCTCAGGGAGACCGTTCTTTGCCTAGTGCCTGTATGCAAATCTCATTCTTTGCTTTAATGTGATTCTTCTGAGTCAAGTTGCATGTAGTGAGAACAAGGCATGGATAAGTCTGGGCCTGTCTGCAGGTTTATGGGCAGGGGGAGGATTTTAGTGGGGTATGTCTAGTTCCACTACAGCTCTCTGAGGTCAGAAGTATAAATCCATTTGCTAGATGAGGAAACTGGGGTGCAAGGAGCTTGAGAAACTTCTCTCTGCTCACCACTGGCCTTCCCTCCAGATTACAATTCGATCAGTGTTTCCTCTATGGCCCTGACAGGAGCATTTGTTTGTAGGAAGAGCTGGACTGAGCTGCTGAAGGAAATAGAGGAGAATGTCTATTGTGACCAGAGCCGAGAACAATCTTCATCTCCTTCCTTATCAGTTATCCAGAGCTAGCACATTGATCTGCTTCCTGCAGAGAGGTTTCCTGTATTCTTCCCTTTCTGATAGAACTTTATTGTTTATTACTCAAGGCTTTGAGATAATGCAAACAGCAGAAAAGAGAGCTTCTCCCCAGGGGCTGTCAGAGGGGGCCCTGAAGCAGCACACCACAAGCAGGAAAGTTTTTGAAATTCACCTGCTTTATCTTAAAAAACGATGGGAATGTTGTTCTCTGCTTTTGCTTCACAATGCATCCATGTTTATTTTAATATTTCAAACTATGTTTCAAATTGATGTCAAGTATCACTACTTAAAGGACAGAATTCAAATTTTTTAAAAAGGGGGGTGGTTTACCTTCCTGAATCATCTATCATGATATTAATGGTACTTCATATTGTCACTTACCGTGCACCAGGCATGGTTCTGAGTGTGTTACTCAAAGGACTTCACTGTGTGGTTTTGTTACCACCACCTGCAGATGAGAAGCAATTTGCTCAGAGGAGAAGCACCCAGTGACACACAGCATGTGGCCAAGTCAGGATCTGAACCTGGATGCGTCCATTCCAACTTCTGTGTACAAGGTCACTGCTGCATACCTTCTGGGGGTCGGTCTCCCGGCTTTGAAAGCAGATCTTGATGGCATCTGAAAGTTCGTAAGGAAAAGCATCGTATTCGTGTTTCAGGTGGATTGGTCACAAAGCAAACTCAGTCCTCAGTTTTGGGGGCCTTGGGGAGAAGGTTGACAGGAGGGAGGCTGAGTGGATGAAGCTAATACTATTCTGGGACTGGCTCCTGAGGACAGTGGCTGGCCAGTCAGCAGTCTTGTCCCAGGGTCTCATGAGGACCCCAGGTGGTGCGGGCAGGGGAGGCAGCATCTGAGCTTTGTGGGCAGAGGGGACCAGCCCCCTGCAGTAGGTCCCAACTTGGTGCTGAGGAACTGAGGTTTGTTTTCAGCCTTTGTTGGAGGGAATTGATGGGAAGGAGCAGGTGCAAAGCCTAGTTAAATAGATAATGACTCAGAAAAGAACATTAGCTCTGAGAGGGAGACCAGGAAATCCAATCCTCCAAAATTTAACCGCATACAGGAGTTGTTGGGATGAGGGAGGAAGAAGAGGCTGCCTCTTGATGACCTTCTGAGGGCTGCTGGCCCACCTCAAGCTCATCGCCACAAGGTTTCTACAGACCCCACCATCCAGCAGGTCTGAGTTTGCTGTCCTCTTGCCTTCTCTGGCCAGGTATGGCTTAGGACAGCGGTCCCCAACCTTTTTGGAATCAGGGACCACTTTCGTAGAGGACAATTTTTCCACGGACAGGGGAAGCGGGGTGGTTTCGGGATGATTCAAGCACATTACATTCAAGCTCACCTCCTGCTGTGCAGCCAGGTCCCTAACACGCCTGGGCAGGCGCCTGTCTGAGGCCCGGAGGGGTGGACCCCTGGTTTAGAGGTAGGCGGGGAGGGGAGTGTGGGCAGAAGGGACTAAGGTTAGACCGTGTGGTGGCTACAGGTGAGAGATGCTGAGAAAGACAGCTACTGATATTACCTAAAAATTCTCTCCTGTCTTACAGCAGAGCAAGGACCTACACAGCCTTCTCTTTAACCTGTCAAGGGTTAAAATCCCTTGAGTCCATCCCTCCTGCAATTGTAATTTAAATTATAGTATGTTACCTTGGCAGTTCCATCCTATTTATATTCCTGACAAAGCAAAACAACCCCAGACTAGTCTCCACATAACAGCCATCACAAGTTAAATACATTTTTTTTTAAAGATAAATAAGCAGTTTGGCCACCTTGTTCCTCGTCTCCCATATTCATGGGGTGAAACTGGAGCTGCTCACGAGATAGAGGGAAGCATATTTGAGGGGTCTCTCTTTTTCTGGTAAATCCCTTAACATTTTGTCATCTCTCATTCCCAGTCTTCCTCCAGGCCAGGGGGAAACCCAGTTTGAGTCACTTGCACTCAGTGTAACAAGAGGCCAAGATTCAGGCCAAGGGAGGGGGAGTTCATTTGCAACCTCAGGGCTAGGAGCACAGTCTGATCCCATATCCAAAACCAGTTAAGAGGCAGGAAGTAAAGACCAAGGGTAAATTGTCAATAACCACCCTGGGAGAAAGGTTAATCTGGAGCTTCAGGGAACTTGGGTGAGGGCCTTTTTCAATATATTAAAAGGCATTTATTTCCCTGGGACACAGGGCACCAGGTTCCAGAAGGAATGGAGAGAGATTTGGAGGGAAAATTCTAGTAAATTGCATAACTATTCGTTAACTCACAGTTATTGAGTTCATCTCCTATGCCTCTGTGCTAAGTATGGTGTGTGTGTTTCATGCGATTTATAGCACTGTGAAAGCATTGTGAGGAAGGAATTTGTGTGGTGGTTGCTTTACAGGTGAGAAAAGCAAGGCTAAAACGGTTGAGTGAACTGCCTGAGATCACACAGCCGCAATGTGCTGGAACCAGGACTTCGGTGCAGGTACATGCGACTGCAGATCCCTTAGTCTCCACTGGTACATTTTACTGTTTCTTTCTACTACTGGTAATAATTTTGCTATTGTTGTCTTGAGCTGAGAGTTAAACCTTACATTATTCCAAATTTTGCATATGAATAGCTTGGGTTTCCCACCTGGTTATGACTTCCATTAGGAAGAGACAGTTTTATGCTTCTCTAATATCTCCCCAAATGAAAAAGGACCCTAAACATAATAATTTGCTTTTTTCACAGCACTTTATAATCTTCAAAACATTTCTGCATGCATGTATTTCCTTATTTTATCCTTATGAAAGAAATAAACTATTACTGTATCTAATCTACAGGTCAGGAAGCAGAGGAACCAACATTTTGACAATATGCCTCAATTAGTCAGTGGAAATAAAAGACCTGACTTACTTGTTCATTTCACCTGACTTTCTTGTTCATTTTGCTTCTACCCGCATGTCCTTTTGTGTCAGGCACTGTTAACTGCCTTTTCAAAAGCCAGTTCTCCTTTCTCACAGGCAGAATTCACTCCACATTTGCTTGGAAATCCAAGGAGAGTCTTTGATTTTCAGAAACACGAGACTGCTCCTACTCCAGGGGTGGGCACTAATCTCATTTTAGTCAATGGGATGTAAGGGAGGAGAGTTTTCCTCCCTGATGAGAGAAACACCCCGTGCTGTTCTGTGTTCCCTAATGGGAATGCAGGACCCAATTCTTGGCAATGCCAAAGCCATCTTATGAGCAGGAGGGAAGAAATAGAGCCACAGAGCTCTACAATCGTTGCGCTGCCAAACAAACAGAAACCACTGCCTGCTATCACATCTTTGGTATAACAAAACATAAAATAAACCTCTATTACTTGTAACTGAAAAAGTTCTTACCAACTCCTTTTTCTACTGTACCAGGAAACTGGCACTCAGCTGATGGACGTTTGGAAGAAGAGGATCTATAAACATCCTCTGTACAGCATGGCCTGCGAACTCACTACATGGATGCATGCATCAACATTATCATTACTGCTTTATTTAAGCACTTATTGGTACGATTCTGTACACGCCTATGGATTCCTAGAACCAGGCTCTCCACAATGGGGAGTGAATATACTTTGAGAATGGAAGCTTCTCTGAATTAATCGATACTGACCAGGTGCTGGGCCTGTGGTTGGAGCTGTTAGTGTAGGCAAGGTTTTCTCTGCCTTAGTTTTGCTTTCTGTACAATAACATGAACATGTCCACTCTCTGGGCTCAGAGTTTAGTGTGAAGATGAAATAAAGACAGGAGAGACAATTAAAGAAACAATGAGGAGTAGAACTCAACACTTATTAAGATGATTACTACGTGCACATATTGTGTTTGGCATTTTAACTGTCAAACACAACCTCATTAATGGACAAACTTAAATTTAAGTATTTTCCTCTCTGAACACTAAGGGTCATGTTGGGGTGTGACAGAGTAAACTTGGATGTCTCGACAAGTCTCACACCCACCAGGGACTTGATTTGGATTTTTGGGGTCTGGCACGCTTCCTTGTCACCCACAAGAGTTTCAGAATAGAAAGAAGATGAGGAGGGGCAGGGTACTAGGTCACAGGTAGTAAAGTCAATAGAATTGATTTCTTGGATGGACCAGATGGGAATCTCTTAATCCTATGGTGACAGAATTTGCTGAATTATAGGCATAGGAGGAATTCTGGGAAAAAGTGAGTCCCCCGCCCCGAGCTCTGAAGAGTCAACTGTCACACAGAGACCAGAATTTGGCTCTCTCCCATCTAAGGACATCAATGTTTGGCCAGAGGAAGCTGCAAAATTTACCAGGCACAAACAAGAAAAGGATTTCTCAAAGTGTAGAGAAAATAGAAAGAACCCAGAGAAACAAGATCGATGCAGAGCGATCTTGCAGAGAACTGGCAGTAAGGAAGGAGCTCATTTAGAGTTCCCATACCCAAGCATCCAAACTCATCACCTCTCAGAATCTATGTGGCTTTGAATCAATTCCTGAACCACTGAGAGAGGAGTGCTTAAACCTTCCTCTGGGAACATTACCAATTCAATTCATAGATAAATAACCTGCCCTCAAGGTGCTCAGTGTCTGTATTGAAGCTTGAAAATGCACACCCATAAATGCCAAATGTGACAAACATGGCATTAACCTTATGATCTGTAGCGGGAAGCTCTGAGCTTTGTTCACTCCTTCATTTTAATCAATAAGGCCTTCCTAAAAGACTAAGGTACAGTTTGTTTTGAATGAGGAATGGAAATATGGAATTCTTCAAATCAGCCATACTACTACTGAATTAAGGTAATGTACATAAAGTGTTTAATGCATTGCCTGTTATATAATAAGAAGGAAATTTGTGTTAAAAAGTGCAAGCTTCAGAACCAAAGTGTCTCCTCTGCTAATTAGCTGTGTGACTGTGATCAAGTCTTTGGGTCTCTCTGTGCCTTGATTTTCTCATCTGTAAAATAGGATAACAACTGAACCCACCTACAGAGTTTTACAGAGGATCAAAGGAATTAACATCCAATATTCTTAAAATATGCATTGCACATAGTATTAGCCATTAAAAGAAATTGTTCCTTATATGGCTAGTATGCATAGTAGTTATAATAAGAGTAAGTTGGAGTTGGAAAAGCAGAAATAAAGCAACTGATAGATGACTTGTTATCCTTTAGTAAGACCAAAAAAGTGAGAATTAACATAGGCTGTGGGAACATTATTATCGATGAAAATGGAAAGGATTTGATGTAGGCTTCAAAAATTCTTCAATTCCCAATTCTTCTCAAATTTACTTCTGGCCAAGGCAGCCCACTCTGCTCCTAAGAAACTCCAGGAAGGAAAAAAAAAAGAAAGAAAGAAAGAAAAGAAAGAAAGAGGGAAAGATGATCATTGTGGAGAAAACAATTTACTGAATCTCTGCAACCTCAACATTGAGGTGAATTTGGATGGGGCAAGTACTCCGATGTAATCTGAAGTGACTTTTTTGTTTGATACAAAGCCATAGAAAATGCACAGGGACAGTTTAAAGAACAAGCAAGGTGAGTGAGCAGCATTAAAATGGGAATGAAAAATAACCCAGAAAATGCTATTTATTGTAAAAATTGCTGGCATGCTTAGAGCTGCTTTGATCATCTTTGCCTCAAAGAAAGCAGAGCCAACAAAGTGAAGTTTCAGAAAAGGGCAGCAAAATGATCAGAAGCAGAATGGGTGAAAAGGTTTTTATCCCTAGAAGGAAAGAAACAATTGGGAAAAAATTCTTTGACTTAATAGAGATCTATTGGATAATGAATGGCAAGTAGCGGCCATTCAGGGGCTGCCCTCTTCCCCTGTCCCCAATCACAAGAATGAGGAGGAATTTGAAAGGACTGAAAATAGATAAATGGCCATCATATGTTTAAAGCCTCAACTGGGAAAACTGGCAGCCTCAGGACATTTTTGAAGCAAACAATAGAATGACTTTCTAAGAAGATCAAAAGTTTTGCTCTTACCCAATAGCAACCCATCATCCAGGGGTGTTTGTTAAAAAACAGAGGGGCAATGGCTTTCACTAGACCCTCTGTAACAGAGAAATCCCTCCCTGTGGTTGTCCACAGGGGCAGTCTGTTGAAATGGAAGCACAGGGGGAAAGAAGTGAATTTATTTGTCCTTTGGGATTTAGATAATGCAATAGATAAAGTTGAGGAGACACTTTCAAATTTCAGAGGGTGTCTGGCAAAATTCCCCACCCTCCATGTCCCCGACCCCCCCTTCCTTAAGGAAGAAAAAGTTCAGTCTTGGCCTTAGCCACTCAAAGTTGATCCAGGATGAGCTACCTCCCCTCCAGCCTGTTGAAATCGAAGAATGCTAGCCCCACCCCGGGCCCAAGAATCAGAGTTTTTGCACATGTAACAAAGTTCACTGGTGATTTGCAGGTGCATTGAAATTTGAGAGTTTACTACAGGAACTTCTGAGAAAAAACTAGGTGTGCCTCAGCCATAGCAGTGACATTCACTCACTGTAGGGACAGCCAAAGCCTCAGCATCTTCATCTAGAAAGTCAAAACTGAACTCTTATAAGTATTAAATTAAATAATGCATTTAACACATTTGGACATGCATCTGACATATAACAGTAAGAATTCAAAAAGTTCAGAGTAAACATGTAGGCTATTATTGATATTTATAATCATATGACCACAAAGAGATGGGAAGGCAGGTTCAAGAATGTGCTCTAGTATCATAAGAATAAAGAAACTGTACAAATGATAAGAAAAAGACAAGGACTCAACAACCCAACTATGAATGAGATACGTAAGAAATGGAACAGGGGAAAATGAAAACTTGCTACACTGCTCTAGACTATGTAAGCCTAGCTATAAACATGCTTGTAAGAGAGGCAAATGGGTTACAAGTTAATTAAGAAAGACTCTTGTTTGTCTATGTGTGTGTTTTTTCCTTGTTCACTTATCAAACATTTTGGTATTATTTGATTTGTTTCTGAAGTTGTTAATCAGGGTAAATTAATTGCTTCATATTCTTCTAAGTAAGTGTTACTTTACTTAAAAAAATTACTGATGACAATCACCCAGAATTTTTTACCTTGCTTATTAATCCTGGGGTTAGGAGGGATCTAGGAAAGTGACTAGGAAGAATAGCCCATTGAGAGTATCCCATCAGAAAAATAAACAAACATCTACTTGCCATTCAAAGTCTATTTGACTTTAGGAGAGAAGTAAGATGTACCTTAGAGGCTGAACTTTTGAATGTTAGTTCTTGTTTTCATTTCAATATATTTTGCTATATCCATAAATGCCACTATAATCTTTACCAAGCAAGATTCAACCTGAGACTCAAGTTATCTTGTAATAGTTACACTATGCCAATATTATCAAAAAGAAAGAACTCAGTAATGGTGATAGTAAAACAGAGAAAAAGCATACATTTTTATCAGACACCTAAAATAGGTTGTATCACAATAGTAGAAATGATAGAAGTTGTTCTTAGAGTTCACATTAAGTAGAATCCTGGGAGATATGCAATTCAAGTTTGGAGATGGAGTAAACAGGTGACCTGAGGCTAGTCTCTTGTACCTGTCCTGTGCCCACCACCTGAACTGAGCAGCTGAGTATCCCATCTATGATGGAGTCACTGCAATCATTTAAGTCATGATCTCACCATTGAGACACTCCTTGATACTTCCTCCCATCCATATTCTTCTTCTAATTAATAACATGAATAATAAACAGGCCCCTGTTATTCACAGACTGGTGTATACCCTTGTCAAAGGTCTTGGCTAAATCATTTTAGATTATCTCTAATCACAACGTTAACGACCCTCTGCATTAGCTTCAGATTGTAAAACATCTTTCCCTGATGTTTGTTTGATATTTTTATGAGTACTAGAAACATCTATTACAGACTCTAAGAGAATAAAGGGCTCCTGAAGCATATGCTATAGTTCATGCTGGAGGCTAAGCTGAAACCACAAATGCTTAAAGCCCTGCTCTATCATCACCCAGAAAGATAAACATATAGTCCTGTGCTATCACTGGGAATGTCTATATTCCTAATGAATATATACGGACCACAAAGGGAAATCATGGATTTCTACAGAGATTTGTGTGGTTTGGTAACCTTCTAAACAGAAAGGTTGCCAGGCTACATAGGTGAATTTGCAGCCAACCTGCTTACACTGGGACTGAATTATGTATTTTATCAATATGTATATATGCAGTAAGACAAAGGCAAGAAAAGTTTAACTGATCAGGAATGTGGATTAACCAATGAAAGAACATAAAAATAGCCAGGAGCTTACACATGGAGTATTAAAGGACCAATCAAGAATATTTCTTTTGTAAAAGAATATGTTCCCTATTACCTTGCTTAATAGTCCGGGGGTTAGGAGGGACCTAGTAAGGTGACTAGGAAGAATAGCCCATGGAGAGTATCCCACCAGAAAAATAAGCAAACATCTACTTGCCATTCAAAGTCTATCTGAATTTAGGAGAGAATTTAAGATGTACCTAGAGGTCAGACTTTTGCATTCCAGTTCTTATTTTCATTTGGTCTCAATATCTCTTGCTATATCCATAAATGCCCCTCTAAAGAGTGTCAAATCTACATAATTTATGAAATTTGCACACTTTGTAACTCATAGTCTGGAAGCTAGTTTTCGTATCTTTTTCTCCTCCAGCCTAGACTTCTCAACCCATATACCTTATTTTTAACTCCCTCCCATAAATCTGCAATGTTTCCTAACTTAAGATAAAACTCATGATTTTCCCCACCTTCTCCCTCTGTGGGTCTCTGTTACAAATAACTCAAGCCTGTTCCCAGTGTCTGACCTTGCTATCAGCAGTACCACTACACGCAGTCTAGAAATACTTGCTATTTTTGATCCTTCCTTCTCCCTTTTCCTTGAATCTAATTTATTATACTGGAGAATATTTCTTTTTCTGAATTATTCATTACAGTTACTCTTTCCCTTTATTCCCAGCATTCTTTCACTTATTCATTCATTTAATAAATATTTTGGGGGGTGTCTGTTATGCTCCAGATCTCAGTCAGCACCTTTGAAGGGCTAGACCCCAGGAGTGGGAAATACCCAAAAAGTAGCTGAAATCTTGCCTTTTCTTAACTCATTCTCTAATTAGATTGATGTGATCTGTTTCTATTTTTGCCGGCTGCTAGAGAGTAAGATGAACTACTCTGCAGAAAGATAACATCATTTCGAGTCTCTTTAATTGCTTATACACAAAGTTTAGTATTAAACAAGAAAATTATGCCCTGGTTGGTATAGCTCAGTGGATTAGGTACTGGCCTGAAAACTGAATGGTCACTGGTTGAATTCCCAGTCAGGGCACATGCCTGGGTTGTGGGCCAGGTCCCCAACCAGTTGATGTATCTCTCACATATCAATGTTTCTCTCCCTCTCTTCCTCCCTCTTTCCCAGCTCTCAAAAAATAAATAAATAACATCTTTTAAAAAAAGAAAATTAGCAGAGATATTAAAGAACAAAGCCAAAAGGAAATGAGATAGTATAAAACAGTCACAGATGATGCAGAATTGTGTCCATAGTACAAATGGACTTTAAATAGCTGTAATTAATATGTTCAAGAAAATGGACTACAGAATAGAAAATTTCAGCAGAGAATGCAACCTATATAAACAAATCAAAAAAATTCTTGAACTGGAATAAAACTTGAAATTACATATCTAATAGATAAATTTCATAGCACATTAGATCTAACTAGTTTTATGAGGCCAATATAACTTTTTACCAAAATGTGATAAAAACATTACAAAAAAAAACCCCATCTTCCTCAAAAATTTAAAACAAATAATTAATATAATCTAGTACATATATAGTTTAATTTTAAAAATTTATTATCTCTTCATTAGATGCAGAGCATTTGATGACATTCGGCAATCATTTATGGTATAAAACTTTAAAAACCTTCATCAAAAGAGTAATAAATGGGAGGCTCCCTAATTTGATAACAATTATCAAAACCAACAACAAAAAATTACAGCAATATTATTTAGTGGAATTTTGAAAACTTCCCTTTAAGACCAAGAACAAGACAAGGATAACCACATTCATCACCTTTATTTAAAACCATCACTATTTACAAATGAGGTAATGGCAAACCTGAAAATTTTAAAATAATCTTTAGAAAATAACTATTAGAATTAACAGAAGATATAGCTAGGTCATTGGTATAAGTTTAATGATATAAAAATCAGCTCTATTTCTATACACTACCAACAAAGAATGAGGTTATAGACATTACAAAAACTATATTATTTATACCTTTGTATAAAATCAAACACTGAAGAATGAATTTAACAAGAAATATACAACACTTTTACAAAGAAAACTAAAAATCATTACTAAGAAAAATATGGGAAAACCTAAATAAATAGAAAAATATATACTGTGTTTATATAGATTGGTGAGTCAATGATTTAATATTATGAAAATGCTTATTCTTCTCCAGTTGATGCATAAAGTCCAGGCAGTCTGACTCAATATTCCAAAAGTATTTTTTATGGAAATTGACAAAATGATACTAACACTATCAAAATACAAAGGGCTCAAAATGACCAGGATTATCTAAAAAAATAAGAAGAAAGTTGAGGGATGTAAGTTGCTAGATATCATGACTCACTGCAAAGCTATAAAATGCATTAATTAAAAACATTATAATATTGTGCAGGAACTAGATAAGCCAGAAAGAAATCCACATACAGCCATTCAGTTTATGACAAAGTCAATACTGTAATGGTATAAAGAAAGTATAATCTTTCAATAAATAATATTAGATAAATTTAATATCAATGTTCAAAAATAAAATTTTACCCCCAAATTTATACCATTAATAAAAGTAAATTTCAGATGGATTCTAGTTCCTATTGTAAAAGAAAAGCAAGGCTTATAGAAGATAAAAAGAACACCATATTACTTTGTTTTAGGCAGATTTCTTTAAAAGGACATAATACTAACCTAGAGAAAAAGATTGACAATATGGATTATGTTAAAATTAAGAATTTCTGTCTTTACACATAAGAAAGTAAAACTCAGGCCATTGAGTGGATGGTGATAGACAAAGGATTCATATCCCAAATATACAAATAATACCTTTAAATGAATAAGAAAAACACAAAATCTCAAAAAAAAAATGTGCAAAAGATTTAAACAGGCATTTCACAAAATGTGATATCTAAATGGCCAAAAATGATCTAAGAAAGGGCTTAATTTCATTAGCCTTCAGGCAAACATGAATTTAAAAATACTGAAATACTTCCACGTGGCTGATACTGAAACAACCAATAATACCAAGTGTTGTTGAAAAGACAGAATGACTGGAACTGACGTTCATTACTTGTGGGAGTGTAAATTGGTATAAGCACTTTGGAACAGTGTTTTGCGGTATTTACTAAAGGTAAATATACGACCCAGGAATTCTAGTTTTAGGCAAATGCTCAATAGAAATGTATTCAACTAAGCAACAAAAGACATGTATGATGGTTTTCATAGCAGCACTATTCATGGCAGATACAAAGTAAAAGTAGCTCAAATATTAATACTACAATTGTTAAAGCAACTATAATGCATCTATAGAATACCATACTACACAGCAATGAGAATAAACGAACTATTGCTGTATGCAAACATGGACGAATCCCACAGATATACTATTGAGCACTAGAATTCAGATGCAAAGGAATACACAATGTATGATTCCACTTATGTAGACCATCCAGACAGGCAAAACAAATTGATGATGATAGACTTCATGACAGTGCTTAATTCTGAAGATCAGGTAAGTGAATAAGAAGCAACAGGCCCTGGCTGGTGTGGCTCAGTGGATTGAGCACCAGCCTACAACCAACCAGTCGTTGGTTTGGTTCCCAGTCAGGGCACATGCCTGGTTGCAGGTCAGGTCATGCCCCCAGTTGGGGGCACACGGGAGGTAACCACACATTGATATTTCTCTCCCTTTCTTTCTCCCTCCCTTCCCTGCTCTCTAAAAATAAATAAAATCTTAAAAAAGGGGGGGGGGGACATAAGGGAGTCATGTGGTTCTGGTAATATCCTCTTTCTTTCTCTGGGTGGTGGTTTCAGGGGAGTTTTTACTTTATAAAAATTAATGTATGTGTATACTTTTGATTCATACACTTAATATACAGTATACTTCATTTTTAAAATTAACTTTTTACATTTTTAAATTTATACTTTTTTCTTTTCTATACATTCCTTTGCATTCTAGCTTCCAGAATACCAGAAAAATCTTACTGAAACTGGTGCTCAAAGAACTCCATTGGTTCTTCCTTGCCTACAGAATAGTACCGATGGCACCCCCTGGTATCCCAGGCCCCACGTAAGCAATGCCAGAGCAACTCTCTCGCTCTCCTTTCCACCGCGGCGTTTTCTCTCATTGTGATCTTCCCCAAATACACATGAGTACCTCCCCTACCTTTGCTTACGTTGTTTTCTCTTCAGGCGAGTTAGTGTGATACTCTTACACTTATCCATTCCTTTTTATGTCTTTGAAAGTCCCGGCCCACCCCCAAGTCCTTATTAAAATTCTGCTCTCCAAAGCCTTCTGAGATCCACAATTCATGTTCACATAACTCTGTTTCCCCTCCTTATTTCCTCATGCCCTCTGATGGTGGCTTTTAGATTCTATTGTAGCCTGGCTTAGATTTCAGACACTGCTATGTGTCTGTCTCCCACTGTAGGAGGTACATCTCTAAAGCGAGGAGATGGTGCCTTTATCACCTTTGTGCTTCTTCCTCCATTGCCCTCTGTCTCGTGTATCCATTGACTTGTCTCTCATAGCAATAGCCATCATCATCAACTTCCCTGGCATCATCATCAACTTATCAACTTCCCTGGCGTACGGCTTTACTTGGATTACAACATTGAATCTTCAGAACAACAGTGGGATGGGATTATGATATAGAAAAAGCAAACCCATGCAGGAATTAGATCACCTGGTCCTGGGGCTCCAGCCCCACCACTGCTAATTGGTTGTGTGACTTTGAGCAAGTCCTGTCCTGATTTTGGTCCTCATGCCCTGAGCTATAAAAAGAAGTGACTGGACTAGCTCAGCATATCCAAAAGCACATTCCTTGGAAGAGCAGCCCTGCAGGATACTCTCTCTACCAGAAAGGATTCTATCATCAAATAAATTGGGGAAATATCAAATAACATGTCCCCCTTGTGAAATGTGTACTATACCAGTTTTTCAAATTGCAGGTCATGAACAATTAAGTGGGCTGCAATGAACATTTTTAAAAGATAAATTAGAATAAAAGATATCAGAGGCCATTACATATAGTAAGGATAAATATCATCTCATGAAATTGTGTGTGTGTGTCTTTTCTGTTGAAGGTTTTTGGACAAACATGCTTTCAAAACACTGAACTATATGCTAGCATTTTAAAGGCTGTAAATTATCTTGCAGTAAACCACCTCTAACTCTTTTATCCCAGCCTTTTCCAAATTACCCACCCACATACACACAAACACACTTTTTTCTTGGCATAACATTTACCAACATGTTGCAAGACACAATTGTCCAAAGAATCTCGTATCAGGAAACAAACGGTGGTTTATATGGTCTCAGAAGTTCCCCAAACACACTCGGATTCTGTGAGCCGGGCATAAAAGCGAGCCTGGAGTCACGGATGTGCTGCCCGCTGGGACAGACAGGGTCAGGCTGCAGAGGGGGCCCAAGGTGGCCCTGCTCACACAGGAGCTCCGGGAAATCTGGATGCTTGTTTCCCTTTCCTGTTCTACCTGTAAAATACTTTTCTCTTGCTGGACGCTTGACCACCAGAGGAACTCCCTTGACAGACTCACTGAGCAGGGCAAGGGGTTTGCAGGCACAGTGGGGTGACAGGACTTGGTCACCCTGCCCCGGGTCCCCGCTCAGATGCTCTCTTCCTCCCACAGCTCTGAAGCACTCCCAGGAGGCACTCCAGCAAAGTGCTTTGCTTTCTTTCCCCCTCTCGGTTCACACAAGTACGGCCCCAAAGTGCTTTCTCAGCCACACAGAGGTGCAGGGGAGGCAGAAATGGGGAGACGGCCCCTGACTGCAGACAGCGCCCAATCTTCCCAGTGTCTCTGTATTGACCCCAAACACGGAGCAGCTGAGACATTGCCAGGGGTGAGTGGAAAAGAAACAGAAGAGTCCAGCACAGGGAGACCGGTCCCTAGGAAAGCTTAGCTCCCCTCACTGTGCCCCACGACACCAGGAAATCCCCAGTGTCCTGAAGGAGCAAGCCTCTTTTCCTAATGCCCTTCTCTTTAAGGACCCAAAGGGAAGGCACCTCTTGGCAAATATGACATAAAATGACCCTCAACAGCCACTGCTAGGACACCGTTTTTTAAGAAAAAAAAAAATTACTGATTGATTTTGGGGTTGGGGGAGAGAGAAGCATTGATTTGGCGTTTCACTTATTTACGCATTCAGTGGTTGGTTCTTGTATGTGCCCTGACTGGAGAGCGAACCCACAACCTCGGTATATCGGGACAACGCTCAAACCAATTGACCTACCTGCTCAGAGCTAGGACACAGCTCTTAAATCGTGTTGGTAAATTCCGCAAAGCCCGGTGTCCCCCAAGCCTGCAATTCGCCCTGCAGCTGTGGGTGTGGCTCTCCCCTGCTGGCTCCCACCCAGTCCTTCCTAGCACAACAGGTCAGTAAATGAAGGGACACGAACTATTGTATTCGAGTGGCAGGAAATCTTGGAGTAGAACTGTGTACAAAGGAAAAATCACAGGGTCGCAGATTTATAATATTCAAGTCAGTTTGGCCTCGTTTTCCTTCTACCTCGGCCTTAGTTGCTCAGAGCCTCCATTTGATTTCCCTATCCCCTCAGGTCCAGGAGCCTGGAGCTGTTTCTCGCTACCCCTCAGCCACTGTGACGTACAGCTTGTCCTGCACAAGACCACCCACCATCTCAGGTGAAACTGTTCTTCTATTTTGAAATCACCCAAGACACAACTCAATGGCACCACTGGGTTTTCGCTTCACATTACCCTGAATTAAATTTTTTTCCCCTAGAGCACAACCCAGAATAAGTTTCCCCTCAATAGGTCCTGGCCGAGTAGATCAGTTCATTAGAGTGTCATCTCGGCGTGCCAGGGTTACAGGATCGCCCTCTGGTCAGGGCATGTGTAGGAAACAACCAATAAATGCATGAATGGGTGGAGGAGCAGGCTGATGCTTCTTTCGGTCTTTCTCTCTCTCTCAAATCAATCAACCAAAACATTTTCTTAAGTTTCCCCTCAAGAGTACATTTTTCTCACCATACCCTGTGCACCTCTCTATACTGACCACTTTCTACCCTTTGCCCCAAAGCAGTTGTGTCTTTTTCACAGTTCCACCAATAGCTCGTGAGAGTGTGGGAGGGCGTTAGACAGACATGGGCAGAGTGAGGACAGTTGGCCAGGTATCGACGGACACCAAGGTGGGAAGCTCTGGGGGCCTAGCAACTGTCAAAACTGGGAAAACAAGGACCTCACCCCAAGGGTAACCTGTCCTCCCCTAGCACATCATTGGTCACATGGTTTAGACCTGCAGACCTTTCAAATCATTGGTCGTGTGGCTGGGACCCTCCCCTGACCATCCCTCCCCTGCCAATATTCTAGTGTGGAAGAAAAGGGACCACCTATTAACCTGACAAGTTCAGAGTTCACCTATAAGTCAGCCCTACAAGCTCAGAGGCCTAAAGTAACCACAAAGGGTGGTCTGAAATTAAAACTTACTAATTAAAAGCAGGTCATGGTGGGTAGTCACGTCCTAGGCCACTATTTTTTTACTAACAAAGTTCAGTCTTGACCTTAACCAAGCCTGTCTATTGTCTTTTTGCGCCTATGATAACATATCTTTGGACATCAAGGTAACTCTCCTTTTTACAAGATCCCAGAAATCCTCATTGTTATTGTTATCATGTTAATTGTTAACTGTTAACTGTTCTTTACCCACCTATGTAAAAGAAAATGTGTATCATTTTATCTTTTATCTCATCCCCAAACCCCTCCCCAGTTTTGCTTTCTCCTGCCCCCCCTAATCTATCACCAGTGGATTTCACGTAACCCCCTTATGGCACCTCCTTTGAGTCTCATGTATAAAGTGAGGTGCCAAACTGCCATTCTCCAGAGCATTTCTCAATCTGTTGAGATAACTGCTTCCCACGATTGTCATCGGTTTGGCTCAAATAAACTCACCAAAAATTCTCTACAGGTTTCAGTGTTTCTTTTGTTGACACTAGTCATTCAGGTTAGATTCCCATGGAAGGAAACAAACAAGGCGAGCCGGAGAATAACCCTTAAATATTAAGTCTCTGGGATAGTGAGGTTCTGACCCACAGCAAATGCATCAGGGCTGTTAGGGTGGTCGGTGATGTGGGCTGTGAAAGAATTCACAAAGGGAAGAAAGTGTAGAGAGGAAAGTTTTTATTCACTCTCCAAGAGAGGAGAGGGGCATGGTGTAAAGAGATGCACCAGCGTTGAGGATGGGGCTTTGAGCTTCTGTTGAATTATAACTGGATTATGAAAGGATGGGGGAGCTGCTGTTGTGAGGCCCCTGGGCTGTAGAGGGCGTTGTAACAGGAGGCTGGGGTTCCAATGTTATCTGCTGCCTGTAGCTGTAGGAAGCAGTTAGTCACATTACAGTAATTTCCAGTCCTGGGGACATAAGCTAGAAGAGTAAAATGGCGGTCATGTTTAACGAGGTCATAGGCCTGCTCAGCAAATGGTGCTGACTTTACCCTTTCATTGGCCTCAGCTGTATTTCAGCTCCAGGCCCAGAAAAGCAGCAAAACCAGACAAGTAATGCCATAGCTGGCCTCAGAATCAGTTGTATTGACTAATGACCCTGGTGCCAACTAATCAGTGGAGACTATGACCCTGAAAGCTGATGAATATTCTATTAGATAATCCCCTAGGACCTCCCCTAAAATCTCTACCCTTAAAAGCCCTCAGGGCAAGGACCCAGGACTTCTCCCTCCTGGAAGCATGCCAGTGTCTTTCTCCTCTCCCTCTCCTTCCTCCCAGACTCATTATCTTTATCTTCCTCTTCCTAAGCTCCAAGGACCCTTCTTCTGCCTCTGTAACTTGTTTCCTTCTGCTGCTCATTTCTTCTACCTCTGCGACTTTCTAAATAAACTTTCTCTTATGATTTGAGTCTTGGCTTTGAATTCTTACCCAGACAAAACTCAAGTACCGAGGTTGCTGAATCAAGGTCTGTCTGACTTCACCAGCCTAATACCTGGTGCCATTTTGTTCTTGCTAAAAAAAAGAGTGCCCATGTCCAGGTTAATGTCTTCTCAAGTCAAATTTCAGTAAAATTCACTTATCTTAGGTCAAAAAGGGATTAAAGAATTTTAGAATGTTAGTTGACAGTTTCTCAGAGAATAGTAATGATTTGAATATGTGACTCAGATCATATATATGAAGCCTGACCATTTATTTATGCTTTATTCTACAACTGTAAGAGAAGAATTATTATTTTTTTAAATATTTTATTTATTTATTTTTAGAGATGGGCAGGGAGGGAGAAAGAGAGGGAGAGAAATATCAATGTGGGAGAGAAACATGGATCAGTTGCCTCTTGCACACCCCCAACAGAGTACCTGACTGGCAACCCAAGTATGTGCCCTGACAGGGAATCAAACCAATGACCTTTTGGTTTACAGGCTGGTGTTTAGTCCACTGAGTCACACACCAGCCAGGGCAGAAGGGTCATTTTTTAAAGAATAAAAGAAAAAAAAAGGAGAAAACAGTCTTTTGTTTGCTCCTGAGTGAAACAACTTCCTAAAAGATGTATTAGTTGGGGCTCTCCCGAGAAACAGAGCCAACAGAAAAAGCATATGTGTGTGTGTGTGTAGAAAGATATTTATTATAAGAAATCAGCTCATGTGATTATGGGGACTGAGAAGTCCCTAGACCTGCAGTCTGCAAGCTGGAGACCCAGGAGAGCCAATGCCGTAAGTTCCAGCAGGAAGGCAGGAAGGCAGGAAAAAGCCGATGTCTCAGCTCAGCAGTCCTGCAGGAGGAGCTCCTTCCTACTTGCTGCAGGGCCTGGCTTTTTGTTCTATTCAAGCCTTAACTGATTGGATGAAGCCCAGCCACACTGGGGAGGGCCATCTGCTTTATTCAGTCTGCAGATTCAAACGTTACTTTCAGCCAAAAACACTCTCACAGACACACCCAGACTATCTTTAACCAAATGTCTGGGCACCTCGAGACCTAGTCAAGTTGACACATAGAATTAACCATCCCAAAAGGGTTATTGAGACTACCACTGGCCTTCAGAAACCAAGAGGACAAGAAACACAGCCTGCCGAGTTGGCTAAGAGAATGCAAAATTAATTGACCAGAGAGTCATCAATAATTGGAGAAATTACCGAATCTGAAAGAGACAACAGAAGGCAGAGGTGGTAGCCTCCAGGGTATAGCCCAACTCTGGGCATGATCAAATGGGAACAGCTAATGGCAAAAAATCCCTGCAGTAGTCGAAGTCCTGAAAATCACCACAGGGCCCCTTCTCAAGCACCAGGCAGAGTCAGAATTTGGCACCACAAAGCTTGGAGGCAGTCCCTACCCTTAGAAGCACAAAAAAATTCCAAGAACTGACTGACCACGTGCTCAGTTCACTCTGGAGTAGGTCCAAATCCACTGGGATGGAAACTTCCTGCTTCTTTCACAGCGGCACCCATACCATGCCATCTTCTTTCTCTCTACTTAGACAAAACTCGCTTTATTCTTACTCAGATTCATCCTTGAAATCTTTCCTGGTGAGTCAAGGGCATGGAGGTTGCCTGACATTCGAAAATTCCTGGAGTGTGTGAGGGCAGGGCCAGCCCCTGGCGTGGAAGCTGTCCGGTAACAAAATGACTAAAGGGAGTGTTATGAACTGCATGTTTATGTCCCCACAAAATTTATGTGTTGAAACTCAAACCTTCGATGGAATGACATTATAAGGTGGAGCTTTTGGGAGGTGATTCAGATGAGGTCATGGGAGGAGAGTCCTCATGATGGGAGTTGTGCCCTTATAAGAAGAGAAAGACTAGAGTTTGCTGTCTTCTCCATGTGAAAATGCAAGGACAGGAACTATCTACACATCAGGACAAGAACTCTCACTACACACCAGATTTGCCGGTGCCTTGATCTTGAACTTCCCAGCCTCCCAACTGTGGGAAATATGTTTGCGGTATCAGCCACCCTGTTTGTGGTGTGCTTGTTGCAGCAGTTCAAACCGACTAAGACAGGGGGATCCCTGTCCTCAGCAGTGGGTACAAATGTCCCACAACAAAGTCATGCAGATGACTGTTAGTGAAGGTCAGAGAAGCCATGGCCAGCACAGATCAACACCACACATCAAATATAAAGTACAGCAGATTACCATAGGATGACATTTCCTAACCATGATGAAGTGAATGTCACACCCACAGTGCCATGCCACGTGTAACTGAGCACGAGAAAATACAGAAGTAGCTGGAAAAAAAGTATCAATAACATAAAACGTGCAGCTGCAGCTTTTAAGGACAAATGTTTAAAACAATATAAATTAGACTTAAATAAATATGGAGCCATATTGTGGCACACTCATAATCCACTTGCTCTAGAGCCGGACGTAGATAGCACATCAGATGAGGGCCAGCCTACAAGGAAGGAAAATGTGGAGCCCAAAGGGAAGCCTGTGAAGAACTGGATGAACTCTGAGACTGTGCCTGTAGGTTTCTATAGCTACAAGGATGTGCTAATCCCTTTGTGAGATAGCATCACACCTGCATTATAAACATTTTGATTATTGATATATGTGGCTAGGTTAACTATTTAATGAACCTCTGTATAATTCAGCTGTCATCCTACATGAGCCTTAAATTGATTATATAATGAAGATCTGGAGACTAAAGGGTTAATTTAGAAAAGCTCATAATGTTAGTGCCTAAGTCATCCAGACAATGTCCCTCCCCACTTATACAAACATGCCTGCAACTTACTGTTAACTGGTGTATCAGTGAGTTTTTGCTGCATAACAAGTCACCCCAAAACTGTGCTTTTAAACAACAAACTTTAAAAGAAAAATTTTCTGATGAGATGCCTAGGCAGTTCTTGTCTGGGCCGGTTTGTTCGGTGCTTGTGATCAGCTGCTGTCTCACCTCGGGCTAGATGTTCTAGGTTGGCTTTCCTTATGTTAATTGATCATATCTGTGGGGGGCACTAAAGATGACTTGTCCACGTGTCTCTTATTATGCAACAAGCTGTCCCGGGCTCCTTCTCCTGGCAGTGGTCACAGAATTCACCAGAGCAGCGAAGAGGGAAAGCCTCAAAACACAAGTAGTTTTCACATCCCTGCTTATGTTATGTTGGTTATCGTCTCACTGACCGGCACACGTTGCCTGGGCAAACCCAGGGCTGGTGTGGGAGGGGATTAAACAAGGAAATCATTTCTGCCCCTTTGTAAATAGTGTCCTCCACCTGAGTGCTGCCAGCCATACCTGTGCTTCTATCGGCATAGCTCCCACCACTTTAGAGCTCAGTTATAGCAGCCTCAACACCCGATGCATATAATTTGCAGCCATAGATCACGTGCACCATGTCTCAGAATGTTGTCATCTCTACACAACGTAGGGTGACCACCATGAATGTATAAAAATTGAACATACTTTAGAACAGTCCCTTAACCTATAAACAAGGCTGTTCCTTTTAGTTAGATAATAATGACTATGTGAAAGCTTATATCCAAAGTCTCCCTTTCTGCTCTTGCCCCCGATGACTCAACAGTATGTGGATAATGTATGTATGTAAGGTAAGAAAAAGTTAATATGTGCAATTCCAAACTACAGAGCAGATAAGTTAGGGAGTAGAATGTGATTCATCCCATTACAATAGAATTTTTCAGTCTTACATCAGGATTCTTTAAAATAGCCAGATCACCTAAGGCCTCTAAAATAAAACTTATCGCCAAACTTGACACATAAATTTTCAGGACTATGCCCACTGAATAGAGCAAGGTATTCCTGTAGTGGTTATTCTCTGACTGGCTTCTGCTTAACTTAACTTCTGACAACTAGATGGGTCGGTTAAGGACTGTGTCCTACTTAGAAGAATATGTAGATCAGCCATGGTTGGTGTGGTTCAGTGGACTGAGTACTGACCTGAAAGCCAGGGGTTGCCAGTTCGGTTCCCAGTCAGGGCATAGGCCTGGGTTGTGGGCAAGTTCCCCAGCTGGGGATGTGTGAGAGGCAACCTATGTATTTCTCACACATTGATGTTTCTCTCCCTCTCTTTCTCCCTCCCTTCACCTCTCTCTAAAAATAAATAAATAAAATCTTTTTTTTAAAAGTATATGCATCAAACCAGCAACATATCTATGAAATTCTTACTGTTACATGGTTTCAAATAAGTGACCATTTCATCTCATATTATACAGTAGCCCCTTCTTATCTGCAGGAGATATGGTCCAAGACCCTCAGTGGATGCCTGAAACCATGGATAGTACCAAACCCTATATATACTATGCTTTTTCCTGTATATACACACCCATGATAAAGTTTAATTTATAAATTAGGCACAGTAAGACATTAACAGCAAAAACTAATGATAAAATAGAGCAATTATAATAACATACTCTAATAAAAGTTATGCGAATAGCTTTGGGGTCATTATTAAGTGAAATAAGGGTTACTCGAACCCACCGCTGTGATGCCGTGACAATCTGATAACTGACTAATGAGCAGGAAGTGTCTACAGTGTGGAGACGCTGGGCAAAGGAATGATTAAAGTCCCGGGCGAGACAGAGCAGGACTGCATGGGATTTCAACCTGCTACTCAGAACGGCGCACAATTTAAACTTAGCAATTGTTTATTTCTGAAATTTCTCTTTCAATATTTTCATGGTATGGTCACAAGTAACTGAAACTGCAGAAAGCAAAACCGCCGGTAAGGGGCGCTACTGTAGTCTTGTGGAACTGAACCTACATCCCTTCCCAGAGGGAAGAACTGAGTTCAATTATCAGCCTTTTGAGTTCAATTCTCAGCCTCCAGCTGGTAAGTGGTGTGGGGGAGGGGGATGTCAATCACCTAGGTCAGGGACAGCACTGGGGACAAGCTCCCTGCATTTCCCAGGGCACTACTTCAAATGTCCAGCCCCTGTAGACAACCTGCCTCACTCTCTCCTGCTCTGCTCCCGGCTTTGCCATGATTAATTTTCTGCTCTTGATTGACACAGCCCTTAAAGAGCCAGCGCCTCCCTTCTCTGGTGGCGTGTTTAAGCATGGCAGTGCAGGGGACACAGAATCCTTTAAGGGGAAGATAGCAGAGCCTTGTCCTCCATCTCCCAGCCCCCTTGGACTCCGTGGTGCCCCCCTCCCCCATTCCGTTCCACTGGGGATGTCGTGAGCAGGCAGGTAATGTAACATCCTGTAGAAAGCTCCAGTATAAAACTCTGATAGGTGACAGACAGCTCAGATGACAAAAAGCTTCAATCCATCAACCAAATATCTCTAAAGCTTCTGCATTTGCCTGGCTGCTGTTTCCTCCCTGGTGGTCCATCAGGGCTGCTCTTGGCTATTCAGGCCCTTCCAGGGGGTGGGCACTGCTGTGCTCAGCAAGGGGCTGTCAGATTGTCCCACTTTTCCTGCCTAATTCATGCAAGGGTATCCATATTTATATTGATCTGGGCACATGAATGACATACTCATGCGAGGCATCAGCTTCACGGACATGGCCCAAAGTTGCTTTGCACTCATTAAACATTTCAATTCACCCACAAAAAGCCGAGTCTATTTAGGCTTGTCACTGATGTGATAAGTTTTCCCTCCACAAACAGAAATCACATCAGTCATTGAATATATATGGGTGATATACATTATATATGTAGACAGAGAGAGAGAAAATACAAAGATATATACATATTGTGTACATACTATATACAGGCTGGGGCAAAAGTAGGTGCCCTACTGCAGACATTGAATCTACACCAGCAAGAAATGCAGTCTCCTCCATTCTCCTCTTATTGAACTTATCTGGGATATTCATCCACCATCCACTCACCATCAGCTCTGGGAGGGTGTGGCATTGGGGCTCCTGTGGGGTGGGGTTCCTAACTTTGGTATTGTCTTGATGTCCTCTTCCACATCTCTCTGGAAACCATTGCAACTCGGAAGGATTTGATAATGTCTTCAGGCTTTGTGGAATCCAATTTCCACACTACCACATATTTTCTATCCAATTATTGCTGTAGAGTACATTTTTATGCCCTGATAGTTTTTGTGCCTCAGAAAGGCCAACATCTAAGCCCTGGCTGGTGTGGCTCAGTGGATTGAGCACCAGCCTGTAAACTGAAAGGTTGTGAGTTTGATCCCCAGTCAGGGCACATGCCTGGGTTGTGGGCCAGGTCCCCAGCTGGGGGTGTGCAAGAGGCAACTGATTAATGTTTTTCTCACACATCTATGTTCCTCTCCCTCTCTTTCTCCCTCCCTGTCCCTCTTTCTAAAAATAAATAAAATCTTTCAAAAAAATTATTTATAAAAAGATCCAATATTTGCAAATCCAAAGTATTTATATTCAAGGCTATTTTTTCTGCTGTATACTCAGTTATATATTTCATGGCATAATGGATTTCTTTGTTTTACTATTTGTCCACCTTCCCCTAAAGACAGTGGTTATAGGAAACTGTTGCTTAAAACTTGGTAATAAAGGTTATAGGCACATAAAAACTTGATGTCTGAGGTAAGCAGGAAAAAAAAGTTTATATCTAAAAATTTTATCTACTACAGCCTTATGAGAAATCCATATTCATTTTCTTTTAGCACAAAAAACCTTTGATATCATATAGGTGCTTAATTATACCACTATCACTCACTATCAGCTGTAATAATAATAATACTTTTTTAAATGCCATGCCTTTAGCTCTTCTATCAGAGAACTTTTATATCTGGTTTAATAACATGAGCTGCAGTACATTGTATATCAGCAGACTAAATTTCTGTACAGAACTGTCACTCACACCAACAGCCAGGGCACCAGGACAGCATCTACCTTGTTTGCTAAGCATGTCGTGGGCCCAACATAACACCTGCTTGTGGTAGGTACTCTGTGAAACAGTGTTCCAAGAGGAATGGGTTTAAAATATCCAGAGTCAGGTTGTGTCTGCCCAATATACTCTCTGAAAAGAAGACATGAGTCTGTAACAAATCAGAATTTTAGAATCTTTATTGACTCTGCTGACAGGAAATATAAGGTGCTTGTCAAAATGAGCCAAGGGTGCAGCTCAAAAATTTCCACAGTGCTGATTCTAATTGAACTTTTCAAACTGACATGTCCACGTCCTCATCAATCACCTCCGAAATTATGAAAATTATTTATTTCTTAGGCCTTCTTGTTCACGTTGCCTTTTACTTTGGTTTCTCCAGAATCAAATCTGCTGGTTAAAAAAGCCAGACAAGCAAACAGGCAAAAAAAAAAAAAAAAAAAAAAATCCATCCTCAGGAAACGGAACAAACATATGCATGCTGCTCAAGAAAAGAAGTACTTTGGAAGGAAAATTCAAGACCAAATGCGCCTGTGCCTCTTGCTTGCCTTACTCTTTAAGAGCAAGACAAGAAGCCACTACTAATAAAAACTTGCATTCACAGACCACACTGGTGCTGAGTTTAAAACAGCCAAGAAGTGTATTTAAGTATCAGCTCTTCTTCCCCCCTTTTTATTGAATGTATCGGGGTGGCATTGGTTGCCAAAGTTATACAGGTTTCGGGTGCACAGTTCTATAACACATCATCTGCACGCTGTACTTGTATTCGCCACCCCATGTCAAGTCTCCATTGTCCGTCACCATTTAGCCCCCCATGCCGTCCTCCACATGCTCCCCACCCCCAGCAATCACCACACTGTCATCATGTCCATGAGTTTTTTCTTTTTTTTTTTCTTTTTTGTTCAATCCCCAGCCCGACTTTTAACTGTCAGCTCCTATGGGTGCTCCTCTCACAAGAAAGACAGCCAGACCTTGAGCACCAGCTCTCCATGGTGTGTGCATGAGTGCAGAGGGAAGTCTCTTTTAAGTCTCTTTGGGGAGGTGGGGATGAAAGCATCTTTCAGAGCTCAGAGGCAGATGCAGCAAGTTGATCACAGAGATCGGTCCTGAGGTTTGCCCCCCAATACTCATTCATAGGGTTCTCCACGCTTTGCTCTTCGAAGAGCTCCCTTAAACAGAAGCAGCTGTAGAGAGCCAGACCCTAAGACACTCAGACATTTACCCTTTTCCTTTCAGTTTCAAAGCAAGGCCAAAGCCGACCGTTTATTCCCCATACTTTTTTCTCCTCATCTTTCTATAAAGCTCAAACTTTATCACCCTTTCAATTTTAATGGCCCTATAATTTGTAAAATACTTTAAAAATCAACTCAATTTGAATTATTTAAATACTTGTATTTTTAAAATACATATATAGTCATAATAGTAATAATGTACCCATATCTAAGGGGATTTTTATGTATACAATGGTAAAGTTCGTCCTAAGGACTTTAGGGCATGGCCAATACCTCTTGCATCAGACGGCCAGGATTTTAATTCTGCCTCTACTGTTTTCTACCTGACTTCCACTTTTCTACTAACAGACTTCTGTTTTGTCAAGTTATTGTGAGGATTAAATGCATTACTACAAGTAAGGTTCTTAAAACATTGCAACATGTGCTTAATAAGTGTTATTTAGTATTAATATTATTTATCTCTTTTTCACTCTTCTTTCACCATCCCTTCTACAATTCAGAAGTGTTTCTGAGGTGCCCCACTGGGTACTCTCAAAAAAATTAGATTGGCAAAGGAACCTGCTTGGTCGCTTTTCATCTTTAGGTCTCGAATGCCGTATCCCTTCCTGGGAACAGAAGCTGCCTGGACCTCCCGGGCCCACCATGCCAAACCCGCCTCAGCCCGCTCTCACCAGAGCACTTTGGTAAATTTCACTTCTAGCACATACAAAAGTCTGTACTTGTTTCACTCACTTATTTGTTAAGTGTTTATACTTTATTTTTATCTAAACAGACAAATGCACATATACATATGTGCACGGGTGGATGGAAAAATAACAATAATTAATACATAATAATACAAGAATGAACTGTGTCTTGTGTGCTCACAACTGCAAATCTACTTTTCCCGCCCCATAAAATGAGTTCAAAGAGTTTGCCAGTCTTTAGCCCCAGTGCCTCTCACAGGTGGTAGCTATAATGGTTAATAAGTGCCTGCTGTATGAATGAATGAATGAATGAATGAATGCTATTATGTTGCAGACAAGCAAACTGGAGCCCAAGAGGTAAAGTACTTTCCCCAAGGTCACTAGATGCTCAGGAGCATGAGGAGGAAGACTAGTGTTAGTTCTATTGTATCTCACCACTTCTGCAATAGACTGGAATGTGGCGCAAAACGTGTGATTGCAGGCAGACCCTGGGGCGTGCTCAGCCCCTTTGCAGGAGTCTGTGAGGGTCTGAATTATTTTCCTCCTCATGCAAATAACGCTGTTAGGCCTTTCGCTCTGTTGACACTTACACTGGTGGTACAAAGGCAATGGCAGGTAAAAATCCTGGCCCCTTAGCAAAAAATCAAGGCAGAAGCATCAGACCTTCTTATAGGCATTGTGTTCTTCATTGCCACAGGTCCCAGCTAGAAAGATAACAAAGCTGGTCCACTTCAGAATGCCCTTTAATGACACAGTAAAAATTCTTAATGGTATTAAATCTCAACCCTCAGATACAGGCCTTTGTAATATCCTGTGTGCCAAAGGGACGTCCACATAAAACAAACGCATGTGCTGCAACACCAAGTATGAAGGGAAAACACGTATGTGATTAAGTTGTGAGCTCAACTAGCCACTTTTTTCTTGGCACACACTTCTTGCTTGAAAGAAAAAATTCCAGACAAACCATAGTTATTCAGAGTTGGGCATTTGGCAGACATTTTCTCAAAAATGAGCAAAGTGAGCCTGTCACTTAAAGAAAAACAACTGAGATTATTTATTGCCAATGATAAAATGTGAGCCTCTGAGCAAAAATCAAAACATATTTTAAAAAAGTCTCTCTTCTATCATGAGCTTGACAGCTTCCCAATACTCAAAGACTTTTCTGATAGGGTCAGTAAGAATATTAATTAACACGGCTTTTTGATATTGTGTTAAGAAATGCATTAACTTTTAGATTATCTGATTAACTCAGCAAGCCAGTATTTCCCAAATGGTCAATGCTTGCTGTTATGCAATCACGCATGGTAAAGGATCCATGGACTGGGCAAGATAGACCAATGATTTTGTATATAACAGACTATGAGAAGTTCGCTAGTGTGGTTTCAGATTCCATATTGCAATTAATGTTTAAGAAACTATTACTACCTCTCAAGTCTGGCTGTAGTAACAAAAAGAATATTGATTGTTACCTACAGAGCCTATTAGAATACTTCTCTTTTTTTTCTGCTACATACCTGTGCGAGGCCAAATGGTCTTCATATACTTCAACCAAAACAACCTATTCCAATAGATTGAATGCAAAAGCAGATATGAGAATCCAGTGGACTTAGGTTAAATCAGACATTAAAGAGATTTCCAAAATGTGTAATAATGACACTTATTGTTTTTCGTTTTTTTGGAAGCTATGGTTATTTTTCATGAGTACCTTTTTATAAAGGGTTGTTACTTCATATTAATTAATAAGTATTATGACAAATATTGATAGTAAAACACACATAATAATACATTTCTGAGGACTCTCAGTTATTTTGAAGTGCATAAAAGGGGGCCATGACACCAACATCTTTAGTACTGCTAAATTTGAACGTACCACGTGATATTCAAACCCATAAAGACTTGTAGAAATATAAGGTCTCCCAGATGGTGAGTTCCAAGGTCACAAAGCTCATGACATCTTGTGATTTGTGATATAGCTCCACACACCATTTTAGTACCACTTTAGAATTAATTATATGATCTATAAAATTTAAAGATTAGTAAACACATCCCTGTAAAGGATCAGAATATTAGTAGAAACAATCTTTGGGACTAAAAATAACGAGGTCATGCTAAATACACATTTCCAGTTCTCTGCAGCTCTGCTACATCTCTCTTCACTCCAGGATCCAGGCTGACGCAGCAGCCGGCATGCGCATACTGGTTGCATTGGCCCAGGAGGGGGTGTGCTGAATTGTCCATCATGAGGGACCTTATATTTCATTAGCCAAAGCATATCTCATGGCCTAACTTGAAAGGGGCCAGGGAGCTGCCATCCTACCATGAAACTGTGGTCCATGAAGCAGGAAGGTCAGGATTCGGGATTTGTGGGAGGCAGTATGCATCAGCAGTTCTGATGACGGTCAAAATATGATGCTCCATTCACAACATAAACCCCCATTCATAAAAGTTAGAGACCTGCTTCTTAATTTATTCATACATAATTTTTCACAGTTAAATTATTTCTATTTTGTGTTCTTTTTATTTGACATTTTTCATGCCTCCATAGTTCTCTTACTTGTAATTTTAATGGCAATGTTAAATTTCACTTAATTGATAAATTACTATAATTTTTAACACTTTTTAATTGTTGGTTATTTGAGTGGTAGCTAGTCTTTCACTATTACAGATGGCATAGAAATGCACGTCATTATAAAAACAAAAAACATTTCTTAGAGTCAGGAAGTAGGATGCAGCTTTGTGAGAACATGTGTTACATAATGCCCCCCCGCCCCCAGTCCCATTTCATAAACTTTTATCGACAAGATCTGGCTCTATTCATTTCTGTATCCCCAGAGCTTAACAAAATATCTGGAATTTGGTGGGCGCTCAATATATGTCCACGGAATGAATGACTTTGCCAGATTGCTTTCCAGAATTATTACAGCGATTTACAATGCCACTGGTACAGAATTATATTATTCTAACAGATTCTTTAATCTTTGAACAGTGCTTTTTCTTCATTTATTTAAGGATTAGTAAGGTTAAAAGAATGCCAAAGTTTTTCTTTAACTATTTGTATTTTCTCTCACATGTACTCTACTTAGTAAAATGAATTCGGCAGTTCCTTTTAGGAATTTATATACTGTCCTCATATATTATGGTTTTCAAAGGTTCGGGTGATCAATTATGAGTTCACTGAAAGAATAAAGTAGGAATACGTGGAGGTGGAGCCAGTGGGCTCACCTCCAAAGATAAAGCATGGCATGTTATTATTATTATTAGCAAAAGATACTATTTATCAAACACATTTTGTAAATATTTTCTCTCTAGTCCTCACATCATTGAAAGATAGATACTATTATAGCTCTATTTTTAGATGTGGGAACTGAGAGTCAGAAAAGTTGCAACTGCCCAAGACCACACAGGGAGAAGCAAGTCAGGTTTTGAGTTCCTGTCTGTCTGAACTTGGAGTCCAAGCGCTCTACTTCCTGCTGCCTCACGGTCGGGGGGGGGGAGGGGGGGGAGGGGTGCTCACTAACTAGCCCCAACAGAGCCAGGAGGGCCCAGGGGGCTGGCCAACATGAACCCAGCCTCTGTGGGTTAGGTGTTTGCAAATAGAATCACTTAAAGTGATGCTGTTGTGATATAAATGAGGACATCTGCCCCTGGGGTCATGTAGCACAGGATCTAGCCCCCAAGAGCACAGCTGTGTGGGCAGAGTCCAGTCACTTAGGTGCCATTTAGAAGCCGGATGCTCAGTGGGCGTACAGGGACACAGACCAGGAAGCAAGGCCATGGCTCAGCCTGGTGGGCAGCCTGGGCTCACACTGTGCCTTAGACTTAGGCAGCAGATGCGTTCCAGATACCGCCTTCCACTGATGACAACTGACTACCCAGCCCACTGACAGAGACCTGTTCCTGAGCTCTCCAACCGGCAGCCTCTAGCCACAAAGGGCCATTTGTACTTAAATTCGTTACAACGGAATACAATTAAAGCATCACACCAGCTACATCACAAGGGCTAGTAGCTGCACGCTGGCGGCTACTGTATTGGACATCCCAGATATGGAGCATGTCGTCATTGTTACAGAGTGGGGGTCTCCAAAAATCCCCAGAGCCTGCGGGTTGGGGGATGGGGAAAAGGAAACAGCTTTCAGGATGCCTTCACATGCCTGTGGCTAGTGGCTAGTGTCTTTGTTACACAAATGGCTTTGATGCTTCCAAGGCCCCAAGAAGAGGGGAGGGGGTTTGGGACCAGGGAATGGTACAGAGAACACACAGAGCCTGCACAAGGTGATGTGAATGCTCAGGACTGGTTACCACACCCAGTGCATCAGAGAACACAGTCAGGAGTTTAAAAATAAGTGGCAGACATTTTTAGGGGTTCTCCATGCGGTTTTGAGAAGGGAAAATACCATGAGGCTTTGAAAGGGCAAAGGGAGAACCATGCATGATCCAGTGCAACACGGCACATGTTTTCCTGGACTGTTATACGGAGGCTGATGACATCATACCCCAGATCCTGAAGGAGACAGCTGACAGATAAGGGGTGGGGAACTTCTGGGCATGTTTTTGGCTTCTAGCCTTTTGGGGAGCGAGGGAAGTGCTGGGTCCTGTGGGAGATCAGGGCTCTGAGCTGAAGTGCTCACTGCCCTCCCCAGGTTGGAATACTGTAAATAAAGACCTGTTTTCCTCAACACTAGTTGTTCTGTTTTACACCAAGGTGCCATGGGAAAGGACCCCCTTTCGCTCTGTAACATCATCACATGAAGTCCTACTGGACAGTGTGGCCAGAGCCCTGCCCTTTGGGGTGGGCTTGCAGCTGCAGCAGGGTCACCTGGGAGCTCCTGAGCAACGCAGAACCTCAGGCCCCACCCCAGCTCTACTGCGCGGGCAGCGTCAGAATACAAGGCCGCCAGGTGACGTGTGACTCCATTCTGGCTCCGCACCACCTGTCCGGACCCCAGTCGGAAGCTGTGCTCCGTCTGCTGCGCACCTGTGCTACCTGAGGGAAGTGGGATTGAGGAAAAGAAAAAAAGGAACCTTTAATTTGTCATCCGCACAGCAAACAGTCTCCCAGTCTATTGCTTTTCCTTTTATTTTCGTATTGTTCATTTTTTATGAACATATTTTTGGATCCCATTAATATTTAAAAGACTGTGATGGTAGAAGCCTGCTTTGGCTCTTATTTGGCAACAGCCTTCTGCCCCCGCACCCGCCGCTCTCCTCCTGCTTGGGCTCTGTAGCCAACAGCCCGGCGTGTCCCTCCCCTGAAGGGGTGATTTCACGGGCTCAGAGCCCTGCAGTTTTAGTTCCAGCAGCGTGACAGAGAGGTGAGTGGGAAGGCTGCTCCCCCGCCGTCCTGCGGAGGAACCCTCTACCAGGCCGCGAGCGCGACGTCTATGTATTTCCAGGCAGTGATAGGGGCCCATATTGCAAGGCCTCATAAATATTTAACAACAAGCACTTTGTAAAGAAGAGTGTTATTAAGCGGGGTGCTGTCGGCTTCAAAGGCACCCATATATCAGGAGCTGCTCGTGCTGTGTGGACACAGCCCCCTTGCAGTAGCCCCAGGCAAATGAGCTCCTCGTCTTTTAGGGGGGGTTGGGAAAGCATTTAAAGGAATCTGCAAAAATTCCTGCCCCTCGAAGGAAGCAAGCTGGTTCCTCCAAGAGAGGGTTGCTTTCTGACAAATCACATATCTGAGAGAAAAAGCAGTGATCAGAAAAGAAAAAATATGTGTGTAACACACACACACACACACAGAATGTTCACAGAAAGGCCTGCCCACCCAATTTTTAGCAAGGCCTCTTTCATTCAGGTGCAACCAGATGAATCTTTCATCCCCACCGAAGCCAGGCCCAGCCCAATTATTTCAGCAATTCAAGCTGTAATGATACTGGTTCAGTGTGCTTGACTCTGTGGATTGGATACACCACATTGCAATTCAAATTGCCCCAAACACCACAGTAAGCATGAGGTGATCACATTTCTTCCCACGTGTAAATGGCTCTCCACAGGGGACTCGTTCTGGGAGTAAAGGGGCTAGCACAGCATTGCCCTGGCAACTTCATTTTCCCCAGATGATCATCACTGGAGGTAAATGCTTGGAAGATTAAAGTCTCCAATCCAGGAAGCAAACTCCTGTTAGGCTTAGAAAACATCCTCCATAGGCCATCCTAGTACAACCAATAAATCACAGAGGATTCGAAACTAAAAAGGGTGTGTGTGTGTGTGTGTGTGTGTGTGTGTGTGTGTGTGTGGTGCTTATTGCCTTTTTCCCCCCAAGATAATCTTGTGAAGGGGTCTGGAAAGCCGAGCGGCCTAGCTCAGGTGACCCACAGAAGCCAGGGAAAGAACACTTGTGCTCCTACCATAAAACGAGCTGCCTCCCAAGGTCGGCCAGAGCAGGACTTGACTTCTGAACCCTCTCCTGTGTTCCATATGAATAAGAGAAGTTTCTGGGGCACGCACTTTTCACACACAGAAACAGAGTCTTAGGACTATGTATTTGAAGGGGAGCCCCTTAGGGATCCATCTGCCTTTCTGCGGGTGCTTCTGCATTTTAGCCAGTATATTGCCCAGCTCGTGGCCAGTAGCCATGAGTTTGCTAACAGTAAGAGCGCTGCACCTGCTAACTGAACCACGCACTAATTAGCCACCACAAACCTACCTCAGCCATTCCTGAGTAAGCAGTTCCCAACGTGTAAGCTTTGTTTCGAGTTATAATCAAAAAGTCCAAGTTAAGTTAATTGTTTGGGACCTGGAATAAACTTCCCCATGGAAACAAGGTTATGAATAGTGTTCTAGCCTAGCCCACAACTATTTCTCTAACCTGTAATGGTTTCAGTATTTTGCTGTGGCTACAAACAATAACTGCTCAATACCAGTGATTAAACCAAAGAGCAGAACAATAAAATAATTTTTTTACATGGAAGTTCATTCTTGAGAAAAAGAAGATTAACTGGAGAAAGATAAGGAGGTGAATGGAGGCTGTTTGGGGCTTGAAGGAGGCCTTCGCGTTTCCTCAAGGGCTGTCAGCCTGGATGACACAGGCTCCTTAACATTTCTCATTTCACCTCAAAACGTACAACTCGCCTTTTGCTTGATCCAGGTATGTAGCTTACACTCCTTGTACTTATCCCCCATAATTAGAGTCAGGTTTTTTTTTTTTTTTTTATTCCTCACCAATTGAAAAAAGAGAGCAAGAGAAACTGGGAGGGGCAGGGGAGAAAATGGGAAGGAGAGAAACTGGGAAGAAAAAAAAATGAAGTATTTTCTTGAGGCAACTAAGCAAGAGTTAAAAGGGAAGAGAATAAATTGAGAGAGTAAAGAATATGTGTGAGTGAAAGATTGCTTCCTCAGGGTTGTCAAATGAATCTGTCAAAAGAAGAGGGAAAAGGGGAAAAGAGGGGATACAGAGAAGGGGGGGGAGAGAGGGGGGGAGAGTGGGGGGGAGGGAGAGGAGGAGAGAGAGAGAGAGAGCACAGGAGAAGAAAGCTGTTGTTTTAGGCAGTTCCTTTGCAGGTCCTTAGAGGGCGCTATCTTTGTTGCTGACTGGAGTGAAGGAGACAGGGGACAGCCTTGGGGGTCAATGGGGAGAAGTGAGGATAATAAACAACAGCCCCTTCTTACATAAGGTGTCTGACGTGCCCAGTGATAACTTCAAGACCTAAAGACATCTCTTGTGTTACTGGAGGTGACTTATCTACCTTGTGGCTTAGCGTTATTATTTTTCACATAACTCAAGTATCCCCAAGTCTTTTGGCCTCTCCAAAGCTCCCTTTCTTTTATTAGAAGGTCCGGTCTCCCTGGCTCTGTTCCTTTCTCCTTCTGCAACCTTCCCTCTGCTGCCTTTCTTCATCTTAACCTTGGACAGGGCTCTTTTTTCTCATTTCCCAAAGAACCACCACCTCTGATTGTTAAATTTAACAGACTTTGACTGATGATTTTGAGATAAGAAAGGGAAAGTTTAGGCCCAAACAGAAAATCAAATTCGATGTCAGATATTATTGTTTCCCAAAAAGCATCAGCTCTTCCCCTGGTGTTACCAAGCACAGCAGGTCTTTTCATGTGGAGCTTTGTTGAAAGACTCAACAGTTAGTGTTGAGAAAAACAGGTCTTTATTTACAATATTCCAGCCTTGTGGGGGGCTGGGAGCACTTCAGCTCAGAGCTCTGTTCTCCCACGGGACCCAGCACGTCCCTTGCTCCCTGAAAGGCTATAAACCAATACCATGCCCAGAAGTTCCCCATTTCTTATCTGTCAGCTGTCTCCTTCAGGATCTGGGGTAGGTTGTCATCAGCCTCCATATAATAGTGCAGGAAAGCATGTTCTGTGATGCACTGGATCATGGTGAAGTCCAGGAAATGCACAAGTCCTAAAAGAGTGTCCTCTTCGTATGTCCTGCGTTTCAAGAGTCCAGATAGAGTCTGGGTCTGCAAGACTGTGTCCTTGGTGGCTCCGAAGGCAGCTAGGATGGGCACGATCAAAGAGCAGCCTGCCTGCTTTCCTACTAGCCCAGGCCGCATGGCCGAGTCCTGACTCCAAACTGCAGAGCTGCTACTTCACTACAGGCAGCGTGGCTGAATCCCATTCCAGCTCACGGCTCCTTCCTCATGGCTACTCCTCCTCTTTCCCTTTTATACTCATTTTGCCCACATGGTCCTCTGCCATAGCAGACCAGCTCTCCTGCAAAGCTGTCCAGTTGCTACCTCATGGCTCTCTCCCCTTACACACCAGCCCTCCAGCCCTCCTAGCTGACTCCCGTCTACACCCTCTCAGACAGTATGGCTTCTCTCCTTCTATGGCTGCCTGCCCTTATTTTAAACGCTGACCCAGGGCACCATACATAGTTGTTATGAAAAGTATCTTAAGCCTATCATCCACCCTTTTGCCTTGGGCTGCAGCACAGCTATTATCTAGCTGCCAACTTGCCATGGATATGCAAAGTACCTTAAAAGCTGTATTCTCTCCTTTCCCATCTCCCAAGCCATGAGGTGTGAGGACTTAGGGGAAAGGAGATAGGACAAGAAGTCTCCCTCTGGCCCTACCTTTCAGTGCTGCCCTGTAGCCACCTGGCTGTCATTCTCCTCTCTCTCCAAGACACCCTCCCATTGCCTTACTCTCTAGGTTCCTGGGATGACAAAACCCCTTTCCTTCCAGGTACCTTACAGTCACTTTCAGGACAGGACAAATCTTTCCCATCACTCCCATCTGAGGTAAAGCAGGTGAATGTTACCCCCCAAGCTTTTTCTCCTTCCTCTACTCATGAGGAGAAAAAGGCCAAAAGCCATGGGAGAGAATTCTCAGAACCTCAGGTGTGAAGAGAACATGCTGTGCCCTCCAGGGACCGCTGCCCCATGGGGACCCTTTAGGAGCAAGTTCTTCTGAAGGCAGGAAAGAAGGGAAAGGGTGAAGAGGGCTGCATAATGAAGGGTTTATATTTTTCTAAAAAGAGCTTTGGAAGAAGGAAACTGAGAGGCTCCCAAGAGTCCCTGAGTTCTCGAGAGCCGTGGGCTCTGTTTCAACCTCTCACAAAGAAAGACTCAGGAGATTCAAACCCGGAACTCCAGTTCGGATGCTGCTGCTTTAAATGGGACACGGCTCCTGGACTGGGTCACCTGGGTCAAGCCTTCTGCTCTGTTATGCAGAGAGATTGAATCCTCTTTTGTCTCCATCCTTCACTGCAGGCTAGGCTTGGAGCCTAACCCAGAGGCCTAGTAATTGGCTTTCTTAAACAAAAGAGCCATCTTCCCTGAGAGAAAGCCTGCACGCCCTTCTAATGCACACCTATATCAAGTCATTTATTTTTTTAACTAGCAATCTTCTTCCCTTAGGTTATACTTATTACGTCTTTTTTTTTTAAATCCACAGAGTTTTCACATAATCCCCACCTGGCAAACCCCATCCCCCAAGCCTAACTCGCATCATTCAGGGAGTAACCATGTCATAGTAAAAATATTTTTATCACTATCCAAAGAAGTAAAAATAGAAAAATATTGCCACCTGGGAGGCTGGATCAAAGCCAGCTAATCATAATCTTTCCATTACTGACTGAAAGACCAAGGGGAGGGAAGGAGCAAGCAGAAAGCAGGGGGACCAAGACACATATCGGGGCCAGGCCAAGTGCCCTAGGAGCCAGACCACACCAGCGGTAGCCTGGAACACAAAAGGTCTTGGCCCTGCAGGCATCTCTGTGGGCACCTCTGCCCCACGCCCCCACCCCTACCTCCCCAGCCAGCCCTCTTCTCTCCAGCTTGAGCCTATGAACCATGATGTGCCCATTATTTTTCTGACTCAGTTCCCTAAACTTATAGTTACACTAGTCTGTCTTCTTAGTCCCCTTACTTCACAGTTTGGTGTGGCAGGGAGGGCGCATGACTTGAGGTGGGGAGTTTACCTTGAACTTCCTTAGCCCTCCAAGCATTGTCATGGTAACTGAGGAGAAAGGTACCATATCTTTTTTTTTTTTTTCGAACACTTGCTTTAGCAACCCATTTGTGAAGACGAAAAAGGAGCAGAGTACAGATTTTGTTTTGGTGTTATTTTAGTAGTAAATCCTAAATATAAAGGGATTATTCAGCAAGTAGATTTACAATAATTTTGAAAAGAATGACTCTATTGTAAAGCAAGACATAATTAAATGCTTATGCTTAAGTTTCTCTTCCCAGTTTTAGTTAGCCGTGGACAACCACAGTCCAAAACTATTATATGCAAAATTCCTGCAGTAAACAATTTATAAGTTTTAAATTGTGCACCATTTGGAGCAGCGTGATGAAATCTCACACCATTTCGCTTCACCTCACCTGGAACGGGAATCATCCCCCTGTCCAGCTTATTCACGCTGACCAAATCCCTGCCTGTCAGTCATTCAGTAGCTCTCTGGGTTAGGAGGTCAATTGTTATTGCATTGTAATGCCTGTGTTTAGGTAACCCTTATTCTATTTAATAATGGCTCCAAAGCCATTCATATAACTTTGACTGCAGCGTATTCCTATCATCATTCTATTTTATTATTATGAATTATTATGTATTATCTCTTACTGTGCTTAATTTATAAATTAAACGTTATGGTACATACAAGAAAAAACATAGTGAAACCACTATCTGTGGTTTCAGAGATCTACTGGGGGTCTTAGAATGTATGCCCTGAAGGTAATGGGGAACGGCTGTAGTGCAGCTAAGTATTTAATGTGAAATGGACTGATTTGACCTGGCTTACAATAATACAAAGAGTTGCAATATAAAAGCAATTTTACCTTTTTTTTTTATAATATCAAGTCATTTTAAGTATTTTTCATAAAGTAACAGGACATAAAAATTTAAGCTTTATAAGAGGTGTAGATAGAAAATTTCAAAGTGAGTGGTCAGAGCAATGTGGATCACCAAATGAAGTGAATGAAAACTCACGGCACAGCTCTGAACATTTCACCTGGTCTCAAGACATAAAAGGGTCAAGGGAGGAAATTGATGGGTTTTTCTTTGGAAAAAGCTGTCACCATGTTACAGAGTGAACCTGGCTACAGGTACCTTTAGTTCCATCTGGGGTCGCCAAAACTGTTACAGAGAGAATGGGGGTTCCTTCACGTGGCGCCCTGGTGCAAAACCCAACAACTAGTGTTGAGGAAAACAGGTCTTTATTTGCAATATTCCAACCTGGAGAGGACAGTGAGCACCTCAGCTCAGAGCCCTGTTCTCCCACGGGACCCAGCACTTCCCTTGGTCCCCAAGAGGCTAGAAGCCAAAGCCATGCCCAGAAGTTCCCCATCCCTTATCTGTCAGCTCTGTCCTTCAGGATCTGGGGCACGATGTCATCAGCCTCCGTATAACAGTCCAGGAAAACATGTGCTTTGCCCTTTCAAAGACACATGGTATTCTCCCTTTCAAAGCAGCATGGAGTTCTCTCCTTCCTGCAAACTGTGTGGATCTCTTCTCTTCCTCTAAAAAATAGCTGCCACCTAGTTTTAAATCCCAGACTGTATCCTGTGGTGCAGTGGGTGTGATAACCAGTTCTGACCATTCACAGAACCTTACACAGGCTCTGTGTGCTCTTTCCTCACTATTACATAGTCAAATTTCCTCCCATCTACTTGGGGCCTTGGAAGAACCAAAGCCATTTGCATAATTAAGACACTAGCTACTAGCCATAGTCATGCAAAAGCAGCTTAAAAGCTGTCCCCTTTTCCCCATCTCCTAACCCACAGGCTCTGGGGATTTTTGGAGACCCCCACTCTGTAACAACCACACTTCCAGATGCAAGCCCTGGAGGACTGGCAGTGGGGAAAAGCACGCTTCCTTCTTTTTCCAAGAATGCTGACTAGGTTTTTGGTGGTCAGTGTGTGAGGGACAGCAGACCTTGCCTGATTCACAGGAAAAAGGTAAATCAGATGGTGGCCGCACCCAATGCAGCCTGTACTTCTGCTTCCTATGTCAGAGGTAGGTCATGCCAGAGGAAGAGAGATGGGCCAGAGCCAGTTTAAATCCTCCTAAGAGAGTGAAGGGAGAATAATGATGAGGGTTCATGATGATTCCTATCACCCGGGCTGTTGCTGGTGGAAATGAGGTCCTTTCACAGAGTCACAAGAAAAGCATTTCTGGGGTCCCATGCATGAGAGGACGAGATGGACTGGTAAGATTTATTGGAATAGAAACAAAAGACTGCTTGTAGGTTCCTGGTGTCTCATCTCTGTCCATCCAACTGTGAAAGAAGTCCAGCCTTGTCTTCTTCAAGCCTAGAAGAAGGTCAAGGTCCAGAAATTCTGTGCCATAAGTTCAGTCCATGCCAAAGCTTAGTTCAATGCAACCTCTGTCCCATCTGGCTAGCTCAGTTTCTGTTCCTGGCTGCACTCTGGCCGGCACTGCATTGCTGCACCCAGGCTCATACCTGGAGCCTGTGCTTGGAGTTCACGTGGCTGCTGGGCCCATGTGGATGCCAGACCTGCATGGCTGCTTCAGAGAGAGAATGCACAAATGAACGGGTGAATGAATGTGTATTACCAAGCCAGAGGCCTTTGTTAGGCCCTGATTATATTGCCTTGGGCTTGGGAAGGACCAGGTACTCTTTCAAGTTAACCAATAAATTTCCCAATCCTTCATGAGTTTGTCCTGGGCTCTCCCCCTAACCAATCTATTTACTGGACCTTCCAGAGTTCTGTGTCCCTTATGCAATCTGATTCTATTCCCAGCCTAGGCTCTGCCCTCTGTGGTTGCCATCTTGGCTCCTATAGCGCATGCCTCATAGTAGAAACACCTTCCCCTGAACCATCTTGGCTTCTACTGTTAATGTGCCCTGCAGATTTTTATCTCTCCCCCTCCGTAGTCACAGCTAATAGCCAGGAACAAATCCTTCCTGCCCACTTCAGGGATTAGGTCCTGAGAGTGGAGAACACAGAGGTCCCCTGGGGAACCTATGAGTATGCAACTTCCTAGGGAAACAGGTTTGCTATCCAACTCAGCTCTCTAGTTTATTATTTTTAATGTCTGATTTCCCTTGTTCCCTTTATTTATAACTAACTTTTTGCCCACACTAACAGAACCTCTGGTATTATTCTCTTGATTAATTATACACCTTTTCCTCAGCTGGCAGGTCCCAGTCCTCACCATGGGCAGCATGGCACAGCTCTGATGACCATTTGTCCCTCCCCACACCCACTGCCCATCCCCATCAGAGGCTGTCGGCATGCTGGAGGTGGGGAGAGGAGAAGCCTACTGTCCTGCTGGCACAGGGTTGATTTGATGTTGAATCAAGTTCAGATTGTGATGAAAATCTTAGACTGCAGGTTTTAATTTCCTAACTTAGATCATATTTGTTACTTAAATAAAAGACGGGTTACTTTCTTAAATAATCTGATATTAAGCCAGCCAGCCTGAGTACACTCATAAGGATTGCTTACTGCCATGTTTATTCGGATTGGCAGGGTGCACACTTGTTTAATAGGGAACAAAGCAAGTCATGGGCCTTTCAGGGTTTCCATGCAGATACAGGCAGGGATTATAATATAAGGGGGACCCCCAAAAAACCAGAGTTTATTTATAAAAGATTGTCTATTTATCTTTACATGTTTAAACTTTAGTCACCTTCAAAGCACTCTCTGTTTGATATAATACACCAATCAAGACACTTTTTCCACCGCTCAGAACAAGTTTCTGTACTCGTCAATTTTGGTGCCTTTTAATGCTTTTGCTGTTTTTTGTTTCACCTCTTCCACATCAGCAAAACGTTGCCCTTTAAAGACTTTTTTCACACAGGGAAACAAAAAAAGTCTCTTGAGGTGAGATCAGGTGAATAGGGAGGGTGGGGTACAGGGATCATGCCATTTTTGATCAAAAACTGCTGAACACTCAGTGCAGTGTGGGCAGATGTGCTCATAAACCACTCACCATGAAATGGGCAAGTGCATTGAAAGAGTCTTCAAAAAAAAAATTCGCTGAAGCCGAATGCAGCCTCTCTCAACAATACCCGTTGGCACACTCATACAGATGGGTGCCTAGAACACTAACCTAACAGGGGAGGCCTGTACTACAAGGGGCCTGCCCTCTAGAAGATAATTACACTTTTTTGGAGTCCTTCACCCCCTTGAAAATAGAAAAAAAGGAAAACATTTAAGTATTGAATAAAAGGTGAGATCTCGGGTATTAAACTAACTTCCTGTAGCTGCTTCTACAAAATTACTTAAAACTGGTTTACATGCTCTTCAGTACATACTACTGGCCTCATCACTTTTGGCTGCAAATTCAAGGAAATGATCCAGTAAAGAATGTTCTAGAATCAGGAAGAAACAAAAGACAACTCAGAGATGGGACTAATTCAGAAGTCAATAATCATTTAAAACAGAGTTTTCAAACTACCAATTATGACCAATTAATTAGTTATGAAATCAATCTAGTGGGTTATGATCCAGTGAATTATTTTTAAATGAAATTGAATCAATGGAATAAAATAGATGAGAACAGAATAGAATATAAAATGTTAGAGTGCATCACCCATAGAAAGGTTAAATATTATTTTCTTCTTCTTCGGCAGCCGTCCGTCTCGAGAGATGATGGTGTAGCTTCTTAAGAGTCTATCTGCACCGCCGAGAATGGCTGTGCAGTCCGACTCGGGAGTGACACGGTATCTGTCTCCTCCCGTGTTGAATCGACATCTTGCGATGACGCTGGAGTGTCCTCTCCAGTGAAGCTGAAGCTACAGAGCCTGGGCAGGGTGATATGGAGGGTCTGCTGTTGCCCATGCAGCAGACCCCCCCTCTCTTCGCAGCTGAAGGGCCCAAGGGAAAGACGGAGTCAATACAGCTTGGCTTCAGGTGCGCCGCAGGAGTTGCCGGTGTTGACTACAACGTCAAACTGCCTTAGGGACTCCGGCTCCAGATTTTCTGTCGGGGTTTACTCCCTTAGCCTTTCCCATGAAGAGGTATGCCGCAAGGCAGCGGAGGTTTTTTGGAGTCAGAGTTTTCCTTCTCTGATGTGCCCTGACTGGAAGATCGAACCAGCGACACTTAGCTCGCAGGCCGACGCTCAATCCACTGAGCCAAACCAGCCAGGAAATATTATTTAATGATTATCTTATTTATATGTATGTGTGTGTACATTTATCCATGTGGGCTGGGTTAATGATGTAAAATATATTCCATACCACATGTCACAGACAAAAAGATGTTGGCAAGAGTCCAAAATACATCATATAAAAAACCCACAGAGAAAAAACAAGTCAGGACTCAAAGGTAGCATCAGGAATAAAATGCAGGGAGGAGAGAAGAAGAGTGCCACAGAGAGAGCAGGCGAATTCCAGATGCATCTTCCTTCAGCTGTCCCTTTTTAATTAGTTTATTTTCTGGAGTGGAAAGTAGTCCTCACACCCAGAGCTCCTTAAAGTCATCTTATTCCTTTCACCTTTGTCAACAGAAAAAGAAAGATAGGGCTAGGGAAGGAAAATGAGGAAGAAGAAGGAAAGAAAGAAAGAGAAAGAATGCATGAAAAAGTGAACAAGTTTGTGAAGACAGTTGGGAGACTTTCACCCCCACCCTGGCTTTTAAAACAAGCTCAGCCTACACAACCTGCAGCAGACCATGTGTGCCTATAAAAATCCACTTCGAACTAGAGGAATTTCAAGTTACAATCAATACACAAGGCACTTTGCAGTGTTGTCGTATGAGAAATATAAAAGGTTATGGTAGTGACAAAATTAGTGTCCTAATTAACCTTGTAAATCTGATCAAGGGGAATAGGACTACTGTATTTTACTGCACGTAGCATCTTCCCAGGGTGTGTTGACTGGAGAAGACACTATCACACAGTGGGGACTACGCTCAGGGCTGCCCCCTTGTGTTGACTTTATGCAGCAGCTTTCCCAGTGGTGCCCCCTGCAGTTATGAAATGCTCTGGCCCTGACTGCACCCCTTGAACTCCTGGACACCTATTGTAATGCTCCCTGCTGGCCAGGACCCCATCTGCAGCACTCTCTACAGCTCTGCTCTCTGTACAAAAAGCACTTGCAGGGAGTCCTGGGTCTCCTTTAGGTCTTGACCACTACAGGGGTCACTGCTTGGACTTCATTTGCTTTTGTCATGCACTTCTGGGCTGGTGGGGTCTCCTGACTGACAGGTAGCATGTATAGCCTCATATTTACACTACCCATAGGAAACCTGGTAGGTCTAGTTCAAAAAATCTCCTATTCTTAAAATACATGAGGGAGGATCCCCCCAATGGAGTTTATTTATTAAAAATTGTATATTCATTCTTACATGTTTAAACTCCAGTCACCTTCAAAGCACTCTCCAGTTTGATGCAATACACCTATTGAGACTTTTTTTCCACTGTTCAAAACAGTTTTTGAACTCATCAATTTTGTTGCCTTTTAGTGTTTTTACATTTTTTTATTTCACCTCTTTCACATCAGCAAAACGTTTCCCTTTGAAGACATTTTCATCCAGGGAAACAATAAAAAGTCACTCGAAGTGAAATCGGGTAATGAGGGAGGGTGGGAGCACGGGGGTCATGCCATTTTTGGCAAAAACTGTTCAGTACTCAGTGAGGTGTGGGCAGGTGTGCTCATAAATCACCCATCATGAAATAGGCAAACACAGTGAAAGAGTCGCAAAAAAAAAACTCAGTGAAGCCAAATGCAGCCTCTCACCACAACACCAGCTAGTACACTGAGACAGATGGGTTCCTAGAACATTCACCTAGTGGGGGAAGCCTGTGCTACAAGCAGCCTGCCCTCCAGAAGATAAATTTCAGTTTTCTGGGGACCCTCCCTTGTACTGACAGCAAAAGCCTCACTCTATCTCCCACTCTCCCATCACCCCCTTCACACACACACATACACACACACACACACAAACAAGATTATTCTTCAAGGGCCAGTAAAGCTATCAGGACATTGTCAGTGAAGATCTTCTGAACTCACCAGCCCTCATTGACCTTCCTCTCCTTTGTGCAGAGATTTGTCCATAGCACTGAGATTTTGCACTACCTAATTAAACTCTTACTAAATTCTGTCTTGTGCTGCTCACTGTAGTCTCATGTGTTAGTGTTAGTCTCGACTCTTAGTTAGACTGTGAACTTCTCAGTCTTTGATATCCTTTGCAGCACCCAGCACCCTGCAGCGTCTGAAAGTACAGGCCACATGCAGAGTTACTTAAGAAGCTGGTTCTTTAAGCATCATTCTCTTTATGTATGAAGTGATTTCTGGACCAATGGATCCCCTTTGGAGAACTAAGGAATGGTTGGATATGGTTTCTGAAGACAAGATACAAAAAATAAAAGTAACTATGTGTCAGGCAGAATATAGTACTTTATACGCATTATTTTTCTTAACACTGACCACAACCCTATTTGGTAGGCATTTTTAACTATAATTTATTGAAGAAGAAATGGAAAATCAGAGAGATTAATTTCTTCAAAATTGTACAGCTAACAAATGGCAGAGCCTGGAACTCAAGCCTTTGTTCTCTTTATAAAGATAGTGTCACTAATGTAAATTAATTCTGTTCTGAATTTCAAAAAATTCAGGTGCGTGGAAAAAATGCTTCACATCTTCCAGGTAGTCATTCCAATTCCCCTGAGACCTGAGGATATTTCTTCCCGGGGGCTATAAGCTAGTTATCCAGGAGCTAGTTAGCAGAGTGTCAGACTACAACTTATGGACTCACACTGGGAATTAGGCATTCATAAGAAAATTATCTGCCAACATAAATATGGAATTAAGACTGAAAAAAAATAAAGATGCAGTAAGTTATATGATGTCGGGAAAATAACAAAGAAAACAAGATACAGAAAGATCGGTGTTAACAAATGACAAATTAGCAAAGGTAAATCAGTGCAGAAATGCATGGAACCGATCAGGGTGTATGTACAGCTTTCTACAAACTTGATATTCTTTTAGAAAGGCTACTGTATCATTGATACGAAAAACAGAACTCAAGCCTTGCATGGTCAGAAGGCTCTGTACTCCTAAACCCAGGTGAAATTATAAAAACAATGATAAAAGTTCACTAAACACTTATTATATAAATGCCATGTTAAGTTTTTTAATACATACATATTACTTAAGCTAATAAAAATTTGGTTTGGTCAACTGTTTTGGCAAATATTTTTTGACCTTTTAATCTGCACTGGGTACTTTTCTAGCCAAAGGGGTACAATAGTGAGCAAAAGGGACAAAACTCTCTTTCTTTTGCATTCTGGGAAATATTATTATTCCTATATTACAGATGAGTAAACCAAGGTTTACACAGGTCAAGTTAGTTGTCCAAATTCCAAAGCTACTCAGTAGCAGAGGTTCGGGTTGGAACCCAGATGTGTGTGACTATGAAGCCCGAATGGAACCCTGCCCTCTACTGCCCCGCTGTCCGCAGAGCGCACTGTCAGGCCTGCTGGTAGAAAGGTCCTGCTCCTAGGTACCTCAGTTGTGGAGCATTATACACGTGGTCTTCAGGGTCTGTTCTGGCTCTCAGTCATATTGTCAGTGACTACTTTCTAAAATTTTCATAGGTATAAGATTTATTTTGCCCACCTAAATTAAAAATTCCTAGAAGTTTGGGTAAGATAATATATTCTGTAGTGTTTCCCAGAAGGCTCGGTGCATTTTGCAAGGCTTTAAGCATGTTTTAATCTTTTAGGGCAGCATCTCAGCACCATGGGGAATTAAGGAAATATATATATAATATTGCCACTGCCATCCAGTCTTTTAACTTAGTGGATACCATCACTAAAAATTGACTGATGAAATTTTGGTTTCAACAAATCTCATTTTTTAGAACTCATAAAGACTGAATAAGATTTACAAATATTAGAAGCAGACCTGCCTTTTTAAAAAGGCAGAAAGAGCAGGAGTCAAAAAGTTAGAGATTAGTAACCACACCTAAGTTGCCTATGACAAAGACTCTCAAAACAAATCACAAGAGAATTAATGGGAGAAAGATCATTAGATGCTGAGTAATAACCAATGTGGCTTTAAAAGGGATACATTCTGTCCAACCAAACCATTTTACTTCCATCCCAAAGAAGAAGAGAGCCATGTAGAAATTTTGAAGCAGTTAACATATTATGGCTTGACTACAGCATGGTTGTTGATTCTTCCCTATATGATATGCTCATAAAAATGCTAATAAAATATAGCCTAAGTGGCTTGGCTACACAGTGGGTGCACTCAGAGGAAACCACAAAAGAGGATTTGGCTAAGAATTGATCTTGAGTCCTGAAGCCTTTCCAATTTCCATTGAAGACATGGGTGATAGGAGCAAGGATGGGTTTATTAAGTCAAGGCTGGGCCCAAAAGTGCAATGTAAGTTCTCTCTGTTGGTCAGGCCTAGAATTCCTTTCGGCTCAGACAGATTACTGAGGAAACAGTTGTAAATAAGAACAGGTTGGATTTTAATAGAGAAGGCACGGAGGAAAAACTGCTTCTGATCCCTCTCTCTTGACTTTACTCCTGGGAGCCAAGTATGGAAGACAACTCTTCTTGAAGCCAGTGGCTTTGATGTGATAGGATTATCTGGCTCTGGGTTGTGAGTTGGTCCACTGGGACCTCAGTTTTCTCATCTGCACAATGGGGTAACAGCTGGCCTGCTGCATGAGCATTATCTTCTGTGGCTTAGCTAGTTAATGACCATTTAGGGTTTTAAAAATGCAAAGTGTTGTGTGAACACTGAGTATTATTATGCTTCACATAAAGGGCAGAAATCTTGACTTGGAAAGAAAATGGGAGGAAATTTTACAGGAGACAGAATGAGAAGACACAGGAGAGAAGCAATTACCCAGTTTGGGGAGTACAGTTGCAAGGGCTTGCGCATCATCAAACATCTGTGGTATTTTCCACTCACCTTTGATCCTCTAGTCACCATGAGGGAGAAAACAGTCTGTTGCCTGTGAGTAAAGAATCAGAAAGCAATGAAGTGTGTGCTCTTGACAAGGTTGAGGAAATCTCTCAAACACCATACAGTGTAGGATGTTCTAAATGAAGAAATTGCTTAATCTACCTGGGGGACTGTAGTTACTGTGCAAACTAACATAAACAAGACTCCAAAATACAGCTACTAAAGATTCTTCGGACACACTGCTTCAAATTGACTAGCCTCTTGGGCTGCCCTTGAAACTCGATTTGTTGATACTCTGTTCATCCCAAATTAATGGAGTCACCTGTTCAACAGCTAAAGCTGCCCTTTTGGGTTGGCCTCTAGAGTCCTTCCTGAGATATACTGAAGGCCATAAAGACTAATTTTAGATGTTCTAGTACCATGAAGTGAGATTAATTAAATAAAAGGTATTGGTCTAGAGGAGGGGTAGGGGCCCTATGACTGAGTCTTCTCCTATTGGTGGAGCTTAGTTGATCCCCAAAAGGGTCAAAGAGATTGAGAGTGAGAGTTGTTTCTGAAGTCAAGGCCACAAACAGAATGAAATACTACTTTCCTTTCTGCTTCTAACCACCTGCCATCTGAAGAATTCCTCTAATAAATTAAAAGAGCCTTGTTAAATAGCTGATTCTATTATTAACCAGACATACATCTCTCCTGGGTTTCCTGGCAGATCAAGAGGACTCTCAGCCCCTTCGCAGGGTCCCAGGGCTGTTTAGCTCTGCTCATCAGCTTCTACCAGGGAAAGATAAGGGAGATGATGTTCTTAATTTGGCCAAGTGGCCCAAGAGCAGCCCGGTGACAACTGTGGAATCATGGGTGGAGTCTTAGTGCTCTCTCTCTCGGTTATGCAAGGGCATTGGTGCTGGCCATGAATGTGGAGTAAAGATGGCATAATATGAGCCTTAAATATCCTATTTGAAGATCCATTGGACTTCTTCCCTGATTGCCTAGTTCTGAAGACTTCAGAAGTACAGCAGTCCCTCTCTATATCGCGGTTCACTTATTGCGGCCTCACTGTATTTTGGGATTTAAAAAAATATTATATTTAATTATTTATCACAGATTTTCACTATATTGCAGGATTTTGCAGTACTGTATACATATGTTGTTAAAGTTTGTAGGTTTAAGGGTGTAGAATATGTTTAAGAACATAAGTAGTGTTTATAAAAGTGTGGAAAATGTTAATAAGGGAGTGGGAAAGGTTAATAAGGGACTGGGAATGGTTCATAAGTGTGTGGGAAGGGTTTATAAAGCCTTAAAATATATATAAATACTAAAATAGATGTAAGGTTCCTACTTCGTGGATTTTCACCTGTCACGGGGGGTGGGGGTGTGTGTGTGTGTCTAGAATGTAATACCCGCGATAAGTGAGGGAATGCTGTACAGAATTAACTTTCTGTCCTTGGAACTCAGTTGTCACTATGATAATGCAGTACAGATTAGCACATGCCCAGAACTCAGCAATAATCAGGAAAGACAAAAATGAGACAGGCAGGATTCTAGACCTTTTCTGAAACTCGACCTTTTCTAGGATAGTTTTATAAGTCATAGGTGTGAGTACTTTTGTTTAGAAATAAACATGTGTTTTCTTTTGTTGGTAGGAAAAGAAAGGGAAAAAAAAAAAAAACAGTCCAGATGTCAGGAGGCAGAAATAAATGTGGGAGGAAACATTATTCATATTAAGTCAGCAGCACTTCTTGGGAAGCCCCATCTCTTTTCAGTTCTAACTACTCAGCTAGCGGAGCCAAAAATTACAAATGTAGAAAGAAAAGGATCTTACCACTTGCAGTTTTGAGAATGTTGACATCCTCCACTAACCTGGGAGCTCCTCCAAAGCAGAGAGCATTTTAAAAATCTTTTCCTGAAGCCTCTAGTACGATGCCTAGTGTATAGAATGTCTTCAACACACCTCTGTGAATAAGCAAATGATTAAAGAGTAAATTATAAAGTGCCCAGAAATGTAGTACAGTTACCGATATTTGCTTAAAAATCCAAAGGATCATGTTCTAGTTTTAGAAATGCAACTTAACTGCACTTTTAACAAAATGTAATCTATGTTAGGTCCTTGAAAGCCCTCTCCTCTTCGGTAAATTCCCGCAGGCCCCCCGTGGCTGGTGAGAATGCCATGTGGAGCTAACAATGGCCGCTGGTCTCTCCCTTTACTCATGTCAACTGCTCAGGAAATCAAAGACCTGTGCAGCTGCCTAGGCCGTCCTGAGCATAATCCATGTTAGTTTAGGATTTAGACTTACAGGATTAGACTGATGATCATAAACCTTGCCCATTATGAAATCCTAAAATCATTATTAATTTTAAAAGGAGTATAAAACCTTGGGCAAAACTAACAACAAATGTATGCCAACTCTAAAACCAAGATGAAGCCTAAAGCCTGTCTAATTTGGAGAGCTCAGACTGGAGCGGATTACGGAGGAGGCAGAGGATTCGCCCTCCCCGGGGAGCTCACGTATGGGGAGGACCAGCTCACTGCTTCTGCTCTAAGCCAGGGTGCTGACAAGGATCACCCTGTGCTTCTCTAGTCTGCAGTTTGGACAAGAAAGAGTGAGAACACTAGAATCAACACTCCCAGGCTGAGGAGTATCCAGGCCTCTGTCATAAGTCCTCAGGGTCTTACAGTTGCTGCCTGCCTTCCATAGGTGTGAAGGACAAAAAAAAAGAAGAAGAAGAAAGCATTGGCATTCTGAGGAGTGGGCTCCTGATCAAGTAGAAAAACTTGCTTCCAACAAAATACAATGTGACTTGGCCCATGCAAACCCACAGTCCACTGCAGAACACTCAGAACAAGATGCAGAAATGAAGGGGAGGAGAGACCAGTCGCAACTAGGGGTGTGAGATTTACAGCCCAAGTTCAAAGTGACGATAATACCATGTTTTTACTTTTTAAATGGTTTTATCCTATTTTTCCAGCCCATAAAGAAAGCACCTTGGTGTCAACAGAGCCCCTTTGTCTTTGTAAGCTATTTTGAAGCAAAATATCAGTAAATTACTTCCCCAACCACCACACAACTAGATCATGCTGAGAAAATGGGCTTTGCAGCAATGCAGTAAATTGTTTCTGTCACAGAAGAAAATACAACCAGTAGAAATCGTTATGGATGAGTCATTATGAGAAAGGGCCAAAAAAATTAACCTTCATTCGTTTTCTTTGTCTTTGTGCAAGCAAGGGAGGGTGTTGTGTGTATCTGTATGTATTTATTTGAATTCACCTGCCGCATTGAAGTGTTTGCAGCTAGGAAGGGTTTCAGGGATGAGCAAGGCCAGCCCCTTCATTGACATGTGTGCAGGAGGGGAAAAAAAGAGAAAAGGCCAACTTTAGAATATAATTTTGCTGAGAAGGTGTTTGACATGATTGAAGGACAGGGATCTCTGGGATTGAAGAAGGAAGGAGAAAACACTTTTATTTTAAAACATTTATTTAGTGTGACAGACTGAATGTGTCACCCCCAAATTCATGTAATACAACCTAATGACTCATGGGACGGTATGTGGAGGTGGCAGCTTTAGGAGGTCATGCCATTAGGTCATGAATGAGGATAGTGTCCTTATAAAAGACCCGCAGAAAACCCCCTCCCTCCTTCCATCACAGGACAGCACAGAGTCTATGAACCAGGAAGCAGGTCCTCACCAGACACAGAATCTGCCTGCATTTGCTCCTAGACTTCCAGCCTCCAGCTTGTGAAAATTAATTTCTTTTGTCTATACGCCTCCTGGTCTGTGATATTCTGTTATTGCAGCCCAAATGCACTAAGACATTAAGGTATACGAAACAGTACCAGACACAGGAATCTCCTGACAATTCCATTTGGTAGGTCCTCTTATTATCCCCATTCACAGATAGAGAAGTTGAGGTTGAAAGAGTTTGGGTGCCTTACCTGAAGCCTTGCAGTGATGCCGTGGCTGGACTGGGGTTCGTATCAGAGCGCTCTGCTGGCAAGGCCATGTTTTGCAGCATGCTCTGTACCCCCTGGGCTGGAGAGGCTGCCATGTGAGGGTCGTCATGGACAAAAGCCAGCACTCTGGAGTCAGGGGCATGCCTAAAAGAATCAGAGGAAATTACTGTCATCCTCCAGGTTTGAACAAATAGTTTCATAATTGCCTTGGGGATCCTCAGCCAGCACGCTATTCACTGAGTCCTCCTTTCACAGGGAGCCTGGGCCCCATGGAGGTACTTCCCTCAGACCCTCTGAAATTACTTAGTTCCAGCCTCTCCTCCCTTTGTGCCCATATAAAACCCATTTCCAGTCACTTGATAATGATTCTTTCTGCCCTCTCTATGCAAACAATGATGCAGAAAAATGCTCCATTAGAGTGTTAAATGTGCCCTAAATTGATTTCATGTATGGAATCAGGGACAGGGTAACACTGTGTGACAATGGATTTGACACAAGTGCTGTCTGACTCGATGAACACAGCTGCAAGGAGCTGGTTCTCCGTGCCCGTGTTAATTGCCCAGTAGCCTCGGCCAACAGGCCTGCCTCCATCAAGCAGTGCCCTAGGTAGACAAGACAGGACTCAGAGGGTCACCTTAGTCCCTGTCAGGGACCATAGCATCTCCAACCTAGTGGCAAGTCGAATCAATTTACAGGTGACATGAGTCTGAGGGCTCTGTCCTGCTGTGTGGATCTATGGTACGAAGCTACCTCTGAAGTCAGCCAGGCTCAAGAGACACCTGAGGCAGGTGCTGGTCAGCACAGGCTGCCTGCGGAGGGCCAGTGAGACAAGAAGGGCATGAAGAGCATACGAGTGGGGAGGTGATGAGGGCACAGGTAAAGCCGTGGTGACTGCTCCCCAACCGCAGCCACATCTGGACTCCAGCGGGTGGATCTTCTGTCTAAAAGCCAAAGGCAACAAGGGCATGCATGTTGTGTCTAGTTCATGAAGAATGGCCACAGATACGGTCACATTTTCTCATCAGCCGTGCAAGGTAGAGATTCTTTTCAGCATAGAGTGAGAGCTGGATGACTAATTCTCACCTTGGGTGACATAGTGCCCTGAGAAGCTTTCAATAAACGACTAGTACCCAAAACCCTCCTCCCCACACCCAACCCAGATCCCTTTCTAATTGGTCTGAGATGAGACTCAGGTGCCAATAGTTGTTTTGTATGTATATGACAATAAAACTATTAATAAATACTGAAATTTGAATTTTATATAATTTTCATGTGTCACATGTATTTTCTTTTGATTGTGTCCACCATTTAAAAATGTAGACACATTCTAAGCTAGTTAGTATTAAGAGTGACAGAAGGCTGGATTTGGCCCCCGGGCCATAGTTGGCTAACCTTGCTTGAAAACAACTGATGTCTAAGTTCAATTTGCCAAAATCTCTTCCCTCCCGCATTCCACCTCCCTCACATGCCCTGCACTCCACTTTGTTTTAAATCTCTTTTATAGCCTCCCTGTAGGAAGACCTATCCCAAGTATCTAACACACTGATGCTGCTACCTTTCCCTTCCTTCCTTTCCCGTTTCTTAGGTTTCGCCTCCCAGCTAATTCTGATTTTTTTTGACAAGTAAAAATGTAGATATTCAAAGTGCACAACGTGATGTTGTAATATAATATACACTATGAAATGATTACGGCAATCAAGCTAATTAACATCTCTAGCAGCTCACATAGTTTTCTTTTTCTTTTTCTCTGTGTAGTAAGAACGCTTCTAGCCACTTAGAAAATTTTGAATCACACTATAGTCACGATGCTGTATATTAGGTCTCTGGAACTTATTCATCTTATAACTGAAAGGTTGTACCCTTCAATCAATATCTGCCCTTTCGCCCACCCCTCAGCCTCCAGGTGCCAGTATATTTTCAAAGGCCCCCCAAGCGATTCTAACCTATAACCAGGTTGAGAGCCATTGAATTAGACAAATATTTGTAGGTGGATTGATTGAAACAAAATGTGTTAGAACTAGAGAGGGGCCTGAAATTGAAATAAATAAATTTAGGAGACAGGAGAGCAAAGACTAAAAACACGAGAACCTTTGAATTGGATCCAGTCTGGCAGACAAAGACTGAGGACCAGAGGTAAAGCCCTAATGCCCAGTGCAAGGTGAGCACATCACATATTCTTACTAGTGGGATGCTTCCTCGAGTGACATGCCCACACTCCAGGGTCACGTGTCTTGTCCTGTCCATGTGATTTAGAAGCCAAAGAAGAGAGATGTCCCCACAGATGGAGGATATTCTCAGTCCACAGAGAGCACAGAAGAGGCCTGAGGAAAAATCCATTCCGTGTCTTTGCTTTGTACACCACAGATTTACTAACAAAAATTTTTAGAGCCATCTTCCTCTCCTAGGGGACCAACTGAGCAGCACACGGCCACCTCTAATGAACTATGAATTGCACTGAAATACTAATCTTCAGGCAAGGAACATACTCTTTGCAGCCTGAGCTTGGGAGAATTCCTACATAATCTGATGGATTAGCAGTATAATAATAATAATAATAATAATAATAATAATAATATAATAATAAATCAATAATATCTATCATTTGTTGAGCATCTCTCTGTGTCTGACTGAAATTCTCGCCTTTGTGCAAATGAGGAACATGGCCTCCGAGAAAATGAATGTCATGTCATGCCTGGTGTCACAAGCATGACAGACCACAGACCCAGATGGGATCTAGGCATGCCTGGTTCAAGCTCCTGAGGCTTATGGGTACAGAGGTGCCACACAAACTGCAGGTTTGCTATCTGCCACTTGGAGCAGCCAATAATAATAATAATAATAATACTCTTTACTGAGCAAATCTTTAAGCCTGGTGCTCTATTTAGCCATTTTAAAATATATTCTTTCATTTAATGCTCACAAAACCCTGAGAGGCAAAGTTTTGACCTCACTTTGCACATGAATCATCACAGGCTCACAGGCGATGTAAGTGAGCCCACAGCCAGTGAGGAGCAAGGGCACTAAGGAACCATTTGCTGTTGGGCTCCGACACTTGTGTTCCTTACCCCGTGCCCTGCTGTGCACAGGCGAGTCCAGGAGCTGTCTCTTCACCACTCAAGGCTATCCTGCTTGGCATCCCCTTCTCTCAGAGAGGGAGTGGATTCTGTCCTCCAAGCTGCTGAGGTCCACGAGAAATCCCCGGGTCTGGAGGAAAGAAGAAGCCCCTGTCCTACCTTCCCCGTCAGGGCTGTCCTAGCGCCATGGTTCTCTGGGCATGAGACCCCAGCTGGCAGTGTGCCCAGAGACAGGATAACAGGCTGTGTGTCAGGGGCAGGGCTCAGAGGAGGGCTGCCACAGTCAAGCTGACCGGGGCTCAAGTCCAGACGGTATCGTGTAAACCAGGCGAGTCATGCTGCCTCAGTTTCTTTCCCTGTAAAAACCAGTGATTGAAACTGCAACTTCTCAGGGGTGTCAAAAGGATTATAAGAAATAATGTATGCAAACACATGAAGTGCTTAGCCTAGTGCCTGATTGCTTGATTAATGGAAGCTATTATAACTCTTAATGGCTGAGGGAACTAGGGCACTAACCCCATATTTTACCTCTATTTTCAGGACTGGAGAAAGCGCCATCCCAGTTTTCCCATCAATAATTGTCAATTCCATTCCCTAGGGAGAGCCCAAGTGTACCTGAGCTTAAACAATGCTGAAGCACAGAAGTTGGTCCGCAGATGACCTAAGGCAGGCGGCCCAAGCGCACGCGGAGTGCCTCACTGCGCATGCCTCCACATGTGGTGCAGGCACACTGGCCTGCAGGAGGTCAGTGCCCGTGCCCCCAGGCTCCCTGTGGAGGTGGAGATCCTGCTACTCCCTCCATCCACCAGCACACACACGCGTGCACACGCATATGCGCACACATGCGTCTGTACATAGCCACATGCACATATGCACACAGTGAACCACACACATCCATACACAACCGTACGCACGCACGTGCCCGTGTGTGCTCAGACATACATAGACACACGTGCACACCATCACACCCATACTCATGTGCATACACAAACACGTGCACATGTGTGCGCACATAGGCCCACATGTCAAATGTGCACACACGTGCACACAGCCCCACACCGTGCACCCCACGGTAGTCAGTATTCTCTGCAGAGAGAAGCGTGTTTATCGGGCATGAGCCTCCCGGGGGTTGCGGAGGAGGCGGTCCGCTGAGGCGTCGGAGCCCCTTCGGTGGCAGCAGAAATCCGCTTCCCCTCCAGCCTTCTTTCTGACAGTCACCTTCTGTCAAGGAGCGATTATGCTCCTTTCTGTCAGGAACACTGAGTGATTGTGGCAAGAAAATTGCCTTCAGCGATAGGGATTTAAGAAACGCTTTTCCTGAAAATAGTGTTCAAATTAATTAACTTGGAGGAAAGGGTTGCTGGGCTTTTTTTTTTTTTATTTTTGGTCAGGATTTAATTTATTTTTTTCCCGAAGAGTTTTCTGTTGTGTGATAACTGGTGAGGGGAGATCACCTCCTGGCATCACCGAAGGCGGGGGCCGGGCCGAGGCTGGAGCTTTGAGACCCCCGGAGGGTCTGCGCTGGAAGCCGCGCGCAGGGCCCGGGCACCGCTCGGGCTGCGGGAGAAGAACGCGGCTCGCCCAGGAGGGCGGCGGAGGGCGGCGGTGAAGAAGAATCCACAGTCGCCATGGCAGATACCAGCCGCAGTGGGACGTGTGCAAGGACAGGCCCATGACAGCCTGGATCGCAGCCCTGTCTGACACTGATGGCTAATTTCACTTCCTTTCTCTAAGCAGCTGTTCCTTATTTATACAATGGGGTAATAATTGAGCTTGGTTCTGCCGCCCGGCGTGCTGGTTGTCATAAGGGTCAGGTGAGGCCTCTCGGAGGCAGCAGCATTTTGTGCTCAGCCCTGTGATTCCTAGGGAGGCTCAGGCAACAGGACACAGGTCAAAGGGCAGGGATCACGGGCTTTGCCATTAGGAAGATACGAAATCAAGGCCAGTGCCTCTGTCACTAGACGTATGACCTTGGGTCAGTGCGTTAACCTCTCTGAGCCTTTGTTTCCTCATTGCAAAATGGGGATAAAAATGAACATATCATAGCATCATTGTGAAAATACTACTACTAGGCACTCAAACACTATAGGCATTTAATACATATTTGAATGAACACAAAAAATTAAATGTTATACCTGCACTTAATAATTTCTCAGAACTCCTGCCATTTGCAACAACATGGATGGAACTAGAGAGAATTATGCTTAGTGAAATAAGCCAGGCAAAGAAGGAAAACTACCATATGATATCACCTAATGCAGGAAACTAAAGAACAACACAAACAAACGAACTAAATAGGACAAAGGGCAGAATAGCAGTCAATGGGGGGGGGGGGGAGAGAAGGGGGATAAGTAAGGGAAGGGTTTAGTCAAAGAACGTGTATAAATGACTGACTCATGGACATGGACAACGGGGAGGGATATGATTGTGGGAGAGGGGGTGGGCTGGGTGGGGGAGAGAAATGGGGGAAAAATGGGACAACTGTAATTGAAAAACCAAAGAAAAAAAAGAATGTTTTATCTGAAAAAATATATATAATTTGTCTACTTTTCTTCTCAGGCACACTTTGATCCTAGACAGATAAGAATGAAAACCATTAAAATATCATGTAAAACAATGCCCAGTTTCTGGGTAACTTTCAGTTTGAGGCACTCCAAATCAGCCCTGTAATCCACGTTGGTTTAGTCACCTCCCCATAGCTGTCTTTTCTAAGTCTTGTCCCTGCCTTGTACCCAGGAAATGCAAAGGTTTTTCTTATCCATCGCAACCAGCATTTTTAACCTGGAGTACATGGATAGACTTGTAATGATCAATGCCCCGTGAAACTAAAACAAAATATTGTGTTAAATTCATGTGAGTATTCTATCTATAGCTTTCATTAGGGCACAAATGATGCTGATTTGTGATACTCCATGAAAAATTAAGACAATTTTGACTTATACCAAATACAATATTGATGGCAAATCAACTTAAAATATGTAAAATTTCAAAATTCTTTCCATACTCCTTTTACATAATTTTTGAAAAGTTGATTTTAAGAAACTCCTTCAGAAATCACTCTTCTTGAAGTGAAGGTCTACTTCACATTCAGATTTTACACACACTCACACACCATCACACACACACACACCCTTACACACTCACTCATACACACACCTGCTCACTGCCCCAGTCCTAGTATTCCACGTGGCAGGTGCACACTACAGAGAACCAGAGCCATGAAGAGTTTGTGTTTCTCTGCCTCCTGCCTTGCAGGCATGAGAGAGACTTTCAAAGCCGCTCTCTGACCTTGGCATTGCTCACAATCTGCAGGTGAAGCAGGAACAGAGATATCTGGCACTGAGATATGCATCAAGGATGGTTCCACTAATATCTGACTACTAGACCTTAATTAACAGAGGAAGGCAAGAAGTAAAACTTAGGCAAAGGAGATTTAAAGCAGAAGAAGACAACTCTCCTAGCAGGAGTTGCGCTCGGACAGTAGGGTTACACCCCATTCTCTGGGATGCAGTCCTGAGATCCCACTGTGGACACCAGCAATATGGCAAGAATATAAACAGCATTCAGATCAAAGGCAAGAGTGAGACACGATAGCTTTCCTACTTGCAAAACACATTAGAAGAAAGGCCATGCCATGAAATGTGCTTAGCGTCATTTCCATATTGACATTCCTGGCTGACTATAGCTCTCGACCTTCATTCAGCTATTACTACTACAGCTACTAAAATATCTGTTGTCTTATTCTCCAGGCTTGATTGTGTGTTTATATAGCAGTTAAGCACCAAAGGAAGCAAATACAGAAGAGAGCACCCAATATACTGTGACATGGAGAAATGACCCCAAGTTCAAAACTTAGAGGAGCAATTAAAGACAGTGAAGAGCAGCTGAGATGGCCATGAGCTTCGGTTTCCTTGCCCCACACTGGACTTGACATACACTGAGGGCTCAAATACTTGGGTGATATCAAGGAGTACTGACAATTTTCCCCCACCCTCCCCTCAAGAAAAAAAAAAGTCTTTATTCATTTAAGCAACAATTTTCAGAGTGTGGTCCGTGAATGACCTGCTTTAGAATCACCTGAGAAGCTTCTTGGACCCCTTGGTAGACATGCTGAACCAGGGTTTTTAGGCAGGAGGTCCAAGCAAGCCTTCTGTTCTTTGAATTTTGGGAACTACTGACTTAGACAAATGATGTATTTGTCCAGCAGAGCCTTTAACTCCTCTCAAAAAGCCTTTAGTAAATTGATTAAACCATGTATTGAGGCATCTGTAAAACAGCACTCTACAAAGTCTTTCCTCTGACTTAAAATTGAGTATTGTAACAGGTTTAAATAAATTAACTTTGTGGGTAAATTTTACTTGTGCTTCTAGTTGCTTTATTAAGGTTATTTGCCTGCAGCCGTGGCTAGTGTGTCTCAGTGGATTGAGCACCAGCCTGTGAACCAAAAGGTTGCCAGTTCGATTCCCAGTCAGGGCACATGCCTGGGTTGTGAGTCAGGTCTTCAGTTGGGGGCATGCGAGAGGCAACCATATATTGATGTATCTCTCCCTCTCTTTTTCCCTCCCTTCCCCTCTCTCTGAAAATAAATAAATAAAATCTTAAAAAAAAAATACCTGCCTGCAAGTTAGAGATGATGATCCCAGAATGTTCTCCTTGTCTCCAGAACCCATCTTACGACCTAACTGGATAGGTACATACAAAGACTCAAGAGATATCCAGTCATCTCTGCCACAAAATTTCCCTGAGCTTGTGACATTATACTGACTCCACTGGTCACTAGCATTTTCTTGAAAAAACTATTGTTATGGGAGAGATCAGATGAGAAGGGGAAATGAGAGGAGAGGAGATGGACAGAAAAGAGAAAAGAGAAGGGACGATGCAAAGGCAACAAAGGTGAAGAGGAGGGGAAGTGGAAGAAACAGGACAGGAGGGGAAGGGAAAGGAGAAGGAAGGAGAGGGAAAGAGAAGAGAGCCAACTCTCTAGCTAGAATAAACCCCTGTTGTCCAGAAATTATTCTGCACTATAAAATCCTATAATGGTATGGAAATTAAAGGGTTGGCCCCAAGGAGCAAAAAGGGGGAATAAAGAAAGGTGATCAAAAAAAAAAAAAAGCAAAGCAAAATAAGGACTGGTGAGACTTCTGGTCAAGATGGCAAGTAAGTAAAGGCAGTGCTCATGTCCTCCCACAGCCACATCAAAATCACAACTAAACTACAGAATAATCATCATTTAGAACTGCCTGAGATATGGCTGAATTTAAATCCTACAACCCACATGTGGCAGATTAAATCTAGAGGTATAGCTCAGCTGCAAAGTTCCCCCCTGAGGAACAAGGGGTCCCAGCCCCACACCAGACACCCCCCCCCCCCTGCAGCCCAGGGCTACAGTACCAGGAAGAAAAGTCCCCATAACTTCTGGCTGTAAAAACCAGCAGGGTTTGAGGCTGAGGAAGACAGAGGCTTCTGGAGTCACAGGAATTTCCCATAAAAGGCCTGTACACAGACTCAGACTCCCTTGCTCTGAGATTTAACACTAGGGTGACAGCTTGAAAGGCACCAGAGACATATGGGGAGGAACTGAATTGCCTGGAATCATGGTGAGAGATGGAGGGGAAGATTTCTCCCAGACAGAAGTGCTGGCAGAGGCTATTGTTCTTTTTCTGAGACCCTCCCCCAACAGAGTCACAGAGCTGGAAGGCAGACACCATATCTGAGACTCCATCAAGCTGGCTTACACTCTTCACTCTGCCCTGGTGATTCCCTGGTGCCCCTCCCAACCCAATTTGCGGGCCCACCCAAGCTGTTTCTAGTGGTTTTTCTATACAAATGAACTGTTTTGGCTCATGCTTCATATTTTCCTAAAATCTCTCAAACAAGCAGCCTCTTGCCTCAGCATGCCTTGTGCCTATTGCTAAGTGGCCCCAATCCTAGCACTAGCAGCAGCCATCCTTGGTTCACTACTTGGCCTCTCTTGGGTATCTCCAAGCCCAACAGAAATAGCAGCCATCTGCACATTGGTTTGTAGCTCATGTCAGGTGGCCCTGGGCAGAACACAGGCAGCGGCTGACCTTAGTCTGTACTTCCCAAGAGGCCCCAGAGTTAGTGCACCCACTGGACAGCTTTAGACCATGTCAAAGCACCACCACCCAATCACCCCATAAACAACACACTCAGTGGGCACCAGGAACCTGCTGAAGTAAGTATTGCTCTGTGCAGTGGATCCCTGCACAGTTGATCCTTCATGGTGGTCAGTGATCATAAACAGTCCTTGAAACTGATTGGCCTGAGGGTAAATCCCTTCCATTGCCCTACCAACAGCAATCAAGGCTCAACTACAAAAGGAGTGTGTACACAGCCCACATGAGGAGGAGGAGTGCACCTTCAATGCCTAGCTTGGGTGATTGGGGCAGCTGTGCTACTGGATCCTACAGAACACCTACTATGTTAGGCCACTCTATCATGGCTAGGAGACATAGCAGCTCTGCCTAATACATTGAAATAAACACAGGTAGGTTGCCAAAATGAGGAAACAAAGAAACATGTCCCAAGTTAAAAAAAAAAAAAAAAAAAAACTCCAGAAAAATAACTAAAGAAAATGGAGGCAAGTAATCTACCAGATACAGAGTTCAAACCCCTGATTATAAGGATGTTCAATGAATTTAGTGAGAACCTCACAGTGTAAAAAAGACCAGTCCAAAATGAAGGATACTCTAACTGAAATGAAGAATAATTTGCAGAGACTCAGCAGTAGAGTAAATGAAATTGAGAATCACATCAATGATTTGAAATATAAGGAAGCAAAAAACACTCAATTGAAACAGCCAAAAAAATGAGGATAGTGTAAGGAGCCTCTGGGAAAACCTCAAGCGTACCAACACATTCACATCATTGGGGTGTCAGGAAGAGAAAGGAGAGAGCAAAAAATTGAATACCTATTTTAAAAAATAATGACAGAAAACTTTCCTAACTCAGAGAAGGAAATAGACATACATGTCTAGAAACCACAGAGAGTACCAAACAAGGTGAACCCAAAGAAGCCCACACCAAGATACATCATAATTAAAATGCAAATGGTTAAAGACAAGAAAGAATCTTAAGAGCAGCCTGAGGAAAGCAATTAGTTACCTACAAGGGAGCTCCCATAAGACTGTCAGTTGATTTTTCAAAAGAAACTTAGCAGGCCAGAAAGGAGTGGCAAGAAATATTCAAAGTGATTAAAAGAAAAGACCTACGATCAAGATTATTCTACACAGCAAAGCTATCATTTAGAATGAGAAGGATGGAAAAAGAGTTTCCCACACAAGAAAAGGGTAAAGGAATTTATCACCACCAAATCAGTATTATATGAAATGTTAAAAAGTATTTTTTAAAAAGAAGAATAAGATCAAAAATATGAACAATTGCCCTGGCCGGTGTGGCTCAGTGGATTGAGTGCTGGCCTGCAAACCAAAGGGTTGCCAGTTTGAATCCTAGTCAGGGCACTGATTTTTCTCTCTCTTTTTCTCTCCCTCCCCATCTCTCTAAAAATAAATAAATAAAATCTTATAAAAAATATGAACAATAAAATGGCAATAAATACATATGTATTGATAACTGAATCTAAAAAACAAATCAGCAAACAAGCAAAACAGAAGCAGCCTCATATACAGAAAATGTTTTGATAGTTGCCAGCCAGATGGGAGAGGGTTGGGGGATGGGTGATAAAGGTGAAGGGATTAAGAAGTACAGATCGGTAGTTGCAGAACAGTCATGGGGTTGTAATGTACAGAATGGGGAACAGAGTCAGTAATATTCTAATTACTATGTATAGTGTCAGATGGGTGGGAGATTTATTGGGATGATCACTCAGTAAGTTATATAATGTCTAATTACTGGATGTACACCTGAAAGTAATGTAATAATGTATGTCAACTGTAATTTAAAATTGTTTTTAAATAATTTAAAAAATAAATAAGAACTGGCAAGAGTGAAAAAAGAAAAAAGAAATACAAAGACTTCAGAGAAGTGTTGTTTTTTTTAAACTTTGAAAATACTTCATTTTTCTACACTTAATTAATCATAGCACAGGAACATAAATGATTAAAGGGTGAATAAAATGTACAAAAATATAGCCATACTGAACAAAAAATGAGAACACATAAATTTAACATGAGGCTGTGGTCCCAAGACTCTCCCAGTACACAGGATTACAGCATCTCCCTGTCAGTTTCTCCCAGTCATGACCAAGTTCACAGTAATGAAGCTCTCTTTTAGCTCTGGCTAAAATCAATGAATGAAATGAGGAAGAAAGAGGAATGAAAATATTCCTTAGAGGAGGGAAAAAGGCAGAGAAAGAGCATATATGACAGCAACAGAAATAACTTCATTCTGTTACTAGTGCCTTTCAGACCAGGAAGTTCTCTGATGTGTCTAACTCAAATCTCTCCTATAAGTCCAGCCAATTTCATGTCCTTCTGGACCCACCCAATAAGAGACTGTGACAATTTACTGATTGAAAGTGCTACAACATAGAAGACAACAATTTAAATAGAATCCAGCAAACTCTGTTTCTGAAATCTTGGATTTCTATGAAATCAGAGCCTCTCGGATGAACAGGCAAAGGCAGGAAAAACACCCAAGACTGATAAAATCTCTCGCCTTTGCCAACTGTGAAAACCATCTGGATTTCCTGTCTCCCTACCCTTCTGCTACAGGTGACATTTTATCAGCTGAAGCCTGTGGATTCAGTCCTGGGGGCGGGGGGGTGGGGGACTTGCAGGGAGATGGGATCAATGCAGTCCCATCTTCCACTCAGGGTATCTAAAGAGACCTCAGGTGGCATATTCAAGTTGACCTGTTCTCAGGCTGTCCCCACAGAGGTCTGTTGCGTCACTGGTAACTGAGGCTATGGGGGCCCGAGAAATGTGTGCATCTTACATTTGGCCCCCATTGTGCCTTAGTTTTGGCAGTGCTGACACTCTGCCTTAGCATTGATGATCTCACCTGTTCCCCCAGACCTGAGCTGTGCCGTGTGCCCCCGCTCCGTGGCAGGGCCTGCTCACACCCGTCTGCTCCCTCCAGGTTGACTGCAAATGGACTTCTATTACCAGTTCACACTTCCTCAATCTTTTTTCCCTCCCCTTCCCGCTCTAGTACACACAAGCTCCTTCTTAGTAGACTGTGCAGTGGGCCACTCTTCACCTCTGTGAAGCTCCAGGGGACCTGCACCTGTCCAATCCCACCCTGAAAGTTTGTCATGCACCTGAGCCCTGAAATTTGATCCCTTCCTAGTTCACCTGCTATTGGAGCCTGCTTTTTGGTGAGCTGAGTCCTACTTGGCCAACCAAAGCATCCAGGGAAGGTCACTGTCTTTGAGGAGCTCTGCAGGGAAGTGGTTCAGATCCATGCTGTGCCTGTGATCTAGCTATGGCTTCTTTAGTCTTCTCTGGTACCCAAAGTGGACATTCCATCATTGATGCTTATCCTTAACCCTGGAACAAATCAGGCTAACCCCTACTTCTTTCCAAAGCTTTCAAATCCTTAAGATGTTGTAGAGTATAGTGGTCAAGAACATAGGCATTAATGCCATGTATCTGAGTTGAATATTTACTTTATAACTGATTCCCCATGGACCTGTATGAAAATTAGTCAACCATTCTCAGCTCCCTGTAAAACAAGTCTATAATCACTAGGATTATGTGATGTTTTTAGCATGGAGTATGTTTCAGCACAGAGATACCTCTGAAGAAAAGCTGATGAATATTATCTGTCTCTCTTAAATCCCCAGGGCTCCATAACTGTTCTGTGGAAGCTTTCTCACTGTTATGGACAATGGACGCAGACTTTAGCAAATGCCAAGATGAAAGAGAGACCTTTTACCTTGTTGAGAATTCTGCCCAGGCTTCCTGTACATCACCATGGCTCACCAGTGCTGGCTGGTAAGGATACCATTCCTGCAGCAGGAAAGTCCTCATCCTCATTCACAGCTCCCAGTTCCCCTCACCTTCTATTTTCAGGACTATAGGAGAACATCCAAAAAATAATTTTATCCATGCCCTAAATTCAGACCCAAGATGTTACCTAATGTGTTCAGGTTTAGTTTGTGCCATTCCTGAGAATTTCAAGTATTGTAACCACATCTATTGTCCTTGATCATTTCAAAACTAACACAATGACACTGTATCTTAACCCAGAGAAGCTCCAAGGACCCCACATGTAGTCTACGTGGGAGAACATGGGCTTTCCTTGACAAAGGCCTAGCAGTTCTGCTTTTCAGTTGTGTAGATAGATGTGCCTGGGGCTTGTAATTGGGCTACAATGACCCATGGTGGTCAAGATTGATACTTGAGGGGGAAAGTCCCCTATTACTAACCGGGCAGTGCACCGTCCTGCCCTGAGGGTCGGTAGCTCCTGAGCCATTTCTGACTGCTCAGAATTGCAGTGCTGAGTGATAGATTTTAATTTGTAAATCCAGTTCCTTAAGATTCTAAAGTCACTTCCAAGTTCATCAGCAGACTATAATAATCAATTAATTGTGTTTATTTTGGTCACTTGAGGGAGAAGAGAAGTATTTCATCAATAGCCCTCCAGGCTGCAAGAGTCAGGCATAGCATCTGCAATCTGAGATCACTCCGATGTCCTGGAGAATGTGGAAACTCCTACAATTCTCCAGACCTACCGAGTTGATTGCAAAATAGCCCCAATTCTTCTCCTTTCTTCATCCAGTCTCCTACGAAGTGGAGTCCATTTCTCCACATCTGAGATCTGGTCTGGCCTCCTGACTTGCCCACAGAAGGCAGTAAAAACCACACTGCCGGTTCTGAGCCTAGGCCTGGAAGGGCCCTGCAGCCTCCCTCTGGGGTGCTCTCTTAGAACCCTGCACCTGTCATGAGAACAAGTACAAGCTGGTTTGCTGGAGACTGAGAGATTATGTGGACCAGGGCCGGGCCATCCCATTCAAGGCCATCTGGGGCCAGCCACCAGCTATCTGCACACACATGAGTGAGTGCAGCCAGAAAAACTCCCAGTGAGCTGGATCAATATTCATCATTTTACGCCACTGGGCTTTATGTGTGTTTGTCTGGTTTTCTTACACCGTTTCATTGTATAATAGTAATAGATAATGGATTTTTTAAAAGTAACAATAGATTACATTCTGATGAGTCTCCCTATATCCATTGACCATAAATTTAGGATTATTTTTAAGTTAATCTTTCCATGTATAGCTAGTTGATTTAGGCCAAAGCTGGTGTTTTAAGGACTAGTGTTTCGCTCTCTGTAGTGAAATACCAGCTAATATTTTTACATGTTCCTTTTTTTTTCTCTTTTTTACTTTTTTTAGTTGTAATAATTATAGAGCCGTTATAGATCCAAAGGTGCAAAAAAAATTGAAATAGTACAGGGAAGGCCAGGGTTATTTTTCCCAATCTATTGTTAATTAAATTTCTTCATAAAATATGACAGAAATAAGTTACCCAGAACAATTAAAAAATAAAGATATATAAAATACCAGCCCAAATTCTTTATTGTTATATTCATCAGAATAGACAACTACAGAAATTTTTATGAAAACATCTAAATGATTATTTTCAGTTCGTATGTGTGTCTCATCAGACCAGTGACAAATGTCTCATGGCTTGGCACTGAGCCCCAGGCCACATCTAAGAGGCATTGCTTTAAACTCTTCTGGAGATCTTCTGAGAAGAGAAATGGAAACTAAGCCTGAGTATAGCAGGGATAATTTTAGTCTCAAATGATCTTATCACAGAGAAGGTCTCCATAGAGGATATTTTTAAAATATCTTTTACCCTAAGTGCTATAAAAGAGTGTTTTTGTGGTTATCTATCCCTGCATGATGGGAAGAAAAATCACAAAGCATGCTTCGGCCTCTATACAGGAATTTTCCTCTACTGGAAAATTTTCCGCCCCCCCAAAAATAAGCAAACATAAAACACATACATACAAAAGGCCCTGTCAGTATTGAAGTGCAGATATTCAATATTCTTGGTTCTAAACAATGTGAATCAAAAGGATTTACTACTGGCTAATGTGCCACTGATAAAAGATTCAGGTTTTGGTGGTGCTAGTGTTTGGTGGGTTGGTGGCTTTTTTTGTTTGTTTGTTTGTTTGGTTTAGTTGTTTTTAATCTATGAAGTATTTCTGCTTAAATAAGAGAGACGTGTCAAGCCAATAAGAGTTACACCCCAGTTTCTCCCCACCCGCTTTTCTTGGAAAGGGAACTAAGTCCTGAGAGAAAAGCCCTCTGTTTTTCAGTATGAGATGCATGAAAAAACAGTTTTGTTCAAAAAGGCAGAAGTGGGAGAGAAATTATAAAAGATCTGGCCAAAGACCAGGGCTGCTGATGCTGGTATAATATCCAAATTCATTAAGATGACACCCTGACATCTACGCCTGTTCCCCTGGTTCTCCTCTGGGTGAGACAGCTAGAGAGCCAGGCTCCAGAGGAATCATGAACAGGCAATTCGTGCCATTTTTCTCTCTTCCTCTTTGTCGACTTAGCTAATAAATGGACTTCTGTCCTCAAAGTGTTAGAAAAGGGTATTTAATTTGCTTGGAGAATGCAAAAGAACTAAAGGATGGCAGAAACCATCTGTAACTTATTAAAATCACATTTCTGCAACACCTTTCTGTATCCATTCTTATCTCTTTCCAGCCCATTCTCCTTCACAAAGGCAAATGTGATCATGTCATGAAAAGGATTCAATGGATTTCCATTAATCTTAGAATCAAGTTCAAATCTAGAATAGTTCCTATGGTCCAGCATGATTGAGCTCCTCTGTAACTCATCTCAATACAATCTTCCTCTCTCTCACTGCGGCCCCTTCACATTGGCTTTTTCTCTTGCCTCAGACTTATCAAGGTCATTTCCACTTCTGGATTTCCACATCAGCTTGTTCCTTTTCTTCGAACTCCTCATCTTTCACTTCTCAGCCTTCAACCCTAGACCAAGGTAAACCCCCAACACTACTTCTGACCACGTTAGGCTTTTTCATCCTGATCTTCCCCAAACACACACTTTGAAAACTGTACTCATATAATTAGGTGCAATTCCTCTTTAATAGCTTTCTCCATCACTAGATTATGTGAGCTCCAAGGAGGCAGTTTTACTTTACTGGTTCGTTTAATATATTTCTTGGATAAATGTAAAGCTATTTCGGTGCCAGTCCTAACACCAGGACTGAAAGCCCACCTCCTACACACTGTCAAATTCTGCATTCTAATGACAAGAAAAGCAGCATAAGACTATTTTCCTCTAGAATTTGAGCTCCAATGAACTCAAAACAGGAGCACATATTTTTCCAGGATAAGAAGGAATTGCAAATAAAAAAAAAATGCTTTCTTGGAAAGCTTAACTAGATAAAGGCACTCTTTAAAGTTGAACAAATGAACTTGAATGCTACAGAGTCTTGGTAGACTCGTTTTCTAGGAATGGGGATGAAAATTCATCATGGTGGAATTCCTCCAATTCCTGTTATGAACCAGGGTTGTTTCTCTGTGGCTGTAGCATTACCTAAACTAAGTAAGATGATTTTCCTCTGACCTCGGCTAATGGTTGCCAATGTGGTCTCCAACAGCAGCATCTTTTGAGATACAGAGAGCCCCCTTACCTGGTTGAATGTGAGTACACATTCATGCCAGCCCAAACTATCTCTTTAGAATTACATTCAAATAAAATCTTATTCAACTCTTAATTTCCAGGTTACCCAATTTCTAGGTAGTCCAAGTTATTCCCATAACAATAGTAATACTCATTTTTAAAGTCTGTGTAAAATTAGCTACTAATTACATAGGCCCTTCAATAATTCCCAAGAACAACTTAGAAATCATGTCTCTAGGTTGTACACCCCTTGTTTATTTTGGCTTCTCTGCTTGACCTCACTGGTCTTGATCTTTTAACAAAATTGTTCATGTATCATCTGTCAATACAATGCCCATCTGTAAAATTGCTGAAACATGTCTTACAGGGAAGGCACAATGACTGTGTACCCACTGTGTCAGTATTTTTAAAGATAACCCAACAAGTACCCAGATTGCTTGTCCAAAGGAGACCTTCTAAAATGCCTTCAATGTTTGCCCTTTCCTTTAGCATTAAACCCATGAGTATTAACGTCGTATTTTGACAATTAGTAGTCCTAGTGTTTTCGAACCTTGAGAAACTAAAAGACAAAGTTGAACAAATGCTTGTTTGTTCCCCCTGTAACTTGATATCTTTGTCAATGGAGGAATCCCTATTGTTAGGTGTCAAGCTTCAATTACTAGGCTACAGTTGGAATCCCTGCATGCGCACACTACAGCCTCACCCAGAAGCATGCCTGCTGTGTCCCTCAGAGTGGCAGGACTTCCATGATACACACCAGACGTGTTTTTAAATTGGTGTGAATATGGAAATAAATGAGCAGAATACTGAAAACATACCTACAACAGTCATTTTTGAATAAAATTATTTTGTTCAACAATACGCCTGCCACGTAACACAACAAGTGGCCAGTAGTGTCCAACAGGATGTTTTGTCCAACCCATGATAGACAACATGAACAATTCCTCATTGAAATACAAACTTCAGATTATAACAACTGTTTCTACACAACCTCATTATGGCAACATTATGGAACCCAGATTTGTGTCACTTTATAAAGCAGGCTAGCGATCACTAAACCTACCAGCATTATTTTATGTGTTATCTATTCATTGGTCAGGGACTAAACACTGAGATATTTTGCTATTATAATGAATAAGCTGCATGTAAATATGACAGAGATCCCCTGTGACAGCAACTCTCCAAAGAGCTGAAAGGACTGTTGCTTCTAGCTGTGATGTGGTAACAAATATTGAACTTAGGTTAACTCTAGTTAACAACCAGAAAGCACAACAAAATGTATAAATCAACTGTTTAGTTATTGAACAACAGATAGAAGAAAATAGCAATTGCTGAAAGAAGAGAAGGAAATTAGGTGAGCTCAATAATTGCACCAGATTTCTGCCTGGAGGCAATTTCTGGACTATGCTTTCAGGAAGAGCCCCCATAACAGAGAGCAGCAGCCTTCGTAAGTTAAGGGGAAGAAACCTGGAGTTCAGGGAAACTGTGGCAGCTGGAATTTGTAGAACAGAGGTCTAGAGAGGAAGTCACTATGTAGAAAATGAGCTTTAGAAATCTTCATGTGGATCCCCTTGATTCTTGATGGAATACTAGGCTATAGAAAACAGATTGTGTGACCTGCAAAACCTGAACTATTTATTATCTGGCTATTTACAGAAAAAGCTTGCCAATAATTGTCCTAGAAATACAAAAACACAATACTCAAAGTGAATTTTTTACTGGCTGAAATTAACAATGGGTTAAATGATGCAGAGGAAAAGATCAGTTAATGGTAAGACAGTAATAGAACCTATCCAAAATGGAATCAACAGAGAAAAAATACTGAAAATAAAATGAAGACAGTCTCAGTGACTGGGGAACAGTATCAAGTAGTCTAACATACATGTGATAGGGGTAGCGGAAAGAGAGAGAAAGTGAATGAGGTAACAATATTTGAAATATATAATGATTCCAGTTTTTCCAAATTTGATGAAAACTATAAGGCTCATATGAAATAAGGTAAATGAGTTCCACACAGGTTAAATACACACACAAAGAAAACCTACATCATAATTAAATTTCTTAAAACCGGTGATAAAGACAACATATTAAAAACTCTTGGAGAAAAACAATGTCACATTATTACAGATAAAGATAATGAGAGAAGAAAATTATGCAAGCCTTAAATCAACACAGTGACACTTTAAAAACGGAAAGAAAGAGAAAATAAAAGCCTTTTCAGAAAAAGAAAAAAAAAAAAACCTTGAAAGAACTCATCACCAATAAATCAGTCCCACAAGAAGTATTGAAAGACATTATTGGGACAGAAGAAATGATGACAGATAATAATCTGGATCTACACAAGTAAAGAGCACTTTAAAATGACAGTATTTTTATTACTCATATTTTAATTTCTTTAAAAAAGAAATAAATATTTAAAGCAAAAAGCAATGTATTACAAGATTTTATAATATATATAAAAGTAAAATATATTATAATTGTATAAAAAATTGGTAGGATAATGGAAGTATTCAGTTTTAAGAACCTTACATTATACAAGAAATGATATAATATAATATTGTTTCAAGGCAGTTTACAATAAATAAAATGCATATTATAAAGCCTGAAACAACCACTAAAAATAAGAAATCTAGCCTATAAACCAACAGTAGATATAAAATAGAATAATAGAAAATTGTTAGTTAGTTCACAGGGTGAATGATAAAATTAGAACAAAGGGCAAGTGAGACAAATAGAAAACAAGTAGCAAATGGTGGACACAAATTCAACCATAATCAATAATTACATTAAATGTAAATGGTTTAAAAGGATCATATAAATGACAGGAATTCTCAGAGTAAATACAAAAGCAAGATCAACATTTGTTGACCACAAGGAATTTTCTTTAAATATAAACATACATATATAATTTTGAAAATATATGTGATACAAACATTAACAATAAGAAAGCTGGAGAGGCTGTATTAACATCTGATAACATACACTTTGGAAGAAGCGATATCACTCGGAATAAAGAGCTGTTTCAAAATAAAGGGCTAAGGAATTGCGGATTTTCCAATACAGCCCAATTAAAGGAACTGCCTCATGGGATTGCCAAAAGATTAGAATGGGATCGAGCATCCCAGTTGATTAGCGGTAAGCCTTATTTAAGCTAGTTTGAACTCAAATTTTAAAAACAATAGTTAGAAAGTAGACTACAGTCTTCTTTTCTATTCTAATTCCACCTTTTAATAAACACATTTATCTTTGACCCTTTTTGCTTACCAACCTCACGTTACTTTTTCTCCTCCTTTTCATTTGGCTCACTGCCTCGGTCCAAGCAGTAGATCATTATCTTGAGTTCCATGTTGTCTTGCATTCCTTCTATGTGTGCACCTTCTATGTGTGCACCTGCAAACTGTCCACCAGTATTAACTTTACCCTTCCTCCTTTAATAATGGGACACCTGTCTTTTATCTGGGAGCATTGGTACCCAGTTGAGAGTTGCTTTCCCAGCCTCACCTGGCTGTGTGGCCACGTGACTGAGGTCTGCCACATCCTAGTGGTGCCAAAAGAAATAGTGTATGAGCCCCATGTTTTATTCAAAATTTCCACTGACTGAGAATCAGTTTTGAGAAGTGATCTGGGATTTTTATTCTTGTTTAAGAACTTCTTTGTAATAACAGCTTAGAATAAATCCTGACTAATAGAGTACCTCTTAAATTTTCATTGCTCAAAAGAACTGATAACTTTGCATTATAATTCAAGTTTCTCATGCAATCACTGTGTTAGCCCTATGTAAGGAAGACAATAAAAAATACTATTGCTTTTTAACTGGAGACAGGGACTCTGAAAAGAAAACCCAACCCTTACATCCCTACATTAGTGTTTGCTGACTTTATTCATGATAGAATTGACTTATTTCTTTAAAATAGAGCAGTGTATTACTAGTCTTTAAGAAAGGGAAGACCCTCTAGAGATAGGTATTAAATGAAGTTTTGCAGATACACACACACACACACACACACACACACACACACACACACACACTACAAGGGGTCTGGGCAGAAAAAGTCCAGCCATTGTTAATATAACAAGCGACCTCACTGTACTAGTCAGCAAGGACAGTAGATACCATTCAGTGAGCATGTGTATTGTGTGGCCATCACATTCAAAATGACTGAACAAGTAGAGCAATGAATTTGCATCACATTTTGCGTTACAATTGAACATTCCACCAAAGAAAGAATGAGGATGATTCATAAGGCTTTTGGGGATGATGTAATGAGTGCAGCACAAATAAAAGTGTGGCGTGAATGCTTCAAAGATGGTCGAGAATCTGTTGAAAATGATGCATGTTCTGGAAGGTTTGCCACAAGCCGAACACCTGAGAATGTTGAATGTGTACAGGCTGCAATCAACAAAGATCACAGACTGATAGTGAGAGAACTAGAAGCTGACCTGGGGATTCCAAAAACTACTGTGTCTGAGATTTTGATGCAGGATCTCAGCATGAAATGTGTTATGGAAAAATTTGTTCTGCAGCTTCTGTCACCAGAGCAGAAAGAACACCATGCTGCAGCTGCTAATGATGATTCAAACCACTCCCAGTCAACCAGACTTCCTCAAGAAGGTCATAACTTTAAAGCAGACTGAGGCATCATTGTCCTATGTACCGTATTTCTTGTATCTTGTATCTTCAGCAATAAATACCTTTTTCATGGTGTATGCCTGGATACTTTCTGGACAGACTGCATATAAATTCAAGTGTCAAGTTTTGTGAAATGGGATGAGCCCATCACCCTCTAAACCTCTGTAGCTTATTTCACCCATGAAAGAAGAATGAGTCTGCCCACCCTTCATACTGCATAGAATTTCCTAATCACCTAATCATTTGCCTTGTTCCAAATGTAGCTTTTTCTAGATTGCAAGCTTTCTGGTCTCCCTGGGTCTGCTGCTCCCGTTTCCACCACTTTTACTTTTGGTCTCAGACTTTTTTCTTCTAGGGGAGACACTGCTACCCTCCAGCCTCTGTATGTTAGAATTAGAATAATACAGGAATCAGATTTTGGAACCTTCAAAGAATCTGGTTGGTGTTCCTTTCCTAGAGTTATTTGAATCCTTCCAAACAGCCAGCAGAATGTCCTGTTGAGCTTTCCAGCCCACATGCAAGCTAGGGCTTACCTAACCAATGGAAAATCTCTTCTCAAGATAAACGCTGTCTCAGATGAAAACCAGGATCCTCAGGAGAATCTGCTTAGCACTAACATGTTGTCTTTCTTAAGTTAAGCCATCCCTCATCTGGTTCTTGGATAGAGAATAAGAACCAAGATTGTGTGCAGTCCCATCACTTTGCTTTCTCTGAAGTTGCTTTATCAGGAACAAGCCCCAGGTTGCTATTCCTTAATCAATAGGAGAGAGAGAAAGAGAGAGAGAGATAAAGAGAGAGAGAGACAGAGAGACAGAGAGACAGAGAGGGAGAGAGAGGGGGGAAGGGAGAGGGAGAGAGACAGATCACAATAAACTAGTTTTCTGTGAGCAATTTTCCTATGAGCAGTTGCAAGACTAGTGGAAGACTTCTAATCTTATCAAGCAACTAGACAGATTGATTTTGAGTTCATTAATAGTTGCTGGGATGGAGGACAGACAAAAGAGAAAAATAAATGCATCGTTGGGATCTACACCTTTAATAGAGATCAAGAAGCTCTTCTAAAGCTGCTCAGGGCCCTGTAAGAGCACTGGGCCGAAGGCTGGTCCCTGGACTAGAGCCAGGATCACCATCCAAAGCCTGGGAGGAGAGAAAAGGACCTCCAAATAAAAAACTATGCACTGAAAACTCTAAAGGAAAACGGAAAAATCTGAGTTATTTATCCAGAGGTTTTGTTCACATCATATCAAGTAGCCTTCCATCCAAATACTTGGCAACATACAGAATTACAGAGGTGTTTTAGAAAACCCAAAGTTACCTATCAACCTTATCTGCCAAAGAGAAAAAACTGGAAATGTTCCTGAAAAAAAACATTAAATAAGTAAATTTTATTTGGGGGTAGGTGTTTCTAACTCAATTCAGAATTGATAGAGGTCAAGCATATCTATCTAGATAGATGGACAGACTGACAGCTTAATTTCTTCTTATTCCCGTACATATTCACCAGCGTGCTACTTGTCTGGAAAAGCTAGTGACTCACCAAAAAAATATGTAGTTTTGATACAGATGTCTTATTGTTTTATAGAACAGTTACATTCTTTGAAGGTTGTATACAAATGAACTCAATAGCAAAATACAATTAAACGGGCAGGTTTGCATAGAGGAACAGCAACTATATTATGCTTCCTTTAAACCATCACAACTACTTTCTGTCCATGTGAGGCTCACCAAAGGCAAGCAAGATGCTTTTTAGACAAGGAACAGTGAGGATTTCACAGCGACATTCTGCTAGGAGACCTTTTCCTAGAGCCTTCTCTCCTTCTCAGTGGTCAAAGGTAACTTAGGAGATTCTTTCAATAACTACACAAATATTTACTGTCTTTTATGATCTAGACATTGAACTATTATTAGTGATATAATGCATGCTCATAGAAGCATGATCCTTTAATGCAAATGACTCAAGGCTTCTCATGACTGGGACGTGTGTTCTGGGAGGCCCAAGAAGTGGCAAAGGCCTAACTTAAAAGATATGGGCTGATGGCACTTACGAGAGAGAGTAGGGCTTGCTTTGGGAAACAGAGGGACATTATTCCTGCAGGACCAATGGCTGAGATGACCCTGAGGGGAAAAAGCACAGTGTGCTTGAGGAACCCAGAGAAGCCCGGGAGGGACGTAGAGACAAGGCAAAGAGCAGCAGGAACTGAGGCCAGCTGTGTGCGGCCGGGTGTGCTGCTACCCAGTTCCTAAGAAATGCACACGTGGATTTAGGTGATCCTGAGAGAGTAAGGATGGCCCTGAAGACTTCTCCTTGCAGGGAATGACATCTGGGTTTAGAAAAGATCCCATTTGTGTGCAGATTGCAGAATCCACAGAGGGTGGGAGACAACAAAGCAGGTTAGGAGACCTGTCGGGAAGCTATTGCAGCTGTTGTGGACGTGGACAGAGACTTGAGTACACACAGCCTGTGTCCTTTGTTTCCCCCCAGCCCCAGTGCCTCCTGCAGCCTGGCCCCCAGCCCGGCTTCACCTGCCCCGCCCAGGGCAGTGAGCGAGCCCTGGCGGTCAGACCCTTCCATGTTCCCATTCTCTAGACCCTGTGTGCAAGGCAGCAAGCTTGCTCAATCATAAAAAGGTAAAGACGGCAATGACAGCTGTGAAAAACTAAACCAGGTAGGTTTTCAAGCTTCTGTGAAATAGACACAATTTCTTCTGATAAAAAGAAAAGTTAAAGATAAATAACAGAGAATCCGTAAGTAATTCAGCCTATGACCTTGTTGCTTATTGATTTCTGCAGCTGTTTGTCTTTCCCTAGGCTATACCAGCAACAAAAACAACAACAACATACCCTCCAAAAAACAATTATCACTTAATTATAAAATTACTTGGCTTGGAAGAGGCTTCTGGTTGGTTGCTGAACACTCCGAGGGAATAAGTTAATCTCTATAAACAACCCTGCTGCTGTTTAAAATTCTTAGCCACAGCTTCATTACTCTCTGCTATGGATTAGAGAAGGAGAAGGGGGAGAAGAAAGGAAGGAAGGAAGCAAGGAAGGAGGGAAGGAAGGAAGGGAGGAGAGAAGGAAGGGAGGAAGGCAGGGAGGTAGAGAGGGAGGGAGGGAGGGAGGAAGAAGAAAGAAAGGAACGTCCACATTTCTTCTCCTTTTCAGATGCTTAGAATGATTAGTCAATCAAACGGCTTGCACAGCTGGCTATTTCTCTCCTGTGGGATCGGGACCCCGACAGATTCTAGCGGTGGAGGCACCAGACTCGGAGCACAGAAAGCACTTGTCCCATGTCGGCTGCTGTTGGTGGTTGTGGGGGTGGGGGTGATAGCTGTGGTTGTTGCTGTAGTAATAATACTTCATATTGGGCTGCAAAAGACAAAAAGGAAAGAACAAGACTTTTTTAAATACAAGTAACTTTTTTTTTCAACCTCACTGTGAATGAAATGGTGGGCCCTAAAGCTAGCCCTGGTCCTTGCCAGTCATTCCCTGGTGGGTGGGAATTCCTCACCATTAGTGCAACAGCCAGTCTGAGCAGGAGGCTGGAGCTGGCAGTGGGGCAGGTGAGAAGTCCGCCAGCTGGAACTTTGGAATCAGAGCTGATAAACTCTTAGCCTGACGTGCCCTGTTCCTTTGTATTTATTACCTTATCTCAGGCATCATTAAAAGTACTTGGCTCACAGACAACCTTATTAAAAATGGGCAAAGGACTTGAATAGACATTTCTCCAAAGAAGATATACAAATGGCCAAAAAAATCACATGAAGAGATGTTCAACATCACTAATCATTGGGGACAGGCAAATCAAAACCACAGTGAGACAGATCTCACACATATTAGGATGGCTATTATTTTTTAAAAAAGGAAAAACAGAAAATAGCAAGTGTTGATGAGGATGTGGAGAAATTAGAACTTTTGTGCAATCTTGGTGGGAATATAAAATGGTGCAGCCACTATGAAAAACAGTATGATGGTTCCTCAAAATATTAAAAATAAAATTACCATATTATCATTCATCAGTTACAATTCTAGAAAATGATTAATAACAGAGTCTCAAAGAGAGATCTGTACACTCACGTTCAAAGCAGTTTTATTCACACTTGCCAAAAGGGGGAAGCAACCCATCTGTCCACAAATAGATACTTTTTATCGATATCTACATGTATAATGGAATGTTATCATGGAGAGCAGCGATTACGGGACTAGGCACAGGCAGGGGCTGGTGGGGGAACAGGGAGTTGTGTAACGGGCAGAGTGTTTCAGCTTTGTAACATGAAAAGACCTGTGGAGATTGGATGTACTCCACTGTGAAGGTACTTACCACCACTGAACTATACCTCTGAAAATGCTTAAATGTAACTTTACGTGTATTGGACCACAGTTAAAATTTTTTCTAGAATGCGTGACTTGCTTTTGGAAATGAGTCACATTCAGCAGAAGAATGGAGAGAACTGTGAAGCCCTATTTTGTCTCCTCTTCCAAACGTTTACTTGAAGACCTCAAACAAAGCACCTCATGTCTAAAACTTGAAGGACAATGGTATTTAATTCTTATTTCACTGATCATAGGGGTTAGGAGAAGGTGTTTACAGCAAAAAAAAAAAAAGTGTTTAATATGCCACAGAGACCATCCTCGTGCCTCTGCCGGAACTATCTCGGGAAAATGTAGTTCACGTTCACCTCTGGCAAGAGGGAGATTGCAAGGCCCCTGAGGACCCGTGTCTGCGGGGTTATTGATTAACTCTCCTCTGCTTAATAAAGAACGCTTACCTGTCCTCAGCGCTTACTACATTATTACATGCATAACCGCGCTCCCTCCTCCCTGTAAGAGTAGAGACTGAGGCTCAGATATGGGACTCGAACCCACCTGCTTCAGATCCAGAGCTCATGCTGTGCTTTCAGTGCTCCATCTTCCCCCCTGATTGTTTTCCCCGTGGAGAACATCCTCACATCTCTCTTCTGAGTATCCCCATCCTACCCATCCTTCAGACCCAATTCCAAGCTTTCCTTCATTCCTGACCTCCCTGGCTTCCCCTTTCTCCGAGTCTCTCTCCAGTATCATTTCAACTCCCCCACTCTGATTGTTCCTTCCTCCTATCCCCTGATGCCTGGCACCCTCAGCCTTCAGCACATTCTTTGGTTTCTCTGCAATTCTTCACTCCAGTCTTCAAGTTCTAACTCTAGTGCCACGTCCTTGATGTTTTTCTCTGGTATGCTCTTCTGTGATGACCACATACATGGCTTATCTCCCTCAAATAGTTTCCTGGCTACTCTACTTGAAATACTAGTCCATCACTCTATCCTTGGCAGAGATTATTGTTCACCATACTTATTGCCATTTGATGTACTGAATGTTTGAGGTATTTACTTAATTGTCTTTCTCTGTCCATGCCATGAGGGCAAGGATTTATTCTTTCCTTTGCTGTGTAAGGGTATGGTACACCGCAGGTGCTCAAAAGTGTTTTGGAGTGAATAAATAAACCCCTCAGTTTTATAAAGAATATAGCATGTAGCTGTATACAACTTTGTATTGCTTTTGATATGTTTTCAGAAACAACAGCTCCATAGAGTATTAATAGTTGCTATGCAGAAAAAAGCATTGTCCTACCCATCTAATTTGGCAAAAACTCACCAAATAAAATCAAACACATTTTTTTCTTCAGGACTTCCAAGATCCTTTGCCTGTCCTGTGTTGACTTGCACTGCCCTGCTCTAGGGGCTGGGGTGTCATGTGCAGCATTCTCCCAGGTGCATGCCCCCAGCGTCACCTTTGGATGGGCACCTGCGTGACACACTTGGGAACACTGTGCTGCAGCACTGATTCTGCCTATTGGTGAAGTCCTCCTTCTTCTGTGGCCTCAAGTTCTTGATTTCTCTGTGGTTCATAATGGGGTTCTAACTGCTGTAAGGGTTGCTTTGATGGTAAGAGTTCAGTAGCAAGGAGCTACTCTTATTTTCTTCCCATTTACACAAAGCTGCTCTGCTCCATAAACACACTAGTAGTGTCCCACCAACACACCCTTTCTTTCGGGCAGTCTGAACAACCGCCAGAAAATGGCAGGGGGAGAGGAAGCGGGCCTGAGCTTAGTAAAAACGAAAACCTCTAAACCAAACGTAGCCCATCTGCCCTTGTTGCCACCTACAGCATGAAGCAGACCTTGGCAGGAGGAGTGACCATGAGACAAGGGGGGTCAGAATCGGATTTCTGCTCTGCCCTTAGAAGGGACCTCACTAGAGACTCATGAGAGACCCATGTCTGGGGACTGGGCTGTGGAGCCACACAAGCAAGACAGACAAACGCTCTCACCTCAGAGCCAGACCAGACATCCAAGCTCCCTCCTTTGGGATTAGGCCTGTGCACCAGCCTGCTTTGACCCTCGAAGCTGCCTACAGGTTGCAAGCCCACTAGATGGCGACCTCATGTCAGCTGTAATGAAAGAGAGGCCATATCCGTGAGAGACGAAGAGGGGTGATCAGCTAACATTTATTGAGTGCTTACTATGCACCTGGCACAGTCAGAAGCCTTTTTCATCCCTTATTCACTTGGTCTGAATGATAACTGTGAAATACACATTATATCCCCAGTTTACAGATTTGAAAAAGGAGAGAGGTAAAATAATTTGCTCAAGATCATAAAGTTAGCTGTCCTGGCTCGAAGACAAAGCTCACTGTACCACAGTGGTATCTGAGAGAGCGTGTTAAGTTAGGGAAGCCCTAGGAGGCAGGCTGGTGAGGACTGGGGGAGGGGTGGAGAACACAGGACAGAGCGGTTGGTTACTTGGTCATAGACCTCTTCAGGTTAGATAAGGGCATGGCACTTGTCTCCAGAAGACAAAAGGCACCTAGGAACAATTTGAGGGCTTATATTAATTCCTGGTGAGGAAATGTTAGCTTTTGAGTAAGAGATGGGGAAAGATAAAGAGAAAGAAGGTAAGGATAAAGCATGTCAAGAGTCTTTAAATGTCTGACTCCTTCAGATGTCTTTTGACTTCTCCTTAGTGTCAAACAAAACCCGAAGTCTCAACATCTGTCTATTAGACTTGTTGAGGAAGAAGCAAGCTCTTTGAAATAAGGCTGAAATGTAGGAAGAGTGACATTTGAACAATCAATCATGATTCACTGGATTCTCACAAAATGCTAAGGTCTTGACTGGACCACCAGAAATGTGCGGAATGGTCTCTACCCTTGAGTGACCGGAGGAATGGAGGGAGAAGTCTTGTATGAATTCCTAACAATGTGGGACAATATATAGGAAGTGCCAGGAATAATAAATATTATAGGGTTGCAGAAAAGTGGGTCCAGGTATTCAAGGAAGGTGTCAAATTGGAGGTAACACCAACTATACTTTGGAAGATGAAAATAACATGCAGAGGAAATCATGGAAGGCAGGATTCAGCAGCAGGTAGACCCACTGGGTCAGGGAAAGAGCTTGCAAGGAGACACTATGCGAAAGATACGATGAGGCCAGTCTGTGGTTGTTGTCCATGTTAGTCTAAAAAGTTTGAACTTCAACCCCTAAGTACCAAAGACTTACAAATAGGAGAGTAACAGATCATAGGGTACACTTTGTGAGCTCAAAGGGACTGCAGGATATAGACAGGATGGCCCCCGGAGGAGAGGAAGAAGCAATGGGGAGATGTTTTCAGGGACCCCATGAATACAGGTTCTTCCCACCTGTATCGAGCATCCACTCTCTCTTCTGGTTACTTCCTGAATTTCCCTTTGGGAACTATTTCTCATCAGGCTCAAGCTTGGCATTTTGGGTGAAGCTGATTGCACCCTCACCTTCTTTCTCGGCAGGAGAGTTCTTTCCCCTGACCACACAGTGCTTAAGATATAAGGTACGTCCCAGGCTGGTCCGGCGAGAATCAGCCATTGTATTTTTCATAATCACTGAAAATGCATCATGCTCTTTGGACTGAGTTTGCTTGCTCATTGGAGGCTGAATCCCTGAGGGGCCGGTAGCCTTTTTGCTGACACCACGGAGAAGGGGCAGAACTGAGACAGAGGAAAAACGAGTAAAGAAATGGGAAGAGAGATTTCTAAAGTAACTGAACCCCTAACCCCTGGACTCAGCCATGTCTGATATGTGCTCAGGGGAAAAACAAAATCAAAGGGAGTAAAAAGGCTTTAAATTGCCAGAGAAGCGTGGGGGTGGTCAGGGATGGGCTCGCTAATAAGGTGACTTTGGGTGTCTTTCTCATCTTATCTCCTTGCAAACTCTCTGCGCAGCCTGGCCAGTCTACGCCGAAGGAAGCAGAAGAGTGAGCAGCGTGGGTGTCCAGGGAAAGAGAGAGAGGAAAGAACCAGAGCAAAGCCCTTGACCGGAGTGAGCCGGCATGTTGGAGGGACAGCGAGGAAAACTGCATGGTCAGAGCCAAGTAAACAAGAGGGAGAGTGACCGGCCAGGGGGTGAGGCCATGTAAAGCTTTGTTGTCCCTTGAAGGGAGCTTGGCTTCTACTCTCAGAATGAATGGCAGCCATTAGGGAGTTCTGAGTTAAGGAATGACATGATGTAAGTGATGTTTAAAAGGGTCACTCTAGTCACCCCGCGTCTGCGAATAGACGGAAGCACGACAAGGGTAGCAGACAAGGAGACAAGTTCGAGGGCGATAAACACCCCCTTCTTGCTTCAGCCAATATGATTTGAGACTCTGTCCTCAGATCAGGCGCCAGGTAGTTAGAAACAAGGACCTGGCATAGGAGGGTGGCTGGGTGAGGGGGTGGAAGGGAGGGCTGAGCGGGCACAATCACAAAGGAGCAGGCATGCAGAAGAGGCAGGACAAAGGGTTAGTGAGCTCAGGGCTGGACCAAGCAGGAGGGGAGCACAGGAGCCAGCAGCTGTCACATTTCCACTGGCAGGAAGGGCACCAGGGGTCCCTCACCTGCACAGAAGCTGTGGCAGCGGGCACCTGGTGGAGCTGAGGCCTGACCCGGGACAAGCAGCCAAGCTGGCCGGGGAACTCAGCTGAGGATGGCAGCAGCCATGTCCTCTGGCTGCTCCTGAACTGTAAGGGGGAGGCTTCTGGGGCCATGGGCGGAAGGCCACACAGAATTTTCAGAAGATTTCTAGACAACTGCTGTGCTCCGGACTTGCCTGGGCCCTGTCTGCAGGCTGGGGGCCGTCTGCTCCCCTCAATAGTCATGACCCAGTGACTCTCTCCTGCAACCTGAAGCCAGCCACTTCCTCCCTCCCCACCCCATTCCCAACCCTTTTCCTTCCATCATTGCCCCAGGGAGTGCTGAAAATCAGACAGAGCTCAAATGTGCATTTGAAGGCGACCTTGGTTGTCTGAGGGGGCTGGCAGGGCAGAGCAGAGTGTAAATTTCAGCTGTAAATATGAAGCCACACATGGTTCTATACCTCGGGGCACCTCCACCCAGGTCAGGATGCTTCTCCTGCACAGAGACAAAGCCAGAAATTGATCTTGCTTTTAGCATTTACCAGGCATCCTCCAAGGAGGCCACTTTATCATCCACAGGGTTTGACTCTGCGGAAAGCAATATCTTGCTCTGTCTCCTCCTTGCCTTCCTGCAAATGTTTAGCTGCTGCTCCCAACTCGTTCTCTGTCTCCCGGTTCTAGCTTTGAATTTGCAAACCTCCTCCTCTCTTATTTCAGCCTTTCTTGCCTCTGGACCTCCGTTCCTGTCACAGTGCTCGGCATACAGCGGGTGCTCAATACATGTCTGTTGAATGTTGTTGAGTGAATGACTGATTGCTCCTGACTGACGGCTACTTTGTCCTTTGTCACCACCTCATAGCTGCAGCTTGTCCTTCTCAGGAGAAGCCAAATCACAGTCCAGGAAGGCACATGAAAGACACTCCTGCCCCCCAGACCTTTCCCACTCCCTAGGAGAGGAAACTTGGCCAATGCCTCGACGCTCTACACCCACAGGAAGTACAGGCTCACACCTTTCTTTTTCATCAAATGAAACATATACTGGGGTTGGCAAAAGTAGGTTTGCCATTGTGAGTACTCAAAATGCAGAGTTTATTCCTGTAGTATTTATTTATCTCTTTGTGTTTTCCATACGGACAGCTGTAAACCTACATTTGCCAACCCCTGCGTATTAAGCACCTTCTATTTCAAAAGCTTGTGCTGATGGTTGTGGGTTCTGTAAGTGTGCCACACCTCTGCATCCCAAAACCCAGGGGCAGCCAAAGGTACCCCAGGCTGCCGGGGAGGAGATTTGGACTTCTGCTTTCTGTTTTGCTAACAACTTTATCTCTGTGACCGTAGACAAGCTATCGCATTTTGAAATCTCAGTTTTCTCATCTTCAGAATGAGTGTTGGGACGGATGATGTGCAGGCTTTTCTCCATGAGGACATTTTGCGATTGGAAGTAAAATAAATCCTGAGGCAGTGACACAGAGCAAATAAATGGGAAGCAGGGTGATGGCTGTGAAGAGCAGCATCCTGGTCAGGGACACTTGGCTCCGGTCCCGGCCCTGACACTAATTGTGTGACTTTTGATGTTTCACTTAAGCTTTCTAATCCTCAGCTTTTCCCCTTTGTCAAATGAGAGTAGTAATAGCAGCGCCCTCACTGGGTTGTTAATAGAACTGAATTTGTTCATGTATATTAATCTGGGAAGGTGTCTAACTGTAGCAGAGCCTCCGCCCACTGGCGTGCATAGAGACCAAAGCAGTCGTCTGGGGCAGCGCTGTCCAAAAGAATGTCCTGTGACCACCACAAGGGTTCCATACCTGGGCTGTGCAATAGCAAGACCACTGCCCACACAAGGCTGTGGGAGCACTGTGGATATGGCTAAGGTGACAGAAGCACTAAATTTTAAATTTTACTTAATTTTAATTATTTGCAGTTTAAATAGCCACACTATTTAAGTTTTATCTAACTAGCGGCTCATGCATCAGACAGAGGTGGTCTAGACATTAAGAACTAGCAGAATTTTAAAAAGAGCAGAAGATATGCAAGTCCAGACGATGGACTGTTACTCAGCACTAAAAAGAAATGAACCATTAAGTCATGAAAAGACGTAGAGGAACCTTAATGCGTATTGCTAAGCGAGAAAAGCCCATTTGAAAAGGCTGCATACTGTATGATCCCAACTATATGACATTCTGAAGAAGGCAAAACCATGGAGACAGTAAAAGGTCAGTGGTTTCAGGGATTGGGAGTGAGGGATGGGGCACAGAGGATTCTTAGGGCAGTGAAATTACTTTGTATGATACTATAATGGTAGGTAGGTCAGTACATATTTATCCAACAAAATGAACAGCACTAAGAGTGAGTCCTGAAGTGTAAACCATGGATATGGGTGATAGTGGCATGTCATTGTAGGTTCATCAACTGTAACCAACATACCACTCTGGTGGGGGTATCAATAGCAGGAGAGGCTATGAGTGTGTGGAGGCAGGGAGAATATGAGAAATACCTGTACTTTCTGCTCAATTTTTCTGTGAACTTGAAACTGTTCTACAATATTAAGTCAATTTTTTAAAAACTGAGCAATGAACTTCCAGCCAAGATGGAGGCCTAGACAGACACGCTGCATCTCCCTCCACAGCTAAGAAGGAATACAGCTATCTCAAAGCTAGAGACAACCAGAAGTTCCAGAAAGTTGAGCTGCATGAAAGTCCAACAAACAAAAATATAAAGAAGAAATACTCATCCGGACAGGTAAGAGGGGCAGAGTTGGATGGAGAGGACGTGGTGTGGTGGCAGTGGCAGCAGTGGTGGTCACATGTTTTACAAAGTAGAAAGGGACAACTGGGGAGGGCTCCCAGCACCAGACCAGGTCAGACCGCACAGCTCATGGTTCCTGCGCCAAGGACAATACAGTCTCATAGCTACTGACTGTACAAACCAGTAGGTGTTGGGGCAGAGGCAGAAACTGCCAGTCTGTCAGCAGAGTCCGCTTGTTTAAAGGGCCCCCATAGTCCTAGAACATCTGCAGGCACACCCACTCTGGGAACAACAGCCAGGGCAATAGCTAGAGAGGCGCCAGTTCCATACAGAAGTGGGAGAAGTGACTGGAAAAAGGATGAGTGCTGAGCAAGTGGCATTGTTCCCTCTCAGACCCCTCCCCCCCACACAGTGCCACAACATGGTGAAACTGGTCACCCTATACTGAGGAATACCTAAGGCTTCACCCCTTACAACGTAACAGATGTGACAGCTCTACCTAAGACACAGAGGCAAACAAACATAGGAGCCTGTCAAGATGAGGAAGCAGAGCACTATGGCCCAAAAGAGGGAATGGATCAAGGTTCCAGTGGGAGAACTAAGCAGTGAGGAGAGAGACAACCTAAGATGAAGAGTACAAAACACTGGTGAAAAAGATGCTCACAGGCTTGACATATATGCTTAAGTATGGCAAACACATATGGGGAGAAGTGAAAGCTATGCTAAATAAAACAAAAGAAAATCCACACAAAACCAATGATGAAAAGAAGAAAACTGGGGTTCAAATCAATGATTTGAAATATCGTCGGCAGCCGTCCGTCTCGAGAGACGATGGTGTAGCTTCTTAAGAGTCTATCTGCACCGCCAAGAATGGTTGTGCAGTCCGACTCGGGAGTGACACGGTATCTGTCTCCTCCCGTGTTGAATCGACATCTTGCGATGACGCTGGAGTGTCCTCCCCAGTGAAGCTGAAGCTACAGAGCCTGGGCAGGGTGATATGGAGGGTCTGCTGTTGCCCAAGCAGCAGACCCCCCCTCTCTTCGCAGCTGAAGGGTCCAAGGGAAAGACGGAGTCAATACAGCTTGGCTTCAGGTGCGCCGCAGGAGTTGCCGGTGTTGACTACAATGTCAAACCGCCTTAGGGACTCCGGCTCCGGATTTTCTGTCGGGGTTTACTCCCTTAGCCTTTCCCCTGAAGAGGTATGCCGCAAGGCAGCGGAGGTTTTTTTGGAGTCAGAGTTTTCCTTTTCTGATATGCCCTGACTGGAAGATCGAACCAGCGACACTTAGCTCGCAGGCCGACGCTCAATCCACTGAGCCAAACCAGCCAGGGGTGAAATATAAGGAAGAAAAAAACAGTCAACCAGTACAAAATGAGGAAACAAGAATTGAAAAAATGAGGAGAGGCTTAGGAACCTCTGGGACAACTTTAAATGTGCCAACATCTGAATCATAGGGGTGCCAGAAGGAGAAGAGGAAGAGCAAGAAATCAAAAGCTTATGTGAAAAAATAATGAAGAAAAACTTCCCAATTTTTGTGAAGGAAATAGACATGCAGGAAGCACAGAGAGTCCCAAAGAAGCTAGACCCAAAGAAGACCACACCAAGACACAGCATAATTAAAATGCCAGAGGTTCAAGATAAAGAGACAATCTTAAAAGCATCAAGAGAAAAGCAGACAGTTACCTACAAAGGGGTTCCTATAAGACTATCAGCTGATTTCTCAAAAGAAACTTTGGAGGCAAGAAGGGACTGGCAAGAAGTATTCAATGTGATGAAAAGCAAGGACCTACAACCAAGATTACTCTATCCAGCAAAGCTGTCATTTAGAATGGAAGGGCAGATAAAGTGCTTCCCAGACAAGGTAAAGCTAAAGGAGTTCATCATCACCAAGACATTATTATATGAAATGTCAGAGGGACTTATTTAATAAAAAGGAGATCAACACTATGAACATTAAAATGACAACAAACTCACAACTATCAACAACTGAATATAAAAAATAAAAACAAAAACAAACTAAGCAAACAACCAGAACAGGAACAGAATCATAGGTGTGGGGATCATTTGGAGGGTTATCAGCTGGGAGGGGGAAGGCGAAGAAATGGGGAAATGGTGCAGGGACTAAGAAGCGTAATTGGTTGATACAAAATAGATGGGGGAAAGTTAAGAATAATATAGGAGAGGGTGAAACCAAAGAACTTATAGGCACAACCGATGAACATGAACTAAGGGGGGTGGCATTGCTGGAGGGAAGCGGGGTACTGGAGAGAAAGGGGTGAAGGAAAAAGAAGTTGGGACTACTGTAACAACATAACCAATAAAGTATACTTTAAAAAATAAAATATAAAAAATGAGCAATGAGGTGCGTGCATAAAAGAAGTGTGATTTCAAATTCTCAAGAATGGCCTGGCCATAAGTAGCAGAGGCTGTGTTTGTGATGCCCAGCAGTGTGTCAGAATCGAGGGTTTTATGGGAGAGAAGTTGGAGACAGACTACAAGCCCCTGGGGGAGACTGAGAATTTCAGATTAAAGACCCTAAAATGAGTCCCTGAAGTTTTTCATATAATGCTAGGAGACACCCAGAAATCGTTCAGAAATATTACTATCCTAAATAAGCATGCTATTTGGGACTTCAAGATTTTTTAAATTTTGGGTCTATGTCTTCAAGTTAAATCATGTGAGATTCCTGCTATCACATCAGAAGCTATAAAGTGCTTAAAACAATTTCAATCAAATAAATAGATAGCTTAGCTCAGGATCATGTGGCTTTACAAGAATCTTCCATTACCAATGTGATATGTCCCATATTGTCCGTAAAATTACAGGCTTTTAGGGACTCCTGCTTGATGGATTTGTCTAAATGTGTCTAAAAGGAAGTGCACAATGTAGACCCCATCAGTGCTGGGGACTCAGCATTCAGAATTCTTAAGTATCAAGAAAAGATTTTCATTTGTGCTCTCCTATAGTGCATATCTTCAAAGGTCCCCAGATTTATTATTTCATCAACAGATCGGAGAGGGGAGTTTGTATGAGATCAAACAAACACAAGTACTATGGGAAGGCCGGCAGGTGATAGTGTATAAATTGCCCGATGGAAAATGTCAAAGTTGACATCAGAGCGGTGGCAGGGTGGGGAGCAACAGAGCTGAGAACAAATAACCGTACCTTTCCTTATACAGTCCAGCTAATGCACTGCAAGAAACTCAGGGCTCAGAAACCCACTGAGAATCCACTAAAACCCATTAATTCAAAATACATCCTGTATTAAAAGAAAACTTGAAAAGCATGTCTCATTTCTACACCTGTTCTCATTTATTTTGTTTTTTTCTCTCTCTCTCCCTCTCTGTCTCTGTCTCTGTCTCTCTCTCTCCACATACACACACACACACACACACACACACATACACGCCCTTGTATGTTCTATATCCACTCCGCATATATTGCTTTGTTCCTTTTACATTTCATGTTTTATATCTGCTTGACCAATCTTTCAAGGGTAGTGCCTGGATATTTAAGCACCTTCCAAGATAGAAGAGTACATACCCATTGTCATTGCCAGAGCCCTGCAGACTCAGAGACTCAGATATGAGAAAAAGAGTTGATTTCTCTGCCTAGCAACCTCTGTGATCTTGAGTAGAAACTTCATCCTGTATCAGTCTCTGTATATTTGAATGAGAGAGTAACAGACAGTTATAGGGTATTTTGTTTGTATCTGAAAGATAGTTGTGCTTTCTGTACATCAGTTCACTCCCTTCCCTCACACTCACACAATCTCTGGTCAAATGCTATCTTTCTTGGCCAACTTACATAAAATAACCACCAACCTGTGGGCAACTATCTATCCTATTGCCCTTCCTTTATTTCACAGCACTTTTTATTACTTGACACCAAAATAAATATTTATTTATTTGTAGATAGCCTAACTCTTTGGTTAAGATGCAAAATCCATCACAGTTTTAATCAACAGCACCATGAGGCAGGTGCTATTTGGAATTAACTGCATTCCCAGATAGAGACACTGTAAGATGACAGATCTAAGGGACTTCACCAGGGTCATGCAACCACCAGCCACAGAGCAAAGTCTGAAACCCAAGGCTGTGTTTTAGTTCACAGTGACTGTTTTCAACCACAGCAGTTGGCTATGGATTCAAAAATTAGACATTTACATTCATTGGAGTCATGCTTACCTGTGGCTTCAGAGTAAAAAAACAAAATGGCCTGACAACCTGTTTGTTCCTAGCTTCCCTCCCCTACTCTCTTATTTCCAAGTGGGAGGTACTAGAAAGTTCCAGCTAACACTAAACTCCTATGAAACCACAAAGTATCAGAATCTCTCAGAATGCAGGTTCTTCGAGGATAGAAATGAATAAGCCGCATTATGTTCAATGGCTGGTATAGCATGGAGCTTAACCACCAATTTGGTTATTTTATTCCCAAGTGTCTATAAGGTTCTTGGCCCCTCAAAAATGTGTTGCTGATATGCTACCAGAGTCCAATACATGTCACTTTACTTTATTTCTCAAAATCAGACTATATTTGTTGCAAGGTCCCAGCTGTGAGTCTTGGTAATGTGTTGCCTTCTCCCTTTTACCCTTCATGGAATCAAATGATGGCCCAATCTCTATTTTTCCTATTACTACAGCCATTTGTGGACATCACTGCCCAGCACTGGCCTTTGTCCTCGTCATCTGCCATCCACCTCTTGAGCATTCTGCTTTGGGCAGGCTTCACTATGTTCTTTTCTGCAGTCTGCCATGGAAAGCACAGGTCTCACATCTGGGGCCTGCTGAGGAACGGGATTCTCCTCTCGTCTCTCTCTGGGAAAGCTCCAGCTCCATCTCAGAATACATAGCAGATGGTGGCAGACCACTGACACCACTCACAAGTCATCAGCTGCTGAGCTTCACCTCTGCAACATGAACATATCATCTTTGCCTTGCTCTCAGGGAAAACCCCGTCTTCCTCCACAAAACTTTGTAAAACTCACCCTACCCTTTCTCTCCTAGGATGGGATGGGAAAGGAGATACTACATTCAGCTGCTTTCTAAAAAAATCCTCACCCTAAAATATGTTTTTATTGATTTTATAGAGAGTGTAAGGGAGACGTACAGAGAGAGGAAGAGAGATTGATGTGAGATGGAAATATCTATTATTTGCCTCCAGTATGTGCCCAGACCAGAGTTCAAACCCTCAACCTAGGTATGTGCCCCAACCTGCAATCGAACCTGCAAAGTTTTGGTGTATGGGACGACACTCCAATCAACTGAGCGCCCGACCAGGGCCAGTTACTTTATTTTAATTAACTCAACTCATTACCGATAGTGTGCACATCAGATCTGTGTATACTATTACAAAGTTTTCATTCATTACCTCCACAACTGACCATTTGGACAGCCAAGTTGGTACCACATTTGGCTGACAAGTAAATCTGCTGAAATGCTTATCCTTCTTCAGATAGCACAAGGAATGTGATTTCTCCTGGGATCCTATCTCAGAGGCCACTTCCCCTCCTTGGCTGGCAGTGCCCCGGGTAACCCTCAGTGGGAGCAGAGCCCAGGAAGGGAAGGTCTCGGCAGGGATGCTGCACTGCTCCTCCAGGTCAACACAAGCAGATGCTGGCAGACCGCTGACACCACTCACAAGTCATCAGCTGCTGAGCAGAACTCTGAACCTTCTGTTCCTAACACGCTTCTAACACCTTTCATAATCCACCCTTGTTATCCAAAGGTACTGGCAGCTGTGAGGAAAGGTGGGTGGGCGGGGTAAATAAATTAATAAATAAAGAGTTTCCGTGTAGAACGCTAAACTCTGCACAGCTTGAAGTTTTACCATGATCCATCTTGAAGGAAGACAACCTAAGCAGGTTCCTATCTTTCTAGCTCTCACACAGGAGAGCACACTGCTAACGATGGTCAGATAGTAGAGCCAGTTACAGAGCTCTCACTGCATTGAATGAGGCATCTTGGTGTTGTCAAAGAGACGAGTAGCTAATGAGGACTATGAAGGCTATTTGGGATGGCCCAGACCCAGTAGCAATGATTCTTAAACATTCTGAACCTATAAAGTATAGTGTGAATGATGAACAATAAGCAGGTATCAGAAGGGAATTTCAAATCCACCAAAGGCAGAAGAAGCTCCCTTTGCTTTGATCCTGACATCTGCTTTGTTTGCCAACTTCACTGCCCCTGGCTTTGAAGCATCTGAGTGAGGGAAGGGATTGAACATAGAGGGTTCAATCACTCAGTACTTCACAGAGGAATAATAAAAACTAACTGATCCACTGCCCCCCACCCCCAAATGGTTTACTAGCTTCTGAAGATCTGGTTGCTAGGATTTTTGATAGATTTTAAGCTTGAATATTATCTAACTTAGAGTGTCAAAAAGAGAAGGTGAATGATTGAGCTGAACCACTGGTGATCAATGGATACCGCCAACCAGTCATCTTGCAAACACTTATTGAGTATTTCTTCCATCTCCACTATGTCAGGCATTGTGCTAGTCACTGAGGATGAAATGATGACAAAGATATATCCCCTGTCCTTGAGAGACTCATGGGATAGTGAAGGAGACAGAGAAATAACCAGGTAACTTCCATACGGTTGTGACATACAATACCATTGTGGCCTGCACGAGACACCGTGGAAAGCAAATGGAGTGGGCAGTGGAGGAAGGAGTTAAGCAGGATTTTTAGAAAGAAGGGATCCTTGGGATAAGTCTTCAAGGACAAGAAGTTAGTCAGCTGGATAAAAATGGGAAGGATATTGCAGGCAAAACGTACAGCAGGTGCAAAGGTTTATAGAGGAATGAGAAAACCAATAGCATTTGGAGAATTTCCACTGGTTCTGTGTGATTGAAATATAAGCTCAGCGTGGGAGTGTCAAAGAATAGGTCTAACTCATATTAAGAAAAGTCTTGCGAGTCATGCCAAGGAATTTAAAATCTATCCTGCAGCTTGAGAAGCAGCACTGAAGAAGGAGAGGAATGGACAGAGTTTTAATATTGCAATATCAGTTACACATAAAATATACAGGGTAGAGACGGGAAATTGAGTAGGGTGAAGACCGAAGACAGGGAGACCTCTCTAGGGGCCATTAGAAAAATTTAGATAGAAATAAATAAGGTCCTAAGTAGCAAAAAATGCCAATAAGTGTTAAAGATATACATTTAGAAGTATTTTCATTTTGAAGTCTTTTGATTCTTATGAGTGGTTTTCTCAATTGAGAATGAACCACACAGCAGACCAGTAGTAGTGATAATTATACCATAATAACAGTATCACTGCAAGCATTAAAATAGTGAACTGATCTGGAAACCTACCCAATGCATGACGTTTTTTTAAATGACATTTCTAATATCAGGAGGAAGGGATGTTCCTTTGCTTTTGCCTACAAAGTCTCCTACCTCAGTTCTATTCTAATTGAAATGGGAGCTGGTAGAGAAAGGTCCTGCCTATCAAGTGAATTTGAATCTGGTGAATTTATTCATACTGAGATATGAGTTTGCTTAATATATTACTCCTTCACTCTTTTTCCTCTCCACTTCCTACCTTTCCCCCAGCAAAGTAAGGTTTAACTTAAGCTAACGGACAGACTCCTTAATCATGGAACCTCTGTTGTGGCTGGAGCTAAGAAGAGTGGAGAGAGATAGGAAGCCTTCCAGAAGCCTTTGCAAAGTCACACTTAAAGTCCAACTGGACTGCACGAGGCATTACTGTCAGGCCTCTCCAAGCTTTGCCACAGACATTGACTGTCTCTCAGTCAGGGAACACGAAACAGACCCCTTTCCAGCGCAAGCCTGATGTAATAATGGGACTCCAGGCCTTGGAGTCAGGTAGATTTGGGACATGGTTCCACCTCTTCTTGTCTGTCAGATGAAGGGAGAAAGCCCTGTCTGTGGGTAGAATTACTTGAGATGATATGTGTGAGGTGCCAGCTCAGGGTTCCTCCACCAGGGGTGATTTTTGCCCCCACAGGATATTTGGGGATGTATGGAGACACTTTGGGGAGAGGGGACTACTGGCATCTAGTGGGTAGAGATCAGGGATGCTGCTAAACATCCTAAAATGCACAGCACAGCTTTCTACAACAAAGCATTATTAGACCAAAATGTTGATAGTGCCAGGGTTATGAAACTCTTGACCAGATAAATAAATATTCCTTTTAATTCCTCTCTCTCACTATCCTAGGAATGTGCCCCCCCCCCCCCATACAGATTAAAAGGACTTCCCCCAAGCAAAGATATCCATCCATGGAACGAAGCCTCTGGCTGCTGACTGTAGAGAGCTGAACCCCTCATGATTCTCCCAGCTGCTTTCTCATTATAAGAGTGACCTGTTGGTGAGAAGTTGGCTCACCCTGGCTCCCAGGCTATTCTTCTCTATTATATCTTTGAGTGAATTTTATTTTCCCCCAAATTAAACAAGAAACCCTAATGCCTGGCTGGCTCCCCCCTTTCCCTCCCTGTGCTTTTTTTGATCTACCCCAGACATTTCCATCCTCTATGCTTTCACTGCCTCCTGCCCCCAAGCCCAGGGATGACTGTTTACTGACCATGGAGCAGGTGTGTGTTCTCAGCAAGTATTCCCAGGGACCTGGAAGGGATTGGGTTTTCACATTTATAAACCAGCTGTATATAGGGCTGCTCTGATTAAGAGTCAGTGTTGCAGACTGAGTGGGAGCCCCCCACCCCCCATCCCTTCGCCCTCTTTGTGTACACAGTTGGCCCGGGAAAGCTCCACACTGTCTGAGCAGACATCCTCCAGGTGAGGCTCCCTTCCAGACCAAACAGCTGCAAACCTGTGGGAGAGAACAAAGGAAACAGCCGTCTCCTCTTTTCCTGATCCTGTCTCCATATATTTGTATGCATGTGTGTATATGAACACAGCGTATTGTCACCCACAAACACTCATTGAGATCCATGCACATAAAAAAGTGAAAAGAAAGGTAACTGAGCAAGATGCTTAGAAATAATTCCAGTGCAAAGACAGCCTGGCTTCTGGCTATGGGGTTGCAAGGGCTGATTATTTGCTGATTCTGCCTGTGGGACTTGCAATTGGGAGCTCAAAGAGCCGACTTCACCTCCCTTTGGGTCCTTGGTCCCAAGTGATACCCCTTCATCTCTTTTCTGTGCTGTTAGGACTCAGCTCCCATTTGCAAACTATCATAATCTATTCCTCAAAATAAAGCAAATGGGGTAATGGACAAAAGGTGACGGACACAGTCCCTAATTATGATCAGATCAAGATTTTCCAGTTAAAGACGTCCCACCTACATGTCTGAGAGCTGGTGACAATGAAGGAGTTAAGGGAGAGGATAAGGGACAGGGTTGATGGAGCAAGGTCAATTCTAATCCCAGACAGAAGTCTGGAGATTCCTCTCTCTCTTTCCTCTGGAGCTTGTTGCCCTTTTAGGGTGCAGAGGTGGTGGAGAGACTTGTCTCTCTGTCTTCTGGGTTCTAGAAGCCTGGACTAATTAAGTTTCAGTAAAACAATGCACCTAGAAGGCTTAAATACATACGTAAAATTCTATTCTGACCTTTCCTGCCAGAAGTCACTTTGGTTAAAATATTACCGCTTGATCTTTCATTTAACATAATATTTTAAGCTACCAGTATTTATTTTCAGTGCTGAAAACCTTGTGGATGCCAGCCAACCCCTAAAGGGCCTCAAATTCAAGTCCACACCCTCTGTGTTCTCCCTGAGATAGAAATCTAAGAAAGCAGCAGATTTCTCCTGAAGGCTGCTCTCCCATCTGAGGATACCTCTCTAGTCCAGTGACCTTGACCTTGACCTTGCCTATGTATGCCAAGACCTCTAGCAGAAGGTGCTGTGGGTGCTAGCCCAGGGAGTCAGGAAAGGCTTTCTGGAGAAAGTGACTTGTGAGGAGAGGAGTTTTAGGGTTCAATGGAAATTATCCAGTTGCAGAGGGAAGTAGGGGAGAAGATATGTTGCCTGAGAGAACCACAGAACTAAAGGTGTTAGGGCATGAAGCATCATGCTGATGTTTGTAAGCACTTAGCATGACTGGCATATAACTTCAGAGGCAGGGGGTAGTGAGGAGGGAGCCCAAAGAGACAGGTGGAGGGGGTGGAGATTACAGAGGATGCCACTAAGACATTCAGACCTGATCTTGCAGGCATGCAGAAGCCCTGTGGGCTTTAAATTCAAGAACAACATGATTGAATGCACATTTCAGCTATATCACTCTGGCAGGTGGGGTGGAGGGAAGGTTGAAGGGAGAAGCAGGAAACATTGTTTTGTTTTAACATGACATTTGAAAGTCTCACAAATGTATTGGCAATACATGGGGCTAGAGTCTGTGAATCAGAGTCCACAGATTTAGGTGTGTAAGAAATGCATCGTTTTATAACTCACCTTATTTTCTCTCTTAAGCTCCCTACGTGACCAGGTTGCTAGAGAACTTTACTGTCGTCTCTTTGAGGTGGTTCCTTCCCACAGACTGTGCCAACGTGTGGGGAGAGCATCAACAATTCCAGGTAAGTGGGCAGGCTATTTCTCCAGGCCGTTACTTCTGATACTCCTGGTCCTTCCAGAGCTGCGACCTACCTGTTTAGGAGCAAAAGATGTGAAGACATACAGAAGGGAAATCACTGTTAATACAGAAAGTGACTTACTCCATAGTAATGAGTTTTTTAAAAATAAAAATATATAATATCTTAAGAGGGGACACCACTAGGAAATTATGAGGCTCTGAACTAGAGGACAGACAGGAGGAAGAAAAGAAGAGGATTCAAGAAAAATGTAAAAAGTGAGTTAATTACGAGCCAGTGACTGATGAGAGGAGGAAGGTGAGGGAGAGGAGCTCTGGGCTCCTGGATCAGGCAAGCGGCAATGGCACCAACTGGGCTGGAAGAGACAGCAGGAGCCAGGTCACAGGGTTTGGGGTCATGGGAGAGAGATCCCCTGGGAACAGTTGCACTCAAGGAGCCCAGAAGTCATCCATCAATGTGGTATCCCCCAAAGCTGAGCTTCCTGCTCAGTGACAAATTCTGAAGCTGTTGTCCCACTGGGGACTCCCCCTCCAAGGCCCAACAGGCCTCCAAGTCCCACCTTCAGGTTGTGTCTTTTTCTTCTGGATTCTTCCACCTCAGTCTTCCCAAAATTTGTGTTTATTCTTCTACACTGACTCGATTGCATTGCTTTTTTTTTAAATGCTGTGTGAACATGTCTATACATTTTCATACATGTCTATGCATGAAGATTATTCTCCTTTAGCCCATAGGTTTCATCATGACAGCTGCTCTGTCCTCTGGACTCTAGAGGAGCCTTCCAAGAGTAGGAGACTTGGTTCTGGGCAGGGTGGGGGGGGTAGTTGGGGGGGGCAGAGACCTGGGTGTAATGTCGGTTTGTTTGTACCAGCTGTATGATCTTAAACAAGTCACAGCTGTCTTAGTAGCAGCTCTCTTATTTATAAACTGAGGACCATGATACATACTCTGACCAACTCCCAGGGGTCTTATGGTACACAAATGACATAATGTATGAAACAGCATCCTTTACATGGGCAGATATATGTTGTTCAAACGTAAATCACTGTCACCTTTGCATCACACCATCTGCGCTTATCTCTGTCCTGTTCCCCATCTTCCCTTTACTTAGCAAACCCTCCTCTGGAAATCTAAGCCTCGAAAAGCATCTTGGGAAAGGGAGGTTATGCATGGAAAAGGCTAGGGGCTGCAAGGGGGCAGGTGTGGGGAAAAGGCCCGGGAGACTGTGCTTAGGAACCCGTGCACCGGTGTCCAGACCAGAGCCAGCGTCAGGACTCACAGCCACAGGCCCAGGCTCTACACGAGACCACCATTGAATGCGCTTGATTTTCCCCTTCCTTACTCTTGGCAAGCCGATAGGAATGGCACCTGCTTCTTCTTATTCCAAACCCAACAAAATACAGCTTTCATCACTTTATAGTGTACATGTACAGTCCATGAGAAGGCACAAAAATCAATGGCCATTGATTCCCAAGCTAGAAATTCATAAACTTCTTTAAGGTCATGGATTGATTTTTTATCTTCAGTAAAAAAAAAAAAAAAAGTGAAACTCCAGACCTTTCCCTTCATTTCTGGCACCTTTCTCTTCGACAGGGATACACGCTCACACACACATGCTCTCTCTCACCTGCGTGCGTCCTGTCCTCCCTTCCCCAGTGCCGCCAGGAGGGAGAAGCACTCAGATACGACAAGAGGGCGAGAGAGAGACCAAAACACTCCTTTCACTACCTCAAAGCCTCCGTGCATGAACCTAATCCCCGGGATTGATAGAATAATGGAACAAGTGGACATGAAGAATGACACCACAGAAATGAGCACAGTGGTTGGAACAGGCTCATTAGCATTTGCCAAGTCAAAGCTGGGCAGCCAGGGACTTGATTTCAGAGCCAAGGCCAGGATCAGATCAGTGTTCTCTCCACATTAATTCTGCCAATGGACTCAAGTGGTGGTTGGATGGGCACCTGAGCTAGTGTCCAAAGGTGGGCACCAGTTACCAGGGGAGCCTCCTCATTGTCTGGACCTCTGTTTACCCACATATATAAAAAACTGGAGCCCTGACTAGTGTGGTTCAGTGGGTTGAGCATCACCCTGAGGACCGAAAGGTAGCCGGTTGGATTCCTGGTCAGGGCACATGTCTGGGTTGCAAGCCCTGTCCCCGGTTGCGGGCACATGAGAGGCAACCAATCAATGTTTCTCTCACACATTGATGATTCTCTCTCTCTTTTCCTTTCCCTTTCCCTCTCTCTAAAAGTAAATAAATCAAATCTTTTTTAAAATGGAGTAAATATCTGCCCCACGAGATGGTTATGAAGACCAAATAGATGTACAAGCTCTGTTTAGATCGTAGAAGTGTCAGGTGCATACAAGATGGCTATTACTACAGTGCTCCCAATCTTCCTTATTTATATTTAAAATAAAAATTTTAAAGAAATTTATGAAGGATGTGACTGACGGAGTCATTATAGATCTTTTCTTTTTTTTCTTTTTTTCCAAACTTTATTTTATTGTGGTAAGAACACTTACCATGAAATCTGCACTCTTAAGAGATGTTTAAATATACGATACAGTATTGGTGTCTATAGGCACAATGTTGCCCAGCAGATCACTGGAGCTTATTCATTTCACATAACTGAAATTTTATATCCCTTCTCCCCTCTCCTGGCCCCTGACAACTCCCATTCTGTTCCGTGCTTCTGTTAGTTTGACTATACCTCATGTACATGGAATCATAAAACTACCCTATGATCCAACAATCTCACCTCTGAATATTTATCAGAAAAAATTGAAATCAGGAACTCAAAGAGAGGACTGCACTAGCACGTCCACTGTAGCATAATTTAAAGTAGCGAAGATATGGAAACAGCCTAAATGCAGCTGATGAGTGAATAATGGAAATATATATGTATATACCTACATATATCGTCGTCGGCAGCCGTCCGTCTCGAGAGACGATGGTGTAGCTTCCTAAGAGTCTATCTGCACCGCCGAGAATGGCTGTGCAGTCCGACTCGGGAGTGACATGGTATCTGTCTCCTCCCGTGTTGAATCGACATCTTGTGATGACGCTGAAGCTACAGAGCCTGGGCAGGGTGATATGGAGGGTCTGCTGTTGCCCATGCAGCAGAACCCCCCTCTCTTCGCAGCTGAAGGGTCCAAGGGAAAGACGGAGTCAATACAGCTTGGCTTCAGGTGCGCCGCAGGAGTTGCCGGTGTTGACTACAACGTCAAACCGCCTTAGGGACTCCGGCTCCGGATTTTCTGTCGGGGTTTACTCCCTTAGCCTTTCCCCTGAAGAGGTATGCCGCAAGGCAGCGGAGGTTTTTTGGAGTCAGAGTTTTCCTTCTCTGATGTACCCTGACTGGAAGATCGAACCAGCGACACTTAGCTCGCAGGCCGACGCTCAATCCACTGAGCTAAACCAGCCAGGGCAAACCTACATATATACATGTATATATATATATATGTATATATATATATATATGTATATGTATATCGTCGTCGTCGTCGTCGGCGGCAGCCATCCGTCTCGAGAGACGATGGTGTAGCTTCTTAAGAGTCTATCTGCACCGCCGAGAATGGCTGTGCAGTCCGACTCGGGAGTGACATGATATCTGTCTCCTCCCATGTTGAATCGACATCTTGTGATGACGCTGAAGCTACAGAGCCTGGGCAGGGTAATATGGAGGGTCTGCTGTTGCCCATGCAGCAGACCCCCCCCCCTCTCTTCGCAGCTGAAGGGTCCAAGGGAAAGACGGAGTCGATACAGCTTGGGTTCAGGTGCGCCGCAGGAGTTGCCGGTGTTGACTACAACGTCAAACCGCCTTAGGGACTCCGGCTCCGGATTTTCTGTCGGGGTTTACTCCCTTAGCCTTTCCCTTGAAGAGGTATGCCGCAAGGCAGCGGAGGTTTTTTGGAGTCAGAGTTTTCCTTCTCTGAGTGATATGTATATATATATATATATATATATATATATAAAATGGAATATTATTCATCCTTGGAAAATAAGATCCTGCCACATCCAACAGCATGGATGCACCTGGAGGCCATTATGTTAAGTGAAAATAAGCCAACCACAGAAGTACAAATTCTTTATTTTTTTCTTTCAGATTACACTGTTCCTAAGGCTGCCAGGTGTAAACTCTGGAGCCTGGTACCACTAGAGTCACACCCAGCCTTACTACTTGTTAGCTGTTACCTGGTTACTGAACCTGACTCCAACCTCATCTTTCCTAAAACGACGCACGTGAGGTTGTAGCAGCAGATACTGAGCTACCCATGGGGCCAGTCCAGTTATCACTGTCATGACTCAGAAGACCCCTGGTGCTGCCAGCTGGAGGGCTTGTGCTTCGGAGAGGAGCCTCGGAGCCAGGGTTTCAGGACGGCTGCCAGGCCCCTTGGATGTCCCTGGCTCTGAGGCCCTGCCCAGACCGCTCTCCTTGGCACTGTGAGCTTTCTGGGCAGCATGAGGCAGCTGATTATCCCCGCTCCTCACTGAGTCAGGGAGCCTGGAGTCTCTGATCTCGGCTGCATGGGCGTCACATGGTTTTGTGGGTGCCAGGCTGCTCAATTAACAACAAATCAAGATGTTTAGATGGTGCAGCACCCCACCCCGCAATGTCACTCACCCAGCAAGCTAGGGCCTCCACCTCCCCACCGAGGCAGGCAGTTGTGCCTGAGTTGGCTACCAACTTCCTGTGGGCCATGCAGGCCTCCAGGTGCTTTTGTTATGCACCAGTCTCCCCTCTGAATTCTCGAAATCCTTTTTACCCTCTGGCTCCAATCCTTCAGGCCGTCAGTGCTGCTCTGTCAGAGCCGGACTCAGCTGAGCCTGCCAACAGGTTCCCTCCCATTAGCAGAGGCCCCTGCTGGCAGGTGGATGCAGGGCAGGCGGGGAGCCCCAGGTGGCCAGGGTAGCAGGGGGCTGGCAGCACACCAGAGCTCCAGGTCCTGTCCCCAGAGTCCCCAGCATGCCACCTCTCTGGCCTGGGGCTCAGCCATATGACCCTTTCCCCTGCCCAGCCTGTGTCACAGCCAAAAAAGAGGGGGAGGCTTTGGCAGCTTTGCTTTCTCCGGCTGGCATGCAAGGTAATGTACCCACCGAGGCACGACATGAGCCCAGAGTCATCTCTTGATTATGACTGTGGCAGAGAATGTACCACGGGTGAATGGCAATGACCCGGGAAGGAGATAAGCACTTCTCCAGCCAAGAGCTGGAACCACGTGGAACACAGGGAGACTTGATAATCGTGAATGTACATCAGCTCTTCCATCTTTAAAGCAAAGAAACAAGATTATTCTCCTTCCCTTCCACACATCTTGGGGGTATCCTTTTATCATCTTTTTGACCCATATAGGAATGCTAGGGATTTGGGGGAAGGGCAGCAGATGGGGAAGGGGAAGGACCGAGGAATTACTTATCCCTGCCCCTGTGCTAGCTGATGACCCCCTTGGAGCCTCTGACAGGCCACCTGTGGGGCAAAGCACATGGAGGCACCCGGGAGGCTGGGGGGGGGGGGGGTGGCAGGGCTCCTGCATGGTGCAGGGAGGATGCTCTCAGGGAGGGCGTGTCTAGGTACTGCAGGGAAGAATGAGCTGGACCTGACGCAAAGAGGCCTCGTCTCTGTTAAGCCCTGAACAAACACATTTAATCCCAAACTGCCTTTTTCCAGGCTCACCTTCCAAAGGCGGCTGCTTGGGAAATACCAGCGTTTTAAGTGTGAGCCCCTGGAAGACGTAATTGGGAAGGTAAAGAAATATGCAGCCATCCACAACGGGCTGAGGGCGTCACCCTCCCATTTACGGCTCCCTCTGGGAGTCAGAAATATGGGGTCCGTTACTGCTTCCTATGGAGATGACAACATGTGGACACAGTCATTCCTCTTCTTCCCCCCACTTCTCCTTCCACATCCAATCTGAAAAGACTGGACGGTGTGGCCAAGCAGCCACACTGAGCTGTGCACCGGGGGATGGAAGCCTCCACCCACCAGGCCTCCGCAGCTCCCAGCCTGTCCTCCCAGGGAAGGGGAAGCAGCAGGGAAACCTTATTCTTTAGCAGTTGCAGTGCGGACTCCTAAGGAGCCCATCGGGGTCAGCCACCCAAACGCCTCTATGATATTCTGTAATCTCTCTTGTCCACGTCCACATCTAGCACAGAGTTGCTGGGGCTCCTTCCCGAGGACTATTGCCGGGGTCTTGGTCTTTCCTCTCTGTAACTTCCATATAGTTAGTCCCAGCCAATGTCCACAGAGACGTGATTCCTCAAAAGGTAATTCAAGTTTGACTTCAGGCTAGTCAAATGCTAACCTATCCCAAAGGTCCTATCACAAAATACCTAGGAAAGGGCAGGGTGAAATACATGTCTCCTTAGCTTGGAGCAAGGGCATCGAGGTACCATCCCTGGGTACAGGTGGCACATGGACAGCACCTCTGTTTTGGCAGGAGACTGTTGGCAGTGTGGGGTGGGAAATCAGCCAGGACCTAGAAGGGTCAGTGTACACGAGACAGAGTTGCAAAGTTATTTTTCAGTGTACAAGAGAGATCTTTGCTTAAGGAGTCCTGCGGAGTCCTCCATTTACACTTGACTTTGCTCATCTCCATACTATTCATCTCAGCTTTCCCCTCCTGGGTTCATTTCTGCAGGCAGGTGGAACAGCTCCCTCCTAATCAGTTCTTTCCGTGTTCAATGCAGTGATGCAAGATAAAGAAAACAATGTACTGCCTCTTCGCTTCACAAAGTTGGAAGTTGGTTGCTGTTTTACTCAACTATAATGGCACCTAATCTCATTCCATTTCAGTGACTTTATTTCCAGGGTGCCCACAACCCATGGAAGGTCTTGGAAACAGGCAGGAAATTGGACACAAGACACACACCCCAGGATTATGCTGGGTCCCAGGCTAAGGAAACTGGGCTACAGCTCTTACCAGGAGCTCAAAGCCACAGGAGGCCAGAAAGAAACCCCAAGGCATAAAAGTCACTAAGACCAGAGCCTGGAAATGTTTAAAAACACACAGGAGAGAAAGAAAAAGGCAGTGGCTGTGCCTTTATAGAGCAGTAATCAAATAGTTTAAGTGCAAATTGTACATCAATTCCACCTTCACCCCCAATATGTCCAGGTCTTGTCACTTCTCCTTAAAGAGGCCATGTTGAAGAGTGACATGTTTTCAGCACATTAATGACAGTATGGAAGGAGTTATGCCCTCTTTAGTCTCTCTCCATTTTTATAAGTAATTTCTGGTGATTCATTGGCCTCCAAAGGCAAAGGCTTTAGACACTTTAGAAAGTGTGTCTGGGTCCCAGGCTGAGGATGCCTGAGGTGAGCAGAGAATCTGGCCCAGTCTAACCTCCCAGATGTTCTACTCTTGGGCAGCTGTGGAGTGTCCTGTAGACTGAAGCTGTAATGGCCCAGGGTCCTTCTGAAGGCAGCATGTGGACTCTCTGGGAGCAGGAGCACCTGGGACCTGCGGGTCTAGCACTGCACTTGCTGTGAGCTGTCAAAGGCAGAGGTGCCAAGGATGGAGTCATCTCCTCCATGGAAGACCACACCTTCCTGCCCTCCTCCTTACCTCACTGGCCTCTGGAGCATCTCCAAAGACAGCAGCAGGCACTGATGGCTAATTGCTCCAAAATAGCTAGTCTCCATTTCAGGGTGCTGCTTGCTTTCGCTTTCATAGCTGGCAAGTGAATCCTCCTAGGGATTATAATAACCCTGTCCTGGCTTCGTTCCCTGGAATCTTGGCCTCCTTCCCTGGCACTGGTCCCAAAGGGATGGAAATCTCTCAGTATTTATCCCCTTGAAGATTCCCCGTGCCCGCCTGGCTCCCAGCCACTCGGCACACAGACGGCCCACTTCCTCCATCTCCCCATGGAGCAGACCGTGCCCAGGCTCTCCCCACACCCCTCACCTCTGCTAGGGCTGCTCACTGCTACTCCCTCCTCCCTGGCCTCTCTGGTGACATTTTCATCCTATGAGGCAGAAATACTTTTTCCTATAGTATCTCTTCCTTCAAAAAGCCCAGGGTATGGAGGGGAGATCTGTGGTGTCCTCTCGGATGAAGAAAGATGCTGGCCACCACTTGGAACAATGAGCACATGAGCGATTGCTTCCTCAAAGAGCTGTCACTCATCCCTCCTCCTGACAAACCCGTGACTCTGAGGACAGGGATCCTGTCGACATGTTGCATCTGGAAATGAGCTAGTGCTAGAGCACAGAGGACGGGGGGGTCGCCTCCGCTCCCTCGCCACGTGATGATGCTCTGGTGGTTCTGTGTGTCTATCAACCCCCTCACCCGCCTCACTAGATGAAGCTCCTTAAAAATAGAAACTGGGTCTTGTACTTCTTTGCAGCTACTACCAGCCACTCCTTAACCCCGTTACCAAGAATGGGGCAGGGGAGGGAATCCCTAGCACAGGACAGGCATATATTCAAAGCTCTGATGAGTGAATGAACTCTGACAGCCCAGCTGGTGTGCTCTTAACAGAGCCCTTTCCCGTAATAGTGAGTTTCGGTGCAGGTGAGCCCTGCATGTCGATGGCCACTTAGAGTGTGAGGCTGGCTGGTGGCAAGCAACGACGCCATGTTCCCTCGGTCCTGGGACACTGATCACAGTGGGGGCTGGGTAACAAGGTATGAAACTGGACCCCAGCAAAGCCTACAGATGGTGTGAGAGTGTTATTTTAGTACGGGAAGTCCGGCATATTTACTTAAGCCAACCCCACAAATGCTATACAACATTCGGGGAGATTCTCAGCGGCTTGCCTCTAGGGGTACTTACCACACACAGGGACCTGCCTGAGCACCTCGTGGCAGACTCGTACCCCCATCCCAGCCAGACTGGTCAGCAGGACCGCCTGTCCCTCCCTTTGCCCCCTGCTCCCAGCTCTCCACTTTGTCACCCACGTCTGCTACCTTCCTGAAAGCAATCTTGTGACATTGTCTTTGGGTGCCCTTAGCCAAGTCCCTATTGGCTGTCCACGGCAATTCAAATCCAATCATAATAAATAAACAGCAGCAATTAAGGCAGCAAATAATAGATCATATAAAACCTTAATATGACTGAAGAGCCCAATAAGTGGCATTTTAACAAGAGAGAAGGGAAGGGGTGGGCCAGCTTAGAGAGACTGTGTTTGTAGAACTAAACCTTTTTCAAGCATCAATTGTGAGTTTCCCACATTCAACATGAGGTTGTGGTCTCACGACTCCAGAGCCAGACTGACTTTCCAGTGTAACCCACTGCAAAGGCTGTCGGAAAGCAGAAAGCAGAGACCAGTGTGTAAGGGATAGCCTGGGCTGTGGTCAGGAACAGTTTGGCATGCTTCATCAGAGGGCATACCACAGGAAGAAGGAGAGTGTTCCTTGGTCTCCCACCTGCAGAGTCAAACTCTGCAAGAAAAGACAGACAAATCCCCAGGAAGTGAGGTAAGAAGGAAGGCAGAGGTCTCAGAAGATGGTGCTCCCAGGAAAGAAGGGGGAACCCCCTTTCCTGCCGCCTCCTGCAGAGGCAGCACAGGGCAGGAACATGTGTGCTTTATAGCGAGAGGAGCCGGGGTCTGCCGAGGGATCGCGCTCTGTTAGCCTCTCTTAGCCTTTCCTCGTCTGTGAAAGGGGATGGAGAGGCCCCCTTCAGTTATTCTGAAAAGTAAACAAAGTAGCAGATAGAAGGGGCTTATCACTGCATTCAGCACATAGTGGGCACTAAGAGACATCAGTCCCCTTCCCATAGATTCCCCAAAAAGGTCAAGGTGACCTTCGCTCAGTGGAAAGCCTTGCTTCTCTCGGGACTTCAGCCCACTCAGGCCCTTCAAGAAGAAACAAGGAGAGTCCCTCTGAGGTGACAGAAAGCAATGAAAGAAAAACAGTTATTCCTGGAGGTGAGGATGGGCTTCTGAAGTCCGGGGCAGCATCATTTAGTGAAAGAAACAGCTCACCATTGATTGTAGAAGTTCTTGTGGCCACGCTCAGCAAGTGGCTGCTCCGGGAACAAATGAATGGGCTGACAGTTCAGCTGAGAAATGAGCAGGGGGAGGTCCACACCCAGCTGAGCCCTCCCGTCAGTGTCTGAAGGCAGGGACTGTCCCACCCTCCCGCTGGTGTCTGCCTGACAGTGGGACCAGCTTTCAATTAGCTGAACAAATGTGTTGAGCGCTGTTACAGATACTCTGCAATCCATTTATATTTGAATTCCGTGTGCCTCGTGGCAGGGAGGTGGGATGAGGGTGGGAGGTGGCAGTGGAGAGGTCTGGGTAGAAGAAAGTTGCTGAAGATTTATCTTTCTAATTATGCTTTGCTTAGGGCTAATATTAAAATTAGTTTTAATTCCCTGAGCACACAGCAGCTCAGGAGCATGCTGGGCACTAGGGATGCCGGCCTAGGGTTTTAAATTTGCTCAGGATAGACACACTTGAGTAATGGCAACTCCTCGTGTCCCTCCCAGACTGGCTGCCCCCCGTTCACACAAAGGGGGGTGGAGAGGGAGGGAGCAATCCCACTGCCCTTGACTTGCACTGGCAGATGGTTTCAGCAGGTGAACCATGTAGCTCTTTGGTATTATTCTTGGCAAAATAACCCTAAATATGGTAAATAATATACAATTATCCGATTAATACAGAACGGTGTGTCTCCTTTACCACCAGCGTCAGGATGTGTTATGCTAATGACTTTTGCACCTGCTGAGTGTAATTAGTGAATAATCTGCATGGGCATGTGATTACTGGGTAAACACATGATATTTACCAATAACTTTCTGCTAGGTAAGCACAAACGAACACTAACAGGTAGCTATTAGGATCAAGTTCAGGTGAAATGAGAACTAGCCTAGACTTTGCCTTAAATCTAGGCTCTAACGAAAACCCTGTTCAAAGTATTTAAGTTAATTTGTGAGTAGACTCCCTACCAACAACTTGCCCTCCTGGCTTTATAATCAGACCTCAAAGCACAGATACTAAGCATCCCAAGACAGCGTATTTATGTGTGAGAAATAGCTAAGTTTCGGAATCCGGAGAGCTCGGCCTGAGTCTTGATGTTGAGGGAAACACTTCAGGCTAGCCCCCGGTTCTTTACACGTAAAATGGAGTTAAGTCCAGTTCATGGGCTTATTCTGTCCGGTGCATAAGGCAATCAACAAGGGAGCAGGGTTAGAAATATAACAAGTTTCCCAGGTGTATGTCATTAAAACTACAATCCCAGGCTGGCTGGCGCTACGGGGAGCCTGAGAATCTTGTATCAGAAATTACTGTTGGTGAGACAGGCACGGTTTGACTGGACAGGAGCTGGGACCCGCCGCCCTCCCCGCCCACTCCCACTTCCAGTGGAACCTACACACTCTGTAGGGCTAAAAAGGGAAGTAGAGACTTTTCATCCTACATCTCCCTCCCACGTGTGCCCCCAGACACACATACAGACACCCCCCTACCCCCCGCATGGCACTTTCGGAAAATTTGCTCAGGCATCAACTATTAGTCAGAATACAGAGAAAAAATTAATGCCAGATCTGAAGACATTATGTTCAGATATTTAGTGTGAAGTTCCAATAAAGATTTTCAGGCATTTTAGCCACACTTCAATCCCCATCTCAACGCATTTAGGGAGTTGTGCCAATCCTGGCCTTAAAGTCTAAGCACCACAGAGATGGAAGGAGCGGGTGGCTGGTTACTGATGACACCTGCTAGGCCGTCCTGCCATAGAGGAGCACTTGTGTGCAAGGGTCCCGGGGCAGTTCCCATGCTCTTCTCATCTCAACTCGGCCCGCCCCGTTTGCCTCCACCCTTCCCCGAGGGCACCCCTGCCCCCACCCCCCACGGTTATTTCTCTCCTCCGAGGTGCACTCTGGTGGCTCTCATCAGACTTTCACCCTGGGCTGTTCCTGCAAGGCCAGCAGCCACATTCACAGCCAGCTAAGCAGGACCAAGGCACCATCTGTGCCCCCAGAACAGAGTGCAGTTAATTGGTCATCTGCCAGTCAAGCCCAAGACCTCAGCTCCAGGGGGGCCGAGCCCTAACCAGGGGAGCTCCCTATCCAGACTCGCAGAGATACACGGGTAAGACAACTACTTCTGGGCATTCATTTCGGGTGAGACAATAGCAGCTGCCAACTAAGGTGACGTCCTCAGGGTATTAACTGAAAACACGACGTTATCTTTGAAGTTCCTTTCCCAGGCATGCTTTTACAAATGTTTAGGTAACTTCTTACAAAATAACATAAACCACCTTGATTTTCACTCGATACCATCTTTATTTTAAGTTTTAATGTATTTAATTTATTATTGTTTTACTTCAAATTGGTAATCAATATATTTGCATAGTTCAAAAATCAGAAGCTACAGAGGGCACCCCATGAAATCATTTCCTCTAATTCCCAGTCTACTTCACCACGTGTCTCTCCCTGGTGTCACCGTTTTATCAAGTTACGATGAATCTTTCCAGAAATGAAAATATCTAAGCTCTTTTCCTCCTCATTTTACAGGTGATAAAATAGGATTTATACTCTTCTAGGTAAAGTCCCTATAATGGGGACCTTCAAAATATTTTTAAATGATTCAAACCTGATTTTCTGATTTATACCATATCTACATCCTAAAGATTGGACCTCAGACTCCTGGAATATTTTCCAATTCTTTGATTTTTTTAAATTTGAATAAATATCCATTCATGGCTGGGTGCCTAGCAGGTCAAACATACTACCTCTGCATTTTTTAGCAAACATACTATCTTGGGTTTAAACTCAGAGGTTGTGGAGGTAAAACCGGCCATCTCCCCTCATAGAAATAAACACAAAAATCAGAGTTTATGTTGCTGGTTTCTTTCACTCTGTCCTTTAGGAGAAACAGTGACATCGAATGATTACTGCTGAGGACAAGGGGCCACAGGAAACAATTAACTGGACGCCTGGTACGACCGAGCAAGTGTGTGACATGGCTCCCTCGCCCTTCCCGCCACCCTGGCAGGTGAGGATTGTCATCCCCACTTTCAGGTAAGCCAGCGGGGCTCAGAAGGACGTTTGCTCACAGTTCTGTGCTTTATTAAGGGTGGGAGGGTCGGGATTTGGAGAGGAAACTATTTTCTAAGCCCACACTCTCTGCCCCCTTACCCACCGGTCCCTCAATGTCTTAATCGTGCTGAAAAGCCCAGCAATTTTAGAGCGACATGTGTGAATGTTAAGGTGAACAAAGCAGTCTGACTTATACCAAAGTTTTAGAGAAGTGCCACCAACAAGCCAGAGAGCAGCACTTCCGCCTGGTTGGCGACTCACTTTCCTGGAGGGATTGTCCACCGGGAATGGTGTTTTCCTCCTCTGCCCATGGTTTGCGCCTGCACTCACTGTAGGTGTGCTCCTGGAGACTACGAGTGCGAGCCACGTGACCTCCGGGGCAGGGACACACACAGGACTAAAGCCTGATCACTTCTGCCTAGATATAAAACAGGACAGTCTACACCTCAACTCCTGCCGTGTATTTTTATCTCCATTTCATAAAATCTCAAAATTGGCATAAACAAAAAAGACTGTATCTTCAATGATATCTCTAAATGATTATGGGGAAGGACTCCTGTCCGTTTTCCTCTTTTCCACCCTTCTCAATTTTCCTAGAAATGGAAAGACGGCCGCGATAGCAGCTTTCATTGGGGTAAACTGGAGGATGAAGACTTTAGACCTCAAATTTCAGACCCTCAGTCACTCCCTTCAGTATCCAAAGATGGTGCACGGCCAATATGTTTCTTCCCATGTTGCAAATAGGACCACCAAGGCACAGAGGGTCTAGGAAAGAGTTCCCAAAGACCACCAAGGTTGCTTGTCTGCAGAAGGGCTCCCTGGAATGGGTCTGCCTGCGGGAGCTCCCCACAGGAGCTCCCCACAGGGGCACACAGGCTGGAGCATTGAGCAGAGGAGATAAGGGAAGGAAAGGTGGGGTGTTTCCAGTCAACGCTCAGCTCGAGGCCCTGAAGACACTGTGCAAGTTGTTGTGAGTACCTCAGGGTCCTTTCCGCTCAGCAAGCACTGCTGGGCCCAGTGGAAAGCGCCAGGCCTGGGAATTCCTGCCACAGTGGGGGACTCACACTTCCCCTGCTGCTTCTAGCGCAGGATGAGATCCCCACCACCAGCATCCCTCCCACCTTCAGAAGTAGTAAGCATCTGGCCAAAGATATGCCCATTAGCAACGTTCCCCACTTCTAAGGATCGGCAATTGGATTTCTCTGAGCTTTCTGCACATTTCACTCATCCTGGACAGCAATGTACCATTTCTCTGGAGCAAGCCCAGACAGTCACGTGGGCATTCCCAAGCTACCTCCTCTCCTCGTCTCGACCCACGGTTCTTTCCCCTCGCAAACTCTGAGCTGTTACATTGCTGTCAACCACATGGGAGACCAGCCACAAAGCTGCTAACGCCTCTTGCAAGGATAGAGCCTTTTGTCACAAGCGGGCTTTCTGTGCAGGCGTGGGTGGGAGCCGCTTAGTCACCTTGGTCACTGTCGGTAAAGGGGCATGTTGGTCACCAGGTTCCCATTGGCAAACCGCTCCGGTCCCTTCCCCACAGCTTTTCCCCTTCCTGTCCCTTCTGCTCTCAAGGCTTAATTGCAGCCAGCGCTGTCACAGCACGATGACTGCCACGAGCTGCCGTTCCAGATGTCGGGAACACGCTCCCAGGTAGGAGCCCTGCAGGATGTTTATGGCTTTAATTCCTCAGTAGAGGGTTTTGTTCTGTCATGCAGCGATGTATGAATTGCTCCTCATTTGCTCCTGTATTTCCACGTCAGTGGCAATTACAGAAGGACTGCTGGCTTCTTGTCCGACCCCACAAATGATGAGCCCTACACACCTCAGACTGAGCAAAGCTGAGCAAGATTGTAAACAGTAGTGAGGAAGGCTGGGGGCTGACAGGGCCGCAGAGGAGAGGAGCAGGCTTCCCGGCTGCACGGCAGTTGTAAACGTGTGAGGACAGGCGGGGACGTGCCAAGTGTCTCCAGGTGGTTCGGGCAGCCTAGGCTTCCTTGATCAGGCCTGGGAGGAGGTTTTCGGGTGGTAGGTGAAGGAGAGGCTAGGCCCAGCTTTTGAGAACTGCCTCCACTCTGCCCAGCAGCTACCACCACATTTGTCCACGCGTGACCTTGGGAAAGTCACTTTCCTCATGGGGCTTCTGCTTTCCTCAGTTTTGAAATGAGGACAAACAGCTTCCAGGCTGCATAAAGGAGGGCAGAGCTCATGGATGCACACAGAGGAAAGAATCTATCCAAAGACACAGAGTCATGTTGCCGTTTGTGAAACAGGGTTTGTTCTGGCTCAACCATGACTGTTTTTATGTTCATAAAAGGAAGACCTGTCAGAATCAAGGATGCCTTCAACTAGGGAGTATAAGTCCCCTCCACTCCTTTTTTGTAAGCTACCACAAATTTATAAAACAAAGAGGTTTTTTTAAATTTCATTTTGTCAGTAAACCTGGCAATGGAAATACCAATTTGAACAGCAATTTTCCCCCTGGTCTGAGTCGAAATTGGCTCTGGATGAATAGGTTTTCAGTTTATACATGTAAATTCTCTCCACACCCCTCACTTGCATCGACAGTCCTGTGACATTGCCAGGTTCGCAGCCCCTTCTCTGCCCAGGCCGTTGGTTCCTGGAAATGGCACCTGTTCATGCTCCAGCACCTTCTGTTCCAAAGCCCAGTCACAAAACTATATTGCCGCCAGGAACTGTGGGAAGACCCAGAGGTGCCGCACAGCCAGCGGGCAAGGGGAGGTGGCAGCCTGTCCAGGCAGGCTGGAACTAGGGGAAGGACACAGATGTCCTGAAGCCCAGGCCAGGCCTGTTCTTTGCACCACACTGACCTTCCTCTCTTCCACTCTGGAAACGCTGCTCAGGCTCTAGCCAACCTCTGACACCAGATCATAGGTTAGGTTCTGGTAGGTATGATCAATTCTGGAGCCAATAGCTTCCTATCTCCGGGACGGCAGATTTAGCAAATAAAAATATAACAAATGATTTTTAGTATGTTTCAAATTATGTGTGGATATGTTAATACTAAAATGTTCATTGTTTGCCTGAAATTTAAGTTTAATTGGTCCCTATATGAACAAGACTTTGCCTCCCAAAAGACTGACCTGTGACTTTAGCAACCAAGGATTAACTTACCCAGTAGTTCTGCTTCTCCTTTACATCATTATAAATCAGACTCACACATTTTTAAGAATGACAACCAATTGCCCCTCATAATGCTGAAGTTGAAAGGCCAAGGTGGTCCAGGATTTGGAGAGCTGCGTGGGACTTCAAGTGCTTGCTTTGCCATCCGGCAACTATGTTACATTGGTCGGATAATTGATTTTTTATCCCTTAATTTACTCACCTACAAAATGTGAAAAGTAAATAGTATATGCTTTAAAAAGATATTCAAAGGTTTAGAATATATATATATATATATTTTTTTTTACCTGAACACAGTAAGCACCCAGTATGTCAGATTTTTCAAGTTTGTCTACATAAAATCAAGTTTAAATAGTATAGTCACATGAAAACATGTTAAACCAGCAGTTACAAAATTTTTCTCAGCTGTCATATTTAGCTTTAATTACCAGGACACGTATTTTATTCCATTTTACAGATAAAGGTTAAGTAAGTTTACAGAGCCTACCGCAATGGAACGACAAAGCTGAGGGCTGGACCACACGTATGTGGGCACTCAGGTCAGTATTTTTCTAACTATATTTCAGTTGTCTGTTCCCTGCCTCCAGGAGATTTTTATTTTTCTGGGAGGTATAACGAAATGTGGAGGTCTTGCCCAAACCAAAGTGAGTGACACTGTTTGCTCCTTAAGCTGGGCTACATAACTGCATACTTTCCCCTTAGTTCTCCTTGGTAGCTGGCAACAGAGCCAAGAGCCTAAGAACACAGCCTATACACAAATCTGTGAATTACGTGTTTATAATGTGCATGTATGGTCCAGCATGACCAACTCAGGATTCTGGATTCTGGATTCTCTCCTTACTTTCGTCTGCTGTTTAGACTAGCTAGAGCTCTCTCTCGGCTTCCATTTTTTAAGAAATTCATCCTTCACAGTTTTCTATACACAATCCTTGGATTTAGGTTAAAATCTAAAGCAGTTCCAGGCATCATAAGCTGGTTGATATTTTCTTGTCTGCTCCGGTTCTAATCTCCCTGCACTATTGGGAACAAAATGTGCTGCTTCAGTGGGTCTCCTACGACTGAGAACAGAGAACCCAGAGAGGCGCACAGGAAGAATGCCCAAATTAACCCCCTTTTGAGGGCTGGACTCGCGACACAGTGGTGACCACTCCATTCACCATGGCAGGAAGGTGGTCCATGGTAATAGTTGATGATATCTGGTGATACTGCAAATTGTGCTCGGACTCCTAGGAACAATGCTTACTCTCTCTAGTTTCTAGATATTGCTAAGGCCTTACTTAGATCACCCTGTTATTCTTCACATTTCAAAACTCCCACAGCAGCAGTGATAAGTGAATAATACATTAAACATACAAAAAAGACAAATAACATCGCATGAGAAAGCCCACCTTTTTGAAAAACTACTACACTCATCCCACAGCTTATAGGAATCCATGTCTAAAGCCTAACAATCAGTTTCTTTCCTGCCTTTTGCAGAACTGAGACATTCTCAAGAATTTCCCCTAATTTCCTCTTTAAATAATCTAAAACACTGCAGGTTCATCTTTTTTGCTTTACTGGTCTGACTGCTAATCAATTTTCTTTCACACTTTCCAATCCCCCAAATAAATCACATGCCAATTTATCCCCCCCCCCATTTTCTGCCTCCTTTCATTTCATCTCTGGCTCATCACTAATCAGCTTGTGCAAGCATCCACATGTACATGCAGAGTGTGTGTGAGATTTCTTGTTTGCAACAAGAAGTGATACCTCAACTTCATCAAAAACTCAAGCAATGAAGAAGGACACTATTAACTGCAAGGAAACAAAGCACAATATTTAATAAAGCCAATAGAGAATCTGAGCTAGAGAAATACGGTTAATGCCTAATAGCATTTGTATACAGCTTTAGAGAGCACCAAGCACAGAACCTGAATCCTATTTGGCCTTCACAGTATGTGATCTAACCTGACAATACAGAGGACAGAATGGTGGGGTGAGTAAAAATGGCATTTACCATCAAATCGGTTGGGTCTGAATGGCAACTCTGCCAGCTCCTGTGTTCGGTTACTTGATTGGTACCAGGCAGCCTCGGTTTTCTCAGTTCTAAAATGGGATAAGAATATCTAAGAGGCAAGTGTTTGTGATCATTAATAATGCGTACAGAACGCCTCACTCCTGTTTGGTGAACTATTATTATCCTCATTTTATACATAAAGAGACTGAGCCCCAAAGAACTTCACAAGCTTATTCAAGACCACATAACTAATAAGTGGCAGAGGTGGGATTCAAACCCAGGCATTTATGAATCAAAGTCTCTGCTTGGCTCATTTCACCATGACTAGAACTTTTAGTCCAATGTTTCTCAGAACCTAATGTGCATACCAGTTACCTTGTTAAAATGCAGATCTTAAGTAAGTCTGAGGTTCCCCAAGATTCTGCATTTCTTACAAGCTCCCAGGCGATGCATATCTTGCTGGCCTATGCTTTGAATAGCAAAGATATAAACTCTAAGTATTAACTAGAATTTAGGGTTATCCCAGTATACTGAGTTTGAGCCTTTTAAGAACTGAGACTTTAGTAATGAGAGTAGAATGTAAAGGGTCAGGGCTATTTGCTGAAAGCGTTGAGTACCTACTGTATGCATGGCATGATGCCAGGTGCTGGAGATACAAAGGTGAGCCCAAGAGGCTGGTAGGTACATCATGTAAACAATTCACCACAGCACTGGGCCAGATGTAGTTGGAGGATGAGAGGGAGACCCACATGGTAAGAGAGGAAGGTGGAACATGTACTTGCCATTGCAGAATAAGGACAGATTATGGAGAACCTTGAAAGAGTTATAGCGGAGTGTAACTTAAATCTGGATCAAAATAGGGAGACAGAAATCCAGGACACAAGCCACGAGGCTGTCCCAGAAAACAGAGGTGAGCTCATGTGGACTTAGACTTTGGCAGACACCGTAGAAATGAAAAATGAAAAAGAAATATAACAGACACTGAGGAGACCCAAGTTTCAGAGAGCACTGGATTTTAAATGTGGGGAAGACCGGGACTCCGAGACACTTCTTCATCCATGCTGTCGGATTGTAGTCCTCTCCGAGCCTCCATCTCTTCATCTGTAAAATGCCAATCATCCATTTCAGGGGCCACTGAATTAAAGGTAAGATAATGCATGTGGGTGCCCTTTGGAAACTCTCAAGCACTGTTTAAATTAAAGAGCTATTATTAGTAAGTTTCTCATGCAGTACTAGATATATTATCGCTGAATTAATTAAGTAATGAAAGAATGGAGTTTGATGAATGCATGGATGTGAAGAAAGAAGAAATAGCCAACAGTGATCTCAAAATGTTCAAAAGACTAGAAGAAGAAAATATTTGCCTTGAATTTGATGGGACTGGGAGGAACAGGAGATCCAGAGGGGATTGTGATGTTAGAGGTTCACGAATCTCAAGAGAGTTGGCCCTGCTGAGAGAGACTGAGAGTCCTGTGAGCAAGACCTTTCTCTGACTCTCAGAAGCAGTACTGGGATTCCTAATAGTTGCAGTGAAAACAACTTCACTTAATTTTTAGCATCTCTGTTACTACCCATGGTCATTTGGTGCCCAGCTGGATGGCCTTACGTGAAGTTTTGCTGAGCATCCATCTCCTTATCTATAAAATGGGCACATAAGTAATAGCTGCCTCCAAGGGATGCCATGAAGGCCATGATTAATAACACTTACAAAGCTTCTCTCTTTGTGCCTGGCACCCTCCTCCCCTTCACCATCATCATCATCGCTGTGGTTATGGCAGCATCCAAACCAGAACATAGAGAAGCTGGAAACATGAGTCCAGATGAAAACACCGGGAGCATTAAGGTAAAAGGACCTGCGAGGTCATGGATCCACATCTTCCCCACCCACAACATACTTCTACTGTTTTATAAATGAGGAAACTGAGGCCCACAGAGGAGGCTAATGATCAACACCATTTCCCTGGGGTGAGCAGCTATATTATAATACTCAGACCCTCATGGTTCTTCCAGTGAAATGGGGAGTACAAAAAAAATCTCCAGGAAGCTAAGGAAAAAAAAAAAAAAAAAAACACTACTAAAAGCACTGATTTAGGTGAGCTTGCCCCATGGTTAAGTCCATTCTTTTCATCTAAGAAGAAGTATATTTCTTCCAGGCTAGACTATTAATTAAAATTCAACAATGTTAATTTTACTGCCAACTTAGGAGATTCTTATTACATTTCTTTTCCAGGTAATTGCTGCTTGTACAGGAGTTCATATAGATGTCTTTTTAGATGGCGCAATAGATCAGAATTATAATAGTTAAATGCCTCACCTTTCATTTTGCTCCCCTCTAATTCTGAGCCCACTTATTGAAATTAAATTGCACTGAGAACGCTCTCCTTCCCTGCCTGCCTGCTCTTGCTCGAGCTCTCCCGCGCCACCTCCTCTCTGTGATAGGATCCGTGCAGGCAAGCCATGGCCAAATACCGTTTCTGTTTTGTTACTCACAATTTTATCACACCATTTCCCCTCGGAGGAAGAACCAAAAACAGGCCCTTACATATGGATGGAAATATACACAAAGCATTTTTTTTACGTCACCCATTTGTATCCTAATTTAAATGCCCAGTATACAGATTAATAAACTGATACGCAGATGAATGATTTCCCCAATGTCACACAACTAATAAGTGGTGGATTCTGGTTCTACCTCTTGTTTTTTTAATCTTAGCCAGGAAAAAAATTATAGGAAAAAATTATAATACATTGTGCTCAAGAAAAATCAATCACCAAAGGCAACTTTATGTCTGGGGAAAGAGGCTTTTCAGTGGGATCATGGAGGCACCAGAAACTCTGAAGTCATCTTCGAAATCAGGGCACTCTGGTCCCTCCTCTGTGTCGCTGGGCCCATCTCTTTTCAGGGGAATATTTTCTTCAGTTGCCTCCATAACACTGAATTCCATGCTGATGGCTGTGGGCTGGATGAGGCCACACCTGAAGGCACCTCCCTGGGAACTTGTCCCAAAGGCCCTTTGCAGGAGCCTCGAGGCCTCCGGGAGGAATCGGTGGGCGCCTGAGCCCAGGCACTACCAGCTTTGCAGCCACGCGCTGCAGCGCGCACCGGGAGGCGTGGCCCTACCCGCTGAAAGAGACAACGGACTGTGTTCCGGGGAAGGAGAGGATTGGCAGGGGAGGCGTGTGCCAATTTTAAAATCTCCGTGGCAGTTCCCATTTATTGAATCCTTATCATGTGCATGATACTGAGCATTTTACATGCTTTACCTCCATTTGTCCCAGCAACCTTGGAAATTGGGCGCTCTTGTTATAATAGGTTCATTTCACAAGTGAAAGAGCTGAGGCTCATTAAGTTAAGTAACCGATGTGAGATCACTTGGGTAAAATTAGTAAAGCCAGGATTTCAGCCTGGGTGACTGACTCCACAGCTCCCGTAGGCTGGATGGCTCTGTAAACTGCCCTCCTAGGAGTCCTGTTTGTCCGAATCCCTTTGGTCCAGCAAAGTTGTCTTAGGTGAAGCATAGTGTCTACAGCAATGGTCTCCCAACCAGAAAGCTTATCCTCAAGGGAAGTATAAGTTTACCCAACAGACGCCTAGAAGAAAATGCTAGCATGTCTATTTATAATTCATGTCACCCTTTGATAAAGTATATATACATATATGAGTTTTAGAATGTAAGCAATACATTGGTACAATAAAACATAATTTATACATAAATATATAAAAATATATAAAGGTTTTCTCACATTTACAGATAGGGATAAAAAAATTCTTTGTGTTGAGGTCTATAGAATTGTAGGACCTTAGAATTGGGGAGAAAATTTAGAGACCTTTTCATCCAGCTTCCTGCTACCACTCTCTCTGGCTAGGATTTCTAGGACTAACCGCTAGGTTTTTCTTAAGCACTCCGAGTTCACAGCTTTCCAGGTGGCTTTCCCTGCCTATTTCCTGGCAACGGAAACATTGACCACTTTTTTCCTGACTCAGATCTACGTATCCCAGCTCGAGGCCCAGTGAGGTGCTGTGCACCCAGCTGCCTGGGCAAACACAGAGTGGATGGAGACAATGAGTACAGACTTTCATAAGAATAGTGCCCCGGAACTGGCCAATGTGGTGGCTGGGCACGTGTCCTGCAGGAACCAGCCCACAGTAATCAGGAGACGTCAGAGACTCATGTACACCCTGAACACAGAAGCCCCTGCTGTGGGAAAAGCTCAGCAGTCCAAGGCCGCTAGCAATGAATGAACTTGGAGGCTGCTTTTCTTTTCCGACCTCGGCCCCTCCCCATGGGTTTCTGTCTTGTGCTTATGAATTGCACAGTCTTCCAGAAGCATAGCCTGGCGAACTCCTCTGGAAGAGAACTGTCGGGACACTGACAGAGAGCTGCCGGAGGTGCACAATGACGTGAGTGAGGGGTCTGGCTCTGATGTGGAGGCTGGGGAGGCAGTCGCTGGAACCCCACGTGGCCAGAGCTGTGACCCACAGGGAGATGACAGGTGTTCTTAGAGGTCTCGGCTATCCCAGAGAAATCACTCGGTGCCAGCTGGCTCCTACACGGATGGCTCTCTAGACAGGCTGACCTTTGTTACTTAGGAGGGTGTGTGCTCCTCTAAGTCCATTTCCAAATGACTCACACCTGGTGGGTTTTTATTGACCATTGAGCTCTGGACTAAAGAGAGCTGCCAAACATCCAAGACCAGTCATTCATCCATTCAGCGGTGGCACGCATTGAGATCACCGCTGACACAAGTCTCTAGCAGCACCCAAGTTGCCGCTCTCTGGCAAGGGGCCGTTTCAGGCAGAAGAACACAGTCCACTGAGACAGGCCATCCGAGTTGAAATGCTGCTTTGCCAGCTACTAACTAGGCAACGTTGGGAAGCTGCTGAGCCTTTCCCTGTCTCCCTTTTCTGTCACTGCTTCTCTTAAAGGGGTGTTGTGCAGATTACCGAGATGAGTACTGCAGGTGCTGCCCCTTACTGGGGTTGCATTTCTGCATTGCTTTGCCTGAGGGCCTTCTTTTGTGGCTAGAGATGGCTCTGCTGTTACCAAGTGCTGGCAAGAGGAGCCATAGAACCAAGACTTGCCAACCCTACAAGAGCAGCCCTCAAGCAGTGACTGATGTTACTGGCATGTGCACATCTTAGCTCCCTATCTTTTAGGTTCAAAAAGGCGGAGGTGCCAATTCCACATTGAGCCCCGCATTTCACAGGGGGGCTAAGCTCTGGCCACCCACGGTGCTAACTTCCTGATGATGCCAAGTACTGGCTGCTTTTCTTTTCCTGTCTGTCCCCACTGTCCTACTGCTGTGTCTTGAAATCACATCCCAAATCAACGCGTACTTGTACTTGAATTCTTTGGGTTTACTTTTGAGGAGACATCAACTGAGATAATATGTATTCCTTTAAACACAGTGTTTGATACCGTGCAGAGAATAAGAGGGAGCCGGCAGCTATAACAAGGAAGTCTTGTGCAAGCGGTAAACCACATCCCTTAATCCTCTCCAGTTCACCTTACACACTCCTCCTCACCACGCCAGAGTCAAGGAATCCTGTCTCCTAAGAAAATTTCTCTAATGGCCTGGGTAGGTGCTGTTGTAAGAATATGGAGACAGGCCATATCAATTAGCCAGCAAGAACGTATCAGTTGTTTATAATGTGCTGAACACTGTGCTAACCTCTGTAGAAAACATTAATAGCTGAAGACATGGCCCCTGCCCTCAAGTTGGTGAGATAGGACATACAAAATAAGGAGCAATACAATTCTAATCCATGCTGCTTTGACAGACATGGTTCCTCTCAACAGTCATGCTGGCTGCCCCTGTGCCCTGGACAAAGTGTGATGACCAGCTCACAGCTAGCTCTCTCTTGCAGAGAAATGCCCTTGGTCAAACCTTCCTCTGGGCAGCTATTTCCATCCCTAGCCATCTTCCAGACTAGACCTCAGTGGCTGAGTAGCCTGGGGATAGAAAAGCTCAGCCCCATGCCTCATAATGGGACTGAGCAGCAGTGGGACTTTCACTCCAGAGCTTTCCCATGGGACCCACCTGAAATCAGTCTCCCACTGCCCTATCCTGCTTCCATTCCTCCTCCTGAGAGCTGTTCCCCAATGAAGCACAAGGCCACGCACCTTGACCTAAGACGCTACACATCAGAATCATCTGTGGGGCCTATAAAAATACCTATGCCTGGATCTAAACACCTAGATCTACTGAATTAGAATCTGTAGATTTTTATGGGTGGGGTCCAGACAATGGTTTAACAATTTAAATGGTTAAATACCTATTTAAAGTTTAATAGGTATTTCTAACGCATCATTTGTCTCTCAACTTCTTCCTTTGAAAATTTCAAACCTACAGAAATAAAAAATAATAATATGACAATGAACATCTACATTCCCATCATCTAGATGCAACAATTATTAGCATTTCCCCCATTCTCTCTCTCTCTCTTTCTCTCTCTCTCCCCGTATCAGAAATAACTTGCAGGTAAATTGTAGGCACCATTACATTTCATTTTTAAATATTTCAAACATATTCCTTCTAACAAGAAAAGTATCCTATATAATCCATAAGAAAATTAATATTAATGTATTGATATCACCAGAGTATACAGTATATATTTAAGTGCACCCTCTATTTTTAGGTTAGAGTTGATATTTTTCTCAACTGTAGATTGAGATAGAAATTCAGAAAGAGAAATATCTACATGAGTTGAAGGAAATAAGATTTGAACTGGACTGTGAAGGACTGCTATTTAAAAGGGGGAGACAAAAATGTTCAAGAAGGAGTATGTGACTGTTATATGCAAAAGCACACAAATGAGAACCAAAATGGTTTTTTGTGGGAGGTGGAAGCTGGGATAGAAGCTGAATTGTGGGAAGAAGAAGACTGGACAGGTCCTAGAATCAGAGTACAGAGAGGTCTGCAGTTTAAGCAATCAAAGAACCAGTGACCACATTCCAATAAAATTTCAAAATGACTGCTGTTATGAAGGAAAGTCACAGCATATTTTAGGAACATATTCAGGTGGGAACGAGGAAGAATAATGTTTAAAGTTTTGGAGTTAAGTTAGGCTGGGAAATTAATCAAGGATTGAAATCCATTCATTCATGTATTCATTCTACAAATATTTTCTGAGTATATATTATTTCCAGGTACCACTCTAAACACAGGAAATAGAAGCCTTGATAAATAAGGTCTCTGCTTTCCTGGAATTCAGTTCAAATAAGTAATTGAACAAGAAAAGATTAGATTGATAATGATAATGGTTAAAGTGAAAAATAAAAGAAATAGAGTAAATAGTGATTGGGGCCTACTTTAAATTAGATGTTACGAAAGAGCAATAATTTAAAGCACTGTTAGTCTACAGAAAAACAGAGTTAAGATGCCTACAATTTTGTGAGCAGTTTGACATTGCATTGGTAGCTTTAAGAGGCTGTGGCAGAATATTTACATCAATTAGTAAATGCTGTAAATCATGGCCTCTTTTTTCCCAGAGAGCTAGTTGTTTAGCACTTACCAGCACTGCATTAATCAAAAGCCTAAATGGCAAAGAGACGGTAATATGAAGGTCCAGGAGAGAACAGGCAAACACCCCACAACATAGGCTAAGGGAACCCCAGGAAAGCCGGAGTTTGAGGTCAGGGGGAGGGGCATAGGATGCACACTGAGATTGGCAGATGCTGAACCACTTAGGGCCCTATAAACCTGTCATGACACTGGGATTTTTATTTTAAGTGTTATGGGAAATCATCAGTGGGTCTTAAGCATAAGGAGGACATAATTTGAATTATGTTTCAAAAAGATCACCTTGGTTGTTAAAGAATGCATTTGGGGAAGGGCAGAGTAACAGAAAAGAACTGAGCAGAGAATTTAGTGCTTATGAAGTGATTTATTTACAAGGTTATTCATTGCAGCATTGTGTAACGGCAATATATTGAAAAAAGCCTAAATGTCTATCAATAGCAGAGAAAGTAAATTTCTAAGAGTCTACCCACATAATGAGGCTGTTCGATAGTTGTTGAAAAAAATAGACACTCTTTACTTACAGTTAACAAAATATCTTTAAAATATATTATTAAATGGGGAAAAAGTTGGTACACATGAGCTTGTAGAGGTTGTTGCTTTTTGTGTAAGGGGTTGAGGTACAAAAATTACACTTTTTTATATTTGCATGTATATATATTGCAAAGTATTTAAAAGAGATATAAGAAACTAAGAGATCAAAAATGATCAAAAATAAGCAATTGATATGGTTTGGCCTAGAAATTGTTATTTAGTTTTGTTTTCCACTTGAAATTTGTTGTAGAAGAACAGATATGGCACAGTATTGTGAAGTCCACCTTTTACCACATGCTCTTTTATGCTTTACTGGACCATAAGAAACTGTTCTTTTTATTCTGTATTTTAAAAGTATGTCGGTAAACGATTGACAGAGGAGAGAGTAAGAGAGAGATGAGAGGTTCTTGCAGAAATCCAATAAGAGTTCACTGGAGCTGAGACCAGAGAGGTAGCAGTAGACAGGAAAAGAAGATGGATTGGGGATACATTTTTATGATAGAGTTGGTAGGACTTGCTGTTAGGGTTTATATTTAGCATGATGCAATTAAGAAAAAAGAGGAAGCAGGGAGACATTCTCACTTGAGTAATTAAATATAGTTGCTTTGGCAACTAAATCGATGGTGTTACCATCTATTAAAATAAGGAAGTCTGGGGAAGAACTAGGTTTGGTGGGGAAAATCAAGATGCTGGAAACTGTTCAAGTTGAGAGGCCTTTACACCCTCAAACAGGTATGTCAGTTAGGAACTGAGGGAGACAAATCTAGAGTTCAGGAGAGAGGTTAGGACGTTGAAGTATAAAGCCAAACATTATTCCAACTGACAGAAGGAAGAGGAAGATTTTAAAAAGAGCTTCTGGTGAACGTCAAGGCTCTTTCTTTTCCCTGGGTCCTGGCGCATCACAGAGCTCGAACATGAGGTCAATCAAATGGAATGCCAGGGAGATATGAGTAAACCAAGAAAACCTGAACACGTTTCCTCATATTTAAATGCCTTTGTGCCTACATATCGTGTATTACTCAATCCATATGAGCCTGCAAATGCCATCTCGGACGGTGGGAAGGCTTGGAGGGCAGCATCCTCAGCCAGGGGCCCACAGCAGCTCTCCACCCAGCGACCCACGGAGGACAGAGGGTGGTTTCAGCTGACACATACCCTCCCGTGGGAGGTGCGGAGACACTAAGTTCAAACAGGGGCAGAACTAGAAGGATTCTATTTCCCTCCCCAACCTAGCTAATCCAACTTTAAAAAACAACTCAAAGAGTCATAGAGCTCAATGATGGAAGAAGGCAACCAACTGACCTGGTCATATAGACGATCGGCAATAAAAGAGAAAGTGACAAAAACAAGATAAATGGAAACATGATCAAAATAAAGACTTTTGTGAGCTCTCATGATTGGGATTCTCTGCCTGGCATGCAGGCTCAGAACCCAGCAGGGATGGAAGTGCGCTTGGCAGTGGGGAACGGAGCCGAGTCTCGGAAGGTCGGCGGGCGGAGCGTGAAAACCCAGGCTCTGAACGCGCCGCACACACTCATCTTCAGAAGATGGGCCCCGGGCGCTTCTGGCAAGTGTAAAGCTGTTAGCCTCGCGTTCTCGCTCGATTCTAAAAATGGATAATTAAATTCTATAGCTCTAATGAAATTCCCCCTGTCGCTTACACTGCAGAGAGTGCACACGGAGGCTTCGGGGAGACTGGGGCGGGGGCGGGGAGCCCCCTAAGCAGGAGATCCTCTCCACAGCACGGAACTAAATAGAGCTGAGTCGTGAACTGAAGGGGGTGAGCCCTGAGGGTCGCTGGGTGGGGAATTTGGGATTGAAACTGGACAGGATTAGATCAGAACGTCTCGTGTCCTTTAAGTCCAGAGCTGTCCCCACTGAACAAAATCTGGTAATTGCCGAATGTGGACTGTTTGGTGTTAGGAACATCAGAACTTCGTTCACCCTGGAGAAACATGCACATAAACTGGTAAACTAACAGCTCTCTTCTCTACTCAGACATCTTCCAGCAAAAGAGGATGTGACTATAAAAATACATACGTTGTTCTTATACTCACTGTTGCTATTATTGGATCCATGACTGACAAGGAAGGGAGACGGCATGAAACTTATGCAAAATTTTATGTATACATATTTATTAATATACATTTGAGGTTCTTGTTGAAAACCAAAAGCTTGGTGCACTGAAGGTTCTTACAGGGAAAGGAAGGAAATGTGAACTCATATTCCTTCTTTGGGTCTGAAGAGCTCTTTGAGGCCCTTGGGATTACCCTGGGTCTCTTAGGTCGCTCTGCCCAGGTCAGGCAGGCAGCGTAAGCCCAGGAAAGTCTCTCCTTATCATCTGTGTGATGTTCTTATTCTTTTTCTAACAACGGGAACTTGCCACTGACCCTCGCAGAGAGTTCACAAAAGAGCTCTGAGATCCACAGAGATACCAAAAACTGTACATTAATATTATACACCTCAGACAGAAGCAAGGAGTAGATGGGGGAGGAATGAATTAAGGAAGCCATTGTGACAGTGAAATGCATTATTACCTAGTTATTCATGCACTCTTGGCTTTTCAGTTGATGAACTTTTCACACCAGAAGTGGGGAAATTAATCAACTTTTTCTCTCGATGTGTCTTCTCCTCTGCTGTCTCACCTAATTATTTTGCACTCAATATGGACAGAGACATTGTTCTCATTTCAACTTTCTCTACAAAACTCAGGTGCCCTTATCTGACTCTGAAACATGTTTCTCACCTCACCCAGCATAATGTGCCATTAGTTTCTGCAGCAACTCCTCAAGTAGATAGAAATGGGAAAGTTCCTTGGCTTCTTTCATGATATTAGTGCAATATGGGAGCCTCTCCTGCTTGGCCACACTCGTAAAACTCCTCAGTTTCCCTTGCTGAATGCAGCACCTTGTTGTCTCTTCCCCCAGTCATCTAGGTGAAAACCAGAATGTCCAAAGGCGTTAGTGACAACTATTCCAAGACCTTGTGAAGGCCCTGCAATTTTTCTAACTGCACCTACAAGTAATGATCTCCCTGCAAAAACTATCAGGGATATTTCTAACTTTGTTCACATGATTAACAGAAAATGGAGGTGAGGAAGGGCACTTTATAGATGCATTCAATTTCTGAATATTTCATGACCTATCGACTAAACTTCTGGAAGGCTAAATAAACTTTGTAATTATTGCCTAGGGTTTTCGCATTATGTAGATAAACTCCTCTCTTTGGTGAAGGAATCCATTTACATGCCTTCTGAATCGTCCTGGGAATTTAAGACCTTTTGTACACTAAGCTAACTAAGGCCCTGGACGTCGACTCCCAGGTTTCACAAGCATTTGTTTGCAGGCCGTGTTGGCATCGCTTCTGTGTGACAAAGTTACAAAGAACGAGACACAGCCTAGCATGTGAAATATAAGATGATTCTATGTCTTAAGTACTTCAAGCCTATTACCAAAATAGGTGTGCAATGTTGCCGTTATAAATATCATGCTTAACACCTTTTGATTCTTTTTACTCTGAAGTGTTCAACCTATTATGGAACAAAGAAAGGCTGCCTTTTAAATCTCACTTCGGCTTCCTCAGAGATGGATGTGCCCGCTCTGAAGCTCAGCCGCACATAAAAGCCCAGCAGTGCTGGGCTGTAAATCTGTTTTACATCAGCTTTTATGTGAGCCAGGCCTGAGCTGGGTTTCATTATCCTCTTTTTCTTTCTTTCTTTTTTTTTTTTTTCTTTTTCTTTTTTGACTAAAAAAAAAAAAACTGTAGTCTCCAACCACCTCAGATCATTTGCTTTGTAAATAACATATATTCACTTTCTTTTAGAAAAAACCTCTTGGGACACTTGGCACCCATGGTCTCTGCTCTAGTATGATGTTATGAGCCACCTGCTCATAGAGGTGGATCCTTGGGTCGTTTTCCAGGCTCTGTGATCACCCCCTGCCCCAACCACAGCCAGGACGTCTGAGCCACACTGCTCTGCTCTGGTGGGGCCATCACCAGCACTAACTCTGCAAGAGCAGGTCCCAGAAACATCATGTTGAATCCAGCGGAAATCATTATACATCTCCATCTTGAGTCCACCGTGTGATCCTCACAGAAACATACTATCAGAGTTTGAGTTTTATTTTAAAGTTGCTGGTAGAAGGTTTGGTTCTCTGGTGTGATCACATTTGCACTTCTCGAGCTATGTCTATTTAAATACAGCCTTTTAACCACCCATGAAAAAACATGAATTATATTTTAATAAGCACACATTTAATTAAAATTAAGGGTGGAATCATGTAAAGAGCAATGGGCTAAGAGAAGGTTTAGGTTCATTGGCTATGTGACCTGGTCAGGTTAATTTCTCTGAGCTGCTGCTTCCTGACTGTGAGAATGAGGAACTGTTACCAAATAATCTGAGAGGTTTGATTCTCTCTGGCTCTGTGGTTTTCTGATCGGTGTGCCTATCACAGAGGATATAAACCACTAGTCTTTGACTGGGTTTTACCTAAGGGGGGGGCAATATTGTTTGGATCCCTGACAATTGAATCCAGAAATGTTTTCTTTCTCAAATAACTGTCCTACCCAGAACATAAATTCAGAAGACTAAAGGATGAGTTGGAGCCAAGGACCTTTTTATCTAGCAATAATTTAATATCTTAAAGCACTCTGCTAGGGTCAAAATGGTAGACTAGAAGCACACACATTTGCCTCCAGTTACTTCTAAGAAACAATTGAAATTTAAGTACAGAAGCATAGAAAGGAATAAAATAATATATAAAAGCTCTGAGAGGTAGAGCTGGGACGTGTGGGTGTCGCTTACAAACCGGCATTTAATGCATATCTTGAAGATAGAAAGCAATAACCTTACAAGGGGCCAACAGATTAGGCGGGATCTTGCTTGCCCCATGGAGCCCAATGAAGTTGCGGGCTGGGAGGGAGCCAGCATAGCAGAGGGAAGAAATTAAAAGTCAAACTGAAAACAAAGGGGAAACAAATTTCTTCTAAAGAAGTTGAATAGATTGTGGAAAGTTAAGGCTTTTAGTTAAGCATGTTGGTACTCTATATGGTTCTGCCTGATACTGCCCAAAGCCCAAGGTCAGAATTCCCAATAATTCTTTCTTAAATATTAATATACAAATAAGGATCACTGGAAATATGAGAACCAGAAGCAGGAAAAAGAAAAGCTTAGGTAAACAAACAAAAGAAAGAACGCTGAGAAAAAAAGTTATAATTTTAAAAATAGAAAATTAATTTCATCATCATCATTGTCATCACCTGAGAGAAATAGAAGAATGTACTACGTTCTCCATCATGAAAAAGAGAATAATTGTAGTATAAAATGAGTTCACAAATACTAAAACTACAACTGACAAAGTTTCAGTGCTGTAACTGGAAAACACAGTCAAGAAAATCTCTCCGATATAAAGCAAAAATTCCACGACAATGAAATTATGAGTAAAAACTATAAGCTAACAGGAGTGAGTCAAAAGATCTAACATCCATCAACTAATGTAAGCCCTAGAAAGAGAAAACAGAATAAACCTAAGAAAAGAATTTTCACTTCCAGAGTTGAAGGACATGAGTTTTCAGATTGAGAGATAAAGTCCTACATGTAGATCTATTTCATTGATACAGTGATTATAAAACTTCCACAGGACCAAGAAAAAAAAAGAGAGAAAGAGACAGAACAAAAATCAAACAAAAACACCCAAACTAAATTCTAAATAGAAGATTTTAAAAGCTCCCAGAGGGACAAAATAAGCCACCTACAAAGCTATGGAAATCAGACGTGCAGTCCACCTGATTTCCATTTAGCCACTGGGATGCAAGAAGATGATGCAGTTATGCTTTCAATGCTCAAAGGGAACACCATTTTAATCCAGGTGACAACAAATCACCTGTAAGGGTAGAATAACATCACTTTTAAAATGTAAGAGCTAACAAATTTCTGTCTAAACAATTGTTCCTCAGGAAATCATTTTAGCATGTCCTCCATGCCATGACCACAGAAGAAGAAATCATGTGAGCCAAGAAACAGAGGGTTTCATTTAGGAGAGCAGAAGAGGACCTTTCCCAGCAGCTGGTGTGTGTGTGAAGCTGAAAGTCAGTCACCTGCAGGGAGGTAGGAGGGTGGAGCTCCAGAGAGGGGGTAAGCAGAAAAAATGGGGACTTTTGAGGACAGAAGGTGTAGTTGAGAGTTTGAAAAATAATTGAAGGCATAGCAAAGGCAATGGCTCAAGAGAAAGGTAATTAATTCTTTATGAAAAAATATTGTATAAGATATTCACATTCTGCATAAGAAACAATGTAAAATGAAGCATGATTTTAAGCAAATGACAGGGTAGTGAGAAAAGACAACCTATTTGCCTTGGAATCTAGAAACAGCCTTCTAGAGAGCACTCCCATAGGAAGGAAATGTAAACCCAGCCCTCTCCTTTGCCAGGGATTGAACAATATTTTTCATGGTCACAATAATGCATATGCTATTTATTAGTTTTCAACTTTTAAAGAAAACCTGTGGACAAAAAGCAGAAGCCTTGTTTGTGCCGCAGGCCAGAATGTAAATGATCTATCAGCCTCATCAATGTCAGAGAATATGAAGGAAAGGAAGAATAGCAGGTTTGGACTTTAATACCCTCATCTTAACCAGAGAAGATTCAGAAGATACTGTCAAAAGGTGATGCTGTAAAAATAAGGAGTTAAGTATATTTATATATATGTTAAATGTAACCAAATCAGATAATTTTTAAAACTATGCTAAAATTTTCAAATATTGAGAGAAGACCTTGTGTGACAGGAGAACATTCATCATTTAAATTCTCACCGTTTGTAATATTGAATTAATATGTTAATATAGACCAAAATTTAAAAATCAAGGAATCAAGTTTTATGTTGATTTCCTACATTATTATTAGGCCTTAGATTAAAACATGGCATCAACCTTGGATCCATGTCTCAATTAGATCGGGAGCCTCGGAGAAAGGAGATGCCTGGGTCCCACCCCAGGGACTCAGCTGTCATTCCCTTGGGGTGAGGCTGGGGCACTGAAATTTTGTCAGGGCCTCAGGTGATGGGCTGTCCAGGTGAGAGTCACTGGCCTGAAAGGGCTGTGGTAGGATCAGGAATAGCAGATGGTGAGAGTGGGGCCGTGGATGTTGTATTTGCATCACCAGCTGCTCTGTACTGTTCGGTTTCTTACCATACGCACGCATTATCTTGATAGAAATTTAACTTACAAATAAAAAGTTGATTTAATAAAAGGGAACATCAGTGAGGTACAGATCCCAGGTGAGGACAGGTCATGGTGGCTGGAGAGCACTGTTGCGCCCCGGGCCTTGGGGTTGAGGAGTCCGCAGCATCCCCTCTTCCTTCCTTCCTTCCTTCCTTCCTTCCTTCCTTCCTTCCTTCCTTCCTTCCTTCCTTCCTTCCTTCCCTTCCTTCCTTCCTTCCTTCCTTCCTTCCTTCCTTCCTTCCTTTACAGGCAGGACCCTGGGCACAGTGAGAGCAATGGGCTGCCTTGAGTTTCAGGTCAGGAGACTAGTCATAAGCAGGGGCAGGAATCACAGGGGTTGGCACGCTCCCCTCCTCTGTGTCCCTCCCTCTACTGAGCCATTTCCCTCTCACTTTTTCTTCTTCTCCTAGTTCCATCTTTATCCTTCCCCCGCAAGGGCATCCTTCACGCCCTTTCTTCTTCCTCCCTCTTTACCTGACTCCCGCCGCTTAACTGCACAGTAAAGAAAACAGAACGCCCCTCCCAGGGAACACGGTTCAGTCTGACTTAATTGGAATGTGTTTTCTTGTTGTTAACACGGATATGCTTAATCTGCTTTAGGCCACTTCCTCATTCAAAATAAACTAAATTACCTTGCATTTTACTTCTGCTTGGTGTTCAGTTTCCTCTCTCTGTGGGCTGGCCAGCCTCCAGGGGAAAACGGTTTCTTCATCCTGGTGGCAGAGAGACCTCGCTTCAGAGAAGAAAGCTGAGCGGAGCATGTGACTCGCCCGATGGGATACATCACACATATTACAAAGGAGATGAGTTTACTCGCTGCCTGGCTGGTTCTTCTCTTTGTTTCTTCTTGTCACTTATATCAACATGAAGGACACATATATCTCCATCGCTGTCCCCACAGCCAGGTGGAAATATGGCAGGGTCAAAAACAAGGGTGAGAGATTTATAAACCTCACGAGATCCTTATTAATAGCACCCATTGGGACTTCCTCCTGCCTTCCACTTCTGAGGATCCTAGACACACAGCCGCATCCTTCCATAAAGCAGAGCATGTTGACACTAGAAATAAAATACCTGTATTGATGCTCAAGTAATGCCTTATATGCATTCTTGAGTCATACCCTGTGCTTAAACTCCAGCTTTTTAGTATAATCTTAGCCTTAGAATATAACATTTTTTATTGCCTTTTCCTCAAAATAATCAATATTGATTTCACTGTGTCTGTTATTATCCTGACATTCAGATTTATTTTCTTGCTTTGCTTTGCATAAGATTATAGTTTATAGAATTAACATTTATTCTGTTCTCTCAGGAATTCATAGGATAAGTTTCCTGCCCCACTGGCAAATTATTCTACTTATACTGTATTGAAAAATAATAATTGGCTTTGCACCCTCATCAGGTTTGAACAGCTTTATTATATTTATGTTTGCTGGTGCATTGTGGTATCATCTGGCAGGCTTTGGACTGTTCGGGCTGAGTTACCCGAACCCCCTTAATTGGGGGCTCTGCTCCCAGTTTTCTCGGAACCCTGTTTGCTTTGAACAAACAGCACTGATGCTTCACTTCTCAGATCCAGTCTTTACCACTGCCTTTCATATGTAACTTTATCGAGGCAAAGAACCGACCTTGGGCCCAGATGTAAACTATCTTGGGTAGTGGTCATAGGGAATAACTAGAGGAAATGATAGCACCAAGAAAACGAATCCTCATATTCATATATTCACTATGGTTTATGCACTGAAACAGTCACAAGGAGGCAAAACTTTAGAGGAAGCTGTAAGATGTATTAGAGCGTAAAAACAGAAGTCAACGAGCCTTGAACCTACTCTTTAGTAGCTGTGTGGCCCTAAACAAATTATCTAATTTCTCTGAGCCTCTGAGTCCTCTTTTAATAAGAACAGTAAAACAGGAATATACTTATTGTTTGGACTGTGTATTAAATAAATAACCTCATGTATGGTGGTTCATAAATGTAGTAAATTATAAATATGTTTATACAAAGTCAAAATGAAGGTATTTATTCAACATTTATTCCCTCAACAATATTTATTTAGCACCTGCTCTGTGTCAGGTTCTGTGCTAGATGCTAACATTCCAAGAGGGGTCAAATATCCTTCTCTTCATGGATCTCATAGCAAGTTGGAAAAACAGGCATTGGTCCAATAGTCCCACAGAAAGAAAATGACAGCTGTGATGAGGTCTGAGGACAGGTATGAGGAGCAGAACCCTGGGAGGAGGCATTTAAGCAGAGAACTGAAGAAAGAGAAGGTAGCTTACTGCTAAGATGGCAGGAAAAGAATTCCAGGCCAAGGGAATAGCATATGCAACAGCCTCATGGCCAGAAGGCGTGCAGGGAGTCCAAGGAACTGAGGAGTCGATGTCCCTGCAAAGGGTAGGGCACATGGAACAGTGGGCACAACAGAGGAAGCCAGCAGCAATACCAATACGGCCTAAAGAGCAAGGTCAGGTGGCAACGTTTGTTCTGAGTGATGAGTTTACGGGTTGTTTGCATTTTCTCCTTCACAATTTCTTTGTAATAAAGAAAAAGAGTAATAACTAGCCAACCAGGAAGTAGGAATGGAAATGAGAAAACATGTGCCAGGACAGAGGCCAGCAAAACTAAGAACAAAACATGCAGAGGATGGCTCAGGGAGAAGTCTGAACCTACAGGCGGGGTGTGTGCTTTGTTCTTCATGAATATGTCCAGCACATGTCATGAGCAAGCATGGGATTTGCAGACATTGGGTTAGTCTAGGGTCACAGGTGAACAGACATATTATATTTATGAAGAGGGGAAGCCAAACAAACAGAAACAGGTATGGTACAGAGAAGATCACACCAGGCTAGGCTCAGGGCTTACTCCATGGGATCTACAGTATCTCCTACAATTCACTGATGCTGAGTCTACTATTCTGATATCCAAAGAAATCTTTAACATTAGCAGATAGGCGCTCTGTCTCAAGGGATCCCGCAGTTCAATCCTGATGCTGATTTTGCCAAGTTCCCATCTCCTGTCTTTCTACAGCTGGCCGAGGAGCTGTTCAAGGCCCGTGAGTCCCAGGATTCCCTCCAGTTGGGGAGGACCTGGGTTCTGGAGCGGTCTCGGGTGGCGACTATGGGAAGCCATCAGAGCGCACAAACACGCTGCTGCAGCCGACATGCCAGGAGACGGCGCGTCTGACCCCGACACTCAATTAGCAGAACAGACGGTGTATAACGTATGCTTGACACTGATATGATTTAACGTTAATAACTGGTTTTCAAATATTTATTACAATGGCTGTTTTAATAAATATTTCATGAATACTATTTTTTTTTTCAAAAACCCTCTGTTGTCAGCTTTGCTGCCTTAATTTGCCTTAATGAGGATTTTAAAAATTCAGTGATAAATTGCTTCTTTGCCAGTGTACAGGAGGTGAAGAGGGCTCTTATGGAATATCTGTCATCTGGGGGAGCAAAACCAGAAAAGATGAGAAAAACAGCATAAAACATCCCAAAAGAGGAACAGACAGCTGCTCTGCCACTCCTCAGAGGAGAGAAACAAACTTGCACTGTGGGTAGGGGAGATGGGGTGCATTTCCATGATAGAGAGGACACAGAGCCCCTGGGCAGGAGACTGAGGAGTGTGGGATCTCCTTAAGGAATCCTGGCCCTGGCCCTGGCTGCTGTGGCTCAGTGTATTGACACAGGCCTGTGGGCCAAAGGGTTGCTGGTTCGATTCCCAGTCAGGGCATGTGCCTGGGTTGCGGACCAGGTCCCCAGTTGGGGGCATACAAGAGGCAACCGCACATTGATGTTTCTCTCCCTTTCTCCCTCCTTTCCCCTCTCCCTAAAAATAAATAAATAAAATCTTACTAAAAAAAAAAAAAAAAAAGCAGAAGAAGAAAAAGAAATCCTGGCCCTGGCCCGTGTGGCTCAGTTGGTGGGAACATTGTCTCATAAACTGAAAGGCTGTGGGTTTTTGAACCCTAGTCAGGGCACATTCCTAGGTTGCAGCTTTGGCCCCAGGTCGGGGTGCGTATGTTTCTCTCCTTCCTTCTCTCCCTCTGATCCCTTCGCTCAACAAACATGTCTTTGGTGAGAATTTTTTTTAAAAAAAAGGAAAGAAAGAAATCCTGGAGAACAGGGAGGACCTGGCCCAGCCCTGCTCAGGGGGAGTAGGGAGAGTGGAACTATTTGGTGGCTTCAGAACCGAGTGGAGCAGGGCTGGAAGAGGTCCCAGAGGCAGAAGAGGGGTCTCTGCTATTCCCCACTCTCCCCCACTGGAAACTGAGGACCCCCTGAGTCTTGGCACACTGTGTCCTGGGGCAGCTGCCTCTGCCTTCACCTGCAGGAATTCCCACTGGTGGGACTGGCTGCACCCCACTTCCTGAGAGGCTCTTCAGAGAGCTCATCAAAACTGGGTTCCTCTCAACAAAAGACTAATTCAGTGGTTTTTTTTGTTTGTTTGTTTTGCTTTTTCATTTGACTATTTCTGGAATCAGGGCACCTCTCACGATCCCTGTGCTTGTTCCACGTAGAGCGTACACTTATACAAGGACATCGCACGTTGTCACTGCGATGACACCGCATCTAAGAACGAGAAACCACGGCACATCAGCAGTAGTGCCAGCAAGACCCACTGGGGTCTGGGGGGAACTGCCTTCTCCAAACCAGCATTCCAGAACCTGGCTCAGAGGCCTGATGACCCTATGTCCCAGACAGTTTCCTGCCACCACTCTCTTCAGGGAGACAGTGCCAAGGAGGCCCTGGGTACCCTCCTTATGACGTCAAAGTCTATCCTACCCCCACTCCCATGCTGTGTTCAGATGACTGGCTTCTGTCTGACTCACCTCACCTCGATTCTGGCTGATTAGCCTTCCTGGCAGCACTTGAACCAGTTCTTCATACCCCGCTTATCCCCCGAGAGACATTGATACCCTGCTTTGCTCAGGTTCATGCGCCTTCCTGGACTGGGAGACTGGCCCCATGTGCCCTCCCAGGGGCATAAGAGTGCCCTTAAATGACAGGCAGCCCTACTAAACCCCCCACAATCTGCCTCTAGTAGGGGTAACTTCAAGGGCTGTGCATGTCCCTCCCAGTTGTGCCTTTGTGGCCACCCCCAGCCTTTTCTCTCTCCTAGCCCCTGTCTCACCTGGTGTTTCAGCCTTCAGCATTTGCCTACCTGGCCGCTGTTGCCTTAACTGACTTCAAATGTTATGTGCTAACTGTGTTCGGAGCAATGGCTTCCTCGTGATTCTGTTCATATTCTCGTAGTTCCATGGCCTCTCCTGGAGGGCCACTGTGTTGCCCAGCTCCAAGAGACTGTCCATGCTGCATAATTCCAGAATGGGAGCTCTTGACATGGCACAGGCCTGCTATCCCACTTGCCCAAGTCACCAAAGTTGCAAAGCAATGGTTTCCACGGCCCCATCTAGAGTGGACCTAAACCTAGACAGAACAGACGATTAAGCACAGCAAGCACTTTCAGACATTGACTATGTGCTGTGCCACATGCTATGAATACAAAGAAGAAAAAGATGTAGAGGAGATAAACACCATCACATGTACAGATTTTTTCAGTTCTATGACCTGGATTTGCACAGAGGCTGCATGGCAGAGGCACCTAGCCCCATCTGTAAAGGCAGTGGGGGAAGGGGACAGGGGACACACATGGACTAAGAATTAAATTGACTGGTGTTGGGTTAAGTGTGGGGGCAGGGCACTTCAGAGAAAAAAGAATAACATGAGCACAGGTACCTACTCCTTCACCTCCTGATTAAGTTATTATCCGCACAGTTCGGTATTGACAGAAAATAAAACATGAGTCAGAAAATGCCAGGGGCAAGGCTGGAAAGTTCAGCAGTAGCCATATTATGGAAAAGCTTATTTACGTTCTTAAGAAACTCATGTCTTATCCAGTAGTAAATGGGGAACCATTGAAGAGTTTTAAAAGAGAAATGATGCACTTAGATTTGTGTGTTAAATCATCAGTCACTCTGATAGCTCTGGAAAGAATAGTTTTGAGCAGGACAAAATAAGAAAGCCTAATAGTCAATAACACAGTCATTTTATGTAGAGATGATAAGATCTTAACCAATACCAAGAGAGCCAACATTTATTGAGTGCTTGTTATGTGCCAGGCCTCATTCAAATGCAGAGTATGACATATTTAATTTTCACAGTAACTCTATTAGGAAACACTATTAAAATTTATATTTTACAGAAGAGAAAATTAAGTACGAAGAGGTCAAGAGCTTGGCCAAGGCTGTACAATGAAGGGAGTTGGAGGACGAAGGAGAGAAGACACAAGAAAGACTTAGAAGGCCAGCTGAGATGATTTATCAAATGGTGCAAAAGGCAGGGAACAGCCAAGAGTGATCCCCAGTGTCCAGGCATGGGCTTACTAACAACTCGGGTAATTAATTTACAGGGGAAAAAAGGACTATAGGAGGGAAAAGATAATGAGTGCAGTTTGGAACTGAGTGTGGGGTGTACGCGGGACTCGTGGGCGATGAGCACATCCAAACAAGATAAAACTGAGCTTCGAGGCGTGACCTGGAGCAGCGCAGACCGGGGGTCATGCACACAGACCCAGCAGCTTGATTCTCAGAGAAGTGGGTCTAAATGCTGACAATACCTCTGCCCAAGACACTGTACTCAGGAAAATAATTCTAATTCCCAGCTTTTCGAGTTGTCGGAGGTCCCACCACATCTAAAGGCATAGGCCTAGCCTGTTGTTATAAACCATTGTACTTCCCAGCCTAGTCCTCCCTGAGGCCTTTGGCTGGTCCTTTCCTGTGTGACAGCAACTAAAGGAGTGACTTTATCACAAGGTCAGATGAGCCAGTGGCACAAGGGCTGGGCTCATGCCAAATGATAGCCTCCCTTTCCCACCCCCCGAAACTATTGAATGAGCTTAAAAGAAATATAAATAAAAAACAACCTCTGATGGAATTGCCCGGTGCAGGGGTTGAGACCTGTGTGACACCCCCCACCCCCTGCTGCAGAGAGGCTACTTCTGGTCCTCCTTGGGCTGTGTCATCACAGACCAAGGCTAGGAATGTTTAGAAAGCAAAACCCACTGACCACACGGGCTCTGATAAAGTCCGTGGGTGTAAATCCTGCAGTGTCAGTGGCCTCTTCTGATCAGTTTCATCATACACGCTTGGTTCAGTGGCAAAGTGTGATTGCTGCTTTTGGTCCTAACAAACCCAGAGGAGTTACAGTCCGCTTAGCTTGTAGAAGCTGGGAGCAGCAACGGGGGGTTGAAATAAGATTTGAGCAGAGTCCTGCTGAGTGGCCACGGGCCTTCTGGTGAAATCCCTGAGAACAGGGCGTGTGCACTGAGAGGAGAAGCGGATCCAGGAGACTACCCAGGGGAGAGGCAAGGTTTCAAAGACTGGCAGAGGCAGGAAAGCCGACCAGGAGGGGGCAGCCACGCAGAAAGGATGAATGAAGCAGATGCGCTCTTAGAGAGGAAGGGAGCCAGACAGAACACAGCAGGCCCCGACAGCGGGTGGGACCATGGAGAGGTGACCATGACCTTCCTAGGCCCGGCAGCTTGATTGGAAGGCAATGAGGAGAGGCACACAGAGAGATTAGGTGGAAAGAGGATGCAGTGTTAAAGTGGGAGAATAAGAGCAGGAAAGAAATTCAAAAGCTGCTGGGGAGACCAGTGTGAGGAAGGACTGTTTCATTCAATGGGGGCAAATTCATTTCTAGAGCTGCTGCAACCAACTTCCACAGATCGGGTGGCTTCAAACTGGAAACTGATGCTCTCCCAGGTCTGGAGGCTGGAAGTCCAAAGTCAAGGCATCAGCAGGGTTCTAGTCCTCACAGACTTTAAGGCAGCGGTTCTCAACCTGTGGGTCGCGACCCCTTTGGGGGTTGCACGACCCTTTCACTGGGGTCGCCTAAGACCTTCAGAAAACACATATATAATTACATATTGTTTTTGTGATTAATCACTATGCTTTAACTATGTTCAATTTGTAACAATGAAAATATATCCTACATGTCAGATAATTACATTATGATTCATAACAGTAGCAAAATTACAGTTATGCAGTAGCAACGAAAATAATTTTATGGCTGGGGGTCACCACAACGTGAGGAACTGTATTAAAGGGTGGCAGCATTAGGAAGGTTGAGAATCACTCCTCTAAGGGAAAATCTGATTCTTGCCTCTTCCAGTTTCTGGGGGCTGTTGGCATTCCTTGACTTGTGGCTGCTTCATTCCAATGCTGTGAAGGCTAATTTTATGTGTCAACTTCTCTGAGTCACAGGGTGCCCAGAGATTTGCCTAAGCAAATATCTGGGTGTATCTGGGAAGGTGTTTCCAGGTGGGATTAGCATTTGGACCAGTAAATTGAGTAAAGCCGATCCTTCTCCCCAATGTGGGGAGGCCTCACCCAATCCATTGAGGGCTTGAATAGAACAGAAGGGTGGGAGAGGGGAGGATTTGCCCTCTGCCTGACTAGTACAGTTGTCTGTCTCTGTTTTTGCCTTCTCCTCTATGTATGTCATAAAACGTCCCCATGTCTCACCCCTAAAGTCTCCTGTGTCTGAATCAGGGTCTACCTGATAACCCAGGATAAACTTCTCCCTTACACTATTTAGTGTAGTCCCATCTTTTCCCATCTAAGGCGACATCCACAGTTTCCAAGGTTTAGCAGGTGGAAACAGATTTGAAATGCCATTTTTCTGTCTGCTACAGTGGACGCAATGAACTTCCAGGCAGAGGAGAAGAAAGTGAGGAGGGAAATAGTTAAAGAAATGGGAACCAATAAAATATTGGAGAAGAACTTGGAATGGAGAAGCATTGGGAATGGAACTGACAAAAAACAAGTAAAAACTCTAGTAAGTCATGTTAAGTTCTTAGGGCACACATTTTGGCTGCTGCTGGGTTAAATGCGCCATTTCCACCCACTCGTGACCGGGTAGGAGCAGCAGCTGTGTGTCACGGACTCGGGACTCAGCTCTGCTGGGTGGTGTGCTGCCAGCGTCACACCTGTGAGTGCCCCGGCCGGGGAAGGGGACAGGACAGGACGGCACAGTCAGGTGGCTTGAACCCGCTCACTCCCAGCGTGGGCCGGCATGGACCCGTTTTTAGCAGCCTCGCTAGTTGCCATCTTGGTCATTTCAGAGGACACAGATAAGAGGCAGAGAAAGTGGGACGTGCAGACTTCCGGTGGCAGTCCGGGGTGGAACCACCGAGGGGAAGAACTGAGGCAGGAATGTGGACTTGGGACTGCAGGAGGCAGATAGGGGCAGGAGTGGAGAGGGAATGCCACCCTGCAGGGGAGCCCAGGGAGGGGGCTTGGCCATGGCAGCAGGGGAGGAGGCTGCTGGGGGTGGGGGGCCAGCCTGATTGTTCATCCTGCAAACAGTGTATCCGCAGGATGCTGCCGAGTTTCCCAGTCGCCCTGAGCTCCACCTCCCAGGGTGTGTTCTTGGACACCTCGCTTCACCTCGCTAAGCCTCCATGTTTTCACCAATAAAATGGGAACGAAAAGAACCAACGTGCTCCAAGGGGTGTTGTGGGGGTTCATAGAGTAATGTCCATAGGGGCGAGGGCAGAGCCGCTGTATGTGTGTCTGGGACTTGGGCCTCAGTGTGACCCATACACTCTAACCCAGAGTGAGTCCCTCCGCCTCTACAAAGTCCATGTTTTTTCAACACTCTGAAAAACCCTGTTCTCTCAGTTGCTAGCGAGTAGACTTGCTCCTCAGCTCCCCCAGGGGTATGCTGCTGCCCACCCCCCACTGGACACAGAGGCCACACAGCCTCCCCGTGGTCCTGCAGGCCCCCCCTCTCCTGCCCGCAGAGCCTTTGAGCCTCGGTTTCTCTTTCTGATGGCAGCGCTTTCTCGCCTGCTCCTCTGCAGCCCAGACAGCAATTTGTTCCAGATGCTGGGCAATTTGTGGAGCCCTGCTCAGCATGAGGAATCTTTCCCCAGTGCCTACCGACCTCTGGAGAAGGTGCTGTTTGCAAGCCTGCCAGCCAATCGCCAACACTTGGCTGGAAACACGTGGGCCTTTAATTATCATCGCCCAAACCTGGGAAGAGCAGCAGCGAGCAGAGAGAGAATTCTTGCTGGCTCTGCCCCTGGAAGCCATGCCATCTCTCACCCACCAAGCTCTGGATAGAAGCCCCTATAGAGCAGTCGTGTATTTGACTTTCTAGGTGTGTCTCCAGGAGGCTGGGGAGAGTGCGCCTGATATACCAACTATGATTCCCAGCAGAAGTGGAACCAGTGGGATATAAAACGTGGTCCGAGAAGGATGCTTACTGAACCAGCCCCTCCTGCCTCTGACAGAGGTGCAATGTCCCTCAGCCCTCGGCGTAGGGGGCAGAAACAGATGCTGAAATGCACATGGTTCAAAGACCAGCAGTACCTGGGAGCTTTAGAAATGCAGGCTCTCAGGCCCTGCCCCAAATCAACTGTGTTTGAATCCCCATACAAAAACAGTTTCAGAAGCATTGATTCATGGGACACACAGATGGAAACTAGCCCCTCTCCCATCCCCAAATATCTCCTTCTATTAAGCTCTGCTAGAGATGCTTGCAATATATACATTCACTTCTCAATGAAGATAATGTTTTTAAAAAGAGGCTGTAATACAGAGTCATTATTAAACAGGCTTCAAACTTCTTCTGTAACCTTCTGACTGATAAGGTGAGATTTTCCCTTAAGCCTTTGTTTCTCACCCACAGGGCATTTTAAATAGTCTGCAGCCGCAGCAGTGCTCAATGTTTGTTACACACGCATGTTTGTTTCCTTAATCACCAGTAATGGGAACCAGCCCAGAGGCACATTGAAGTGGCTCATGGTAGGAGAATATCATTAACATGTCAAAATGCCTGCCTGCCATTTGTGCTGCACAGCGATCTTCAGGCGAGGCTGCTACAGTCCCCAAGATTACAGTGTAGTCTGTCATTTCTTTATGCAAGAGATTAAGAATAATCTTCGATTCCCAAACAACTCCCTACGGAATGTATGTTTTTCCTCCTGTGATCTCGTGCCCAGCTCAGGGTCTGGCAGAGAGTCAGCCCTCAGTGTCTGCACTGTGTGCCAGGCAGTGGGCTGGTTTCTCTCTCTCTCTCTCTCTACCCCCCTTTCTTGACATGCATGTATTCTGCATAGTAACCCCACCCTTTCCCAGGTAACCGAGCAGGTCATTTGGCTCCAAAGCTCATGTTTTTACCAAGTCATGTTGCCTCCAAGGAAAGGGCTGGATGGACAGACGAGGGATGAGGGACAGCGAGAAACCAGGATCTACCTCCTCACACGGCTTTTTCTAAAGGGATGCCTCCAAAATGCCTTGGGGGTGAAGGCTTATTTCTATGGGCCTTGAGAACACCCTAACTTAGTAATGAATGGGCAGGCAGCAGCCACTGTCCCCCAGTCACCTGAGCCAGGCTAAAAGGGCAGTCACGCCAGTCCACAGGCTGTCGTCCCTCTTGCCCTTTCATGTCCATGTCGTTGGGCAAGTGAAGACACAGGCAGATTAGGATTCAGCACAGATTCCCAAGCAAGTGCCCAATCCCTTCAGGGGGGATCAAGCTGTGGAAAGTAACAACTGAAGTAATAATAAAAAACCAGGGTCGGTAAGTGTTAAGGTAAAAACAAGGACTTGCACAGTTTCTCCCCCATTACTGGCTTTTCTCCCCATGATTTGAGAGGTCCAGAATGTCCCTTGCTACATGATTAAATATCCTCTTGTGAAGGTTCCCTCCTCTTTGCACCTTTTTTTGGTCTGAGCCAACACCAGACAGTTAGGGACTGTATAATCATGGCTCCTGGGGCTGCGGGAGCTGCTATATAGATTCTCCTCAGAAGGGGTTGATTACCATATTAAGCATCTTGCACTTGACAAAAATCAGTAAGAATCTTCCTTCATTTTCTCCAGAATAGACAGGAGAATCAAGAGGAAGAGGCGGGAGCCACCGGTGAGGTTTAAATCATCTTTCCTAACGTTTATTTCCTTTGATGTTGAAATCTCCTTTCTCTCCTTGTGTTTTATTTATCTGTTTTTTGATTTCTCCTTCTTCCCCCCCTCTTTTTTAACTGCCATTCGGAGCCGCTGTCTCTCCACAGAGCCCTGAACCTGCCAACATCAATAGGAAAGGTCGCCCGGCTCTGGCAGTTCGAATCCTCACACAGCTGGCGCCCCAGAGGCTGCTGACCTTCACATCAACTCAGATGTAGCCAATTGGACCTGAGGATCTCACCTGTGATTGGCAGCTGGCTTGAGAACATCAGATTTTGTTCACTATTTTCAATAAACAACGTAGGAGAGAAAAGTCAACCCCAGAAGCCAATTTTGCAACTGCGGTGCTTTCTGACTTGAGGGCAAGTGAAGTGGAGACTACTTGGATCAATTATCTAAATAATTTGAGCTTCAAACACATTCCTTGTAGAAACACTCAGATAACTGAAGCCAGGGGGGCTTTGGGGTGACCTACATCAATAATTTCCTTCATCTGGCTTTTCATTTTGTCTACCTGACCCAGGCTGGGGTCGGTAAGACCACAGAACATAGGACGAATGGAAACAGGTTATTAAGTGCCCATTACATCCCAGACTGTACCTGGGGGCTTTGCATACAACGTATCATCTAGGTATACAGTCCCTAAGATCCAGGCCTCCGTGTGGCCCGATCCTGGAGTAGTGTCTCATTCAAAGGGCCACAGTCTGAAAGTGATTACTAAGCCTTAAAGAAATTGATATTTTAACTCTCTTACACTATATAAAGAGAACCCAATTCATAAAACAGAGCAATATTTCCTTAAAACAAACAAGCATAGCATGGTGACTCCCCATGCCACTTCTGTCCCGCCTCAGAGCTCCTGTGGAGCCCTCTCTGAACACTCCCACGCTCTCCTCAGGGGCCCCAGAGCTCCTGCCATCAGGCCCTGGTCCTTTATTCCTTTCTCTGCTACCTCCCGCTTCTCTGGTCTTGGCTCTCTTTATTCCTCTGTTTGATTCTGCATCACAAAAACCCGCAGAATGAGCTGTCAAAGACAAAATTCTCATTAGGGGGAAGGAGGATGGAAAGCAGGGCAGGCTGCTGGCAAAGTGTTCTTCAGTGGGCTTGGGCTCAGGGGTGGGGAAAGGAGGGGCTGGGGATGCTCACAGACCTGTCTCGAAAGCCACGTGACAACCTCAAGCAGAAGATACCATCTCTACTCCGTGGCTGGAAATATGAAGCCCAAGTGAGTTGTCTAAGGTCGCAAACCTAACAAACAACAAAATTAGAACCACAATAAAGCCTGCTGTTTCCCACCAAACCACAGGTGTCCAGTGGAAGAGACAGAATGAATCTGGGATAATAACCAGGGGAACAAGATTCATATAATCCATTTCTCATCGTCCTTCAGTGATGCAGATATAGGGGTGGCAGAGAGAACAAAGGATGCTGGAAATGATGCCTCATTGACTTGCCATCCAATATTACCCTTTCAGCCCTTGGAAACACTAATTTGGTACGTTCTTCCTAACTGTAGATGGGTCTGGTTTGACTTCCCTTAATAATACGAAATCATTCATTTCACAAGTATTAAATTCCTGCCATTTTAAAAATCATATGAAGAGGTGGGCAGGCAAATAGAAACAGATGATCCCTGCCGTGAGATCGTTGGAGCCAAGTTGGGGCTATAGGTATTTAAACATTAGGACTGTATTAGGTGCTCAGGGGAAAAGAGCAAGGAACATCCAAGTGGACCTCAGCTGATCAGCAGCAGTGAGCCTGGAGAGGGCCATGAGGAAGCAGAGGAAAAAGGAAGCCGAAGGCAGGCAGGACCACCGCCTGACCTACGGTCACAGGAAATATATCAGTCTTCAGCCTATGAGCAAAGGGAAGCCGTTTATGCCACGATAAGGCAAGATCAGATCTGTACTTTAATAATTTTTTAAAAAATAATTTTATTTATTTATTTGTTTGTTTGTTTATTTTTGGAGAAAGGGGAAAGGAGAAAGAGAGGGAGAGAAGCATCACTGTGTGGTTGCCTCTCACTCGCGCCCCCAACTGGGGACCTGACGTGCAACCTCGTCATGCGCCCTGACTGGGAATCGAACCAGCGACACTTGGCTCGCAGGCCGACGCTCAATCCACTGAGCCACAGCAGCCAGGATTTTGTTTTTTAAAATAATTATTTTAAATAATTTTATTTATTTATTTGTTTCTTTGTTTGTTCAGATCTGTACTTTAAAAAGACCTCTTGAGCTTCTACTTGAAGAATAAGACACAGAGCGGCCAGAGTGAATGTGGGAGACAAGTTAGGAGGGTGAGCCAAAAAGACTAGAAAGGGTGGAACAGCCATAGGTTTGGGTAAGAGAAAAGAAGGGGCGGGGGTGCTCATCTGAAGCCTGCCCCTTACTAGGCAAGGCAGCCTTAGCATTGGGATTGTTTTTGTTTGATTTTTCGCATCTATAAAACTGGGGAAGATACCTTCCTATCTGCTCTCAGGGTGCTTTTGAAGATTAAATGAAATCATGGAAATGAAAATGTCACCAAGCAAAAGGGTGTTCTTTCATGAGGCGCCTTGGTGTAAAACCCGACAACTAGTGTTGAGGAAAACAGGTCTTTATTTACAATATTCCAGCCTGGGGAGGACAGTGAGCACTTCAACTCGGAGCCCTGTTCTCCCAGGAAACCAGCACTTCCCTTGCTCCCCAAAAGGCTAGAAGCCAAAACCATGCACAGAAGTTCCCCATCCCTTATCTGTCAGCTCTCTCCTTCAGGATCTGGGGTACAGTGTCATCAGCCTCTGTGTAAACAGTACAGAATGTTGCCAATCTTGTTACAATAGTCCTGGAAAGCATGTGCCATGTTGCACTGGATCATGGTGAAGTCCAATAAAGGCATAAGTCCCAAAAGAGTCCTCTCCTCATGTCCTGAGTTTCAAAAGTTCAAAAGTCCAGGCTTGGAGTCCACTGAAGTCGAAATTTTAAAGCAGCAGCAGGCCGGCTTTCTCACTAGCCCAGGCCACATGGCCGGACCATTCCTCCTTTCAGACCACACGGCTCTCTTCACCTTTCAGAACCGCATGGTTCTCCCTGCTAATGGCAGCCACCTTATTTTTAAATCCCCGAATATGGCCTGTGATGCAGTGGGCAGGGTGACCAATTACAGCCACCCGCAAAGTCTTGTGCTGGCTTGTAAGCTCCTTTGTCACCATTCTATGGTCAAAATCCCTCCCATACCCTTGGTGCCTTGAAAGGACCATGGCTATTTGCACAACTAAGACACTAGCTACCCGCCATAGATATGCCAAGGCATCTCTCTTTGGAAAAATAGCTGTGCTCCACTGAGTCCCATCCCCCACTCCCCAAACCACAGACTGTGAAGAATTTCAGGGACCCCTCTCTATAACAAAAATACAAAATATACCATAATAGGACCTTAATAGCAAAGAAGCAATTGAAATCTATGTATTGGGTTCGTACTGCTCTAAGGTTGAGCACTCAAGTATGTAAGCCCACCCCAAAGAAACACTTGCAGACACCTCTGGGAGGAGTCTGAGGGAGCAATGTGAAGGAATGCTGAGCAGGAGAAAGAGAAGAAACAGAAAGAAAGTTCATGGGAGAGAGGGAGCAGGAACAAAATGGAAAGGGAAGGAGGGAGGAAGAGAAAGGATTCTAGAACAGTTTTCATTTGGTTGTTTAAAACAGAGAATGGGGAAGAAAGGGAAAGATGAATGTGTGAATATAAAGAAAAGAGACAAAGGCTTCATTGTCACCCTCTGGACACCAGTTCTGCCTCCATTTCCTTCATCTCCTAGGTCTATTTATGAATCAGAAGACCTGCTTTTTGAATAAGCCGTGATGTTATTTATCTTTCTTAAAAAGAGCTACCTCCATTTTCTGCAACTCCCCCATGTGAAACTCTGCATAATTACTCAATTGATAATATTCTCCTGACCAAAAAAAAAAAAAAAGAAATCCAAGAAAATAAAGGCTCATTGTGAATTTGCACAGTGCTGATTCCAGAAAGAACAGAGATGATTTCTTATTTTGATCCCATTCTGCAATTGTATGGCAACTTCTTGGCTTTTTTAAATGATGAATAAGGAAATCCTAGTATCCATCTTAACTAAAGCACTCTACCAAATCCTGGTCAGTGTGGCTCAGTTGGTTGGGCTTATCCTGCAAACTGAAAGGTTGTGGGTTCAATTCCTGGTCAGGCCACATGTCTAGGTTACCAGTTTGGTCCCCAGTTGGGGTGCCTACAGGAGACGACCAATCATTTGTTTCTCACATCAATGTTTCTCTCCTTTTCTTTTCCCTTCTCTTCCCTTCTCCTCTCTCTGGAATCAATAAAAAAAATTTTTTTAATCCTACCAGAAGCCTTTTAAATTTTATGACAAATGAAATGTCTTGAATTAACAAAGTCCTCAGAACATGGAGAAAAATTCCCTACCAATATCCAAAGATGTGTTCTCAGATCACTGCAAGTCTCCGCAAGTTACTGTTTGATATCTGTTCACCCGCTCTCCCCTACCTTTTTTTGTGTTGGCCAACTCCCATTGATGGCTTAGTTCCTAGAACCTTCATTCTGTACAGCATCATGCTTCAGAGAGCTTGGAGAGGCAGGCTTCAGTCTTCCAGCGCCAAGCCCCACCGTGCCAACTGCACAGAAATCCAGGGCAGTGGGGTGAGCACCACCTGCTTCTTGGATTCCATTCCCTCTCACCTGCCATGCCCACTTCGCCCAAGCTGTGGCAGCCTATCTCAAAGAGTGACCCAGTCACCTTGAAGCAGTAACACATCAGTGTGTGAGTTCTTCACCAATGAGACTGAAATTATCTTGCTAGCCAGGCAGTTAATTATCTTAAGAAATTTTCTTTGAAAACATGGATTCTACAAACTACCTCTTGATTCTTAAAACTTGAACCAAGAAAACAGCTCCATCTCAAAATATGATCTTAGAATGGAATTAATATTGATTGTGGGCGATAAAAAGTGCTTCATGGAAGACAGTAAAAATTATCTAAGATTAGGGGGTGGGGAAATAAGATGAGAATAAAAATGAAGTATTAGCAAAGCACTATAAAGTGATAATAAAGTTCAGTGTTGTTAAATCACTAAGTTAATTAATAGAAGATTCTGGAGGAATATATTAAGTTACCACCGAACTGCGTGATCTGTGTTTTAAAATACTCAACAAACTAAAAAATGCAGAAGACCTTTTGAGAGAGGAATCTGAGGTCAGGAGACTAGATGCTAAAAAATAGATTGGAACTCTATTAAGTTTACTCATTCAACCCCTGAACACATATTTTGTATGAACGCATCATGTGCAAGTGAGCAGCACCTCAGAAACAAAGGGCAAACCACAGCCCCAGCGTGCCTGCAGACTAGCCACAGGACACTCCGGCAAGCACTGGGTTAATTAAATCAGGAGCAGGTTACAGGAGGATCCAGAGAGACAGGCAGAGAGAGAGAGAGAGAGACAGAAATAAAGACAGAGACAGAGGGAGTGGGGTGAGGTCTATGCAGGGGAACCTGGAAATGGCCAACCACCCACACAGCCACCTACACAATAGCGGTACAAGTGGGCAGTTTCTGTGTGTATTTCGGGACCTGCTCCCTAGTGGAGGTAGGGCCAAGGCAGAAAAAGGGCAGGATTCCTGTTGACGATCTCCCAGACAGAGCAGGTGCCTCAGCGGGAACTCCAGACTAATGAAAACAGGGTTTAGAGAGGAAAAGACTCCCCTTTTCTCCCTCTTTATTCTTAAACCCCTAGGGCCTGGGTTTTTAGTGGCAGAGGTTCAGGTGTGTACCCCTGGGCACTGGGTGCTGAACTGATGTCTGGAACAAGGGACTAGTCTAGGAGCAAGAAGGGAGAAATTACCCCCTCCGTGCCACACACTATTTATGGAGAAGACTGTGAACCTGTGAGAGCAAGCCACAGACCTCAGGGTTCCTTAGATGTGTGTCATTGTCTGTTTACTACGAAGAGGCACTATATAAGAGCATTTAAGGGCAAGAGCCGTGTAGGCACACGGCTCTCAGTCATATCCCGACTCCACCACTAATTAGCTGAGTCATCTTGGAAAAGTTACTGACTCTGTCTGCCTTCCTTCATTACCCTGAAAATGGGAATAATCACAGGACTTCCCTTGTGGGGTTACAGTGAAGGTCAAATAAGTGTTTGCATGTAATGCACTCAGCGTAACCCCCTGCATGGAGTAAATACTCACTAATTATTTGCTATAAAATATTTGTCATTTAAAGAACTCCTTAATTTTAGGAAAGTCTCAGTTGGGTAGCTAAGTATTTATCGTATTTTGAAATAATGAGTGAAAACATCAGGCCTTGCTGCAGGGGCGTATTGAAGAGGTGAAAAGGGAAGGGTCTCAGAGTAAGTTAGGAAGAAACTTACACTAAGGCATCTCTAGAGGAAGGATGAGGGTCCTGAGTCCAGGACCCCTTCTCTACCCTGAGATTCTCCTTTCAAAGACAGTCTTAAAGGATCTGGTTTGTATTTTTATTATGGAATTTCACGCTAATACTCCACAAGAAAATTGAAAATTGTGTCATTCTCTTGCATAAAATCCCACACTGACTTCTGATTGGAATAAATTACATGCACCTGATCTTTCTAGCTAATTTACAGTGAGAGGGCTGGGTATATTAGCAAGAACCTTGCTTTCTGGGTCATTTCATTGACCCAAGTCTACTCCCCTCAAGTCAGGTAAGGATAGATACCACGGTAAATGGGCACAGACACACACACCCCACAACCACCACCACCACCAGTGTTATGCATTGAGAATGTGAAAAGAGGGTGTTGAGGGGAAAGCCTATGAGAGAGAAGTGGCAGGGAATACACAGCCTTGATACTGACCCCCAGTGAGCTAGGTCTAGACTAGACATGGCCAGATGTACCTGCCAAGGGCTCTAAGACAGAGACCCTATCTACCACTTTGTAAAAAACTATGGTTCACTACACAAGGACAGGAGAGTTGAGAAGTGGCAGGGAACATCTAGTCAACAATTTAACAGTGGGAACTTCCTTTTTAAGGAAATGGCATTATTAGAAAAAGGGACAGGCTCTGGAGTTCAGCCTGTTCAATGAGCTAACTCAGGGCTACCGGGTTGACATCTTGCTGAGCTGTCAAAATAGGGAGGGAGGGAATCTCCAAGGCCCAGAACACCTAATCCTCATAGGCCCAGTGTGTTCTACCTCATGTATACTTATGGCTTTCCCTTAGCCAACGCATCCACTTTCATTATCTTAATTGCTGCCCATAAGTTAATATCTCCTAAATCCAAATGTCCAGGCTTGACTTCTTACCAGAGTTCAAATAGATATTTTTTCTTGCTCGTCTTACATATCTCATACACAGCATTTCTAAAAATGGGTGACCTCCATTCCCCAAAACCTCTCCTTTGCCTAATTTTCTTGTCATAATTGATTATGCCACAATCTACTTTGATGGGTCCACCATCCAAATCAGAAACCTGACAGTCAGCCTTGTCTCTGCCTTCTAAGTAACTTTTCATATTAGTTCATCCCTGTGATGTTTAATTTTATATGCCATCTTTGCTGGGCTAGGGGATGCCCAGAGAGCTGATAAACATTATTTCTGGGTGTGTCTGCAGAAGATTTAGCATTTGAATCAGTAGACTGAGTAAAGTAAATTGCCCTCACCCATGTGGGCTGGTATCACCCAACCCACCAAGGGCCCAAACAGAACAGAAAAAGCAAAGGAAGAGTTAATTTGCTTGAGCTGAGACATCCATCTTCTTTGTCCTCCGACACTGGATGTAGGTGCTCCTTGTTCTCAGGCTTTCAGACTCAGGCTGGGACTTACACCATTAGCCTCAGAATCTCAGACCTTCAGATTCAGACTGAATTACATCGCTGGCTTTCCTGGTTTTCGAGCTTGTAGATGGCAGATCATGGCACTTTCCAGCCTCCATAATCAATTACCTAATTTCCATAACAGATCATATATATATTCTGTATCTCTAGAGAACCCTGACTAATACAATCACTGAGTCAGACCAATTATACTTTATATTCTTCATGCTTTTAAGCCAAGGCCTTAGCTCGGATATTCATCATCTCTTGTCTGCATCATCCTATTGTCATTTAACAAGTCTTCCTGTCTCAAACTTTCCGTACCATCATGACCTGCCTAAATGCCAAGTATGAACATGTCACTTTATTCTCCAGTTTAAAATCTATTAAAGGTCTTCATTGCCTAAATACTTTGAAATGACCTGCAAGGATTTTCATGAACCTGTTTCTTATGATTCCTCTTCCTCTACCATGTCATACTTTCAACATGCTGAAAACAATGTGATATTTCTTGCTCTTGGGCTGTTGAACATAGTATTCTCTTTCTTTGGAATATTTTAGAGTTAACTTATTATCACCACCAATGCCTTGTCTCATTAGCTCCAACTCTTCCTTTAGGTTTCAGTGACAGAAGTTTGGTCATTATCTATCAAGAAGATACAACACTATCCAGGTATCTGTGAAGGATCTGTCTGTGCCAAATGAGGAACTAGGATATTTTAAAGTCTTCTCCAATCATTGCCAAATCTAATTAACCCTGTTTCCTGGTTGGTGTGTTTTGTCACTGATACCACCCATACCAAGGTTAACAATACTGTTTTTTTAAAAAGATTTTATTTATATATATTTAGAGAGAGAGGAAAGGAGGGACAAAGAGAGGGAGTGAAATATCGATGTGAAAGAGGAACATCGATCAGTTGCCTCCTGTACATGCCCTGACCAGATATCAAACCTGCAACCTGGATATGTGCCTTGACCAGGAATGGAACCTGAGGCCTTTGGGTGTATGGGACAATGCTCCAATCTACTGAGCAACCCAGACAGGGCAAGGAACTCTACTTATTTATCCAAGAGACATTTCACGTTCATAAGCTAACATATCCAATCATCTTTTCCAGAGGTCCCCATTTGTTTTTCAGTTTTGACAGAACTTTGTCTTCACTTTGCAACTTCAGTTACCAACCCTATTTTTTTCATCCTAGGCTCACAGATGGAAAGGACTAATGGCCTTGAAGAACCTTCATGTTATTTCACCCACCACCAGGAGGATCTGGACCATCACAAAACAGAAGAACTAAGTTTTGTGTGCAAGCCATCTCCTCTGCGGAGGTGGGCCAGCTGTTGACAAACTTCCTAGACATGGGAAGTCTCACAGGCTTCAGAAGGCCAAACAATTATACTAGACTCAAGTGAAAATGGATCATTTCCTAGACAAATAAAGGACAAATTTGATTCTCTAGTAGTTTCCTCTAACCTAAACTTCAGGATAAAGTTAACCCCATTCTCATTACCACACGCCACTACACCCTCGAAATTTTTTTTTCATTAATTTTTACCTTGTATGTCCAAATTTAAGTATTTAAAAATCTCCTTCTGTCCATGTCCTGTGGGAATAATTAGCATTTCACTGTCAGCATCCTGCTCTGCCTGGGAGATGACCTGCCTGTTGGAAGATATTTGAAAGAGTCCCACCTCAAGGAAAATAAATCAGATAACAAGCCCATAGGTTCGTGGGTTCCTGGGATTTAGTGTCTCTGACATCCACTCTCAATGTTCTACTTTCAGACTCATCCATTGCCCTGATCAATAGCTTTTTAATCACACACGCACACACACACACACACACACACACACACACACTGCCCACAGTATAAAGCTTGAGGCTAGGCCTTCAGCACATAGGACCAGCCCCTTTCCAATCTGGTTCCTGTGTACCCACCTAGTCTCCCCACCCCAGATGGAAGTCAAGGGGTGCTCAGGATGGAGTGCACCTCAGTCATGTCAGCACAACCAGCTATTTCAGGAACACATTAGGGGGAAGTAGAGTTTCTGTGGAATTCAGCTAATAACAATGACTCAGGCTTAAAAACTGTTCTTTGAAAAAAGTGCATCAGCATATAAGCTCCTTTAGCAAGGAGTACTTATCCTAGCATGGATATTTTGAGTTAAGAGCAACATGGGGAATTCTCAAACAGGATCTGGACTAATCAAAACCAAATGGGTTAACCAGAGTAGGGATTACCATTGATTTCTTACAGAAAAGAAGCTGGAAACCTGTACTTCTTTTGCTCTATACTGCAACATAAAATGAACTGTAGCCACTTCCCATTACAAGTTGTGAGTTCTGTCGCACTTACATTCTTTTGTCACCTTCACAAAGCCCCACACTGAAGTATCTCTCTGGCCACTTATATATAACTACCAGGTCCGCGGGGTCAGATCATGCCTGATGATTGGAGTCAAGCTTCTGGCACAGAGCAACCACAGGACCAGACGCGCCCTTCACACGGGCACAGAATGTCGTCTTATTGAGACAATCCTCTCTAGGTGGATCCCACATTGAGATGGCATTTGCTGCAAGCTTCTTTCAGGCAAACTCTTCTCTCTGCGGGTAAGTTTCATGATTTCTATGGGGACCCCAGATTGGTTGATACCCCATCTCCTGCCTCTGGTGCTCCCTTGCTGACCTCAGACTAATCACCATCCTCCTCCTGATCTATTCTCCATATGCACATGTGACATGGCCAGGACCTCACTGTAAGAAGGGGTGTTTCTGCTAGGTGCCTGCCCTCAGCCATGCATTTATGATTATTGGGTCCATCTCTGACTATCTAACCAAACCAAATGCAGCCTGGTCTTCATTTTAACTTTATCCTGCATATACCCCCAAACCCACTTTTAAGAGGTGGGCCACTCCCTGCCCCACTGAAGCAGTTTCCCTGGCTTGTCCTCTTCTCCATGGCATTCCAGGGCAGGCTGAGTAGGCGTATGTTTTGTTTAGGATAGTTATGGGAACGAGGCCAATAAAAGCAGACTGGGGTGGGCCAAAGCAAGGCTGGGAGTGAGAGAGAAAGAAAGAAGCATCCTTCCCATGCTTTGCAGCCTCTCCCGCACAGCATGCCACAGCACAAGTCTAGATTTCATTTACTGGAGAGTGAACAGCTCCATTAAACTACAAAGCATCACTTGAGAGAGGATTATTTGCTTACCAAGGTGACTGGAGGTTTTTCAGTTCTAAGACTTTATGATCACATTGTCTCATAGGCAGCTTGACAACGTCTTATGTCCCTGACACTGGAGGGATTTATTCACTTGAAGCACAGCACTGAATCCTTGGCAGGCACTGTATATAAAACCTGGCTTTTTAGGGATCCAAGATGGTTGCAGAGTAGCTGGGAGCTTCATCCACTTGCTCCCAGACCCAACAGGTCTTGCGGCTAAACCACAGAGCAATCAACTCAAAACTCTAGTGGAGAGTGAGTGGGAGGGCACGCGAGTGAGTCCGTACATGGACAGGAGTGCGGGGAGTGTGTGTGCGTGGGCGAGAACCTGCCCGTCTACAGGGTGCCCAGGAGCGAGCAGCCCCGGCTCTCCAAGCAGAGCAACTGCCACCGCTGCTGCCCAACCTGGCACTTCTGGCTGCGTAGACCCAGGGTGGCGGTGAATCAGCTCGGGAGCTGTGAGCTCCGGGGGGTCAGAGAGAGATGGCAGGGGAGGTGCTGGTTCCAGAAACAGCTCAGCAGGAGCGGGGCCAGCCAAGGCTGAAAATGTCTGGCGGGAGTGGGGACAGCACCCTGCCACTGCCACGTGTTACAGTATAGCTGCAGAACTTTTGCCAATGCCATCCAAGAGAGATCCAGAGAGAAACTTTATCTGAAATTGTCAGAGGCTCTGACAGGCAGGTGGTGACCATTTCTGACCGAGAGAGACTCTGTGATTTGGGGGGTGGGGCAGCACATGGAGAAGAGGCCACCCAGGGCTCGGTGCTACAGTCTGGGGGTCACACAGAAACTTTCAAAAGAGGAGCTGAGGTGAGACTGTAGACTCGGTAGGGACCCAGTGGTCTGTGTGTGTGCAAGTGCATGCAGTGGTCCTGCTAACAAAGAACTCAGAGGAACAGAGTTATACTGAAAGGACTGTGGGACCCAATCCAGCATGGCTCGTGAGCAGGCAACTGTTCATAGTGGAGAATTCGGCCTAAGCCTCCTGAGAGAGAGCAGCAGGCTGGGGACTGAATGCCTGACATTTGAGGCAGCCAGGCAGGTCCGCTCACAGGAGGGTGAGCCCAGCCCCCACCTGTGGGATTACAGGCTCTGCAGGTCAGTGAGGCCTGGCTCGGGGCCCTCTGGTGGCACATTTCCACAGGGAAAAGAACAAGAAGCTCTACCAGACACTACAAGCTCCGCTGTTCCTCAGGCCCTGATCCACTAAATGCAGCAGAGCAGAGAGATTAAAGACAAGCACAGTAGGGTTCAGGGCCCCACCCAGCCACGGAGCCTATTTTACACAGATTGTCCCCTCACAGAAAACGGACAGCTAATTCACCAGAAACCATATGTTATTGGAAAGAATCTGGGACATAGATGTGTAGTGAGGGGATGGGGGAAACACTCCCACCTTCTTCCCTGAAGACTGAATAGTACCCCCTGGGGGTGACCTAGGGTTCCCACCCTCCTGATCGAACCGTAGGCCCCCTCTGGAGGCACGGGGAGAAGGGACTGGCAGCCTCTCAGGTCATTAGATGAACCACTCCTGAGCCCAGGGCTGACAGGAAGCTGACAGAGGGAGCGTGAGGTCCAGCTAAATCTGAAGGAGACAGCTAGTCCTCTCGAAAAGGCTGCTTCGGGCCAGATTAGGACACCACCTGACATTACCAGGGGAAGATCCAGAAAGAGAAAACAGTGGTGAATGCTGAATTCTACCGAGAAGAATTCCACCACTGTCTTCTTCATAATTTGCGTTATTTCCTCTCATGCATAGCTTTTTAACATTCATTGTTTTTACCTTCAAGGTTGTGCCTATTAGGTCACTAGTTTATTTCAAATCTCCAATTTTGTTTCTTCCTTCTCTTACTCCATTCTACCTCTTCCTTCCTTTTCTTATTTTTGTTTTAAATTTTATTTTCTCTCGCAATGACTTCTTTCTCTTCAGTACTCTTACTATTTCTCCCCCCTCCAGCCTCTCAAAACCATCTTTCTTGTCATTAGCCATCTCACATTCTTTTTCTCATTCATAAAATACCCTTATTCTCTCTCCACCTTTCTCAATCTTTGCTCATTTGTTGTGAATACGATGGTTGTTGTTGCATTTCTTAAATTTTATTTCTATTTTTGTATTTCTAATCTCAAAATTGTACTCTTCCCTGCTCCTACTCCATTTGGCCTTCCTCCTGTTTTCCCTTTCTCTCTCTCTCTCTCTCTCTCTCTCTCTCTCTCTCTCTCTCTCTCTCTCTCTCTCTCTAAATGTTAATTTTCCCTGTCTTAGCCTGGTTTTCATTCTTCATTCTTAGTATTCTTTCTCCCTCATTATCTCAAAATCACTTCCCTTTCCTCTAGACATCCCTTAAGGTTTTCTTTCTTTCTTATTTCCCTCCCATGTGTATTAATCTTTGCTCATTTGTTGTTGATATTGCTGTGGTAGACTTTTTTCTCCAATTTGATTCCATTTTTTCACTATTCCTTAAATTTTTGTTTAACCCTAATATTATATGCTTCCCTTCACTTACTCCATACTGCCTTCTCCCCTCCTTTTTTAAATCCATGATATAAATGTTATTTTCTCTCTTCACCTTGTTTCTATTCCTTAATCTTATTATTTGTCCTCCCTCTGCCCTCTCAAAATCATTTTTCTTTCAGTTAGTCATCTCATATTTGTTTCCCTTTCTTATAATAGTCTTTTTAAAAGATTTTATTTATTTATTTTTAGAGAGAAGAAGGGAGAGAGAAAGAGAGGGAGAAAAACATAAATTGCCCTGCAACCCAGGCATGTGCCCTGACTGGGAATTTAACCAGCCATCTTTTGGTTCACAGGCTGGCACTCAATCCACTAGGCCACACCAGACAGTGCCCTTTCTTATAATAATCTTAATCTCTTTACACCTTTATTAATATTTTATCATTTGTTGTTGACAGTGTGATTGTGGGTTGGGGTTATTTTTGCTGGTGCAAGTTTGTTTCCTGGGTTATTTGGCTTTGTTCTGGCAGCACCTGTACAACAGCATACAAGACGTGGTGGGCAGTGGGACTCTCAGCCAGCCAACCATAGGGAAGGATCCACCAAAGAACATCCCAACAACAACTAAAATCTAATTACAACCAGAGAGCCCACATAAGTTGCATAAAGGGCATCCCAAGAGTATCAAACTCTAGAAATCAAGAAGACTGCACCACTGAGTCCCATGGGTCTCCTACCACAGAAAGTCACACCATGAAGACATGGAGTCAAAGAAGATCAATTTAAGATGCAGAAACAAACAAGAAGAGCCACCAACAATGGGAGAGAAAGAAACAACCCCCAATCAAAAGGAAAGGCGGAATCCCCAGAAAGAGTGCTAAATGAAATAAAAGCATGCAAACTATCAGACATAAGTTCAACATAATAGTTATAAGGAAGCCCAAGGAGTCCAAGTAAGCCCAAGAAGTTATAAGAAACTTCATGAATGCTACAATGAACTTACTGCAAACTACACCATCATGAAAAATAACATAGAAACTGTCAATAAGAGCCAGGAGGAAATGAAGAATACAGTATCCAAAATGAATAACACAGTAGAAGGAATTAAAAGCAGGCTAGATGAGGCAGAGGATTGAATCAGTGAGTTGAAGGACAAGGCAGAAAAAAATTCCCAGACAGAGCAACAAAACAAACAAACCAAAAAGGACTCAAAAAAGACTCAATGAAGAGGGGTTAAGGGAGCTGGAGGACAACATGAAACATAATAATATTCACATAATATGGATATAAGAAGAAGAAGAGACAGGGATAGAAAACCTGTGTGAAAAAGTAATGACAGAAAACTTCTCTAACTTGATGAGAGAAAAAGTCATGTAAGACCAGGAAACATAGAGGGTCCCAATTAAAATGAACTCAAAGAGGCCCACTCCAGGACATATCATAATTAAAATGGCAGAATTTAAAGACAAAGAGAGAATCTTAAAAGCAGCAAGGGAAAAACAGCTAGTAACGTACAAGGGAGCTCCAATAAGGCTATCAGCTGATTTCTAATCAGAAACACTACAAGCCAGAAGGGAATAGCAAGAAGTATTCCAATTAATAAGGAGCAAAGGCCTGCAACCAAGACTAGTTGACCCAGCAAGGCTCTCATTTAAAATGGAAGGCAAAATAAGGAGTTTCTCTGACAAAAAAAAAAGGCTAAAAGAATACATCTCCACCAAACCAGCATTGCAAGAGATGCTGAATGGACTGCTTTAAGAAGATGAAGGAAAAGGGGTGAGGGGGGAGGCGCACAGGTACAAAGGGAAAAATGGCAATGAATGAGCACCTATCAATAATAACCTTAAATGTTAATAGATGAAATGCTCCAATCAAAATATATAGGGTAGCTAAGTTGATAAGAAAACATGACTTGCATACATGTGGTCTACAAGAGACCAGCCTCAGAACAAAAGATCTGCCCAGAAGGGATGGAAAAAATATTTCAAGCAAATGGAAATTAAAAAAACAACAACAAAAAACCTGGGGTAACTATACTTATCAGACAAAATAGACTTCCTAACAAAGGCCATAAAAAGAGACAAAGAAGAACACTACATAATACTTAAGGGAACAATCCATCAAGAAGATATAACCCTTGTAAACATATATGCACCCAACATAGGAGCACTCAAATATATAAGGAAAATCTTGAAGGAATTCAATAAAGATGTCAACAGCAACACACTCATAGTAGGGGATTTTAACAGCCCATTGTCAACAATGGGCAGATCTTCCAAACAAAGAATCAACAAGGAAATTGTGACATTGTATGACACTCTAGTTAAATGGACTTAATTGAAATATACAGAACCTTTCACCCCAAAGAAACAAAATATACATCCTTTTCAAATGAACACGGAATATTTTCAAAGATAGACTACATAGTAGGACACAAAACAAGCCTCAACAAACAAAAAATTTGACATCATATCAAGCATCTTCGCAGATCACACTGTCTTGAAATTAGAAACCAACCTCAAGGAAAAAACTCAAAAATATTCCAATTCATAGAGAATGAATAACATTCTATTAAATAACACAGGAGAACAATTTTTACCATAATTCCTGTTGAGTTCAATTTTTCAGCTGTTCTAGACTTAAATAGGCATGCTGATTTCAAAACTGCAGTTAGTTTTCTTCTATTATGTCATGTTTTCTCCACAGCTTATCTTAATGCGACCACTCTAGGCTGGATTGAGCCTGGATCGAGGGAAGCACTAGTGCTCGCCTACGGGCTGAGAGCAAACTCCCTCAAGTGGGGAGGGGTGGGGGATGACCTTGGAGACCAGAGGCAGGTTCATACTTGTCTAGGCTATTCAGTTACACATGAGACAGTATGGTGAGAAGTTGTGTGACACTCTATGTAGTGAATCATATTCCGAAGTGTACTCCAAGTTCTTGTCTGTACACAGGAGTTAGAAGAACTTATTTTTTTATTTACATACATACTCATTTCCTTTCCTTCAGATCATGTCAGCCTCTGCTATTTCTCATCGTAAGTCCCTAAACAACCCTGATTTGTTTTGTTATATCTGTGGCAGTTTCACCATTCCCAGTCAAAGGACAAACATCAGTGCATTTGTCAGGTAAGCCTATTTTGCACATTTTAAAGTAAAACTTGGTGATCAAAATATGTCTTGGGCCCCTCACAAGGTGTGCAAGCAGTGTGTCGAGAGTTTACAGATGTGGACAAAGAGAACACGTGATAAATTGCCATTTGGTATACTATGGTTTGGTGAGAGCCCAGGATTATTCAAGTGACTGTTACTTTTGTATAGTAAAAATGTCAGGATATAACAGGAAAAATAAATGTAAAACAGAGTATCCTAGTCTACCATCAGCTATACACTGATTGCCTCATTCGGTTGAAATCCCAGTGCCAGTTTTCATTTAACGACCCTCTTTCAAAAAACAGGAGTATGGTGTAGAACTAAATGACAGCAACAATGAAGAATTTGAATTTGAAGATGACTCAGTTTGTAAGGTATTTGATCAGCATGAGTTGAACGATTTGGCATGAGATTTGGTGCTATCCAAAAAGGCTACAGAACTCCTAGCATCAATACTGCATGATAAAAACTTGCTTGAAAAAGGAGCAAAGGTATCCTACTTTTGATCAAGAGAAAGTGCATTTCTGAAGTACTTTCGAAGTGACAGTGGCTTTTTGTATTGCCATAACATATATGGTTTAATGGAGGAATTGGGAATTCCAGTCTAGAATGCAACTGAATGGTGACCGTTCATCCATAGCTCAAAGTGGAGTTTGAAGTGTGTCCTCCTCTACAATGGCAATTTATTTGGTGCAGTCCCAATTGGCCATTCTGTTTGTTTCCATGAAGAATATGAAGACGTAAAGAGAGTCACTGATCTGTTGCAATATCACAAGCACAATTGGATCATCTGTACTGACCTTCAAATGGTCTGCTTCCTTCTTGGTCAGCAACGTGGATATACCAAGTATCCCTGTTTTCTGTGTATGTGGGACAGCAGAGCTCATGAGAAGCATTGGGTGAAGTTGAATTGGCCTCCAAGATCTGACCTCATATCTGGTGATCCAGACATTCTACATGAGCCACTTGTTGACAGAAAGAACATTATATTCCCACCTCTGCACATAAAATTGGGTCTCATGAAGCAATTTGTTAAAGCTTTGCCAACTGAAGGAGACTGTTTCAACTATCTTATTTTGGCATTTCCTAGCCTGTCATTTGAAAAGATAAAATACCTTAATATGTATGTTTGGTAGCAGAACTTTACTACTTGTACACAATTTGACTTACAGTAACAATACATAGCCTTTATATGAAGAAAATAACTCTAAATAAACAGTATATTCAGGAAATTTTTCTTTATTTTTCTTTTTATGTACATTTTGTATGATTTTTGGGACAAAGAGATGGTATCCTGTAACTTAAAAAGTTGATGTGTTAGAGAAAAACTGGGGTCATTTTTGGATTCAGATGCCAAAAGTTAGACAAAAAACAAGTGTCAGATATAACTCAACAAAAATTGTGTTCCCGACTGTAATGAATAGGTTAATAATGAGATCAATGAAGAAATAAAAAAGGTTTTGGAAACAAATGAAAAAGAACACACAATAGCCCAAAACCTATGGGCACAGCAGTCCTGAGAGGGATGTTCATAGCAATACAAGCCTATCTAAAAAAGATAGAAAAATCTCAAATAAACACTCTAACCCTACATCTACAAGAACTAGAGGAACATCAACAACCAAAGCCCACAGTGAGTACAAGGAAAGAAACAATCAAAATCAGAGCAGAATTAAATGACAGAGAGACTAAAAAAAAATTTTTTCCAAAGGATCAATAAATCCAGAAGCTGGTTCTTTGAAAAGATGAATAAAATCAATAAATCTTCAACCAGACTCATCAAGAAAGAGAGAAATAGGACCCAAATAAAATCAGAAATGAAAGAGGAGAAGTTACAACTGATATCGCAGAAATATAAAGGATCATGAAAAATCACTACAGACAACTATGTGCCAAGAAATTTGACAACCTGAGTGAAATGGACAAATTTCTAGAAACATACAATCTTCCAATACTGAATCAAGAAGAAACAGAAAGCCTGAATAGAACAATAACAACTAGTGAAATTGAAGCAATAATCAAAAAATTCCCACACAAATTCGCTTCACAGGCGAATTTTACCAAACATTTAAAGAAGAACTAACTTCTATCTTTCTCAAACTATTCCAAAAAATTCAAAAGGAGGAAAGACTCCCAAACTTTTCTATGAGGCCAATATTATCCTAATTCCAAAACAAGGTAAAGACACAACAAAGAAAGAAAACTACTGGCCAATATCACTAATGAACATAGATGCTAAAATCCTCAACAAAATATTGGTAAACCAGATCCAGCATACATTTAAAAGATCAGACACCATGATCAAATGGAATTCATTTCAGGGATGCAAAAATGGTATAAGATTCACAAATCAACAAATGTAATACACCGCATAAACAAAAAGAAAGACAAAAATCACATGATCATATCAATAGATGCTGAAAAAGCATTTGATAAAGTACAGCATTCATTTATAATTAAAACACTCAGCAAGGTGGAAATAGAGGCAGTATACCTCAGTATAATAAAGGCCATATACACAACATCATATTCAATAGGTAAAAAGAAAAAGCTTTCCCCTAAGATCAGGAAGAAGACATGGGTGTCTGCTATCACTACTCCTATTTAACATAGTATTAGAAGTCCTAGCCACAGCAATCTGACAAGAACAAGAAATAAAAGGCATCCAAATTGGAAAGGAGAAAGTAAAACTGTCATTGTTTGCAGATGACATGATAGTGTGTACAGAAAACCCTATAGGCTCCACTAAAAAATTCAACCTAATAACTGAATTTGGCAAAACAGAGGGATACAAAGTCAATATTCAGAAATCAAAGGTATTTTTGTACACCAACAATGAAATATCAGAAACAGAAACTAGGGGAAAAAATCCCATTTACTATAGCAACAAGAAAAATAAAGTACTTAGTAATAAACTTAACCAAGAAAATAAAAGACCTGTACTCTGAAAACTACAGAACACTGAAGAAAGAAATTAAAGAATATATAAATAAATGGAAGTTTATATTGTGTTCATGGATTGGAAGAATTAACATCATTAAAATGTCCATACTACCCAAAGCAGCCTATAGATTCAACACAATCCCTATTAAAATACTAATGGCATATTTCACAGATATGGAACAAGTATGGAAAAAATTTATATGGAACCAAAAATGACCCCAAATAGCCTCAGCAATCTTGACAAAGAAGAACAAAGTAGCAGGGATCATAATACTTCATATCAAACTATATTTAAAGGCCACTGTAATCAAAATAGTCTGGTACTGGCATAAGAACAGACACATAGATTAATGGAACAGAACAGAGAGCCCAGAAATAAACCCCTGTCTCTATGATTAATTAATACTTGATGAAAGGGGGAGGATCATAAAATGGAGTAAAAATGGCCTCTTCAATAAATGGTGTTGGGAGAACTGGACAAGTACATGCAAAAAAATAAAACTAGACCACCCACTTAACCATACTCCAGAATAAACTCAAGATGGGTAAAAGACTTAAATATAAGCTATGACACCATAAAAGTCCTAGAGGAAAACAGGCAGTAAAATTTCAGCTATCCCACACAGCGATATTTTTACTGATATATATCCAAGGGCAAAGGAAATCAAGGAAAAAATAAACAAATGGAACTACATCAAATTAAAAAGCTTCTGATCAGTTAAAGAAAACATCAGCAAGATGGAAAGGGAACCAACTGTATGGGAAAACATATTTCCCAATGATACCTCAGGTAAGGGTTTGATCTCCAAAATATATAAAGAACTTACATGACTCAACACCAAGAAGACAGACAACCCAATTAAAAAATGAGCAAAGGACCTGAACAAACACTTCTCCAAGGAGGACACACAGAGAGCCCATAGGCACATGAAAGGATGCTCAACATCACTAGCCATCAGAAAGATGCAAATTAAAACCACAATGAGATACCACCTCACACTGGTCAGAATGGCCATCATCAACAAATCAACAAACAAGTGCTAGTGAGGATGTGGAGAAACGGGAACCCTAACACACTGTTGGTGGGAATGCAGACTGGTGGAGCCACTGTGGAAAACAGTATGGAATTTTCTCAAAACACTAAAAGTGGAACTGCCTTTTGATCCAGCAATCCCGCTATTGAGATTATACCCTAAGAATCCTGAAACACCAATTCAGAAGAACTCATGCACCCCCTATGTTCATAGTAGTGTTACTTACAACAGCCAAGTGCTGGAAACAGCCTAAGTGCCCATCAGTAAATGACAGGATCAAAAAACTGTGGTACATTTACACAATGGAATACTATGCAGCAGAAAGAAAGAAGGAACTCCTGCCTTTCCCAACAGCATGGATAAAATTGGAGAATATTGTACTAAGTGAAATAAGCCAGGCAGCAAAAGACAAACACCACATGATCTCACCTAATACATGAACCTAATGAACAAAACAAACAAACGAGCAAAATAGAACCAGAGGCATGTAAACAAGGAACAGACTGACAGTGACCAGAGGGAAAAGGAAAAGGGGATAAGGGTGGAAAGAAAGGGAAGGGACTAGTCAAGGAACATGGATAAATGCCCCACGGACATGGACAGTGGGGTGGGGACTGACTGTGGGAGTGGAGGCTGGGTAAGACAGTGGAGAGCAATGGGGGAAAATTGGAACAAGTATAATAGCACAACAATAATTGTTTTTTAATCTGGCTTTATAAATAAACATGATGTTACCTGTCTGCTTTCCTTTCTTCTAAGAATCTGCAAGCCCCCACCATCTCAAAATGATATAAGTCTGTGCTCCTACCTTAATGGAAGGTAGATGCTATCCATGCTGAGGTTCAGAGGCCTCCTCCTCTATAGGGTTGGAATGATAGTATCCATACCCCTTCCGCTCCAGAAATGTGAAGAAGTCTGAGTAATAATATAAGAAAGGATTATTCCACTGGGCAATCTTGAGGAAGAAGTGAGAATCTTTTGTACTAAACACCACCTCTGTGCCTTATCACCTCACCCTTTCTCCCGAAACCTCTTTTTACTCCCCAGGTGAGCACAAGCCCATGTGTCCAATGACAAAAGCCTTGGGCTAGAGGAAACCTGAGCTTGGTCATTCCTCCTGGCACTGACTCAGTCCTTCCGGTGACTGGGAGCTCACTGACTCACCAGGCAGCCGGTTCCATGAGAGAAATCTCTCTTTTTCACCTGAAGTTCAAACCCCTCTGTCTGCAATTGTTGCTGTTGGGTCCCAACCATGATCCTCTGGAGTATCTCTGAGCAAGTGTTATTTCTTCTCCACAGGACAGCACCTCAGATATTCGAAGGCAGCTATCATAGCTACTTTTCATTATTTTCTTCCCCCACATGAGACAGGGGCAGACCTTGGCCAGCAGGAAAAAATTGTTCACAGTGACTTGTAATATTTCTATTTCTTAAGGAAGAAATAAACATAGAGCAATTTGTCACCCACTTACTGTCCTATTTTTTCAGGTAGAATAAATGCTATTTTCAGCTCTGAAACTACCCCGGTTAACTCTTTGTGCAGAGGAAGCCACTGAATTTGGTTGTGCTCTGGTGCTTTTGCCAACCCTACTCTTAGAAAATGCTGGCTGCTCTCTCCCCTGGGCTCCCAAGGTGCTCCATTTAAATTATTGCATTGTTTTTGTTTCATCTCATTTATATCCATGCCTGCCTCTCAAGACTTTAAAAGTCTCAAGCAGAGCCCATATTTTAATCATGGCTGTATCCCCAATGCCTAGCAGAGTGCCTAGAACTTGGTAGTAACAAAATAAATGTTTGCTGCTGTATGAATGGCCTCTATACATCATAATAAAGAGGGTTGTCAAGATTTCCTCAATGCCTTAAACTATTGGGAATCTGTTACTTTACAAAGTTGGTTTATTATTTCTCCTGTCAGCTTTGGGTTCCAAAAATATGGAGCCTGTGTACAAACATGGAGGCAACTTTGTATATATATATATACCCCATAAAGAAGATCTATGCCAGCACTCTGCTGTATTTATCTGGCGACGAGGACCAGTGGCGACACATAAAACTATACAGTTAAAAGACATTAAAGTGTGGCTTAGATGAAAACAGATGAAAAAGACAGAAACTGCTCAAAAGGCTGCTAAGAAAAAAAATATATCTTTAGGCCTATTTTTTAAAGCATTTACATAAATAATCCTGACTAGACATGCACTTCTTTAAAAAAACAATCTTGACGTGAGTGCGTGTGTGTGCATGTGTGTGCCTGTGTGTGTGTATGGGTGTGTGTGTGTGTGTGCATGATGGGGGGGGTGTGGTGTTTAGCCATGATACCCACTTTCCTCTTCTGCTTCTTCAATGTTTTAGGAGATTGTTTATCTTCAAATAGTCTTTATACCATGAGTCAGGGGGTTGGTAGAAAGGGGACTGTTAATGACAAGAATATCCAAGGGGTGGGTTAAGGAGCACCAATGTATTCACAAACCAGGTAGAGGCCCAGAGGAAGGGTGGTAAAGTTTAGTTGCTTTATTCAGCTTCCTATCAACTTAGGTGAGAAACAATGGCCAGGCCAAGAGAAGTCAGTTAAGGACTCACCCTAATCAGCCATGTTGGATGGGAGAAGCGTGCTGCATAAGGACGTTTGACAAATGCTGCCCTTCCTCAAATTCCATTTTAAATGTTCAGTAAATTTAAGAGACATAAAGAGCAAGCCTGGCCATAACCCTTTAATGCAAGTGCCAGAAATCTGTCACTGGAGAATCTAAAAGATGATTTCTAGTATTGCATAAAAAGAATAATAATGATTCAATCTGTCAGTTGAGAGGAGAAGCATCGTGGAGGGATTAGAAGACTGGTTTCCATATTATAACTTCACTGTAACTGAAAAGAGATGGTCAGGGTATGTCACATTGGAACCATCCCCACATTTACTTCTGGATGTAATTTTAGAATAAAGGCATGGAACACAGAAGTGAGCTTAAAGCAAGGTGAGATGCTGAGAGGGGGCCCGGAGGAGGGCAGCTTTTTTTATTAAAGCAAGGAAGGTACCTGGATGCAAGTGACATCCTATACAGACTAGTTTATGACACAGATGCAGAATTTTCTGAAATGCCTAAGTCTCTAAAGACTTTAAGAAGCCAGAGCAGGTCTTTAGATTCAAAACTAGAACCTGGAGGATTCAAAACTAAGGGCAGAGGGCCTGGCTTCAAATCCTGATCATTCCATTTTCCAGCTTCGTGATCATTGGACAATCATTTAGCCTCTCTAACTAAGGTTTCCTGCACACAAAAGGAAGGGACTAGTGCTCTAGTTTGTAGTGATGTTTAAAGAAGATAAAGTGCTGTAAAGCACTTGACATAGTGCCTGAAATATAGTAAATAATACATGCTTTTAAAAACATGACCAAATTGTAAAGCAAATATTGTGAATTAGCCTGAGGAGGTAGAGGCAAAAGAAACTGAATATTTCTTAAAAGAAAAAGGAAGTGTGCTGTATTAGTACTGTGGCTGTGCTGACAAATTATCACCAACTACGTGATTTAAAACAACAGAAATGTATTTCACAGCTCTGAAGGTCAGAAGTTCAAAGTCAAAGAATCGACAGGCCTTAGCTCCTTTGGAAGGCTCTAGGTGTGAATTATCCTGCCTCTTCCAGCTTCTGAGAGTTCTAGGTGTTCCTTGGCTTGTGGCCACGTAACTCCACTTTCTGCTTCCATCTTCACGCAGCCTTCCCCAGTCTGGGTCGATGTCCCTTCCTCTTCTGTCTCTTACAAGGACACTTGCCTTTGGATTTAGTGTCCACTCAGATAATCTCATCTCAAAACCTTCAGCTTAATTATATCTGTGTAGACACTTCTTCCTTAGAAGGTCACATTCATAGATCCTGGGGATGAGGATGTAGAGGATGTTGGGGAGGCGGATGGAGAGAGCATCCAACTCATTACAAGTGTTGATTAAGCAATTATTGTTAAATTTAAATTAAGAAGTAAAATTCAGTTAAGATAGTTTTTAAAAATAATATTCCCAATAGTATTAATTAAAGTTAGTCAATCACTGTAGGAAAAATATTTATCTTAATCAAAACACATTTTCAAAAGGCAATGATGACTAAAGGTGGAACTGTGTAGTTCTCCTGTACTGGAAGTGGGTGTGTGTTTGGCACATACCAGGTAAATTTAAGTGTCATAGTGCAGGCTGCTGCTTTTATTGATGCCTAAGAAAAGTGTACTTTCTTCCTAGAGTTTTTCTTATAAATGTTATTATAGGTCAATTAGAGTTTTAGGACATTAAGAGTTTTAGTGCAAGCAATCAAAGATAAGGCTGCTGTGATGGGGAAGTCATTGGAATTGGAGTCGAAGTGCCTGGTATGGAATCCTTCACCCACTGTCTAACCTATAGCCAAATGTCTAACTATATGAGTATATCCACTTCATATAGTTATATTTTTCTCATCTTTAAAGTGGGGGAAAATCCTCTTTATCTTCTTAACTTTCAGCATAAATAGCCAGTCTCTTGAATTCCTAATCTGTTCTCTAAAACTGGCCTGAGCCAGCGATGGGGGTGTGGGGCGAGTATACTACCTGTGATATGGGGACAGAAAACTGTAAGAACAAACATTTCCTTCAAACTTTTTTGATTCAAGAAATAGTGGCCAACCTTACTTCTATAATACAGTTTACTCTAACAGTATGGGTAGACTGAGATTGCTACTGGACTATCTATCAGTAGGAATCCAGGAAGCTCTGGGGACCAGCTGTTGGTCCTTTGCTCGGGAGAATATCTCTCACCCCATCCCCACCTCCACCTCTGTCATGGCAACCAGTTTCTGTCTCTGTGTCAGCTCCAGTCTTATCCCACCGAGCACCTTCCTTTGCATACACATGGCTTTTGCATCCTATAATTGAGCAGCTTCAGCTCCCCTGTGGCGCTCACATCTACCTTGTGTCCTCTCCCAATGCACCCTTTTAGCTTCTTCCCCTACTAACTCTTTCAATCTCCAAGTTTACAACTTCAAGTGACCCGGGAAATAATCTGGACACACTCAACAGTCCCTTCTGAACTAGTTTACAAGTTATGAAAAAATCTGGATGTGTTGCCTTTGGGCGAAGGCATAATAATCTGTAGATTAAGGTGTGGCCATGTGACGAAAACACTACTATCCTTCAGAAGGATTATATCTGGCTTAGCTTCACCCAGAAGGTACACGAGGCCAACAGTGATGTGACTGCCCTCCTTTGAGAAACATCTTCCCATCCCCCAACATTTCCAGTTTCGTGTGAGCTCTGTGTTCTTATCTAAGTCCATCTTCTAACTACAGTTGATTTGTTCAAAATACTACACCTATAACCAGCTGGACCAGCAGTTCCCTTCTCCTCAGTGACTGAAGCTGAGTTTGTGAGAGATTTATATGAGCCTCCTTCATTTCACCAAAGCCATAAATCTTGAATGTTAAGGGTGGCCATGTTTTTTTGCCATATGTAGAAACTGATATCCAGCATAAGACAAAGATGTCAACACACAGCAGGAAAAAAAACTGATATGCAGAATGAAAAGGCTCCTGCCAGCATTTCGAGCACTAGCTATGCTTTCTCCAGGGACACAGCTGCCTTTTCGTCTTCACAGATCTGCCCTGGTAGTCATACTTCAGGAATTCCATCTGACACCACAAGATACTGTCATCAGGGTGGCCGCTTGGCTTTAGCTAGTTCACATTGAGCCTCTGTTGTTTTCAAGCGGAGAAGTCTTAACCATCTTAGGTATGGGTCATAGGACTTCTCCAGAACACCCTTTTACATTTTGTCCTCCAATCGATAAAATTAATCAGTTGACCAGGGTTCTCATCTGTAGTATCAAGTCTCACATTTGACTTCAATGGAAACCACATGTGTAATCCCCACTATAATTTATTATTTTATTAATATTTTTTGATTACCTATTATAGGACAGGCATTAGGCTCTGTGCTGGGTATTTAATAAAGAATAAAACAATCTGCTGGCAGAGCCACTCTATTTCAAACTCATTTTACCATAGAATTCTCAGTAGAAAGTGTTCACTCTGGCTGAACACTCTACCTCAACCCACACACCACCATAGCAAGACAAGAGCATTTGTAAACCCAGAACTCTCTCCCTCTCCATATGCTTCAATGATACTGATATACTTAAGCCAAACAGAAAGCCTTGGGGTCTGCCAGCATTAGTGATTGGAAGGAAGCCCTCTGGAAACTCTTTTCTATCACTACATTTGGGGCTTTCTGTTCCCTTGATTCTCACATGCAATTATAACAAATAAATACAAGTCAAGACAAGCCATTTCTAACAAGGTGCCTGGGAGGATAAGAGAAACTCTATCACTACCTTGTCTCTACATATGACTGCTAAGCTCCTTGAAGAAATAGGTGTTACTTGATTTCTTCAACATTTAACATTTTCTGAGGCCTTTCTAAGTGTCCTTCACTCTTCTAGGAGTTGGAGATTTAGTGGTGAGGGGGGAAAAAGACACCTATCCAACCAAACAAACAAGTACATTCCATTCCAGTGGAAAGATGAAAAATAACCAAACCATAAGTTACCTGTGTACACAAGGTCAGGTGATGACTAGGGCTATGAAGAGCAATTGTGTGGGCTACAGGAAACAAGAGACCAGGCCAGGTGTGAGGAGGCATCTCAAAGTAATAACATTTGAGCAGATGCCTGAATAAAGAGGGGGAAGATTGGTGTGAATGTGTCTTGGGGATTATCCAGCATGTACAAATGTCTTGAATCAGAAAAATATTCAAGAAACAGCAAGGAAGCTATAATGACTGGAATAAAATGAGCAGAAGAAATGAAATGAGAGTGGTGAGCAGTGACCCTTAATGAAGGGTATGGTTATGCATAAAAATATTAAGTGTGACTTCCAGCCAAGATAGAGACTTAGGTAGACACACTTCACCTGCTCGCACAACCATAAGAAGGATCACAACTAATCTCAAAACAGAAGACAACTAGAACTGCCAGAAAATTGAACTGTATGGAAGTCCTACAACCAAAAATTTAAAGAAGGTACATTCATCCAGATGAGTAGGAGGGGTGGAGACAGAGAGCCAGAGCAGTGGCAAGGCAGCAACAGCAGCCAGGGGAACAGGCAGTCCCACATTTACATATGGCAGGTAAAAGCCAGGAGGGACACCTGAGGAACAATCCCAGCCCCAGGCCAGACTGCGCAGCCCAGGGTTCCAGCACTGGGAAATAAAGCCTCATAGCTTCTGGCTGTGAAAACTAGTGGGAGTTGGAGCAGCAGAAAAAAACACTGTGCATCTCTCAAGAGAGTCAGTTAGGGATCCCCCATAGTCCTAGAATGCACGCAATCCCACCCACTCTGGGAACCACCACCAAGGTATCAGCTAGAGGGGCACCAGTCACATGTGAAAAGTAGATGAAGTGACTGGAAAAGGGGTGAGTGCTGAGCAAGTGGCATTGTTCTCTCTCTGACTCCTCCCCCACATACAGCACCATGAAGTGGTGAAATGGGTTACCCCACGCTGATGAGTACCTAAGGCTCCACCCCTTAGAATGTAACAGGTGCACCCAGACAGGGAGTCAAAGCAGATCTACCTAATACATAGAAACAAACACAGGGATCCTGCCAAGTTGAGGAGAAAAAGAAATATAGTCCAAATGAAAGAACAGATCAAAACTCCAGAAAAAGAACTAAGCAAAATGAAGATAGCCAACCTAGAAGATGCAGAGTTCAAAACATTGGTGTTAAGGATGTTCAAAGGAATGATTAAGTATGGCAAATGAATAATGGAAGAAATGAAGGCTACATGAAGTGAAATAAAGAAAAATCCACAAGGAACCAACAGTAAAGGGAAGGAAGCTGGGTTTCAAATCAATGATTTGGAATAAGGAAGAAACAAACATTCAACCAGAACAGAATGAAGAAACATGAATTTTAAAAAATCAAGGAGAGAATAAGAAAATGCTGGGACATCTTCAAAAGTGCCAACATCTGAACCATGGGGATGCCAGAAGGAAAAGAGGAAGACCAAGAAATTGAGAACTTATTTGAAAAAATAATAAAAGAAAGCTTCCCTAATTTGGTAAAGAACATAGACATACAAGTCCAGGAAGCACAGAGTCCTTAAAAAGTTGGACCCAAAGAGGACCATGCCAAGACACATCATAATTAAAATGCTAAAGATTAAACATAAAGAGAGAATCTTAAAAGCAGCAAGAGAAAGAGAGTTACCTACAAAAAAGTTCCCATAAGACTACCAGCTGATTTCTCAAAAGAAACTTTGCAGGCAAGAAGGGACAGGCAAGAAGTATTCAAAGTGATGAAAAGCAAGGACTTACAACCTAAATTACTCTTTCCAGCAAAGCTATCATTTAGAATGCAACGGCAGAAAAACTGCTTCCCAGACAAGGTAAAGCTAAAGGAGTTCATCATTACCAAGCCCTTATTATATGAAATGCTAAAGGGACTGATTTAAGAAAAAGAAGATCAAAACCATGAACAGTAAAATGACAACAAACAACTATCAACAACTGAGTCTAAAAATCAAAACCAAGAACAAACTAACCAAACAACCTGAACAGAAACAGAATCGTAGGTATGGGGAGCATTTGCAGGGTTATCAGCTGGGAGGGGGAAGGGGGAGAAAGGGGAAAAGGTGCAGGGATTAAGAAGCACAACTGGTAGGTACAAAATAGGCAGGGGGCTGTTAAAAATAGTAAAAGAAATGGAGAAGCCAAAGAACTTATATGCATGACCTATGGACATGAACTAAGAGGGGGATTGCTGGAGGGAAGGGAGGTACTGGGTGAAGAGGGGCAAACAGAAAAAATTTTTGACAACTGTAATAGCATAATCAATAAAATATACTAAATATATATTAATTCTATTTTAGCATGTTGGATTCACAGCGGCCATAAATTCCTTGTTACCCATCCCATTTCCCATTAACAGGAGAGGTGTTTTTTCTCCCCTTGGATCTGGGCTGGCTTGTGATGGCTTTGCTCAGTGGCTATGGCAGATGTAATGCTGAGGCAGCTCTGGGCCTAGGCTTTAGGAGAGTTGCTGGTTTTTATTCTGAACTCCATGAGCCCATAGCTACCATATAGAAGTCTTGCTGGAAAGACAATATGAAGGTTCTCTGGACTATACGGTAAGGAAAGGGGCCCAACTAGGTCAAGTGGAGCTCTACTTCTAATCCTCCCTGCCAAGGGGTCAGGCATGAGACTAAAGCCATCTTGAACCCCTTAGACCAGAAGAGCTTCAAGCTGAATCCTACTATGTGATGTCAGTCAATGTCATGTAGAAAGGAAGAATCACCTAGCTCAACTTTGCCTGGATTCTTGACCCATAAAGTCAGAAGATATAATAAAAATTGCTGCTCTTTGTCTTAGTCAGCTTGGCCTTTTATAACAAAAATATCACAAACTGGGTGGCTTGTAAACAACAGAAATTTATTTTTCACAGTTTTGGAGGCTGGAAGTCCAAGATCAGAGGTCCAGAATAGTCAAGTTCCGGTGAAAGTCCTCTTGCAGGTTGCAGATTGCCAACTTCTCATTGTACCGTCACATGGTAGAGATCAACAAGAAGATGCAAGCTCTCTGATGATCTTATAAGGGCACTAATCTTACTCATGAGGGCTTCACCCCTATGACCTCATCAAATCTTAATTTCCTCCCAAAGGGTTTTAAGATATGAATTTGCAGGGGACACAAACATTTAATCCATAATATTGCTTTAAGACACTAAGTTTAAGGATAGTTTAAAACCAGAGCACGTGGTGTGATGATAGCCATTGGAGGCTTGTTAACAGAGGAATGACCTGACCAACTGTTATGTGAAGAATAAGGGTATGTATGTGGCACAGGGAGATTAATTAGTGGGTTCTCATGCTAGTGCAATGAGAGGTACAGTGGGCTTGGAGTAAGGGCTGGAATTGGAGGAGATGAAAAGTAATGTCACCTTAGATATATTTCAAAGGTCAAGCCTGGAAAATTTGCTTACAGTTTAGATGTGGGATGTGAAGGGAGTCAAGGATGACAGTAAGAGTTTTGATCTAAACACCTGGATAAATGGGAAAAAAGGAGGTTTAGAGGAAGGGCAGAAGTCAGAATTCTGTTTTGAACTTACTGACTCTTAAATATATATCAGATATCCAAGCAGAGATGGTTGGACACACGAGCCTGGAAGCAAGGAAAGAGGACAGGGCTAGAGATGGAGGACATCAGCAAATAGTTATTAATGACTCTGGCTCATGCAGCTCAGTTGGTTGGAGCATTGTCCCTTACACCAAAACATTGCAAGTTCGATCCCCAGTAGGGGCACGTACAGGAGGCAACCAATCAATGTTTCTCTTTCTCATTCTTTCTTCCTCTCTCTCTAAAAGCAATGAAAAAATGTCCTCAGGATTTTTTAAAATAGTTGTTATTTAAAGCCATGGAAATAGGAGTAAATTTAAGTAGGACAGAGGTATGAAAACTGAGCCCTGCAGCATTCCAATTTAAGAAATTGTAGAGATTAGGAGATACCAGGAGTGGAGACTCATGCATGACCAGAAGAAGGAGGAAACTAAGAGCACAGGGTCTCTGAAGGCAAGTGAAGAAAGTTTTCCAAGAAGAAGGGGCAAAACATGGCTGAGAAGTCAAGCGGGATGTAATGTAACACGACCTTGACAAAATAATTTCACTAGTGTGGTGGACACAACAAAGTCTTCAGTAAACTGAGATCAAGAAAAATTTAGAGATAAAAGAATAGAGTATAAACACCCAACTCAAGGAATCTTACTGAGAGGAGGGTAGAAGATGCTAAATAGACATCTCTCTGCTGGGTGACGAGGAGTGAGGAGTCTTAAGGACTCTTCCTGGCTGGTGTGGCTCAGTGGACTCAGTGCCAGCCTGTGAACCAAAGGGCCGCTGGTTCGATTCCCAGTCAGGGCACATGCCTGGTTTGTGGGTCAGGCCCCCAGCTGGGAGTGTGGGAGAGGCAACTGCACATTGATGTTTCTCTATCTTTCTTCCTCCTTCCCTTCCCCTCTCTCTAAAAATAAATTAACTAAATCTTTTTTTAAAAAAAGTATTCTTAAGGACTCAAGCAGGAGGAAACTTAGTACCCAAGTGGGAGAGTCTGTGTCAGATGAGAGCAGACACAGACCTCATTGACATTCTGGGAAAGAAGGCAGAGCACATGGACACAGATGCAGGAATTGCCCTAGGTTTAGGGTGTTGGGTTACTTCTAAGTAGTGCTATTGTCTCAGTGAAATAATGTATGAAATTATCTGACAGCAGAAGAGGGCGTTCCAGAACTTTAGTTGAGAAATGAAGACATAAAGTAGTCATCTCAGACCATGGAGGATCACTTGACTAAGGGAATTGTAGGACTGACCAGCAGTGCTAAGGATCCATTTAAGACTTTTGGTCTCAAGTTAAAGGAACCCTAGTGGTGTGCGCAGTAGCCATGAAGATTATAGCTCAGACCCCCTGTCAGGACAGAACGTGCAGTCACCTGGAGGGGGGCAGTTCGCTGATGGCCTCCCTGTGCAGTGGGATCTGACAGTCATTTGAGTCCCAGACATGCTCTTCTTGGAAGCTCTGAGCCCAGGAGAAGTCCCCTCGTGGGCAGCTCTGTTGGCAGCCTGTGTGCCCTGGGGCTCCTCATTGGGCCGCCCAAGACTCAGAATTGTAGCGTGAGCCAATGTTCTCCTTGCTCTCAGACATGCATCAGATTTGCTCCCTATTCTGAACATTTTCTTTGACTACCCCACTCCCTCCTCCGCTTTATCTTTCAGATGGGTCACCCTTCAAACTCCATCTCAGTGCCTGCTTCCAAGAGAGCCCACCTAACACAGCACGGTATGAGTCTTCTCCTCCCATCTTCATCATCTGCTCCCGTCACGGTCCATACACGAAGTAAGCAGAGGGCTGGACTTTCCCAGGGGAGCACGAAGGAATAATAGAGGAGCAAAGAAATGGAGAGTTCCTGGTATATGCAGGTTCATCTCAGAACACAGAGGCCACACTGGTTAAGAAGAAGAAGACCCGGAGAAGGGCAATGCTGCCTAAACTGGTGGAGAGTTGGACCCTAAGGTCAGGTCACCTCCATCCAGAGGACCGCCCTCCCTTCCATGGAGAACTAGACCTGGGAAGAGAGATCCGACTAAAGACTGTTCTTCATGTTCTTCTCGCTTTGGGCCACAATCCTGAGTTGTCAAAAGAACGAATTTATACAGCACATCTTCGTGCCACGCATTGTGCTAGGTACTTTGTATCTATTATTCAATGTCGTGAGCATTAAACAATAGATAGGTAAGGTAAACCTTGTTTTACTTATTTTAATATGTGAAAAAACTGAGACTCAAAGAGAAGTCATATAGTGAGTAAGTGGTGGATGCAGGAAAAGGCTTCAAAGCCTGAGCCATTTCCATAATACCTCATTATTGGACTTGTTAGCTACAACTTACATATCAGAGCAACTAATGAATTTAATCATATGTACACAGAGCTTTTACAGTATGCAAATGCATATGTAAATGCTGGTTTTAATTTATACAAACAGAGATGCAAACGTATCTGTAGGTTTACTGGAGACTGGTAAGGCAGCTTTACCTCAGTTGACCCATGCTTAGGGTTCCAGCAAATCTGAATCGTTTTAATATAAATAGGCCCCCGCTTTCCATATGAGAGCTATTTCTTTGGCATTTAAAACACCGAGTCTCTGGCTCCCCATTAAGGATATTTTAGACTCATCATGATGTTCTTTAGGACTAAGATAAATGTAAAACACAAAACCTCTCTTGAATTTTCTGTCTCAAAGAAAAAAATCTCTGCCCAAGTACTATCCTTGGTAATTCAGGCCATCACACAGCTCTGGCCTTCAGCAACCTGATTTTTTTCATCACAGATTTACCTGCATTTAGAGCACCCAGGATTCACTTTCTCTGTTTTCACCTTTCATATGCAGATGAATATTATGAGCACGTAGCTTAATTTGAGAGAAAAATCACCTGCCTCCCCCTACATGCCACTCAGTTCTCTGGGATCTAAGGTCTGAAGTCCGACAGATGCTTAGGAGTCACCATTAAAATGTAAGTCCCCTGTACTCATTGGATACTTAACTCAGGTGAAAATGCTAAGGACCAAAGGGAGTGACATGGGAAAAGGAATCCTAAAGAGGGGTAAATGCATAAGCTAAAAAGCAAATGCTGCCTGGAATCGTGCCTTCCCCAAGGCCACATGCCTTCCACTGCTGGCACTTCGCAGGGTGAGACTGGTGACTTCTCTGGCCACCTCTACTGACACAGCCTGAGCTTCAGCATGCCCAGTATTTGCTGAGGTTTCTCAACCAGACACTCTCTTCCTTGCCTGAGCCTTTCACACTCTCGTCCCTGTTCCTGGACCCTTGTGGCCCCACAGCTGCCTGGTTACTAGTTACCCACCAAGAGTCCGCGCCAGCAAGATTCCTGTTGCTATTGCCTCCGGGTGGGATCTTCATCGGCCCCTCCCTGCTCTGTGCTCCCCAGCACTCTCTGTGAAGTACCAGAAGATAGGGTGCCTGATGATTTATTTCCATATTCCCAGCATCTAGCCCAGTGTCTTAAACAAATAGTTTTAATAAATATTTGAGTGACTCAATGAAACTCTATTACCACATTTAGCACATTGTCCAATAGCTGTTAGATTGTCTGTCCCCAGTCCCCATGAGACTGTTACATTTTGAAGAATTGTGTCTGTCTTTTTCTGCATCCCTTGGAGCTTGGCACCATGCCTGGCCCGCAAGGGATGCTCAATAAATAGTTTTTGAGTTAATTAATTAACATAGGCAAAATGCCTCTGCACCAATAAACTGGATTGCATTAACGGTGGGAATGGCTTCTCCTCCTTCCTGTATTGCTGCCCTGGGTTCACACCAGAAGATTGTAGGAAGCCACATGGTTGACTCCCTGCACTGACACACCCACAGTGAGTGACCCCATTAGTGGCGCTCTCTGCACCTAGTTAAACACCAGGCCCCATCAGAGTGCTGTGTTATCTGGAGGCAGATGCACATCCCTCCCTCACCTCCTCTTCCCTGCTTCTCCTGCTGCTTCTGGAATTAAGGTGCTGCAGGCCTGGCCTCACTGTGACACTCATTACTCTGGTATTGATGGCCTTCCACCTCCCTGTTATTCTGTGAAGATTAGAAAGCAGAGACCTTTCTCGGGCAAGGGAATGGGTTTTGTCAGTATTCAGTGCGTAACCGCAGAAAGTATAATAAATTCTGGCAGTCAATCGAATATGACATGATAATGAATGTTAACATCATGTGCCCCCTTTGCCAACAGAGGGGAAAGTCATGTTAGATTACAGCTACACACAGGCGCAGTGCGATTTCTATTTGCCTCTCTCTCTCTCTTTTCTTTTGCCAGGTTTGACCTCGGTGCCTGCTCAGCTCCACCCCTATTTCCCCAGCTTCATTTGCCAGCACGACTCAGAAACACTGCTTCAATTCCCAGGGCCCTACCTCTTGTCTGTAAGAAGCCTGACCTCAGAGGGCACTTCCCTCCCCCAAACTTAACACAACCCTGGGCCTGGAGAGCCCTCCTGCAATGGTGGGGCTGCCGAGTCTGAAGCAGCCTGAGTGGTATAACGCCCCAGGAGTGCGGTGTGAGGTGAATTCCAAGTTCAGTGCCAGCTTCCTGCAAGTCAGGAGGCCAGCTCCTGCTCCTCCCCGACACAATGCATACAAGACAAACCAGAACCAAAAACCTGCTCCTTGCCTTAGTTTTCCCCCAAACTACTTGGTTTCAGGTGCTTCGCCTGAGTTTAAAAAACTGAATCCCATAATCTAATTCCCAGAATCAGCATTTGCTCAGTTGCATCATTATTAATAAGCATAATAATATTTATATGTTTTAACAAATCTTATGTCATTCACTCCATACAGATTTCTTACAGAAACATCCTTCAGCAGCCTCAGGTCTCTCCACCAGCCAGTCTGAACCTGTCCTCCTTCATCAGCCAAAACATGGGACAACTGGCCTTTTATCGTGGAGCTGAAGGTAACCTTCAACTAACAGTAATCATTAATAAACCATGATATGTCAAGCATTATGCCATTTAACCAATACACTTACACACATAATATATTATACATAATAGTGAATATTATTCTAAGTGTCATAGCCACAGACCCGTGAAGTGTCCAGGGATAGCATCAGTCTCTTCACTTTCTCCATCAAGCAACAATATAAGGAGTCACTGTGGACCGCATAACCAGGCCTGTTCTTACTCTTTCTGAGGCATCTCCAATGCTCCTCAGTAGAAATTGATAGAAGATACAGAAGGCTTGCTTATAAAGCTTCAGGTAATGCAAAGGTAGAAGGGATGGCTAAGTTAATAATAACATTAGTAGTAGTAGCAGTATTGACATCTGATTATTGCTGTGTAAATTACAAAGCAATTTTGTCTACAGTATTTCATACAGTCCTAAAAAAAATAACATAGGCATTAATGATACTACTAATTTTACACATGAAGAAACTGATGTGACCTAATCAACATTCACAAGTACTTAAGTATTTAAAATACAGACTAAAAAAGAGGTCCCCAAACAACCAAGTTAAATGTAATGGCAATGATGATTTTAGTGTTATTTGGATGCCACTTTACAGTTTTAAAGTATTTTCACATACAGTTTTAAAATGAAATTGCACAAATAGGCAGAAATGTTAAAGTATGTATCTTCAACCCAATCATCCCATATCTTGATATTTTTGGTTGGGAGATAAACCAAATCAAGGCATCTGTAACCAACAGTCTCTGTTCCATCGTGTCGTCTTCTTGAAGACAATAAAGGAAATATTTCAGGGGCCTTCTCCTCAGACTGCAGCCACAATCCAGGGACAGGAGACACCCCCAATGCCCTGGTCAGCACTGCCCCAGGTTTCCCCCAGGGAGGAAGGAACTGCTCATTTGATTGTTCAGAGCCGAAGATCCAAGGGACCTCATTTCAACAGTGGGTGGAGTCATTGCCTTGAAGGATAGTGGTCATCTGTGCACATACTGCCTCTTCCCAGCTTCTCTACCTACACCTGCTGGGGAAGCTGCACTGAAGTCTCATCCAGGTTGGGGGCGGACAAAAAGTGCTGATGTTACAATGTTAGGTGGAAGGATAGGACTCAGCGTTGTGGACACACACACAAACACAGAATGACCTCAGCTGCATTTAAAAGAACTGGTTTTGTCTTCCTTTTATAATCAGAAAAGATTACTCAATGGAATGGGTGAAACTGAACTAACTAACAGTGGGTCAGGATGAGGCCTCTAAAGGTCACCCCCATCGTAAACCGAGCGGGTGGAAGCCTATGTGACCTAAAGAATCTGCCAGAAAGGCCCTTGTCCAGAACATGACCATTGTCCAGGGAAGAGCGCTCAAAGCACACTAGTGCTCTGCCTGGCGCATATAAGCCTTTAAACGCCACGGTTTATAAATAACTATGAACACGTGCTACGCGATCATTTAGGTATTTGCCCCAAGTTGCTGAGAGAAGAAAACCAGTCTTTCCCATTTCCTGTTCTCATCATTTTAGCTGCAAATAGTATCAATAATCCCAGTGGTAAGGATTTAACAAGTGACAGGGGCTGTGGGCCGGGCGTCACATGAGACCTGTTTCCGACTTTATTGCTTAATCTACAATAGGCAAAAACTCGTGATTTGTACAGTGTTCTCTCATTTGAAAGAATTCCTTCCTCCTTTTCCTCGCTGTGCCCTGCACCCCCTTAGAGTCCCCTTTTCCTTGGTTCTCTGTACCCTGTGGGGATCTGTCAGTTCTGTCAGAGCTGTTATTGTTAGAGGGAGAAAGGACCTGGGGAACACCTAACTTCATCCCTCGTTTTAAATGTAAGTAATCATGGCACAGGAAGTGAAAATATTTGCCCAAAGCCAGGGAGGTAGTTAGTAGCAGGGCCAGGCCATGAGCACAGACACAGAACTCTTGGAAATTAAATAATTTACACTTATCTATAAAGACGGAGCCAGGGGTAGGAATAAGCATCCTGGGGTCATCAGTTCTGGATTCGACGTCCCTCTGACACCAGCTAGTCGTCTGGCCTTGGGGAAACCACTTTACCCGCTAGCCCTGAAGTTCCACTTCTCTAAAAACTATCCCTAACGACGTTTATGGGGGTTGCATGAGAGGGCAATTGTGATAAAAAGCACTTTGTAAACTGAATAAAGGTTATTTACATTCCAAGTATTGTTGTTTTGACTACTCATTAAACACTCTTCCAGAATATTTGCATTTGAAAAGAGATTTTAACCCGATCAGAATCCTAGAGGTAAGGTGGAAACAGGAATAGCAGCAATGATTGGGGATGATCAAGATCTATTAAAATTCAAAGTATACATATATTTTGTCTGTAAATCACACTTATTAGCACCTTTACCTAAAAATGAAGTAGGGTGCTAAGGAGCGCATGCGCAACGAGGTTCCGGGCAGTGTGGCGACTTCCCTGGAGAGAGCAGAATGCCCCCCGCAGGAGGCTGGAGAAACGCCACGTGGAATACTCACACCACAGAGCATTGTTCAGCTAATAAAACGACTGTGTTCTTGCTCGATCTATATCTATTGACCCAGAGGGATTTCTGTGATACATTGTTAAGAGAAAAACAAGTTACAGAGAAATGTACTTACTTGATTTTGGTTTATAAAACTATGACTAAAATAAGCCCCTATCCTTGTGTTGAAAAAGAGCCAGGGAGACAGTAAGCATGAGACAGAGTAGAAAAGAAAGAGAATAAGCAAGAAGGGGGTCTTGTTAACTCAAAGTAATGAGTGTTCAGGACGGTTCGCCAATGGGAAAATAAATTCAAAACGAAGTTGTCGGCAAAACGTCAAACGTGATCAAAGGCAGGAGTCTGTCCACACATCTCGCTCTTTGTTCCGAAGGCCCCTGCTTCTTGTTCCTCAGTGTCGGGCAGAGGTGCCTGCAGATGCTGAGGTCGGTTATATGCTTGCCCATCTCTGCAGGGAAGCAGGAATCTGAGGGGAAGCACATCCCCGTGTTTGGCTTTACCATGGTCTCGTTCTCAGTTTCTCCACTAGCGTCCAGGATGGACCCTAAAGTGCAAACCCTGACTGTAAAACAAGAGGCAAGCAATTGAGTGTTCTTGACAATAATGTTGCACCATTCCGAGCACACCGCTGATGGGGCTCAGCACATAATTACCGGTAGAGAGTGTTGTTTTAAGGAACCACATTTTTTAATCATAATAAAACACCCCTCACTGGCAGGGAGGGCTGCATGTACACAGGCCTTGCTGCCTCCGTCTTGCCAAGCCTCCAGACTCGGGTCCAAAGGAACCTCAGGCAGGGAAGGATTAAGCGTGTAGTTGAAGAAGCAAATTTCAGTTTTAGTCAGGAAGCCCACATGGCAAGAAGGTGGGGCAGCTGGGCAGTTAACAGGTGCAATGTTGAAACTGCATGATCTTAGAATTTGTTTTACTTCAAGGCCACGGTGAGCCAAGCTAGGCATATTCCAGTAAAGGTAGCTGTTATTAATGTCTCAAATGCCAACATATCTGGAGAGCTTTCTCCCACCCCATGAATAATTGTTCCTTTCTCTGTGCATCCTTACTACTTTGTTATACTCCTAGTAAACACTCATCACTCTATGGCACTACTATTATTTATTTGAGAGCATTTTCATCTTTATGTCAGCCTTCACTGTAGCTTAACAGGGGGCAGGTCCTGATGAGGGCTGGTGCCTGCCGAATGAACCTGCCTTTCTCTCTAGGGCACTCAGCAGGTACAGCCAAGGTTACAAAGCCCCTGGCTGGCCATCCAGACAAGTGAATTCCAGTCCCAGCAATGCGTCCAGCCTCTCTATGATTTCAGACAAATCATGGGTTTCCCTTCAGTTAGTTTGCCCATCTGTAAAATGAGCCCAACACAAAATATTGAGATTGGAACAAAAGTAAGGAACTGATGAGAAAAGCCATGAGCAAGTAGCAGGAAGACACATCCCCTCTGTCTCAGGCCCTCCCTGTCTATGCAGTAGCAAACTTCTGCCCCTCCGGTGGGAGAGAGGTTGGGCTTCATCTCTTCACTGAAGCATCCTTGCCTACCCAAAGAAACTTGGTACTCACTGTACTACTCTATGTTTATTTACTTAGAACTTCTCCACTATACTATAAGTTCTTGGAGAGAGACGGGGTAGGGGGCGGGATGTGTATTTTTATCTGTGCATCTCCAGGGCCTAATATAGCACCTAGCCAATAGTCAGCACCCAATAAAAATTCAATTGGTGAACAACCAAATGGATGAATGAATGAACAGAGGGAGGGAAGGAAGGAAAATTTTGTATCATAGGTTCTGGTTTGGTTAAAATGCCTCTGAGCTTATCTAGTAATAGAACCAATATCTTCACATTATTTGCTGACATATAAACATTGAAATAGCATGAAAGTTCTCTAAGATTTGGGAACTTAAAATTTAAATATGATTCCTCTCTTAATCTTCCCTTGTTTAAATTAATCTCGCCCATCAGCAACATCAGGATGAATCACACTATCTATAGAATGTTTTCTCAAATATGGGTGGGAAAGGAAATAAATGCCTGTTATGTGCATCGTATATGGCCTTTCATTGAATTCTCTAACGATCGTCTAAGGTGAGTATGATTAAGCCCATTTTATGGGTGAGAAAACTCAGACTCAAGAGGTAAAAATTTCATCTATGTTCATGCCACAGGAATGGTCACCCTGCAGAGCCACAATTCACCAGAAGCCAAACCTAGTGGCCTATAAAATACCCATAAGAAAATTGTTTCCCGTCCATCTCTATGGAAGAACCATAAAGATATAATGTACATTGAAAAAGTACAGGGAGGGGGAGTGGCAACTGGTCCATTGTAAATCTGACCAAGCATTACTGCATGTTCCCCACCCCCATCTCTGGTCCACCCACCAGAGCTGCCTTGATTCTGTCCACCTGGAATGGGTTGCAACGTACCTACTCACCCAAAAGCCTGCTTACTTATCTGCCTGGAGTGAGGAGCTCTGCACGGTGGATACCCACCTGTGGTGGCCTGCTCAGCGGGCATGAAGGGGCCATGCTGCATATAAATAGGCTCTTTCACTTAGCAGGAGGCAGGTAATTTCTTTTGTCCCTGCTGATGCATTATTGATTGTGATGAATGTCTGAGTGGGAGACCATTCCAGGAGCCATTAAACAATAATTTCATCTCCGGTGGGTAATTGATTGTCAGGGGTTCTCAGTGGCTAGTTGTGAAATGGTGAATGTTTTTATTTGGGGCAGGGTGTGAAGGGAAGAATGCATGATTTATTTATCAAATATCAAGCCCCGTTTTCAGGAAGAGGAAGCGGAGGTGTGAAGCTGACCTTCTCTGAGACTCAGGCAGCCTGTCTCCAGAGGTCAGGTTTCTGTTCTAGGAATCGTTATGGACATATCAGGGACTCTCCCGTTTACCTCCTCCTGACTGCCACCATCTCCGATAGCCACCCTCCCCATCCAGCCAGAAAATCCCAGCACTGACTTCCAAGAACTAACACTCCTCCTCCACTCCCACCTCACAGCCTGTACACCTACCCTTAAATCCCAGTTGTACAGGACAGTTTAGATCTACTGGGTCCCGGAGTTTGCACCACGTAATGCCCTACTACTTGCCTTCCTGCATACCCACTTCCTACTTATTCCCTTAGCCCAGCCGGCATCATTTGCCAAGGGAGCCCTAACCACCTCCATCCCCAGGGGAAAGTGTTAGTTGCTCCTGACTCTATTCTGTGGCAATTCATTCATGTCTCTACCATAGAACCTTGATATCATGTTCTGAATATTTGTTGCCTTTCTGTCTTGATAATATGGTCAGTGATTCTTAACTTTTTCTAGATTACAAACTCTTTACAGAATTTTATTAAAAACTATGAAACTGCTCTCTAGGAAAAAAAATGTGAGCATCTTGGCAGGGATATAAAATACTGCACACGGTATTAGAGTGTTTACAGATCCCCTGAAAATCACTTATGGACCTCAGGTTAAGAACCTTCTAGAGTGACTCAGCTGTCTGTGGCCAATCTTATTCATCTTTGTGCCTCCAGGCACAATGTTATGTGTGGCACACAGTAGGTGTTAACAAATGCTTGGTGAATGGGCACAGACTATCTCTACATTGCAGCTTGAGGACTTGGGTGTGTAGGTTTCCCTGGGAGTTACATTCCTCATGTGCTGCTGATTTAAGAGCTAGGAAGTGGTGTCTGGGGCTCTGAGGATGGAGTTGTTGCTGCCATCCTGGGCTAGTCTTGGTTCTATGTTTTCGCATTTCATAAATGGATAGCAAGGGGATCAAAAAGGGCTTGAGTATGAGCCCTGTACAAAGCTTTGCATACTGAGCTGGAAACTGAGACACTACCCAAGTGCAGAAATTAAGATCAAGGACAGCCCCAATGCTTACCCCACCTCTGGGCCTCACTCTTCTCATTTTTGTTTTTAGGGTTAGTAGAGTTAGCCAAAAAGCTTGGACACAAGAATCCTAACCACAATAAAGCAAACCAAATAGCAAAGTGACCAAATTAGCTCATGACCTGAGCTTGCCCTCAGCCCCCATAAATACGTCTCCCTGTGTTCCCTGGAACTACCTCTCTTAGAGCGTGAACAGCTCTCAGCCTGCAGCTCCTAAAGACAAGGACTGCTACAGAAAAAGTTGTAGAACTTCACGTGAAGAATGTAGATTCTGGAATCAAAGCACCTGGATTTGAACATTAGCTCCAGCGCTTAAATATCTGACCTTGGACAAGTTATTAAACCTCTCTATGCCTCAGTTTACTTGACTACAGAATAAAAGCATCACAATCCCTACTCCTTAAGATTGTGAGGGCTCAGGACACACAAGCACTTATAAAATGTTAGCCATTACTCTTATTCCAGGACGGGTTTGTGGGTATTTACTGTTATTGCAGTGAAGAGTTTTTGGAGTATACATATGCAGAAGGAAAGGCTTGTTTTATTGTATCATCTTGGTCAGACGTCAGTTGAGCAGCAGTTCCTGCATCAGGACCACTCTATCCTTCCTCCAAAGATAAGAAATTAACCTCTACGACAAGCTCCCCATCAAAGAGACCACATTCTCTCCACATATAAATTAGCCAGCCCTCAAAGTTGGCCTCGAACTTCCGCTACTGGAACCGTCCTTGGCAGCCCCAGCCCACGTGGAAATGCTCCTTTCTCTGAATCTCCTGATGCGCTTGTTGTATGTACATAAATGCACACTCTCTGGGTAGTCATACACTGTTTAACCCTGATTATATGTTTCATGCATTAAATTTCTCAGAGACTAAACAATCCTTCAGAGCAGAAAGTGCATCTCATCTTTGGCTTAGGGTTCTGCCAGGGCCTGCCGTGTCGCCCTTGGGCTGCCCCCATGTATTGGAAAGGGCTCTGGACCCTAAATCAAAGACTTAGGTTTATGTTCTGTCCCTTGCTGTTCTGGGATCCTGGGCAAGACTCATGTGTGTGAGACTGTCAGTTGCCCATCTAGTATCTGTTATCTACTTCATCCCTAATAATGAAACTCCTGCTTCTAGTTTATACACAGCCACTTGGAATAAAGACTACTTGCCAGTTTCCCTTGAAGCTAGGTATGGCGTGTAACCAAGATGTGAGTGAGCTTTTGCCCCTACTTGCCCTATTTCTCTCTTCTGCTGTCCGGAATTCACATAGACTACCGCTGGAGATGGTTCTAGTTTCTATCATGGACCCAGCTGGAGGAGAGCCGCACCTGGTGACGGTAGAGCCTGTACACCTAACAATTTTGTCAGCCATTAAACTACCTGGGGCTGCCTGCTTCCAAATATTGTTTGAAATGAGAGTGAAATAAATGCCCTTCTTTTTAAATAATAGCTATTATTTGGGGTTTTGTGTTCCTTACAACCTGACTCTTAATCCTCACTAAATGCTCTAAATCCTAGTTTTCTCATCACCGCAATGCAGATAATAATTTATAGCTACTTTGCATGTAAAGGGAATGTTAAGAATGTAAACTCGTCGCTACAGTAGAAGCTGAATTATAAGTGCTTAGTGAAGAAATGATAAGAAGAAAACTATAAGGGAGGGAATGAGAGAGAAAGATTAGTGATTTGGGTAGACACTGGGGTGGCATTTTGGAATGAGTTGACCAGGGATAAGGGCTGAGCTGGTTCTTGGAGAGACCCTCCCTTCAGTATCTTCAGATTCTTACCAGCACAAGATTTTTTTTTAACTCCTCACCTGAGGATATGTTTATTGATTTTAGAGAGAGCAGGAAGGGAGAGAAAGAGAGAGAGAGAAACATTGATGTGAGAGAGAAACATCAATTGTTTGCCTCCCATATGCACCCCGACCAGGGACCGAACCTGCAACACAGGCATGTGCCCTGACCGGGAATCAAACCTGCAACCTCTTGGTGCATGGGGCAACACTCCAACCAACAGAGCCACCCAGCCTGGGTGAGAAAAAGCCCTGGCAGGGAAGATCAGAAAGTCAGTGCAAAGGAGGCCAGGCAGAAAAATAAAAAAGGCACCTTGGTGTCATTTTCAATAAACTTAAAGAAGCAAAGGGGAGGAAAGCAATCTTTAATGTCGAGAAGCAGTGTTTATCTCCGCTGGCTGGGAGAGGTTGATCTGTCATGGGTTTTCTTCCTTCCTCTCCCTTATTTTTTTATTCACTACTCCATTATCTTGTCAGCTGGAAGCACCGTCTCTCCCTAAGCCCTTCATCACCTCTCTCTGACCATCTCCAAAAAGTCCCTCCGAAGCCTTGGTCCATTCCTCATGGCCAACCCGGGGTCTGCTCCTCTGAGATTGGGGCACATGCTCCTGCCATGGCTGATGGATAGACAGATGGTTTCCTGGGGCGCCAGGCACCAGGCTCTGATTCCAGCGAAGCTCAGTCCTCTCCTTTCTGCCTCCAGGCCTTAATAACTCATCCTTCACTCCGTGTGTGCATCTGAGGAAATCTCCGCCCACGGCAGCTCAGCCAGGACGTTTTCTGCCCGCCTTCTCCACGCACCTGCATTGGCCCTGAGGCAGGAAGGTGTCTCGTTACAATAGGTTTGTCGGTTTTGCTTCAAAATGATTTCAACTAAAATGTGTTGAGCCTGTGCCCCGCGTTTATCCTGTCAGTGACTACCTATGCGGTATTCCCAATGTCCGTATGCTGAGTTTTAGGATGTCAGCAACCTCACGGCCATTGTGTAATGTGACTGGGATTTGAACCCTGCCTCGAAGCCTACTGTTTCCACTACGTCCCTCTGTCTGTTCATCAGTCTAGGATCACAGAGGCTGAAAAGTCAGGTGGGCCATCCCTGTCACCTCCTCCTCCACCCTAGCTGCCCTCTGCTGCTGCTAATGCCTCTCTGACCCACTTCCCTTTGTTCTAGACCCACTGCCTGCAAGGGAACGTGGACTCCTCCTTCACTAAGCCTGTGCCTAATGGGCTTCTAGTTCTTTGGCTGAGGAGTCCAATAGCTCCCCTTTAGCCCAGACGGAGGCTGTTCTCTGCACATTGGCATGCGAGAATGTTTTGTTTTCAGAAATCAATGCAGCAGTCAATTTCCCATTATGGACACAGTGCATCTCTGGAGGGAGTGAATTTTGAGTTTCTTTTCCTCGCTGCTCCCATAGGTGCTTGTGAGGGAAAAGGCATACAAGGCACTATCCTACCCCGGTGCTTTGTAAGCGATTTGTGTTTGTCTGTTTGAAGGAGCAAGATCCTTTCATTTTTTTCAAGCAAAAAACTGAGGAGCAGAGAGTTTAAGGCACTTGTCGAAGGGCATGCTGGCAATAAGCAACAGAGCCAGAATCTGCAGGCCTCCCGTGTGGACCCTAACTGTACAGAACAAAACAGAGCTATTCCGATCCCAGTAAATGAGGAATCTTGTACTTCTCTCTAAGTCCTCCCCTCCTGACACCTCTCCCACCACCCCTGGCTCCAGCAGCCCCAAAAGCAATCCCACGGAACCCTGGGATTCCATTAAAAAGTGCTGAAACAACAGAACAGAATTTAAAAATAACAAAGTTGATTTCATTAGCTATATCCCTCTCACACAAACATGAGCTAACTTCTGTCCTCTCTGAGGAGAGCCCCAAACCAAGAAGTGTCCCATATTTAAAGGTCTCCAGGAGCAGCACACCATGTCCTGGTGACACCCCCACCCCCGCGCTGTTTGTCACATTGCAGGGCCAGGGCCAGGGCCAGGAACGGTCTGGATCCCTGGATCCTTGCAGCCTACACTCCCTCCTGTGCCTAGAACAGGGCGAAAGCACCAGCCACACGCTCCCAGATGGGTGGGCCTTTGTCTTGCAGCCCCGCCGCCAGGACACACAACAATGCCAACACATAGTGAGTCCTCATGAAACTCATCAGATAGGTCAAAAACTCCGCATAAAACCTCAGAAGTCACAACCCATTCTTCTATCTCCCAGCCTTCTTTCCTCTGGGTTAAAAAAATAATAATCAGGCTACATTTTACTACCAACTCCCTCAAATGTTGGGGTTCTATTAATCATTCTTTGTATTACCTAGTGACCTATCCCCAGATTCTTCAAATCCTTTATAAAATAGAGAGCCCGTATCTAACCATGTTTATTCTTTCAGCAAATAGTTACTGGGCACCTACTAGGTACCAGATGCAGGAAGTGACTGCGCGCTCGGGAACAGGAATGATGGAGACACAGGGCCGGCCCGCCAGAACCTCAGGGAAGAAGGCCCTGTAATCAAACAAGCTGCAGAAACAGCGACAACGGGCCACCTGGCACCAGAGGGTTGGGAAATAGCCTCCTGGTGGTTTCTATATGCTACTTTGATTTTACTACATGGGCACCCCACGATTGTATATGATTTTTTAAATGATCCGGCCCCAAGAAGATTACAAAACATTTGTGGAGAGTGTAAAGTCACTGCCTCATTGCAAATTCTGGCTCTGCTACTTGTCGCCTGTGTGTGGTTAGACAAGTGCCTTACACTCTCTGTTCCTCAGCTTTCTCTTTGGCAAAGTGTTAACAGTAAGAGGATTAAGTTAAACAAGTATGTAGAGTGCTGAGAGCAACCTCTGGCACGCAGGGAATTACCAAGAATTGCGAGCTTGTGCCATGTCGGTCAGAGGGGTCCCTAGGACAGCTGGGACCGTGGAATGGATGGACTGGCCCGCCTTCCCGTGCCCTGGTCCACCACAATGCGCTGCATTTTCCTGTGTCCCTCGGCCCACTGAATCTTTGTTTCTCTCATTCTGTCTTATGAAATCCAAAGAAAAAACTGCCTAAGACCCCAGCCTCCCAGCCAAGGGGACCTGCAATATTTGAGTCAGTGTGTTTGAAGCAGAGTAGTTAGAAGCAAGGTAGTCAGGGCCACTTTATTTTCTAGTGATTTTGAGATTTCTTAAGATGGATGGAGAGTATAAACATCCAAACATGGCCTAGGGCCTAGCGAAATATATCTTGACACTCTGTCTCTGAAACCTCCCTGCGCAGATAATTCCTGAACACATTCTCTTTACATTGAAGACGTTAAATGGCCCTCGAAATTCAGCATTAATAACATTTTGTTAACACGGGAAAGGCTTTAGTTGAACAACATTATGTATAATGACATTGCAGGTTTAAAAATTGGCTTCTCCGGGTTTTACACTTCCCCCAGTGAGTCATAGGCTGCTCTCCGCGCACACGAACACGGAGAGCCACAGCACAGCCCTGCGGGCAGGTCTGCAGCTCACCCAGGTGCAAGTCATTCAGAGGTAAGTCATTAAAATTCCATTGTGGCAGGATCTTAGAGACCAGTTTGAGCCGATCTTTATTTTTTTTTATTATTACCTTTTTAGCTAATGAGGCAACAGAGGCCCAGAAAGGCATGTGACTCTACCAAGGCCACCAGCAGTGTCTGGTCCTTTTGACCTCATCATGAAATGATGGGTAATGATAGCTGGGAGGGGCCTGTCATCTCCAAAACCTATGATTATCTTCACGTGGAAGGAAGAGCTTTTAAATCTGCAAAATGAACACAAGGAGAGAGCTGTTGCAAGCATTAAATGGGATAACGCATTTAAATGCCTAAGCGCAGTGGCAGGCACATTAAAATGCCATAAGAAACAATGTCACCTGTGCCAGACCCAAGATAAGATGCTTCCATGGACTGTACTGCATAGTCACTTCTCTGTCCCTTCACCTGTTTCTTTCTTTGTTGCTTACCAATTAATTAATTCACTCTGCAAGGCAAACACTTTTTCTTTAGTTCATACTATGTCAGGTGCTAAAATGAATCAGAAATAGTCTCACCCAGTGCTCACAGATGAGGTAACACCTTAAAACAGGGGCCCAGGTTGCTATGAGTGGTGGCCCTTAGACCTGCTCACCAGTGCTCTGCCCCCCCTCCCCCCCAATCAGGGCATGCGATATGCTGGCATTTCTCCAACCCTATGTCTTTGGCCAAAGAAATGAGAGAGAAAGAGATCAATTTCACCAAAGCATGACAGGTGCCTCCTGTCTTTATCTCTGGCATGTTGAACAGCCAAGTTTGAGATCGTGGTTCCTCCCTGAGCTTGGTTTCTGCTGACGAACAATGCTATAGAGTGTAAGCAAGAAATAAAACTTTATTTGAGTTTGCTACCACAGCACTAATCGAACTTACCCTGGCTGATCCACTACAGAAAGATGAAGATAAGAGATTTCCTGTTTTCTCTTTAGGACCCTCCATCATCGCAAATTGGTCTTTCCTAGATTTCACACTAGCCCACGACTGCTTCTTCTGCTTGTTTCTCCTAACATTCAAGCATTTGCCAGCCTGAAAACTCATCTCCTCCCCAGCACTTGGCCCTCTTTAGACTAACAAATGACCACTGACTGAAGGGACAAAGAAGTATTCAGAACCCCCTCCCTTACTCCTCCCACACCCTGTCTGCTGGCCTCTGCCTAGCGGAGCAATAGATAAAGCAATTGTGTTTTAATAAAGCAAATTGATTTCCCTTTTCAGCATTTTAACAAATGGCCATGCACACAGATCTCTAAAGATTTATGCCCACAATTTGCAAAATTATTTCTCTATTGACCAGCATATGTTTGTTTTTTGGAGGTTCGGTCAATTAAGTAGTAACATTCAGGTAGGCAGATGATTCAAACCTATGAAGTCCCTGGTATAGGCAGGTACATGTTGAATTCTGGGACTGGGGGATGTCAGATGTCTAGGCAAGATTCCTGAGACCTCATAGGGCAGGCCAGGAAGGCAGTGGGGAGCCTGGGATGGGGGGTGACATGCGGCTGGAGAGATGGGAAAGGCGAGTTCAGAGGTGCCCAGCTGTTTGATGTTAGAATGCCACCCTGGGGGTGGCCCGATGCCACACAGGTGGTGGCTCAGGACGGCTTGAGCCCACGAGATAACAGTGAGCCTGGCCCTTAGGTCTGACGAGGAAAGGGAAGCGTTGAGGGCGGATCCAGGTCAGACTGCATGCAGCCTTCCTGGGGCACAGGCCCCTCCACCCCACCCGCACCCCCCTTCCCTGCTTTTTGCCTCTGAAAAGCCTGTAGTTCAGAAAAAGAGCTCAGAAGGGTAGCCATCAAAATACTAACAGGAGGTTTCTTGGGGTGGCAAAACAGGGCTGATTTTTACACCCAGAAAGCTTACCTGTATTTTATAATTCTTTGATGGTAACCACATGTTACCTGAATAATAAATAAAAACAAAAGTGTTTGAATCCAATCCACCTAAGTGGTCTGTGGCTCCGTACGGATCTTACATGTATATGATTGCCCAGAGACTTGTCAAACTGAAAACATGCTTCCTTAAAGACTGTCACACAGCTTAGTTATAAACAAAAGCAAGAAAACAAGGGAAAAAGAAGGGGGGAAACATAAGAAGGAAAGAAGGAAATGAAAGAAAAAACTCCGTGAGGACTGTGTGCAGACACTGGGCTGGGTGCTGAAGACAAGGGTGAAAATCGACATTCTTGGCCTCAAGAAACTTCCCTTCTGGACGGGAGATAAATGTTAACCGTAGCCCAGGGTCCTTAGTCAAACCATGAATCAGGGAAGAGGGATGTTTTTGATTCAGCAAGAAAAAGAGTCAGGAAGAAGAGTAAAGAAAGGTATCTTTAAAAAGGTGACATTCGAACAGGAGAGTTGGTGCAAACAGGAAATGACAAAGTAAGGGATTTTAGCTGCCAGTTCTGTTTGAGGGAAACTCTTAAAGAATGAAGTTGTTTTCAAGGCTCAAGACAAGGAGGGGACTGTGACATGGAATTCCGGGCCCTGAGACATTGGGGCAGGAAGGTATTTGGGCAGAAACAGAAAGAATACCCCAAATCAAGCTCAGTAAGGAGCACCTGTCCCACATCCACAAGAGAACAGCATCACTGGGGTAGGGGCTGGGGACTGCCACTCCTGGGAAGGCAGGAAATCACTGATACCCAGAAGGGTGCTGGATGGCATGTGATCTCTTGCCTGACCTCTACGCTTTTACTTTGCTGCTATTAGCAACAAGATCCACCTTCCAGTTGGCGGATACAATGCAAAGTAGCTGACAGCTAATTACTTTTTTAGCAGAAAGACATCTCTCCATTCTGAGCAAACATGGACACAGTATGTAATTCTAGGAACTCTTTGTGTCATTACTTGTGTAATTCAGTGATATTTGTTCTTTCAATCATCCAACCAGTATTTCCTGTATTCATTCAACAATATTTATGTGAAGACATGTATAATGGATGCTTAGCAACTATGTGTCTATACCACTCAGAACCTCCACATGGCTTCCCTAGTCGTTTAGAAAAAAAGCCAAACTGCACATCATGGTTGACAAAGCCTCTGTGATCTGGTCCCCTACAACCTCCCTAAAATCATCTTTATCCCTCTTTCTATCTTCCTTCCCAACCACAATACATCTGCCACATTTTCCTCAAGCAACCAAATATATTTCTATTTTGCACTTGGTTACTTTTCTGCTTCTAGCACCAAGTCCTCTCCAACCTCCATACAGAAGCTAAAAGACAGATCTCTTCCACATATCTTCCTTCAGAAAGCCTCTTCATGCTCCTACAATGTCTTCAAGCCTGTGTTAAAAGGTCACCTTGTCCAAGAGAATGTCCCTGTCCACCAGATAGTCAGAGTACCAATTTTTCATCACTATCCAACCTCTTTATTATGCTATGTTTTTTCCCTAGTATTTAAAACAATTGTCACAATATATAACTATCTGCTTAATTGTGTACTGCCTAAACTCCCCCATTACAATGAAAGCAGAGACTACTCACCATTGCATTCCCAGTATCTAGCATTGCCTAGCATGTAGTAGCTGCTCAATAAATATTCATTCAATAAATTCGTGAATGTGGGTATCAGGGCTGGGACTGGTGGGAGTTGCAGTAATAGAGTGGGTTTCTGGGCTGTTCACCATTTTCTTGACAGGCCCTATTCCTTCATTTAAAGGAAAGCGTGCTGGTGAATCTGCAGACTGACAAGAAGCGTCTGAGTGAGACTCCCTGGCCTGACTGGTGTCAGAGACAAGACACAGAACTAAATGATCCATTGTGCGGTTACGGTCTGGCAGTTCTCATCTAACCTGCAAGTGCCAGGTAATTGGGTTGGTAATGGGATCTGGAGACTTTGACCTTGAGGTCACTGCCTCTCTTCCAGCCTGAGGGACAGCTGCAGTGGAAAGTCATTGCTCTTAGGGAAAACTTCCAAGATCATTGCGAAACATCTGAATCCAGGTTTCAGTGGAAGGCTGTGCCAGTTTCAAGGAGAGCGCTTGCAAGCCTGTTTCTACCCTATTTGCACTTGTGATCCCCACGAAAGTAATGTGAGGCCTTGGCTTAAGGGTTACCCAGGGACATAGAGGAAGATAGGAGCCCTGATTGGACCCGGAGTCACAAACATTCCTCAGAATGACCCAAACCTGCACCAAGATGCCACTCCTCCAGGAGGCAGCTGGGCTGTGACTTTACATCTGCTGTTTGACTTTTCTTATGTAATAACCAATGCAGAGAAACTGTCCTCATGGTCCAATTGCTCTACCTGGTCATAAACAGTGGGGGAAACACTGTGCCTCTGAGGGCTGAAAAATGTGGTTCTGCATCCTGGAGGGCCCTTTCCTGGTTATGTAACCCTAGAATGATTAGTTAACTGCTCTGCTTTTCCTTTGTCTCGTCTACAAACTGGGGGTCAAGGATTCACCGTGCAGCCTCGTTGTGAAGGGTGGGGCTGCTGTACTTAAACCACTGAGCACAGTAGCTCACACGTGAGAGGTGCTCAGGAAGTGATAGCAGCTGATCAGTAGGGACCCTCCTCCCAGGACCTAGAAAGAGGGATATTTATGGTGCTACCCAAGAAGTCCATTGATTTGTCATTCATCAGATATTTCCTAGGGATCAACAAAGCAAGAGGCAGAGGGCTGGCTACTAACCGAACAGCTAGTAGGAGGAGTGAAGGATGGAGGCACAAAGCTGGGGGGCACTGCATCAGGAAACTCTTACAGAAATTAGGGAAGGCCACTGAAGTCAGAGGCTACCGTCCTGAGTGAAGTCAGGAAATCTAGTCTTATTCACTCACCTTTGACCATCCTCGGGCCCATTGATGGGCTCTGCATGGAGCAGTACTCAAAATATATTTGATCAATTTAAATAAGAATGAAAAGGAGTGCAAGCAACGCCCAGAAACCCAGGTTGAAACCCCCACCACTCTGGCCTGACCACTGCAGCCCATTCCGCAGGATTCTGCAGCCAGGAGGGACCCGGTGACTGTGTCTGTGCCCTGTGGTTGGGCTGCGTAGCCGACAGCAGTGGCCTGATTCCGGACACGTGACTGCACTGCAGGCTGCCGGAGCAGGAGGCCCGTGGGTGTGCAGAGAAAACTCCCTACTGTATAAGCCAGGCCATCTGAGGACACGGCCCAGGCAAGGAGATGTGTTTAATGGGGCTGTGAGTGACTCCAGGCGCCCCTGCCCAGGTCTCTGCTACGCTGCCCCTGGAGGCTGAGGGCATTTCAAAGACCAGCCTGAGGTGAAAATGGGATGTGAATTTGTCCTGTTCTGAGAGATCTAACCAGAGGGGAGTGCAGCCAAGCAGTGAGCTCTGAGCCTGAACCCACGGGCATGGGCCGGGGGAGGGGGAGCAGAAAGTGGGCACTGCCAACTGAGCCCACAGGACTCCTCACCCAGCCCAGCAGCCAGTCCCCTCAGAGGAGAGGGTTCCACTCTCCTTTCCTTCTTCCCTCCGAAGAGCTGGACTTCAAAGCCCCTGGCCTGCCGCTGCGAAGCCATGTCTCTGTCAGGGAACCAGCCCCGTGCCTCCGGGCCCCACAGGAATGAGAAGAAGATGGCAGGAGCTGGCAGCTGCAGAAGACCCTGGAAGTAGGAGCACAGCTGGCGACCACGCAGCCCTGACTCCAGCTCCTCCCAGGTCTGCCGGAGAAGGGGCCCCTCCATCCAGGAGCCCAGAACCATGAGGACCAGATGACCCACACAGTCGGCAGAAGCTCCAGGCTTTTGTGGGGAGCTCAGTGCCACCAGGCACAGCTCCAGGAGGAGATGTGGGGACCTAGGAAAAGCTTGTCTTGGCCCTGTCTCTGTCCCAAGGCCCATGACTCTCTCATTGAGGCTTCCAGGGTTGCTTCTGATGACTGATGAGGCTACCTGTCCAGGAAATACTGCCTTTGGAAAGGCCACACAGAGAGGACATCATACTTAGTTAACCCACAGGAAGTTGTCCTGATACCATTGGAGGTTCACCTGAAAAGGGAACGCAATTGGAGAATAAAGGTTTCTGCTGCCAGCTGTGAATAACCAGAGTGCCTGAGGGGTTGCTGAGCTCCAGGCCAACACCAGTAACCACGCTGTCCTCCCCCACCCGCCCCACCCCCGCTTTCCCCCGTGCTTTGGTGCCTCACGTGCCCCTCCCACTAACCACAGATGGCCTGTTGCCTCTAGGTTCTCCCAAAACACAGATTTCACTGAGGCCACAAGTGAGCACAGGGAAGAAGAGCAGTGGGGGACAGAGGTGTGAGGGGGCACGGACAGCTGCTTTGTAGTGATGCATTTGGTGAAAGCAAGGAGGCAGTTGAAGGCCATGGTTTTGTACATAGTAACCCACTAATCCATGTTCCGTTTGGGTAGCGCAGGCCGCCTCACATCTGTGTGCCTTACCTGCAATCTGTAAAGCTAATTTGTTAACCAGCTTTCTTCTCTCATGGGAATGAGGTCATTGGTCACAGAAGATTGATTAAGCTCTTGGAGAATCAACATTAACGAAAATCAACACCGCCTAATGAGTGTGTTTATGGCAGCCTCATAAAAAATAATTTTAAAAGGAGAAACAAACAAAAGCCAACAGAACCAACAGGGACTTCTCACCCAGCTAAGAAGAAAGAGCAGAAGCCTTCTCTTCTCCCATCTCTCAATCATATGGTAAACTTGGCAGAGGTCCCTTGGCTATGCCAACTCTCCTCCCCACCACCCAACTCGGATTCACTGGCATCAGGTCTGAAAAGCCCACGTGTGTGTGCACATGCATTTCAACAGTGTCTGTGTGTACATTAGTTCCAGAGGCATTGCCCCTTGGTGTGTGGAGAAAGAAATATACTTCTGGTCAGACATCGCTATTTAAACACCACTAGCACTGTTTACTGTGTGACTTTGGGCAGGTCGTTTAACCTCTCTGACCTTGTTAGCACATCTCTAAACTGAGGATCCTGGTTTCTCCATCTCTCTCCCGTTAAAGTTGGTACAGTGAAAATCACATAGGCTGGTATGTGTAGAAAACCTCTGAATCATAAAGCTCTTTGTAAACAGGCTTCTTATTGTTTTAAAGCACTGGTAGGGAATGGGGAGTGGGCCAAAGATTGGAGTCACACAAACTGGGTTTGAATTCAGCCTCCGAGACCAGCTCAGTAGCTTACTGACTGCATGACCTCACACAAGCTACTTAACCTTCCTAAAGCCACACTTTCTTCATCTAGGAAATAATTATAGCTCTGTGCTTTTGGCATTTGGGGAAGCATTAAATGGAATAACAGAGACAATGTGCTTAGGAGAGAACTTGGCACTTAATAAACAGCTTAGAGATACAAGTCATTGTGTTTAGAGTTCTTATTTTCCATCATCCACTGACCAACTACCAACCCACAGACCAAACTGGCAAGACCCATGAGTCTACAGAGAAGCCAAAGAGAAACAGACCACTGGGCAATACCAGCTCCCTTTGGGGCCCTGGGCTTGAGAGCAGGGGTTACAGGTGGCCAGGAACTGATGGGATAAGCAGTGGCAGGAAAGGAGGATGAGAACAAAATTAGGGATGCCTGACTATAAAGGAGGAGCATCTAAGTCTCCAAATGGTAGCTAACTGTGCTCCAGTGCAGTGCTTACAACAAGAAAGTGGGCTCAAACTGAGATTGGAGTGTTTTAGACGGTGTGAAGACCCAAGCAGGAAAAGAAGGAAGAAACAAAGGAAGGGAGGGAGGGAGGGAGGGACTGAGAGAGGGAGAGGAGGAGAGGAAGGAGAAAGAGAGGAAGAGGGTGGGAAAGAATATCTATCAGGAAGGAACTTTTCCCTCTGGGGATGCTTTTTGTTAAATAAATATGTAAGGAAAATAAATCAGCAAGAAATCTGTTCCCTTCTATTTTTTACATTTTGTTTTTCTAGTTCTTCACATCTTTAATTTTACTTAAATGATAATTTTATGAGCAAATCAAGTTATACATAATACATTTTATGTTTTTCTTAGCAAAATGATTTTAGATATGTAAATTGTACTATAAGAATAATATCGCATGTTATTCTAATTTTTCACCAAATTTACACACCCCCAACTCTCAAATTCCCTATTTCTAATCGTTTTAACATTTCCAAGACCTTGGCTTTTATAAATTTGGCTTAGGTCTACAGCAGAAGTGACTTCCCATGAGGTTAGATGATGCAATCTGTTAATTGGCACAGTTCTAGCATCTTCTTGGCAAATATCATTATTTCATTTCTGGATCAATGATTGGAAAGGTGGATATAATTGTATGAAATAATGTGGGATAGAGTCTAATGGCCTTCCGACATTTCTGTGGCACATAACATTTTCTTTAGGCTCAAGTTTGAGTACCGAGACCCAGCCTTCTGTCCCTAAGGAGTATGTCCAATTAAATGGGCATGTGGATTCTCCCAAGGCCTCAGAGGCAGAGGGGCGCGTCCACTGCCCCTGTCTGGGCCCTATCAGAAACTGCTAGTTAACTTACATAGGGCTAGAGCTGTGCTATCCAGTCCGGTAGTCACTAGCCCTATATGACTATTTAAATTAATAAAACTAAATAAAATTAAAATTTCAGTTTCTCAGTTGCACGAACCACATTCCTAGTGTTACCTAGCCACATGCAGCCAGTAGCTTCCATGCTGGGCAGCACACACATAAAAACAATTCCATCATCACAGAAAATTCTATTGGACAGAATTGATTGAGAGGAATATCCAGAAAAATGAGGAAACTAGTAATTGTTAAGTGTTTGCCATTGGACCAGGATCTCTGTATACAGTGGTTCATTAAATAATTTGATAATCTATTTGGTAAACTATATCATCCTTGCTTTCCAAGTGAAGAATGAAAAGTCAAGAAGGTTAACCTACCCACAGTCCCATAGTTAGTGGCAAAGATGGTGAGTCTAGGACTGTCTGATCTTGACATTACAATAAATCTTATGACGGGCCGAAGTAAGTAAGATGAAAGTACAGAAAGTATATACGAGTGCAGAGATAGAAGGTAATGAAGGGTTGGGCCAGAAATGCAAATAACTAACTTTAATAGAAGTAGACTCTCTCTTCTTCACCATGTGCCTCCCACGGGAGAAGTAGGAGCTTCATCTCCATGGATATTTCAGTCTTGTTATTTATACAGGAGGAAGCACTGAGCAGCCATAAAAACTACACTGCCCAGTATGGGGGAAAAAAGATGCATATGGGGATCATATGATACAATTAGCTGAAAATTTATCATTACAGTGGTCCTCTAAATACTCCATGGGCTCATCCCTCTGTTAACGAGGCTGGATGGAACCTCTTTACATTAGTCTGGGTTGCTGGTAGAGACCCAAGAATGTAGATTTCACACCCTGTGGAATGTTGCCATGAAAACACATGTACAACAGGACAATATGATGTTTACTGAGCATGTCAGCAGCCAGAGTCATCTGCAAGAGCCCCTTGCCTTTTTTGAGTAGCAAAGACTGCACAGTGCCACTCTCCCAAGCAGCCGTGGTGTGGGGCTAACTGAGGGCTTCATGAATAATAGCAACAGCTGTTCTGATGCCACTGGGTGGCAATAGTCTGTAGGAACAGATCTGTGCAGCGGAGAGGCATGCTTGTGGTTTTACTCACAAACCACAGCAGCCATGATCAGGGGCCCAAGGCTGTTTGGGTTGGGAATGAAGGCTATGACCCAAGCAAAAGAGGCATAAGGTATAATTTGGGGGTGGACTTAAAGTGAGAAGATCCTGATGGATGATGAGATCTCATCTGCATTGTGCTCTACAAGGATCACAGCCTATTGTTAGAGTCAGAGGCATGGGCATGTGAATGGGTGATGGTTTGTTAGCATAGGTAGCTAGGTAGCTACAAATAAAGAAAGGGAGCAAAGGCAATCAGACATTAATTGTAATCTATTAGGAAGTTGAATCAGACATTAAGCCTGATTTACTAGGGAGCTGTAACATTCATAGCCTCCCCAGGAATGAATGCCTGAAGCGAGTAGCAGGTAGGAAGAATCAGTTACTGGTCATTAGCCAAGATTATTGAGGGAGAGGGCCAAAGAAGCTGGCAAAATTCCTCTGCTGGGTATGTGCCCCAGAGAAGCCAAGATGGTGCAGGTGAGGTGCTTCTGCTGTGAGGCATGCATGGGAGGAGCCAAGATGGTGACCATAGGAGTGGAACCTAGCCTGGGAAAAGGATTGGCTTGAACAAGGGACACAGAGCCCTGGAAGACCTAGCAGATAGGTTGTTTAGGTGGAGGGCCCCAGACAAGCCCGTGAAGGACTGGGAAGTTGATTGGTTAGTTTGAAAACCAGCCGGCTCTCTCCCAAGCCTGGGCTCATATAATCAAAGCTTAACAAAGGCCTCTCGCTCAATAGCATGAGTTTGTTTATGCGTTCTCTCTCTGTAGCAGCTGCAGGAGCCTAAACGCACGTCGGCAGCTGCATGGGCTCCAAGCAGAGCTCCAAGGACAAGCCTGGATATAGCAGCACAGCACCAGCAGGAGCGCAGATGGGAGCAGAGACTAAGCTAGCCAGATGGGGACAGAGACTGAACTGAACTATGCTTTGGCAGGGACGGAACTACTGGCACAGAATTTCTGGGCCCTGACCTTCCTCTGGGTTCGATTAAGACAAGGCTGGACTTCTTCTACAGCAGGACAGAGCTGAGCTATCTGGCCATGGTTGAGACAGACTCCAGACACCTAGGGACAGCCGTCTGTGTTTGCTCCAGCTTAATAAATCTTACGACTACACTTCTTCCCATGCGTGGTCTCCAAAATGCTTTTCTTGTGACACCACAAGAACCCCATTTCCACTAGCAAAAAGAAGCCCTAAGGAGCTATGGCTGGTGTGACTCAGTTGGTTGGCATCATTCCGTAAACCAAAAAGTCATGGGTTCAATTCCTGGTCAAGGTACATGCCTAGGTTGTGGGTTCGATCCCTGGTTGGGGCACATGTGGGAGGCAACCAATCAACGTTTCTCTCTCAAATCAATGTTTCTCTCCCTCTCTTTCTCCCTCCCTTCCCTTCCCTCTAAAATCAATAAGCATGTCCTCGAGTGAGGATAAAAAAAAAGAAGCCCCTAGAAAAATGAGCTTTGTGATAATTACTCTTCCCAGCCTTATCTCCATTTATAGAACATGGAAGACACTGTAAGTGCCCTGCTTCTTAATGATCCCCCAAACCAGAATTCCTCAAAGTTCATGTCATGGAAAGCTAGTTCTGAAAGATGCTAATGGGTATTTAAAAAAAGAAGGAGGAGAAGGAGAAGGAAATAAAGAAAAAGGAGACCTTGCTGGATCAATTTAGTTTGGAAAGCTTTGGATTAAACAAGGTTCAACAGGGCAATTTACTGTAGGATCTCTGAGCCTTTTAAATGATGATGAGGGGGATACAGAAAGCAGCATTTCCTAAGCTTCATTGACCACGGAATTCTTTTTCCACAGAGCTTCTTGTGGGACCACTGTGCTGTGGAAGCACTGATAAAGACCTCTCACTCCAGCTCACTGCTGCAGCCTTTAGATTAAGTAAGCACGCTGCTTTGGGGATGATTGGTCAGTCAATGAAATGCACCACCTATAAAACATTACTAGAGGCTCGCCATCTCTGGATTTATTTACCAATCTAGGCAACTAAAGGGTGCATCACCTGTATTAATGTTGGGCCCAAGAATATAGATTTCTACTTTTCTGTTTTCACAACAATGTTACAATAATTACCAGCTTAGCAAACAGACAAATCCATCACTACATGCACATTGAATCAATTCATCTATTAATATTTTTGAACATCTAATATGTGCAAAGTATTGTGGTGTGAAATCCGGGCAAATTCAAGTTTCTAAAAGATGAAAACATTATTCCAGCTTTCACAAAATTTGACACCTAATTGGGGAAATAAGAAACGTACCTTTTCCCCCCAGGGTATCTGCTCCCTGCTGCTGCTCACATCCCATCTTCAGATGCCTTCTCTCTGGTCCCCTTATTCAATTATATTTCTCTGACTGCCTTCATTTTCAAAATCTCAACTGGAGATAGCTCTGTGTTTTTGGGCCTGTGTACAGTATGTATTATTCATGTGCTCCCTTGTTTCTGAGCAACTTCTGAAAACCAACTTGAGATTAATTCATAAAAAATAAGCTTTTTCCTCTCTCCCTTTATAGGACCAAATCTGTTTCTCTGCCACAATGGCATTGGCTGATTGGCTTTCTGCCCTCCCTCTGCCCCCATTCTGTAGGAAAATCATGTCTCTTTAGTATTGCTGCTGCATATCCTTTCATGTGCCTGAAATATATACCATTGTGCTCTGACTTTTGTTTTGTGCTGAATCCCTTTCATGCTCTATCTTCCTCAAGGTCCCTCTGTCTTGGCAGCCAAAGATACTTCTGTTTGCAGCCTGGAGATTTCCATTGTACTTTGCACATCTCAAGTTCTTTGTTCTGTGAGGTGGCCTTTTGTAGTTGAGTTTGGTAATGTTTTTAACGGAAAACAGACACGGCTGCGCTTCATCAGTCTCATTCTTCTCTAAGGCACTGTTGTGGGGCCCACTGAGAGAACCGAGATCCTCCTAGCTCACAAGAGGGAAGGTGGGTTAAAATCAGCAAAAGGGATCCCTGCGTTACTCATCAAAGGTGAAAGGTACAGGCCTGTTTGATCACTGGGAGTCTTCTGAAGTTCAGACACCTTAATCCTTTTTCTGCATGAAAGTGTGCCTGTTACTCTTCTTCCTGAAAGACATGCCTCAGCTTCCTCTTCCATCTCCGGCTCTGGGACAGCCAGCATGGAGTCGCTTCCTCTCTCATTCCCAGCAAAGCTTGTAAATAGAATTTACAGACAATGAGGTTCCTTCCCTGCCCAACTCCCTAAGCTGAGCTCTCAGTGATCGACACAGACACACCTTCAGCCTCACTGTGGTCATGAACCAAATTCGTCCCATTGTCCACTACCTTGTGCCCAACATATAGTTGGGATTTGGGACTCAGTAAATGCCTGTTGAATGAATAAACCCATTTATCTCCTGAAACTGAGCAGCCCAGGCTTTGAAGAATGCTATTGGCACACCTACTACCTGCCACCCCACCTTCCAGACACCATTCCTCCTTTGCATCTTACTGGCAAGTCCCCTAGGCAGCTGGGAGGGCAGTGCATGTGGCACAGAATAGTGGTCTGTGAGGTGAGGGGGATAACATGAAAAGGCATTGACCCATGGGGATGAAATGCTGCCCCCATGTGTAATGCATCAGTTCAAACACAGAAAACCATGACACAAATCATGCAACTCATTGGCCTTGTTCCAAGTTGCGTCTTTCCTGGTGTGCGTGCGTGTGTGTGTGTGTGTGTGTGTGTGATATTCCTCTAGTTTATTATCTCAAACCAATTCCCTCGCTTAGAATTTTCAATTTTAAAAATATATTCCCTTATACTAATTGTTGTCATTTTCATCTCTCCTTCAATGTTTTATTTATTGTTCTAAATCCCCCACTAACATGTTAAAAAGCACACATTTATAGCATATCATTGTACACTGAAAAGTTACACTTTTCTCACTTAAATGTCTCTCTCACTTTCTTTGCTTTATTTCTTCTTTCTTTTTTCTTGGTTTTTGTCTTTTTTATTTAGTTTTTTTTCTTTTTTTTTCTTTCTCTCTCTCTTTTTTTTTTTTTTTTTTTTTTTTGCTACTCTTGATTCTAGTTCCTCCTCTTTGACTAATTATAGTTTATTAGTTGTTATGGCAACCCCAGATCACTTTTGGTACCTCTCCTTCTTGATGTGGCTGAAAATGAAGATGTTAGTAAAATAAACACAGATTTTACTCTCCCCGGAGTCTCTTCCCTAAGCCTTTCCCCATCCTCATTATTCTCTCTACCCACAACTCCCCACACCTGCCCCCTCCAGCCTACACACAGGTAACAAAGAAGCCAAAAACAAGTAAGTAAAAGGGTATATATCTCTGGTTGCCCACAGCAGTATTATTTACTACTGTAACAGAAACGGAACTGTAGCATGCTGGAACTAGAGCAGCAAGCTGTGATTTGTGGGACCTTAGGACAGGGGATGTCTTTGGAGGCAACTGCTCAGTTTTGGAATAGCAATTGTCACAGCAGGCCAAATGTGTTAGGGGACGAGCGGTGGTACATTCCATTCTGATTCTTTCAGGTGTCAGCATCTGCCATCCATGCCCTACCTGAGGCCTCGATGGGGTGGCTCAGTCACTGCTCATTAGAACTACCTCATCCCCTTAACTTTAGCCAAGAATCCTGTCTGAATCAGCACTAAGCTGCCTATCTACTGAATTCATAAAAAGATCTGCAAACTTTTCACTAAATTATTCCAGACCCCATGCTCCACATCCCTTTAGGAATGCACTCCATTTCTATGTCTTCCTAACAAGTTATTTTGCTGTCACATTTTCTCTGACGTCTGTCACCTTGGTATCTAAGCACTCTGGCAAATTCAGGAGGCTAAAAACAAACACGTGTGTGGGAAGAGGAACGAAAACCCTTCTGCTCTCTCATCTCCATAGGGACAGAGCAGCACAAAGAGGCTATGATGCTCCAAGGTCACCCTGTGCAAAGACAGCATAACAGAGCCAAGAAAAGACTGCGGAATCCTAACCACCAGTCCTTGACCGCCGTAATTCAACAATACTCTGGCTGGAATCAGTGTTTCTATAGAAGGTACCAAAAGAGATTTTGTAGATGCTGGCCATACCCAAGAAGAAAGCTTCACGAAAATATCAAACATGTCTTCTTCCCTTCCAAGCTCTGGATCTTGCCTCTTTTTCTCAATGCTAAGCAATCAAGCACTCTTTCAATTTAATATTATTGACATGAAGTGAAATGTTCAGAGGTTTCATTCGTTTATCACATCATTCAATCATTATTAATTCAGAGCCTTCCACAAGCAAACAAATGTTGGAGGTGAGTAACATTCTACATACCTTAAAGGATTTGTAACCTAGCAAAAAGCAATAGATATATATGCAAAAAAAAAAAAAAAAAAAAGCTTACTGAGAACATACTATTTGCTATTCGGACTCTGAAGAGAGAGAAATAGATAAAACTCATTCTGTTCTAATGGACCTTACCAATATAATGTGTGTGTGTTGGGGGGGCAGAGGAAATAGACAATAAATAAATAAATAACATATTACATTAAAACAATACAAGATGAAATGTGATAGAATAAAGACATAAAGTGCTCAATATTTCTTTTTCACATGGGATAAAGTAGATGAATCAGAAGTATGATTTAGTTTCAGAACTGGATTTGTAACACACCAGATCTGTGAATGTAAAATTTTCTTTTCTAGTAAGCAAATATTAATTCACTTGTTTCACTTGCCTATTGTGACCTATGTGAAGCAAATGATTCGGCACCTGTAATAGGCTAGTGACCAAAAATTTTAGAAGAACTTGAAGGTAGCTGAAACATAATGGGTCCAATTACAGCAGAGAATAGATTAAAGAATACAGGATCCTTGGGATTTATGTAGTCCACTGGCCACCTGAAGAACTTATCCTCAAAAGAGAATAGCATTATTCCTCTATCCTAATTACTTAAGCAGATTCCCTTACAGTTGCTGAAAATCAAAATAACAACTCTAACCTCTTTGTCCTTAAGAGTAATTGAGATTTAAAAGTTATTTATTTTTATTTTAAATTGTATTTTATTGATTATGCTATTACAGTTGTTCTGATTTTTCCCCCTTTGCCCCCTCTCCACCCAGCACCCCACACTCCCTCAGGCAAACCCCCCCCCCTATTGTTCATGTCCATGGATCATGCATTTAAGTTCTTTGGATGCTCCATTTCCTACACTGTACTTTACATCCCATGGCTATTCTATAACTACCTATTTGTACTTCTTAATCTCTTCACCTATTTCCTCACACCCCCCTCCCATCTGGAAACCATTAAAACACACTCCATATCCATGATTCTCTGTTCTTGTTTGCTTAGCTTGACTTTTAGATTCAATTGTTGATAGATATTTTTTGCCATTTTATTGTTCATAGTTTTGATCTTATTGTTCTTAAATAAGTCCCTTTAACATTTCATATAATAATGGTTTGGTGATTCAAAGTCATGAAAAACAGAGACCTGCAGCCAAGACTGCTCTCCCCAGCAAAGCTGTCATTTAGAATGGAAGGGCAGGTAAAGAGCTTCCCAGACAAGAAAAAAACTGAAAGTTATTTTTTAAATATTAAAGTACTCAGGTATATATTAGGTGAAAAGTTCTCCCCAACATTCATTATTTCATTAGCCCACATTTATCTGCCTCTTGAGATGCAGTCAGTTGAGCAACATAGAGAACTTAGCCCCTCAAAAAAAAAATAAATTCAAAGAAACTTATTGCGCAACTCCATTGTATACTCTCTACTGACCTAGAAGTTGCCATTCAAAATAGTCACTGTCCCTTACTTGTAGTGGGGTCCAGGAAGATAATGCATGTTATCAATATTCAGAGGAGGTATTATGCTGATGAATTCCAAGCAGTGTAAAAGGTAATTCTGGGACTGGCTGATGTTATATCTTTAACTGCAGAAGAAAGAAGGAAGAAAGGAAAGGAGAGAGGGTGGGAGAGAAGCACAGAAGATAACGAGAAAGAAACAGGGAGAGGAAATGAGGGGAAGAAAAGGAAAGGAAAGGGAAAAAACTATGTAAGTATCCCAAAGAGCCTGAAGTTTAATAAGCAGTTGTGAGACTTTGAGTGTTAGAGTCACACTGTACACAGCTATAAAACTGAGCCAAATGCACAAGGAAACGCGCACAGGCATCGGGCAGCAGGATGCACAGTATCTCCTCTGAGAGGAAAGGGAAACATAGTGCTGAGCTCTACCCCTGCATATGCTTTCAGACCAGCAATGCTTGTTGGGAAATGGCACAGGGAAGGCGAGCTCAAGCAGCGCGCATTAGCCTCTCTGAGGTCTGAAAACAGATCAGAGTTCAGGACTGCTGAAGAGTCTTCCATTTTCAGGACAGGATCAAGGAAAGGAAAAGGCTGCACAGAAGGGTGACCTCAGAAGCAGTGAGAGTCCACAGGCCTATTAGAGAATGGATGCTCTGGAACTCAGAGGGGAACGGATAGACCAGATGTGTACACATAATTCAGGAGACAGAAGAAAGCAAGCTCACTAACAACCTTAGGTATCCAGTTCAGACCTCAGAAAGGCCATCCCTTCATAGTAAGGACCGTACCCTAAAGTAAGAACCACACCCTAAGACTGAAGACAAAACTGAATGCATTCACCCTAATAAAGAATAAAAACAATTCTAACAGGGTTCAAAAAACCCACCGATAATATAACTGCTTACCAGAACTGAAAGGACAATATAATCCTTATAATGCATTATCCACAGGGTCCCGATACAATAAGAAATTGCTTCACTCAGCATAATGCTCTCCAGTTCCATCCATGCTGTCACAAAGGGTAGAAATTCCTTCTTTCTTTCTGCTGAGTAGTTATTTCACTGTGTAAATGTACCACAGTTTTTGAGCCTCTCCTTTACTAATGGGCACTTAGGCTGTTTCCAGCACTTGGCTGTTGTAAATAGCACTGCTATGAACACTGAGCTGCATAGTTTCTTTTGAATTGGGGTTTCAGGATTCTTCAGGTATAATTCCAGCAGTGAGATCACTGGGTCAAATGGCAGTTACAGTTTCAGTTTTTTGAGAAAGACAAATTCCATATGATCTCACTTATAAATAGAACCTAATGAACAAAATTAACAAACAAGCAAAATAGAACCAGAGACATGGAAATAAGGGACAGACTGACAGTGACCAGAGGGGAGAGGGGAGGGAGATAATGGGGGATGGAAGGGGAAGGGACAAGTATAAAGGACCTATGGACGTGGACAACGAAGTGGGGATTGACTGTGTTGGGGGGTGGGTGGCAGGGCAGGAGAGCGCAATGTGGCGGGGGCGATGGGGACAACAGTAATTGAACAACAATACAATAAAAAAGAAAAGAAATTACTTGATATACAACGATACAGAAAAAATGTGATCTATAGTCATAGAACTCTATAGTCAATAAAAACAGATGCTAAGATGACCCAGATGTTAGAATTGATGGACAAGAACTTTAAAACAGCTATTGTACATATGGTAAAAATAATATAAATATAACCAAACAAATAGATTAAAAGTAAGAAGACGTAGAAAGGAGTAAATTAAAATTTTAACATTAAAATTATAATATGTGAAATAAAATGTAATGAATGGACTTACACATAGATTAGAGATTTTAGAACAAGGGATCAGTGAGCTTAGACAGATTCCTATTTATTATCCAAACTGAAAAATAGAGAGAGAAAAACTTTTTTAAAGAAAAATAACAGATTCCTTGTTCTGTAAAACAATCACAAATGTTATAATGTACATATAGTTTAGTTCCAAAAGAAAACATTGAAAAAATAATTAAAGAAATAATAACCAACAATTTCCCAAATAAACCTAGAATTCTGACCTTTAAATACAAGACAAGCAAACTCATGTAGAATTTAAAAAACAAAAGACAGAATATGTATGAATATCATATTTAAATCACTCAAGCTGAACTATAATAGAAAATCTTTTTAAAAGCTAGTGGGAGGAGACTGCATTGCAGGCAGAACAATAATACAAATGACGGCCGAGTTCTTATCAGAAACCCTGAAAGCTAGAAGACAAAAGAGACAATTCCGTAAAGTGCTCAGTGAAAAAAAGAAGCAAAAACAAAACCCAACAACTATCTAAAATTTTATAGTTAGCAAAAATAATCTTTAAGGTAAAATAAATATATTTTAGATAAGTGGAAACTGAAATAATTCATGTTCAGAACTTTACTACAAGATACTCTATAAAAAGTTCTGCAAACTGGAGAATGGAATTTTTGATATGCAATAAGTGAGAGCACAACACAGATGCATATATAGATACATATAAATAATATTATTTGTCTTCTCTTCTTTTTAAAAAACAGCCGACTATTTGAAGCAAAAATAAAGCAATGTATTTTATGGTTTTAACACACTTAAAAGCAAAATATATGAAAACAATAGCACAAAGGATGAAGGTTAATGGAATTATACTTTTGTAGGAGTTATATATTTTATGTGATGAGATGAAATATTAACTCTAAGTAGACTGTGAAAAGTTCACAATCCTATAGTTATTCCTAGAACAACTCTTAAAAAAAAATACAAAGAGGCATGACTAAAGTGTCATGAATTCTAAAAAACAAAAAGGAAAAAAAAATGAAAAACCAAGGAAGAAAGATAAAACAAGTAGAATATAAATAGAAAGATGTTATATTAAATCCAAATCATTGATGATTATATTAAAAACAAATGAACTGCACACTCCAATTAAGAGAAGACTTTTTTTTTTCAGATTGTGTGAAAAAGACAAAACCAAGATTAACTTATATGTTATCTACAAGAGACGCACTGTAATATATTGTAATAGCCTTGACAGTTTAAAAAAAAAAGGACAAGGTAAATTACACAAACAGTAAACATAAGAAATCTTGCATAGCTATACTGATAACAGATAAAATAGACATTTTGACAATGAATATTACCAAAAGCAAACAGAGAAATATCACAATGATAAAAGATAAATTCTTCTGGAGAATTTAACAATCCTATCAGTGCTTATAATGATAGAGCATCAAAATACATAAATCAAGAAGTGACAAAAATAAAAAGAAATTAAAAATGTACAGCTATAGTTGTAGATTTTGAAGTCCCTCAAGCAGGAATTTTTAGAAATACTAGAAGAAAAATCAAGAAAGTAGAAAAATTCATACAACACAATAAACTGCCTTAATCTAAATTAAGTTTTTAGAAAAATATAACCCTAAAACTAGAATATACATATTTCAGATATACATGATATATGTACACCTATAACCAATGCAGACCATATAAGAGACCATAAAATAATTATAAAACATTTAGAAATGTGAAATTTTGCACATATGTTCTCTGATAACAAATGATTAAATAATAAATAAAAACAAGATATGCAGAAGTTTTCAAATGTTTGAAAATTAAAATACTTTTAGATAATCCATGGATCAAAGTATAATATAAGGAAAATTAGAAAATACTGTGAACCGAATAACAGTAAAAACAAATCAAATCAAAATTTGTGTAATGCCTCTAAATGGTGCTAAAAAGGAAATTTATTATTTTAAATGTTTATATTAAAAGTAAAGTAAATACTTAAAATATGTGATCTAAGTTTCTATTATAAGAGGCTGGAAAAAATAGAAAGTTAAACCCCAAATAAGTAGAAAGAACATAAAATAAAAAGTGGTCTTTAAAAGATGAATAAAATTGAGAAAATCTGAGCAAGACCAATCCAGAAAAATTAAGGAAGAATACTTCTGTCAGAAATAAAAAGGCGTATCACTACACAGGACAATAAGGAATATAATAACAACTTCATACCAATATATTTAACAAGTCAGATGAAATAAACAAATTTATTAAAAACACAATTTTATAAAGCTGACACAAAAGTATAAAATATAAAAAACCACATCTAGTTTTTTTTTTATGTGAAATCCATAACCACAAAGAAAATTTACACTTCAGATGCTTTTACTAGTAATTATATAACATACTTAAGAAATCATACATTCACAAACTGCTTCAGGAATTTTTTTAAAAAAGAACTATTTTACATTTTGTTTATCAAGCCAGCAAAATCCTGTTTTCAAAACTTGACAAAAGCATTTCAATTTTTTTTAAAATCTGTGATCAAATACCCTGCCCTCCAACACAGACACAAAACTCTTTTACAAAATGTTAGCAAATCAAAACCACGATTATACAAGAATTCCAAATTATGACCACGTGGAGTTTATATCAAGAAGCCATGGTTGTTTAACATTCAAAACCCAGTCAATATAGTTCACCATACTAACAAAACAAGGGAGAAAGAATATGTATTATATCAATAGATGACCTTTTTAATTTAAAAATCATTTTACAACCTTAACACCTATTGATGGTTAAAACTCAAAGAAAAGTAGAAATAGGAGGAAATGTCTTAATATGATAAAGGGCATCTGATGATTAACAACATATGTTATGATACTATATCAAACTCTTTAGCCTTTATTTAAAGAAAATAATGAGAATGTTTAATTTATTTTATTCAATATTGTACTAGAGGTTCTAGCCCTTAAGACAAAGGCATGAAAAGTAAATAAAATAACATAAAGATGGAAAAGAAAGAAATTCTGTTTATTTATAAGTATTATGACAATTTATGTAGGAAATTCTAAGAAATTCACTTAAAAAATAACTATTAGAAGTTAGAAGTGAATGAAGTAAGGTCACAAGATACAAAGTCTCTATATAAATATTAATATGCAAACTTTGGATAATAGAATTTTAAAATGCTATTTACAATAACATCATGAGACACAATATTTAGGAATAAAATTAGAAAAATATGTGTCAGAAACTACATTGAAAATTACAAAATATTATTGAGAAAAATTAAAGAAAATATAAATAAATAAAGAGATATACAATGTTCATGGATTGTAAGACTCAGTATTGTTAAAGTGTCAGTTTCCCCAAATTTTCTATAGAGTCAATGCAATATCAGTAAAAAGCCCAACCAGACATTTTACAGAAATGAACAAATTAATTCTAAAATGTATCAAAATACAAAAAGCCTACAATAGCCTAGATAATATTAAAAGGAAGAACAAATTTGGAAAGCTCACATCACCTGGTTTCAGGCTTAAATGGTTTCACTGGGATGTTTACTACACAGGTGTACAGAAGATTTATGACTTACAGTGGTTCAATGTATGATTTATGAACTCTATAATGGTGCAAAAGCAATACATACTCAAATTTTGATCTCTTCCTAGGCTAACAAAGTGCACATGATACTCTCTCATGATGTTCCCAGTCAGCCATGCAGTCATGAGGTCAAACAACTGATATTCCACAGCAGCGATTTTCAACCTTTTTCATCTCACAACACACATAAACTAATTACTAAAATTTTGCAGCACACCAAAAAAAAATTTTTTTTCCAATCTGATCAAAAAAATAGGTATAATTTTGATTGAATTAAAAAAGAACAGTAATGATCTGCCTTTTTTGCTCCAAAGTAACTTTATTTTTAAGTAGTATTCTTTGTTTTTTAAGTTTTATTTATTTATTTTTAGAAAGGGGAAGGGAGGAATAAAGAGAGGGAGAGAAACATCAATGTGTGGTTTCCTCTTGCACGCCCCCAACTAGGGACCTGGCCTACAATCCAGTCACGTGCCCTGATTGGGACTTGAACTGGCAGCCCCTCAGTTTGCAGGCTGGCACTCAATCTACACCAGCCAGGGCCAAAGTGAGTTTAAAAAATCAGGTGACTATACTTGTATATAAGGATTTCTGGTACCAAGAATTAGTTAACCAATCAGGCACAACCTTATTATGCAATGTGACCAATAAGATGTCACCCTATTTTATGACCTATATATCTATGGGTCAACATGGGGCATTCACACAGGATGGCTATTGTTATATTGGCTGTTGTCATTTTTTAATTTTATAATCTAACGGAACAGAGGTCAGTGACCCTGATTAAACAGTCAGGTATTACATGTTTTAAAAGTTCTTGCAGCACACCAGTTGAAAATTGCTGCTCTACAGTGCACTATGTTGCCAGCATTTTGTGGATAGCGTGTTTTGTGTTTCCACATCCTATTGTGCCTACAAAACACTCATCTGTGTCTCCTGCTTCCGGTGAAGAGAAGAGAAAGGAAAGCGATCCTGAAATGCAACTTAAAATAATCACCAACTATAGATTAAAGGAAGTGTTCTTAGAATGTTTAGTGCCGGCTAAGCTAAACTAAGATGTTTGATAGGATAAATGCATTAAATGCATTTTCAACTTAGGATATTTTCCATTTACAATGTGTTTATCAAGATGTAACCACATCATAATTTGAGGAGCATCTATATATATAATTTTCAAAACACTCCACTGCATACTTGAGGTCTGTAAATATATGTATATTTACCACAATAAAAATATAACACATAATTGCAATATCCTATTGGTAGACTGTATCACAGGAAGGTAAGGGGACTCTCAGGTGAGTATAGATGAGAGAAGACAGGTATACGTGCCACAAACCTTTATTCATTTTGTCTTCTTTAGTAAATAACTCTGATGAACTATTGTGTCAGCTTGGTTAAACCAAAACAGCTTATCCCAAAATCATTCTCTCTATAGTTCCAAGTCAGAGTTGGCCACGAGAAGAATGCGCGCTAGATTTTGGAAGGCAGAAGTGAAAGAGGAGCTGGTACTCCCTGAAGGTTGCCATCGTCCAGTTGCCCAACGGGTTCTCTCGTCCATTCTCTCGTTCATCTTCTTCTCATCCACACGGTTTCCCCCTCCAGCCCTTCTTGTCAACTACTGACCCTGGGGAGCAACAGCAAACTCAGGCTGGCCTCCAGACGCGCCTGCCCCAAGCCCCACAGAGGCGGTAGCCGTGCAGAGGCAGTGTTCCCCACAGCGCCACTACAGCTCCCTTGTACATTTCCACTTCCGAGGCCGGACGTATTCTCCGAGTGTCCTGTCGGTTGCTTGCTCATTTTCTGTTCACCTCCAGCTGTATTTTGGGACCTTCACTTCTCCAGTTCCTTCCTGATTGCGTAAGATCTGACCACCAGAATAAAGCCCTCATCCCACAACACTTCCTCTGATTCCCTGACTATGATATAGCAGCCCTTTTCAAGGTTTGATGTGGGCTCAGTGCAGGTCAGGGAATGGGGTACATCCCTGTAGTAAAGTACTGCAGGGAGAGATGTCACACAGGTGACATTAAACCTCAGGTGAAGTTTCATGTACCACTAGAGCTTTCCAAAGTCCTAAGAGGCACCCTTGAATTAAAACATGCTTCTCCCTAATGTCATCTGATGCAGGTTCTGATTTCACAAAAGAAGGTCCCAGACTTAGGTCTTTGAGTAGGTCAATATACAGAACTGAAAAGTCAGACAGTGTTAAGAGATGATAAAGGTGTATGTGTGCATATAGGCATACACTTGGGGTTTTTTTGAGGAAAAATAATGTACATCTTTTAGGACAAAAGAAAAAAAAAAGACAATACCATATTAGAAACAATTAACCCAGACTTGTATTTAGAAAATCATGGAATATTAGAAAAATCATCTTACATTCTTATTACTTATTTTGTTTACCATAAAATAGGATATTAAGACCAGTCTTAAGTTCTTCGTAAAATGGTAGAAAATAACTTGAGTATTCACTATGTGCTAAACATATTTCTTCTTTCTAACTATCCTGTAAAGAGAGTATTACTAGCCTCATTTTACAGATACAACCATGACTCAGATCTATGAAATAGCTTAATTGAGGTCACACAGCTTTGAAGTAAGAGAACCATGAGTTGATCTCCTGCCTGTGTGACTCCAAGGCCTGACCAGAGTCCTCCCATTAAACCACACGCATTTTGAGCTCCGGCTTCCATTTTAGAAAAGAAGAAAAGCTGTTGTGTAGATGTTATTGCTGTGAAATTATTTTGAAATAGTTATAAAGAAAATAATGTTTAAATATCTCCAGACTTTTATATGCATTTATATGTTCCTGGTCAAATTAGTCATTTTAAGAAAGTATAGATATATCCTAAGTATTCTAACAATAATGCTATTTTCCAAAACATTTTTGGACCTCCTCTCTCAAAATAGAAGAATTGCAGCAAATTGTGTATATTATATACATATTCAGACATGTATGCACACATACACACATATTTATATATACTACATATATAAATTTTATACCTTGATTTGCATACAAATTTTAGATTGACAGGTGTATATGGCACCAACTTTCCTCTATATTCTCTAATGTAGACATAGAATCCAAGGTGACGTTTTTGTAAAACAACCCTCCTTAAAGATGTTCATGCACAATTCAGGCAAACACATATCAGGCATATTCTAGAGGAAACAGCTGCATCAGAAAGAGGGTTGAACAGGATAGCTTTTAAGGTCCTTTACAATGCTGAGATTGCCTGTAATATAATTTATTATGTTTGTTTAAGAGAAAATCACTCTATTACATTATGGTCACACCTCACTAAAAGGACTATGCAAATAGAAGGTGGATCTTTGTTATGAATAGCAATATTATGATTGTCCTTGTAGTAGAATCTCTAATTGCTGAATTAATTTTCATTGATTCTCATTGTGAAGTCAGGGGGTGCCCTACTGGGTGCTCTTCTCTTGTTTTAGGACCCTCTAGGTCTTAGTTCCTTCGTGACTAATGCATACTTGTTCAGTACTGCAATTCGGACAGGAATAAGAGGGAAACTTAATAGTTTTAAATGAACAATAAATATTTGTTGAATGACAAAATCATAGCTTTAACAATCAACCTGAAAGCCTTCCCTGTCCTATTATCGCCATGATATAATTTATGGGGCATTTACCAAAGGCTCCCCGTGTAGAAAGCTGGCAGTGGGTCCTGTGAGGGACAGAGAGTCCTTATGTGTAGGAAGCACGCAGCTTAGCTGGGAACCAGGAAGCACTGCACACAGCCACAGGTAAGCAAGACTGCAGAAATGGCATGCATTTCCCAGGGAGGTGTTCTCCCTTGGTGGATGTGGAGGGCAGGGCATCGTCGGGGAAAGGAAGCATTTTTGGTCCCAACAAAGAGAAAACCATAAGTATAGACACAGAAGCAGAAAGATGCAAAACTTTTTGAACAGAACTGAGCAGTCCAGTTTGACTAAGGCTTATCATAGTATGTGACAGAGAAAGGTGGGAAATTAGATGTTGACTCTGGTCAATGTGGTTAAAGCGTTTTCATTGCCAAGGGCACTCAAGCTGAATCATGCCTCTCAAAGATATCCAAACTCTAATCCCTGGAACCAGAATATTACTTTATATGGCAAATGTGATTTTGCAGCTCTGATGAGATTCTCTTGGATTATCCAATAGACCCTAAATATAATCACAAGTGTCGTATTTATAAGTGAAAGACAAGAGAGGTTTAAGAGCAGAGGAGAAAGCAATGGGAAGATGGAACAGAGAGACTTGAAGATGCTACACTGCTGGCCTTGAAGATGGTGGAAGGGGCCATGAGCCAAAGAATGCAAGGAACACAGGCCTCAGAGTGGGAATAGCCAGCACTGTCCTCTGGAGCCACAGAGGAAGCATGGCCCTGCTAGGACTGTGATTGCAGCCCAGTGAGAGAAATTTTTCACTTCTGACCTCCAAAACTTTAAGAGAATAAATATACATTGTTATAAGCAATGCATTTTTAGTAATTTGCTGCGGCATTAATACAACCAGGTTATGGCATTTGAGTGTTGTTTGTTAAGCCATGAAGACTGTGAAAAGTTCATATATAAATGGATAGAGGGAAGGCAAATAGAGGTGAGGTGAGGGAAAAAGTACAGAATGCTGGCTTGATTTTAGAAATAAGTAGAATGTCCCTGGATATTTTGTTAGCAGAGCATTTTGGGACTCTCTGGGATAAAAGGTGCTAGAGAAAATGTAATAATGCTAATAAATATTCGATGATTTCCCTGGAACATGTCCTCAGGTGAACTACAAGGCAGCTCTAAATGTTACGATAAGAGCTGTGGGAAACTCAGCAGTTTGGGGTCTCAGGGGTGCCACAGAAACCATGGCTGTGCTTGTCTCCATTCCCCTGGGGCTGGCATCCCCACACATCCCCCTCCCCAAACCGTAATTCACAGGAGCCCAGGGAGACGGGGAGCAGCAGCAAAGGGCAGAGTCAAGAGCTGTTCCTTTGAGGCAACAATAGCAGGGAGCGCGTAGTGAATTATTTAGCATTTAACCAGGACGCCTCAAGGCCTGTTCCAGATGCTGAGAAAGCGAAGACCGGGCTCATCGGTATGGACATGTCCTGAGTGGTTGGCCTCAACCACTGCAGTTGATGGTGGGGACACTTGTCCATGCTGGGGCCGGAGGCCTGCTCACTCATCTTCCTCACAGATCATAAATTGGCCATTGAGGCCCCTCTCCCCACACAGCTGGTTTTTAACCAGAGATTCAAGGTTCCCAACCCTTCTGATGTTTCATCAGCTTCTGAGAGTTTACAGAGTCAACAGAGGCTGCGACATTAAAGGTGAAAGACCCCATATTTCAAATCAAGGGATGTGGGTGCTATCTTAGAGCTGCAGTGGGCCTTGGAGATCATGTCACTGAACCCCCTAATTTCACAGCTGAGAAAGCAGGGCAGGAAATCCAATGGCCCAGTGGAGAAGTCTCTGATTTCCCAGCTAGAGATCTTGTTCCTGGATCACACGCTCCAGGTCAGTTTCTCCTTGGGAGCAGGAAACTCAGGCATCATCACCTCAAGTTGATGTGTTGGAGAGATATGTACCCAACTATTGTTGCTGTCTAAAGAGGAAAAGGACTTCTCTCCAAGGACCTTGCCTTTCCTTCTACATAAGGGTCCACTTTGGATCTGAGCCCATGTATAAAGCAGAATTATTGGAAAAGGAGCAGTGAACATGGAATCAAGTGGAACTCCATCCAGAATTCTAGTCCTGTCACTTACTTGCTGTGTGATCACAGGTGAATTATTTGACCTCTCTGATCTCCAGTTTCCTCAGGTATAAATATGAGATAATAATTTCTACCTCAAAGTTTCTGCAAATATTAAATTGTGTGATACAACAAATGCAAAAGTGCTTCATGGAATGCTTAGCATATACTAATGCTGAGTAAGCACATGCTGGATGTGAATTTAAGTGAGCTTTTTAAGAACAAAAGTATGAATATGAAGGCTTCCAAAAATACCTCCACTCACAACCTGTTATAAATATCTAAAAGTCTACCATCAACAATATAGACTTTAGGTTCTAAGACTGTCCATCTTTGGGAATCCGCATTAAAATAAAAGCACTCTAGAACCTCAAGACAATATTACTTAACACCTGAGTAGAAATTAATTGTGAGAGATAAACAATAAAGGTCCTGCAAAAATAAGAGAAAGAGCTAAGAAAGGGGGAAATAGAGAAGCCAGTCGTGCTGAACGGAACCAATTATATGTTCAATTCTCAATTTTCTTCAGGCCGAAGAAACATGGGAGCTAGAAATTCGATGGGATTTCCAAATTTTAAAACAATGCTAAAAGCAATGCCTGTTTTACTTTCTTTTTTCCATGTTTGGCAACAACTGAAGTTGCTGACAGGGGTAATGGGCCAGGCCCACCGACCTCCCCTAGATGTGCATACACTCGCCTGGCCTTGTGTCTGTAAGCAGGGATCTGCACCGGCCCACGTCATTCATTTCTTCACAGATACATCTGGCCTTTGGCAATCTGACACGCTTATTGAATTTTTGGAAACATAAAGAGTAATGAAGCAATGTCCTCCTCTGGAGGAGTTCACCTTCAAGCAGAAGACACAGATTTGAAGCAGGTAACACAATGTAATAATTATTTTACAGAGGCATGAATGTTAGGGGAAAAGAGAAAAGGAAAGGATTCTTTTCTTGAGGGTCTGGATCTAGGGGGAGACCTGGAGGGCTTCACAAAGAGGGGATGTAGGGAGTTGATGTGGGTGGTTAGAAGGAAAGCTCCAACAAGATGGGACAGCGGTCGTCAAAGCAGGTGTTTGAGGGCCAGGCGGATCTGGCAGCGCCACCACGTCCGCGGTGCTGCCCCGTATTGGGCTATTGTTCTCACCTCGGAAGCACCAGTCTTTCTCAGCAATGTGGTTCTGGGCCGTGTATCTGCATGTCGCCTGTCTACACGGTCAGCTGGCGCCCTGTGAGGCCCCACACCCAGAGGACGCTACAGTGAGACTGGAAGGCGGGGAAAGCACAGGATTTGCCCCCTCCTGTTGGCTTGCTCTTCTGCCTGCAATGCCTCATTAGTGGCTCTTCCCCTGGGCAGGAGCACCGGGTTCCAAGCTCTAGGACCCTTTGGCTCCCAGCCTTGCTGTGCTCCCCCCACCCGCCAGGAAGGACAACCCCCCCCCCCCCATCAGAGATGTAATTCCAGGAGCACCAGGGCCTTTCTCCAGACTCCCAAAGGGCAGCAGAAGCTGAGTAGCCCTTCCTCCCTGGAGGTGTGGGTGCCTCTCTGAGGAGCTATGAGGCTTCTGCTCCTCCCTACAGAGCCTCGTCTCCACAGAGCTCCTTCTCTGTGCTTCTAGCTTCTAATCATCCCAGTATCTTTTCCTTGACCCACCCCCAAACTTTAGGGTTGTAGCTGCTCCCTGTAGTTGCAACCTCTCTCATAGTTCATGTTCCTGTTTGGTTTCTTTCAATCATCCAACGGCCATTTAATCAATTCCCTAATTTAAACGTTCTCTGTTCAAATACCTAGGGAGGTTTCTCTTCTCCTTTCCTGAATGCTGATGGATCCATCATCCGTGAGATACCAGTGGAAGCCTGGAGATGCAGGGCGGGAACCGGACGGTGGAGGGCTTGGTATACCATCCAGGGTGCGTGGCCCCATCTTACAGGTGAGGAGGGAGGCGCCCCTGCCAGGGCCCCGGAAGGAGGGTGGCATGATGAAGACGGCCGGCAGTGCACCCTAGCACCCGGAGTGGTGGCTGAAAGCAAGAAGATGAGCTAGAAAGACATTTCAATAATCCCGCCGTGGGATGGTAAGAACTCAGTCATGGCAGAGAAAAGGATGAGAAAGGAACTTCTCTGAAAAACCATTTGGATATTTCCTTCTGTGGGTAGGTGATACAGACGCCTTTGGTGGGAGCAGGCTGAGAGTTCCCTTCCTCATATCACGTGCCCCACCTTCTCCCTGGGGGTGGGCAGACATGGCCTTTGAAAGAGAAACGGGTCCTTGATGAGGCAGTGGGACATTATGTGTTGGAATTGTGCTTCCACCACCACCTAGGGGGAATATTGTATAGAACACTTAACAGCAACATATCAGGCCTCAGTTTCCCTACCCTTGAAATGGAGCAAATTATACCTACATTAAATGTGATTTTAAGCGCTGTGCTTCTTAAACAAACTAATTATTAAAATTCCCTGGAAACCCTTTGAAAAATATCAATTATCAAAACTTGCCCGAGACATACTTAATTAAAATTTCCCAAGTATGGGCCCTGGAAATCTGATTTTTTTTTTTTCAGTCTCCCAGGTAATTTTAGCAGGAAGCCATGTTTGGAAAGCACTGACTTTGAATTTAATGCAGGTCATGCATGGGACTGTCTAGCTCACAGTTCGCTGTCACCAATGCCTGCCCACATTTCCTCTTGGCACTTACCGCGCTCATACAGGCAGGCGGTGTCCTCGTGTGAGCACCCGCTACTCTGCCCGAGAGTGAGCTCTGCTTGGCCCTCGGGGAAGGCAACTCAGGAGCATGTTCTACACACTGGGGCTGAGCGTGGCTGCTCACAGGAGCGGCCTGACGGCATCGCGCACGGTCTCACGCCAACACTCTTCTGTCAGGGCCTCCTGACCGCACATCCCAAGTAAACTACTTTTACTCAAATCCTTTTCTCTAGGTCAACTTCTGGATGAACCGAACCTAAGACATACGTACTCAGTCACTTTCAGAGTCTCTCCCCTCCATACCCTCCAATCTCAGGTTCTAATGACCGGTGACAACATTTCCCTAGAGACAATTTTTCCTCTCTTCTGATCATTACAACAACCTTGGGCATTAGGAAATACTAGTGTTCTGTTGCCGTATGAGGAGACTGACACTCCAATTATTAAGTGATTTATACAAGGCAACAGAGAAGGAAGTCATACCAAGGCTTAAAATTCAGTTTTGTCATAACAGCAAAAGTCCTGAGAAGCTGATGAAATGTGTATGTCCTCCATAATCCATCCCCCCCAAATGCAGCCACTCACCTCTTCACAAATTTTTTAAAAATTCTCAATATGCATGGATTTCAAGTATGACTGTGGATCCCCATAGGAGATGTTAAGTGGCCACAGACCCTCGGGAAGAAGCCCTGCATTTCTGGAAGGCTCTAAGTTTCTTCTCACTAGATTTATCTTTTCCCCAAGATTGTCCTGAAGGCCACCTGACCCACCATAAGCTTCGTCTGCTGTTTTTCATTAGAACATCAGTGGGTAGCAGGACTTCTAAACGCCTGACCAATGTTGTATACATAAGGGAGGGAAGAAAGGCCCCTGCTAGCTGGGAGTGTTCATTGACAGACAGAACTGACAGTCAACAACCAGACTAAAACAACAACAATAACAAAAAACAAATAAATCTGAGTAGATTTATTTTCAGAACCCACTCTGCAATAATAACAGCTACTCAATAAATGGTGTTTTTCAATGCAGAGAGTGTTATAAAAGTCTCATTTCAAAAGAACTAATACCTCTACTTCATGCGTCAGGCAAGACTTTCTAAAGGCATCAGTCTACATGATGTTTGGAACACGAAGCTCTTAGATGATGCTCTGATAGTGGCCATTCTGCAACAGGCAAGAGTACAAACTGAGGATCCACAATGTCTGACCTCAATTTCGGTACTTAGGTTTATCAGCATGGTGACCTTGGGCAAGTCACCTAAAGCCTCTGTGTTTCATTTTCTTCATCTGTACGATGAAAATGGCAACAGTACGTGCTTCAACATGTTTCTATGGAAAAGCAAGCAGCTAATATTTACACAGCACTGAGAACCATGTCTGGCACTCAGCAAGAACTCAGTAAAATATCTGCCTTAGCCTAAGTTCCCTGGAAAACAGTTCTTGGGACAAAATTCATAATAACCCTTAATAGAGGAAGGGGACTGGTAAAATGCCAGGAACAAGAATGAGGTGGAAAATAAGAAAAACAAGAAAGGAGGGAAAGAAAATACAGGGTCCAAGGTCATGCATTAACGAGATGACCAGAGCATCACCAGAAAACATCCCAGGGCATTCAGTCCAATGGTCCTCTCCAGAGAGGTCACAGAGAACCACCACATTGAAGAATAAGTCAACAACAAGAAAAAGACAGAACAATTTACCTGCTCTCTCCTTTCTATCTCCAGTCTTATCCTGGCATATTTCACCTCACAGAGAACCGCTTTCATGTCCTGAGCTTTGTGACCAGGCCCCATCAGGTCATTTCTAGAGAAACCAGAGCTTCTGTGTGTCTGGTCAGTTCAGACCTAAGCCCAGGAGGGCAGCTGAGGCCTGAGTGAGAGGATGGCAGCGAGGGTCAAATCTCGAAACTGTTATTTTCAAACACGTAATTTATCCTTTCCTGCCACCCAAGTCGCTATGTTCTTACCACCTGGTCTAGCAGAAATTTTTCTCCTATTTTCTGCTCCAATCACAGAAACGGAAACACTAGATTAAACCTTCCTCCACTGAATTAAATTTAAATTTCATAAAATAACCACAGTGAATCTATGAAAAGAAATGGATTTGTGGCCAAGAATCTGATGTGTGGTCAAGATCAATGGGGAATTTTCATTTTGAAACTAAACATAGAATATTTTCCACTCAGGCTTTTTGCACACTGTGTTTCAGAACTGAGGTGGACCTAGAGAAGAGATCTACCAAGAAGAATTCAGGCTCTGCTCAGCTCCACAATGTTAATACTGACCAACAGAAGCTCAGCATCAGCACCGAGAAGCACCCCAGCCAGAGGCAGGAATGCTCGTGCTAATGTGCAGTGCCACAGGTTGGTTCTTTGGAAGCAGACTGTGAGACAAAGTTTGGGGTGCAAGCTGTACATTAGGGATCACCAACTGTGAGATAAAGGAGGGGATTGGGCAGAGGGCGAAGGGGAACTATGATGCAGACCCAACCAACCTCAGCCCCATCAACCCGGCAGGAAGCTCGGGAGCAAGTAGTGCCTATCAGGGTTACCTGTGTTGGTCCCAAATGGGCAGGCCTCTCAACCCTATCTCGCTCAGGCATCAAACACATGTATCCTTAGAAAATGTGACCTCAGGTGAGGCCACACCACCAGCTGAAATAGACCCTGAGAAGCTGAGAGCAGGGAGATGCCCCTTCCACGCCTGGGCAGTAATTCTTCCCTGAAGGGGATCTGAATGATCCGTGGCTTCCCCGTTCTACACCCTTGCCACATGGATCAATTTCTCCACTTCCTTTCAGGGAGCAGCTCTTCCAAAATTTGGTGAACCTGTCTTCTTGAGGAGGAACTTAGAACAGAGTAGCTGATGAGAAAACCCACAGTCCAGTTATCCTTGGTTGCACCTGATGCTTCCTGTCTCCAATGCCTAGAATCCAGTCAAGATGCACCTCTCCCTTCACTAGCACCTCTATGCTGGCCACCGTGGCTTATCTAGCTACATGGTTCTAATCCAAAAGGGCTCTGGGCCTCTCTGTCATCAAGTCATTCTCAGGGCTGGGTTGCTGCACCTGTCCATTCAGAGTCATGGTTAGACAAGGCAGTGTTCAACAAACACACAGTTACTGAGCCCTGGCCCCACTGTGTCCTACAGCTCGGCCCAATCCTAATTATCATGATATATTACCTATGCAAAGCTGGTAACTCCTCTTCTTGTGCATTAGCCCATGAATGAGAAACACTGTGCCCAAAGTGTGAAGGGCACAGCCATAGCATGGAATTCGGTAGAAATCTGGCTGTGTTCCTGGTGACAGTGTACCTTCAGGGGAACAAGGACCTCTAACGCCACAGAGCCTGAGTCATACAAGTTCTCTAGTGGGCATTAGAGAGTCCTGCGTAGGGGGTCAGTTCTGCTTTCACCCTTCGATTACTGGAATAATGTGTTTTTTGTTTTTTGCTTTTCTATTGGGGACACAGTGCTGTGTAAAGGTTTTTGATTCAGTGAGTATAATGCGTTCCAAAGAACAGAACCCCCATCTTTGCATTTCATTGCCCCCAAATGAACGCTTCATCTATGCCTTTAGAAAAGAATTTGAGGGCTCTATCGGTTCAGCAGAATCTGGGTAGTGTGGAATGTGGATACCATGGCCATGGGACCACTTCACGCTGCCTTTTCCATAAACTGGGTTCCCTGGCCTGGCACAGCGCAATGTAGGGGTCAGAGCGAGTGGATCCAACCCTCTGTATGCTCTCTGATGATAGTGCTGGCTGAGACCTGGGGGCCACAAAGGTAAACCCGTGCTTAAACTATGTCTATTCTTGTGAAAATAAAACCCAGCCTCTTTCAGAATGCAAATGTAGCTACAATGGACGACATGCTTACCTCCTTCCCAAACTCATATATCAGAATTCTGAGCCCCCATGTGATGGTATGTGGGACCTTTGGGATGGCACCCTCACGAGTGGGATTAGTACCTTTATAAAAGAGAGCCCCTGACAGCTCCTTTCACGCATTCTGCTACCTCAGGACACAGCAAGAAGGCAGCCAACTATGAACCCCTAAGCAAGTCCTCATCAGACACCAAATCTGCCAGCACTTTGATCCTGGACTTTCCAGCCTCCGCAACTCTGAGAAATAAATTTATGCTGTTTATAAGCCACCCAGTCTACAGTACTCTTGTGATAGCCAGAATGGACTAAGACAGTAGTCAATTTACCATCAGACGTTCACTTGGTCTCCTTAAGGAACCCTGTCATTCTGGAGTCTCCGCGTTAGTCTCTGCTGCAGGCAGGTGGAACAGTTACGGTGGCAGAAACCAGGCTTGGGGAGTGGCAGTCCATGTGGCTGGGCCCATGCATGCCCTCCTCCTCTTCCACCATGTCTTGCTTATTCATACATCCATGGCTAATGTCAATGGGCAAGTTGTTTTTTCTTGGTAGTTGTTTTAGTGCCTTTTCCCTGGGGGATAATCTCTGGTGGGCATTATCACGTGGAACAAAGATCTCCACCCTCAGTGCTCACTTCCATATGCCCATCCGCTCCAGTCTCCCCATCTCTGTCATTCCAGGACCTTGACCAGTCAACCAGGATGGCAGGTGTTACTAATCAGGCCCTGCCCATAGCTAACCTGCCTGGGCTGGGCTGTTAACCAAGTAATCGAAGCTCAATTACTCTACCTGAGAGTCCTGGGGTTAGTTCTCAGCTTTCTCTGCCCATCTGCTTGAGCTTCTGTGTGTGCAATCAAAGAAGCCCTCTGGCTTTCACACCTGGCTCTCAATTGCCTGTTGCAGCTCAGCTGTTCATTTGCATTCTGCAGAGCCTGCCCAAACCCTAGCAGGAGCCGCCCATTCCCATCATCCTTATAACTTATATTTTCTCCATTCCTTCCAAACCCCATCAGTTCTGTTCCTTACCAGGCTGGGTTGGCTGGGCCCCTACACCGCCCCAGGCTCAGTCACAGATGGGGACTTCCCTAGGAAGGGCGTGAAGTGATGAGGCAGCCAGCTGTGGGCAGCTGAGACAGACCCTGAAAGGGTGAGAGCTGGGGGTGTACCCCAGAACTAGGCAGCAGGTTCTAGGGGTCTGGGCAATGCTTGCTTCTCCGCTTGTGCTCAGGAAGTACTGCACCCACAATTATATCCTCACTTGTACCACTTCAAAGCTAAAACATGGCTGCCATAGCTCCTCTGCTTTCTCTCCGGCTCTCTCTGTGCCTCCTCGTCACTGATTAGAACTCACAATAAGGGTAACTAGTTAAGGTATGTCCAGAAACCAGAGTTCTTGATTACTAGTCCCTGATCAGCAGTCCCTTGCTTATTCAAGTCTCCTTTTCAAATGTTCTCCTCCCTTTCAGGGCCTGTATTGGCTGTGTATGGCATGTGTATAGGTTATGAATATTTCACTTTGTAGGAAGCCTCCCCCAGGCTGCAAGGAAAATGCCATGTGCCCTGCGGGTCATCATTTAGGTAATAATTAACTAAAAGGGAGAGAATGAGGACCTGCTGTGAGGCCCAGAATTAATGCCCCACCCTCCGCCCTCTCCCTCTGTCTCACCAGTCCCTCCAGCTGGCATCTGATTAGCACCACCACAGTACAGCGCTAATGCTCGTTGTAGCTGTACGGTTCATTCACTGACAGTTTCTGCTCATTCGCCGTGGCGTCTGATCACGCACTGAGTTCTAGGCACCAGGGACTCCTGTGGGGTGGAATAACACAGTCCCTGGCCTCATGGAGCTTACAGTGGCTAGCGGGTGACAAAGAAGGAGAGGCAAGTGCAATGACATGTGATAAGAGTTCTGGCCGATGTGCTCTGGACTGGGGCAACACTGTTCCTGGGGTAATCTGGCAGGGTTTCAGCTACAGGATGGAGAACAGGGCATGAGGTGGAACAGGTTTGGGGCAAAGGCTTGGGGTTCCGGTTTCATGTGTTAAGTTGCAGCTAAATATGTATAATTAAGTGGAAAAGTCCAGTAAGCAACTGTATATATGGGTTTGAAGCTTGGGTGTAATATCTGTGTTAGAAATATAAATTTGGAGGTAGCACATATGTTGGCATTTTGTGGTAGTCACTTTTACAACATAGCATAGCCACACCTGTCCTTATGCCTTTTGCTGTTGGAGGGAGAAGTAGCAAGAAGCAGGTAGGCACACTGGAAGTTAGGTATAAGAAACTACGTAGCCCTGACTGGTGTGCCTCCATGGATTATGTGCCGGCCTGCAAACCAAAGGGTCACCAGTTTGATTCCCAGTCAGGGTACATGCCTGGGTGGTGGGCCAGGTCCCCAATCAAGGACATGCGGGAGGCAACCACACATTGATGTTTCTCTTCCTCTCTTTCTCTCTCCCATCCCCTCTCTCTAAAAATAAGTAAATAAAATCTTTTTAAAAGAGAGAAAAGAAGAAGCTATGCAAATTCTGAAATTGTAAGGAGAAGTCCAGACAATGCAGAGGAAAGTAAATCCTACCATTGAGAAGAATTTACAAGTCAAATCCCTCCCTTGGCCCTTCAATAGTGAGGAAGGAGAGAACAAACAATGGCACACAGAGGGTTTTTAAATAAATCATAATTAGTAACACACACATGGGCTCAGTGTGGGTGAACAATTAGACAGCTAATTGTATGCAAGCTGCATGTTTATGAAGTCAGGGAGTCTCACCCCAAAGTCAAGAGCTTCCCGCTATTGGAAAGATGCCTGGAGGGACACACTCACACCTCCAATAAATAGCTGGTAAAGGTAATGGGGTGTGTGTGTGTGTGTGTGTGTGTGTGTGTGTAGGGATGCTATGTATAACTCTACATACTAAGAAATTTTGAGCACCTGCAATAGCAGCTGGCCTAACTGGAGGAGAAATGGATTCTTTTAACCAAGTACCACTCTAAAAAAATGCTGCCCTCCAGCTAAAAGGCTTCACTGGCTACCCCAGGGCCCTAGGGGCTGAATTTATGCATAGCAAGGGCGCCATCTAGTGAGTGACGCTGGAATCACTCGCTGCGGACTTCATTCTATCCTAGCGGTACACACCCAGAGCGTTCTAGGGTGGTTAAGTGAGGTACGTGTGTAGCTAGAGGACTGATTCCTGGTTATGCACATCCTGAACTACTGGTAGAAACAGACCACATAGTCATTAACAGTGGAACTGTGGAAGTAGATTAGGCACAGGGAAAATTTGTGGGGTTTTCTTCTTGCTTCTCTTTTGCAATGTAGTTTACACAATCCTTTTTGTCTTCAACAGCCTCAGGCTCTGGAGAGAGTTGGCAACTTAATCGTGGTTTTCTCTCCTTTTTTATTCTTTTTCTCTGCTAAAAAATTCAACTGGGTAAATTTAAAGATTCGATTGACTTTATTTAATGATTCGTGAATTGGATAACATCCCATCTAGCAAATAAATAGAAAGGAGCTCCAAAGAGGTTTTTATAGGGAGAAAGGGATGGGAAAAGTAAATTTCTAGCAAAAAACAGATTATTTCGAGCAAGAGTACCTTTCATTGAAGGAAAGAAGGGGGTCTGTGGGCCTGCTTATCTCACTACTGCTGACCAGGTATTTCCAGGTTGACTCGTTAAAGATACACTTCTGGAGAGGCCAAAACTGCAATTTGGTTAGATATTAAATCTTAGTTTGCTAATGTGGAGCTTAGCACAAGTGACTCCATTTTGGTCCTGTTGTCTCTCTTTTCTTTTATCCTCACACAAGAATATGTTTATTGACTTTAGAGAGAGAGGAAGGAATGACATCAGTTGGCTGCCTCCCAGTACATACCCCAACCAGAGATTGAACCCACAACCTTGGTAAGTATCCTGACTGGGAACTGAACCTGAAACCTTTCAGTGTACAGGATGATGTGCCAATCAACTGAGCCACCTAGCTAGGCCTGTTTTTTCTTTTTTAACATGTCTCGTGAACAGGTGAAACAAAGCTTCAGAAACAAAAGCTAGGTGCCAGATACAAGTATCAACCTAAAAATCAGTGATCAAGACCATTGAAGGGGCAAGAAATGGAAAGCAAGGTCCACCTTGCCTCGAGAAGTTTCCTTGCCTCAGTTCCTCTTCACCTGGCCTTGGTATTCTTCCTCTGAGGCTCACCTATCTGTACACAGGCAGCTCTTGGCCAGGGATGCACTGTGGAAGAGGAGACTAGACAGAAGCCAGAGGAAATATGAGAGGACAAATGTGGTCAGTGCTGGGGTGGAGGGAGGGAATTGGGGGGTCATAATTTTTCCTGTTGATAGATACATAAGAGGATTTGGGAGCAAAGGCCACCTTAAACAGAACTGGAGGGCAGAGGGTGCTTCTGGTCAGAGACACAAGTGATTAGGAATGCTGTGGGGTCTTGAGAGAGGGGGACTGTGGGCAGGTCTGGGGAACAGCAATGATTTGGCAGAGCTGCAAGGCTTTAAGAGATCTCAGCTTGGGAGATGTGACAATAATTTCCAGTGCATTCTGGCTCTAACATACTAATACACAGAGCAAGTTGGTTGTCAGCCTGCTGAAGGTGATTCAAAGACAAAGAAGGGGAAACGAAGCCGACCCTCCACTGCACCATGCACCATAAAAAATATCAGGGGTAAAAAATGCAAAATGAAAGAAGAGTTGAGGTGAATCCCTCCCCCAGCATGCAAGTGGATCCCTTCACATCTGTCCCTGACACAGACCACCACTCTCAAGAACAGAACTAGCACTCCAAAGTCAGATGCACTGTCTATTTTGCACGTATACGCAGAACAAGGTTGTTGCCAACACTTCTAATGGAAAAACGGTAGCCTGAGTACAAAAGGCAAGCAGACTGTTTCACTGTATGAAATCGTCTATATGAAATCAGAAATAAAACTGCAAGAGAAGCAAAAAACAGCCTGAGCAGAAACTCCACCCTGGGCATAAAAATGAGTTGAACTGAGCAAAATCATAAATGCAAACCATCCACATCACCTTTGCCACAGGGGACGATGCCCCAGAATAGAATTTAATGCCAAATTAAGTGTTCCAACCACCTCTTCTAGCAACAGAGCTGTAAAAGAGGAAAACAAATCAAGACTGCTGCCGCTGTTGCTGCAGGTTATTGGCTGACGGCACATAAATAAGTGTACAGGAGCCGGTTAATCAGGGTGTGGGATGTCTGGGCCCAGCAGGGTCAGAGAATAAGGGGGCAATCATCACAAGAGGCACACCTTAGTGGTAATGGAATCCATCACATTGATTTTCCCTCTGGCACCTCAAATGGTATTTTCCTTTTCTTTACAGAGGCTGCAGAACTTCCCAGATTTTACCTGATGCGCTGGAAGACTATGGATTACAACAGAACACCTGGACAGAGGAAAATGGGGGAGGGGTGTCCGCATCAGGGACTTAGTATCAGAGAAAGAACGGTGCCTCCTGCTTGCATCAGCAACAATCGCCCCACAATCATAAGAAGAAATGTGAGGCACAGAAACCATGGTGGACTTAAATTCAGATCTGTATCCCTTTACCAGCTCTGTGGTCCAGGGCAAGTCATTCCGGGGAACACTCGGACCCCAGCATTCCTTCTGTTGTGCAGGGTTGGACTTGGACAGGATGTGTTTGAAAATCCCTTTCTGGTTTGTTATTTGATGTGGGGACATTGGCGTAAGGGTAAAGGAAGGAATGGCTCCCAATGGAATGCCTGCCACTGAGGACCAACACTGATCATGCCCCCTGAGAGCTCAGCAATCACGTCCACGTCCACGGGGCTCATCTGTAGTTCTACCAGGAAGAACTATTATCTTTGTCGTTAGAAAACAAATAAACAGAATCAGCAATTTACCTCTAGCAAAAAATGCATATGGTTTCCTCATTTTGTAACAGCATCCTAAAAATCTCATACTAAACTAGATTGTTATAAACCAAATACCATTTTTCCTGTAGGAAGATTGCTAGAACTGGGAATTGTGTGCCACTTCAGGCATTTGGCATCAAATAAATCATAGGCATCAACAACAATATGATATGAGAAGAAATAAGACAATAAACTTTTACAATCACTTAAAATAGTAAAATTGTGCTGCAATTCACATAAAACAAGCATAAGCTTATTGCATTTGTTGGTTCTACAAGAGACCCCAATGTGCTATAAAGTGTACACGGAACACATACAACTCTAACATCAGATACCATGAATTCAACCTGAATCTAGCACACTAGCTACAATAATTTAATTAAACATTAAATGAACAATAATTTGTTGCCCTGGCTGCTGTGACTCAGTGGATTGAGCGTCGGCCTGTGAGCCAAGTGTCGCTGGTTCGATTCCCAGTCAGGGCACATGACTAGGTTGCACGTCAGGTCCCCAGTTGGGGGCGCGAGTGAGAGGCAACCACACAGTGATGTTTCTCTCCCTCCCTTTCTCCTTTCCCCTCTCTCTAAAAATAAATAAATAAACAAACTAACAAACCAACAAATAAATAAATTATTTTTTTTTAAAAAGAACAATAATTTGGGTTTTCTACTTATAATTTAGAAGGGCTCGTTGAGGCTGATTTGGCTAACTTGGGTCTCTAAAAACAACAACAGAAGTTACCTTCATTCAATGTGTTCTTTTTTCCTTCTGATAATTTCTTGTAACAAGCAGGGAATTTGAACAATTCTATGAACCATGGAACCACCTCAAAGATAGTAGTTGCCAACACACATCTGTTTTTTTTTTTGAAGACCATAATGGCACCCCCCCAATGACATCACTTAAGGAAAAGCTTATCCAGCCTATCTCCCCTTTACCCCTTCTTGTCGCCTCCCTTGTTCAAAAGTTGTACTCTTGGACGGGACCAAATAAAAGGCAGCCAATGAGAGCACTGTAAGTGCTCCTTAACTCACTCCACGTGACACTGGCTTGGCAGCTATTAGAGACCTTCACACCTTATCAGAAAAAGGAAAACAATCACAAGTCATTCAAATGGCCTTTTAAAAGTGTTCAACCACTTTTCCTCAGACATAAGATGGTTACAGGGATGTACACTGCCCACAGCCTTTGTAGAAAAAATAATAATCTCTAATATTTTCATATACTTTTCAGTTCACAACTGTTATGTAATCTCCTTATCACAGTCATCAAGTTAGGAAAATATGTCAGGTGCTAGGGTTTCCTATTTTATGATGAAAGAGATAAAAGTTTAGGTAGTTTCAGGAACTTATTTGGGGTTTCAAAGCTAGAGAAAGGGATTAAGAGCTGAGGCATTACTCTACAGGTGCTGCCCACAAGTATTTCGTGAACATGAGTTCGTGAATATTAAAATAACTAAAGGTAAATTAGAGATAATTCATCCTTCAGGAGTCCCCTTCATAACACTCAGTGCATTTAAAGTGGCCCGTGGCACTCTGCTCTCTATAGGGACACTCCTAACTGAGGTTACTTTCCCACAAGGCAGAACACCCCATTTTTGACAACTGTTTTGTTTTTAAAAGTCTTCCTTTATTCATTCTCATTCTGTTTTCTAGAATCTAAAAGAATATACAGAACCTTTCTTCCACATAATAGTTCAAATATTTAATGACAGCGTCATGTTTCCCACTCATAAGCACAGCTTCCAGACTCTGTCTACCTGGTGTCTGTTGTTTGACTTATATAGGCCACTCTTGAAGCCAGGTGCTCAGAAGTGCCAATAAAACCCAAGAGCACCTGCTGAATACAGTGGACTAAAGTTTCTATTAATACAACTTAAGATAACAGTAATTTTTGGTTATTATTAAGCTTGAATCCAACTAAAATCTCTATGATTTTTCTTTCACATAATCTGTAATTGAGCCACTTCTCTCTTATTATAATCATATTAGGTTGTGACATTAGCAAACATGGGAGGATTATCTTTATCTATTCAGTGTTCTTCAGGAAGATTGCTAATAAAATTTTGGACAGGATAATTCCTTGTTGTATAGAACTGTCTCATATATTGCAGGATACAATTAAATATCAGTGACAACATTTGAATGTCATTGTGAAAGTCTAAAATAACTCTATACACATACCCCAAAACACCCTTAGGGAAGAAATTCCATTGAAGTTGAGAATCTTTATCAAACTATCAATTGAAATGTAATATGAAGAATAGAACCCTTGGTCACAATAGACTACATTTAAGGTTGACATGTATTTTATGGTGAACACCCTATGGATATGGTTTTCATCCAGCTGCACATCCACCTAAATGTATAACAGTAAACCCTCATTTCTCCTTCTTATTTATAATAGTAGGATGGAAATATCTGAAAATCACACTTTCAGAATAACAGCAAAGAAATTAGCATAGGTAAAACATGACGGTGGTTGATTATAGTTAGCTGTAGAAGCTAATCTCCAAAGTTAGGTCCCCAATGAGCCATGCCACCTGCTGCTCATGACCTTCTAGTGTCTTCTCTTTGGACATGAACTGACCCTCTGACTTGCTGAACCAATAAAATGCAGTGTGAGCAATGCTTCCAAGGCTGTGTCAGAAGAAGCTTTGCCATTTCTGGCTAGCTCTTTTGAAACCCTTAGCTGTCACATAAGAAATCTGACTACCCTGAGCTGCTGTCTGGTGAGACCACTTATAGGTACTCCCAACTGAGCCCAATCTTTCAGCCATGGCTAACAAGGTGCCAGTCACAGAGTGAATCCATTTTTAACTTTCCAGACAAGCTTACACACTAGCCAGATTTCACTGAGTGACTTCGCTCAATGACCATGCAGCAGAAGAATTGCTAACAGGAACCCGCCAACATTCCTGACCCACAAAATTGTGAAATGTAATGAAATATATCAGAAGAGCCTGCATTTTTTCTCCCCAAAATTCATATTCTGCGGCAAGCTGTGCATTCATTGATTTGTTCATTCACCACACATTTATTAAACTCCTCCCATGTTCCAGCATTTTGAGTGACATTGAGAATAAAATGAGTGATGAAAAAAATCAGCTGTCTGAATTTGGGACCATCGTCACAGAATGTAGGAGACTCAAAAGCCAGTGATTACAGCAGAATTTAAAGTGGCATGAGAGAGGTGACGTGGGGTGCTGTGAGAGCCTGAAGACATAGAGTTGTGGGAAAGAGAACTCACCAAAGGCCCTTTGGCTGTGGGGGGTCCTAAAGAGCAAGACAAGATTATCCAAGAAAAATAAAGAGGGTAAAAAGGATTTTTAGGCAGAGGGAACAGAATAAAATGGCAGGGTTTTGAAGACACAATGCATTGGAGGCTCAGTATGGCTAAACGCCAGAGCAAGGAAGGTTAGGGGCACCAACCACCCACACAGCCAAAAATTGACATTTAACTTTTGACTCCCCAAAACCTTTCCCAACAGCCTACTGTTTACAGGAATTACCAATAAGATAAATAGTCAATTAACATATTTCATGTGTTAGGTGTATTATATACTATATCCTTATAATAAAGTAAGCTAGAGAAAATGAAATGTTATTAAGAAAATCAAAAGGTTTGCCTGCAAGTTTTTTCCAACTGTTGGAAATCTCAAAAAAAAAAAAAAGAAATCCAATATATTTCTCAAAAAAATTCTTGTATAAATGGACGTGCACAGTGCAAACCTGTGTTGTTCAAGGATCAACAGTAGTTAATAGTGGTGAGGGAGACTGATCCAGTACAGTAGAAAAAGAAGCTGGAGAAGTAAGCAAAAGCAAGATCTTTGAAAGTTGCTAAGTGCTATATATGGTAGTCTGCGTCCAAGATGGCCCCACCATGAACCCTACACACCAGTACCCAGATGCCTGGTAGCCTCCCCCTACATTCTGCCAAGGTTGGTCTGTATGGCGCAGAGCACACGGCAGAAGTGGTGGTACACCACGTCTGAAATTAGGCCATAAAAAACTGAGGCTTCCATCTTGAATTCTCTCTCTCTTTTTCTCTCTCATCACTCACTTAGGGGAAAGCATGTCCCAGTGGAGAGATACATGTGGTAAGAAACTGAAGACTCCTGCCAAGTGTCGTATGAGTGAGCTTAGAAGTAGATCCCCCAGCCCTTCAGAGACTGCAGCCCAGGCCAAGAGCTTGGCTGCAGCCTAATAAGAGACCCTGGGCCAGAACCACGCAGCCAAGCTACTCCCAGTTTCCTGATGCTCAGACACTGTATGACATGGTAAATATTTATTGTTTTAAGCCACTCATTTTAAGGGCTATTTGTTACATAGCAATAGATAACTAATATACCATGCTGGAAGGTTTGAACATTATCTTGAAATTGATAGAAGTTTAAAGGGCTAGACAACTATTTACCTATTAAAAAGAACATTGGGTTAAGCAGTGGTGAAGTGAAAGAGAAAAGGGTATACCTGAGAAGAGACCACTGAAATAATTCAGTTCTTAACAGGAAAAGAACAGCAGCACCAAAGCAGTTGAAAAGGAAGCATGAAAGAGAATATCTGAGCTACATTAATAAGCCCAGATTTCTGGTTTACAGAACTGCATAAGCAGAAACACAGTCACTGATACAGAGAATACAGAAAGAGGACAGGATTTGGGATTTGCTCCGAAGATGATGTCCTTAGATTTAAGTATGTTAAGATTAGGAGGCCCATAAGACATCCAAGAGGGCATGAAACAATGCATTGGATATATGAACCTGGGACTCAGAGCTGGTCTGAGTCATGACTGTCATCAGCATAACATTGGTCACTGAAGTCATGGATTAGGGTGAGCACCCTTGGGTAGAGTGTGTGGAGTAGGAATAGCAGGAACCAGCAGAACCAAAGCCTGTTTAACAGTTGGACCCTATTTCTTCTAAACCCTGAACTAGACGTATGGGAATTTAGCTCCTTCTCTGTAGCATGGAATAAGAATAATTTTATTATTGGGTGAAAAAAAATCACTCTTTACTCTGTCCTATAAATTTGAATGCTCCTTGCAGAAATCCAAGGCTGTTGTTAAAGACAGAAGAGAAATTTAATTTCTCCACCAACTCTCTAAGGAAATAGAGCGCGATGCTGCTATAGAAGAACTTGGTCATAAGTAACTTCCCCCAAGGGGAAATGTGCCAAAAAGTAGCAAATTATATGAAAGAAAAAGGTATAAAATATCTCTATTAGTCAGGGTTCTGCAGAGACACAGGATCAATTGTGTGTGTGTGTGCATGTGTAGAGAAATGTTTATTTTAGTTAATTGACACACATGATTATGGAGGCTGCCAAATCCAAAATCTGCAGGGGGAAGGCCTAGAGGAGATTCAGTATTGCAGTTGCAGCCCTAAAGCTGTCTGCTGACAGAATTCTCTCTTGCTTGGGGGCACTCAGACTTTGTCCTATTAGGCCTTCAACTGATTGGATGAGGTCCACCCACATTCGGGAGGTCAATGTGCTTTACTCAAAGGCCACATATTTAAATATTAATCTCATCCAAACAAACAAACAAACCCCTCATAGGAACATCCAGAATAATGTTTGTCCATATATCTGGACCCCGTGGCCTAGCCACATGGACGCGTAAAATCAACCATCACAGTCTCTGTGGTGGAGGCAGATAAACTGACGTTTGCTATTTTTTATCACTGAAGCCCTTGTTGTGGCCGACACAGCACCATGTACAGTGCCTTGGACATAGTAGTCACTCAGCCAAATGGTTCCTGGTGGCATTCATAGTCCCTGACTTGTTCAAATACAGTAAATATAACGAAGACAACAAACAACAAAGTCACAGAGGGGGCTATTTCTCTAGTGTGTTTGTCAAGAAGGTCAATGAAAAGCTCATCCTAACAACCGTGTGTGCGCTTTCTGCTTGTACTCCTTTCCCTGTGGTCTTCACAGCAGCAGGTGAGGGTTAGGGCAGTGACTGGGGCAGGTGCTCCCTCTCCCAGCCCTAATAAACCATTCTTGATGGGTTGCTGACCAAGTCTACCTCTGCTGTGAAAATATCCTGGAAGGAGACAAATTTGTATCTATCTGGAAAGACACCCATTGTTTTGTGTGTGTGTGTGTGTGTGTGTGTGTGTGTGTGTGTGTGTGTGTTCTGCTCTTCCTTCTGAAGAGAGTGAAGGGAAACTAAATGAGCATGTCTTGCTTGGGAACAATGTGAAATTCAGAATGGGGGCAGACGGTGGGAGGCTGCTAAGTGTCCAGTGAGCTAGTGAAGAGAGGAAAAAACCAAGTCAGAGCAGCTCTGAAGCAGAGCTAGGAGGAGAGGGGGGCACCTGGGGCCAGAAAGACACCTTGCCCCACCTTCACTGACTTCCATCTGCTGTGGAGATGCAGCTGGAGGGATAATCAAGGTATCAAGGCCTTTGCAGCCTATTAAAGCCCTAAAAATGTTGATGTTTTTCTTGCTCATTAAGTTTCTTCCTAAGGAAGAATGACCTAATCTGGAATATACAGACCACTCAGGAGTCCAAAGATAGAATTCAGGGATCCATGAACTTGAATGCCAAAATATATATATATATTTTTACTATTCTCTAGTTGAATTGAACATTTTCCAATAACTTTAATGTATGCAACAAACCCTAGAATATAGTAGCAGTATCTGTTACAGATATCTGAAAATGTCTTCTATACTCATCTCTACTTCACCCTGCTCAACTTGGTGGTTTATGCCCATGCCAGGATTCTATAAGTTCCAACATTTAATATACCAGTAATATTTTGATCTCCATGTGGATCCTGGGATCCAAATCTTAACTGGTTAGAAGCCAGAAGAGGAGAAATAACTATATTCTCTCCAAGGAAACCTCCCAGGGCAGGTGGGCTTATTGTTCATTTGGATAGCAAATTATAGAACGAAACTGTTGTACTGAGTCCCCATCTGCATAACTGCAAGAAATCCAGTCCCTTCCCCAAGTAGGAGAACTTGAACCTTGCTCGAATGTATTCATAGCTGTTTATCAGCTTTCTCTCCAAGTTGTTGCTTCAGGTCTTTCTGCCCATTACCTCGGATTTCCCATAGCTGCTCCTCAATTCTGCCATAGCCCTCCTCCACCTCATTTCCTCCAAAGCATAGATGCAAACACCTCCATTGTGGCGCTAAGCACAGCTCAACAAGAATTATAATAGTTTAAAAACATGACTGCAATTTAAGGTAAAATGAAACTACATAAACTAAAAGAGAATTAAATTATGATCTGCAACGTTCCCAGAGTCCACTGACAAGTCTCTCCATAGAGGTCTCTTTTCTCAACCTTCTGTCATGTAACTGGGGTTCACTGACCACCACGTCAGGAGTCCCTTCAACTTGTCCACCTTCCATCAAGTTCAGGTTGCCATTCCCAACTCTCTTGCTCCAACTAGAGGAATGAAAAACCCATTAACTTCATGATATTCTCTCCTCAAATATTTATAAAGTAAGCCTTGTTTAATTATTAAACAGAATATCTAAGTCTGAAGTATCTAAAAGTAGATTACTTTCCCCACGTCAAGGCTTCCTAAGAATCACAGGTGATATCTTCCTCTAAGCAACATGAATACAATCCTTGAAAAGGTGAATCCTTCTGGAGGCTGCCAAAACAAGGAGACAAAGAAACATGGTCCAAATGAAAAAATAGATCAAAAATCCAGAAAAGGAGCTAAACAAAATTGAGATAAGCAATCTATCAGATGCAGAACTCAAAACACTGGTTATAAGGATGCTCAAGGATCTAAAATGAGGACCTCAGCATCATAAAAATGATCCAGTCACAGATGAAGGATATACTAATGAAATAAAGAACAATTTATAGGGAAACAGCAGTGGGTGAAGCCAAGAATCAAATCAATGATATGAAACATAAGGAAGCAAAAAACAACCAATCAGAAAAACAAGAAGAAAAAATAATCCAAAAAAAATGAGGATAGTATAAGCAGCCTCCGGGACAACTTCAAGAGGTCCAACATTCATATCATAGGTTGCCAGAAGGAGAAAAGAAAGAGCAAGAGATTGGAAACCTATTTGCAAAAATAACAAAAGAAAACTTCCCTAATTTAGTGAAGGAAATAGACATGCAAGTCCAGGAAGCATAAAGAGTCCCAAATAAGATGGATGCAAAGAGGCCCACTCCAAGATACATCATAATTAAAATGCCAAAGATTAAACATAAAAAGATAATCTTAAAAGCACTAAGAGAAAATAAGTTAGTTACCTACAGGGGAGTTTCCATAAGACTCTCAGCTGATTTCTCAAAAGAAACTTTGCAGGCTAGAAGGGATTGGCAAGAAATATCCAGTCATGAAAAGTAGGGGCCTATAGCTAAGATTGCTCTACCCAGCAAAGCTATTAAATGACAGATAAAGAGATGCCCAGAGAGGAAAAAAACTAAGGAGTTCATCATCACCAAACCATTATTATATGAAATGTTAAAGGGACTTATTTAAGAAAAAGAAGATCAAAACTATAAACAATAAAATGGCATTAAATACATATCCATCAACAATTGAATCTTAAAACAAACTAAGCAAACAAGAAGAGCAGAGACAGAATCATGGATAGCGAGAGCATTTTGATGGTTGCCAGATGGAAGAGGTGTGGGGAAATAGGTGAAGAGGTGAAGGGACTAAGAAGTACAAATAGGTAGTTACAGCACAGCGATGGGGATGTAAAGTCGTCGGCGGCGGCAGCTGTCCGTCTCGAGAGACGATGGTGTAGCTTCTTAAGAGTCTATCTGCACCGCCGAAAATGGCTGTGCAGTCCGACTCGGGAGTGACACGGTATCTGTCTCCTCCCGTGTTGAATCGACATCTTGCGATGACGCTGGAGTGTCCTCTCCAGTGAAGCTGAAGCTACAGAGCCTGGGCAGGGTGATATGGAGGGTCTGCTGTTGCCCATGCAGCAGACCCCCCCTCTCTTCGCAGCTGAAGGGTCCAAGGGAAAGACGGAGTCAATACAGCTTGGCTTCAGGTGCGCCGCAGGAGTTGCCGGTGTTGACTACAATGTCAAACCGCCTTAGGGACTCCGGCTCCGGATTTTCTGTCGGGGTTTACTCCCTTAGCCTTTCCCCTGAAGAGGTATGCCGCAAGGCAGCGGAGGTTTTTTGGAGTCAGAGTTTTCCTTCTCTGATGTGCCCTGACTGGAAGATCGAACCAGTGACACTTAGCTCGCAGGCCGACGCTCAATCCACTGAGCCAAACCAGCCAGGGTAAAGGATGTAAAGTACAGTATAGGAAATGGAGTAGCCAAAGAACTTAAACGCATGACCCAAGGACATGAACAATGGCGTGGGGGTTGCCTGAGGAAGTGGGGGTGCTAGGTGGAAATGGGGCAGAAGGGGAAAAATCAGGACAACTGTAATAGCATGATTAATAAAATATTTAAAAAAAACAAATTTAATAAAATCATAAATAAATAGTTTTTTAAAAAGGTGACCTCTTCCAGTACAAAAGAAAGCTTGGCAGCACACACTCAAGCTTCCACCCTCACATGCAGAAGCCTCATGATTCTCCAAAAGGTAATTGTCAACAATTTAAGATCCATGTTTTAACTCAAGAAATATGGAGCAACTGTAGCATTCAAATAGCATTTCTGGCAGAAGAGAGGAGGTGCCTTTCTTACAGAACATGGAAGAAGGAATATCTAATTAATTCTACTGTTCTTAGGGTACATTAGAGAAGGCTGCATGGAGGAAGTATCATCTGAGTAAAAGTGACGGATAAATGTGCATTACCTGTGGATACAGCAGAACCACTAGCAAGTTCATGGTGTGGGTGATAAAGAATGGTGAGAACAGGAATCAGATTGTTCTACTAGCCCATCTCACCTCCATTAGTTTTATTGAACCTTGAAATGGCTTTTGAAGTTAGCAATCACCCCAGAGGATGCGAAGTTAGATACTTAAAAAAACAGGACATTAAAGTTTTGTAAGTTAGTTCCTCAGTTAATCTACCAAAGCCATTTCAGTCTTAGGTAGTATAAACTACGGGGGGCCACTTAGGTCCCCTTAGGAAACATCGATAGCCAGACAGACAGATAACACTCACCCAAGATAAAGAGAGGCTACAGAATGCTGAGGAGTCACCTTTCGGGCAAGGTCTGTTCATTTAAAGCACTTGGTTATTTGTAAAATCTTGGTGTTGAAAAGAAAAGTGGTAGAGGACAAGTTAGAATGGGGTAGGAGAAACCTGTGTGAACAGACAGATTTGTTAGGCATGACACCTGAAGTTTGTCTTTGGTCATGTTATTGTCCCAAACATTACCACTTCATCAAAGGAGCCTAGAAATATACTGTCCTTTAAAAGCACAATTTTAAAAAACTAAAAAAGGCAGTTACCTGACCACTTCCTGGAGGATATAACATAGCACTCAGCCTGCCTAATAAACCTCTAGAAAATAACAATGTCTTAGCAAGTTCAGTTTGAGGTCTGTATATTTTAAGGAAAAAAAGTTTTCTTTAATTAAGTGAAGGCTAATGAACTATTAAACCCATCCCCTTGCTAATTAAAAGAATAAATTGAACTTGCTGGACCTTTTAGATGCTCTGACACCCTCTGCTTCCAGTGCTTTCCAGCTGAAAAGAAGGTTTCCATTCCAACACAAGTCACCCAGTTAAGGAAGGAGGCAACAGGGACTGGCTGCTGGTAGGATCGGGCCTCCTGAAATAGTAACCAGACGCACCTGCTGAGGTGGTCCTTGTGCTTTCGACGCTAGGTTTCAGGTCAATGCCTGTGCACTCACTACTGGGTCCCCAAGCACCTAGAATAGTTCTGCACTAGCGAAGGCTAAAAAAGAAAGAAAGAAAAGAAAAGAAAAAAGTAAGAAAAGGAACAAAAAGAAATGGAGGGTGTCTTTGCTGAATAAATAAATGAATGGCTGCTTACCTGGCAAATAGCCCTTTCATTTATAATCTCCCTTGGGGGGTCTGAGTTTTCCTCGTTCAGAGTCTGAGTCAACCAGAGCCTATGGCAGATAATATGTGAAATGATTGATATTCACTTGGCAAAAGAGGTTAACAGATCTGGCCTGTGTCACAAACTAGCCTGCAGAGCACAGCCAGGCCAACGTATTCCTGCTCTGAAGATCCTATTGAGAAAACGTCTGAAATGCGTATCTTGGTTCTGCCCACTCTCTACTAATGGAAAGTACTGGGCGTAATTGTGGAGGCTTTGCGAGGGCTCAGCAGCTGGGCTAGGAGCCATCAAGAAAGATGTTTGTCTCCTCCTGTAATTGGGACTCAACACATTTGTCTCAGGCTCCCGGTGATCGGGGACAGTGTATTATGTTATGTCGTCCAGGCCATGCCGCTTAGGAACTTTTGCTTATGTCAACATTATGCACTGTACACATTTTTTTTTTCTTTTGCTGGGGGCAGCTGAAAGCAAGTGACACTAATTTCTATTCTGCAGTTATCCAAATATTGCACTCGCGACACAGTCCATAAACGTAATGACTAGTCATCAATAAAGCAGAGAGATCTCTGAAAATCGTAATTGTCACCCACCCCCCGAATTTAAAAAAGAAAAAGAAACAACAAAAATGCTGGCACATGGTAGGTCCCTTATCTTAATTACTGGCTTATTTGCATTTAAATGAAGGTTATCCTATAATTACTACTGAACGTTTGTGTTGGAGTTGAAATACCACTCTGCAGGCTGCCAGCCCGTTGCCTTTTCATTTTCTCTTGTCATCCCTCTTCTCGATAATCGTCTGACACAGGCAGGCACCAAGAGGCGCTGGCTCCGAATTCCCTCTTCAAACACATCACCTCAGGGGTCCGTGCGGATCCTGGAGCATCTTGCCGCGGTCCTGCAGGTTGTGGCCAGAAGAATTAAGAAGGCTCCTTCCACCTGCAATAAACAACCTCAGGGACTGCCAACTTGTGAGCACAGTTAACTTGGCCCGACTGCACTGGCTGTGATGCTGAGGATCCCCACTCCCTCTCTGGGCCCCCACTGTCCCCTGTACAAACTGTAACGTTTATCAACAAACACAGTCCGTTCTCGTTACGTGAGAGAGGGATGCTCTATAAAAGTCACCCCAAACACTGAGTTAGAGAACCCTGAACGTATACCCCCAGGGGAAGTACAGGGTTCGGTTCCTGCAAGCTTTTGGTCACAAGGCTTGTAGCAACCCACCAGTACAAAATCTTGTTGATGCTTACAGACATCTCATTTAATATATACTGCTGGTGCATAAGCAGCAAACTCACAGCCAAGAACACTCCAAGCCAGGCCTGAACGAAGCTTTTCTGACACGTGTTTCTCTCTAAGGCTCCCGGCAGCCTCCCGGCTCTCAGGATCGCTCCGCTCCGCGGCACTACACTTACAGCGGGGACCAGTTGAGCAGCAAAACCCCCGACAGAAGTGTGAGCGAGCACTGAACGGGCCACCTAAGGGACATCGCTTAAGTACGGGAGCTGAAACAAGAAGGCAGAGCGTCACCGTGTTTGACCTCGCCAGGGAGCACGCACGGGGAGTAACTCACATTTCTCAGTTTTGTACGCATCTGTGAATAACTGCAAATGCCCCGAGCATTGATTTGGGAGGTCACCGAGAAATTGTAGGGGTCGGGTAAACCCACTCATAATGAGGGCGGGCTCCACTGCCTGAGCATTTGCACGTGTCACCCGCTGCAAGATGCCCTCCCTGGGGACGAAGAATAAAATGCTGAGTGAGATGGGGTGGCCCTGCCTGCGCAGTCTGTGGGCTTTGGATGGGATGGGGCGGTGAGGAGTGGGTTGCAGAGAGAGAGAGAAACGGACCAAAACATATAAACCAAAAATAATAAGTTTCAAATCATAACAGTGCTATGAATAAAAACAAACAAAAAGGTGTTGAGATAAGGAATGACGAGGGGAATAGGCAAGGGCTTGTTTTAGGTGTCAGGTCACACTTATTTTTTTTTAAGTATATTTTATTGATTATGTTGTTACAATAGTTCCAATTTTTTCCCCTTTGCTCCCTTCCGCCCAGCATCCCCCCTCCCCCACAATCCCACCCCCCTTAGTTCATGTCCATGGGTTGTGCATGTAAGTTCTCCGGCTTCACCCTTTCCTATATTATACCTCTTTTTTAATAATTAATTTCTATAACATTAAAAAATAATAATTCCCCCCTCTCAGACTTAAGACCCCTTATAATCTTATAAAGGACATTGGACGAAGGTCTCGCGCTCCTCTAGCTGCTTCAAGCTGAACGTGGCCATCATCCTATCTACCCTTGGGTCCAGAATTCCCTAGTAAGAGTGGGAGTGTGGAGAGGAGGGTGGTCTTCCCACATGGGGAAGGATCGTGCAGACCCCAGGTCCATTAGCTGTCCCTGGACCAAGGTGTGCTCGGTTTAACAGGCTGGCATCCTTGTTGTATTTTGGACAAGTGTGACATGCCTGGCACACCTTCCTCCAAAGAAGCCCTTTTTTTCCCTAATGTGGGACATTGAAAAATTAATCCCTGCCATTTGTCATCGAGTGCTTATGGATTGAATGATGCTTTTTAACCCTGTTGCCAAAGGTGTCAGGTCACACTTAGATTTGAGAAGCCTTTGCAGAGTTGAAGGAGAGATGGAGAGGGAGGGAGACGCATCATGCAGGAAGAACAATGAGCACAAAAAAGACCCCGCCCCTGGGAAAGGTGTGCACCACCAACTTGACCAATGGGACTGAAGACTGCGGCAGGGGAAGGGGAGGAGACAGTACAAGATGGGGCTAGAGAAGGGGCAGGAGCTTGGGTTAGCAGGGCCTTGAAGACCTTCTAAGGCACATGCACTTACGTACTGCCACTCCTATCACTCAAGGGCAGAGGTGTCCTAGGCAAAAGGTTTCACACCCCGTGGGCACTCAGCAAGTGTTGGCCGACTCACTTACTAGCCTATCTGCAAAACAAGATGGGCGTGCCAGTTCAAAGCTGAGTTTTAGTGCAGGCAAACAACCCCAAGATATTATAGCTTAAACAAAATCAGGGTTTATTTTTCTTACTTAGTGAGAAATCCAGATCTAAGTAGTTGGGGATATTGCTCAACAGTGTCAAAGCTAAGGTCTCTGGAGTTTGCTTGGTCTCTGCCTCATGACTGCAAGATTACTGCTCCGTCTCTAGTCATCACATCCTAGCTCCAGGATGAGAGATGTGCACAGAGTGTGTGTCATCTGAGTCACATCCCCTTATACAGTTTTCCCGGAAGCCCTACCCAATGACTTCTGCTGACATCTTACTGGCCATAACTGTGCCATGCGTCCACACCCATGTGCAAAGGAGGCTAGGAAATGTATTCTTTATGCCACCATTTCTAACACAATCATGTTTGTTAAGAGGAAGGAGAGAATGGACTTGTCTGGCAACTGGTAGTCTCTGTCCATTAAAGAATGGAGGTCTATGTTCCAGCCAATGCCTTGGAGGTGGTAGAGCTACCAGAGATAAGAGGGTCTGCAAGGACAGGGAGCAGACTTACAGGACTTGTAAGATGATGGGAAGATCCTCCAAGTCAAAATATCTCCATTCTTCCCCCCAAAGAGCAAGTAGCCCTTTCTATCAGAAAATGAGAGCCCCTCATAAACCAGTAACAAATTCCTGAAACTCAAAGAATTAACCACTCCCCATTAGCTTAAGCAAGAAAAATCATATACTTAGCTGTATTCAGTCCTAACATTAAATTTTGATGTGTTTATTTATGACTTTAGTCAGTCATTTAACAAGTCCTTAGGCCTAGGGAGAATATATCATGGGGACAGATATGTTTTGACACAGAAAGAAGGGGGAAAACAACAAAAGACCTAAAATGGGGTTATTGCTGAAGAAACAAGTGTCAGGAGACACAAAACAAGAGAATCCAAGCCAGTCTATAAAGCTGAGAAAGGCTCTTCTGGGGACGTGAGACTTTAGCTGTCACCTAATGAACCAAGGGGATTCAATTAAACATTAGGGTGAGGGAAGAGTAAGAGCATCCCAGTCCCAAAATCCTTTGCAAAGGTCAACAAATCAAAATTAAAATCAGGGCAAGTGTGATGCTTAAGTGATAAGGGGAGGGAAGAGGCCATCTTCATTGTCTTTGCTGATTTATCAGAAACTTAAGCCTACTGGAAAGCTGCTTGGTTTCTTGGCTTCTTAAGGTAATTCCTGGACAGGTGCCAGTGCTAGGGCTTTGGTTGCTTTACCTCTCTTGTGCTCTGCACTTGATGTCCTTTGAGCTGAACATTTACCACCTAAGTCTCAAGAGCAGGTAGGAATGCGGCCTACTGTGTGCCTTGGCTCAAATCTGCATGAAGCAGGTGGCTCTGCCTCTGTGTGGGATGGAGAAATCTAATGCCCTTTGCTAGCACATGCCAACTCTGCTCCTGCCATGCTCCTGCCTGCTGCGCCTTGTCCCTGAGTATAAGCAGGTGGGCACCTGGCACAGCAGATGTACCAGTGACCACAGTACAGATGTCCCTGGCATCTCTGTATGTGAGCATCCTCTACCTAGCTGCCGGGAAGGGCTTTCCAACCACAGATCCCATCATGCCATTCTGCTACTCAGGAACCTTCAGTGGCTTCCCTAGAGAATAAAACTCAATCTCCTTAGCATGACTTAAAGATCCTCCCCCACCTATGCTCAGCCTAATTTTCCAGACTCACTTCCCACATTCATCTTCTGCTCTCAAGTCACGCTGAACTGCTGGTCACTTTCTAAAGGCATCAAGCTCTTTTCTCACCTCTGCATCCTCTCCCTGGCACGTCACCCTCACCCCAGTCTCATCTGGCATTTTAAGACCAGGATCTTATGTCACCTCCTCTGTGAAGCCCTTCACTGTGCTCAGTTAGTTGCTCTCTTTTTGCAATTATTCTTGCAAATATTTATGTGTATGTCTGTCTCCCCTGTTGTCCTGTAAGCCTCTTAAATACTGAGGACAGTTATAAATAACCATTTGTGCATTCTCAGCACCTTACAAGTGCCCGGCACATCCTGAGACTTCAGAATCACTTGTTTTGAAATTAACCATGGTCCGATGGCTGTGTATGACCCTGCAGTGTGCAGTAGCGTCTGTCTCCCCTAGAGCTCCAGCCCTAGTGGTTCACCTTGGTCCCCCGCCCCTCCCACATCAGTGGAGATGTCACGGTGTGGCGCCCCTCCTGGAATCGCCCATTCCACTATGGCGGCACAGTTCCGCTTGGCAACCCCTCCTTCTACCACACTCCCAGGACCGGAGTCCTCCAGCTTTTTGAAGCCCCCATGGAATAAGCAACAGCTGAAGGACTAAGGGGGCCTCACACATGGATCATGTGTGAATCTGGGGCTCCCTGACCCCAGCCTCACCCCAGGCTATGACTTCTACAGCTCAGGGCATGTGTGGTGTGGAGAGGCTGCGGATGGCCGCAAAGAACACATGGTCCTCCACAGCGTCTCCTCCCCTCCCCAAGCCCCGCAGCTCACTGAAGCCCCCCCACTCTGTAGAAGGAAGAAAGGGCTGTTCCCACCAGCGTCCCAAGGACCCGGCACTTCGTGCCGTTGCTGCTCTCCCTCCTCTCCTTCATGTTCCCCTATTATGTCCCTCCCTCCACGCAGCCTCTTCATCTCCTCCTCCTTTGAAAGGGCTTCTGCCCGCCCTCCCCTTGCCCCGACAGGTGTGGGGAATGACCCTGCCCTCCACTGGGGGCCATTTGCTTTGATGCTCCAGCTTTATAGAGTGTCATTTGTATTCTGTCCTTCCCTCTCCGGCTCCTGCCCAGTGTGTTTTGATGAGCTTCTCTCCACAGTCATATTGTCTCAGTCGTTAACCACCCATTTGCAAGTCTGTAATTTACTTTTGATCATTCATTTTATGAGGCACACAGGGTAAAAAGCCGATTCTGTTCTTTCCTTCTTTTCTCCCTACTTCCTCAGTCTTGTTTGCAGCTAATGATGCTCTCCAAGTCCGCACTCTGTTGCCTTATCATCCCATGGAGAGAGGCATGTGCTGCCTTGACCTTCCTAGGAGAGATTTTCCTTCTGCTCTGCGTTCCGATGTGGTTCATTAGCTCTTTTTACCCCCTTAGGGATTAGCTTCTCTGGGAAATGGAGTAGCTGGTAGAGGCAATTATTTGTGGGTCCATTGATATGGTAACCCCTATTGACAGCAGGGGAATCACTGGCAGAACGGATAGGATTGCTCTGCCAGGCGCTAAGCCCCCGGGAGGAGGAGCTGGGAGCGGAGGCCCAGTCAGGCCTTCCCACACTGACATTTCACAGCCATTTCTGTTCAGCAGGAAACAGCGTCAGCCCAGGGTGAGGAGGCGGCCGCATGCCAAACAGGCACTCCGAGTATCTGGCTGCATTTCCCTCCTTCCCGTGGTCATCAGAATTTTCAGTGAATAAAACCTGCTGCCTCTCTCTTACCAGAGGGGAGAAGAGATGGGGGCAAGAGAGGCACAGACTCGCAAAGCCCAATTTGAGCCCAGCTTCTCTTTTTCTCTTTGGAAACAAACCGTTTTCCTAAAGCGGAAATCAGCACTCACATCACTCCTCACATCAGAGACTTTGCTGAGAAACATCTTCTGGCTACCGTGGTCCCCAGGGGATCTACGGGGCCTGCAATCAGCAGTCTGCACAGCCCCAGGCCAACGCGAGTACCCAGACCCCTCCCCAGCCCCTCCCTGCCTTTTCTGTTATGGCTCCCAGGGCTTCAGAAGTAGCCTCATTTAGGTGATAGCATGTTTCATGGATTTCACTATATTGCCCAAATGGGGAACTTTTAAAAAGAAAAGGAAGCACTAGCCATGGATCCACAAGGCAGAACTTCTAACCTCTCACTATCCCTAATCACCCTACTCCCAAGCCCCACTCCTAGGGCTGACTCTCAGTGTAGGGAGAAAATCCAATGTCACCTTGACTTGAAATTCAAAATGGACCTTCACATAAAAGCAATGGCATACCGGGTGGTCACGCTGCACAGCGCACTAAAAGCTATGAACTCAATTTTTCCCTTTCGAACATGATCCAGGTTTACATAAAATTTTTCAACACGGTGCCACCCTCTGCTGTGATATGACAATGTCATTGTCTGGGTGTTCATTCGTTTGTTTGTTTGTCTGTCTGTTCTTAGATCCATAAGTTTGTCCCAGGGGCCTCAGATAACTCACTGCAGACCATCGCTTGTATCTGCAGGAGACGTTGGGGATAACGAACTTCTGCGATGCAGTTCAGAGCTGCCACCAGCCTCAGAGTCAGAGTCCTGACGATGAACTAGCATCTTACAGACATGACATCTTTTGACTTTGGAAGCCCAGCATCATGACATCTCCCCCAAGATGAGTGCTAAGCAAACATTTTGCAGCCCCTCCCTGAGCACAGCTAGCACATGCCTCAGAAGATAGCATCAAAATTTTAAGGAGAGCAAGGAGCTTATTCACAATCTCTCTTTATTGTGAAGCCAGGCAAGCTTTAGAAGAAATATCCTTCGGAGGAAATCGGGAAAGCTAACATATCTTTATTGCTAATTAATACCCCTGGATGAAAAGAAGAACTTACTGAGCAAAGGAGCTACCCACATGAGCCTAGAACATTTTCAGTCTAATCTGTACAAAACACAACTGTGAAATAGGCAGCATTTTCTAAAATGTAAAATATCCAAACCAAATGATATCTCAAGGCCTATTCTTAATTGCCCTCAATGACCTGGCCCTACGCCGTTACCAGCCTTGCTTCCCTGCAGGCCTCAGCCCAGGTCCTCTTCCAGGCTCTTGTCAGTCCAACCAAACATAGTTTATTTGGTCCACCAGCAGCTGCGTGTGTCGGAGAGCAACACACCCTCTAGCCCTGTATGCCTTTTAGTCCCCGAGACAAGTTCTGCTTCCTGGCCCCCAATAACCCAACCACACACTGTTCCTCCCTTAGTAATCCTGGTGCATGCACCCTTCCCTGGTCCCTGCCTGTTCAATATATGTCAATTAAGCAACTCCAGTTATGCAAATGCCTTTATAGAATCAAATATTGGCAATTCCATGTAAATAAAAGGAACTTAATTATTTCTCTTTCTCCTCACCCTCTGTCCATATCACTAGTGCTGGGCATGATACAGGGGCTTGATACTCACTAGTTATTAGGTCAGTTGACTCATCATTTGAAAACAGCTCCATCTAGTAGACCCACATGTCTAACTGTTTAGTATGGATGGAACACTGTATTGTGAAAACTTACAGTAAATGGCAATGCATGTATATTCCAATTGGCAATAATTTCTCAGTAGCTGGGCCCTGGGTGAAAAGGGGGCTCCCCGAATATGAGACGAAAGGCTCAAGCTCCTGGTTGGAGATACTAAGAGGAGGGAAAAGAGGAGAGTGAGCAAGTGGGGCAAACTGTGTAGAAAGCGAAGGCTTGATTACACAAGTTGCTCAGAGACTCAGACCTGAGATGCTGTTCTCGTTCCTTCACTGAATCCTGAGGATTCGTGGGACATGTAGTGCATGCCTCTCACCTGCCAGGTGCTGCACACACGCTGATGAGTAAGGCAAAGCCTCTGCCCCCTGGGAATTCCCAGCATGGTCGGGGAACATGTGGAAACGGCAAACCTTGATCTATTATAAGAAGGGCTATAACATAGATGCAAATAAAAAGCAATAGTGGGGGGAGAAAATAATTAATTCTTCCTGGAGGAACCAAGAAAAACTTCACAGAACATGAAACTTTGGAGTTGGGTCTTGAGGGATGAGGAGGTGTTTGCCAGGTGAAAAACTCAGAGAGAACATTTCAGGTCAAGGTAGCCTCATACGTAATAGCAAGAGAGTAACAGCCAGAAGCAAGGTGGAGAAGTAGGTTTGCATAGCCAGGGACCCAGAAAAGCTGAAGAGAAGTCAGTTTGGGATAAAGGATGATCAGAGGCAACAGGAGAGGAAATAGAGAATCTCCACATCAGGGAGGAAAGGGGCAGAGATAAGATGGTTACAGGTGGCTGAAGAGCCCAGAGTGCCAGCTCAGCAGGTCATCTGCAATCCAGGCCTTCTGTCCCCTCTGGAACTTGACTGCCAGGCTGCGTTCCAGGTATACTTGGGCTGGGCCCTCATATCTGTGTTCCTTCAGGAATATAAACTAGCTCCGTGTCCTAACAGCTGACCTTAGAATTATAGTTAGGTCCCAATACCTGTAAAACATGCTTGAACTTAGGAATACAAATTCAAAGGACACGTGCTAGTAACAGGTATTGCTATTAGCGTGTGACCTCATCCAGGACACAGAGACGTCAAACCACATATATAAGTGTGGAGGTTACAGTAAGTCAGGTAAGTGACAAAGAGTCAGAGGTGACAGTATCAGGAAAGAGCCTCAAGAATCTGTGGTGGCTTCATATAGTTTTAATCATCGCTTTGCTTATTTATTGCTGTTCATGTGGAGACTCGGGCTTGTTTCAGCTGCACCCTATCCCGTCAACTCCATGACAACATTTTTGGTCAGGAGATTCACATCTTTAAAAAACAATTCTAACTGTTTTATCTTTGTCTTTATCTGGCTTAGTAATACAGAACACAATTTAATCTTACTTCTCTTCCCTCTCTCTTTCAGCAGAACCTCCCTCCCCAAAATAAAAACAAACCATTAAAACAAAACAACAGTTTTCCTCGAAGGAGCCCCACAAACATTTATATACAGTGTGAATGGTATATCCGGGCTAAATGATACATTTTTCAAGGTCCTTGAAAAGTAGCTATTAGAAAGGTATATGTATACATTTCAAAATTATGTATATGTATATATACCTATAAATCCAGAAAAAAAGGGGGGGAAATTATTCAATGTTAAAAAATTAAGCTAAGACAAAATTATTTTGCTGGTATTTCCTACTCACTTTTTCTATATTTTGTATACAGTCTCCTCCACTGATGCATCCCCTCCTTGCCTAATATATTGTTTGAACCTCCTTTTTCTAAAATAAAAGAGGGTTGAAGAGGGAAGGAGTTCTCTTCCTCTGAGCTATGGTCTTCTCTCCTTGAAAGTCACGGATACTCTCTCTTTCCATTTCTCACGTGACAATCCCTGTGGCAAACGCTGGCTGACCACCCAACCTCCATCTGTTCCTTCCTAATAGGGTTTCTGACTGGTTCAGGACTCAGAGAGCCAAGTGCTTCCATGCAGACTGGGTCTCTTCCAAACCCAGGGATGAACCGTATTTCTTTAAACCAGCATTTCCCAAACTTTTTGGTCTCAGGATCTGTTTATACTCTTCAGAGTAATTGAGGACCTTCAGGAGTTTTGTTTATGTGGATTATATCTATTTACCATATTACAATTTAAAATCGAGGAGATTTAAAATACTTCTTTGTAAATTTGTTATGAAAGAGCGATAATAAACCAGTACACACTAACATAAATAACATATTTTTAATGAAAAATAACGACATGTTCCAAAACAATTTGCTGAGACAAGTGGCATTGGTCTACGCTTTTGTAAATCTCTGTAATGTATGGCTTAATAGAAGACAGCTGCATTTCTAGCTCTGCTTCTACAGTCAATCTGTGATCATAGTTGTTTTGGTTGAAGTACATGGAAGAAATTTAGCTTTTAATTACACAGGTGTATAATTTCAAAAAGAGAGGAGTATTTTCTTTTCAAATAATTGTGGATATTCTTCTTCGATATTCTAAGACTTGCAAGTGGTAGTTTCTTCAAGCTTAGTTGCGGTGTGGAATCACAAACCAGTTTTATTGTGACCTATATATACTGAGACCTAAACCAAGCTTTATTGCACTAAAATCCATTGATTCGTTTTGCTCTTTGAGTGGGTCATTTACCCATGTACAATTTTATAACACCATGCCTTGGTCATTTGGAAAATACCAGTTCACTAATGATGCAGATCTTCCAGATGTTCACTTATTTCACTATAGAATTTTTTTTTAAACCATGCCTTTGTTAGCATCACTGCTAATCTCATCAGAAATGTCTTTAAAGTATCGGGAAACTGTCACGCGGATGGTAGCAGGTACAGGCTTTTACAAAACTCTGATTTTCACTTTATCACTGGCAACAAATGCTGCCAGTTTTGTTGCTGTTGTTGTTGTTTAGAAGGGACACTTCATTCTGGGGAGCAACGCTGCGAGTCCCTCAGCCTGAGGCACCGTAGCTTGTTGTTCTTTCTACGCAAACAGTCACGTCTGTTTATCCCTCAAGACAGCTGTCACACTGCAGAATGCAGCAGCAAGTTTTTCTCTACGCTGCCCATCTTGTCACACAGAATATCTTCAAGAAGTATTTAAGGGCCAAGATTTAATGAAATTAGTCATTTGTACAGCTTCATCGCGGATATTTTTAAGTGAAACTGGCATTTTCTTTATGACAAGCCTGCGGCAGTAGAGAGCAATATGGGGGCTAGACAGCTTGGTGTCTTCACTTTAGTTCATTGCTTAGGTGCCAGCAGTTTGACCCACCATTGCTTTGCACTCTGAGTGTAAATACCCACACAGTTTAAAAGGCCAATAATGTCTCAATACTATTACAAAAATAGTTTGATTTTGCTAACCCTCTGAAAGGTCTTGGAGGGCCTCACGTGCCCGTGAGCCACAGTTCGAGACCTGCTGGTCTAAGCCAATCACGGTACCGTTCAGCTTTGCCAAGTTATCAATTTAGTCTGGGCCTGTGGGTCAAAGTTGGCTTATGATTGATGAAGGTCAGTAATGTTGAGAGTTTTTGGAAAGTTTCTTTAAAAAGAAACAAAAATATAGATATTTTCTTTTCAGACTCTGCTTGTTGACATTGTCTGTGATTCCTGGAACTGCAGCAGCCATCTTGCAATCCAAAGGGAAAAGCCAAGAACATCACAGAAAAGTCGATTCTGAAGCTCTGGCATAACTTTAAAGCAACAAATTAACCAACATGGTCACACCCTAACTGGACTGTTTCTTCTGTGAGGTCATAGACATCTTCTCAGTCAAGCCATTTTTAGTTGGATTTTGTTTTGTCTGAGATGATATAGTTCTTGACTTCACAAAATCTGTAGTCTACCTGGGTTGACTATTACCATATACACTTTTATATAAATCTAGTCTTCCCAAATAGATTATAAGCTTCTTGAGGGAAGAGATACTTTAGAACTATTTTACTAGTAATCAACTAAGACAGTAGAAAATTAGGAGAAAAGTAATCACCAAATAATTTTCCTATAATTTGGTGCTTTGGGCTCACTCTGTGGTCAGAGCTTGGATGAACTCCCTCCATTCTGTAAGATACAGATCCTTCTCCATGAGTTCCTGTCATTTATGTTGTCTTTCATAAATCTCCGGATAACTAGTTTCATAAAATATTGCTGTCTGGCCTATCCTCCACATCTCTAAGGCCCATGCTAAATAATCAGGCAAGCATGCTTATAAAAGTTACAAATATAGTGTAACAAGTTCAGTTATGACACATACATACAGAGTGGGGCAAAGTAGGTTTACAGCTGTTCATATGGAAAATGTATAATAATTAAGAAATGATAATACAAGAATAAACTATTTTGCATACTCATAACTGTAAACCTACTTTTGCTCCAGCCTATATAATGAATATTAAGGGAATAGATTGAATTAATCATAAAATCTATCTAAAGAACATAGCTAGAAACCATTCTCCTCACTCACTATTATGGGTTTTGATTTTCTTTCCTGACTATACATGTGCAATTGAGGTGCCTTTTTTTTTTTCAATATTCAGCCTCTGGAAAATTTCCACAATGTTCCTCATTTCATGCATTAAATATTGGATATAATCAAAAACTTCCATTCATTTCCATTCCCAATTAATTGTCCTAAATCTTAAATCTGCCATTCAGAGCTTATGTGACTTGGGCAATTAACTTAGCCACTTTGTGCTTATTTCCTCATTTTTTAAATGAAGATAATAATAGGATCTACACCATAGAATAGTTGTAAAAATTAAGTAAATAAACAAACATAATGCACTTCAAAAATGCCAGACACATCTTAAGAGCTCAATAAGAATTAGCTACTATTACTATTTTTAACATTACCATCATCGTTGTTATTTTGCCAAAATGTGCTGATTCTGCACCCTTTTAGGGCTTTAATCTGCTCAGTTTCCACCTTCTGGCAAGTATAACAGAGCTATTAACCATTGCCTCTTTATTCTGTTCTACCCAAGACATACATGAAAAAGGCCCTGGCCAGGTAGCTCAGTTGGTTAGAGCATCATCCCCATATGCCAAGGTTGTGGGTTTGATCCCCAGTCAGGGAACAAACTAGAAATAAATTTATAAATGGGTGGAGCAACAAATCAGTGTTTCTCTTTCTCTCTCTCCCCTCCTCACACCCAACTTTTTAAAAGGCAGCTTATATAATGTTTCAGAAAAGAAGAGTTCACAAGATGTTTATTGTTGTTGTTAATTTCTATTATGTCTATTTCCTTGTCCTATATTTTTGCTTTCCTTGACCATACCTTCTTCTCTGGATTTTCTCATTTCTTTATCCTCAATCTTCAAAAGCCCCTCCAGACATATCTCCATATTTGAGTTCCATTCCATTTGTGTTCTAAGAGCATTTAAGGGAAGAACAAATTTATCCTTGTCATTTTTATTGACTTTGTGGTAAGAGCTGGCATCTCAAGCGATTGATTTTTGTTTGTGTATAGTTTTGATATACCGCAGTTCAGTAATTTTCCAGAAGGACAAAGGGCTTATGACAGATGGTGGGTTTCCCCTGTCTGATCAAACACCAGATCAACGCTCTTCTTCAAGAAATTGACAATTCCCATGAGAGTACTTTTGAAAAAGAAGAACATGTCACCACTTTCACTGAAAAGGGGCCTGGTTGATCCTTTACCCATATAGAACCTCTAGAGAACATAAGGAACAAGGGTCTAGGAAGAAAGATGAAAGGTTTCTGATTAACAAACATCTTCATGTCCCAAACCCCTCGGACCAAAGATGACTCTCTACTTAAGAGCAGTAGCCACGAAAGGCTCTTTCCCTACTAACTGTCACCTGTGGGGGTAGTTTGTGTCACTTCTCCTCTACCTCTAGTTTTTTGTTTTTGTTTTTTGTTATATATTCTTGGTTTTTTTAATCTGTTTTCTTTTCAAACTTACTTTCCAAACCATTCTTCATTTGGACATAAAAATGATTTAGCTTAAATTTTTGACTGTTGCTCTTTCCCACAACTGGGCCCTTTTGGGCTGATTAAAGGCACCAAGGAACCTATAGGTAGGATGACCGCATAACTTATCCAAATCGTAATACTTCTGAAAGTGAAAGGAGGTGCTATTAACACTTATTCCAGGACTTCGGATGTAAATTGAAATTGTCCTTGGCAAACCAGAAAAAAATCCTTATATGGAGATGGATACTAATATTTCCAGGATGAACTGATAATATAATGTAAGTTCTCTAAAACTGAGCTTTCTTAGTCTCATGCTGACTTTGGACGAGCATTTTGGGAGTTTAGTAAAGTACATTCAAGCCATCAGGGGTGGTCAAGGTAATTATGTTTAAATCCACCTCATCTAGAGTTTATTTCTACAATAGACTCTCTACAGCCCCATGTGGCGTATGGTGGTTTAAGAACCCTTATCTGGGGAAGTACATCCTCCCCAACCTCCCATTCCCCCTTCTGGAGAGGGATCAACAAAGTAAATTAATGGCTTCTGTGGGGAGGGGGGAAAGAGAAGTGAGTAGGGTGAAAGCAATGATTTTAAGATTCTAAGATTTTTCCCCTTTATGGATAAACCTAAACATAGTTTTACTCCATTACCTCAATCCTTTCTTCCAACAAGAATCGTTATTGCCCTGCTGTTGGTACCATTCCCAACATAGAAATGGGATTGAGGGTTGGATGTCTTTGTCAGAAACAGACCTACATGGAACCACAGCAGACCCCATGAGGTCAGCAGAGTTCATTTTGGATCAACTACTGAAGAATTCAGCATGCTTGTGAGCTTCTCAGGGAAGCCCTACAAGAGGACAGGCAGCCAGCGTTGGGGGCTGGGATAGTGGGGAGATGTGTATAGACCTTCCCCAAGACCAAGGCCAGGAACTGAATGGAATAGGCTAGGAAACAGCAGAGCAGGAAGGTGACAGGGCAGGACATAAGCAGGAACAGAGGCCTTGTTGGAATGTCCTCCCATGCAGCAAGGCCAAGGGCAAGAGAAGGCAAGCCCTCAGTCCAGACAGGAACACCACAGATGAGTTTGGTGAAGAGGAGTGAACATCACCGCTGTTCTCTGTCACAAAGGCCTCTCACAGAGGGTATCCAAAGTACTCCAAGGGGACGACAGGTTACATAGACTCTAAGTTAAACACTTGATGAGAAAACACCAAAATCCCATCTAGGTCTCCCAGCCCACCAAATTCTGATAATTTAGAATCAAGTCTTCAGTGTGCTATACAATTCAAAATGTCTAGAAAACAAGTAATCATTCCCATCTGCATGGGATTCATTATCCAGCATTAGGTGCTTAATGCAGCTGGGGCTCAAAGAACAAGAGACAAGACAACCAACCAGCCCTCGCTCCTCCATAAATCCCCAGTTTCCCCTCCACTTGATTCAGCCACTTTAACTGTTTGAACCCAGAGGTGAATATTTGCCCTCTGAATCATGGTGTTTAGGCCGCATAGAAAATGGCTTACTTATGAATGGCTAATAATACACCTGCAAATATGGCCGAGATCCTTCTGTTGGTTCCTCACATTCCAAGAGTCTTATTTTCCTTCAAGTACCATCTGAGATGTCTCTGTGGATTAGTGTTTATATGCAGCAAGTACTGCAGTTAGTTAATAATGTCAAGATCGTTGAAACTCCCTAATGAAAAAGATACACAACATCAACTGTCATTTTAAACAAACATGCAGTCAGGATATCAGTGCTGGAAATATGATCTGCCTAATTTCATGGCGATGCAGGGGCCAGACTGTTTTCACAGTGTTTCCTCTGGCGAGCTCCATTTCACAGGATTTCAGGAGGGAAACGGTGGATTTTCACAAGAACCGCAAAATTGTAAGTTCTGTGAAAAAGAAATTGCTTTAGCAGCTGGAATCCAGGAGGACAAATAGGTGCACTGATTATATCTTCATTGTTCACCAGAGCAAGTTGTAATTATGCTGTGAAGAACTCATTTCTGATAGTCAAGTCTTTCCCCGTGTGAATATAAACAGTATTATTCTATTTGTTATCAAAGGCTTGCAGCCAATCCTGCAACACACACACACACACACACACACACACACACACACACACACCCCACAACATATGCCTGTTTTGTCCCAAAAGAGTAAAGCCGTGGACACATCAGCATTCTGTCAATTAGGTTTCGCACAGATGTGCCTAGCTGCACTTCACTGACAAGGTTCATGCAGAAGGAGTAAAAAAAAATGGGGTAGAAAAATGTTTTTAAATGGAAGAGCTAAGAACTTTGATTATGTAAAATGATAGGGAAACTAAAGACAACACAGTTTGGAGACACCACCAGCTGAGGTTTGCATAATGTCTATTAGCCACCTCTGAACAGCTTTCTGACACACCATCCAGCAGATGATACATCCTGCTGGTCTCAGTTGTCATCAATGTGCTTCCAGCCCTGGCTGGTGTGGCTCAGTGGATTGAGTGCCGGCCTTAGAACTGAACGGTCACTGGTTCAGTTACCGGTCAGGGCACATGCCTGGGTTGTAGGCCAGGTCCCCAGTTGGGGGCATGCAAGAGGCTACCAATGGATGTATCTCTCCCTCTCTTCCCCTTTCTCTAAAAATAAATTAATAAAATCTTTAAAATATATATATGCTTCCACACACTATCTCTAGTAGTCACTATAATGTTTCAATGGCCATTGACCCTTGATGTCAAGTTCCTTTCTGATTCCTAAACCTTACTCTTTCAGGTGTCAGCTAGGCAGCAGCTCTGGAAGTTTCTGCTCCACTTTCTATTTCCCAGGAAAAATTACCAGCCTTGTCTGGAGGCAGCTATTCATCTGACCTAGGGGATCTACCTTGTGATATTATTAAAACGTATGAAATGGTACAATTAGAGCCCCACTAGGAGGGAGAGAGCAGTGACAGAAATGTGTTCCTTTTACCAGATGACATCCCTTCCATCTATGGGTTGTGATAATCTGGGCATCAAACACCAGTAAATCAAAAGTAGTTTGCTGATCTCATGTTTCTTTCATAGCTTTTTCTCACTCAAAGCTTCTGTTTGAGGGAAAATGGAAAATAAAATGGAGATAGCCTGGGCACTTGTAGACCTAATTTTAATTTATATTAATAGTCACTTCTAACCCGTGATAAATCAGTGTCTCATATTTTTGGAAGTCTACCATGAAAGAGGATGCCTTCGAGGTAAACTATAGGGACAACAAGACAGATTCTACAATAGAGATTATCATTAGTGCTCAACAACTGAAGACAGAGATTCACTATAAAGCAGAGGCCAGAGGAGGTGGGACGGAATGGGAGAAGAGAGAGGCTTTTTTATGTTATTTTAAAGATGCTGAGTCTTAAATACTTAGAAAGTGTTCAGGCAAGAATTTTTGTAATATTAATGGTTGAGTATCAATAAAGATGAAACATTGAGAATGGATAAATGAATTGGAACTAGTTAGCATGCACCAGCACTACTATACACCCACACCTGCAAAAAGAAAAAGCTGACAAAGGGAAAAGAAAGAGAAGATGAATCCAAGATGTAAGATTCAGGTGTAATTATGCCCTTTGAAGTCCATTAGGCACAACTGGAAAAGGATGATATTTATATCTTACAACCAAGGACAACTGTGGAAGAAAACTATCTGAGGTCAAAAATAGTAGTATTATGTAATACATGACTCAGCAGAGAACAGAGTTGCTTCGTGTGCAGAAAGAGTAGTAGCTGCACAGTTAGAAGCCATGAGTCCTGGCTGTGGAACTGCTGGTGATTGTCATGCTACCCTGAAAACTGCAGTGCCTTGATTTTCCTCTTCTGGAAAGGAAAAGATGAGGTTAAATTATTCGAACAATTTAAAACCTCAGAAATGGATTTCACTACACAATAATTGTACAGTAGTCCCTCTCCATATTGCGGTTCACTTACTGCAGCCTCACTGTATCACAGGATTTTTAAAAATACTCGTCGGCAGCCGTTGTCTCGAGAGACGATGGTGTAGCTTCTTAAGAGTCTATCTGCACCTCCGAGAATGGCTGTGCAGTCCGACTCGGGAGTGACACGGTATCTGTCTCCTCCCGTGTTGAATCAACATCTTGCGATGTCGCTGGAGTGTCCTCTCCAGTGAAGCTGAAGCTACAGAGCCTGGGCAGGGTGATATGGAGGGTCTGCTGTTGCCCATGCAGCAGACCCCCCCTCTCTTCGCAGCTGAAGGGTCCAAGGGAAAGACGGAGTCGATACAGCTTGGGTTCAGGTGCGCCGCAGGAGTTGCCGGTGTTGACTACAACGTCAAACCGCCTTAGGGACTCCGGCTCCGGATTTTCTGTCGGGGTTTACTCCCTTAGCCTTTCCCCTGAAGAGGTATGCCGCAAGGCAGCGGAGGTTTTTTGGTGTCAGAGTTTTCCTTCTCTGTTTAAAAATACTATATTTAATTATTTATCATGGATTTTGTGGTACTATATATGTATGTTGTTAAAGTTACGTAGGTTTAAGAGTGTAGACTATGTTTAAGAACATAAGTAGTGTTTATAAAAGTGTGAAAAAGGTTAACAAGGGAGTGGGAAAGGTTAATAAGGGACTGGGAATGGTTTATAAGTGTGTGGGAAGGGTTTATAAAGCCTTAAAATATATATAAATACTAAAATAAATGTAAGGTTCCTACTTCGCGGATTTTCACCTATCACAGGGGGGTCTAGAACTTAATACCCATGATAAGTGAGGGAATACTGTAATTATGCAATATGCAAAGAAATCAAATAGTTGCCCAAGTAAAGTTGAAAACAGGAGGAGAGCTAAAACCATAGACTACGCTGATAGCGGAGAGAAGAATTAGAAGGGACTAAAGAAAATTGAAGGCAGCCTGGGCATGAGCAGGTAAATCAATAATAAATGAGACCAGTAGGAATATGCCAATTCACAATTGTGCCTTCTTGTTCCATTAAAACTGTATTCTCCATTCATCAATAAATACTTGTGGTTAAAACACAAACAAAACAAAACAAAAGAATGATTTCTATTGCAGAATTTGTCTTGCTGTCCCTATAGTTTATCTTGAAGGCATCCTCTCTTACCATAGAATTTCAAAAGTGTGAGATGTCAGTTGACCATGTATTAGAAATGACAATTAATATGAATTAAAATTAGGTGTACAAGAGCCCACTCTATCATTCTCCATTCTGTTCTTCTGTTTCCCTCAGATTGCGGTTTTGAATGAGAAAAAGGATGAAAGAACTATGAGATCAGCAAACCACATCTGATTTTTTTGGTATTTGATGCACAAATGATCACAACCCATAGATGGAAGGAATGTCATCTTGTGAAAGGAACACTTTCAAGGCTGAATCACCACTTGCCTCAGCAGCTAGGTGATTGAGCACAGCTGGCCTCAGGTGATCTGATGGGACAGGAAAGATCTAATACCCCCAACCTCATAGCTTAAATCTCTACATTCCCCTCATTTAAGTTAGAATGTTCATAAAAAGAGCTGTCACAGGACTTAAGGACATGGCTGTTGACAGGAGCAATGCCCAGTCCTTTAACCCATGTCTGGATAGAAAAGGGAGAGAAACAAAGGATGGCAAGAAGATCTATCTGGAATGCTAGGTTCACTCTAAAAGAAGTCACCTCCCATGAAGTCAATTTCACTTAAAACTCTGCTCCCTCTCTTTATTCCCACATAAAGTCTCTTCCCTGGGACTTATCAATAAATTTCAACCCATCTTTTAAAGTATCATTATATCCCAAGCCACCATCCCGAGTGTAACACATACCAGGACACTGGGCTGGGGCGGAGGGTGGAGGCAAGAAATAAGAACAAGCAAATCTGCCCTCACTTAGCTTTATGATCCTATTAGAAGGAGATGCAGAGATAAGGGAACCACATTTCCTGTGTGACTTTGATCAAGGCATTAACCATTTTTGCTATTAAATTCCCTGCTCTGTAAAAGGAGACAAGTGCCTTTCCTGCCTCACAAATTAAACACCCCCAAATAGCCAAGGGCAGAAGGGATGGGATGGGCAACATAGGTGAGACTCCAAGGACCAGCTTGAAAGCTCTTTTGAGTATACAGGTAAGAAGCACAGAGAGAAAAAGAGTTATTACAATAATAATAGGTGTCTAATAGTAACCACCACAAGACCCAATATTGCTCAGATTTTATGTGAACTGTGCCCAGGGCTGGCTTCCTGGGTATGTGTCCTGTGCAGTCGCATGGCCCCATGCTCAGAGGGGTCATGGGTCACCATCTTTTGAACAAGGGACCCTGAAAATTATGTCACTGATTCTGAATGGACTCAAGGGAAAGGATCATAAGATCAGTCTTAACAAGGGATCTGACATCCTATCCGGGTGCTGAAATAGCCCTTTATCCTGGTTAGTTTTCTTTCACAGTTGGTCTCTTTATTTTGTTTCTCCAGCTAAGTGCATTGAATATCCTTCTTCCATTCCATATGTCCTCATATCAAAAACTTTTATGACTTTCTTCATAGAGATCTAATTTTCTTATTATATAGTATTATGTCATATAGGGGATTTGATGCATAGATGCTGGACGTGTACAAACCCATAAACATTTGGAAATACTGTAAGTGTGCTAGAAGGTCTGAAAGGGCCGGCGACCATGACCCATGCAATTGGCAGTATTGTCAACAACAACAAAAAGGAAGTCAAAGAGGAGATAAGCTCTTTGAAAAAAATATCAAAAGCCTGCTCTAAGACTTCTTCTGTCAAGGGCATTATGGCCTATGAGTTACTAAAGCACAGAAACTTGAAGAAATAATTACAATATGGAACAGAAAATTGTCTATAAAAACGCTGTTGGAAGAGGCAGAACGGAGAAGTGGCTAAGAAGGTGCCTCTCACGTCAGACAACTAACTGGGTTCAGTACCAGCTCTGTAACTATTAAAAAATGTGACCTTGGGCAAATTTCTTTACCTGTATTAGTTTTCACTGCAGCACAACAAATTACCACAGATTTATCAGCTTTAAACAACACATACTTATCATCTTACAATCTCTGTGTGTTAGGAATCCCACCCAGTGTGGCTGAATGGGGCCCCCTGCTCACTGTCTCGTGAGGCTGCAGCCATGGTGTCCCAGGGGCCACCAGCAGTCCCCTGCCATGTGGCCCCTCCGTAGGCAGTATATGGCTGTTTGCTTCTTCAAGGCTAGCGACAGACTCTCTCTCACCCTCGTCTGCTGAGACCAGTCTTACATATAACACTGTCATAGAGGAGACAGTCCATTATCTTCACTGTGTTCTGTTGGTAGAAGCAAGTCACAGGTCCTACCCACACGTACAGAGAGGAGATTAGCACCCGTGGGTGGACATTGTGGGAACTTAGAATTTTACCACCGTCCACTCTGTAATTACAATTCAGACAGAAAATAATGTATAAAATCACTTTTGGAAGAAGTAGAGTAGAGGAGTGTTTAAGAACGTAGATTCTTGAGTCAGACATCCAGAGTCGAAATTTCAAGTCCTTCAATTTTACTTATTACCCTTGGGCAAGTTTCTGAGACTCTCTATGTTTTGGTTTCCTCCCCTATAAAATGGGAATCATAGTAGTAATTACCTTACGGAAGGATTAAATAAGATAATGCTTTTAAATCATTTAGGAGAGTTCTTGGCATTTAATAAATGCTCAATACATTTAGCTTAATAAACATGTTCCTCTTTACTTCACACTTGGAATAGAGTATATCCTAATCCTAGGTTGTTTAAAACCAAAATCTCTTGGCAAATTAGAGGCAAAGCCACTGCTAAAACCCAAAGGCAGAATTTATCACCAGTATAAGCCGGCTGTGCTTTCTGAACCTGATTCTGCCACTTGAGGCTGTCCTTCCCCTGCTGAGTCACTCTGCCCAGTGGGTGAGGAGAGGCGAATGCATTCTCACAGACTGGGCAGGCAGAGGGCTGAGGTGGCAGAATGACCCCCACAGGGTCGAAGAGCTGGCTTTCCTCCTGGGATGAAGACCATTAGACTCGGAGACTGATTTGAGCAAGGAGGCACATGGGGCTCCGGGGCTCTGAGTATGTGGGTGGAGCAAAAAGAAGTTGGAGAGACAGGGCGACATCAGATAGAGAGCTGCTGAGGTCACCTTGCTCTCTGCAGCAAGCTCAGAGCAGCGGAACAGGCGATGACTCGCAATTTTGTCATTGGTGCTGCTTTGAGTCACTCGCCATATGGCTGGTCTCGTCTGTCTCCCTCTTTCCCATTTCAGTTTAAATGAGAGTGCTGCATCTATAGGTGTGTGTGTATTACACGCCTGGAGAACTGCAAGAATAATGCGTCAGTGCTTCTTCGGAGGAGCTGAGATGTCTTTCCCAGCAATCAGGCATAAATCTGCACGTGAGCATGATAACTCAGTGTTGTTACAAAACACCCCTTGTCAGTTCAAGGATCTTAGCAACTTTTAAGGAAGTGGCTTTAAAAATCACCTTCTCTGGAGTAGAAATTAATCTCCTAGGTTGATGGAGACCTGGAGACTGTGGGGAAAAGGAGATGGTAGGAAAAAAGGGATTCAGGCACCAAATAGAAAACAGAATTGGTTTTACATGTGCCAAACAATTCACCATTAACCAAAATACTTCCCCATACCTTATCTCTTCAGACCTCACCAAAACAAATAAAGAGAACAAAGATAACATTACCTTCACTTGCATAAGAAAACAAAGTCTCCAGGAGATCAAATAAGTAGCAGAGATGAATTCTAGAAGGCAGGTCTTCTGACTTCTAATTCAGTGTTCTTTCCTCTACAGAATCTGAAAGCAAACAAACCCTGGAATGACCCCCTTTAGCATCCTGATGTCCGTGTACAGGTGAGTGTCCAGCACTGTCAAAACAGAAATACTTCACAGTAAACTCTCTGAACCTGTTTCCTTATTTGTAAAATAGATATAATAATAACATTCACTTAATTGGTTTGAGGATTAAATCAGTAAGTAATTATAAAGTGCATAGAAAAGTGTCTGCATAAAATGTTGAATTAGGTCTACAGTATTCCCTCACTTATCACGGGTATTACGTTCTAGAGCCCCACCCCCCACCCCCAGCCCCGTGATAGGTGAAAATCTGTGAGGTAGAAACCTTACATTTATTTTAATATTTATATATATTTTAAGGCTTTATAAACCCTTCCCACACACTTATAAACCGTTCCCAGTCCCTTATTAATCTTCTCCACACTTTTATAAACACTACTTATGTTCTTAAACATATTCTACACTCTTAAACCTACGTAACTTTAACAACATATGTGTACAGTACCGCAAAATCCCACGATACAGAGAAAAATCTGCAATAAATAATTAAATATAATATTTTTTAAAATCTTGCAATATGCTTAGTCTGTGATAAAGTGAACCGTGATATAGAGAGGGACTGCTGTACTCTTATTGTTTTGGCCTCTTCTTCCTACCTTCCCATTTAAAATAAAAATACTCCTTCACAGTTTTTTGATCCACTCATCCACTGATGGGCACTTAGGCTGCTTCCAGCACTTGGCTGTTGTAAATAACACTGCTCTGAATATAGAGGTGTATAAGTTCTTTTGAATCGGTGACTCAGACTTCTTAGGGTACAATCCCAGCAGTGGAATCGCTGGATGAAAACGCAGTTCCATTTTTAGTTTTATAAGGAAATAGGCTAGTTGGTGAGAGACAGATACATATGCTCTCACCTATAATGGGAATCTAATGAACAAAATAAACTAACAAAAAAAAAAAAAAAAACAGAACCACAGGCAAGGAAACATGGATCAGACTGAAAGTGACCAGAGAGGAGGGAGGAGGGGCATAATGGTGGAGAAAGGGGGAAGGGACTAGTCAAGGAACATGTATGAATGCCCCACGGACAGGAACAACGGGGCGGGGACTGACTGTGGGAGCGGGGGTGGGATGGGTGGAGGAGGGCAAAGAGGGAAAAATTGGTACAACTGTAATAGGAAAACAATTTTAAAAATTATTTAAAAAATACTCCTTCAGGGAGGAAGTAACACTAACTTGCTGAATGAATTAGTGAATAGAGTGGGGACTGCAAGGAGATGGGAGGTAAAGGGGCACATCGTGTTTTCTGAGGCGATTTTCCCCCAGTCACATAACGGATGGCCCGAACCTCAGCTGTAACAGGCACGGCATGAACATAAGCTCACTGTACTCCTGGGGGGTCTCTGCTTCCTTCCATCTCAGTATCACCTTCTGACTTACGGCTAGGAGACACGACTTCTCATGCGGGACACAAAACAGCTTTAAAGTACTCATCAGACCCCCTGGCTCTCACACTGCCTGCCCTTCGCTCCCTCTCACTGGTGCTCCAGGGAACTGGTTTGGGGGTGAGGGTGCCCCAGTGCAGTGGTTGCTGATATCTGGGGTGTAAATGCAGGAATTCCTCACCGAACAGCATGGACAAGTTCTTAGAAACTGCATCGGGCAGGTCTTACAAGGAAACCACTTTTACCGCAGGCTGACTGATGTAAAAAGGAGTTAAGCATATTTCTGGTCACAAGAGCGTAACCAAACTTCTAAATAAAGACTCGAAATACTTCTGCTGTTAAACATTGAAATTAATGTGAGCTATACATACATTGAAGAAAGATGAACAGAAACAAGTCAGATAATTCTTCCCCAACCCCTTACTCCAGTTCCGCGTCACCGGTGGCAGGCAGCTCAGAGCGCGAGCGAGGCAGGTCCCACCCTGGGCAGAGCCACACCCGCGCCCACTTGGAGTGGGGACAGCTGAGACACGCCCATTCACCTCACAGGCACGTCTTTGGGACATGGGAGGAAGCCGGAGCCTTGGTGGAGAACCACGCAGGCAAGGAGAGGAGAGCAGGCAAACTCCCCTCAGACAGTGGCCCCAGACAGGGATCAATACTTTTTTTTTTTTTTCTCATAAACAAACAAAATAACATTGAACAAAACCATGTTATTTTAGGACCCACTATACTCCCATCATGATCGATTTCAAGCTACCTCAGATTTAACAACCAGCTGGCGAAACCCCGATGTCCAACATTGGCCCGCGCACGCGGCTGCGGCACCCTCCTCCCCTTCTTCCCACTCCCACAGAGGACCTAGTCTCAGCTAACTGCAGGGTCCAATGAGAGCCACTGGGTGTGGGTTCCTAACTCCAGCTCCCAGCTCCGTCACCGCCACGCCTCCCTGCCTCTGCATCTGCCAACATCTGGGCAAGGAATGGGGAGTCCGGGCATTCTAGCAGCAGGAGCAGAGAAGCAAGGCAGCCTGGGAGTTGAGGTCTCTACACTTAATCCAAACTAGGACATTAATAAACAGTTTGAACTGAAGAAAAGCCAAGTTCACCTGGTCTTGGTGGCTTATTTTCTCCATTCATCAGACAGCAACAACAGCGACCTCAGTCACGGGGGAGCCAGGAAGCCTCATTAGCTCCTGGTTTTCAAGGCTCTGATACAAAGGCCAGTGTAATGGGAGTGCAAAGCCTCATTATTAGGTAATAACTCTCATCTGGCTGATTCAAATTGCACATCTCTTCATATCTCTCCCTTTTCCAATTACGCGGCTTCATTTTTTGTCTTCTGGATATTTTTTAAAGTCACTTTGAAGCGCCATGATTACTATTTCAATAAAAACCTCCCAAAGATGAGTTTAAACTAAATAAAGAAAACAGGGGGAAACATGCTTCTCCCCTCCAAAAAAAAAAATAAATTAATTAATTAAAATCTCATCTCCTGTTTTACAAGCAGTGAAATCAGTGCCTTATTTGGAGGGTGTTCATTGAAGGAGATAATCTTTTTTATGTAGAAATGATCATTGTACACTTGCCAGATAGTTAATTACATTAGGTTGTTCTGCCCATGGTTGCAAATCAGCTTCATGCAGCAGGGACTTGTGGTCAGGATAATAGCAAAAGATAATGCAGCAGAACAACTGTGAAAAGAAAATGGTGCAAAGCATAAATGGTGAAAATTGCTGTTTGTTTTTATATATATATGTATTTTCAGGAGGGTGGCAACATGCTCTTTGCTGTTATCACAAGCATTAAAGCTTAATAGACCATCCGCGAGTTATTTACTGCTCAGAAACACCTGCTCAGCGAGATAAAGTAGCAGCTATCTTTCTGGTTTTAAAATTGACATTCAGCCAGTTATATTTCTGGTCTCTCTCATCACTTAGATGGTTGTTGACTTTTCTTAAATGTCAAAGGAGGTTTTCAACTTAATTTTATTCCTCAAGCTAGTTTCTTCCTTGGGCTCTCCAGAGGCCCCACTTCTGGCCTCTCAGTCAGACCCCAAGAAAGGGTTGCTGAGGGAAAGTCTCTTGTAGGAGAAAAGCAAGTGCATTTACAGCCATTTTTGCACACATTGTAAGAAAAGGGAATTTACCATATCCCATCCATAATTACTCTCACTTAATCTTCGGCTGTGTTTACTAGGATGAATAATAGAGTGGGCAAGAGGAGCGTACACACATATCTAGAGAAGCACAGATTATAATCGAGTTCTATGTACCTGTGCAAATGGCTCCACCTTTCTTGGGGCATCCCAGGGCCTGCGTGATTTCCCATGACAGCTCTCTTCTTTCTGCATGTTCCTGCATTCTCCACCAGCTGGACAATGTTCTCCACACTCCACAATCTGAATTCCGGAAGATGAAGTCTGGTTAGCTCAGCACATTCCACTCCTTGGCCAAGTTCTGGACCTCAGACCGCTTCATAGAACAGTAACGAGACTATGGCTTGACCTCTCGGTGGCAGGGTGCTCAGGGCTAGTCAGTCGGTGGTCACTGGTGTGCAAAGACTGCCCATCACAACTGCAGTGGGCGCAGAACATAGGTTGGCAGCCTCACCCTGAAGGAGATGTTGGGTGTTTTATACGTGCTCACTGACCAGTGCTGTGTAATATACTAGGTTCTAAGGCAGCAGGTACTAACCAAAGCGAGGAGCTTCAGTAAGCATCAAGGGTCAAGCAGAAATTGAGCTCAAAGTTTTGATCAACAGACCTTGGCTGCTGGACTTAGTTCAAATCCTAGCTTTACCATCTGATCTTTGTATGACCTCAGGCAAGTGATTTAACCCTTTGTGCCCAGTACCCTGAAGGGGAATGTAACATTTCCCTTCTTCCCCTCTAGGTTCTTAGGCTGGCTTGATTAACAGTAGAAAAAACAAACTCAACTTTGTATGTACAGGAGCCCATAGAAAAATGAGAATCAAAGCAGTGACCAAAGCAGGCAGCTTTTTTGCCTTTTAGATAATAATCATCATCATCATCATCATCATCAATTTGTGAAGAGTTGACAAGACAAAGTGTTCTGGATTTGGAGTACTAAGTCAGTGAAAAAGTACCAAGGTTTGTTCATACAGCCTTCTCAGCTTGAAATTCTCTGTCTCTGGTGATGAGGATGTCTCTTTACCTCCTGGTACACTGATGGTACCTTTCACATGAGAGATTTATTTCTTGCTTTCAGGGGACAAAGGAGGGTCGAAGTGTCCTTGCACTGGCTGTTTCTTAAATAAGTTTAACTCAAAATAATCAAGATGCCAAGTGGCATATTTGGGAGAGGCTTATGCAGTTCCCCTTTAACCCTCATGTAAAATGAGGTTTAAAATGTTATCCACCTCATAAAATGGTCATAAGGATTAAATGAGTTAACGCACAAAGTGCTGAGCCTGGTGTCTGCCCATGGTGTGTGCTTAGCAGCTGATTTGTTGTGTTCAGCTGTTTATTGCTCGCCGTTGGGTGTGCATCTGTGTACACTCACCTAATGGGCGACATTACCTCAGGTCTCCAGAATTGGAATTCGTGATCATCTTTGGTCCATGACACACTTCCATCATTTGTCTGAATAGCACTCTTTTTTTTTTATGCCCCTATTTATAACATAATGAGCATCCAATAACCCATCAACCTACAACATCTTCCTGACTCGTTTTCCTCCCTCTCTCCATAACAAGCATCATACATGGTGTGTGGGTCACTTCTTAGCTTCTTTTTGTATATTCTTAGAAAATATATACTATGTCTAACAATAGGTTTGGTTTTAGTTGTTTTTAAACTTTATAACAAGAATATCATATGACATGCATGGGACTTGATTTTTTGTCTCTTAAAGTTATGTTAGGTAACCCAGGCTGGTGTGGCTCAGTGGACTGAGTGCCAGCCTGTGAACCAAATGGTCACTGGTTCGATTCCCAGTCAGGACACGTGCCTGGGTGGCGGGCCAGGACCCCAGGTGCAGGCATGCAAGAGGCAACCAATCGATATTTCTCTCCCTCTCTTTCTCTCTCCATTCCCCTCTCCCTGAAAATAAATAAATAAAATCTTTTTTTTTTAAAGTTGTGTTAGGTAGATCCCTTCAGGTTGCCATGTAGACCCCCTCCCATCCTTTTCAATCCCGTGTGATCTCCTGTGTGAGACAGATTATTTGAGGGCTCAGGAAATGCTAGTTACTATTTTCACTTAGTCCTCAATACTGGCCGCCTCTCTTTGCCCTTTTCCAACATTTTGCTCTCCTTTGCTAAGGCCTAATTCCACCCTAATATTCGGTGGACATGGTCTTCAGACTGGAGGCTGCTCTTCTGACCTGCAGCGGGCCAGTGCGGACTGCACCCACCTGAGTCCTTCCCTCCTTTCCCAGGACTCTGCACCCCTGAAGACGCCCCTGCTCTTTGGACAGCTAGATCCCCTGTGGAGAGAAGAGACACAGATAGGTAACCGGTAGGAAGAGCGAACTGACTGTTGCCTCTTCATTTTTTCAGTGGGAAGAGCAAGAGCGCTATTGACAAGGCTGTCACGCAAATGCACGTCTCTCGCGGTGCATCATTGGCATCCTTATTATCTGGCGCGGCTGTAACCCTGTCCTGTCAGCTCCCTGCTCCTCGCCTTTATTTATCCTGCACACGATACTCCTTCGTGGAGTGATGACCAGGTAGGAAACGGCTGGAAGGAGCTTCCCATGTGCTGTCTGAAAACAGAAATGGAAAACAAGGCAGGGGCTCTGGGCCCCAGCGGGGCCTCCTCTCTAGTGACCGCGCCGAGCGCAGCAGAAAGCTCATGAAGTGACCCACGTTAATGTGGCTGAGCTCCTTCCCAGGCAATTACTGTAGCGAAGCTCAGGTGCCGGATTCTGATTGATTCTGGAAGATTAAGCAAGAAAACGAAGGCACCATTACATCGTAGCCACAGAGGTAACCTGGCTTTAAACTCATGCGCTGGCTCAGAAGAAAAAGGCAGGCTGCCAACATTTCATGCCAGGTTATCAAAGTTACATCACATTTGTAATGCCGGTTTTGACCTTCCCCCCCCCCTCAGAAATGTATAACCATGCTTATGATTAAAGACGAGATGAAGGAGATTTAGTTTCATATTTCTTCCTGGCCCCAAACCGATCACATTTCTGTCCCATGTTCTCTGAGCTGGGGCCGGAGAAGGGAAGACAGGGGAGTAATATCATTGAACACGTACTTGAAGACAGTCTCTGTCAACTGTAGCACAGTGTGTCACTGGTGTGAGGGCCACGTGTGGAAATTTTCAATGTTTGTAAGTTTGACTCTTTGTAAGCTCTGACCCTGATAGTAAGAGGCTCCCGCGTGGGGACAAATGGAGAGACTCACATTGGCACCTGCTATGCTGAGCGTTGCGATGGAATCTGACTGAACAGCCATGTTCACCTTGAGAGGAGAAATCATTTCCTATGAAGAGTGAGAACGAAAACCCACACCCACGCCTGTCACACGCGTGTGACCTGACTACTCCGCTGTCTTCACTAGCAGGGCTTAACTATTCTAAAAGACCTTTGCCCAGTAAGGTATATTTTGCAAACAACTGAACATTTTTGAAAATCCATTTAAAATTGATCAACTTTTCAATAAATCATGAACCAAGTCACTTCTGATCTTGTCCTCAAAACTCTCACCTTCCTGGGTTCACTTACTGTAAACTCATAGCATGATCTTTACCCAATCCTAATCAAGCTATTGCATGTCCAGGTCCACCGTGCAGGAGACTTCCAAACCTCATAAGCATCCTGGCTCTGCCCTACCGCCCACCATGACCCTACAAGAACTCTGTCAACATGGTGCTCTTTCTCACCACAGTAAGCAATAAACTCAGCTCTGACTTATCAATAGGCTTGGGGTGCCAGTGTTTGACAATGGGGAGAAAGAATAAAAAGAGAGGTGACAATAAGTTTTATGAAGTCATTGGGACTTCACCAGCTATACAAGACAGAGAACCTCCAAAAGAGGAGAAGAGCTGAGCAAAGACTGGAGTGCTTTTAGGGAGTCAGGACCAGGTCATTCTGGGGCTTAAAGGGCATCATATCTCAGGAAGGTTAAAGTTAACCTTCTCCCTTTACTGAAGGATAAGGACTTAGTAAACCTCCCTGCCCCCCACCATGACTGAGGAGTGTGGGCTGCAGGAATAATGCACAACCCCCGATCACCTGGGGGCAAACGACATCACTTCCTCCCTGTGGCGCTCCCACCCCCAGGCTCTGCCTCCACCATGGTACCTGTCCAGCTTCAGATAACCACTTCATCCCATTCCAGGAGGCCATTCTGCTTCCACATGTTCCAAATCCAAATCTGCTGCACGTATATGTCACTGATCCAGCCACTCTGCCTTTATGATGATCATCATTGTCATCACCACCATCCTCCTCCTGCTCATCAAGTCCTCAGGACCTATACCGGGAATGCTGCTCAGCAGAACACATTTGAGTGCCACACATTCAGCTCTCTAGACCCAACGATTTCTTATTTTTCCCAAGATGCACTCCTTCCTAGAGGTATTAATCAAGCCACAAACAACCTCTTCAGGAGAATATTTTCTTCCCAGAAGTCTCAGAGCTCTCTGCATGGGGTACAGAGGTATTATAGGTCACACCCAGGAGCACCACCACATGGGCTCTGGTTAACGTGGCTCTCAGACCATGTGGGCATGACCTGGGCCTTCCCATGGGGGAAGCAATTTGGGGCTTCAGGCTGCATCCCTGATACCCAGAAAGAAACTACAATACTAACGCACACACTTCCATAGGCCACCTTTGCCTAAAACAACTTCCCTTCAGTTTCCCACAGACAATCTGTGCCTTCCCCAGAAGGCAACTGAGTTACACACACAGGAAGACTTGACCTCCTTACACCCGGAGGAGTCCAATGTCGCTATGCGAAAAGGACAAGGAGTATGTAGGCAGACAGACCTGGGGCCAATCCTAGCTCTAACCCTGTGACCTCAGATGGGGTCCTTAAACTTTTGTAAGTTTACCACATGGTAAAAGAGGAGAAAATAGTCTTGATGTAGCAAGGTTGTACGTACTAAAGAAGGAACGTGCCTGGCACCAGGCAGCTGCTCAGTGAATGTTCATTTTCTCCTCTCTCCCCGCTCTTAATAAGAGACTTGACCTTTTAAAGCAAGAAATGAATGATTTAATACCCTCAGCATCGGCCTATGATGGGAGACCACAGACGTGCCTTCCACAGCCTCCCTTGTGCACTCCCACGGATGCCTGGGTGCTGTCGGTGAACATGTGAAGGTGTCTTCCAAACTCTGTGGTGCTACAGGTGACTGCAGAAGTGGGGAGCGGAGGCGAACAGGTGCCTTCAAGCAAACAAAGTGTAAAACCTTCAGCACAAGCTGATTGGCCACTCTCTGTGCTGCCTATGAAGTTGTTACTATGGCCTGGAGCAGATAAGCCGACCCCTTGGCAGGAATCCCAAAGGCTTTAGCATTCATGACTGCCCAGCATTTCCCAGGGTTCCCATGTGAGCTACAGAGATGTCCCTTAGCTGGCTGTCAAATGAAAAATGTATTACTCCCTGTCTTTCTCGGCTGTCATTTCCACACACACTCAGCTAATTTAGTCCGGGAAGCACACTTTCTGCAAGACAAGCTGTACCTAAACAGGATTTGCATGGTACCCTATTGCTTTACAACCTGTAGAAAATAGGTCTGATTTCAAAGTCAAGTGTTCAAAGGAAACAGGAAGCTGGGTCTATGAGAATAGATGGACTTGTTTGCCTTGAAAGCTTTCTTGTTAATTTGAGTTTTGGTCCCTGTCTTTGGTGCCAACAAGTCAATAGGGGGGAGGGGGCGGGGGGAGGAAGAGAAGGGGGATAAGTAAGGGAAGGGTTTAGTCAAGGAACGTGTATAAATGACTCATGGACGTGGACAACGGGGAGAGAGATGATGGTGGGAGAGAAGGTGGGCTGGGTGGGGGGGAGCAATGGGGGAAAAATGGGACAACTGTAACTGAAAAACCAAATAATAAAATCAAAATTAATTAATTAATTAATTAATTAAATTTAAAAAAGAAAGCTCCTTCTTGAGAAAATACCGTTATTTCCCAGTAAACCTTGAACCATTGCCCAAACCTCAGATCGCGACACTTTCCTAAGGTTATGGTCACAAAAGCTGGGTTTTAAAGCTAATGGCCAAAATTTAAAATTATAGTGATCAAAAATAGAAATAAAATAAAACCGCAATGATCCAAGAAAGGATGCTGCGGAAACCTGGGAGGCTTCACACAGACCAACAGCGCCCTCTGCTGGGCACAGGTCCGCCATAGCGCCAAAGGAGATGGTGCAGCTATTGCAGTTCGGTGCTCAGGCAGCTAATACCAGCACCTCTCAAGCCCTCTACCCCTCCCTTCTGGAACCCAGCCAGAATACTTGTGCTTCTCAGCCATTTTCTTTTTATAGCCCTTCAAATATCAAAATAGCCAAGTGTTTACAAATAATTCATTTGGAAACACCCCCACGTTTTTGGTATTGAGCTTACCTAGGTTTTGAGTACATTGCCACTTGGAAATTCTCTGGATTGCTAAAGGTGGAAGGAAGGGAGGGAGGGAGGAGGGCAGAGGGAGGGAGAGAGGAGGAGAAGGAGGGGAGAGGAGAGGGAGGAGAACTTTCCAGAAAAGTTATAGTAGTCAGTGATGAAATCTCTGGTTTATTCAGAGAAAGTATTGTTACAGTCTTGTCAATTTCATTTTTTTTGCCTGGGAAACTTAGCCTTAGTATTTCTATATGTAGTCTTAGAGATTATGAGGGAAAAGTGATATCAGGTATACAAAAAAAAACCCTTCAAAAGTTGTAGTGCAATTCACCATTAAAACCTAAAGCATTGGTTGCTTATTACAAAAACTATTTCATGGAAAGACAAAACTACCATCCACACATATTCGGATATGGCTTAAATGCTAGAAGTACTAGTAGAGAGATTGTTAGAAAATATTGAGTTTTCCCAATAAAAAAGGACTCGATTTAGAGTCAGAAGATTTGACATTTCTATCATCCTCTACATCTCTGAGATTTGTTAATGCTTTCTAGAAATATCCGACACCTACTGTTTGCCAGACAACATAATAACTTTGTCTTGTTCACTGGAACACAATAGTGAACAAGACAAAGAAAACCTGCCCTCTTCAAACCTGGGGTCTAGTGAGGGGGCAATTTAGTCAAACACTACAGCCCCTGGCATCAGGGCTATGAAAGGGTAATTCCAGGACAATCTGGGAGAGCATGCCCCAGAAGTATAACCAAAAGTGATTTTTGGTCTCTTTTTTTTTTGCTTTTTTATTGGGGAAAAATATACATAACAAAGTTTACCATTTTAACCATTTTTAAGTGTACAATTCAGTGGCATTAAATACATTCACAAAGTGTGAAACCATCGCCACCATCTGTTTCCAGACTTTCTCATCATCTCAAACTGAAACTCTGTCCCCATGAAAAGGTAACTTCTATTTCTCTCTCCTCCCAGCATCCGGTAACCACTGTTGTACTTCCTGTCTCTATAAATTTGACAGCTCTAGGTACCTCATATAATATTTGTCATTTTGTGTCGGGCTTATCTCATTTAGCGTAACGTTTTCAAGGTTCTTCCATGTTGCAGCATGTTAGTTCCTTTTTAAGGATAAATAATATTCCAAAATATGAATATATATCTATTATATGAATACATCACATTTTGTTTATCCATTCATATATTAAGGAAGACTCAGACTGTTACTACTTTTTGGCTATCATTTATAATGCTATGAAAATTGATTTAGAAGTACATTCTTTCAACTTTTTTAGGTATATACTGAGAAATGGAATTCCTGGGTCATATGGTAATTGTTCTTTGAGGAATCGCCATACTATTTCTCACAGTGGCTGCAACGTTTTACACGCCTACCAGTAACGCACAAGGTTTCTAATTTCTCCACATTCTCACTAACACATTATTTTTCACTGTTGTTGTTGTGTTTTTTGTTTTGATAATAAATATCCTAATGGGTATGAAGTGTTGTCTCATTGCAGTTTTGCCTTAATTTCCCTAATAACCTGTGATGTTGAGCATCTTTTCAGGTACTTATTGGGAATTTGTATATCTTCTTTAAAGCAATGTCTATTTAAGACACTGGCCTATTTTTTCGTTGGGTTGCTTTTGTTGTTATTTTTGTTGCTGAGTTGACCGAGTTCTTTATATATTCTGGATGTAAAATTCTTATCCTATATATAATTTCCAAATATTTTCTCTCACCCTATGGGTTGTCTTTTCAATCTCTTGAAGGAGATTAATGTTCAAAAGTTTTAAATTTTGATTAAGTCAAAGTTACCTATTTTTGTCTTCCGTTGCCCATGTCTTTGGTGTCAACATTAAAAAAAATCCTCACCAAATCCAATGTTATGAAACTTTCCCTATGTTGTCTTTGAAGAATTTTATAGTTTTAGCTCTTACATTTAAGTCTTTGGTCCATTTTGAGCTAATTTTTATGCAGGATGTATATTTTGTATACATTCTATATTTTTTCTGTAGTTACCATGGTTTAAATATAACATAGGATGGTTATAACTATTTTGAATTGATATCTCCTTCAGTTGCATGTGAAAACTATTCCTATATTCATTTCCCCCTCTGTGTTACTGACATCACAAATTATGTCTTTAGGCATTATGTGCCCAATAACAGAGATATGTGATTATTCTTATGCATTTGCATTTTAAATTCTGTAAAAATAAAAATGGGGAGTCCCAAACAAAATCATAATAATACCGTTTTCTATACATGCCCATGTATTTAACTTTACCCATTTTATTCTTTTTCAGAATTGTAGTTTTTATAGTCTTTTGCCATTTATTTCAATTTTAGAATACGAATATCTATATCTATAAAAATGTTTTCTAGAGTCTTTACAGAAGTTGTATTAAACCTGTGTGTCAAGTTGAGAAGAACTGTCATCTTTATTGAGTCTTTCAATCCATGAACATGGTATATCTCCCCATTTGTTTAGATATTTTTTAAATTTTTTTATTCAGTGTTGTGTAGTTTTCATATTCAAGTCTCACGCTTGTTTTTATCTTTTATTTAATCTTTATAAGGAGACTATTTAGTCCCCTTATACTCACCTCCCCCCAGGAATCACCACATCACATGTTTTTTTAAACTTACATGTAAGCATTTCATTTTTTGAGCAATTATAAATAATACTGTATGCCTTAATTAATTCTAGTGTATCAAAACAGCAACTGAGTTTTGTACTACTAGGAGTTCTTTATTGTCTCCAATGTTTCTTAGCATTTTTCTATGTAAACAATCATATCAGTAAACAGAAAGAGTCCTTTTGTTCCTTTATAAGCTGCGTGTCTTTTATTATTTTTCTTTTTTCCTTATTGCGCTGGCCAGAATGTCTAGCACTATGTTCAATAAGCGTAATGAGAGCAGACATCTTTGGCTTGTTCCTAATATTAGGGAGGAAGCATTCAGTTTTCACCCCTATGTGTAATATTAGCTGCAGGGTCTTATTTGTAGGAGCTCTTTATCAAATTGAGTAAGTTCCCCTTTATTCTTATTTTTCTCAGAATTTTTACTCAATGAATTTTTTTTCAAAAGCATTTCTGTATCTATTACTATCATTATTGGTTTTTCTTAAATTTTCCAAAATCGTAGATAGATAACATTGATTTCAAATATTGGAGCAGGTTATATTCCCAGAATAATCCCACTTGCTCATGTTATATAATTCTTTTTATATATTGCTGAATTTTATCTGAGAATACTTTACTGACACATTTTGTATCAATATTTATGACAGACATTGGTCTGTCATTTTTTGTACTGCATTTGTCTGGTTTTATATCAGAGTAATACTTGATTCATAAAATGAATTGGTGTTTCTAAGATATCATGTAGATTGGTATTAATTTTTCTGTAAATGTTTGATGAAATTATCCAATAAAACAATCTGGGCCTGGAGATTTCTTTTGGGAGAGTTTTTAAATTATAAACTCAATTTCCCTATCAATTACAAGACTACTCAAGTTATTGATTTCATATTGGGTGAATTGTAGTAATTTGTGTTTATCTAGGAAATGGTTCATTTCAATAAAGTTGTCACATTTATGTGTGTAGTTTTTGTATCATTCCCTTATTTCTCTTTTGATATCTGCAGGGTATATAATAATATCCCTTTTTATTTCTGATAGTAATCATTTGTCTTTTCTCCTTTTTACTTTGTCAGTCTTGTTAGGGGTTTGACACTCTTTAAAAAATCTTTTAAAAAACAGTTATTTCATTGTTTTCTCTGTTGTTTTTCTGTTTGAATTTCTTACTTATCTCCTCTTACCTTTATTATTTTTTCCCTCCTTTGCTTTAGGTTTATTTTATTCTTTTTCTCGGTGCTTGAGGTGAGAGCTTATAGTATTGATTTGATACTTTTATTCTTTTGTAATGTATAAAGTTAGCGCCCCTCCCTAATAATAAATTTCCCTCTCAGCAATGCTTTAGTTGTAGTCCACAAATTTTGATATGCTTTATTTTCATATTCACTCAAGTTCAATGTCTGTTTTGATTTCTCTTGAGGCCTTCTCTTTGACCCATAGATTAGTTTCAAGAAAGCTATTGCATTTCCAAGTGCATATTTTCTCATTATCTTTCTGTTTTTAATTTCTAGTTTTATTCCCTTGCAGTCAGAGAACACATCTGGGTTATTTCAATATTTTTAAGTTTTTTTATGGCTCTGGATATTGTTTATCTCAGTGAATGTTTCATGGACACTTGGAAAAAAACTGTATCTGCTTTTGTTATGTAGAGTATTTTATAAGTGTTAATTAGATCCTGTTTATTGATGGTGGGTATGGGTTTTTCTATATCTTTACTCATTTTCTGTCCAGATGTTCCATTAATTCTTGAGAAAAAGCTTAAAGTCTCCAACTATACCTATTTTTCCTTTTAGTTGTAACAGTTTTTATTCCACATATTTTGCAGCTCTGTTGTCTGGTACATGGATATTGGGTATTTACTCTCTGTCATATAATGCTCTTCTTTGTCTCTGATGATTTTCTTTCCTGTAATGTCTCCTATATCTGATGTTAATATATCCACTCTTGTTTTTCTTTGATTAATGTTTGCATGATTTTATGTATTCTCATCCTTTTCATTTTAACCTGCATATAGAACATGAGTTTCTTATAGCCAATAGTTGGATCATTTTTTTTTTTAAATCCACTCTGCCAATCTCTGTTTTTTCAAGTTGTGGATTTAGATCTTTTAATGATTTAATGTAATTATTGATATGTTAGTGCTTAGGTCTAATGATTTATTTTTCTGTTTTGTGTTTGCTTGGTATAAGAAGCTGGTAGATAATTCTTTGCTTTTATCACTTAAAAAATATTATGCCACTTTTTTTCTGTACTACATTGTTCTTGATAAGAAATCCACTGTCATTTGAAGTAGTTTTCCCTGTAGCTAAAGTGTCATTTTTCTGTAACTGCTTTCAAGATTTTTCTTCTGGGACTTTAGTTTTCTAATTATAATGTGTCTTGGCATGGATTTCTTTGGGATTCACTCAGATTCTCAAATTGGTATGTTTATGTTTCTTGCCAAGTTTTCAGCCATTATTTTGTTGAGTACATTTTAAATCCTGTTTTCTTATCCTTTCTTTCTGGAAAGCCAATGACACAAAGTTTAGATTTTTTATAGTCCTGCATATCCCTGAGTGTTCTGTTTATCTTTGATGTATTTTCTTTCTGTTGTTCAAACTGGGTAATTTTATTATTCTACCTTCATGTTCACTAATTTTATCTTCTATTACCTCCATTATGTTATGTCATTCACTGAGTTTTTTATTTTGGTGATTATAATTTTTAGTTCTAAAGTTTCTATTTTGTTCTTCACATCCTCTATTTCTTTGCTCTGACTTTCTATTTTTATTAAGTTTATGTCTTTTCATTCGTTTCATGCATGTTCACAATTGCTCATTGAAGCATTTGTAACATATCTGCTTTAAAATCTTTGTCAGATCATTCTAACATGCCCATTATCTTTGTGCTGCTTTTTTAAAATTCAGTTTGAGCTCTTCCTGGCTCTTAGTATGACAAGTGATTTTTTAAATTAAAACCTGGACATACTTGCATTATGTTATAAAATTGAACCTTACTGAAGCCTTCCATTTTATCTGGTTTTTCTTATACTGCTCCAGTAAGAGAAGGGGTGTACCCCACCCTTGTGACTGCCAGCTGGAGGTAGAGGGCCAGGTTCCCCAGTTGGTCGACATTGATACTTGACGCTGGGGGCCTTCCCATTACTGCTGGGCAGGGGTGGAGTTCAAACTCCTGTGTGGTAGTCATCGATCTTGTAATGGTAGTGGCCTCTTTGGCTGTGAATGGTGATAAAAGCTCCGACTTTTAACTGGGCCTCATGAGGCCACCACAGTGAGAAGAAGGAAGGGTCCCATGTCACCATCAGGTGGGGTGAAGTCCAGGCTCCTCACACAGTCTCTGCTGACACTATGATGGGGATGCCTTATTACCAGCCAGTGCGTATGAAAGTTTTATCACTCTGCTTGATCTTCGCTTACATTGTCCCAGTAGGGATATTGAGGTGTCTCGTTAGAGCCTTTCAAAGGTAGGAGTTTAGACATCCCACCATATGGCCTTTTCTATTAGGGATGGGGGTGGGCTACAATTTTTTTTCTGTGGAGTTTAGCCGCAGTGGAAAAGTTATTATCTAAAAGTTTTATATCTTGATAGGCTTCCCTTTCTGACACATTAAATAGAAAAAGCAGGCATTTGTTGGGGATTCATTTTCTGTGCATGTTGGCATTTCTGCATGCTGGTTTCTTCAGTAACAAGTCTGGGACATAAGAGGCAAAAAAAAATCCAGGGACTCTGCTGCCTATACTTCCTCAAGCTTCAAGGCCCTAGCATGCCGGCATTCTTCGTTCCACCTTTCAGAATTTTCTTATGCCTTTTTAAATAGAATCTTCTGGATTTTTAGTCTTACATAATGGAAATAATGAGAAATAGTAAGTGATTTTAAAAAGTTTAAAACTTAATTTAACAACAATGGAACTGTTATGTCAAGTTGCAGGCATCTCAGGTCAGATATAAAATCAGTTGCCCGATATTTATTGGGTATTTATGAGGTGTCAGTTTTCTGTGTCCTTGAGAGCCGCATGAAGTAACAGGCAATGTTTTGTTTTCCTGCTAAGAGTGTATGGCCTAACCTGGAACACCAAGAGGGCAAAAATGTCATCATTTCAGCTTGACTCACGGAAACTACAGTCACCACTTACTCAGGGGTCACACGTTGCTATAAGCCATGAGACGTGAGCAGGAGTGGAGCACTCACTAATACTACGATGTCTTCGATAAGTTCCTTTTGTCTCTACACCCCATCGCCCTCCCCCAACTGACAACCCATTTTCCTAGGATTGAAAGAGATAGAGGCACCTCTCCTTTGGCTTTGCTTGCTGGATGGACAAACTGATCCTCATGACAGAATAATGTAGGAAAAGAGAGTTACGTCCATAGATCTATATCCCTAGGTACTAACATTCTTGGCCATGTGAACACCGCATCCTTTGTCAGCACTATGCTTGGAGAACGAGGTGGGCAGCAGGTGGCGAGTTGTGAGGGTTGACAGAATTGTATTATTATACAGGAAACAGGAATCCGAACAATGACCTGAGGAGGGGTCCAGAAGAATGCAGTCAAGTCAACTAGAAGGAAAAACAAAACAAAAATCAGTAACTCACATTAATACAAGCAGCCTACACTCTACCAAAAATTCACCCCACTGTCATCTAGTGTAATAGAATGGGGTTTCTCTTCACAAATAACTCTTCAACTCTTTATTGTCACTTAAACAGTTGTTTCCTAGAAAACAGTCTTAGTGTTCATTTTAACTTTATTTTCCCTTTAAACAGTGCTAAGACCAAAAAAATGTAGAATAAAAATATGGAAATATGAGGCAAGGTTAATAATTATACTCAGAAGAAAATGTATAGCATTGGATGATTTTCTTACTTAGGAAAATTAAAATAAAAGGAACTTAGGATTCCTTTTAATTAAAAGTACATCAAAAACTATTTCATAAAATAAGTCAGAGATTTAATTTATAAAAGGCAAACCCTATAAAGTAAAAAGTAAAATTTTTTTGCAATATGAGGTACTATGCATACAAAAATTTTAAAATGCTAGCATAAACCTTTTACATATTAGGCTGAGCTGTTGTGAAATGAAGACTTAAACAACTTTAACAATGCGATGAACAAATTTGATATGATAAACTTACAGAGAATAATGTTAAGAGGAGAACACCACTAACAGGTCCCTTCATGTGGTGGGGATTCCACTGTAATAACACTGCTGACTTCTCTCCAATCCTAACACACTCTTCTCCAAGGGATTAATCTGGCTGTTTGTGGAAGGAGGGAAAATGTGGCATACTAGATGCCTCTCTTTCTCTTGAAACCAAGCTTCCGGCGGGGACAACCCCGCCTGCTTTGTTCCTCCAGGCCGTACTCTGACCACAGCAGCCACTCCCATTATCAGAGAGGACCGCCTGTGCCCATCATTCCCTGTGACCAGATGGATAATTCTACCTAAATCTGAGGCTTTCTGTTAAAATAATTACTTTCCTGTGGTTTTAAGCCATATTCTCTAACATCAGTAAAATCAATAATAAAAGTGATAAATTCTGTGCGTCAGTTGGCGTTTTACTTTTGGATTGCTTAAGAGCTCTTGTGAAGAAAATAGGTATACTATTGTTGGCTACCCTCTAAAATCCAACAGTAATTAGGAGAAGCACATTTTATTCAAATTCACATAGGACACATGAAAATTTACAATACACTAGGAACTAAAGCAAGTTTCAGAAAACTTCAAGGCAGTGGTAATATACAAAATATATTTTTCTTTGACTCAAATGTCACTTAACAGAAATTATTAAGTAAAAGAAAACAAATTTTAACACTAGTTTTTAAATTACTTCTCTTTTAATAATTTTAAATTTTTTCAATTACAGTTGCCATACAATATTATATTTGCAGAATATTGTATATACAACATAGTGATTAGACATTTATATAACTTATAAAATGATCACCTTGATACATCTAGTACCCATCTGACACCATACATACTTATTACAATATTATTGGACTATATTCCCTATGCTGTACTTTACATCCCTGTGACTTTTTTTATAACTGGCAATTTGCACATCTTAATCTCTTCCACTTTTGTACCCATCCCCCCAACCCCTCCAATCTAGCAACCATCAAAATGTTCTCTGTATCTATGAATTTATTTCCATTTTGTTTGTTCAGATTGTTTTTTAGGTTCCATATATAAATAAAATCATATGGAAGTTTTGTCATCTGCAACAACATAAATGGAAATAAGTCAGGGAAAGACAAAACATTTCTAAATAACTGCAAGGTTAAGGAGATTATACTGCAAATTTATACTTAAGACTGAAGGATAACAAAAATGATGCATATCAAAACTTGTAGAATTAAAGTAATACTTAGAATAAATTTCTGACCTTATTTATATTAGAGAAGAACAATGGCTGAAAAAATAAAATAAGCACTAATAAGTTTTTAAAAGAACATCAAAATAAATATGAAGCAAGTTGAAGTAAGGGCATAATAACTTAAAAGTAACCATTAATGAAATTTTTAAAAGATAATGAAGAATTGGTACAGCCATTATGAAAAAGTCTATGTCATTTCCTAAAGAAAGAAAGAAAGAAAGAAATTAAAAATTGAACTACCATATGATCCAGCAATCCCACTCCTGGGTATATTTCTGAAAGAATTAAAGTCAGTATCTCAAAGAGATATCCACATACCCATGTTAATTGCAGCATTACTTACAATGGCCAAAATATGAAAACAACCTAAGTATCTGTCAATGGATTACTGTATAAATGAGATTATAATATTATATACACACACATGCACACATATACACACACACAATGGAATGTCATTTAGCCATGAGAAAAAAAGAAAATCCTGCCATTTGTGACAACTTGGATGGACCTGAAAGGCATTATGCTGAGTGAGAAAAGTTAGATAGAGAAATACAAATAATTTATAATATCACTTATATGTGAAATCCATAAGAACACTAAACTTATAAGAACAGAAAGTAGAATGGTAGTTACTAGGGTCTGGAGGGCAGGGAAATTGGGAAGGTATTGTTTTAGTGTATAAACTTACAACTAGTAGATAAATAATTTCTGAAGATCTAATAATAAAGATTATAGTCAAGAACACCATATTATAAACTTCAAAGCTGGGAAGAGACAAAATCTTAACTATTATCAACACAAAAAATAAATGATGAATTTGTGACATGATAAAGGTTTTAGCTAATACTTCTGTAGCAATCATATAGTAATATATAAATGCATTAACCTACATATTGTACACCTTGAACTTACACAATGTTATATGTCAATTACATCTCAATTATTTTTTAAGATAATGAAGATCAACAAAGCCAGAAAGGTATCTAGGAAAAGACAAATTTACAACAAGATGAAAAAAGGGAGAACACCACAACCACCAATAGCAAAAAATAAAATGTATAAAATATTAACTATCTCTATCTAGGTATAACTGGAGATGTAAAGATACTTAAATAATTACAGATGAGTATCATGAAAAACCTCATGCCACTAAATGATAAGGCATGAAGAAAAGATACCAATTCTAAGAAAAAATAATAATTACTAACACTGATAGAAGAAAAAAGAGAAAATATTAATTGTCTCATAAACTTATAATGACTTTTTAAAAATTTAACAGTAGTTAATTTTTTCATAATAAAAACACCAAGTTCAGATAAATATACAGTCAAATTCTCTGTAAAATTCAAAAAAAGAAAAAGAAAATAATTACAGATAAACAGTTCCAGACGATTTTAAAAGAGGAAAAACACATGATAGATAGTTAATAGAGATAGACAGACATCTTTTTATAAATATATAAATAAATATAAATCTGTGAGTGTGTGTGTGTGTGTGTAGAGAGACAGAGACAGAGAGACAGAGAAAGACAGAGAGACATATATTTCCATTAACTCCCCCCTCTGTGGGGCCTGAAAAATCTGAAACCTGTAGGGCATGCTGGAAGACTAGAACCTCTCAGCAGGAACGAATGCTACAGTCTTTTAGGCAGAATTTCCTCTTCCTCAAGGAAACCTAAGTTCATTAAGGTTTTTCAATGGATTGAATGAGTTTTAGTCATAATATACAAGTTACACTCTTTTACTTAAAGTCAAGTGATTATAGATCTTATCTACATCAACAAAATACCTACATCATAACACTTAGATTAGTGTTTGACTGAAAAACTGAGTACCATACCCAAGCCAAGCTGACACATAAAGCTAACCATCATATATAGCTTTTGATTTCATGGCACTAAGGCCACTTGGTATGTGACATCTAAAACTCAAGCAGAAACCCACAGATTTTTAACTTGAAAAATCAGGGAACAAAGTTCAAGCCTACCAGAGTAACTGGAAATAAATTAAAAAAGAAAATCCAGGAATTGATAGAACCAAAGAGGGACAAGTCCCAAAATCTGGGTACAAACTCTACCGAATCCTTGGCTGACCCAAGAACTACACATGCATGGGAAAGGCTTCCAGGAGCCCAGCAGAAAGCAGCAGCTGGAAGGCAAGATTGAGGAGACAATTCAGCGGCTGCTGCACCCTGAAGTAAAAACAGAATTTGAAGTTTGAATCACACTGAATCAGGAGTACTTAGCAATGCCCTGGGCTTCTGTTGAAATTCCAGAAGTATCATATTTAGGAGTAAAGGTTACATCCCAGAGCTAAGAGTGTCAACAGAGGGCTGAGGACAAATACAAAACAGAACTCCCCCCAAAAGTGTAAATTTAAAGTTCTCAGGTAATTAACCAATTAAATGCCTACGAGAACAATAACAACCACTCTTCAGGGGAACATTAAAGAATCCAGAGTCTCTACATGATATTCACAGCAACTGAAATATAATGAAAAGTTCATTAGCTAGGGGACAAAGGAGGTATTGTCCAATGTTATGAGAAAAAGTACTAAACAGAAATAGACCACAAAATGACCCAGTGTTAAAAGTGACTAATAAGGACCTTAAAGTTGCTATTGTTCCAGAATTTACATAAGAAGATGAACATAATGAATGATGAGATGAGGAAATGTGTCAACAAAATGGAAATCATGGAGAAGAACCAAATGGAAACTAGAACTGAGAAGTACAATATCCAGAAAAACAATAACCACAAAACCCTGGACTGACTGAACACTGCTAAAAAGTGCAAAAGAATGTATCAATGACCTTGAGAGAAATATAAAAATTTTTGAAAGTGAAAAATGGGGGCAAATTATTTAAGAACAAAATGCCTCAGTTACATGTCAGAAAACATTCTTGTGGTTTAATATATTCATAACTGGAGACAGACAAAGAAATGAAAACATATTTGAAGAAATAATGGTCAAAAATATCCTATATATAATTTTTTTTTAGGCATCGATTTTAAAAATCAAGATGACTAAAGAAGTTCAAGAAAGAGAAAAACAAAGAAAACCAAAACTGGCACATCATTATATTTTCACTTGACTGGATAAATGTGGGGAAGACTATGCATGCCAGGAGTATCTCGGGTTATCAACAGAGAGTGTGAGAAACACAGAGGAAGACAGAGGATGTAGAGGAGAAAAGAAAAGCATTGACAGTTGTCCACAATAAAGATTTTAATATGATCTCATTTATTTAAATTAATGGATAGTATATATGGTAAAAGGAAATGCATGTAAGAATGGTCAGCAAAGTATTAATGGCTAATATTTGAGTAGGAGCTTTACTTTTTCTTAATGTTTTATGAACTAGTGGAATTATAATAATCATGTATTATTAATCTACTCAGGATTTTTAAAAACAGTTTTTGCACATTTGGAACAATGCCTAAGTCAGAGGCCCACACTTTCACTTGCCTCAGTGATGATCCTGCAAAATGTTTTTCTTCATCTGTTCTCTGTAAATCAGCACACACAGCACTTTGGTCCAGAGCTCACTTGTATAACACAAAGAAATCCAGGAATAAAGAAAGACCATGTACATTTTAAGATTTTGATTAGTGTCATGGTATAGGTTTAAAAGAACTTAGTCACCCTACTGCTGAGGCAGATGACAGATCAAGATTAAATACACCAACCAAAGCTTCCACGACTCCACTCATAATTTTTTCTACATTAATCATCAAGAAGAGAAAATTATTTTGTGATTCTAGTCAGTCACTTCATCTATAATGAGTACTACTTTTCTAGAAACTGGCCATTCAGCAGTGAATAAAACAGGCAAATATTTCTTACCCCTCAAAGATTACAATTCCAGTGAAGGAAGACAGAAAATAAGCCAAACAAATTAGTCAGTTACCTAGCACATGAGAAAGCAGGAAATACTAAGGAGAGAGTTTAAAGAAGGGTTGGATGTACAAAGGGCCCGAGATGGCAGGAATTGCAATTTTAAAGAGGTTTCAATTTTAAAAAAAGAGAATTTAATTCAAACCTTGGAATGAATTCCAGGAGGGAGCCATGTGAACATTTATGGGAGAGCATCATAAGCCAAGGAAAAGAGACTACAAAAGCCTCACCGCTGGAACAAGCCATCATGTATCAGGACCAGTGAGGAGACCACAGAAAAACAGTAAGGGGATGGTAGGGGATAGAGTCTTTTATGCCATTGTCTGGGTGATATAAGAAGTCACTGGAGGGTTCTGAGCTGAGATGTGATGTGACTGAACTCTGCAAGCAGTTGAACATGGCTTTATGTGGATCAACCTGGTGGCTGCGTGGATTGTAGAGAATGGGTAGCAGTGGCAGAGCAAGGGAGGAAGCAGGGACAGCAGTTGAAAGACCATAGTAATCGTAGGGGGGATGATGGTGGCTTTGACCCAGATGGTAGTGGTGGAACTGGATTAAAATGGTCCCAATTTCAGATATGGCTGTAAGGCAGACCCACTTTTTTTAATAAATAAGAAATGTGGGGGAAAAAAGCGAAGTAGAGAGAAGACTGTGAGGTTTTGAAGTATTGATAAATAGAAAGCTAGTGTCCTCAACTGCAATAAAGACAACAGAAAGAGCAGATTAGAGAAGAGAATAATTGAAAGTTTATTTTGGAACATATTAACATTTAAACTGTGATAGCTTTGCAAAAATGAGATGAGTAGCAGCTGGATCAGAGTGTAAAATTAAAATGATAAGCTCAGTAGGATATCTTGCTAAGGAATCAATAATACATAGATGTTATTTAAAGAGTGGATGGGGTCAATGAGAGAATAATGCAGATAAAGAGAAGCTATCTTCATTATGAAGCGAGGATTTTAGGAGAGGAAATGAGAAAAAAATTTTAAAATCACACAAAACATTTTGCTGTTAAGGAAAGAACTGTTTGAGGGAAAGGAGGCAGACAAAATGAGAGTGTGGGACAGTGGTTTCCAATGGGGAGCGATTCCCTCTACGAACATCTGGCAATACCTAGAGAAAATTTTGATGATCACAGCTGAGGCTGGGGTTGGTGAAAGGCTGGGACACATCAGGATGCAGCCCCCAATCTCTACCCTCCGGCCAAAGCAGACATGGAGACCCTAAGAGGGGCATTATTATTCCAAGAGTGCAGAGCTCCTTCTTAATTTGTCCACAGGACAGAACTGGAAACATGAGTGAGTTTACAAGAGGCAGATTTTAGAATTAGTCAAGGAAGAAGTTTCAGATAACTAGTGCTCTCCAAAGAAGAAAATAGGCTGTGTTTTTGGTAGGGAGATCTCTATTAATGGGAGTGTTAAACAAAAACGGGTGACATATTTTAAAGCTATTTTTTTACTTGAAAGGGTCTGGGCTAGATGACCTCCCAGAATCAATTCCCAAATGTAGACTCCAGGTTTGTTCAGATCTGAGACAAAGACACCATCTAGACTTGGTACTCATGATCTACCATGTCTGATTCATCCTTTGTGGTTTGGGTATCATCCCATCATGCTACCAACCGGGCATCATCTCTCCTGGCTCATCACTACCAATCTGCTAGTCCATTAACCCCAAACATCCCCACATTTCTTTGTAAGAGCCCCCACTTTGGCCTTTTGAGTATGTTTGCATTTTCTAAACAATTCACAGAGATAGCTTTTCTATTTTTAATATACCCAGTATTTCACATTTACTTCTAAATAAATGTGCCTTTGTCAATTCAAGATAACTTCTTAATATGAGAAATTTTTGGACATAGATAGCTTTTAAGTAATCCAAAATCATTACAGTTCCTTCATTTCCTAAGTCATGTGCTTCTAAAGACACAGAGATATTAAATGTCTTCATCAACTCTATTTGAGCTCTGTATCACTATATGCAAGGAATGTTTGTTAAGAGTATTTCAATCTTATCTGTGCATTCTCTAGCTCAGCTTAGAGATCATGAAAAAAATGAACATAAACCAAAACTCTCCTCATCCCAATTACTAGTAAGGAAATTGAACCAATAATAAAACATATTCCAAAGAAAAGTCCAGGATCAGACGGCTTCATTGGTGAATTCTACCAAACATTTAAACAATTAATACCAATTCTTCTAAAACTCCTGTCAAAAAAAAAAAAAAAAAAAAAAAGAGGAGTGAATACTCCTAAAACTCACTTTACAAGGTCAGCTTTACCCTGACACCACAGCCAGACAAGGGCACTACACACACACAACGTTACAGGGCAAAATGCCTGATGAACCCTGATGGAAAAATCCTCAACAAAATATTATTAAACTGAATTCAACAGAATATTAAAAGGATCACCCACCATGATCAACTAGGATTTATTCCTGAAATGCAAGAATGATTCAATATACACAAATTCATAAATCTGATACATCACATTAACATGGTGAAAGATCAAAGTATTATTATCTCAATAGATGGAAAAGGGATTTGACAAAATTAAACACTCTCTCATGATAAAAGCTTTCAAAAATTGCTCTGACAAATGATAGAAATTTTACTGCCTGTTTTTATCTCAGTGTTCCGGTTTTGAGTCTTACATTAAAGTCTTTAATCCATTTTGAGTTTATTCTTGTATATGATGTAAGAAGGTGGTCTAGTTTCATTTTTTTGCATGTATGTGTCCAATTTTTCTAGCAACCTTTATTTAATATACTGTCATTACCCCATTCTATGTTTTGACTCCTTTGTCAAATATTAATTGACCATATAGGCATGGGTTTATTTCTAGGCTCTCTGTTCTATTACACTGATCTTCATGTCTGTTTTTATGCTAGTATATATCTCCTCGGGCAAGGAAAACAAAGGAAAAATAAACAAATGTTTTTGCACAACAAAGGAAACCATTAACAGAACAAAAAGACAACCTATTGAATGGGAGAAGATATTCACCAATGACACATCTGATAAAGGTTAATATCCAAAATTTATAAAGAACTCAACACCAGAAAAACAAACTATTCAATTTTTAAAGTGGGCAGAAGACTTGAATAGGCACTTCTCCAAGGAAGACATACAGAGCCAATAGACATATGAGAAATTGCTCAACATTACTAATCATCAGAGAAGAGAAAGTCAAAATCTCAAAGAGATAACCACCTCACACCTGTCAGAATGGCTATCATCAATAAATCAACAAACAAGTATTGCCCAGGATGTGGAGAAAAGAGAACCCTCGTGAGTTGTTGGTGGTAATACAGATTGGTGCAACCACTTTGGAAAACAGTATGGAGGTTCCTCAAAAAATTAAAAATGAAATTGTCTTATGATAATTTGGTATATATCCAAATAAACCTGAAACACTAATTTGAAAGAATACATGCACCCCTATGTTCATTGCAGCATTATTTACAATAGCCAAGATGTGGAAGCAACCCAAGTGCCCATCAATAGATGAGTGGATAAAAAAACTGTGGTAAATATACACAATAGAATACTACTCAGGCATAAAATTTAAAAAAGTGAAATCTAACCTTTTGCAACAGCATGGATGGACCTAGAACATATTATGTTAAGTGAAATGTCAGACAGAGAAATACAAAAATCATATGATTTCAGTTATATGTGGAATGTAAAAAACAAAAACAAACAAAATAGAAACGGATTCATAGATACAGAAACAAATAGACAGTTGTCAGATGAGAGGGGGTATTGTGACAGGGTGACTGTATCCAGGATCCTCACCTCCTTATGCACATATTTTCATTTGCCTAGGTCACCCTTATCTAAGAGAATTCTCTCTGCATAAGCATTACACAGCTTAGACTGGCTGGTGCTACCTTTGTTAACTTCATGTATCTATACGAACCTCTGCTGTTCAAGAGGTGTGGATAATATTGGCTCCCTAAGTCCTTGCCCACCACTGCAGGACAAGATTAAAGGTGGATGATATTGGCTCCCATGGCTATGTCCTTGCCCACCACTGCAGGACAAGAGTGAAGGCAGATGATCCCTTGGCTCCTATGGCTCCCCTGTTCTTGCTCACTACCATGAGAATTGTAAGGCAGATCCTATTGTTCCATACTCACCCACATGAGCAAAATTAAACTAGTATGAACTTACCCTCCAACGCTCCACTGTCATTTTTCAGTCTCAGAGAATCCAAAGTAAACTTAGCTAAAGTTGAACTTCTGTGCACTACAGGGGGATTGAGAGGCTAGGCAAAAAGTGAAGGGGTTAAAATATACAAATTGGCAGTTATAGAATAGTCATAGAGTACACTTCAGCACAGGAAATACAGTCAATAATATTATATTATAATAAATATGTATGGTGCCAGGAGGGTACTTGAAACATCAAGGGGACCACACTGTAAAACACATAATTTTCTAACCACTATGCTGTACATCTGAAACTAATACAGAATAATATTGAATGTAAACTGTAATTGAAAATTTTTTTAAAAATTTAACTTTCAAAAAATTGATGAAGGAATATATCTCAGCATAATAAAGGTCATATATGACAAGCCCACAGTTAACATCAATTTAAGGATGAAAAGTTGAAAGCATTTCCTCTAAGACCAGGAAAAAGACAGGATGTCGATTTTCACCATTTTTATTCAACATAGTATTGAAAGTCTTAACCAGAGCAATTAGGCAAGAAAAAGAAATAAAAGTCACCTAAACCAGAAAGAAAGAATTTAAATTTTTTTGTTTGTTTGTTTGTTTTGCAGATGCTATGTTATTATGTACACAAAATCTTAAAGACTCCACCAAATAACTGTTAGGACTAATTAAAAAATTGGTAAAATTACAAGAAACAAAATTAATGTACAAAATCTGTTGCCTTTCTATACAAAACAACTATTGAAAAGAAAAAAAATTTTAAAAACAATCCCATTTACAATAGCATAAAAACAATCAACTACTTAGACATGAATATGACCAAGGAGATATACTATATACAAACAACTATAAGACACTGATTAAAGAAATTAAGGAAGACACAAATAAATGGAACGATATTCTGTGTTCATGGATTAGAAAAATTAATATTGTTAAAATTTCCATACTACCCAAAGTGATCTGCAGATTCATTGCAATCCCTATCAAAATTCCAATAGCATTTTTTCACAGAAATACAACAAACAATCCTAAAATATTTATGGAACCACAAAAGACTTTAAACAGCCAAAGTATTATCAAAAAAGATCAAAATTGAAAGCATCACACTTCCTGATTTTAAATTATAGTAGATAGTTATAGTAATCAAGAGTATTGTATGGCATAAAAACAGACACATACACCAATAAAACAGAATAGAAAACCCAAAAATGAACCCACACATATACGGTCAATTATCTTTTACAAAGGAGACAAGAATATATGATGGGGAAAACATAGCCTCTTCAATAAGTGCCCATCAGTGAATAAGTGGATAAAAAAATTGGTACATTTATACAATGAAACATCACACAGCAGAAAGAAAGAAGAAACTCCTACCTTTTGAAATAGCACTGATGGAACTGGAAAATATTGTGCTAAGTGAAATAAGTCAGTCAGTGAAAGATAAATGCCATATGATCTCACTTATAACAGGAGTCTAATGAACAAAATAAATTAATGAGCAAAATAGTACCAGAGACATGGAAACATGAACAGACTGACAGCAGCCAGAGGGGAGTGGGGAGGAGGTAACTGCGGAAAGGAGAAGGAACTAGTCCAGGAACATGTATGAATGACCCACGGACAGGGACAACAGGGTGGGGATTGACTGTGGGAGTGAGGGGTACACTGGGCAGAGGAGGGCAAAGGGGGAGAATTTGGGACAACCGTAATAGAATAACAATAAAAATATAAATAAATAAGTAAATAATGTTAAGAAAACTGAATATCCACATACAAAAAAAAAAAATGGAACCCTATCTTACACCACTCTCAAAAATGACTCAAAATGAATTAAACACTTGAATGTAGGACCTGAAACCATAAGATTTCTAGAATAAAATACAGGGGAAAAGCTCCTTCACATTGGTCTTAGCAATGATTTTGGGGGGTTTCATGCCAAAAGCAAAGAAGAAAAGCAAAAATAAGTCAGTGGGTTTACATCAAACTAAAAAGATTCTACACAGCAAAGGAAACCGTTGGCAAAATGAAAAGGCAGCCTATGGAATTGGTGGAAATATTTGCAAACCACATACCTGATAAGAGGTTAATATCCAAAATATCCAGAAACCTCATACAAATCAATAATTTTAAAAAGTAAACAATTAAAGATAGGCAAATGACCTGAATAGACATTTTTTCAGAGAGGACACACAAATGACCAACAAGTACAAAGGAAGGTACTAAATGTCATTAATCATTAGGGACATGCAAATCAAGACCTTAGTAAGATATCACTTAATACCTGTTAGGATGGCTATTACCAAAAAGACAAGAGATAAATGCTGATGAGGATGTGGAGAAAGGGAACCATTATACACTGTTGGTGAGAATGTAAACTGGTAGGGCCACTAGGGAAAACAGGATGAAGCTTCCTCAAGTAATTAAAGAGGACTACCATATGATCCAGTAACCTCACTTCCAGGTACATATCCAAAGGAAACAAAATCATTATCTCAAGGACATGTCTGTACTCCCATGTTCACTGGCACATCATTCACAATAGTCAAGGCATGAAAACCACTTAAGTGTCTGTTGACAAATGAATAACTAAAGAAAATGTGGTACACACACAACAACAACATAACAGTGTTCAGCCTTTGAAAAAGAAGGAAATCTCGCTATTTCTGACAACATGGAGGGGATATACTTAGTGAAATAAGGTAGACAGAGAAAGAAAAATACCATATAGTACCATTTACATGTGAAATGAAAAAAAAAAAAAGTTGAACTAATAGAAACAGAGAGAGTAGAATGGTGGTTGCCAGTGTTACCAGAGAAACCCTGATTCTTCTCACCGATGCAGTAAAGAATTACAGATCGGCGAGCCTATTACCGTGCACACAAAGTTTATTAGTGAGTGGGAGAGCAAAGGCAAGTGTGGCTAGAGCAAGGGAGGCCAAAGGCTGGGTGACCAGCACCCATGTGGCCAGAGGGCCAAGCGAAGAGCAACTGGCCAGAGACCCCCTGGACAGAGGCTGGGAGGCCAGCCCCCCCCCCCCCGCCCCCTGTGTGGAAAAAGGGCCAAGAGAAGAGAATGAGTCCTTTGTTCTGAGGACTTATATAGTTGGCCAGTGGGGGCTAGTGGGGTGAAAAAGTTATATTTTGATTGGCAGGTAAAGGTGGTGCCAGCTTTCCCCGGGAGACGTGACTCCCCAAACATAGGCATAGGGTGGGCGTCTGTTTGCCCAAGTCCTTACCTTGCTCCAGACTGTTCGTTCATTTTGCATATGTGACAGGAGGCAGGCAGGTAACCAAAGCTGATTTAGGGCTTTTCTCTGGGCACTGTAGTCCTCTTCCCTTCCGGGCCTTGGGATGAACACACAGTCTCAAGGTTTTCCTTTCCCAGCCAGTGGAGATGACACAGACCCACTTCCAAGGGCTCCCCCGCTCCTCTGCTGTCATCGTTTACTTGTGTTGTTCAGCATGCCTGGCAGCCTTATCGGACGAGGCTCAGGACTGCTGGGTCAACGGGTGGGACATGTCTTCCTTCTCTTCTAGCCTCCTGTATTAAGTTCTTTGTTAGATTGCAGTGGTGAGGGCCCTGCCTTTATTTCCCCTCTGCTACTCATTTGACTGTAACATCAGGACCTGAAGGTGAAGGGAACGGGGACCAGATGATAAAAGGGAACAAACTTCCCATTATAAGGTGAATAGGTCTGAGGGACTATTGTATCAAGAGGGTTACTACAGTTGATAATACTGTGGTGATAATTAAAATTTGCTAAGAGAGTAAAACTCATGTTTTCTCACTCTCCCTCCCCAAAAGTAAATATGTGAGATGATGAATGTGTTAATTAACTAAATGGTGGAAATCCTTTCACTACATACATGTATATTAAATCAACACAATCTTATAATTTTTGCCAATTATACTCAATAAAGCTGAAAAAGTAGTGGTGATGCACTATAGATCTTAATAGTACCTCATAAATAGAGGTAAAATGTATGACAAAAATAGCACAAATGATTGTGTGGGAAATGAAAGTATTTGAGATTATTAATCTATAAAATGCTATAATATTATTTTAAGACAGACTATGAAAAAATAAATTCGTATATTGTAAACCATACAGAAATCACACAAGCACACACACACCAAAAAAAGCTTTTTTAATCTAATAAGTTAAAAAATTGAAGACAAATAAAACCTTAAAAATACTCAGTCCAAAGAGAAGTGGGAAAAGGAAAGGTAGGAAAGAAACGAATAACATATGAGACAAATAGAAAACAAACAAGTCAAATGATTTAAACTTAACCATATCAATATTTTCATTAAATATAAACGGTGCAAACCATGAGTCAGCAAACTATGGCCTATGAGCCAAATGCAGCCAATGCTGGTATTTTTGTAAATAAAGTTTCATTGGAGCACGGCCACACCCACTCACGTACCTGTTGCCCGTGCAGCTTTTAGGCTTTAACAGCAGAGGTGAACAGCTTCAGCAGAAACTATATGATCCAAAGGCCTAAAATATTTACCAACTTGCCCTTCACAGAAATGGCTTGTTGCTTCTCAGCCTATATAATCTAAAGTAAAAACAGAAATTCTCGCATTAAATTTAAGAAAAATAGCTAGCCCTGGCTGGTGTGGCTCAGTGGATTGAGCGCTGGTCTGTGAACCAAAGGGTTGTCAGTTCAATTCCCAATCAGGATACATGATGGGTTGCGGGCGAGGTCCCCAGTTGGGAGCATATGAGAGGTAAGCATACGTAGATGTTTCTCTCCCTCTCTTTCTCGCTCCCTTCCTCTCGCTCTAAAAATAAGTAAATAAAAATATTAAAAGGAAAGAAAAAGAAAAATAGCTAAATGTGATCTGCAAAAAAATTCATCTTAGTAAGAAACTCACCTTGAATATAAAGACATAGGTATGTTAAAAGTGGAAGACAGAAACAGTTATGCCATATAAACATTAATTGTAAGCAAGCAAGAATGGCTGAGGTAACACTAGATAAGGCAGACTTCATATCAAGCTTTATTACCTGAGATAAGAAGGAATGTCTCCTAAAGATAAAGTGGTTAATTAATTTAAAAAATTACTGTGCATTCCTCTAATAACAGATTCAAAAAATATAAAGCAAAAATGGAACTGAAATGGGAAATGGACAAATCCACATAACAATAGGAGAGTTCAACTCTCCTCTTATCACTAATTGATAGACAAGATAGACAGAATATCAGTAAGCACAAAGGAGACTTCAATAGCACTATCAACCAACTTGATGTAATTTATAGTAAAGAATATTGCACCCACAAGCAGCTGAATACATGTTCAAGTACTGGCAAAACATTCACCAAGATTAGTTCCAATCAGCATAGTTATCAGTAGCATATACCTATAGTTCAAAAGAATCCTTGGTGTTTACAAGCCCCAAGGCTATGATTTCCTTTTCTCTTCCTGAAATCCTATATAGTTTCTGTTGTACAACACTGGAAAGAACTGGGAGCTTGATTGGTGGTCTGTTGTATCCACTATCATTTCTCTAAAAATTACGCTTTCCAGTTGGTACAATCCCCCTTGAATTTTATGAGTGGTCACAGCACAATCAATACTAGTTATACATGTAACAGTGGGAGCAATAGAAATGGTGCACAACAGTGGTCCAAACAGCCCCACCGAGGTAGTTATGGTACCTCTGTAGTAAGCAGCAAACAAGATTCTTTCTCTCTCTCCCTCTCCGCCTGCCCTGTCTCTCGCCCTCCCTCACCCACTTCCCACCAGAATGTGAGAAGTAGTCCATATATGGTTGCTTGACTAGCCACAGAGAGTGCTCAGCTTAGGGACAAATAAGCCTTGCAGATTGGTACACTCATCAGGAATGATCAGGGATGCTAAGAGACCCTGGTAACTGCCTGTCCCAAACATACAGTAATAAAGTAAGTAGGTATTAATACAAGAACAGATAGACAAGAGGTCAGTGGAACAAAACAATGAACTCAGAGAAAGACCATGTATGGGTGAGAATTTAATACATAATAAATATAGCACCACAAATCAAAGGTGAAAGGATAGGGGGGAGTTTTAGTATATAATGTTAGGAAGGAAATAAAATTGGATCCCTAAATAACATTACATATAAAAGTGGAATTAAAATAGATTAATGAAAGATAAAATGAAAAATCAATAGAAGAAAATGCCAGGATTTATATTTGTGGTTTAGAGGTAGGGAATATTCTTTATAAAATACTGAAAAGCACAAATCTTCAGGCAAAAATATGTTGGCTTTAATTACATCAAAATTAAATATTTTTGCTTAATGGAGAAAAGTATGGATAAAGTTAACAGAGTAACAATGAACTATATAAAAATATTTGCAATATCTAAAACTCACAAGAAATTTATTTTAGTCCACAAGAGACAGACAACCCATGAGAAAAAAATGGGCAATTAAAATAGAACAAAACCCAAAAGCTAATAAAGAAATCAAAAAATGTTGAAACTCAGTAATAATCACAGAATCAAATGAAAACAATCGTCGTCGTCGGCAGCCGTCCGTCTCGAGAGACGATGGTGTAGCTTCTTAAGAGTCTATCTGCACTGCCGAGAATGGCTGTGCAGTCCGACTCGGGAGTGACACGGTATCTGTCTCCTCCCGTGTTGAATCGACATCTTGTGATGATGCTGAAGCTACAGAGCCTGGGCAGGGTGATATGGAGGGTCCGCTGTTGCCCATGCAGCAGACCCCCCCCTCTCTTCGCAGCTGAAGGGTCCAAGGGGAAGACGGAGTCAATACAGCTTGGCTTCAGGTGCGCCGCAGGAGTTGCCGGTGTTGACTACAACGTCAAACCGCCTTAGGGACTCCGGCTCCGGATTTTCTGTCGGGGTTTACTCCCTTAGCCTTTCCCCTGAAGAGGTATGCCGCAAGGCAGCGGAGGTTTTTTGGAGTCAGAGTTTTCCTTCTCTGAAATGAAAACAATAATGTAATATCATATTATCCCTGATAATTTGGCTAAAACGTAAAATTCTATTGGTAGAATGTAGGGATGTGGGAACCCACGTGTACCCCTGGTAGGAGAAGAAGGACAGAACACTCTCAAGAGCTGCCTGTCAGCATTTAGTCAAATCAAGTTTCCTTACACTTTATAACCCAGCAATACACTCCTAGGTATGCAGCACAAAGAAACTCTCCCATAGACCTACAAGTGAATAACATAAAAATGCCCATCATCACCTTGGGTATTGTGAGAGGGATTCAGAGCAATCTGCGTGTTTATCACTGACTGGGAGAGTAAACAGGTCAGTTCAGGTGGATACACATGGAGTTTTATTAAGCATTAGATGTTCACAAAGTACCATGGTTGGTCCTTCAGTGTTAAGTAAGAGAAGTAAAATCAGATCTTTCATTTCCATAAAATTTTAAAAGGCACATAGAGCAGGACATATTTTGTAAGACTTAATATAATTAAATAATACATATGAAGCATCATATATTAGCATGCATGCCACTGATGGATGAGAAGAATAAAATTCAAGATGGGGACAAATAAAGAGAAAGAAAGAAGAGGAAGGAAAGAAGGGAGGGTAAGAGGGAGGGAGGGAGGGAGGGAGGGAGGAAGGTAAAAAAAAGTTATTTTCAAACAGTTTGAGGGAAATGACCTCAAATAGAGGTAACAACATGAGAAAAAGCATACAGCCAGGAAAGCGTAAGTCTATAAAAGCAAAGGCAAATAACCCAACTTGAATAGAACAGCAGAGTGTTTCAAGAGGAGTAGCAGCAGGCAAGCCTGGAAAGGCAAGTTGCTAGGCTTGAACTTGGACTGTGTTTATTTGTTTTTATCTAAAAAATAACATATAAGATTTACTGATGTTTAATACATGGATTGACCCTGGACCTCTGGCTTACAACTGGAGACATTTGGGATCAATCTGGAAGAACATGTTTTAAAAGAACCAAATTCCCTGTCATTTCTCCCAAATCCATCCTAAATCTCTTCTGTCCTGACACAGCTAACATCTATGGGCACTTCCTAGGCCTCTGTGATGTCATTTCCTTTTGTAGCTATTAGTTCCCTGCAGGGTCTGTGCTTCACTCAACCCAGACTTTATGACAACAGATGTGATTTCCAGCTGTGTCTATATCCCAACCACAGCGGGCTCATTAATAACAATTATTAAGTACTTTATGTTACAAATTGAGCCTGTAGCAAGAGAGAAAACAGCCAGTCACTTGTTTTACGGCTTCTTGTCAGAGCTAACTGTAAATTCCCATTATCTCAACATTATCAGCACTGCAAAGTGGATCTAAGCATAAGTCATAAATAAAACTTGCAAACAGTTCAATCATTCCGAAAAGAACAGAGCATAAATTAACACTTGACGATGGAAGGTTATATATGAACTTAAATAATAGCTTAGGCCTTCCTGTCAGCTAATTATGCAAATTATTATTTTTAAGACTTGTTTGTAGTGGCACGGCTGGTGCATTCATTTAGACATGGAGTTAAGAGTCAATAAATATGCAACCCCTGCGCTGCCCTCACGCAGCCCGAGAGCTCCCACTAATGATGTATGAAGAACAGTGAAAATGAAAAGAGAAAAGCTTCAACCAAGGGAATGTCTCTTAGGATTATAGAGAGTAGAGAAAAAAACACATTTCCTCTGAATACTATACTTTATAGAAGAAATCATTAAATCGGGAAAGATTAATAGAAGAGGAGTCACAAACTGTATGCATTACTGGTTCCTGGGTGGAAGCCCATATGGGTTTTCAGTCAATTGTAAAAATATTTACTTAGTTATCGCTCTGTGTTGGGTCCAAGCTGTTTTAAATGATAAAGGCAGAACAGAAAGATGAACTGAGCAAATAAATTTAATTTGTAATAGAAAAGTAGCCAATAAACACATGAAAATTGCCAAAGCTCACAGAGACATGCACATTAAAACCACAAAATACTATTTTTCAGGTTTTAAATGTTAATTTTAGTATTGGGGAGGAAGCAGTGAAACAGAAAATCTGATCATCTGCTAAAAGGTGTCTAAAGGGACTCGAACCTAGAAGGCCCTTTGCCAGTATCTACCAAGGGTTCTAAAAGTGTCCATCACTTTTGTTCAGTTGAGGTATGATTGACATACAACACTGTCTCAGTTTCAGGCATATGACGTAATGATTTGATAGTTGTATATATCGCAAATAATCGCCACAGTAAGGCTAGTTAACAACCAAAAATATGGAACACTTCACAGGTTTGCGCGTCATCCTTGCGCAGGGGCCTGCTAATCTCTGTCTCATCCCAGTTTTAGTTTATGTGCTGCCGAAGCGAACACAGTGTCCATTACTTTTGAGCAGTAATTCTAATTTTAATTAGAATTAATTAGTTACAGATTTAGTACATGAATTTTATGACATTGAATTTATAATGAGAAAGAGGACAGCAGATGATAAGCTCCATTAGGGTAAGAAGAGACCAGCTAAAATAAGTCTGAAATGAAATGCTTAAATAACTCATAGCACACCCATATGATGAACTACTTTTGCTGCCATCAAAAATTATTTTGTGGAGACTATTTAATATAAAAGTGTTCACAGAGCACTTTAAATGGGTTATAAAGTGCTATGAATAGTCGTCGTCGGCAGCCGTCCATCTCGAGAGACGATGGTGTAGCTTCTTCAGAGTCTATCTGCACCGCCAAGAATGGCTGTGCAGTCCGACTCGGGAGTGACATGGTATCTGTCTCCTCCCGTGTTGAATCGACATCTTGCGATGACGCTGAAGCTACAGAGCCTGGGCAGGGTAATATGGAGGGTCTGCTGTTGCCCATGCAGCAGACCCCCCCTCTCTTCGCAGCTGAAGGGTCCAAGGGAAAGACGGAGTCAATACAGCTTGGCTTCAGGTGCGCCGCAGGAGTTGCCGGTGTTGACTACAACGTCAAACCGCCTTAGGGACTCCGGCTCCGGATTTTCTGTCGGGGTTTACTCCCTTAGCCCTTCCCCTGAAGAGGTATGCCGCAAGGCAGCGGAGGTTTTTTGAATAGTATAATTGCAAATATTAATCAATTATGAAGTTTTTACACACAAATATACTTGTACCCATACATAAGGCTAAAAGAAATACCATAAAATATTAAAAATGTAATGATGAACTATGAATATTTTTATCATCTTAATCATGTTCTTTATTTTCAAATATTTCTTTCTTTGAGAGAGACAGTTTATAGCAAATCTGGCTAGTAAAGATTTCAATTCACATTTTTTCCAGACCTTTCATAACTCATATTCTCTGGACCTGGCTAACCTTGCTTTTCACAAAGTCCAAAATAACACTGGCCAAATCCATTTTTGCACTGCTCCCAAATCATGTTCTGCTTTCCAAATCAGCCTTTGCTCAAGTTACATTTCATGTCTATGCCCGAGGTAACTATATTAGCTGAGCAATATTAAAGTTGGAATCTTAATGAATTCAATCTCTGACCAGAATTACATAGAAACAAAAATGCCCCAACTACCAAAAGTAATTAACCCCCGAAAAAATATTTTATTTACATCTCTCAAAGGACATCAAAAAGAGATCCAATTCTTCTTTAAGATTAATTTGACTTTTTTACCTAAGTCCTCTTTCTCTTTCACATCACATCTTTGTCTCTGACCAGCATCCTATGAGTGGCCTAAGCTTCCACATCTGTAAAGAAGGTAAAATAAGAAACCCTGCCCTGCCAATACCATAAGATGTGAGGTCTAAGTATTTTAAAATTGTAAAGCTTTGTATGTGTTGTGAGTGTTGTATCCCCTTTTCCTCATTCATGCAATAGGTATTAATTACTAATATGTAATCAGTACTCTGCCAGCGCTATTTTACCCACAGCTATGGAAATCATACTTAATTATTCCCTCTCTGTGCTATTCTGAACCAAATTCATCATTAATTCCATTTTACTTCCAAAATACATCTCAAGCCATTCACAGCTCTTTGTGTCCATTAGCACCAGTCTAACATGAGCATCCATAATCTCTCACCTATACTCAGGTAACTCCTGACTTGTCTCCCCAACCACACTTGTTCCCTCCACCCTATTACCAATATAAGGAGTGAAATATTTTCCTTAAAAGAATTAATCAAAAGTAATCAATTCCAAGAGTCAGAATGTCAGAATGTCCAATGGTTTCTTTAACAGACATGATTGGTCCAGTTATTTGGGTAATGCACAGATAATGAAGCTCATATATAATGGCATAAGAGTACAAGACAGCCCTGACCAGTGTGGTTCAGTGGGTTGGGCATTGTCCCACAAAGGGTAAGGTTGCCAGTTCGATTCCAGGTCAGGGCACATGCCTGGGTTGCAGATTCAGTCCTCAGTCAAGTCCAAAATGAGAGGCAACCAACCAATATTTCCCTCTCGCATTGATGTTTCTCTCCCTCTCTTTCTCCCTCCCTTCCCCCCTCTAAAAAATATAAATAAAATATTTAACTTGAAAAAAAAGGAGTGCAAAAGAAAAACTAGAACCCATGAAAGGGCTATTTACTTGCCAGAGAACTCTGAGTGTCTGTCCAGTTCGAGGGGAGAGAGAAGTCCCCTGAAAGCTCCTCTGACACACAGAGCTGCATTTTCCCCCTTAGATGTGTGAGGTACTGGAGATGCCTTTCAAAGTAACTCATTGAATACACTGAAGTTGATAAGTTACTTATTCAACTTTCCAAAAATATTTGAACACATTTGAATTGTTTTCCCCATGGATGACTGAACTAGTGAAGTTCGTAAACCAAGCGTGCGCCCTGTGTGAGCTAAGTATCTCAACAGCCTCTGTGACACTTAGAAATCTTCAGTCCTTGCCATTGACCGACAAGCCTATGCATGACATGGCTCCGTCCTATCTCTCCAGCCAATATCTCCATGGCTTATTATGCATATACTGAATTTTTATTTCTTTACTATTTCAACTCTTTTCCGCATTTGTGTAGTTCCATTCCCTCTGCCCTACTCTTCACCTGAATAATTTCCACAGGGGTTCAGCTATGTTGAAGCGTGTATGTCAAACTGATGATGGGGTTTGACAGGAATGTATTTGCATGTGCAGCTGAGGAGCCTCCTGAGAGAATACTTCTATTAGAGTAGAAAGCATCCAGCTACCAAAATGAGCTCAACCCGTTAGCACTATTCATTGCAATAAAAAAAGTGATTCTGAGGACGTCATGGGTCTATTGCTAGCATTTGTTTCATTCCAATCCCACGAACTGGGAGAGTTGTGGTTTAAAGATTGTTGTATAAAATCAGTAATTGCTTTTTCTCTTCTGGGAAACCAGTATACTATATAAAGAAAAATGAGTTGGATCCCTACTGGGTTAGGTACTGTTAGTCACTTATTCAATACCCACTTCCCCTTCTTTGCTGACTGAACTTTGATTTGATTTGGGGTATCAGTGTGTCAGGTTAAATGCTTGCTTCCGCATACTCCCTGCAAGTTTGTGGTGTCCTTGTGATGAACACACTTATGGTTAATGACACACATGCAGGATGTTCCTGGGAAAGATTGTAATTTGGGGGGAAAGGAACAAATGTACCTAACAAGATCTTTCCCCCTCTCTCATATCTTGCTCCTCTGACTGTGGACATGATGACTGGATCTCCAGCAGCCATCTGCTAAACATAAAATGACAAGCTAAAGGAAAGATCAAGAGATTCACAGAGATGCTGGCCTGACACCATCAAGCTACTGAACAACTCCATCAGATATTTATTTCCAATTGTACATGAGCCTCCTCCTTTATGTGTAAAAGGATCAGATATGTTCATGAAGTCTAGACAACTGCCATGCTTTTGTCTTCAAGGAACTATTGCTGCTAATGTGACCTCATGCTCCAACAGAGCTAGAGAGCCCTTGAAGTTCCAAAACCACACAGAGGTTAATAATGAGGCAAAGGAGAATATCTTTCCTTATTATGTCTCATATTAAGCATAAAATGGTAATTGAGACATTTTCCTGAAACCCTCATTTCCAAATAAGCAGCAGTTATAGAAGAAGCAGTGTCCCACTGAGAACAAAGTTACTAAATTCTGGAAGTTGAGACGTAAATGAAGAAACTTCTGATACAATCCATGACAGATCAAGTGGTTGAATATAATCAGCAATGATATCAACCTTCTAAATAACATAAATAATAGGGTATCTATAATTGATACTTCTTATACTCTTTATTCTGAAAAAATAGAACAAGCTTTATTTTTTATTTTTCAGTTGTTCATTGAACAGTTACACAGGTTCGTTTCTGAGTCCTAAGGAGTAAGAGGGCTTTAAATAAAGATTGACTGTACAGTCTCAAGAAACCTCTAGAGCTGCTCAGTCCAATATGACAGCCACTAGCCACAGGGGTCTATTTAAATATAAATTAAATAAATCTAATTAAATGAAATTAAAATTTGAGTTCCTAGGTCATGCCAGCCACGTGTAGCCATTGGAAAGCACAGATACAGAATATTTCCATTACTGCAAAAAGTTCTACTAGACAGCATTGCTCTATAGCCTGAGATACAGCCTATGTGGCTTGGACATTCCTCAATATGTAACAGGTTTGATTATCACTAGAAAGTAAGCTCCATGAGGTCAGAGATTTTTATCTAAATTGTGCATTGCTCTATCTTTAATATCCACATAATAGTTTATGCACACCTGGTTGTTAATAAATGATTGTTTGCTGAATTCAGACTTCTTAGTTCAATTAGGCTTAACATGAAATATGTTTTATTTTCAAAATACCTTGACCTTGAACATTCAATATGCCTAGAGCACACATCTTATTTTCTTTCCATTCTACATTCTATTTCTATTTAAATTTTAGTCCAGTCTAATGATTTCTATAATCTCATTCACTTATTAAAATCTCAGTCTCATTTAGGAAAGTATGCTGTCAAATTCAAATATTATTTTTATAATTACCATAGTTTCCAAGTAAGACACTTATTCTTGCCCCCCTCTCTCTCTTCCTCCCTCCTGCTTATCGCTGGTTCTCCTGTCCTCACCTTCCCATCAGCGAGCAAACTTCAGGAAGACTCACCCTGGCCTGTCTTAAACGGGAGAGAAGGCAGCAGCAGGGAGAGAAAAGGTTTTGACTATGTGACTATCAATCCATTTAAAATGGACGGGGATTTCCCAAATTCTGGTCTGCTGCTCCTACTATCTATTGTCTTTGATGTAGAGGTGGCCTTATCATATAAGGTTGCTCTATTTTCTTGAAGCTTCACCTAAGACCCCTCCTCACTGAAGGAGATTCTTCAACCTCCTCCCGAACTCCGCCACACAGAGAATCACTGATATCACTCTGACTTTTCTTAATAACTGCTTAATCTGCTTCATAGTTCAAGTATCTTCATTTCTTTGAAAATACTTTCTATACTTATTTTAAAATTTTGTTTGCTCTATTCCATTAATTATTCCTCTAGAATAAGTATCATATTGTGTATCTCCCTGTTTAACCCTATGTAACTCAGGTGCTTGCTTATTTTTGTGATCTCAAATTCCTTTGAGAGTGTGTTTCCTTGGATGTTCCAAACAAGATGATGGACTAAGGATGTATGATTTGGAATTATTGACATATATGTGATATTTAAGACAGTGTAACTAGATGAGTCATCTAGGGAGAAAGTATGCACAGTGAAACGAGAAGAGGATTATGACAGAGCTTAAAGGAATTTTAATATTTAAGGTTAGGGAAAAGCGGAGGAATCAGCAAAGAATATGGAGAGCCAGTGGAGGAAAAGGAGCAAAGCGAGGCTGTACTGTTCCAGAAGCCAAGGATGTTTTAGGAAGGACCACATGAGTATTATGTCAAATGCATGTCAGATTTGCTTCAAGAAAGATAAAAAGTGAAAAACCTTATTGCAAAGAATTTCACTCAGTCCTTTGAATCTCAGGAAGTCTGTAGAGACATTCTTGTTACTGTTTTTCCAGATAGCTTGCACGCAGGTACACATGAAACAGCAGGAAGCTATGCCTTCCACCTTTCCACCGCAGAGTAAACTCACTAATTCCCCAGCCACCTCCATCACCACCCTCACTCAGGAGGGACTGACAGGCAGCTCATGAAAGGAGCAAAGGTCTGTCATGGCCTACTACACACAAAGGAAGTTAAAATTTTTGCCCAATGGTCACTTAAGGTTTGGCTGCCTTCTTGGCAGCCACCATCTCACAGGCAGAGTGTGAGGGCTGCAGGAAGTGAAGAGTCCAGGGGGTTTCAAACTGTGGCTCTCCAGGATTTGGGGTAGCCTACATATTTGATTCAAATTATGTATGTGCGCTGTGAATTGTGTAAGTTTGTAATCAATTGGAAAGAAGCAAATCCATTAACTTGTGGAATGATACTGGCTAGATTTTGAGCAGACCTCAGTTGACAGTATTTCCACCATCTTGAAACTGCATGGTGAGCTGATGATTGACAGGTAAATAGATAGATAACAGATAGCTAGGTAGATGGATAGATGGGTAGATTATATAAATATGTAAAGTTATAGAGGGGGGGAGAGAGAACTACTTATCTTTGTAATTCAAGGATTTGTTGGAGGAGAGAATAGGTCACTGGGGCAAAAATGCAAATGTTGATTTCTAGTAATTAAAATAGCCTTATTGTTATTGAACTTTATAAGTAGTATTAAATTTCAACATGGAAAGTTATTTCTAATAACAAAGTACCAGTTTTGGTTTGTTTGTTTGTTTTCTTTCATTAGGGTTCTTCCTTTACATTGTCTTTTGTTGTTGTTGGAGTTCACATTTTTACTGAAATGTAAAAAACAGGCAGAAAAGACCATAAGTCTTAAGCTTGATGAAGTCATAAAGAGAACACATTCATGTAACCATCCCAATACCAAAAATAGAACATTAGCAGTACCTCAAAAGTCTCTTATGCCCACTCCTAATCACTTGTTCCTTCCGCCTCCCCAAAATAAATACTACCCTGGCTTATTATTCTGACATCATGAAGTCACATTGCTTATTTATAAACTTTATATGAATAAAATAATACAGAAGAATTATTTTGGGACTGGATTCCTTTGATAACATTATAAGATTTATGTCTTTTATGTGTAATAGGAGTTCATTTATTCTCACATATATGTAGAATTTTATTATATGAATATACTAAATTTACATATTTTACTCTCCATGGAAGTTTTGGGTCTGCCTGGTTTTTTATTTATTACAGGGGCCATTATGATAATTCTTTGCATGCATTTGGAACACAAATTTTTGCAGTTATAGGATTACATATATTTGACCTGAGTAGATCATGACAACAATTTTTGAAGTGATTGTATGACTACCCAAGCCACTTCAGTTTGATTAATTGCAACCCCTATCAAAATTCCAATGGCATTTTCCACAGAAACAGAGAAAAATGTTACTGAAATTCATATACAAGTGCAAAAGACCCTGGGATAACTAAAGGAATCTTGAGATAAAGAACAAAGCAGGAGGCATCACACTTCCTTATTTCAAACTTTATTACAAAGCTATAATGATCAAAACAGCATGGTATTGGCATAAGAACAGACACATAGACCAATGGAACAGAATCAAGAGGCCAAAAATAAACCCACACATATATGGTCAACTAATGTTTTTATAAAGAAGCCAAGAATACTTATTGGGAAAAGGACAGTCTCTCCAATAAATGGTACTGGGAAAACAGGCTATGCAAAAGAATGAATCTTACACTACTCATAAAAATTAACACAGAGTGGATTACAGATTTAAATGTAGACCTGGGAATATAAAACTCTTAGAAGAAAACATAGGGAGAAAGCTCCTTGCCACTGGCTTTCGCAACCATTCACTGGGGGGAGCAGGGGAGGGAGGGGAGGGGAGGGGAGGGAGTACGACACCAAGAGCTCAAGAAACAAAAGCAAAGATAAACAAGTGAAACAACCTCAAAGTTTTCAAAAAAATGAACAAAATGAAAAGGCAATCTATCTACAAAATGAGAGAAAATATTTGCCAACCATACATCTGATAGGGGGTTAATATCTAAAATATATAAGAAACTCATACAACTAAATAGCAAAAACAAAATTTAATTTTAAAATGGGCAGAGGACTACAATAGACACCCTCCCCCCCCCCAAAAAAATACAAGTGGCTAACAAATACATGAAAAGGTGCTTGATATCACTAATCATCAGGGAAATTCAATAACACAGTAAGATATCACCTCACCTTGTTAGAATAATTATTATCAAAAAATAAGGCATAATAAATGGTGGTGAGGATGTGGAGACAAGGGGACCCTTATGGACAGTTGGTATAATATAAATTGGTGCCATCACTATGGAAGACAGTACAGAGGTTGTTCAAAAAATTTGAGGTTAAACTAGCATGTGACCCAATAATCCCGCTCTGGGTATATATTTGAAGGAAATGAAATCACTATCTCAAAAAGATTGTTGCACCTCCATGTTCATCATAGCATTATTAACAATAGCCAACTTAAGTGTCCATCAACAGGTGAATGGATAAAGAAAACGTTATATATGCACATATATATGTATTATATATAATGTATGTATGTGTGTGTTTACACATACATATAAAAGGAAATACTGCCTTTTGTGACAATATGGATGGGTATTATGCATTAAGTCAGACACACAAAAAAAATTGTGTGATCTATATGTGAAATCTAAAAAATCTGAACTAATAGAAAATAGAATGTTGATTGTGGAGGGGTAGAGGTGGGGTAAATGGGAAATTTTTTGTCAAAAGGTACAAGCTTCAAGTTATAAGATAATTATGTTCTGGGATCTAATGTACAGCATGGTGACTATAGTTAGCAATACTGTATAATATGCTTGAAAGTTGCTAAAATCCTGTTTTCTCACTACACACACACACACACACACACACACATACAATGGCAATTTTATGAGGTGATGGAGGTGTTAACTAACACTATTTAGATAATCATTCCACAATCACATGTACATATCAAATCACTACATGTACATCTTATACAATGTTATATGTCAAATATCTCCATAAAACTAGAAAATAAAAATAATTATTTATTTAATTTCTGTAGGATAGGGGAAAGTGGTTGTATAAATCTACAAAGCTGGATCCAAGATAGTGGATGAGTAAGTGGAAGCTACACTAACCTCTTCCCAGGACCAATCTGGAATTATAACTTAATTGTGGAGAAATCATCTGGAATAACCAACTGAACACTGGCTAGGGAGACACCTTATAACCATGGACAGATAGAAAAGGCCTCTTCATCACAATGTGACTGGTAGGAAATGCGGAGATACAAGAGGGCTGGCTGGGCTCCCATGGGTGGCAGCTGAAGGAATGGAGAAACATTTGAGCAGCCAGGGGTTCCCTCTCAGAAGGGTGGGGTCTAAACCCCCAGCTGGACTTCCCAGCCTACAGCAACAGAGCTGAGAGTAAAACAGCATCCAGCTCAAAAAGTGAAAAGCTCAGGGTTTTTTGACAGCCCCAGACAGCTGGAGACACAGAGAGATACTTAAAGGGACCATGGACGAACACCCACTTACCCTGGACCAGCAGATGGAGGCAAGAGGGAACTAGAGAGGCCTGAGGAGAGTTTGGGATGGTGGCTTTGAGGAGAGGACTGAGGGAGCAGCCAACAGGGTCCCAGTGCTGACTCATCCCCCACACTACAGGCAGACCATGCCCCTTCAAGTGGCGTCAGCCTGAGGGGAAGCAATAGCCACATGCACAGAAATTATTCTCTCCACCTGGTGGTGCTTAAGCCTGACAGCTGATCACAGATTGAATAGATCAACAACTGAAGGAGACACACAAAGATAGTGAATTCCTGATAGTATCGAACAGGCTGCCTAGGCCCAGACTGGGACACGATCTGATGTCACCATGGGAGGATCCAGGAAGTAACGAAAGTGCACCTCTAAAACAGTATACAAGATGCAGTGGGAGGAGTAACTTTCAGTCAGCTAGCCAGAGGGAAGGACCCACCAAAGAGCAACACAACAACAACCAAAACCCAAGTACAACCAGACAGCCCATATAAATGACATAAAGGGCATCCCAAGAGCATCAAGTTGAGGAGACCAAGGAGACTGCAAAACTGAATCCCCACAGATCTCCTACCGCAGAAGGTCACACCACAAAGACAGGGAGTCAAAGCAAGTAAATCCAAGAAGCAGAAACAAACAAGAAGAATCACCTAAAATGGGGAGACAAAGAAACAACCCCATATCGAAAGGAAAGGCGGAACCCCCAGAAGGAGTACTAAATGAAATACAGGCAAACTATCAGACACAGAATTCAAAATGTGGTTATAAGGAAGTTTAGTGAGCTCAGTGAGCTCAAAAAAAACTACAAAGATCTCCAGGGGAACTACGAATAACTCCAGGAAAGCTACAAGAAACTTACTGAGAACTACACCAGCATGAAAAAGGACATTGAAACTATCAATAAGAGCTAGAAAGAAATAAAGAATACAACTTCTGAATTGAAAAACACAGAAGAAGGAATCAAAAGCAGAGTAGAGGAAGCAGAGGATCAGATCAGCGAGCTGAAGGACAATGTAGAAAAAAATTCCCAGACAGTGCAACAAAATGAAAAAAGACTGAACAAGACTGAAGAGGTTTTAAGAGAGCTGCAGGATAATATGAAACGTGATAATATCCATATCATAGGGGTACCAGAAGGAGAAGAGGAGCAAGGGATAGAAAACCTGTTTGAAAAATTAATGACAGAAAACTTCCCTAACTTGATGAGAGAAAGAGTCACGCAAGTCCAGGAAGCACAGAGGGTTCCAATAAAGATGAATCCAAACAGGCCCACTCCAAGACACATCATAATTAAAATGGCAAAATTCAAAGACAAAAAGACAATCATAAAAGAAGCAAGAGAGAAACAACTAATAACATACAAGGAAGCTATGATAAGGCTATCAACAATTTCTCAACAGAAACACTACAAGCCAGAAGGGAATGACAAAAAATATTCCAAGCAACAAAAAACAAGGCCTACAACCAAGACTACCCTACCCAGCAAGACTCTCATTCAAAATGGAAGGTGAAATAAGAAGTTTTCCAGACAAAAGAAGGCTAAAAGTATACATTTCCACCAAACCAGCTTTGCAAGATGTACTAAACGGTCTGCTTTAAGAAGATGAAGAAAGAGAGAGACAGAAAGCAACACAGGTACAAAGTGGATCGATGACAATGAATCAGTACCTATCATGTAATTTAATCCATGTAAATGGATTAAATGCTCCAGTCAAAAGACATAGGGTAGGTGAATGGATAAGAAAACATGACCCACATATATGCTGTCTACAAGAGACCCACCTGAGAACAAGAGATCTACACAAACTGAAAGTGAAGGGATGGAAAAAAAATATTTTAAGCAAACGGACATGAAAAAAAAAACCTTGGGTGGCAATAATTCTATCATACAAAATAGATTTCACAATAAAGGCCATAACAAGAGACAAAGAAGGACATTTCATAATACTTAAGTGAAGAATCCATCAAGAAGATATAGCCCTTGTAAATATATATGCACCCAACATAGGAGCACCCAAATGTATAAGGAAAATCTTGGAAGACTACAAGAAAGATATCAACAGCAATACACTCATAGTAGGGGACTTTAACACCCCATTGTCAACAATGGACAGATCTTCAAAGTGAAGGAACAACAAGGATACTGAAGCATTAAACAACGCTCTAGATCAAATGGACTTAATTGATATATACAGAACCTTTCACCCCAAAGAAGCAAAATATACATTCTTTTCAAATGCACATGGAACACTTTCAAAGACAGGCCACATGGTAAGACACAAAACAAGCCTCAACAAATTCGAGAAAATTGAAATTATATCAAGCTTCTTCTCAGATCACAATGGCTTGAAACTGAAAAACAACCTCAAGGAAAAAACTCAAAAACATTCAAATTCGTGGAGAATGAATAACATGTTATTAAATAATGAATGGGTTAATAAATTCTCCAACAGTGTATAAGGATTTCCATTGCTCTATATCAATCCTTAGTATTTATCAGTCTTTTTAACTTTATCAAGTCTGGTGGATATAGATTGATAACTCATTCTGATTTTAAATTGAATTTCCCTGATGATTAATGAGGTTGAAGATTCTTTTCTTTTGTTTTATGGTCATTTGTTAAGTACCTGGTCAGGACTGTTTCTCATTTTTCTGTTGGACATCAGATATTTCTTATGAATTTGTAGGAGTTTTATTCAGACAAAGATATAGGTGATTTCAGATAAGAGCTCTTTGTCTGTCATTGCGCATTTCATGCATCTCCCACTCCGTGGCTTACCTTTTCAATAGCTTGATGGTGTTTTTTAATGACCAGAAGAGTTCTTAATTTAACTATAGTCCAACTTATCAATATTTCCCTCTAAAGTAACTTATTTCTGTGCTCTTTTAAAGAAAGTTTTGCCTATCCCAAGTATAAAATTATTCTCCCATGTTATCCTCTTAAAATTTATTACTTTACTTTTTGCATTTAGATCTAAAGTTTACCTGGAGTCGATGTGCATGTACGGTGTGAAGTAGAGGTTCCCTTTAGTCTGTTTTCTTGGGGGGTGGGGGATTAAAATGTTTCCCTCTTACAATAGTTTGAAAACCACATGGCTATTCTAATCATCATTTAATGAGTACAGAAATGAAATTCAAAAGGATGAGCTGATTGTTATAGAGTCATATATCCATGACGGAACCCTGGTAGCTATTGACCCAACTTCTAATTTTAACTTGCTTCTCTCTTCTTCCTCTCAAGGCACAGTGTCCTAATGCTCTTTCCACTAATTCTCCATTTAAAAATGTTTTCCGTAATTATATAAGATATCAATGGTTATAGCTTGGTGTTATCATTCCCATTGATACCTATATTTCAAACAATCATTATGTAAAAAATAATGACATTCTATGGTTGATTCTTAACAGAAAGATGCAACAAAATGTTAAATGTCTTTGTTGTTGCTAAAGGCTCAGATCTTAGGCCAGAGGTAACAGAGGCCCACATAGTTTAGAGAGGCGCTACCCACAAACAGCAGAACATGCGATAAACCAGTGCCACAAAGACTGTCCCAAGCTACTGATCTTTAGGTATCTTTCCTGGTCTCACAACCATCACCTTCAAAAGCCTGTATGATTTAAGGCTGGAGATCCACTGAAGGATGAGATTCTTTGAAGAGAATCCCCTTGAGTAGAGAAAGTTATATCATTTTCCTTTTCTCCCTATGGCTATAAATTATTGATCTAGCAATTAGTGAGCACTCATTGTGCATTAAAACTACACCAAGTTCTGTAAAAGATTCCTCTCGTTTGATAGCCACAATATTCCTGGGAGGCGGACACCTGCAAGGTGGATGCCTGCCCCTGAGACTGAGTGTCAATAATTTTTTGCCCTGGGTACATCTCTTGCGTCACCCTGATAATGGAATTGCTGGAGAGAAATAGATACTAAAAACAAAAACAAAATCCCACATTCCCCAGTCTCTCAGATTCTGCATTAAGTTTAGGTTTTACCAATTAGACCCCCTTGAATAATAGAAGATGGAAGTGAGCAGAGGCCACCTTTCCATTGTTGCTTATACTGGCAAGTAAAGACCTAAGCATATGAGAATCAAGACATGGCAGCCAGATGTGACATTTCAGTGTCCAGCTCCCAGCTTCATGGGTCTCAAGACACATGTGTGAAAAGGACTGTGGCTTTCTGATCCTGGATTGCAGCTCTAGTATTATGTCCTCGAGCTCAATAATTTCAACACTTGACTCTGTTCCTGTAGTAATTCCAATTATTTTGAAGCACCTAATTTTCCATAGTAAGTCCCTTTCTGCTTAAGATACCCAGAGTGGTTTCTGTTTCATGTACTGAAACCTGACAGCAATAATGAATAGTGAATGGCACTGGTATTTGATTTTCTGCTTTGCCCTAATAGACACATCAAATCCCGTACCTAGACAGAGTCAAGTCCTTCCCATCTGGAACTCACTCTGTTATCATGAGTCAAGTTAGCTATGGAGCGAGGAGCCAGGTGGTACCCACACATCAGCAGCAAGAGCTGGCATGTGCTTAACTTTTCATTAGAAGCAGCTCTGGGGGAAGATGCTACGTAACTTATTTAAGTCAGATCACCCTGGAAACTATTCCCTCTGCCCTTATCACCAGGGCCACACATACCTTCCAAGACTATGAATCTTCAGATTTCCTTCTTGGCCATATCTCTGATCCTCCCAGGGTCAGTCCTCCCTACTGAGCACCATACCCTGTCCTTGACCTTGACTGTCCCCATACCTGTCCCTTTTAGGCGTACATAAATCCCTGTTCATTCACCGCTTCTATATAACACCCAACCCTGTACATGCTGGTCTTCATCCTGCTAACCTTCATGTGGAGGCAGTAATGCTTCCTATTACTATTTTTGACTTAGGAAGAAAAAATCACGAGAAATTTGTAGTAACAAAGCAGTGATGTTTTCGGCAGGACATTGGCCTTCTCTTAGCAGAATATTTTTTGCCCAATGAGGCAGCTTAATCATGATCATAATGATGTCTTGTCCACTGTTTAATGTGGTGCTGCTCTTGTCTCGTGAGCCAGGCACACTGTGGACACTAGGCACCCTAGGGCTTCCCCATGTTTGACTTGTCACACTCAGCTCTAAGAAAGCTGTTCCTTTCCTCTGAGGTAATTTGACTGCAATTAAGTTAAGCTGCCACCAGGTGAATACTGGAGCCCTAGTTAAGCCATTTCAATCTCAGTAGCCAGACTCCCTATAGGCATGACGAAATGAAGAGAGAATGTAGTTTGATTTCCACTTAATTGTTTAAAAAATAAACAAAAAAATAAAAATAGTAGTTTAGCATACTATTGAACCAGAATTAAAACAGAGTATTACAAATATATGTTATTCATGTGTTTAACCAAAATGTATTGAGTACCTATTATGTGAAAAGATTGCTCTAGAATCTGGGATAGGGCAGAAAACATGTCATACCTCATACTTAACTTCACATAGCTACATTCTGGGGGGTAAAACAAGTAACAAAAATAATTAAAATACATATTTATCCTATATAACATACATATGATATATATTATAATGATTATATATTATATAATGATTTATATAATGTTTAATATATAGTATATTCTCAAGTGCATCAGCCTATAAAAACAGATAAAATCACAATAATAATAATAACCTAGATTTTACTGGCTCTCCTTGCCCCGTCAATTTAACCATGAAGTCCCTCATTCCTCTACAGAGGACCATTCCCAACCTTATCTCCAACCCTGTAGTATTTCTGAACTTTCTCAGGACATATCTCAGATGTGCTTATAAATAAGTCTAGTCAGTAATTCTGGTCAGCTACCATGTGATTCACATGAGCAACAATTAATGTGTACTCTGAATACCCATTACTCACCAGGTACCATTGCCCTTGACACGCACGTTGCTTTTACCTTCTCTTTATTGGTCAAACACTCATTAAACCTACTTTGTTCCAGCAGGGAATAAGACCATTATGTCTCTGTCCTCAGAGAGCTTATGATCTTAGAGTGAAAAAAGACAAGAAAAAGAAATACAGCTGTGAATAAGTGTGCCAAAGGAGAAGTTCAGAATACCATAAAATCATCTAAAAGGGGAAGTTAAGAAAGAGCGCGTGCTCATAGGACAGGTTTCTGAACAAAGTCATGTGTGGATTGAGACTTCAAGGACTAATAGGAGTTAAGTAGGTGGAGAATATGTGGAAGAGTGTTTTCTGCAGAGGGAACGGCACACTATGTAGTCTCCTGCCCTGCACTTCTCTCAATGTCCCAGAACAGTCTAAACATAAACACTGGTCCAAGAAGAAGTAACAGGAACTGGATACATTCTCCTACTTAAAAGAACTAAAAACCAATACATACATAAGAAATAATAGTCCTGAAGACATTAGACATTAGATATCAAGGGACAGGGATAAGTGATGAGAAATGGTTAGCCCTGTTAGTGCAGCAGTCTACTGCCTAGAGAGATTCAGGAAGGGAATCCTGCAGAGCCCTGCATGCTCCTTGAATTAAGGAGATGGAAGTGGAAGCTGAAGAGGTAAAAGGCAATTAGAATTTAGGAAGCAGGGTACCAGTAAGGACAGAGCTGCAGGGAACGAGAACTCCAGAGATCTGCAAAGAATTCCTCTAAAGTATTCAACTGAGTTTGTCGACACAATGCATGTGGTGAAGCTATGTAAGATCAGAAAAGAAGTGAACAAAAGGATTACAAAGGAGAAACACAATGTTCCCATAGGGTCGGAAACAATGGCTGTTCTCACAGGCAATAGGAGAAAGCTTCATAATTAGCAGTGCATTGAGAAGCATACTCAGAAAGATTTTGCCGGCATAGTGGTGAAAAAAAAAAATCAGCCTTATAATACATGCTTTTCTAGTTCTGCTTAACAGAAATTAAAAGTGAGACCTGAGGAGGCTAAATTGCTTGCAAGTAACTTAAATACATCCTAAAACAAAACTCACGAATATTGACAAGAGTACAAAAGCATCAAGCACCAATACAAGTCACAATGTCTGAAACTTAACAAAAAAAAAAATAACTAGGTATACAAAGAAGCAGAAAAATACATCCCATAATAATGAAAAAAAAATAATCAATCAAAAATGACCTAGAAATGAAAAGGATCATTGAATTAGTAGACAAGGACATTAAAACAGTATTTTAAACTCTGTTCTATATAATTAAAAAACCAGATAAAATTTTTAACATGTTAAGTAGAGACATGAAAAGATATTTTTTAAAGCTTCAAGTTGAACGTCTAGAGATAAAAACCACAGTGTCTGAGGTGGAAAAAGGAAATCACAGGATGGAACTGATGGCAAGTTAGACACAGCGTAAAATATTAACAAACTTGAATATTTTGCCATAAACCATCCCAAATGAAAATGGGGTGGGGGGGAGGACTGGATGAAAGAAATATCAGAGGGCTGTGGGAAATTTTCAAATGGTCTAATACAGATACTTGGAGTCATGAGGAGAATAAAAAGTGGAAGAAACAGAAAAAATATTTGAAGAAATAATGGTTAAAAATTTTTCCAAATTTTATGAAAACTATAAAGCCACTAATGCAAGAATCTTAAGACGCATGCACAAGGAATATAAAGAAAACCACAAAATACCAAATTGCTTAAAACTAATAATAAATAGAAAACCTAGCAGTCATAGAAAAAACACACATTACATACAAAAGAAAGTATGTCATAAAGATGACAGCACATTATTCATTAGAAACAATGCAAGCCAGAAGCACTTTAACGCACTAAAAGAGAAAAATTGTGATTCTACATTTTCTTTACCCAGTAAAAGTATCCTTCAAAAATGAAATGTGAAGTAAAAACAATTTCAGACATAAAAAAAACAAAGGAATTAATTACCAGAAGCACATTGATCAAGAAAGGAATTAGTAGCAAAATTAGAATGCATCCTGATCTCAATATGTACATGTTACAGTCTTGTGGGCTCCAAATATATATAAAATTCTCCTCCAACTGAAATGTATAGCTTATGATATGTCAATTACACCTCAATGAAACTGTTTTTTAAAATGCTGCAGGCAGGAGACCCTCCACGGCCAGGGTGGACTAGACTTTGGTTACAGTGGTGCCAAAGCCACACCACTGGTGCTTCAAAGTTGAAAAAATTATAGATGGTTCTTCCTGTTTTTACTTTTGCATGCTCACTTCTCTTCCACAGACCCAGGGCTGGAACTGAGAGGCAGGGAGGATGTGCCACATGCTCCTACAAACCTGAGCGGCAATCACTGCATTGTACTCAGAATCACTCTCCTTTCAGACCCCCAGGCCCTCTTATAATATAGGTCAGGCTGGTAGGAGGCTCCCTGGCTCCGAGGATGGGGAGCTTCTTGGAACTCACTAGAGTTTCTCACCCCAGTCTCTATCTGGTAGATTCTTTCTATTTGCCAAACATTGCATGACTTCTCTGAACTCAGCATAAGACTTCTACCTTATATATTTAAAGGGAAATGCAATTAAAGCAAAAAAAAGTTTTTTATAGAAATAATTACCCACTTAATTTATCAATCATTGCTTAATTTACCCCGGTTTTCCTTGCAGACTTGAGTTGGATAATTTCCTCAGTTCAGCTACATCTGTATACCTCCGTTAAGAGCCCCTTGTGGATAGATGCACAATTCTGGGTTTTCAGCATTTTAATCAGTCTTCTCTCTGCAATCTTTCTTCCACAGATTCTTTAATTGTCCTAGCAGGAGTGCATAATTTTCAAAGGCTTTTGTTAAGGATGCTTTCTCAAGCGCTCTGAAATTAGGTTATAGAAGGTGGGGATACAAGACTGATAGGCAATGAGGACGGCCTTTTGTGCGAAATGGGGAGAGGGCAAGGGGACAGGCCACAAGTGGGTGCTGTCTTCAAATGCTCCTCTCTCCTCCCGATGTCCTAATAAAATGAATAAAGACGCACTTACTCCCCTGGGAAACCTCACTTTGCTTCTAGAACTACAGGGTAAACATAACAAGTAGACAGCAGGATCTGTTGCCCAAATTAGCCACTTGCTAAGTCTCTGTTTCTAAGTGGAGGAGGAAAAATTGACTTAACCATGGCATTAGTCTGTTGATTATAAAATTCTGATTACACTCATACATCAATAGTGTCAATCACATATCAACAAATAACCTTAACCTTTTATAGAATTAAATGTACTACTCTTTACAGAAAACATCTTGGATCCCCTAAAAAAAATACTTTTAATCATTTTACTCTTTTATTATTTTCCATAATTTTTCACTGACAGATCCCTTGGGCTTGAATCTCTCGTGTAAATCTACTGTGCTGTGGAGTTGTCTGACATGTGTAAAATACTTCCTTAGTTAATTCTATCATCCCCAGCAATTTGATTTACCTGTTTTCCTTGAGGGTTCCATCCTGCCTGAGCAAACACACAGACTCACAACCCTATCCATTCCTCTCTTCTTCTCCCTTTCACCCTAATAACACTTCCAGGAGCTTGACAAATCCACAAGCAGTAAGTCACCCTCAGTCCAGGATCATAGTCCAAATTCAAATGCTTAAAAGATAAATCATCATAACATAATACACAGCAATCCCTTCTTATGCATGTTTCTATGGACAGAAGGGGAGCCGGCCTCCTGTTCTGCCCAATAATCCACTCTCTTACCCTACAGTTCCTATCAGATATAGAAAATATCATTTGCTTATGTTTTCTTTTTAAATATTAACATTGAACTCACAGGCAGTGTTTATTGTTTGGTTTCTTTTGAAAATTTATGACCCTTTTCTAATTATAAATCCAAGTTTCTATGACTTTTAAAACAGATTTAAGTTGAACATGAATATATTTTGAAGTAAACACAAACCTCAGGAAAGTAAGAGAGCCTCCAAACCTTTAGGAAACCTCAAAACTAACCCACTCGTCGTCGTCGGCAGCCGTCCGTCTCGAGAGACGATGGTGTAGCTTCTTAAGAGTCTATCTGCACCGCCGAGAATGGTTGTGACTCGGGAGTGACACGGTATCTGTCTCCTCCCGTGTTGAATCGACATCTTGCGATGACGCTGGAGTGTCCTCTCCAGTGAAGCTGAAGCTACAGAGCCTGGGCAGGGTGATATGGAGGGTCTGCTGTTGCCCATGCAGCAGACCCCCCCTCTCTTCACAGCTGAAGGGTCCAAGGGAAAGACGGAGTCAATACAGCTTGACTTCAGGTGCGCCGCAGGAGTTGCCGGTGTTGACTACAACGTCAAACCGCCTTAGGGATTCCGGCTCCGGATTTTCTGTCGGGGTTTACTCCCTTAGCCTTTCCCCTGAAGAAGTATGCCACAAGGCAGCGGAGGTTTTTTGGAGTCAGAGTTTTCCTTCTCTGATGTGCCCTGACTGGAAGATCGAACCAGCGACACTTAGCTCGCAGGCCGACGCTCAATCCACTGAGCCAAACCAGCCAGGGGTAACCCACTATTAACGGCTAAGCAGAACATGAAACTTCAAGCGTATCCGCACCTGTGTGTCATGGGTATCGTCAAATAAGCAGGCTTGACACTCTCTAGTTCCATAAGGACTCTGGTCACAAGATTCTAAACTTCAAATCAGGGCATTCAAGAAAATCCCTTGACAAAAAAAAGTAATTTTTTTTTAAAAAAGAAAGTTTCTTGACAACATGGATATTGAAATTCTAATAGAATTTTCCTATTAGACTCCTAGAGCCAAATGCAAATAATTTACAGCCATCACATATGGAAAGATCTCAGGGAGATCATCTCTCTGTGCAGCAACAAATTTTACACATGAACCACTAGAAAACTGTTGCTATAAATGACTTATTTGATCTATGCAGATGAAGACAAGATGCATGCAGACTTCAATGTTTTTAAGTATTTGAATTAAAGTCTCCCCTCTGGTATGTTTTCCAAGCAGATATTCTTTCCAAGGTCCTGACAGTCTTTTCCCATTGGTTGCGGGCTTGCCTCGCAGTTAGCAAAGTTACCAGGTATGTGTAGCACCATGGCGCAGGTTGTTAGAACTGAAGAACATGACTGCATTTAGCTGGTTCGAGGAAAGTTGAGTGATAATTCCCACATGGGAAATGGAAACTGCTTCATACCCTCTGAAAACTGGAACTATTTTAATGACATTTACTGATAAAGCTTACCTCAACTAGCGCCTTAGTGTTGGACATAACGCATTCATCACTGCCCTTCAACGGGCTCCACATACTGCCTTAGGCCTCTGAGGTGGGGGGGTCTCCAAAGCGTGCGTCACCTGATCGCAGGTGATCTGAGGTAGCCTGCGTTGAACAGCTCTTCTCAGAAGCAGTGACAGCAATTAGAAAAACTGACCAAACTATCTTCCTCTGAAGTTTGCACTAGAGAATGTGCAGAGCTTAAGTTGATCAGTCGTGTGGGTTAAAGAGAAAAGCAGATACATTGAGACACCTTGGACGCTGTGAAACCAAGAAAGTGAAAGTAGCCAGTCCCTAAAGCTCCTCCCTCTAAGGATGCCTTCCCAATGCTATTCCTTTGGTAGCCAAAGCATTAATTCCCTTTTTCTTATAGTAACCTGAATAAACCTCTTTTCATTGCAGCATAAACATAAAAAGGATACTGACCGCACAGTAATAATGATCAATGCTAATTGAGAGCTTACTATATGCTAAGCAAACTTCTATAGGCTTTCTGTATAATAACTTAGTCAGTGTTAACAGTACCCTGTGAGATAAGTACTTTTAATGTCCATCCTACTTACAGATAAGGAAATTGAGGCACAGAGAAGGAAAGGAGCTTTCTTATGGTCATATAGATAGGGAATGGAAGAGCTGGAATTGAAACCCAAACAATCTTGCTACAAAGCCCGCATGCTTTCACATTTGACCTCTATAATGAAAAATGTGATGACCAAATTTTTAATGGTACAGACAAAAATCAAAGAGAAAGAAGGAAGGACAAAAATTAAGGAAAAAGGAAAGGAGGTAGTCTGAGTTGGGGTTGAAAGACTTCACAGAATTAAGGAGAATTTGTAAGGCTAAGAGTAGAAATCAGCAGTTAGATATGAGGGACCAAGACCATCCAGAGTTAGAGGAACCATGCACAAAGACATAGAAGACAAGACTAGGTAAGGCATGTTCCAGAAACAGAGAAGAACCACCAAAATAGGTGGACTCACTCACTCGGGGTGAACCTTGACCATGTGAACCAGCCGAAGAATTTGTGCTTCATTTTATCTTGCCCCCTCTAATGCCTCCACCATGCCCCAGAAATGTACACACCTAATTTCTCATAGAAGCTACCCCACCATGTTCACAGTTCACTAGCAAAGAGAAGAATGCAAATATTAACTAAAAGCGCTATGCAAGTCTAGTCCAGCAGAAACCAACATGGAGTGGGTACTAACTCACAACTCTCTCCTTCCACTTTAGCAGAAAAGCTGGATTAGGTCTACCATATCATTGGCAAAGATAGAGCTTAAATCTCTTTTCTCCCTTTTGAATGTCCTGGGGCCTAGATCTTTATTGGGTTCTGGCTTGGAAATGACAGCCAACAGTCCTGGATGTCATGTCACTGCAGGCTAGAGCAAGTATAACCAAAGTTCTGAGAGTGGGATAAGTCTGGTGCACTCACTGAATATGAGTGTGCAGAAAACTTAAACCACATGAAGGGCTCACAAATTATAACTATCACTAACAACAGTGGCTGGGGAATTGAACTCAGGAAATCATCCCCATACTATCAACATTTTAACATATCGTCCATAGAACACTGGTATTCTTAAAGAAGAATAACATTCAGACCACTCTCGGGAGAAAGCATAATTGCTCCTACCATGGACACGCAATTCGTACCCTTCAAGATCTTTTCTGATGCGTACACCTAGGATGGTACTCATGACAGCAACCCTGCAGCCCCCTCAAGTCACGCCCTGGAGCTTTGGCTCACCCCACAGGACCACCTAGCACAGATAAATGATTGCAGAAAATCTATTTGGTCCCAGGCTTGGAGAGTTCTCTTTTTCTTACCTGATTTTTCTTTAAGCATAGGATTCAATTCCTGAGTCTCTTCTAATAAAAAATAGTATGGGAACAGCATGAGCTTTTAAGTGAGACAGACATAGAAAAGGGAATTACACCAAGGATCATCAGGATGAGCGTGGCAGAAGATTCAGTTTGGGCACAGGGACTACTATTGCTTAAATTAATCTGCAGCGCTATCCCTGATGACATGCTGTCATTAACATTCTAGAGCTCCTGTAAGAAACTGGTACTGGTTCTATTGAGGGACTGCAGTGAGCTCATCTAAGAAAGAGCTTTTCTTAAGTGAGCTACCCACACACACAATCCTCTGTTCAATGCTTTTTGGACCCCTAAGACTTCAGAAGCCTTATCTGAAGCCCTGGGGAAGAGGAGGCCCAAGAAATCCTGGGCCATGTTGTGTCTGAATGATCAGAGCCAAATTTCAACTCCAACATAGATTTTTGGCTCCCGGGGTCTGACCCTGCTCCCCAGCTCTCATAGCTCAAACTTGGAATTTGGCCAGAAATGCCTAGAATGTCACACTCCAGGCTGATTACCTGGTGTGTGATCACATCAGGCACAGATGACACACTCTCTGCATTGGTGATTGCTGCCGGAAGTGGCAGAATGAAGGGCACACGATGCTCAGGAGACATGAAGAAGAAATCTGTGATTTACACATGGACAATTGCAGCATTCAGGGGGCCCTTTCATCAGGCTTTTATCAATTAACAACCAGCATTATGTCAACAGAGTTAGCAGGGTGGCTATTCTCCTGTGCGGACCTGGGTGAGTTACAGTTCATGAAGCCTGTTAGATGGGCAGGTCCCTGACGAGTTTGAGAAGAAAAGGTGCGGAGATGCAATCGTCAAGGACTGTAAGACAGGAAGGGATAGCGACACCATCAGAAGGATCAGGATGATCTGCAACCCGAGTGCCCAGGTGAGTCGAGCCCAGCAGCCCTGGCAAGCCTGCGGCTTCCATATGCCTCCCCATGTCTGTGGCTTCATTGAATGCCACACTGTTTGCATCTCTTTTTGCAGTGATTTCTACTGGCAGAGATGAAGGAAGCATCTGATGCTGAGGAAATGTCAAGGAGAAATCCGTAATTTTCATATAAACATTTCCAGGGCTCCGGCAAAACTGTCCTCCAGATCCCGTAAGACCATCCAAGTATCAATCATTTCTCTTTGGAGGTGCCCAGCACCTGGCAGGCCGGTTCAGACTCAACCCATTAGAATACTGAGTTCTCACGCCACCACCACCAACCACCAGCTCCATTCCTCCTGAGAACTCCATGCTCATGTGGTTATAACCAGCTCTCAGACCGGGTTCTGTACTGGTTATAAATTAATGTTCTAATTGGTTTTATTTTTAGTTAAATGTGGGTAGTGGTGCAAGGTTTGGATCCCAATGAGATTTCAGAAAAGCATTTATTTTACTCTCTCACAGCATCTTAGAAGAGTTACAGCAAAAAGAAAATGCAGATGCTCCCCTCTCCCCAGAACCAGCCTGTGTCGCAGTCTAATAAGCTTTCCATTTCAGTGGGGGAATGAAGCTATTTGTCAGTTCCAATGCCAAGAATGAATGCAATTCGAATTCTCTAGCCATTTATTTCAACAATTCCCTATTCTACAGCTGAAATAACTTAACATAAGAAATAGCTGTTCACTCAATGTAAAACTTGCAAATCTGGTTCCACAAGGCATATTTCTTTAAAAAAAAAAAAAAAAGGACTCTGGAAGGGCTGTTGGGTGAGACATTCCATCCATCCATCTTGGTACAATGGTAATGCCCAAGTCCACCGGAGCACGGAGCACGTTCCTCCACCGTCCTAGTCTCAGGGGAAACCCCCGCTGGACCAATCTCCACACTTCCCTCTTCATTACCATCGTTATAATTGCTGCCATTTCCTCATAAACACGTACAATTCATCACCTGTCCTTTTTAAACTTGATGTGTTGATGGCACCCAAATGGCCCTGAATGTGAAACCTTCAATGACTGAGACATGGAGGAAAATGAGAAATAATGATAAAATTTTTCATTTCACCCCTGACAAGTCCCCACTGTGGGCAAACACAGAACACGAACCTGAGCCGCAGCTTGCAGCATGAACAGGGCTGTGTGGGGGTGACGGAGTCGGGAGGAGGCCCCTGGGAGTCCTGCTGAGAGCCTTGTTGGTTCCAGGTCTGTCATGTTTGGAAGGATTTTCACTTCTTCACCGAAGTGCCTCCCCACCTCTTGCCCTGGGACTCACCAACCTAACAAGGGATAGTGTGAAAATGTAGAGTGCCAAGAGCCTGAAAAATGTCCAGTGAAAAAATAAAACTTTAGCTTCTCATTAATAATAATAGCAAACATTTGTATATTACATATCACTTACTATGTGCCAGATTCTAAAATATTTTACATATATTAACTTGCTTAGCTTTCAATAAAATCCTAGGTAAATATTATCAATATCCCCATGTTAGAAAACTGAGGTCTGATGGCCCCACCAAAGGTACAGAGTTCTCAGATGGTGGCACTGAAATTGGATCTCAGGTACCTGCCCCAGAGCCTGTGCTCTTAAACAGCACCCTAAGAGTCCGCTCTCAAAACTGCAAATTACTGACATTTCCAGAAGCCATTTTCTGAGAATTGGGTGTTCCTAGCAATACTTTCGATGAGGCTCTATCTAAAGGTGGAAGACAAAATATTCGCAATTCCTATTCCAGCTTCATTATATCTATATATGTCTAAAGCTCTTTTCCAAATACTACAGCAAAGCCAAAAGGCCAGTCCTTTTTCCTGTATGCTTGATTCCCTTTTGAGTAAAATTAGGGGAGAAATGAGAGAGGAGATGGGAGATGGGGGAGAGCTAAAGGCCAACACAGAAGAAAGGATCAGACAGAGAGGCGTCACGCCTGTTAGGAAGACAGTGAGAAGGGAAGTCTCCTCAGGACAGAATTCATGCAGGGAAGTACAAGGAGATGTAGTTACGTGACAAGATAAACTGGAACGAGGTACATAGGACCTTGCGCATCAGAGTAAAGAGTTAGGCCAGTTTATCTACGGGACCAGCTGCGCAGGCAGCAGGAATGGACAAGAAACACTGCGTCAACATTACATTCAGTCCTCCTTCCCTGACACTCTGAAACTGTCCTACCAAGGCCCTTGCACTTTGCGCTTAGAGACCTTGTCATTTCTATTGCTTCCTAGAAAAACCCAAGAGGCATGCCCAAGGTCTCCAGGCTCCATTTTTCCAAGCCTTGGCTACTCATTAAAGAAATTTCTCACTGCTCTTTGCCTGGGCTCATCCAGCACCAGCAGACAGACACAAAACAGAACCAGGGTCCTCAGCCACTTGCCTGTCCATCATCAAAGGCTCCTGTCCCTAATAACAAATTTATTTCCACGGGTCCTCTCTCGCCTCTCCAAGAGCCCCAAGTGAAAAAGCATGGTACATTCACAAGTATCTCTCTCCCTCTCTCTAAACCCTCCCTCCCTCCCTGCCCCCAACTTTAAGCTCCAAAGAAAGTCCAGAGTGATGTGAGAGAGAGAAAGAAGGGGACTCATTGTCACTCATTCACCCCAGATGTTGGTCAGTGACAGTGTGGCTGGGAAAGGGGAGACACAGTGGGATCAGGCACAAAGATCAGGTGAGTATGAGGGTACAGCAGTCTTTTTTATCTTACCCATGCTTAAGGTATGGGAAAATAATGGGCATGTCACTGCCTGCCAAAGCCAACCAGGACCATAATCACCTAACTCCTCAATTAACCAGAGTTTTTTATTGTCTCCACTTTTGGCATAAAAAGGCAAATAATCAGATTTCAGGTCTATATCATAGATATAAAATTTCTACGCCAGATTGAGAAGATAAGACACAGATTAGGAGAAAATATTTCAAAATATATATCTGTTAAAGGACTACTATTCAAAATGTACAAAGAATTCATAAAACTCAACAGTAAGAAAATGAACAACCCAATTTTTTAAGAATGAGCAAAGACCTGAACGGACACCTCACCGAAGAAGATATACAGATAAAAAGTAGAGCAAAGGGAAGATGTTCTACCTCACAGGTCATCAGGGGAATGCAAATAGAACAACAACGAGATACCATCACGTGCCTATTAGAACGGCCGAATTCCAGAACACGGACAACAACAAATGCCGGCCAGGATGTGGAGCAACGGGAGCTCTCATTCACTGCTGGTGGGGATGCAAAACAGTACAGCAACTTTGGAAGACAGTTGGGCGCTTTCTAACAAAAATAAACAAACTCTCACTTTATAATCTAGCAATCAAATCCCCTGGTATTTACCCAAAGGATTTGAAACTATGTTCATACAAAGACCTGCACAGTTGTTACCAGCAGTTTTATTCACAATTGCCAAAATTTGGAAGCAACCAATATGGCTTTCAGTAGGTAAATGGACAAACTGTGATACATCCAGACAGTAGAAGATGATTCAGTGCTAAAAATACCTGAGTTATCAAGCCACAAACAGGTCTAGAGGAAACTTAACCGTATTACTAAGTGAAAGAAGCCAATCTGAAAAGTCTACATGCTACATGATTCCAACCATATGACATTCTGGAAATGGCACCCCCATGAAGAGAGTAAGAGGATCAGTAGTTGCCAGGGGGGATCAGTGAGTATGGTACGGAGGATTTAGAGAACACTGAAACTATTCTATCCAATACTATAGTGGCACATACATGTCATATGTTTGTCAAAACCCACAAAAAGTACAACAAAATGAGTGAACCCTAATGTAAACTACCAACTTTTGGTAATAATAATGTATCAGTGTAAGTTAATCAGTTACAACAAATGGACCACTGTGGCGCAGGATGTTGGTGGTGGGGAAGGCTGTGTATGTTTGGGGGCAGAGAGCGTATGGGAACTCTCTGTACTAACTGCTCAAGTTTTCTGTGAACCTAAACCTACTCTAAAATATTAAGTGTCCTTTCTGCAGAGTTTGTTGTTCAAGCTCTGCAGAAAATACAGACAATGCTTCTCAAGTCCTGACTCCTGAATGATTGGATTATGACCAGGAATAAAGCAGCAAAACGTCATAATAAACTGTAGAAATTTTTTCCAAAATAACTTATCTACTACTTTACTAAACAGCTAGCGATGCACTGGACTGAGCTCAGAGGCTCTAAAAATAACATAACCCTGACCCTGGCCTTGCAGAGCTCACAGTGTAGTGGGAGACACAGAGCGGCAAACAATTGTGCTGAGAAATAGCAGTGTCTCAGTTGCAGTAAATGTAAATTGCTGTGGGAGCCCAAAGGACAGATGAAAATTAGCCTGGAGGAGACTTCTGGCTCATTCTCAGTGAACCAGAGCTCAGTGAACCATTATTCATCAGTACCTTTATATGTGCATGTGCGTGACAACTCTGCTGGGCATTGTACCAGATAACGGAGGAACAATAGTGAACAGGATGACAAAGCTCCAACTGGTTAGGAAGAATACAGTTTAAAAGTTCCTATTTTAATTACTGAAGAACATGACATTTAAGCTGAACCAGGAAACCCTTTCCAAATAGCCCAAATAATAAGAAAAATATATTTTATGTTCAAATCATAGACTACTAACATTAAGAACTTTGGAGATGCTCTGTTACTGTGGTTACTCTGGTTACACATTAGCACTACATGGCAATCTTTAAGTAAACACCAATCCTCGAGTTTCAACCAGGCCAATGAAATCAGAATATCTGGCAATTGGACGTAGGTATTGATGGGTTTTTTGTTTTTTGTTTTTTTTAATCTCTCCCCAAGTGATTCTGGTGAATAGTGAGGACTGAAAATGCCTACTGACCTAATCTTGTCTTCTTACTGATTACATATCACTGTCACAAGGCTGAGGTCAAGATTACAGAGCTGGTCAATATAATAGAATCCATGATGCACCATACAACTTAAGAACTATAACATTACCAATACTTCACATCAATCTAATGCAGTCCTGTTCCCTCAAATAATAATCACTCTCCTGAATTTTATGATTGCCTTTTTTGTTAGTTTATGCTATTTACCTAAGTAACACATTGGTGTAGCCTGATTTTGAGCTTCACAAAGAAGGTATTTACCGTATCTAGTCTTAGGACCTTGCTAATCAAAATGTAACCTTTGGACCTGCAGCAGTAGCATCACCCAAACCCTTGTTAGAAATGCACAATCTGGGGCACTAGCCCAGATTCACTAAGTGAGAATCTTCATTTTAACCAGATGCCCACAGATTAGTTCCATAAGCACTGTTCTAAAGACTTGCTTTGTCACTGAGATTTATTTAACTTGTTATATGTGGGTGTAGTTCTGTGAATGAGTATTTAAGATGCTTCCAGTTTTTTATATTAGAAAAATATGTCAATGAAAATCTTATATGTCTCCTAGTGCATAGGTAAAGAATTTTTGTAGGATACGTACCTAAGAGTGGGGTTGATGGGGAAAAAAAACATAAAAGTTCAATTTCACAATGCCAAATTACTTTCTAAAGTATTTTGAGTTTCACATACACTCTAGAGTGTATAACAGTAATTCTCTTAATTTAGACTTTTCTGATTTACTAATGAACTTAAAAATAATTTTAAATTCTTTCTCATCATATTTTCTCTTGTGTGGAATGCCTATTTATTTATTTTGCCCATTTATTTATTGGGTTAGCTAGGTGTTTTCTTATTGGTTTGTAGTTTTTTCTTAATGTTTATAGATATGAATGTGTTTTCAATTATACGTATTGCAAATAACTTTGCTAGTATATAGCTTTCTACTTTTTACTCTCTTTACATGGTTTCTCATGTACAGAAATTCTAACTTCTAATGTAATAAATTCATCGATTCTTCTAATTTGATTAGTGGTTTTTGCTTATTTTAAAAGATATCTCTCTACCCTGAGGTCTGAAATATATTCACCCACATTTTCTTCTAACAGTTTTAAAGTTTTGCTGTTATGTTTAAGTCCTTAATCCACCTGGAATTGATTGTTGTGCTCTTTGTAGAGTAGAGATCTTATGTTATTTTCTTGGTGTGGAAAATCAATTGTCCCACAACTATGATTGAATAGTCCCACCTTTCCTCCAGGTGATCTGAAAGCTTCTTGGGTCATATATATTCATCAATCTGTTTCAGGACTCTCTGTTTTTCTTTCATTGGACAATTTGTATATCCTGGCACCAATAGCAGAGTCTTAATCACCACAATTTTATGGTAAAACTTGATATCTGAGGGCAAGTCCTTTCACCTTCCTCTTCTTCTTTAATATTTTGGCTATCCTTGACCTTTTTAATTTCCATATAAATTATAAAATCAATCTGTCATGTTCTACTCAAAACACTACTGGGATTTTTATTGGAATTGCATTATAAACTGATTTGAGGAGAACTGATACCTTTGTGGTATTGAAGATTTGTTTCCATGAATGTTGAATATCAATGAAGTTTTGTAATCTTCTCCAAAAGCTCTTACATGTTTGGTTAGATTTATACCTAAGTATTTTTTCAATTTTTTGCTACCGTAAATTTTATTTTTTATTCTTTCCAAATGTTTTGTTGATAACATATAAAATGTAAATAATTTCTATATATTGTTCTTTCACCAGTCACTTTGATAAATACTCTCATTCTTTCTAATAAGTTGTCAATAAGTTATTTGAGGCTTCTATATAGACAAGTCATTGGATCTAAAAATATAACAGCTTTGTTTCCTTATTCTAAGCCACACGTGTAGCAGAGACTGCTTTTATGAGTAATAGATATTTTTAGTAAAAGAACACTGATATATATTCTATTGGGATCATTGCTACCTGCAACTAGGTGTGACCAAATGACCAACATCAGGCACTAAGTTGTGAGTAAAAATGGTATGTGAAACTTCCACATTATAACTTAAAAGACTGGGTGCAACAATCCAATTGACTGAGACTAGGATTTAGGGTGTGCCTGTATTGAAGAGTAAACTGATTCTGCATTCCCAAACAATGGGCAATGGGATTAATATTCAGAGTCTTTTCAAGAATCTACCATTAAGTTTTTTTACCAGCTATAAAATGAGAGATAGTACAATGGCAATGATCAAATTAAGAATGATGCCTTCCCACACTAGCTTATCTCTGCAAATGGCACCAATAGAGCTTCTATTAAGTGGACTGAGAGAGTTACAAGCTGAGCACAAATGCTAATAACTAAGACCTGACAGATGTGAAAACTACAATCTGAAGGGGCCATTGGTTGTGTTTATTTATACATAGAACTGATTAGAAACTCAAAGACTGAAAGTTACTTAGTTTGTTAGGCATTATTTTAATGCAAAAACCGAAGCCCCTGCCCTTAGAAGTATGAGACTGCTCAATCATTAAAGCTACACTTGGGTCCAAACCTGCACTAATGGAAAATAGGCTGTGAAGACTGTGCAGTTCCAAAAAGAGGCATGTTTTTTTAATACATATTCTAGAAACATCTATGGAGGGCAGTGGAAATGAGGAAAAACCCATAGGGCAAAGGAAAGGAACAACAGACAATGGACCTACTTCCAGAGAATAGAAACAAGGGTAGCACCAGCTGAGCTGAGAAAAGGTAAGGACTACTCAGCAAGATTTGATGACATTTGGTGTTCTGCTTTCCAAGTGAGAGTTTTCATTCTAATTATTTCTTTTTCTTATTTGTATTAGTAAAGATATAGGCTAAGCTGTTACAGAAAAAAAGATACCAAAATCGAAGTTTATTTTGTTCTGAGCTAATATTCCAAGAAACTGGCCTCTAAAAGAAAACCCAAGGTCTTAGGCTGGCAGGGTAGAACTGTTACCCTTAATACATAATTGCAGTCTCTTTTTCTGGGTCTAAGTTGTTGTCAATTTCTTGCTAGCTAGAAGTCCAGAGGGAGCCTTCCATCTTTAAGGAGGTAACACAGAAGGCACATACATCATTTTTATATACATTGCATTGACCTAAATTTGGCCACACATCTATACCTCCCTGCAGGAGAGTTTTAAAAATGGGGTCTGTAGCTGAGCAGTCATGTGTCCATCGAAAACTCTGCTGCTAAAAAGAGATAACAGAGAGTGAACTCCTAGAGACACAGTAATCCATTATTTTACATTTTATTTTATATTGGGATGGAGGTACTTTGCCTATTATTTTTTCATCGGTAAACCACGAGAAGTTAAAATAAGACCTGAGAAAGAGGAATAAACATCACTCAGATAACCTGAATTTCGAATCATACGCATTAACTGAATGGGCTTTGGGTTATTAAAGAAGAGTTTTCCTCTACATGTGATAAGAAGAGAACACACGAACGCTTAGATGCCACAAGGGGGAAACTGGCAGTTTTCTCACTTACATCTATCAGGGAAAGCGTACAAGGATATTCATCATAGCATTATTTCGTGACAGGATGTGGAAGGAAATCTCAGTGTTCATCTCTGGGAGAGAAGAATACATAAATGTAGTAGATGAATACGATGATTTATTATGTAGCAGAATGCAGTAATAAATTAGTATACATATGGTAATAGGGATAGACTTTAAAGACATAGTGCTAAGTGGAAAAAAGTGATTTTTGTGCCTTAACACCGTCCACAAAAATATAAAATATATTTAATGATTCAACAACACGTATTTGCACACACTCCAAATATATATACAAATTAACTCATTTAGAAATTTGCAATGATGGGTGAAAGAAATGAGAATAGGGGTCAAAAGAAAAATGAAACAAATTAAAATAAGAGAAGATCCTATGTATATGAATGTTACCTGCCATGGCTGCAAAAAATGACTAGCCACCCTTTGCATTTCAGGTCTGAAAATTGAAAAAAAATAAAAAAGAGTGATTTATGAAAGAGGCATGGGAAGCAAGTAGTACTTCCACTACTGAAAATAATAAAGTGTAAGGGATCCTATCTACCCTCGCTCCTCTAACAACTATAAAACCAGAAAAAAAATACATAAAACAATACTTTCGATGACATTGGACATTAGACAACAAAACAAAGTGATCCCTGAGAAACAAGAATAAACAAGGTGAATTCTACAACTGGCCTTTCAATGGGCTGAAGAAAGTTTCAAAGCCAAACTTAAGACAAATACAAGTGGTCTTCCTGAGTTGAGAAGATATAACTGCAAGTCTGAAGGTCAAGTTGGCTAGAGCTTGCAGGAGAGAGTACTGGACAGAGGAAAGATGAACAGAGAGAACTCTGAATATCTGCAGAAAATTCCTCTAAAATATTCAACTGACTACTGATCAGCACATGCAAGGGAGACCACAGCACAGGGCCAAGGGGGAAATCACACCTGAAAGGGTTAGAGGAAATAGTATCTATCACTGACACAGCATGAGAACAGTACCTGCTGCCACTAGCCAGACTAGAAAACCTAATAAATCAAAGGATGTCAGGTAGAATACCCAGAAGGATTTTGCCTAAGTAGTAGGGCAAAATTAGCCCTAAACCAAACATTGCACTGGTCCCACCTAACAATGCTGAAGCATTAATACCCAAAAGAATCAACTGTTTTCAAATAACTAAATTGTGTCCTAGAACAAAGTTCAAAAATATTTATAAGAAAAAACCTATTATACAACAGAAACTAGCCTACAGCATGGTAAAATTTACAATTGATGCTATTCAATAAAAAGTTACCAGACATGCCAAGAAAGAGGAAAATATGGCAAATAAATCAAGGAAAATAAATCTCAATAAAAACCAATCCAGAAATAATATGAATGACAAAATTAGTAAACAAGGGCATTGTAACTACATTCAATATGTTCCAGAAACTAGACAAAATATTTAACATTAGAGATGGGAAAACATTTTTTAATTCTTAAACTGATCTTTAAGGGATGATAACTATAATACCTGAAATAGAAAATACCATTGATGATAAACATTTTTTTATTTTTTCATTGTTCTATTACAGTTGTCCCATTTTCCCCCATTGTCTTCCCCTGCCCAGCCCACCCCCATCCCTCTCTTACAGTCAATCCCTGTGTCCGTGGGTCATTTATATTAGCTCCCTGACTAGACCCTTTATTTCCCCCCTTCTCCCCCTCCCCCTCCCCCTCACTGTCAGTCTCTTCCTTGTTTCCATGCCTCTGGTTCAATTTATTCATTTGTTTGTTTTGTTCATTAGGTGCCCATATTAGATGGGATCACATGGTATTTGTCTTTTGATGCCTGGCTTATTTCACTAAGCATAATACTCTCCAGTCCAATCCATGTTGTCACAAAAGATAGGAGTTCCTTCTTACTTTCTGCTGCATAGTATTCCATTGTGTAAACGTACCACAGTTTTTTGATCCACTCATCCACTGATGGGCCCTTAGGCTATTTCTAGCACTTGGCTATTGTAAATAGTGCTGTTATAAACATAGGGGTGCATAGGTTCTTCTGAATTGGTGTTTCAGGAATCTTCAGGTATAATACTAGCGGTGGAATCACTGGGTCAAAAGGCAGTTCCATTTTTAGTTTTTTGAGGAAATTCCATACTGTTTTCCACAGTGGCTGCACCAGTCTGCATTGCATTCCCACCAACAGTGCAGTAGGGTTCCCCTTTCTCTACTCCTCGCCAGTACTTCTTGTTTGCTGATTTGTTAATGAAGGCCATTCTGACCAGTGTGAGGTGGTATCTCATTGTGGTTTTTATTTGCATCTCTCTGATGGCTAGTGATGTTGAGCATTCTTTCATATGCCTATGGGCCCTCTGTATGTCCTCCTTGGAGAAGTGTCTGTTCAGATCCTTTGCCCATTTTTTAATTGGATTTTCTGTCTTCTTGGTGTTGAGTTCTATAAGTTCTTTATATATTTTGGAGATGAAACCCTTGTCCGAGGTATCATTGGCAAATACATTTTCCTATACAGTTGGTTCCCTTTTCATTTTGCTGTTTTCTTTTGCTGAGCAGAAACTTTTTAGCTTGTTGTAGTCCCATTTGTTTATTCTTTCCTTTATTTCCCTTGCCCTAGGAGATATATTGGCAAAAATATTGCTGCATGGGTTATCAGATATTTTACTGCCATTGTTTTCCTTTATGACTTTTATGGTGTTATAGCTTACATTTAAGTCTTGTATAGACCTTGAGCTTATTCTGGTGTATGGTGTAAGCTGGTGGTCTAGTTTCATGTTTTTACATGTCCCTGTCCAGTTCTCCCAGCACCGTTTGCTGAAGAGGCTATTTTCATTCCATCTTATTCTCCTTCCCCCTTTGTCAAATATTAATTGACCATATAGACCTGGGTTTATTTCTGGGCTCTCTATTCTGTTCCATTTATCTATATGTTTGTTCTTATGCCAGTACCAGACCATTTTGATTACTGTGGCCTTGTAACATAGTTTGATATCAGATGATAAACATTTAATGAGAGTCATCAAGAAAAAAAAAGAGGACCCAAATAAATAAAATCAAAAATGAAATAGAAAAATCAACCAACACCACAGCAATACCAAGGATTGTAAGAAACTATTAGGAACAACTGTATGCCAACAAATTGGACAATCTGGAAAAAATGGATAAATTTCTAGAAACATACAATTTTCCAAAACTGAATCAAAAAGAAACAAAAAATCTGAACAGTCAATCACAACTAATGAAATTGAAGCAGTAATAAACTAAATTCCAACAAACAAAAGCTCCACACCAGATGGCATAAAAAAGAAGAAATTCGTGCCAATTATGACAGAATGAATGGAGCTAGAGGGCATTATGTTAGATGAAATAAGTCAGTCAGAGAAAGATAATTACTAATTATCAGAGAGATGCAAATTAAAACCACAATGAAATATCACCTCAAACCTGTCAGAATGGCCATCATCAACATAACAACGAAGAGCAAGTGTTGCCGAGGATGTGGAGATCTAAAGAATGTGGAATCTAAAGAACACAATTTGTTTTAAATTGGCACATTCTCCCTGGAGCACATCTGCACTTTTCCCCTTTCCTTCTTCAGGTGTGTAGCTTTGCTCTCTTTCTCCTAAGCTCTAAGGGTCCCAGTGAGACTTGCAACCAGGGGAGCAGTGGGCAGTGGCGGCTCATCTGGGGCTAACCCCCTGAACCGGTCTCCAAGGCCCCTCCTTTTGCATAACTTTTCAGTGAGCCAAAAAGGAGCTCTGCCTTGCCTCTATCCTATTGCTGTGATCTTGCCTCTTTTACCTGAATCCCTTCCTTTGTTTCACTGTCCCTAGATTTAACAAACATACTCTCAAAGTCAAAAAGAAAAAAAATTGAAACAAATTCATAGACACAGAAAGAAGATGGATGGTTGCCAGACAAGAGAGGGGTTCAGAACGGGGTGAAAAACATGAAGGGGTTAAGAAGTACAGATTGGAAGTATGAACCCTGAGGAAAAAAATATATGTACTAAGAAGGGCTCCTGGTGGCTAACTGCGCTCAAGTTTAAAAAGCAGAGCCTAGCAGCCATTTCTGGCACAAGGGCCTCTCACACAAACTGCACTTCATGCTAAACGCCTGCCTGCACTGTTCCTGCCACCTGAGCCAGCCCTTAGTATGGAGTTCCTGGAGTCCTATTTCAACCAATAGGACTGACAGTTTCCCCATTTAATTGGAGCTGCATGGCTCTGACCGATCAGAGCAGCTCTGTTCTGACAGTGAGGGACCAGGGGTGGGGACCTCAGTCTATACAAGCCAGCTCCTCTCTGGCTCAGGCAGCACACCGAAGACTGAAGACTGCGTTTCTACAGCTGGAGCTGAAACACTGAAGAAATCTTGCAGGCGCAGAGTGGAGCCAACTGGCACTGAGCAGAGCAAAGTGGAGTAGCATGGAGCTGCTGCCTAAAGAGGGGCCCTGCCCCCGGAGAACCTCACTGCTGTGCACAGCCGCACTGTAGCACCGTGGAGCGGTTCCACGGCTGGGCTGTCTTCACAGCCATGCTATATTACTGGTGAGCTGTTGGCACTAAATAAAGTTTCCTTCTTCATCACACCTCAAACTGGGGATTCCTGTTGGCATTTGGACTGGCACCAACAACCAACAGTTGACAGTATTTACAGAATAGTCACAGGGATATAAAGTAATAATTATGTATGGTGCCAAGTAGGTACTGAAAATATCGAGGGAACACCTTGTAAAGCAAATGATTGTCTAACCACTATTCTGTACACCTAATATAAAATAATACTGAATATAAATATATATATACTTTTGATTAAATAAAAAGAAAAAATACAGAAAAGGAAATACCATTGATGGGATTAACATTATATTAAATATTGCAAAATATTAGTGAATTTGAAGATATAGCAATAGAAACTACCCAACACAAACATGAATAGGAAAAAGAAAGAAAAATGAGCACAGCATCAGTGAGCTATCTGAATGAGGGGCAGAAATATAGTTGAAAATAATAGCCAAAAATTTTCCAAAACTAATGAAAACTATAAATCCACTGATTCAAGAACCTCAATAAACCCCAAGCAGTAGAAACATGAAGAAACTACAAGTGGGCCCATCATACTCAAATTACTTACAACCAGAGCTTAAGAGACATTTTCAAAGCAACAAAAAACACAAGACATATTTCATACAGAGGAACAAAGATAAAAATGATAGCAGATTTCTCATCAGCAATAATGGAAGCCAAAAGAAAGTGAAGCAGTATCTTTAAAGTACTGAAGGGGAGGGGAGGGGGACTGTCAGCAACCTTGAATTCCATACCCAGATAATATATGTGTCAAAGGTGAAAAAAAGACTTTTCCAGGCATTAAAAAATGTGAAAGATTTTTAAACCAGCAGAATGACATCACAAAAAAAATATTAAGAAAGTCCTTCTGGCAAAGAGAAAGTTATATCAGAAGGAAATATAAATTAACACAAAGAAATGAAGAGCACCAGATATGGTAATTACATACAAGGGGGGACCCCCCCAAAAATGGAATTGTCTTCTGAAAGGAGGGCTCTTTGTAGTACAAGCTTCCCCCACTAGATGAGTGTTCTAGGAACCCACCTGTATCAGTGTACCGGTTGGCATTGTTGTGAGAGGCTGCGCTCAGCTTCAGTGAATTTTTTTTGAAGACTCTCAACACACTTGCCCTTTCATGATAGGTGATTTATGAATGCATCTGCCCACAATACACTGAGTGTTTAGAAGTTTTTGACCAAAAATGACATGACCCCCATGCTCCACCCTCCCTATTCACCTGCTTTTGCTCTAGAAACATTTTGCCGATGTGGAAGAGGTGGAAAAAAAATGTCAGAAGCACTAAAAGGCAACAAAATGTACAAGTTCAAAAACTGTTTGAAAAGTGGAAAGAACATCTCAATAGGTAGATTGCATCAGATGGAGAGTACTTTGAAAGTGACTTAAGTTTAAACATGTAAGAACAAATACACAATTTTTATAAATAAATCTGGTTTGCCCCCTCCCCCTTTGTATGATATAAACTCTTTAAAAGGTAGTTCACTTTTTAAAGCAAAAATAATAAGATGTAGTTTTGAATTTACAAAATATGTTGAAATTAAATGTATGGTAACAATACCACAATGGTCAGAAGTAGAAAAATGGAAGTCTACTTTTGTCATATTCTTAAACTATATATAAAGTGATATAACATTACCTGAAGTAGATTGATTTACATAAAAATGTATACTATAAACCTTAAATGAAAGGAAAAAATTATAGCAAATGAGGCAACAAAGAAAAAAAGGTGTTATCATTAAAATGTTCAATTAATGCAAAGGAAAGAAGAAAAAACAGAAAAAAAAAAATGATGGGGCAAATGAAAATCAAATAGCAAAATTAAACCCCAGCCATGTAAGTAGTCATATTATATAGAGATGATCTAAACTTCCACATGGATATAAAAGCAAGAAATAACTGTAAGCTACCTACGAGAAGCCCACTTTAAACAGAACACAATGTGTTAGAAGTACAAAATGCATGAAAACTACATACAATTCTAACACTAATCAAAAGAAAGCTGGAACACAGCTTGAAAGGAATCTTGTTACCCAAATTTGTGGTAGGACATTAAAAAAAGAATAATGGCAGAAATTGGAAAATAAAGGACTCCTCAACTCATGCTTTAAGACCACCATTTCTCCAATACTTGAACCTAAAACATTATAAGAAAAGAGAACTAGGACTATATATATATGCATATATTTCTCAAAAATATAGATGCAAAAGTTCTTAACATAATTTTAGCCAATCATATCTAATACTGTAAAAATGAATAATATTTTGCAATCAAATGGGGCTTGTCCCAAGAATTCAAGGTTAGATTAGATTAGTTGATGAAATTTACCATATGATTATCTCAAAAGGTGTAAAAAATGATTTCATGATGTGAATGTTAGTTTTATGTTCTACTTAACTAGGCTATAACACCCACTTATTTAATCAAACACCTATCTAGGTGTTACTGTGAAGGTATTTGATAGCTCTGGCTAATATCTACAATCAATGGACTTCATTTTAAATAAAGAGATTGCCCTTGAAAATGTGGTTTGATCTTATCCAATCAATTGGAAGACCTTCAGAGCAAAAACTGAGATTTTCTAGATTAGAAATTCTGCCTAAAGACTGCAGCATCAACTCCTGCCTGAGGCTCGCCCTACATATTTTGAACATGCCAGCCCCTACAATTGCATCAGAAAATTCCTTAAAATAAATCTCTTGATGAATTAAATAGATAGATAGGTAGATAGAGAGAGAGAGAGATGTTATTTAGTTAGCATATATTTATAAATATATTATTTATAACTATTTATTACTTAAATTATATATATATGTATGATATACAAGTATCTACATAGAGAGAGGAACAGAATCTTAAGGATATATTTTCCGAATCAGTCTGGGGGTTTCTAAAATTGGTTCTCTAATCTGGCTATATTTAAGGGTATTAGTGACTCTACTTCCATTAGTAAAGAAAGCATTGATAGTCTGTGGCATCATATGCAATAGCAATAGATAAAATATTATTATTGGATAGTCCTAATCAAATTCTTATAAAAGGCAAGGTTCTGGGTGACCGTGTATTTATAATTATTTTGTTAAACTAACAAATGTGGTGAGATTGACTGGTTGCTCCTAAGAGCACTGATGAAAGCAGGAAAAGAAGAGGATAAGTTCAGAAAAAAAGTTAGCAGCTCAAGCCCAGCATAAAATAACTGAAACTGTCTCTGAGCCGCATCATACAAGTAGCTAAGTTACAAAGCAAATTGAATTTTCAACCTCAGAATATGACATATTCTGTTAAGCTGAAGGCATTGTCTGGAAAGGAACAGGATCCTGAAATTTGGGGTGGGGACACAGGAACAGATCCTGATGACGCTGGGAGTGTTGAACCATCAAATTCTGTTGGGTCTTCTTTGCCAGTAGAAGCGTCCCTTCCACACCTGCCTGAAAAACTTAATCTGCTTTGCTTGAGGTAGCTGCAATGGCCTTTCCTGAGATAGCTGCCTTGCAAGACTGATGATTCTCCTCAGGGCCTATGCCCACATGACTTCTCTGCTTTCGGACAGATAGCAAGATTCAAGTACCACAGGCCCTAAAGGGTGAGATACAAATTATAACACCTTAAGGAGCATACTATACTCCAAAAGAACTGCATGATTTTCCTTAACTTTATACAGAAAGAAATCTGGGGAGAATGTATGAGAATATATATTAAGGGTGTGAAAAAATGGTGGAAGGAACATAAAGTTGGATCTGCTCGTATTTCCTGATATGGGTCCATTAAGCAGAGATTCTGAATTCCATGTATAGAAATTCTGAATTCCAATGGTTAGAAAGAGCTCTACAATTTGGTTGGTTGCTTGGCTGGAACATGGGCCAAAAGTTGGCAAACACTAAGTGAAAATGAAATGCCAGAATTACCTTGGTATACTGCAGAGAAAGGTATCCAAAGACTTAGGAAGACTAGAATGTTACAGGTAATTTATCAAGGAAGACCTGACCAGGCTCTGTGAGAAGGACCAAGTGTCACACTTATCACCACAGCTAGGAGAAATAAATTGTGAGGGAAGCCCCAGCATGCTCATCTGTGGTCAGTCTGCTCTTTAGGCCAGAACAGTGGTATCTGCTGCCTCTGAACTAAAAAACTTAAATGCAATGGAAGTCATTTGATCCCAGGGTAGCAGGGAGTCAAAGACAAAGTGAGTATGGTCACCTTAACAAACAGCAGGGTCAAAGCAGTATTCAAAATAATATGACTCGCAGAGACCTATATCATTGGCCAGTTGATTATTGTCCCTAGAAAGAGAACTAGATGGCTCTTTTCCAGCTGGAACCATGGAGGGTGCAGAAGAGAAGAAGGAGGTTCCTGCTAGCCAGAAACCCTTAAGAAAAAGTGAAGGAATTTCGCAGAGCTGAAGATCAAGCACCTGAGAAAGCAGTTTTCCCAAAAGATGCTTTGAAAGGCGAGGAGAAAGCATATCTATGAGAAAGCCAAGCACTATCTCTGGAAATATAGGCAGATGTACAGAACTTAGATTCAAATGGCTAGGATGGCAAGAAAAGCTGGATACTTTTATGTACCTGTGGAACCCAAATTGGCATTCATCAATTATCTATCAACGGTGTAAGCCCAAAGGTCCAAAAGGTACTGCCTTCGCTAGAACTTCAATGGCTCCTTTGTTAAGCTCAACAAGACTTCAATTAACATGCTGAGGGTTGTGAACCCATATATTGCATAGGGGGTACCCAAACCTGAAGTCAGTAAGTGAACTGATCTACAAGTGTAGTTATGGCAAAATCAACAACAAGCAAATTGCCCTGACAGATAATACATTAATTGCTTGATCCCTGGGTAAGTATGGCATCATCTACATGCAGGATCTGATTCATGAGCTCTGCACAGCTGGAAAACACATCAAAGAAGCAAACAACTTCCTGCAGCCCTTGAAATTATCTTCTCCACAAGGTAGAATGAAGAAAAATATCATTTATTTTGTGGTAGGTGGAGATGCTGGTAACTGGGAAGACCAGGTCAACAGCTTATTAGAAGGATGAGCTAAGGTATCTCCCATGGTTACTTTTGTAATTTGGTCAGTTAATATGCATTGACTCCTTTAAAATTGAAACATAAAAAAGAAATAGATAGACAATATACTAAATTAAGTGAAAGGATTCTAAGCTGAGTGATCGTAAGTTGAATCACCAAAACAGAAAGTCATACCCCTTCAATCAATTTTCAGACTTTGAACAAGTTTCACCAGGGCGATTGTAAACTAGGGACAAGAAAAATAATCTGACTTTGGGGGTTTATTTAGCCTTGGCTCTGTCACTAATTACAGGAGCCTCAAATTTCACTGTAGCCCACCAGTCATCCTAAGGGCTTATGAAGGTGGAAGATCAATGAGGTTTCAGTTAAAGTCCATCTCACAATGGGTGCAATGAGTCACCAAACCCATTCTGTGGTAATGTCCACAGTTCCAGATGCATAATTGGAATAGGCATACAGTGGAACCTTGGTTCACTAATTTAATTTGTTCCAGAAGTCTGTTCGAGAAGCACTCTGCTCAAAACCAAATCAGATGCGGACTTATCATACAGGTATCAGCATGAAAGGGTTGTCAGGTTGAGAGCCAAAATTCTGTTCAGCAACCGAGACAATTTTTCCATGAACAACTTGGTTGAGAACGGAATTGTTCAAGATGGAAGATGTTTGAGAATGGAGGTTTGACTGTGCTGAGTAACTGGCAGAATCCCCACATTGCTTTCCAAAACTGTAGAGCTAGGAAAGACCAAGTGGAAGGCACTAAAAGTACCTCTAACTAGAAAAATAGTAAACCAAAAGCACTACCACATTCCTGGGTGAATTTCAGAGCTTGGTACCCTCATCAAGAAGTTGAAGGATGCAGGGGTAGTGGTTCCCACCACATCCCCATTCAACTCCCCTATTTGGCCTGTGCAGGTAACAGATGGATCTTGGAGACTGACAGTAGATTACTACAAACTTAATCAGTGGTGACTCCAATTACACCTGCTGTTCCAGATGTGATTTCATGTTTCAACAAATTATCACATCTCTCATACCTGGTATGCAGCTATTGATCTGGAAAATGTCTTTTTCTTGATATGTTAACAAAGACACCAGAAGCCATTTACTTCTAACTGTCAATATGCCTTGCCTGTCCTAATTTAGAAGTACATCAATGTTCCAGCTTTGTGTCATAATTTAGTCCCTAGAAACTTGATTGCCTTTTCCTTCCACAAGACATCACACTATTCCATTACATTAATGACATTGATGAGCTAGTAAACTGGAACTGGCAATTATTCTAAACTTCCTGGTAAGATATTTGCGTATCAAATTATGGAAAATAAATACAACAAAAATTCAGATGCCTTTCACTTCAGTGAAGTTTCTAGAAGTTCAGTGGTGTAGTCTATGTCTAGATATCCCTGTATATCCTAGGCATAATGTCTAGTGGACCCCTTTGGATTGTGGAGGTAACATAATTCTTACTTGGGTCTATTACTCTAGCCCATTTACAAAGTAACCCAAAGAGCTGTTATTTTTTAGTGGGACCAGAATAAGAGAAGTCTCTACAACAGGTTCAGGCTGGGGCTGCTCTGCTGCATGGGCCATATGATCCATCAGATCAGTGGTGCTGGACATATCAGTGACAGATAAGCATGATGTCTGGAGCCTTTGGCAGGCCCCTATAGATATTTTCCCAAGAGAAATGACAGGATATCTACATACAAAGACTTATACACAATAGTCTACTCCAGCCCCATTTGTAATAGTCATAAACATAAAACAACGCAATGTCCATCAACAGGTGAGTGAATAAACCCATTATCATATATCTATATAATTGAATACCAGTCAGCTATTAAAAAAAGAATAAACGATTGATCAACACAACAATATAGATTGACCTTGAAATAATTACGCTTAATAAGAGAAGCAGTCACATGTCTATGATTTCATTTGTACAAAACTCTGGAAAATGCAAGCCAATCTAAAGTGAAAAAAAGAAAATCACGTGTTTTTTGTTTTTGTTTTTTGGATTGTTTAGTTTTGTTGTTGCTGTTTTTTTGGAGGTGGGGTAGGGCAATGCTGAGAGTACAGCAGAAAACTTTTGAAGATGATGAATATGTTAGTTATCATTACTGTAGTTGTGGTTTTCAGAGGTGTATGCATATGTAAAACTTATCGACTTGTGCACTTTAGGTATATACCATTTACTTTATGTCAATTATACCTGGAACGAGTTTTTAAAATATTTAAATATAAGAAAATAATTGCATGGGGAAAAGCTTCTATGTTTTCCAATCCTAATGACATTGTAAGTTAAGGAAACGTCCTCTATCATAGTTTGTTATGAGGTTTGTTTGCTTTATTTTTATTTTGAAATCATGAGTAGATATTGAATATTATTAAATGCTTTTTTCTGCATTTACTGAGATAAGATATAGATTTAAAGTTTTTATTTTATCCACCATTTCTCTTAGTATCTTTTTCACATAGTCTATCCCTTTGCTTTTTATGCTGCAGTCTAAGTAATTTTTTTTAAAATATATATTCCCGGTAATTAATTTTCTCCTAATCTCTGGTTTCTGTTTTGTTTGCAGAGTGGGAAAGGATAGTACCTTAAACTCATCACCTATTCCTTATCCTCTTATGAGCCCATTAGCTCATCAAAAAAGTGTTTTCTAATAAGGATGTAGTTGTTCTTCAGTGGGAGAATCTATTAGAGCACTTGGTATTCTGCATAGCCAGATGTGGAATTTAAGTCTAAATCTCTTTAACTAGTAGTTCAGTGTTATTTCCATTTTTATATACCATGAAAACAAATTTTGAGAACTGTTAAAACTGTTATCCTCTTTTTCAGCATCCTGATTATCAAAATGTGACCATTCAGATAACCCACACAGAAAAGACCTGTTATGGACTGAATTGTACCCCCCCACCCCCAAAAAAATTCATATGTTGAAATCCTGACCCCAGTACACCTCAGAATGTGCCTGCATTTAGAAATAGGGCCTTGGGATGGGTAAGTTTATGTGTAAATTTAATTGGCTACAGGGTGCCTAGATTAAACATTATTTCTGCATGTGTCTGTGAGGGTGTTTAGCGAAGAGATTAACATCTGAGTATAGCAGATTGCTTCCCCAAATGTGGGTGAGCATCACCCAATTCACTGAGGGCCTGAATAGAACAAAGGTGGAGGGAGAAAGGAGGAATTCACCCCTTTGTTCCTTGCTTAACTGACTGAGCTTGGACATCTCAACTTGGGTTTGCCAGCTCTTGGATTGGGATTTACACCATTGACCTCCCTGGTTCTCAGATCTTCAGACTCAGATTAAATTACACCATCAGCTTTCCTAGGTGTCCCGCTTGCCATGGCAGATCATGGGACTTCTCAGTTTCACTAGCATGAGCCAGGTCTTCATTATAAATCTGCATCTACATCTACATATGTAGTCTCTTAACTTTAATCATCCTTTTACATTGTTTCCTAGACTGAAAATCCTTCAAAAACAGCAACCACATAAAACCCATCTTTGAATTCCCAATATCTAGCTTAATGCCTGTTGGATGAATGGATGGATGGAAATGAGAATGAATGACTGAATGAATAAAGGACATGCAATTACTCCTTAAGATGCTGTACTGCCTGCTGCCCTCTAGAGGCTATTTCCTCTCTGACGCTGCATCCAAGGAAGAGTGTTGAGATATTCCTGGCAACATCCTTAATCTTCATGGCTTCTTTCAGATGACTCATTTTCCAATTTAGGCCAAACTTCCTCCTCCTATTAACATACTCTACTCTTCACATTACATCATTGACAAACCTCCAGTCATTCTTCTCATTTATTGAGAACTTTCATACCAAGACCACAGTCCTTCTCTCTACCCTAGCACCAGTGATTTCCAGCCTCATGTAGTTAATCCTTCTCAAAAATAGATTCAACGTTTCTTCATCCCTAACAAGTTATCCATACCCTACTTCATGAAATCATTACATGATTTCACCAAGCTTTAAGTATCAAAAAATGTTTTCATGTCTAAATACTTAGGTTTTATAGTAAGGCAAAAAAGTGCCCTGTCAGAGGGTATTTTTCAGATGTCCAGTCAGTAGGGTAATTAGCTGGACTTGGGTCCTGGAAACCAGACCCCCGCGGTTGCATGCTCCGACCAAGCAGTACAAGAAACTTACCTAACTGTTATTCCTTTGGGCAGTGACCTGTTCCTTTGAGCAATGATCTGCGGAATAGTAGAAAATTTTGTTTATACAAGCTGTATTTTTGTCCAAGTTCCTGCACCTGCAGGAACAGGAATGTACCTGAAATGCTTTATAAGCCCCCCAGTCCCCAGGGTTGGGGCTGTTCACCTAAGTCCGGCTTGTGGACGGGTAGACAGTCGCTGGCCAGCTAAAATAAACACCAATTTCAAATTCAAATTGTCTCAAACTCTCCATTCTCGAGAATGCACCATAACATGCCCCTCCCCAAAGATGTTCACATCCTGGTCCCCAGATCCTATGACTTACTGTTACAGAACCTCTGGGCTGCTCCAACTGAAAACAAACCCACGGGCTCTTTAGTTAGGGGTCCGATTGCCCGCCGCAAGAATTATAACTCTCAATACTTTAGTTGAGTGAAAAGAAAATTGTTTATTTAACAGCTACACATATCCTTGCCTCCCCCCCTACAAAACCTAGCCAGTTTTAGGAAGGTCAGAAACACCATTTCCCTACTTCCCAAGCACAGTTCAGCTTTACCAGCGGCTGCCAATCATTCAATCTGATTGGGGAGGTCCTTTCTGTGCTGTGGTGCCCTCCAGCTCTCAATACAAAACGGCCGGGATTCTCAGCCTCCTTGCAAACTGTCTTCTTTCTGTAAACCACGTGGATCTCCTCTCCTTCTCCAGAGCACCCCTGCGAACACTCGCCAGCAAGGGAGACAGCCCCAGAGCGCGCCACCCCTAAAGTGTTCGCAGCTGCCTATATATCCCTGACTTCGTCCTCTGACGCATGGGTGTTGCCAACAGTTCTGACCATTCACAGAACCCAACGTAGGCTCTGTGTGCTTTCCATATCGTCCGCTGGTTCAAGACTCCCCCCATCCACCTGAGGCCTTGGAAGCATCCAAGCAATTTTGCATAATGAAAGACACCAGCCATCAGCCTCAGGCGTGTGGAGGCATTCTGAAAGCTGCTTCCTTCTCCCCATCCCCCAGCCGCAAACACCGGGGATTTTTGGACTCCCCTGTTTCTGTAACATTACTCCCTTACATGCAAAAGAGATGTTGAAGATGGGATTAAGTTAAGACTCTGGAGATGAGAAGACTACCCTGCATTATCTGGGTGGGCTCCATGTAATCACAAGGTCCTTATAAGAGGGAGGAAGGCGGGAGAGTCAGAGTGAAAGGAGCTCTGACGACGGAAGTGCAGACTGATGCAATGTGGACCATGAGCAAGGCAATGCAGGTAGCCAGAAAGGGCCAAAGAGCAGACTCAGCCTTACAGCCTCCCACCCATTGTAGACTTCTGACTTCCAGAACTGTAAGAAAGTACACTTACGTTGTTGCAAGCCAGTAAGTTTGTGGTAATTTGGCTAGAGTAGCGATAGGAAACTAACACAGGTTCCAACAGACCAGGCCATAAACACAAACTTTGTTCTTCTGGCTCACTCATTCTCCCAGCACACCTGAACCTACTCTCACACGCTCTTCTGGCTTCATTTATTTTCCTAGACACCAAGACACTGTGATTTTAAATTTTAACAGCTCTATTCTCAGAATGTCAATGTCTTACTTATTCTTTCGTTTCATCTGCTCTGATGTCTCAAGTGTTACAAAAGAACAACCTCCTGTTTCTCCTCTCCTATACTGAAAATACTAAATGTTACTGGAGAAAACAACTCAGTATTTATTGGTGCCACCACAGATTCATGATGTTTAATCTCAGCTATGCCCTTAGTCCCTCTTTTGTCTTTTACCCAACCTTCATTAGTTCCCTATTCTAATTATTTTTTTCCACCAGAAAACTGCACCGTTCTTTCTTTCTTTCTTTCTTTCTTTCTTTCTTTCTTTCTTTCTTTCTTTCTTTCTTTCTTTAATTTATTGGGGTGATATTAGTTAATAAAATTTATATAGGTGTCAAGTGTACAATCCTATAATTGTATTGTGTGTTCAGCACCCCAAGTCAGATCTCCTTCCATCATCATTTAAAATCATCTTCTACCCCCTTTCCTTCTGGTAATCACCATACTATTGTCTATGTCTATGAATTTTTTTTCTTAATCCCTTCACCTTTTCCACTCAGCCCCATAACCCACCTTCCCTTTCACAGCTGTCAGTCTGTTCTCTGTATCTATGAATCTGTTTCTATTTTGTTTGTTAGCTTATTTTGTTCATTAGATTCCACATATAAGTGAAATCATATGGTACTTGTCTTTCTCTGACTGGCTTTTTTCATTTAGCGTAATACTCTCCAGGTCCATCTATGCAGTCACGAAGGGTAAGATGCTCTTCTTTTTTATGGCCGAGTAGTATTCCATTGTATAAATAAATCACAGCTTTTTTATCCATTCATCTACTGATGAACACTTGGACTGCTTCTAAATCTTGGCTGTAATAAATAATGCTGCAATAAAATAGGGGTACATCTATTCCTTTGAATTAGTGTTTCAGGTTTCTTTAGCTATATTCCTCAACACCAAAAAAAAACAAAAAATCCAATTAAAAAATGGGTAAAGGACCTGAACAGACACTTCTCTAAAGAGGACACAAGGATGGGCAACAGACATATGAAAAGATGCTCAGTGTCACTAATCAAAGAAATGCAAATTACAATGACAATGACATATTACACCTGTCAGAATGGCTGTCATCAATAAAGCAACAAACAACAAGTATTAGCAAGAATGTGGAGAAAAGGGAATCCTCGTGCATTGTTGGTGGGAATGCAGACTGGCGCAGCCACTGTGGACGGCAGTATGGAGATACCTCAGAAAATTAAAAATGGAACTGCCCAGTGATTCCACTTCTGGGAAAATACCCTGTTCTAATTCTAACAGTCGCAATTCCAGATCATCAATTCTTCTTGAGTCACCTGCCCCATCAGTACCCCTCTCTTTAGTAGTTACCATGAGTTCCATTTTTGAGAGAAACCGAGGTGTGGCCTGAGCCACCTGTAGCATGGCCTCTTACTGCAGTTCCCCTTGTTCATTGTCCCTGCTCGTTTTGTCACTGCTGCCTTTGCCTAAAAGACTATACCTTCCTCTTCCCCTTGCTTCACCTACCCTACATTCACCTAAAAATCTTTATTACATCTTTTTCTTTTTCCAATTCAAAGGCAAACTTTCTATGAAGACTTTATTGGCATCAGCCAATTCCCCACTTGATCTCCACTCCTTTGTGTTCCCATTTTATTGTACATACATCTTTTGCAACTGTCACACGATACATGATAATGTTCAATTACGGTTATTTATTCATGTGTCTCTCCTCGTTAAATAGACCGAGAATCCCTGGAGATGAATTACTGTTTTATTTGTCTTGTTACCCCCTAGCACTCTAGCAGTATGCCTATAATGTTTTGAGAAATAGTAAGAAAAAAAAAATGGAAGGACCTAGAGAGATGGTGAGCAATGTGGACAAACAGCCTCCCCCCACCACATTCACACCAAACATCAGGCCTGCTTCTCACCTCCTCCCACTAATTAGTCTTTTTGGAGACTGGGGTTTGCCCCTTGCACCCTAGGCAAAACTCACACCAGTCAAAATGACAAGTGCACTGGCATGTTCACCTGAGAGCTCTGCGTCTTCATCAAATCCACTTCAGAATCAGGAAGGTATTCTTGGCTACCTTGGGGCTCCAGACCATCTGGTTAGTTGGCACAGCATCTGCTTTCAAAGTCAGTTTCTTACTACTCTGAACAGTCCAGATTATGCTGCAGAGTACACTTTCCCTCTGAACTGTCACAGGGAAGTCTTCAGAATCTTCGTCGGTGCCTCCCTTACCCCCTTCTTTATTTTAGTTCTCATTTATGTGGCAGTGATATTTCTCCAGAGCATCATTGTGATCTTCCAACTACCCCTGAGAACAATGGAATGGTCTGGGAGGACAAATACAGGAAGTCCCCACTTCACATGTTCCTTCTCTGTGGGAAGGAGAGAAGCAGTGAAGAGACCAGCATTCTGGGATCTCAAGGATGTGCCTAGTTTGCTTTGTGGACACTTTGATCTTAAATCAAATGTTTTGCTTTAGAAGAGATAGTCACAAATTATGCCCCACATCGAAATGATGGTTCTTTTGCATTTAAAAAAAAAAACAAAAAAAAAACAAAAAGAAAACCTTTACCCACAGTAGAAGTAGAGATGAGAGAAGAAGCCAAAATATGCTTCTTGTTGGCACAATTTTGGGTGGGAGTTTGCCTGAAGATTCCTCTAAGTATCTGGGAACTAATGTTGTAATGACAAAAGGCTGTGAACAGCATGGAGAATGCTGAAAATGGGCCATCATAAGCAGCTTTATATAAATCATGTACAACCTGTGCCAAAACAAAAAGAATGGCCACACTGCAGACAGAGCTCCCAGGAACCAAGATGAGGAAGGGAGCCAGCCTCATACAAAACTGGCACGAACATTGTTACGTATGGTCAGTGCTACTGTCAGATATTTAATCATTCTAATGGTAGTTTATCTGTGTAGACAACTGAAGGAACGTTTACTAAACAAAAACAATCAAACATAGAGCACCTTCCAAAGCAAATATATTAGAGAATGGTCTGAAAATACATCTCTGCCTTCTTTTCCTATGTACTTGGGAAGGAATGGGGAAGAAGAAATGAAGGGGATAGAAATAAACTCTCGCCCTTGAAGGTTCCACACAAAAGCTACCTTCTCTGTTAGGACCCCCTTAACCACTGCAACCTACAGTGATCTCTCCTTCCTGCGAATACCTGTAAGGTTTTGCATTTTACTGTATCCCGTGCTGACTTGCATTATTAGACATTCACTAATGACCCAAGGACTCGTCTCCCCAACTAGCTGTAAGGTCCTTGAGGAGAAGGACTGCTTATTCCTCCACACCGCCTTCCACAGTGATTGAGTATAGCAGATGCCAGAAATATTTGGTTGTTTGGGTAATGCTACCAGCAAATAATTACAAATCACAAATAAGATTATGCTATACAGTTTGTGAAACTTAAGAAATAAATCTATATCTCTATTAATGTTTCACGTCTTGTTTTCTGCACTTCCTGAGAATAAGTTCGGAGAGCTTGTATTGGGGGTAACAGGTGCATTGAAGGAAGCCAGTGAAAATTAAAAGGTGTCAGTCCAGTGGAAAAATGCGCACAAGGCATTAAAATAAACTGGATTGAGAGTCTTTCCTAAGCAGTAAAAAGTGTTTGCTGACGTCATTTAATAATCAGAGCTGGGAATCCGGATCTTTGAGGATTCCTTACCACTTTGGGAATTTGCTTATTCTTGGCAACCGTGCGCTCGGCACTCTTGCAGGTTAGGAGACCAAATTGCGATAGTGCTGTCATGGAGGCTCCTTGACACCAGGGGGCGCCAAGCAGCACCGCGGCCGCTCTCCCAGCATGCCTTGCTCCCGCCGACCGCGACCCGGAAGCGGTCGTTGGCAGCCGCTGACAGAATCTGGGCTGCGGAGCGCAGTCTCCCGCCCTGGCTGCTCCGTCCCAGCAGAGAGCCTCCCCGGAGCCGGAGGAGAAGACGCTGTGGACCCCACTGCGCGCCCGGGCTCAGTCTGGACGCCCCGCCCTGGCGGTGTGTGACCCGTCCCGTCTGGCCCGGCCCTCGGCGGCTGTAAGTGTTCGGGGAGGGAGCCTCTAAGGCCTCCTGAGGCAGCGAAGAGGCTCCGACCCTGGCGCTATGAGAGTCACGGAGCCGGGGCGGGAAGCGGAGCTGCTCCTGTCGCTTCGCGGTGCCTGGAGGACGTCGAGGGCCCAGAGCCGCGAATAGCACCCCAGGTTTCCTAGTATCTGGGACAAAGTTATGCCCCACTCCCCAACTCCAAAGTAAAATAGAAAGAGGGCGGTCATCTGGGGCAGTCCCTGGTCCTTTCAACCATGAAGCCAGAACCAGTGGCCTCGTTACAAGAGACCCCAACTGTGTCCAGCTATGGCCTCGGTGACCTGCTGAGTAGCCGGAAGCTGATGGCTGTGGGGGTCGTGCTTGGCTGGCTCTTGGTCATCCACTTTCTGGTCAATGTGTGGCTTCTCTGCCTTCTGTCTGCGCTGCTCATGGTGCTGGGGGGATGGCTGGGCTCCAACGCCATTGTGGGGGCTTCAGGTCGACTGCACCTGGAGCGCTTCATCCCAATGGTCGTCTGCCCCCCAGACCCCGAAGCAGAGAGGCAGCTGGAACAGGAGATCAACCGCACCATCCAACTGATTATTCGGGACTTTGTGTCATCCTGGTATCGCTCAGTGAGCCAGGAGCCAGCCTTCGAGGAAGAAATGGAGGCAGCCATGAGAGGACTAGCCCAGGAGCTGCGGAGAAGGATGGGCCTGGTGGACAGCCATGCTCTTGCCCAAAGGGTTCTGACTCTCTGCGGCTGTCACCTGCAGAGCTATATTCAGGCAAAGGAGGCCACGGCAGGGGAGCAGAGTGGTACAGTGGAGCCCTCCCAACTCTGGGAGGCATACTGCAGGGCAACCGCCCCACATCCTGCCGTACAAAACTCCGGTGCTGAGGTTGCCTATACGCGCAGCATTGTGAATTTGCTGCTTCAAGGACTAGTGCCAAAGCCCCACTTGGAGACTCAGACAGGACGCCACGTAGTGGTTGAACTCATTACTTGCAATGTGATCTTACCGCTCATCAGCAAGCTGTCAGATCCTGACTGGATCCACCTTGTACTTGTGGGCATCTTTTCCAGGGACAGAAATGATACAGCAGTGGTTAAACCTCTCTGCCCAGCCAGTGCCCTGGAACAGCCCTCGGTGCCCACATCTCTGCCACTGGTTGTTGAGGTACAGAGTCTGCCAGAAGTGAGACACCCTTCTCCAGCTGCAGCCCCAGTGCTTCTAAACTGTACTGAGCCAGAGGGACTGTTACGCTCCTCCCCAGAAGTTGAAGAAGGCCATGAAGCTATAGAGGGAGATTTAGGTGGAGTGCCAGAAGAAAGAAAAGTAGGGAGCAATTCGTCTCATTTCCTACAGCCAGATATCCGAGGCCCTCTGTTTTTATGTGAAGATGCAGAGCTGGAGTCTCCATTGTCTGAACTGAGCAAAGAAACCATCATGCTTATGACCCCAGGCAACTTCCTGTCTGATAGGATCCAGGATGCCTTGTGTGTCCTAGAGGGTTCCCAATCTCTTGAGTCAAAGGATGGTGAGGGATCTGAAGGAATTGAAGGAGCAGAGGCTGAAGAAGGAACAGAAACAGACACAGGCCTGCTGGTCTCTATGCTGAATTCCTGCCCAGAGATCCAGATTGGCACAGCAGACAAGGAGGTAGAGCAAGGAGATGTCACTTCTCTTACACCTTTGCTGGCAAGTCCAGAACGGGCCTGCCCACCACGGCCCTCATGTTTAAAGAAAGATCTTACCAATGGTGTGAGCTCCCTAGATCCTAGTCTGCCACAGGTTCTGCTTTCCTCCTCTCCGACTGGTCCTCTCAGCTCAGCCACCTTCAGCTTTGAGCCCCTGAGCAGTCCAGATGGCCCAGTTGTCATCCAGAACCTACGTATCACTGGCACCATTACTGCTCGAGAGCACAGTGGCACTGGATTCCACCCATACACGCTCTACACAGTGAAGGTAACAGGATTGGAACTGTGGTCACCCACTCAGCTTGGAATGGGTTTGGAAAGGAATCAGTGAAGCTAGGGTTCTAAGGGAGAGGGGCTACTCTTTGTTTGCTATGAGTCTGAAGTTCATTTGTAGAATAGACTAGGCTTCTATCCAATACCCACACAAGCAATCCTAGAATCTCAGGGTTTTTAGGCTACTGAGGGTCATATTTTTCAGTGGTTCCCAATGTATAGAGACTTGTCCAGAAATTCTCTTTCTGTACCTCTTCCCTTGTAATTTCTTTCTTTTTAAAAATACTAGTATCTTTCGTACTTTGTTTTAGAAGGAAGGTTATTTACCTATGCATACCTTGGAAGACAGTAAGTTCCTCATTCCTAGAGATGTTTAAACACAGAAATGGGAACTACTTTACAGAAGTGATATACAGAGGGTTTAAGTATCAGATGTCTGGTTCAGTTAGAGCAGCAGTTCCCTAGAACAGCCTTTAGCATAGGTTGCCTCCAAGTCTTTGGAAAGTTGTATTATAAAAAGATCTGAGGACCCAGTTTTGGAAATTATCATTCAGAATATGTAAGAGCCCATCAGAATCTATATATTTAAAAAGAAGCCCAAATGATTTCAAGGTGCAGCCAGGTTTGGGAATGTATCAGTATTGATAGCATCACTCATGAAGTAGACTATTTCACAGAAAGCACTATAATTTCAAGGTTCTCCAAGTTTAAAAGCCCCGCCCGGGATTTTCACCTGTCCCTTACCTAGGCCTTTTACTGGTCTGATGGACTACTTCGCTCATGTCAGCTCATAATGAATACTTCTCTTTCTCTCTAGCTCTAGACATTTTTAAAACACCAGCCTCAAATCCCACCAACAAGCAGATCGTTTCTTTCATCACTTGCCCACAGTCTAATACCTCAGCCAAACAGTGGTAACTGACTTCTAATGAGAACAAGCGTATACGTAGTTCTTCCACAGCATTTCATTGTGTTTTAACTACTCAGTCAAAAAGTCTTCTGTACTGAGTTACAGCTTTCATGCTGTTCAGGGTGTTGGCCCTGGAGAAGCATGTACTACAGGTTCTCTTTTCCCACAAACTGCCCTTCCACATATAGGAAGACAGCAAACTTTAACCCCTTACAATATATCAAGTCTTCGCATGACTTCTAAATATACAGATGATATGTACTTAGGAAAAAAATATTTAGTTTAGCTCCAAGAATAATTCATCTGCCCTGAGCAAAACAGAAACATATGTCCCTTTAATGCATTCCAGACAAACAAATGATTTTTTTCATCAGCTGTTTTGAATTATTTTCCCCCAACTAATATACATAATCACAAGTTGAATATAATGGCAAAATGGTTCCAACCCCATAATTCAGGGGTGAAGGAGGTAGTATCCTTTTTATCAGTGTTGTACCTTCTGTTTTATGCTCTGTCTTTGGGATTTGAAAAATAGTTATGTAGCCATTTTTATAAGTGAAAGTGTTTACAGGAGGGAGCTTTAACACTGAAGGGGTAGGGAGCAGTAAAACTCATTTTTCACTTTCTGGGTCACATTATATTGCGAAATGCATCTCATGCCTTAGTTCAGTCACCCTTAGAATTTGAGTTGCTCATTGCAACTTAGAACAGCAATCAGACCTGGTAGGTTCGGGAACAGAATAAGAACAGATCCCTTCCTTTACTCCTACTCTTCTCTGACTGTGTGGTTATTGAGCTGATGTAGTGAACAAATTTATTCACTCAACAGTATGAGACGGTCCTGGATGGCGAGAACAGCAGCAACCTGCAGCAGCTGGCGTACCATACTGTAAATCGCCGCTACCGCGAGTTCCTGAATCTACAGACTCGTCTGGAGGAGAAATCAGATCTTCGAAAGTTCATCAAAAGTCAGGAATACCTGCTTGCTTTTCACACCTAGCCACAATGACCTGAGAGGCTGGCGGCCTATTGGTTTGTGGGAGGGGTGGAGGGGGAGAATGCAGCGTCAAGGGTCCTTTACTTCCCCCACCCTCAGCTTGCATTCAGGTGATTTGTGTTTTAGTGCTGCACAGCAGTGACCACATTGTTTCTGAGGTTCTTTTGTCACTGAATGCTTTGTCCTGGGGTCCTGTTAGTTTAAGATTAAGAAAGAAACTCACATTTCCACTTATGTCTGTGAGGTAGCTTGTAGAGTTCAAGTAACTTCTCCAGATTCATAGATTAATTGCTCTTCGGTATTAAAATATTATCCAGAAATCTTTGCCAACTTTCCTTTAACAGCCAGGCTTTTTTAGATGTACTGTAAGACATAGGGACAATAAGAAAATGTAATAAAATTTAACTCTAAAATTAAGCTAATAAGCAGCATCTTTATTTATTTTAAAAAGCTAATGATCACCCAAATAAACATTTTACTAAGTTTAGGCATAAATTGTGGATTTCAGTTATGCATTTTCTTTCTTAATATCAATAGCCACTACTGAGCCAAGCTTGAAAATATAGGCCTGGTTCTCTTCTAAGCACGTTACACATATTTAGCTCATTGAATTCTCATAAGAGCTTATGAGATAAATACTATTATTATCTCCACTTTACAGAAAAGAAAAAAGTCAAAGATTAAGCAACTTGCTGAAGGTCATTATTAGAGGAGGAATTAGAGCCTAAATCTGAACTTGGACAATTGGATTTCAGGGCCCTCATTCATAACTGTTGTATTGTATGGCCTCTTATACCTTTATATTAACAATAATAGGAGTAGGTTGAATGTATTATATCCCTGGGGTGTATTTGGAACTCTTGAAATGAAAGATCTCAGGGAAATATATTCATCAGTTCTGGTTTTTTACATATGTGTGTGTTTTATATGGAATAGCTCTCAATGAATGTTAAGTGAATGAATTTTCTTTTTTAAGATGTGAAGGGCCCTAAGAAGCTCTTTCCAGATCTCCCATTTGGAAACATGGATAGTGACAGAGTAGAAGCCCGTAAGAGCCTCCTGGAATCATTCCTAAAGGTCAGCATCCTTCTGTTTTGGCTCTGCACTCATTTTACCCACCAGCCACGCAAGCCAAGGTGGAGATATCTAAGGGACTGAAATTTCTCTTTCAAGTCCTTCTTGTGTCTTTTGCAGCAACTCTGTGCCATTCCTGAAATCGCTAATAGTGAGGAAGTGCAGGAGTTCCTTGCTCTGAACACAGATGCTCGTATTGCCTTTGTCAAGAAACCGTTCATGGTCTCCAGAATAGACAAGGTACCAGCAGGGCCACTGTGCTCAGCCTCAGTTTCTCATTAGAGTGGGGGCAGTGCTTTAAAAATAAGTGGGGCGGAGGTGGGGAGCATGGCAAGAGGCGTCACAGAGGAGTCAGTAAAACACAGACTAGAATTTTCAAGACCTGTTCCCAAATGTTGGCTGGGTCATCAATGTGCTGAATTCCATTGTGCAACTATGAGGGTACAATGTCCCTGACACTATTAAGTGTGCACATGTCTCCTTGTGGAGGGATGTGAGGAGATATCTATACTTCCATAGATAGGTGAGGGCAGGAAGGTCTCTTCTGCACTTGATCTTAGCCAAAAGGCCGAGAAGCGATAGGAAGGTCTCTTCTGGCAGTTAAAGTCACTCAGGAAGGAAACAGCTAAGGTAGGATGCTAAGCTGGATTTAGATGGGTGTAGTGATTCTCTGCTGGAGAACAGAGTGTGAAGAGACTTGTACCTTCTTCAGGAGGATATCTCAGGACTTTCCAAGGTTGTAGGAGAAGGACATTTGTGTCACATGTTGGAGCCTGCAAGCAGTGGCTGCCAACTGATTTTGCAGTCCCCAGGGCAGAAGACTGAGGTTTGTGCTTATCAAAAGGTGTCATGTTTTAAAGGGTTCAAAAATACTGACTTACTAGAAGAAAAGATTCCTCCCTCTTCTCATCTAGACTTCAGGGGGTAAAATGTTGAGGTGGAATTTCACAATGTAGGAGTTAAGAGACGTTCACTGAAAACTAGAGAGGGATGCACAAGGTAAAATCCCCAGAATTCCATGCACATGTGTTCATTATTTGATTCTCTGAACATCTACTTACTGCTTGCCTGTTTAAAGCTGTGTACTGTACTAACTGTTCATAATACAATAATGAAAAAAAGAGATAAGGACTTTACCCACTAACTACAATTTTGTGAGCCTAGAGGGCAAGTTACATTTTCTAAGCCACGTTAAGCACTCTGTGTTCTTTCCCTGGTTTGTTAGGCCCTGGTCTTTATTGTACTCTTACTGGACTATTCCATCCTGTCTCACTGTGCCGGCTGTGCCCTTTCAGAGGATTAGCACAGGAATGAGTTAAAGAAGTGATGGTGCCACTCTGAGCCAGTGGTATTAATTAGAGGCACCAGAGGACATGTCAATGTTACTTCAGTGTTCCAGGGTTTCGTTGGTACAATTTTTTAAGAAATTGTTTATATGCCATTTTCTCATTCTGAGAAAGAGAGATAATTCTTTCTTTTCATTGAAGATTGTTTTCTTAGTCTCTCTTAGTAGAGAAATTTATGTTGACTTCAGAATTCTTAATTTTGACCTGAGTGACTTGTTATTCTTTCAGTACTTAAAGAAGAAAAATTGTTTGAATTAACTGGAAAAGCCAGTTCTTTACGCTCTGTGAATTACTCTGAACATATGCCTCTAGACTGTATTTCTTATTTTGGTAATCTTCACCCTTTCTGTACTTCATATATTCCCATCTATATTACTTTGTTTATTTACATCTCGATGACTGTATCAGCTTGGAAACTAAAAACCATTCTTTTATATACAAAGGAATTGAAAATGAAAAATATTTTACCAGCCTGCAGAACTCCCAGGTTTTTATTTATCCCATTGTTTGATTCAGTTTCTTTTCCCATGATGTTGTTTATCTTAACTCTGTGAGAAAGATTTTTATGGCCATAGCGAAAGAGAAGAATAGTTGCCACTAAGTTGTTAGGTGATATCTGACTATGCTGACGGATGACGCACCCCTAGATGGCGTAGCTGTCTCCCCATCCTGATTGCATAATGAGCCTTGAGAAAACTGCTCATTGGTGTTTTCTGTCTGACGCTATACCCCTGGCCCCTGCAGATGGTGGTGAATGCTATCGTGGACACCTTGAAGACGGCATTTCCTCGCTCCGAACCCCAGAGCCCCACAGAGGAGCTGAGTGAGGCTGAGACAGAAAGCAAGCCCCAGACAGAAGGCAAGAAGGCTACCAAGTGAGAAGCTTCAGTCACCCAGGGACCCTTTCCCAGTTCTCAGGCTGATGGGGATTCTCAGCCACAGCCCATCCCCAGTTCTCCAGCTCTAGAAGAGAGAAGATGGGTCATACGAGCTTTTCTGCAAAACCAGGCCTCCTCCTCACTGCTCAACCAAAAGAAGCCTGAGGTCCTGCGTAGGCAGCCCTGCTGACTGTGTTCTTGCCATCGGAACCCAGGGCCCCAACTGGTCAGGGATTTGTGACTAGAAGGAAAACTCTAGAATGCGGATATTCTCCTTTCCTACCCTCCTGGAAAGTTGAGACGTTCTTTCCTATTGGGAGCTAAGGCCTATAACCGATGTCTATTTGCCATCATTCCTGGAAGTCTTGGCTCAGAAGTTGCATATACTAGCAATAAACGGGAGCATTAGAATAGACACCTGCAGGACCCATTTCAGTAACTGGTTATTGCTGCTCCTCCTGTACCAGGGTCTCAGATGTCTCTGGCGGTACTTAAAGCCAGCATGTGGAAGGGAAAGTCACCACCACACTTACCCTTGCTGGAAACTATATCTGTATCTGGGCCATTTTGGAGAGAGTGAGAATGTGGGGGGTGGAGAACGTTTGCATGTGTGTCTCGCTGACTTTCCCTCTTTGTCTCTGTTCATGATCCATGGGCCAGCAATAACACAATTCTTACCCTTTTTTTACTGGGTCCATACTTTGAAAGGTGACCATAAACCTGTGCTTATGAGAATCCTGTTCCTTAGTACGGTGAGGTTAGGACTTGCAGTCCCTTCCCTGGTTTTACTTGGAACACAAAGGGAAAAAGTGGATGTGCAGAAAGGTACTGATGGCAACAACAAAAACCTGTGCCACCTGTCTAATCTGCAGCAAATATTTAATGAATGTGTAGTATGTGCTAGCTACTCTTCTCGCCTCTGGGAATATAACTAGGACATTTTTACAGTAGCAAAAGCACTTTCACAGACGCCCTGTAGCCAAAGTTTAGTGCAAGAGTTGCACGATTAAGAATTTCTAGAATATATATCATTTGGAAGATTTCAGGGCCAGTTCTGCTCTGGCAGTTCTGACCACTGTAAGCTCCCAAAACAAGTGTACGTGTGTTTGTTTTGAGGTGTTAATACTTGTCAGCCCTCCTATAGGAATCAAGATCATGAATTACATTCTGTTTCTGCTCTTTGTTTCTGTACTAGGTCCAGACTGAGGTTCCCATCCAGTAAAATTGCTCCAGCACTGAATATGACTGAACCACACGAGAAGATTCTCTATTGTCTCCAGGAAAGCAATGTGGTGAGAAATTCCTTGAGTACTCTTGGAATTAATAGCTGGGATGTTGATCCTGCAGTTACAGGCACTTGAGACATTTTCCAAAGTCAGAAAGGACGTAGGTACCTTGCTTAAAGAACTTATTAACATCTGGATCTCTAATTTTCATTATAAATATTTTCTCCAAGTGGTTTGTAATTACTGTTAGTTCTGGGTTGGTAGGTTGGTTTCTCAAGGGTCATGGGTGTGGGGTAACATATGACAGAATGACAGAGAAAACCAGTTCCTAGAAGAGGACAGATAGCCCAAGAGTGTTTGTGGCAAGTGAGAATACACAGTCATTTGTTTACTTGCAGTCTTCGTAAGCAATAAAAACTTTTCCAAAGTCACAGAGTAGGTTGGGTTCTATGCACATGATACATTTGCAGGGAAGAAACAAGGAAAACCTGAAGTGCTTTGGTTGCACCTCTGCTTTCCACATTTTTCATGTGATGTGCTGCTGGCTTTTCTTTAGGAGTCGGAGATCCTATCCATGTCTGCAATGGAATCCTTTATTGAAAAACAGACAAAATTACTAAAAATGCAGCCAACGGAAGCCTCAGAGAAAGATCATGAACATATGCTCAAAGGAAGTGTGGGTGATTCCTTGTCGGATGCAGCCATGCCAGCCCATGACCTCAGCAACAGTGATCCCAGTGAGTGACAAGATCCCTGACTGGTGTGGCTCAGTGGGTCAGGCTTCTGCCTGCAAACCAAAAGGTTGCTGGGTTGATTCCTGGTCAGGGCACGTGCCTGGGTTGCGGGCCTTGTCGCTGGTTGGAGGCATACAAGAGGCAGCCAGTTGTTGCTCTCAGCACATTAATTTATCTTCTGTTCAGCTAAGTAAGCCAGGCGTTAAACACCTGTGTTTGAGGCACTGTACTGAGTGCTGGGATGCAGAAAAGAATACAACTCAGTCCCCAGAGCTGAGCTGAGCAGAGGAACAGGGCACAAAGACAGGGAGTTCCAATCCAACAAAATAAGGTCCGTGCTTATGACATGTTAGCTTGTTGAAGTTCTTTTTGGCGTGCTTCAGCCTGTGTTTGAACTGCTCCCTTTGTCTGTTCCTTTAGTGCCTGTGGTACCACTTCCTGGTTGGTCCCTTGTCAGTCCCTTTCGTTGGTTCCCTTGTTAGCCTTCTAGAGCTTTATTTTATTTTCGGCTCTCTGTTATTACTCTGCACACTCACCTGGGTCATCTCATTTGTACTGTGGGCTTTAACTCTAACACACGTGCTGTGGTGCCTCGTATCAGATGTTGCATTTCTAGTGGCCTAATGGAAATCTGTACTGAGATATACCATAGGGCAACTGAAATGCAATATGCCCAAGATGGAGTTCATCGTATTCTCTGGGTCTGTTCCTTTTGTTTTATTTCTTGCCATGGCAATTGGCACCACCTAGTTCTCCAGAAAGAGCAGGGAGGGAGAAGGGGTGAGGACGCTCTCCTCTCCTTACAAGCATTTGAGGCAGGGCTGGTTTATTTCCCAGAGGAATGAAGAGGAAAAATTGGGAGTCCTGGATATTATTATGTTGCTAAACTAGAATTTATAAGAAAAATTTTCAATTCCACCAAGATAAAGGCTCCCACTGAAAATAAAGGTCACAAAATCTTGGGTTCAGAAGGAAAACAAAAAGTTTGATTTCATCATTGTTTCTCCGGTGCCCATGAGCAGTCACCTGGCCTGTGCTTTATGGACCTCAGCTTAACTCCGTGAAAAATGCAGTTACAACCCCATCTCCTCACACATACCTCACTTGTTGAGTAAATGAAGTATTTAAGCATCAGAAAGCTGTAAGAAATTATAAATAAGAGGGATAAGTAAAACTATAATCTAGCCCAAATCAAACCTGTAAATTTTGAATGTTATATCTCTAAAGGAATAGGTTATACTTGAACCCTTCTAGCCCTAAAAAAAAACTCAAAATGCTCGTTGATAGAAAATTTGGCATTTTTTTTTTTTCAAAAAGCACCTGGTGCCTTGTTTGCTTTCTTATTTTTTACTGTTATGAAAATTGTCGCCACATGGTGGCAGCTCTATGTAAATACTAAACCTGAGAAAATAACAGAATTCAGAAGGGTGCTATTTCCCAAGGAACTCAATATCACATCTTTGAGCAAATGACTAGAAAGCAAACACATCAGCTCCTATGCCCCCTTGAAATACAGTACAGAAGAAAGAAAAAATATATTGGGTGGGATTAAGAAGACAATAGCTTTTATTTCTAGCAATTCATCCAAATCTGAAGTCATTTATGTTCTAAAGAACCCATAAGGGAGGAAAGCTTGGGTAGCTAAGAGAATAGCCATTGGTTCTGGACTAACAAAATTATTGTTGAGGATTAATTATAATATTAATCCTCAACAATAATGCCAGATAGCTAAGATTCTTTCAGGAATATTATGTATTTCTGAGAAAGTCTCCCAGGAACCAAACCAGAGGGGACATGGGATCACCTCAACAGGGTTAGGGAACAGATGCTTCCATCCATAAAACACATCTGTTTGGGAGACTTCAGTTCAGCATGGGTGTGAGCTAATTTGTCGCCAGTTTTTGAAATAGGAAAGAAATTAGTAATTGTCCTGGCATTTTCCCAAAGGTGTAGTGCTTTTCCTAAAACCACACATTATCTCAAAATCAAACTGAAGCTTCCTGGATCCCAACCCAATAGTTCTATGTAATGAAGATGCTTTCAAAGCACTTTTTAAACAGGAGAATAAGTCCCAAATCTTTCCCCAAATCTGCTGCCCATAGCATTTCTGTGAGGCTTTGTGGGGGCGAGTGGAATATAAGTATGGAAGAGACTGGGCCTTGCCAGTTCCAGTTAGTCACCAGCTGTGAACACAAAAGAAACAAAGTAGGTAGGCAAAATAATTATATCCAAGATCTCAAAAAAAGATTTTTTTAATTTTACTAAGTGAATAAGAATTGTAAAGAAATTCAGAGCTTATCACTGAACTTTTTAGATGTGAAATAAACATCTCTTGACATGATTTAAGAATTGCAGAATTATAAAAATACAAGATAAGATAAAGATAGAGAAGACCCAGTGCATTGAAATGTTTCTCAAGTATGAGTCTCTTTGAATTCCTCTTAAAGTCTTTTTATTCTCCAGGAACAGAGTTAGCTGACACAGCACTAGATCTGCTCCTCCTGCTGCTAATGGAACAGTGGAGATGGCTCTGTACAGAAAACATGCAGAAAGTTCTTCATCTTATCTTTGGGACACTAATTCAGAGGTAAGACTGGTGAGTTCTTCACATTAGGGTCTCCGATTGCACAAAGGTTGGCTGTGATAGTGAATTCTCCACTAGAGAGGGAGAGGGAAGAGTCCAGGAAACTTGCAGTCATAAAGGAAGATAAGAGTCTCTGTTCTAGAGATACAGAAATGAAGACTGCCTGCAGAGTATCAGAAAGCTTTGATTAATCTCCTTGTTGTCTGGAGTCTGAGTGGGTCTGCTCCTGTAAGACTTCTGACCTAATCCACTGAGTTATACAGACACTGCCTGTCATTTTCAAATACTTCGGCTGAACTCTTCCTACTCCGGGATCAATTCTCCACCCACTTATACCCCCCAAGCCCTGTACCTTTCACCTTGTTTCAGTGGGCATTTCTCTTAAATGACGATGTATAGTCTGTGGCAGTAAAAATAAGAAAGATGAGGAGAAAGCAGATTGGTGCTCTCAAAAGACTATTTTCTCTGAGAAGGGTGTAAATATTCACAATTAAAGAAGCACTTACTGACACATGGCAGTTAAAACTCGGAGTTTATAATTCAGCCTTTGTAATCCTAATACCACTTGAATCTCCCGGAAGATTTGTATACAGATGGAGACTTTAGCTGCTTACCTAACCACGAAGCTGCTGCAAGCTTTGCTAAACTGAAGAAAGCCAGATATAGTGTGTCTGAACCAGGCCAACACACATAGTGCTTGAGGTTTGGCCACTCTTGTTTTGATTTCTCTCTCATAAGACGTCCTGGCAAAGTAAGAAACCAAATCCTGACCTCTTCTGTTAGCATGCGGCTCAGGCTAATAGGCACTCCAAAAGTAAAAACTTCTTTTAATAGAAGACTTATGTATCTATTCTACAATGTGTAGAAAATCCATCACCAACATTTAAATCTCCCCTCTCACACTCAAAGTTACATAGGATCGGGAAGGCTTAATAAGCTTTAATCATAAAGAGACTACGTCAAAGAAGGGTACACATTTACATTTGCTGAGTAGGTAAAGTCCAGGGATGCAGCTAAACATCTGTACTACAACGGACAGCACCTTCCCCACCCCAAACAGCAATGAATTAGTCTACACAAATATCAGTAGTGCAGGGGTTGAGAAGGCTCACCCTGGACTGTCAGTTCTTTAAAGGCCAGAACTAGCATTATTACATTTCCAGCAACTTACACTGGGCTGGGACATAGAAGGTATTCATTATTGGATAAAAAGATAAACTTGTCTCTTCTCAATACCTTTATACTTAAACATAGAGTCTCCTCCTGTTTTATTCAGTCCACTTCTGAATGTTGGCCATTAAGCCTTCATTTCTCTTCTCCCTCTATTATGCTTCCCCTTGGTGATCTTCCAAATGCTTTAAAGAAATGGGAAGGTTCTAAAACTAGTATGTGGTAATTGATTACCTCCTCCCCCTTGAGGTAATTTACATGATGAATTGGTTTCAGAACACAATAAGTTCCTTTGTAGAAACAGAAAAAACAGACGAGTCAGGAGAAATTCAAAAATATTAAGATTCTTACATAAAAGTAGGAAGAAGTTTACCTGAAGTTTAAATAACTCAGAATATTAAAGAGCTTGAGTCAGTACCAATTAAAGTAGAGAGAAATATATATTTGGGAATTCAGGCAGATCATTGAAGAAGTGATATTTAATGTAGCTAGGGTTTATGGCGATCTGAAACAGGAACCTTAAATGTAGGGTACTTGCAGGCTGTGAGAATTCCAAGCCGGGTTGCATCAGCCCCTCGGGGGGCCACGACTATAAATTCTTCCGTGGTAGGAAAGAGACAGCAATAGAGTAGAGCGGCCGCCCTGTGAAGAAGTAAACATATCATGCATATGCACTCTTAAGTTATTTCTTGGTTTGACTGGCAGAACTTTGTCCAGGCTGTTCTGTAGCATTATCCCACTTTACCTTAAAATGCTTATAACACTGTCCGACTGGGGAATTGTTTTGGTCTTATTCCTTATTCATTGAAAAAACAGTAGGGGCTTGTCAGCAGTGACAAAACAGACAGAGTCCCTACTCTTAACATATTTTGCAGTTTAGTGGGGATGAGAACTGAGGGCCTTGTATATGATCACAAAGCTAATGTGTGGTGGAACCGGGAATCGCACCCAGGTATTCCAAGGCCAAGTTCTTGTCCACTACAACATACTGCTGCTCTGCTGTAGGTAATCGCCCTGAGCTCTGGTTTCCTCATCTGGAAAACAGGAATAATAATGGTATCTATGCCTTTAGGTACAGGGAACATGTCCAATAAATGTTATGTCTTAATATTTGCTCTTCAGTAAAAGGAAAAAATGATAAAAAGTATTTTCTGTTTCTATTTCCTCCACCTAGTGCCCCCAACTTTGTTCCATTTTTTTCATGTCTTCAGGATGTCTGCCCCCCATGCCAGCCGCCTCCTTCAGCTGCCACTATCCCTACTGTGCCTGTCCTTCTGAGCTATATAGAGTGTATTTGGCTCTCTTCTCAAATTTCTTGTGCTGGGTTCACAGTGTTCTTGAAGCTTCCTTAAGGTAGGAGTCAAGAAGTCATGGATGCCTGGAGAAAGAATCCCAACTCTCCCTGATGCCTGTGCACATGGTCTAAGACCAGCAAGTCCCCATGTACATGGTTCACATGGAAAAGATGGGTTTATTTCAGGACCCCTGTGTAGACAGTAGTAACACCCTCAACTTCAGGGTAGTTACCATCTAGCAAACATGTGTTGAGAGTTTACTTTGTTCAGATACTGTGCTGAACTCTACAAGTGTATTGTGTTATTTAGTCACTTCAAAAGCCCTGTTAAAGATATTAAGGTCCCCAATTCAAAGATGAGGACACTAAGGCTTACAAAGAATTATGGTTATTTAGTCAAAATCACAGAGCTTACTAAGTATACCACAGGCAGAATCGAAACCCAGGTTTGTGTGATTTTCAGCTATAATAACTATCTCTCAGGATCAGACTTTTGCCCTGTGGTTTGAAGGGATAAAAACCAAATCAAAATTCTTTGAGGGTAGTATACATTCAGTTTGTAAAACCCAAACTGCATTTCCACATACACACACTCACAGCACAAAGGGCACTAAACTATCCTAAAGCTAACGTATGTTACTTGTCCCTGACAGCTTGCCTTAAAAAAAATTTTTTTTTTAAAGAGGTTCATGCAATGCTACATTCTGTGGCTTTGCTTTAGTAAGCGAATAAACTGGAATTTGACATCTCCTCACCCCAGCCTACCACTACTCCCGGAAGAGGTGGTGTGGTCCCTGCGGGTGCAGCGTTGCCCTCTGAGCCTGTCCCCATGACTGCTGCTCAGGAGGCAGCATGCTGCTTCTCCCTGGAACCACAAGTACCTGAGTTGGGCCCTTTTGCAGAGTGCTTGGGTTCTTTTTCTTTGAGCTCTGCGCTTGAAAGAGAAGGATAGTTGGTATTAATGCCACAGGCAGCTCCTGCCACTTCTCCAGTGACCTTGAACACACTGCAGTTATCAGGGATGGTACAGGCATCTAGATTTTGATACATCTCCTCCTTAAAATATTACTAGTTTGTAACCTCCAGCATTATCTTCTCCAAGAAGGTAAGTTCATTTTTCCTGCTTCCAGCTTTGTTTACTCTCCTTGCTTCCTTAAAAGACCTCTATACATAACTCCCTTGGACTCCAGGGACTTCTGGCAAATCTTAAGCATTCATTCTCATTCTCTGTCTGTGTGTCTCTCTCTCTCTCTCCCTCTGCCACTCCATCCCTCCCTCCTATCCACCCCTGCAAAGGGAAAAAAAAAGAGTAAATTCAACCTTATGACCTCTCCTTCTAAGCCAAGTTTGGAAGAGTTCTCATCTAAGCCAAGCTTCATAAATCTCCCTTGATTGTTGATGGCGTGGAGAAGGTGGGGGAGGGTAGCTGAAGAGAAGTTAGATGCCCAAAAAAGGCATTGTTAAGTCAAAGGGGAGTCTTGCACACATGGGCGCCTGACCTCGCGTGTCAGCTTCTGTGCCGGGAACATCCAATTCTGTAAGAAGGAGCACTCCTTATTTGGAATTAGGGACAAGGTGAAGGGAAGAGGAGTGGGGGTGGCGGTCTGTGCCAGGGAGTAAATTCGGCTTGTGCAGACGGCTCGTGTCCGAAAACAGAAGAGACCTGACAATATTTCTGCATACGTCAGAATCAGGGTCAGGAAGCTGGACAAGTACATAGACATAGATCAGACTAGGTTGGAGGGAAAGAGGAGAGATGCACAGTGCTCCATTGATGGTAGGAGGTTTGGGGCAGGAAGATGTAGCCAAGATAAGGAGTAAGATTATTATGGAGAACTAATGTAGAGTGAAGGAATGAGAAGAAGCTGGACCGGTTCCCTGCCTGAATGCCCAGAGTAATGCCATGGTAAAAATACGAGCCAGCCTGGCAGTAGAGGACTTGAACTCCACGTCCCGTGGTTCTGCCCTCCCCATGGCCCCAAGATGGCATCAGACTCTGTGTCAAAAGGGCAGCAAACACATTCCTGGCATCTGCGTAAGGATTTCTTAGTAAGGGAGAGATTGTGTGTGTGTGTGTGTGTCAGAGGCACGTGGGAATGGTATAGTGTGCCCAAAAGACTAGGGAATAAGGGAGAAGGTTCTATGATCTGTCGGCAAAGGAGAGTACAAAAGTATGTCAAGTCAGGACTTACAGAGAGAGGAAGAAGAAAAGAAATGTTGCCTTAGGTTTAAAGAGTTCAACGAGCAGCAAACCCAGGAGACAAGCTCTGGACTTCATGCTAGGTCATGAGATCATTTTTGTACAAAGGAGGTCTCTCTACAAACCATCTCCCAGGAAAGGCCAGGAGAAGGTTTGGTGACTCAGAGTATGGGACCGTTAGAGAGTATATGCTGCCAGGTGGAAATGTTCATCTTCCTTAAGGACAGTTATGAGTAGATGATCATGAGCTCTTTTGTCTCCACTCTTCTCTTAGGTTACTCCAGAATCTTAGGTTTTCTCTGCCTGTAGTCCATTCAGGGGCCTTTTCTCTGTGGCCGTGTCTGCATGGCAGATGGACAAAGGGTCTCTCTGTCACTGCTTATATCTTAAGGGAAACTCCCGGCCTGCTACCAAAAGGACACAAGCATTTGCAGCAAGATAGAAACGGACATTTACTAAACACTAACTAAACTAGGTAAGCTGCTGTGTTCTTTAAGTATTGTACTAAGGTGCAACGCAGGGCTGTGAGAGACGTGTGTTTCCACACTTTACAGGGGAGGAAAATGATACTCAGATTAAATAACTGTCCCGAATCAGAACTAGTAAGTGCCACACCCAAGATCCTACTTAAGCCGTCCTGGCCTCAGAGCCCACTCACTTTCTGCTCCTCCAAACTGCTTCCTCTGTTCAAGCCTTCTCACAAAGCAGCCGCACTTAAGCCCCTGTGCCTTATTCCCATGTAATCTCTCTTGCTTTCCATCTACCTGGCCTTAGGGACGCGTACATATGACAGCTGCAGATGAATTCATTTCCATCTGCATATTCTGATTTTATTCGTAAAGCACTCCTGGATCAGAGATTAGAGTCTCCCTCAGGTGTCAATTCTTCATTCTAATCATATTCAGAAACAGATTATCAGTGTTAAAGATTAATAATGTCTCAGGAAACACTGAGTACAGCTTTTTCCTTTGCTACATAAACTTTTTCTTTCAGTTCAGGTCTAGTGCCTTGTGGTCACACCTGATCTCTTTCTATGAACAGCTTCTGTAGAAAATTGCATACTTTTGCAAGAGCCCCAGATAACAAAATTATCTCAAACTACGTCTTCAAATGTTGCCGTCAGATTGTTTCCTGGCCCTCTAATTACTGACTTGGGCTGCTTTTATAGGTGCTAAAGGTAATTTTCTACAGTGATGGCTTTGCTCGGGTTATATTGTGCTTCCTCGGTTAAGGGGAACGCTCCCTCTTTCACTAGACCTTGACAAAGGGAAGCTCTTGACTTCTGTAGACTGGGCCAGGATGGTCCCAACAGTCTCTCCTATTATATGAGTGACCTCCCTATTATATTTCTTAGGTGTCACTTATTCTGCACCCCTTTTAGGATAAGGACATCATGCCTCCCCTATCGCATACTGACGGTTTTTACATGAATACATCTTTACGGTTGTAACAGCGGGTGTTAGCTCACTGGTTATGTGCCTGTGCATGTGTGTTTTTGCACTTGCGTGTGGTTCATGTTCTTAAATATTCATACCTCAGAGGTATAGAGTTAATCATTGTAATAGGTAAGAAAATAACAGAATATCATGAAGCATTTAAACCTTAGAACCTTTATTCCAAGTCAAGTTAATGGTGTCTCTTGCCCATCTCCTAACTACAAATAGGAGCCCAAGACAGTTTTTGAGGGCAGTTTCAGACTGTACGCATCCTGAAGGCAGGGACTGTGCCTTATTCACCATTCTCTTGTAAGCACTTGATAAATGTGTGTCAAATTAACGAGCATCACATGCTCTTCCAACGGAATCAGTCCTCTGCTTATCACTAATGAGAATCTCAGGGGCTCCTAACAGTTCTGGGGGACAAGAAACTCAAATATAAATGGAGTACCTCCTACATCCCTTCCCCACAGCTCCTCAGTGGGACAACTCCAGTTTCCAGAGCCATGTTGGGCCTGACCAAAGAGGGTTTTTTCCTTCAAGCCTCTCAGACTGCCTCCCATTCTTGAGACACTGCTTTCCCAGAGAACACATGCCGCTTCCCTCGTGGCTTCCCACTGGGAGACCCCCACTAAGCTTGCCCTCTCTGGAAGCACCTCCTGCTGTTGTGCCTTCTAAACCTCTTTCCTTTCAGATAGGGAAATAAGAAATATGAGCTTTGAAGTCGTACAGGTATGAGTTCAAATTCTGCTTCGAGGGCTACTATCCATGTAACTTAGAATAGATCAACCTCTCTTTGCCTCAAGTTACTCTCATGATGCTGGTTGGAAGATAAGACATAATAAATGAAAGTCTCTTGATGTTTGCCTGGCACATGGTAGCACTTAATAAATGTGAGTTCTCATCCATCTTTATCAGCTCCATATTTCACTTCCTTGGGGACTCTTATTTGCTATGGCAGTAGATGATACGTTCACATTGTAATGGGCCTTTGGAGAGGTCTTTATAGTGAGCTTCCTTTGTGATCTGATAATGTGAGACAAAGTCTTTTCTGCATCCTTCACATTAGGTTCTCTTCCTTCATCTTACCTATCTATGCACTCCATCTCATCTTATCTATGTCCTTAAAATGTTCCCCAGTCACATCCAGAGGAGAAACTCTTGAGTCTCTTCAGAACCAGGGAACTACTTACTTCCTAACCCAGGTACTCCCAACCCTCTTGCTTTGCTTTCTAGGAAACTAACGTGATTTAGTTCTTGTTATGGTGGCCTCTTCACAAATAATTTTTGAAAAGTGTAAGATTTGGTGCCACTATGTACTTACGAAGTACTTGCTTGCTGTGTGCTAGCTCTTCAGACCTAGTATGGTACTCTTTCTACTTTAAGGCCCTTTTAGCTTCTTACATACAATCAGGAATATCAGACAAGATGAAGTCAGGTGAGGTGCTGCTTGTCCCACGCAGCACAGGGTAAATATTAGGCAGGTTTTATAGAGAAAAGTTCATGTTGAAAGCCAGACCTTAACAAGATAGGTATCGTTTAGCCTGGTTTAGTATGAAGAATATTCCAAGCACAGAAACCTTTTTAAAGAGGGGAATGGAGCATTTTTCTACTTTTAAATTAAAAGTGACCTTTAAAGGTATTTTGAATATTTTCAGCCAGCTCCTTTCTGAACATGTGTGTGCTTACACACAAAACCGGAAGATCCTTTTGTTAAATACATTATGGAAAGCCCACCAGGCTATTGCTACTTGTGAGTTAAGACAGAAATTCTATCTCTGGGCACCAGGTGGCGCCGCAGGATAAATAATACCCATTCACCTAGGCGGGAGCCACGTTTTGCAATTATAGGTCCTTGCCTTGAGGAATTATTCCTGGATTGCTCCGTGATTCAGAGGATACTTACCTGTCCTCTCCTTGGTACCACTGACTTTTAGAAGAGCCAGTTTTTTCACCTTTCATCCTTCCGCCCTGTGATCTGATCAGTCTTCAACGTACTCTTGCTTCTCTGAGCACGGTACACCGCCAGAAGTCGTCCCTGTGGGTGCATTCCACCCGTCAGGGATTCGGTGCTGGGGCTGATTCACTGAGAACAGGCTGCCTCAGGAACCCGGAGTGAGCCAGGGAGTTGACGGTGATAAAACCAGCCGAACATCTGAAGTTGAACAATCTTGTCAGTACTCTATAAACTAGTTTATCCTGTCCTCCAGGCCTTTTTGGAATTAAAATTCTTAGATAAACATCTCCCTGCGGTAGAGGCTGTCAGTGGTAGATCGCACTGATAGTGGGACTCTGATCCACCTGTTACATAATCTAGGGCATTTCCTGTTGCTTTTTGCCTTGGATGGAGATCATTTGGCTTTTTCCTATCAACTTGGTTTTGGAGAAGTTTAGCTCTCCCCCAATAAATACATATAATCTATTTTAACACAGTGTGTTCACTGTGTAAATGCAGCTGTAGGATGTCAACGAAAGAACGTCCGGCCTAAAAACAGAAGTCTTATACGAGTTTATCCGAGCCAAACTGATGACACTTGCTGGGAGGCAAAGTCTCAACAGAGTGAGAAAATGCTCCAGAAAACGGCCGTTTGCAGCTTATTTTATACATGAGGATCAAAGGAGGAGGCATAAGGAGATCCATTGATGGTGGACTAGGGAGGCTGGAGAAGGCGAAGCGGGGAAATCCTGGCTACTGGATAAAAAGTAAAACGAAGAGACACATACTTTAGGATGGTTAATAGCACTTGGATCAGGTAGAGATGGTACATAGGCAACAAGATCACCGTGTGCCTCATGCTCTGGGGCCGGTGGTTGTGTCTTTGAGGGGTCCAGATAAGAAAACTTCCGTTTCAAAGTTATGTTATCTTAGATGCACAAAGGCAGCAGACAATTTCAAAGGTAAAGAATGACCTCTATCAAGGAAACTACAGGCCTGGAACATGACTGCCCACCCTGAGCCACTTTTAAATAGGAATTTTTCCTTCGGACCACCCTGTGTGGTGACTCTGGTCTGTGGATGTGTGTGGCCCGCCATGCAGGCCTCCCCTGAGCTTGTCAGATTCAGTATGTGGCCTGGTTTTCCTCCACAAGGATAAGCCCTTCAACCACCTCCTCCTCTTGCCTCTTGTTTCTGATCACAAGTGTTACCCTCAAAGTCGCTACCGTGTGGTTGCTGGTTCTATATCCTTAGAGTCAGGACAGATATCCTCGTATTTGGAAAGGTTTTCAATTCACCATGTCGGCAGGAAAATGGAAACAAATATATTTGGGTAGTTCTACCCCCACCTGATTCATTTTAGTCGCTTCTTTCTTCCCCGTGCTCCTCCCAGTGGTGGTCTTGCTTTCTTAACTTTGACATCTGCTTCTCACATCTGCCCTTTGCTGTCTTCCAGGCTAGTCTTCTCCATCTTACTTTAGCCATTTTCACAGCATAATTCGGAACTCTACCTCACCCGCTTATTTGACTACAATCCCTAATTCTTATAGGGCTGAGTATACTCTAAATCTGTGATCAGTAGTAACTGTAGAAGTTGGGGGCCAACTCATCCAGTGGAGCACATACTTACCACCTGTCCCTCCTCTCCTGTGGTGGTACCTTTTGCCCAAAGCAGAGCCTGGCAGTCTGCCTGTGAGGTCAGGTCACCAGGACCAAAAGGAGGTCTAGTTGTCAAGACAGCCACTGAATTCCTGCCTCTTGCCCTCCTATGGTTCTTGCTTTCCTTCCCAGTGCTTCAGCTTTACGTAGTTCTCTTCCTCTCCCTGCCCTTTCCCTCCACCAGACTCAATATTCTTCTGAATGGATAGTCATTTCAATCAGCCTTTCCCTCCTGCACCTGCCTCCCTGCCCTAGGCACTGAGAAAGGAAAGGTTCAGAATAACTACCTGGTGCCTGAGAAGGAGCCAGACTTGCTGTTCATTTGGGACCAAGGAGAGAAGGAGAGATCCATTTTGGATCCTGAGGTCCCTGCAGTGAAAGTCTCATTGTTTAGTATCGAGAGATCTAGTTCTAAGAAGGATTTCTAAGTAGTCTTCTAATTACTCATAACTCCACAGGGTCGATCCTCCCCAATCTTTTTAAACACTCATTACAGAAGTGGTTCACTAGCCTAATATTTACATCCCTGAGCTACTACTAGGAGAATAATTTTTGCAAAAGGGGAAGGTGAGGCACGAAATTCAAAGCTGGCTCAGCACCCTGCCATCATTTGGTTTCTTGGGTCTGATGGGATTTTGCAAGAGGCGGCAAAGAAATGTTTCTCTGACACATGAACAGATTCACAGCACTCTGAAAATTGCTTTTATTTTTCTCCTTTGATCTTGATAACTTATAAAGAAAACAAGCCAAGAACTAGCCCATTTCATTAAGAAAGAAGCCAGAACTCAGAGAGCTCATTCAGTTTTTAAGTGATCAAGCCAGGCACAAACCGGTTTGTGTTCTTTCAATGTTATTTTCACTTATTAAAACACTGCCTGTGCAAATTCTTTGTAGCTCTTCTGGCTACCTGTTTTCCCCAAACAGGTAGGAACCTGTTTTATGCTCACTATTGAGGTGAAAACTGGTGGTCTCTTCCTAACAGAGAAGTTTCTTGGACTTGGAGCTGAGATATTGGCTGTTGCAAAGATGTGAGAAAGATGTGCTACTGTTGCTCTTACTTGGCCCAGATGAACAGTGGGCAGTCATCCAGAAAGTACGACTTGGATTTTGCCTAGCTTTCAAGTCTGTCAGCCCTGATTTTCCAGAGCTTGATTATGGTGCATTGATAGCAACATAGTGTGGAACTGAGAAAAGTGGATCTGCAGGTCTTCAGAGGTAGGCTATATTTGCATAATAAACTTTCAAATTGGAATCGTGAGAGTGGCACACTGCTCAAATCCAGGGCAAATTTCTACAGCTCTCCCTTTGCTATCAGTCTCATTTGTCCCATGAACACAGAACCCCCAACTGGGTTCTTCTCATTCTGTATCTGATGGAAAGGTAGCCTGACGTTCGCTTTTGGTCACTTTTCGCCCCAACATTCTGCTACCTCTTTTTCTTCTTACTACTTATAAGCGATGGGTTGGAAAGAGTTGGATGCTGTTGCATCTATCAGGGGCACCTTCCAAAATACAAGTGTGACTCCTGGTCCTCGTAACCCTTTTGCTTTTGTTTGACTTTCAGTCCCTTCTACCCTGTGGGCCTATTTGCCATGAAAACTGACCAAAATACAGCTGCTGGCAGCTGTCTCTCTTCTCTAGGATTTGCAGAGTGTTTCAGATAGGAAGCATGGGTGACCCCTCCACCTTCCTTCCCCTCCAGGGGAAGGCATTACCAGGTGTGAATTGTATGAATCATTCAGAAGGATTTTTTTTTTTTTTTTTTTTGAGAGAGAGAAAGAGATTGATTTATTCCACTTATTCATGTATTCATTGATTGCTTCTTGTATGTGCCCTGACCAGAGATAAAACCCACAACCTTGGCGTATCAGGACAACTCTAACCATCTGAGAAACCCAGCCAAGGCTCATGATGAATTCTTCATTCTAACCTGGCTGACTTATCACCCAGTGTACTTCTTACAACATCCACCTTGCAGCTGGTGTATTGGCACATGGCTTAATTTTAATATTATCCTAAACCAAAAATTATTAGAAAAATAAACCTACCAGATGTTTATCTAAATATTTATAAATGCCACATACAAAGAATTCCTGGTAGTCCACTATTTCTTTAATCTGTCATTGTCCTCCATAAGCACAAATAATTAGGAGCTCACTGTTACGCCGCTGCCTTCAGTATTGTTATGCTCCTGCAAAGCTTGTTTTGAGCTGTGTGCTGTGCTTTAAGGCCCCGGTGTGTGCCACATACAGCATTAACTCACTTAGTAACTAATATTTATTGATTACCTACTCTGTGCCAGGCACTAAGTGATCAAAATGCAAAAAAAGACCCCAAATTCCCACCCTAGGAAGTTTACTGTCCTGTTGGAGGCGCAGTTTTATAAATAAGGACTTATGGTATAATGTTAGCGCTTTAAAAAGAACTCCGTATGTGATTCAGGATGGTGCAGGGAGGCCTGCAGAGGAGAGGATATCTGAGATGGGCCTCACAGCCGGAAGGGAAGTTGGGGGGCTGTTGAGGAGCAGAGCAGCAAAGGCGGAGCAGTGAGCCCGCGCGGCGTATTTGTGTTTCTCCCAGAAGTCGGGTGTGACTAGGAATACACGCTGTGCAGTACGAGTGGCCAGAAGTGACACTGAAGTGGTTAACGGGCCCTGACTCACATGGAGCTCTGGGAGCAAATCTGTGTTTGGTCCCCACTGGGTGGGAAACCGTTTATAAAATTTAAACAGGTGAGGACATGATCAAATTTATAACTTAGAAAAAGCACTTAAATCGTGCTCTGGGGAAAGCAAAGTTAAGACCAGGAAAACAAACTAGGAAAAGAGCTGAACTAATAGAAATGAAAGGGGATGAGGCCCTAAACTAAGGCCATTGGTACAGAGATGGTAAAGGGTAGATGAAGTGATGAGATACTGAGGGAGTAGGAGGAACCAGATTTAGTAATTGCTTAAATATTGTGGGTGTTGCTGAGGGTGGGGGTGGGGGCACGTGGATTAGGGATAAGGACAAGGAGAAATCAAGAATGGCTCAGTTTTTGCCCTTGTGGATTATGAAGCATGACTAGTAAGACATATAATATCCTTCTGAACAGTATACCTGAGTTGTGATTAAAAGTCTGCTCTTGCTTATCGAACCAATAGGTTATTATTTACTTTTGTGTAAAAATAGATGATGACACATGAGGAAGCATGGACTATATCTACTAATTTTGATATTATTGATAGAAAACGAACAGACCTGGAGGCCCAGATTGTATTTTTATCATTTCTTCTGTCGATTTTGTCTTGGGAAGAAAAGGGAAAATGTAGGCTCAATAGCCAGCTGTGTAGCTGGTGTAAAGGGGAGGTTTTTAAATTTTCTGGACCTTGGCACATGATACTCACATGGTAGACTACTGACTACAGATAGAGCATAGCCCAAGGGTAGCAGAAAGAATATACTTGGCAGGAGACCCACCAACTGAGTGAGGAGGAAGAAGTGAGAAAAAACTGAGATAAAGCTAAAACTGGGTATTACGGAAAACAGCTAAGAAAGAAAGGAAAGCGGAGGTGGGTAAGAGGTACTAGAATTTACAAGATAACACGACAGATTATGAAATAAATAATAATACTGACTTGTATGTCATAATAACAAGTGAATTTAAAATTCTAGCCCTGGAAGTTATCACTGAGAGTTGTGGAATAAGATTTGATTCATTCAGTAAATATTTGATTGCTTATTGTGTGAATGGGAAATTCTGAGTAAGATATCAAAGTGAATTGAATAGCATCCCTGCTCTCAAAACCTTACAGTCTTCTTATTTTGGAACTGACATAAAGCTCAACCAATATGTTTTGAGTAAATGGAATAAACAAACGCATGATTCTAATGAGGGAAAAGAATCAGCATCAAATGAAAACAGGGTAGTTAATAAATCAGATTGCAGATCAATATATGTTTAAAAATAGAGAGCCCTGACCAGTGGCTCAGTTGGTTGGAGCATTATCCTGTACACAAAAGTGTTGTGGGTTTGGTTCCCAGGCAGGGCACATACGGGAGGCAACCTCTAAATGCTTCTCTCTCTCTCTCTCTCTCTCTCTCTCTCTCTCTCTCTCTCTCTCTCTCTCTCTCTCCCTCTCTCTCTCTCTCTCTCCCCCTCCCTCCCCCTCTCTCTCCCCCTCTCTCTCCCCTTCCTCTCTAGAGTTGATAAAACACATCCTTGGGTGAGGATTAAAAAAATAATTTAAAAAAGTAAGAAATAGAAGGAGCACGTACTAAGTGAATAATATCAGTAACACTAGTAAGAATGGTACCCAGTAAGCTTAGACTCAGAAGGAGCTGAAATTATGGATAAATGTTGTGGGTAAAAAAAAAAAAAAACATTAAAAACAAGAACAAGGAAAATACAGGTTGGGGCAAAAGTAGTTTACTGTTGTGAGCGCACAAAACAGTTTATTCTTGTATTATTTATTTATCAATTATTGTATCATTTTCCATACGAACAATTGTAAGCCTACTTTTGCCCCAGCCTGTATAGGTAAATTATTTGGAAGAGATACTGTAGTATTAACTGGTTACACTGAGAGAGCATTTTTTATTTATCTAACGGTGAGTTGGTTTACTGTTTGCTAGACTATTTAATTTCTTTTTTCTTCATCAAGGAAAATGGTCTAACAAGAAGAATTGAACAAACATGATTAAACCATAATCAAAGACTAAAACAGGAATGAAAATAAGAGAGCATTTACCCTGGTTTAAAGCTCATGCACCTGGTCCAGATGAATTATATTCCATGGAACTGAAAATTTTATTTTTATCATGAAGACTGAAGGTCACTGAGAAAATTGCCACATGGTGATATGTTGGGTTGGAGACAGACAAATATCAGGCCTTTCAAAAAATGGATACAGGCTATGGACCTGACATTGATCTCTGGAAATTCCTGAAGCAGTTTATTAAATAGATGCTCTGTGAACACTTGGGAAGGGAAATGGTCGCTGTGCTTTCTTCAGTGGGAACGTGTCCTGCTTTATAAACACCGTTTTTTTTTTTATTTCTTTAGCAGTATTATTAGACCTTGAATGAAAGGAATGCATTGGTTGCTATATTGTAGATGAATTTCAACAAGTTTTTGCCATATCCTCATAATATATATACATATACAGGGGCAAAATGGGTATATGTGGCCTGGTCTGTAGTTCTTTTAAGTGATTTGTGGCTAGTTGAGTATCTTTAGTCCAAAAATATCTAAAAAATTGATGGCACCCTGGAAGGCAATTTCTAGTGATAGAGTGTTGCTCTTGTTATCCTGTTAAATTCTTTCATCAGTACATTTGCACGTAACTTCAATCTTGAGGTATAATTAATAATACTCTAGATGACAAAAATTAAGATTTAAAAAGACTTAGAATAACCAAATAGTCTAAAATCAATAGATGGAATTTAATAGAAATAAATATTACAAATCACAATTTAAATATATTTTTTAAATTGCACAAATATAGAAGACAAGACTAGGCTTAACAGAGGGGCATGTAATTTTTTTCCTAAAGTACATATGCAGACTTAGGGTTCTGGTTGACTGCAAGCTCAGTATGAGTCAGTGCTTTGATGTGTGTGCCCCAAAAGCCAAAATAGTCTTCAACTATTTTCATAGAAGTACAGCGTCTGGGTTAAGGAAGGCACTAATCCTCTGCATTCTTCGCTGGTCAGGGCACACCTGGAGGCTGTGTTTGGTTCTGGGCACCTATTTTAAGACAGAATGACAAAGGAGCACAGGCAGAGGATGGAATCAGGGTGACAAGGGGTTCAGCTCTCTCCTTCTTTCCTCAGACATTGACTGAGTGTCTTCTGTGTGCTCAACTTTGGGGTTGGTGGAACCAAGGATGTCTCACCGGTGGAAAAGAGTTAGGGAGCAATAATAGATGTATTTAAAATGAGAAGTGTTGCCTAATGAAAGATTTGACCTGGTAACTTCCGTTCCTCCTATTAACTTCAGGGGGTTCAAGTAGGAGCAATGACTAAAAGTTACAAAGAGTCAGATTTTGGTTGCCAGTATGTAAGAAGTACTCTGACAAATTGAAATTATCCTTTTCAGGAATTAAGCAACTCCCCTAAAGTCACATTCCTAATTGGTGGTGAAACTAAAATGAAAGCCCGACTTTCTGAAATCACAAGCTGGACACTCAGCTATGCCATGATATTACCCAGGGGATTCCTACTTCGTGAGGAGGTTAGTTAGGGATAACTTCTCCATTTTCTTCCAATTCTCAAGTAGCCTCTTGCTATGAAATGCTTCTTGGTTCTGTGTTTTTATGTGAATTGATGAGATTAGAATGGATAACCTCTAAGATTCAGCAGATGATTTCTTTAACTTCCTTCCTTGATGAAGAATACACATTTTATTTCCATAACTTGTACATTACTAGTCAAAAACAGAAACTCTTTGTGGCTAGATATAAAAGTATGGAACTCAGGTTCTTAAATTGTGGTGTTTAGGCAGTATTTAGTCTGCTCTTGAAGCACATGTTTTAGAGATGTGGGTCTGTGATTTACAACATAAAAGAAAAAAATTAAAAAAAATTATGTAGACTCCACGAGCCATGTGAGATTTTACAGTAGTCATTGGGAGAAAGAAAAAGGAGTTTCTTGCCCTTGAAGTTCATTTCCTCCTCATTCTTCTCCCAACAAGAAAGGATGGTGACCTCAATACACAGAGGGAAGCAGTGCTGAGCTTTCTCAGACACGGCTGTGTAGCCTGGGTCAGGGCAGTTTCAGGGCTGAGAAGCCTAGAGCCCAGAGCTGCCAGGGTGACACTGAATCAACGCAGGGGCTGTGGCAGGAAGGCCAGGCCTGGGAAAGGAATCAGAAGGAAGAGAAGTGTTAACTTTTATCGGGTGCGAAATTGGCAAACACAGCGTGTGTAAGGGGAAATGCCACGGATGCACACCGCCGCCCTCAGGGGCTCCTTTCTTTCAGCCCTATAGATTGGCGCTACCGGTTTAAGGAGCAAGCGCGCATAGAAACGTGCTCTCACTGTGGGTACAGAACACAGTGTTCATGGTTTACGCCATTGTAAACATTTTACAGGGTGCTTGGGGGGTGCGTGGGAGTGGGGCATGGTCCCAGGAGGCTAAAATCGTGGTTTGGGCTTTTCCCCACTTTTCTTGGAATTTCTAATTTCTTACACTGATGTCAGTGTTTTTCAAAGTGTTCTAAAACTTCAGCTCACAGTAAGAAACACGTTTTATTTTATATCATGACGCACTATGAACACATGCACACGTGCGCACACACGAATACACATTTGATACCTCCATATGGTATATGAAACAAAAAGGTCCAAACACATGAGATGCACTTTTATGTTTTCAATTCTAATCTATTTTTATTTAGATGTATTTAAATGTCATAAATCACAAAGCTGATTACATGGCCTCTAATGCTGTTCATACCACAACTTGAAAAATATCATACTACAGCCACCAGTTTTAAAATGACTGTAAAAATGGCCTGATACGTTGTATCCAAAAGACCCAAAGTCTGAGGCAGTGATTCTCAACTGAGAATATTTTTTTTCCTTCAGACGACATGTGGCAATGTCTGGAGACAGCATGGATTGTCACACAGCTCATGTGGGGGAAGAAGATGCTGCTAAACATTTCACAATGCACTGGACAGCCCTCCACAACAAAGAATTAGCAGTTCAAAGCCCTGTTCCAAGGGCAGTAAAAGGAGGTGACCCTTCTGATCTTCTGGAATTCTGTTTAGAATGATAGAGGCTTTAACCTGATCCTTCTTTTCTCTCTCTTTTCCTTTGAACTGTATCTGGTACGTTAAGATCAGGTTGGAGCATAGCTGCCCTTGGATTGTCTATGCAGTACAGCCCAGTGGCTAACAACGGTACAAGGAATGAGTCTCCCTTCTTTCATTGAGATTGCTCCAGACATTGTTGTTAGAATATTGTTATCGCTCTCAGGAACACTCCCCTGTGCTTTGATTTCACTGTCCTTTCCCCCCCATCTTTCCATTAAGCTGCACTTACTCAGAGCCCCTCCTTACTCACTTCCTCAGCCATAGCAGCTCTTAGGAGAGAAGTGAAGCCAAGCTGGCTAATGAGAGTTACACATGGTCCCTGAGGCTTTCTGCCCTCGTCACCAGATTTGATTCTGCTGTTTTGATGGGAAATGACCTTCTGCTAGCCTTTAAGTGCCATCTTAAGCCCTAGTATCAAACTGTTTCATTTTTTAGCCACTGCTTCATTCCTCTATCTGAAGCTATTTTAGCCCAGGTTCCTTTGAACACAGATGACACTGCGCTCCCTCATCTCTGCATCCTCTCTCCTTCCATGTCTGGCATCAAAGAAGGTCTTGATGTCTCAGTGTCAATCCGCTGTGGCTTTTTTCCCATTCTGTCGCCTATTTCTGGGCCCACTAGTAGGGCGGCCATTTGCTCTGAATCACTCAGAGATGGCCTAACAGAACAGACCGAGCTTGGCTTTTTTACCTCTTCTTTTGTTTGGGAGAAAGGTGTGACTGTAGAAGGAGACATCTCTAAATCAACTATAAAACTGGAATAGTAGTAAAAATAAGACCAGTGCTAATTGAGGCTATTTTCTCTCATATTTACCTCATGTGTTCTATATTACATAAGCAATAGCATTTTTATTTAGTAAGTGATTTCTCATAAATAATTCATAATTAATTGTCAGAGGCATGTATGTGTGTGTATCCACCCTGAAACTTTATAGATTTCTGTTAGCATAATAGTAAGCGGTACCCACATATTCCAGAAACACTGACACATGAATTTCATTCCTTTTGTTTCTAGAGAATGGTGGGACACAATTTTCCTTTAAGCTTCTCCTAGGCTGAGCATAGAAAGGCAGCTTGTGGATTAGAAGATGAAGAGACTAATGAGGAGGAGTTAAGACATCAGTCTCGTTTAATACTCCAAGGCCTAGACTCTTTGCTCCCCCTGCTCTAGCTCAGTTTCAGAGTGATCAATGAAGCGCTGATGGCGTGTGGGTGTTCACCCTACAAAAGGGCGAAGAATGAAAGGAGGGGGAAGGGGTGGGCAGGGTAGAAATGATGGCTGGATGAAGAAACTCTACCTTCTCATCGTTACGATTATTGGTCCTGTGCTCAGAAACAGGAACAGCAAGTGAGACAGAGTCCCTGGCTGTGGCCGTTAACAATTTAAGAAAGACATTGTGTGTCTTAGGGACTGGTCTACAGCTCACAGATTCTCTTTCGTCTGAAGACAGTATTGGCAATGGCAGTAGTGATGGTGGTGATTTTCTTGGTTTGGGCTTGACCATTTTTTTCCTTCCAGATTGAGATATTCGTCATTCGTGACAAGATAACATATCTCAGAAGTTTTATGAACAAGAAAGATTTACTGCCCCAGTTTTCTCCAGGGGCTGCCTGGGGCTAGGAAGTGAAGCCAGGCTAATTCCAGGCTAATGTCCAAGAGAAAGCTCTGTTTTGTTGGAGGGGGAGGGAAGAACCTGGGGGAGAGGAGAATCCTGAAAAGAGTGAATGTTTAAGTCTTTGATCCAAGTGTGTGGTTTGTATCTTTTACCTTCAGGGAATGAAAAGGAAGAAGGAAGCAAACTGTAGCACCTAGCATAAATAGAAGCCACTTTCTAAACTGTATTCCTCTTTTTAGACACGAAGTCCGTCTGATTTCTGCCAGTTTGCACAAGTTGTGTTTCTGATATTCCTGGGGCTGCCTCTCCCAGGGCCTTCTGTTGGTCAGTTCTGTGCCTCGGGCTTATCATGCTGGACAGTGTCTTTGTTTTATGAGCAGCTGATACTTTGCTTGCAGATTTCAATCATCCTCGTCAGTTCTGCTTATCATCTTAGTCAAATCCCACAACTGGACTTGACCCACTGACTCATCCTCATTATCAAGGGCTTATTTTTGCTTTTTCAAAACTTGATTCTTCTCCCTAACATTCCCATTTTGAGTTTGATAACTTGTAGTCTTACAGATTTGTATAAACCTCTAGGTACATACTTTGCCACATGTTAAAATTTGTTTTGCGCTTCAGTCATTAAGTCGCCATGAAAGAGAACCAAAAGGATGCAAGACGAGGTGTTCCTGTCGGCACATTAACATTACTTCCAAATAATCAGGCTTGTGTGTTGTGAGGCAGTGGCCGGGACGCCAGAGCTGCTGCTGGGCTGAGTGGGTGCTGAGCTGCTTCTGAAGAGGGAGTCACAGGCGTTATTGGCTCCAGAGGACAAAAATAAGGTCAAACGGGCTTACTATATGTGTAGTGAATGAGAAACTGAGCTAGAACTAATTCTAGCTGAAGTTTCTTGTTTAGTTTAGGATTCTGACTCTTTGAAGGACTTAAACATACTGGTTTTTAAGTGCTAGTCCTTCTCCCTCCACTCAGTTAGATGAGACCTGTTACACGTCATTCACCTTGCAGAAGTCACACAAGAGCATGTGGCTTGAAGTGAAGGTTGGGTCACTTCTTCCCTGCAGAGAACCCGACCAGGTCATTGTATCCACCCCTTTTGGTGACCCTGTTCTATAAACAGGAACAGAAATTCTTGCTACGGGATCCCTTTCATCAGGCATCTTAGGCTTGCTGAATGAAAAGCCCTATAAAAAGGAGATGCAGCACTAATAATAACAAATACGATCGTGACGGCTATTTTGGGCAAAAGCAACTTTGTTCCACTCTTGGTCTCCATCAGTGTCTGTCTGCCATTCTTGCCCTGCCATTACCTTTCAGACTTCCTATTCTTAGAATTAGTTGTGAGCCCTGACTGGGAGGATTGCAGCCCCCAAGGCTGGAATGCCTAGCTTGAGTGGAATGCAGACTGTCTGGCAGAGTGGAGGTTAAATAAAGTTTGCCTTGGCAGCCTCCCCTGCTCTTGCATGGGTGACAAGTAACTCGGGTAGAGGAGCGATGGCATGAGCTTCACGTGGGGTTATACCCAGAGGGAGTCTTCCATGTATGAGTACAAGTCGTTGATGGTCGATCCCTTACAATCAGAGCCATGCCCGTCTCTACCATGATACATACTAAGGAGGCCTCACTGGCCTTGAACTTCAGCTAGTGACCACATTGCTCTGAAAAAATGCAGGGACAAATAAAGAATTTAAGGTGGAAATCCTTTGTAAGAACTCAGACTTGGCATATCTGCCTCCTCAGAGTTACAAACTTATTTTTGAAATTTAGACAAAGGGAAATTTTTTTATAATAAGAACAGTTGCCAATCAACAAAAATTTCTTGAGCACCAAGGCACTGTCGGAAATTTTTTTAGAAGTATAATGCATAGAACTCCTGTGGTGCTTATAATTTCAGTGGAAAAGTAAAGCTGTAAACACAAGAGAAAATAATTTATATTCCAAAGTAAAATATTAGTTTCAAGCCTGCGCTGCAGAGCTAAGTACCATTGGAGGTCTAAGGGGAGAGAAAGTACTTCTATCTGGAGTGGTCAAGGATTTTTGTGGAGGAGGCGGGATTTAAACAGGTCTTGCCAGTAGGGTGGACATCTGCCATCGCAAAGGAGAGGGCCCCGTCAGTGAGAGAACTATTAGGAGCAAAGGGCAGTAATAGGAAATGCTCAAGACAGGTCATGGGGACTTGAAGATTCACTGGATGTGCACACAGAGGCAAGGGAGAGGGATTTGTGTGAAAGCATCAGAGCCAGAACTATAAAGCTGTGAGCGCACTTCACAGAGCAGTTACAGTGCTTCACACTGGAGGAGAGGGGGAAAGGGTTCCCAGAAGCAGGGCCCCCTCTATTGCTGTGTTCTGTAAAACCCTAGTGTGGTGTGCGGCTTACAGCGGGCACTCGGTGAGTAACAATGTCGCTGTTGTTACTCGTCTTCAAGGTCTGGGTTCCCAAGTGGTTGAGTTGGCTTGGTTTCGTTTGTGAGAGTTGGTGCTAACTCTGCTTTGCCCCGTTCAGACGGCTCACATAACTGACACCCTGCTGCGCCCTTTCCTTCAGGTTTGTCTCCTTTTTCTTTTCTCTTCCACCACAGGTGGCTGGAGGTGCAAGTAGCTAATCTAACATGTCCACAGAGCTGGGTGCAGTACCTCCAACTTCTTCAGGCGTCCATCTGGCCTGGCGGGGTTTTGCCTAAGTGTCCGCGGCCTGTAAGGACCCGGGAACAGAAGGCGGCAGCTGAGAAACAGGCTTTGCAGAGCCTGATGGGAGTCCTGCCAGGTAAGGGGACAATGAGACTGATTATCCTAATAACTGCTCCTTCCAGTCAAGCTTTGCCGCCATGACCCCACAGCCTTCCCAGGTCTAAAAGGGCCGTAAGTCTGGCTAGACTAGGATCCTATTGGCGTTCTCAGGCTAGTTCTCAGGGAGAGTGATCAGGGCTGCGATTCTTTCCCTCCTCACCCACGCGATGCTGAGGGAATGCAGAGGGTCGCTATACCCACACCACGGACAGGAGGTGAGCACCCTGCAGCTGTGGTCTGGGGACGCTCTGCCCGCAGCGCGGGGGCAGGTCTCAAGGCCGTTCCCACCACATGAAGAATCTGGGTTCTCTGACAGCTCATAGCATATGAACCAAGGAAGAAAAGATACGTCCTGCAGAAGCTCAGCCTTGGTAAATTGGGGGCATTGAGTAAGGCACATGCTTCTTAGCAGTGGATAAAAACAAATCGGGTTTTTTTCCTTTGCTTTTGTACTTTTTTTTTGAGGGCAGGAAAGGCAGTTGTCTATGGCTATGCCATGTTAACCAGGGTACAGTAGATGTTATGTACTATTTTTAACCTGTTCTCCAACCTAAACTCTTGCCAGGGGTATCTGCACTTTAGTGGCAGGTTATGAAATTATTTCTTGAGGCCCATTTTTACTTAGAAACCTAACTTAAGAAATATTTTTTTCATAGTTCTTCCCTGTTTCCTAAGGATTGTTAGTTTGGCTGTGTAGTTCAGAGGTATGCCAAAAATGCCCATTTGGATAAAGACAGAACATATAATGAGATGCTTCTATGACATTAAAACCGCATCTGTATTTTTCTCTTCAGATATTGTAGTAGAGTTCCTTGGGGTGAACAAATGCCAGCTCAGCTGGAGCCTAGTCTTGGAGTCATTTCAGCAACCGCTCATCAACAGGTAGGCTGAGAAGTGTGTACCCACCAGCAGCGTAACTGAAGCCATCCCTGGTCTCAGAGGTGCCCCGGGCTTTTAAGTGCATAACCCACGCTGAGAAGAACGGGATCGCAGCCTCTCCTTGCCCTGGGCCCTGGCTGCAGACCAGTGTCCAGATCCACACACACAAAGTAAAACCCACGCTGTTAGCTCCTGGGCACGTGTCGCGTGGCAGTGAGCTGGTGTGGGACCAGCCTCTGTGTCTGCGTTTGGAAGAACTGGATGTGGGCCCCCCACACGAGCTACTGAACATGCCCTGCCACCTCCAGCCCTGTTCAGTGTGCTTAACGGTTCTTTCCGACATCTGCCAGGCTCTGTGAGCACTGAGAACACCCCTGCTCTGTGCATTTCAGCTGTAGGTTCATGGCCTCACAGCAAAGCTGTGCTCAGTATTAGGGTGAGGAATTGTCTTTGTTTAATGAGATTATACTTTGGTAAAGTGACCAGAAATACTGGGTGAATACTCCTAGAATAACTCAGAAGAGGTAGGTATTTCCCTGGCTGGTACCTTGGGATTGAATGCTTCTGAAAAGTGTTGAAGACATCTGCTCCTCTGTCAAACCTTGTCCCAAAGCAGACAGCATTTATTAACTCCCATTTCTCAAGGGTCCTGGCCTTTGCCTCTTTGCCTATAAGGTAGCCTGTAAATCTATAGTAATTAGTTACGAGAAAGAGTCCTGGCAATTCTTAGAAAGTTGATGTCCCTCCCTCACGGGAACAGTGCTCATGTGCTAATGTCACCATATAAATAAACACGGAATTTCCTAAAATCCAGTCTCCAGTTCTATTTCTGCCATTACTGGGGTCATAGCCTTGTTTAGTTCAACAGAGTTTGGTTTCATGGCAGAGGCTTTGTCAGGCTATTTAGGTTTAGAGTCCACTGAGGATATCAGTAATGGGGGTGAGGGGAGGGAAAGTCAGGGTCATAAACAAGATCTGGTGTCTCTTGACTAAGCCCGACCTTTCTCTAAGTTGTTTTGTCTGTTTGTTTCAGGCATTTGATTTATTGCCTCTGGGACATTATCCTGGAATTCCTGGATCTCAGTGCCTCAGCTGAAGAGTCTGCCACGACCACCTCTGCCTCCAGTCCCCCAGACAACCCCAAGCGGGTGGGTGTCTCCCCTTAGCCATAGGTTATTCACTGTTCTTCGGAGGCTGGAAAGGAGAGTTACTGTGCCACTCAGAGACCAGCCAGCAAGCCTGTGCCCTCCGAACGGGGCTGTCGCTTGGAAGGCATGGGACTCAGTGGCCCAGTTTTTCCCTCAGTTCTACTCCGCTTGTAGCAGGTGAGACAGGGATGTATGTACCAATTGTATGTGTGTCCAGTTGTCATATCTTTTTTGTGGTGTTTAGGGTGTTGCTCATGGGTAGCTTATGTTTCCTTTGAAAAAGGAGTCCGTGAGGTAAAGGAATGAGCCCCTTTGCCCTCTGTAAGATGATTTGTCAGGAGCCTGGCCCAGTGCCCACAGGTACCGAATCCCCCAACACACAAACTGCAGATAAACCAAGAAAAAAAGATAGCCGGATTTCCTTGGAGAAGAAGATAATCTTCTGAGCTCTCCGTTCCGACCATGAAACTGAAAGTTCATCCAGGACCATTCTTGAAAGCCAGACCCCTGGTCCTGTCTGGTTTCCCAGCAATTCCAGAAGAGGGAGGGGAAGCATTTCACCAGGGACTTCCTGTTGATTGGCCATCTTCCAACATGTCAGTCCTAGGGAGGATGCCACTGAAGGCTGCTTCCCTGGGCGGCTACACTCTTCCCTCCCAGAAGACTTCAGAGTAGACTGCGGAAGCTTCTGGAAGATCCACCCCACCCTCCACACCCTTTCCTGAAAGAAAATTGCATCACAGGTTTTATTTCTTCTATTTCTTCCCTAAGAGCAGGTCTCCTTGTGACCTGTCTTCCTTCGACAAAATCACAAGGCAACTTGCAGCTCCGTGCTGCCAGAGGGAAGGGAACACTTGCGCCCCAGCTGAGAAGGCCCAGAGAGTGGGGACCCCAGGAATGATGGTGTTCTCTCTTCTCAAGTCTGGCAGGGAACTTTTCATCGGAACCAATAATGGTAGCAAGCTTACAGGGAATTGATTGCCCACGAAAAGATTTTAACTTCCTGTTCTTAAGGACCTAGTTAGTCTTTGAGTACACCAATGATGACGGCAAGGGACTGTATCAGGCTGCAGTGTCTTCAGAAAAAATGGAATAGTTAGACCTGGCCGAGTAACTCAGTTGGTTAGAACTTCATTCCAATACACCAAGGTTGCAGGTTTGATCCCCAGTCAGAGAACATAAAAGAAGCAACCAATAAATGCATAAATAAGGGAACAACAAATCCGTGCTTCTCTCTCTCTCTCTCTCTCTCTCTCTCTCTCTCTCATCAATAACATTTTTTTTTAATGGAACAATTAGGAGAAAGTGTTGGTAGAGAAGGAGGCAGAGGAAAAGTCACGAGTGCTGTACATTAACTGCGCGTGATAAGCTGACAAGGTTTGAAGGGTGTCACTGGGAGCTGTCTGCTCACTCTCATCCTTTAGTCCTGGCCTGTTAGGGCCCTGTTTTCACTGAATTACAGACCCTCCCATTTGGAGGAGGGTTGTAGGGTTAGACTGATAAGGATGGGTGGGTCCAGAACCTGAGCCAAGATTCTCTTAGACTAAAGGAGGTGATGTGCACACAAGTGAAGTGTTTCTGCCAACATCAGCAAACCCGCAGGCTTAAACCATAAAACACGGGCTACTGTAATTGAGAGGTGTTAGGTAATGTTGTTACAGCCTCAAGGCTAGGAGGCGAATGAGATGGTGTCTCCTGGAGCCTTCCATCCTTGGAAGTTGATTGTCACAGTGACTTTCATGGCTCCAAAGTTCCACCAGCATCTTACCTTAGACCCTTACAGGCAGAAGGAGTTCAGCATATGTGTCTGCGGTGAGCGTATGTAGGGGTGTGGGATTGCTCGAGGGCAGCTATCCTGTTGGAGCTCATCCTTTACCTCCTTCATCTGAGGCCATGGTGCTCTTCAGGACAGGTGGCGTCCTGTCTTCTGTTCCCTTCTCTTCCCATGCTTGACCCTCACATTTATGTAGCCACCTGTATCGCTTTGAATCTCTGCCACTAGTCCTGGTTCAGAAGCGGTACAAAACCAGCACATACACTGACACACCAGAAAAGCCTGTGGCTATAAATTGTAAGGAATCTTCTGGCACTTCCAATCCCCCAAAAAATTCATGTATCATTTAATGTTGCATAAGAGACCCCACCTGTGCTCATTCTGCCCCAGAAAGATAAGCTGTCTTTATTCCCTCCTTTTGCCCAAAGGGGAAGTAATGGATGTCGCCAAGGAAATAATCAAAACCCATCTGGCTTTGAAACCACCTGTCAACTTGTTACTTAGGTAACAAGTTCAGACAACAAGGGAGATCAGCATTTGGGTGAGAGCCACAGGTATCAGGAAAAGATACTCCCAGGTGAGACTGATAAAAGGCAATGAAGACTGGAGCTTGCACTGACCCAGAATATTTGTACTTTTTTTTTCCATACCGAGCCCATTCATTTTCCAGCTACTACACTTCCTTTCATCACACCCAACAACAGTTGTTAGGTCCTGGGTGGAGTAAAAATATCTGTAAACATAGCCCCTGGCAATATGAGTTAGGATGCTTTGGACTGAAACTACTAGGAAAATTTCCTGTTCTTTGATAAAATTAGTACCGGAGTGGGTAAGCCCTGGGGGTCAATGGATTCAGCAACTCTGACCTCAGAAAGGGCTAGACTCTTGCCATCTTTCTGCTCTGCTGTTGTAAACATGTAAGTCTGGTCTCAGACCATCTGCCTTTACAGTTGTTGCAGTTTGGGGCATCACATTCATACAAAAATAATATCTGTGAAGGAATAGGGGCATCTCTTTCCTTTTTTTTTTTTTTTTTCTCTTTTAAAGAATTAGGGAACCATTTCCCAGAAGCCCTTCAAGAACCTTTTCATGACTTATTGGCCAGAACTGCCCACCCGTGAGCCAATCCACTGACATTGAGAATGGCATTATCATGATTGACCAGCCATAGTATTTAGCCCCCCAGGGAGGAGGGCACCCTCCAGGAATACCTAAAAAGACATTATTAGATGTTAGCAAGGAAGAAGCAGAGAATGAGTGTTGATAGACACTGTCTGTTACATGGGTCATTCTGCCAACATCAACAAATCCCCCTAGGATCCTCTAAAAATACCTGGTACTAGCTAAGAGGTGACATTTGCTGAAGGTACCACTTGAAGCACTTCCTGTACAGTAACTGACTTAACCTACACATCAACCCTGTAAGGAAGGTTTCACTATATATCCACATTTGTAGATGAGGGACATACAGCACAGAGTCACTTGCAAGGAAATGGCAGAACTTGCTGTAAATCTTGTTGGTTTACCCTCAAGCCTACATTATCACCACTATACTAATCTGCCTTTCTTCTTTCAAAGCAAAATAAGATGGGGTTCTCCCTTTTAAGAAGCCTGTAGTCTAGCAGAGAAGCCAGCAGACTTCTTTGGTAAAAGGCCAGAGAAAAAACATTTTAGGCTTTGTGGCCATGTGTTGTTGGTCTCTGTTGCAACTACTCAGCTCTTCCATTCTCGCATAAAAGCACAGACACTACATATACAAATGACTATGGCTGTGTTCCAATAAAACTATTTACAAAATGGGCAGCCAGCCAGATTTTGGCATATGAGTGGTTTGCAGATAGACCCCTTGTCTAGTGAGTTAGAACAATGCATATCAAAATCGAGTGTATGTATGGTTTACCTGGGATCTTACTAACGGCGTAGAATGCTGTATGTTTAACAAGCTCCCAGGCGTATTCCAAGGAGAATTCTGCTCTTCCACCACACTTTGAGTATCAAGGGGTTAGAACAGACAACTCCAGTTGGGCATGATTATGAAAAGGCACTTGAGATTGGGGGACCATGGAGAGCCTGAGTTGGTGATATATAAATTGACTCCTGAAGGATTAATAAGAATTAGCCAGAGAAAGGTTGTGGGTTCAAGCCCCCCATCGAGGCACATATGGGAGGCAGCTAATTGATGTTTCTCTCTCTCCCACTCCCTCCATCTCCCTGCCACCTTCCTCTGTCTCTAAAAAGACGAGTATATGATTCCACTTACCTGAGGTACCTAGAGTAGTTAAACTGGTGGAAGTGGGCGGAGTGGTGGTTGTAGGCAGTTCGAGGAAGGGGAGAGGCATTGTTGGGTAACTGGTGCAGAGTTCCGGTTTTACAACATGGAAAGGCCCTGGGGATCTTTACAACAGTGTAAGTATACATAACACTGCTGACCTGGGCACTTAAAATGGCTAAGGTGGTAAATTACATGTTATGTATATTTCACTACAATCAAGAAACTTAAAAATAGAAATGGATAGCGTCACGTAGTGCAGCGCAGTAGGAGCACAGCACGCAGGACCGGAGCGCCAGAGGAGGGTCGGAGCTGTCTGGCACAGCATGCGAAGGAACCTGGGATTGTTTCCCTTTGCACAGTGGGAACATTAGAAGACTTCCTGAGTATTTTCCATGCTGGTTGACAGTTCCTATGAGCTTATGGGAAAGAAGGTGGGTGGATAGCACATGTAAACAGTTCTTAGTCCTATGCCTCTTGTCCTGGTCTTGCCTGCTCTCTTAGTCCCATTCTGATCCCCTTCCATTTTTTCAGGTCTGTTCCTACTAATGCCTATACACGAGGGAGCTTCTGGGGCCGGTAAAGTAAGATGAACTTGAAAAAATCATTGGGAACTGATTGAAATCCTAGCCCTACCACTTCATCAACCATGAGGATTTGGTCATCTAGCTTCACTGAGACTCAAATTTCTCCCTTATAAAAAAGGACAAATACATTACAACCTTTTTGAGACATGAATGAGATGCTATATAAGAACAAGCTTTACGAAGTACAAGTGCTATTCTCTGCAAATGTCAGTGGCATCATTTTCTCAGGCCTGTGCTGTCTGCGGGAACAGCTGGCAACGCCCAGCTTCAGGCCCCATTCAGCCAGACTGGCCTCTGGTGGGCCTCAGGTTCCGAAGCCCCTCAGCCTGCTGTTGACTCCAGTCTTCCTTTGCACAGGAGCAAGAAGTGCTTTCCCAGGATAAAGAAGGGGTAGGTTAGCCAGCCATGCTGGATACAAATGGGAATGGGAACTGGGGAAGCAGTGGTAGGGGGTGGGGGAGACCATGATGCTTTTGCAGCAAGTGCTACTGTAATGTGGCACCTGCTTCCTTTCTGCTGGGGGTGCCAGGAATTACAGGGGAGTAGTTGCTCATGCTGCATTTGGGAATGAAAGCCGCCATTGAAGGGTAAATCCCAGCTAGCAAACCTCCAACACTCCTTTGTGGTACAAACAGTGAGAGATGCTGCTACCCACAAAATGGTATTTCTCGCGAGCGAGCCAGTAAGGAGACGCTACCCCAAATATAGCTTTCACACCCTCAGACTGGACTGATGGTTCTTATTACACAGAGACAGCACTGGCTGGTCTAAAATCAAAACAAGACATAAAGCTGGAAGAATGTGTCAAGCGAGAAACAAGTGAAAATCTTCAGAACCTCTTTCCTGCTGTGACCCAATAGCAACAGGGTTTGAAGGCAGGCAACTCTGAAATGGTGGGGAAATTTGGGCACAGCAGTTGCCCTGGCAGATACACTGTGCCATCCGCAAGTTTGCTGAGCATTCTTGCCGCCCCCCTATCACTTCTCACCTGTCTCTGGGCTGAAAGCACATTTCAACTCTGCTTTCTTGGAAGTGAAAACAAGCACATGATGAAATACAAGAGAGCGGCTCCTGGCTTTGATGTTTCTCCACCAACGTGACAAAATCTGGTTTCTCTACATACGTCGATTCTTCAAACCCTACCTACAGACATTAGTCACTAGCACACTATTTCTGGGATGTGGAAGGTTGGAAGGGAAAAATGAGCCCCCAAAAAGTGATATCAAGATCCACACTTAGAAAACATTTCTTGTGGTGACATTATCTACTCATTTTAACCCAAAATAGACCTCCTTGTCACTAGTCAGTGCTTGGGTAATGGCAGACTAATTTTAATATTAGAGCGTTACAGGGATTAGGGTAAGTCTGGGGCTTACGTGTAAACCCACACGTTGGCCTTTCCTTCCCTTTGAGATCCATGTCACTGCCATACCCTGTTGTTGTGAACAATGGAGAGTTGGCTCTAATTACTTCCAGACACTTGGATTAAACCAGGCTAGATAAGCACAGCCATCTGCGATTGCAGATTAAGGCACTAACATGTCTTCAGAAGCTTTGACTTCTCTGCACTGGATTAAACTGGATTTAGTGATCTGTAAACCCCGGTAAACAGCCCTCTTGCCTGTGGCTTGTGAAAGAACCATTCTGCCCCTGTACCTCTGGGAAAGGTTAATTGTGATTTAGCGAAATGTCTGCATTTCGCTTATTGCCACAGAGAGGACAGGCCTTATTAACAACAACAACAACACAACCTTTTGGTGTTATAGCCTTTGCAAATAATTCACATGGAGTCCAGATTCATCACAGCAATGACAAGTCAGTTCCTTTCCAGCTTCATGCGGCTGTGTCAAAAGTTTACCTTCTGTTACCTATAAACACAAAGGGTTCTCTAGGCTTCGCGTGTCTGGAAACATTTCGAGGGCTTGGGGGGCAGGGGGACTTTTACTTGGGTTGGCATGTATTGGGGAGATGGTTTCACAGAAATCTAGGGGCTAATCTGTCTGCTCTGTCCTGCTCTGTCCTTTGGTCCAGGCTCCTCTTTCCACCAGGTATCATACATGACCTTCCTTCAGCTGTGCATAGGTGGGCACCCTCTCTCTGTCAGGGCCAATTCAAGCTCCACCTTTCTCCACGAAGCTTTGTGTGACTGCATCAGTCAAAACTCTCGTTTTTCAGAGTTATTTACACTGCTCCTCAGATCAGTGCGTGTGTGTAGGTAGGTAGATAGGTAGACAGGTTGGTACGTAGATAGTTTGATAGATAGTCTTAGGTGAGAGTGTAATTCCTCAAGGGCAAGGAATGTACTTTGTTTCCCTTTGGTCCTCATTATATCCCTATACCTCCTCCACTTTCCCATGAACAGAGTGGGGCAAAAGTAGGTTTACAGTTGTTCGTATGGAAAATAATATAACAATAAAGAATAGTACAAGAATAAACTCTGTTTCACAAAGTGACAACTGTAAACCTACTTTTGCCCCTCCCTGTATTTACCTAGTACATAGTAAGTACAAAAGAAATACAGAAGCTCATCTAATTAAAGATTATGCTTATTAACCTTTAGGAGGTAAAATGTGTAAATAAATTCAGTAAAAGGAATTTGCTGGGGATAAGATTGACAGAGAGATGAGGGGGAGACAAAAATTTTCTTTTTTAGGACCTTCATTCAAATCAAACGTCAAATGAAAAGTTTGTTTTTATATTTTCTATGCGAAAATCCACACTGTTTGTAACAGTACTGTTTGCTGTACGTGGGCCATAGGTTCTGAAACTGTGAGCTTTTAAAGAAAATCAGTCCTGATTTTAAAATAATTTTTTAAGTTATTCAGTCCCAAAAATACCCAGCAAACACTGTCTACTCCCCTGTCTTCAACCTTCACCTACTCTATGTCACTGGGATCAGAAAACAGAGAAAGAAAGAGGTGGGTTGCAGGGGAGAAAGAGAGAGGAAGGAAGGGAGGGAGGGAGGGAGGGAGGAAGGAAGGAAGGAAGGAAGGAAGGAAGAAAGGAAGGAAGGAAGGAAGGAAGGAAGGAAGGGGAAAAGAAAAGGAAAGAAGAAAAGAAAAAAGTTTGCCTGCAGGAAATATTCTCAACTTTTTCCCTGCCTCAGACACAAATTTGTAAGGCATGCAATTACCATGAAGAGAAAGAGCAATTACTCTTCCACTCTTTCTCTGAGTTATCTTGGAAATCCTATGGTTTCAGATTTAAAATTCTTTATTTCACACCTCTAATAGCTCGTCTAAACAATGTCTAGGATACTACCAGAAAAACTCTTCAAAGACGGAGTAATAACATGGAAGAAAAGAAAGACTCATAAACGTCCCCTCCCGCTCACAGGTGTTTGCTATCTTCCCCAACACATTGCGGCAGCAACTATTCGCCAACACAACAGACCAAAACTAGGCAGCTGCCGTAAGAGCGAAAACTAACGACTCCAAGACATCTGGGTTGGGTGTGGGTCAGTGTGCTGGCCCTGTGGGGATGGAACCACCTGCTGTTTGTGGGCGCAGAATAAGCCTCCAGGCCATGATTTGGCCAAAGGCAAGGGAAAGTAAAGGAGCAAAGGAGGAAGTTCAGTCAGAGAATGAAGACACCCATTTCAGCAAAAGAAGGAAACTAGATAGTTCAGTGCTTGGGTCATATGTTATCTTACAGTCGCACGCCTGAGGAACTCCTCTGCTGCGGAATGAAGTCCCTTCCTTGTGCCAGCGCACATTTGCACAACACGTGGCCGTGGAGCTGTCCCTGGAGCCAAGAGTGGTTCTGGATCCACCCTGGGGGCAGGCTGGTCAGTCTCCAGTGTAAACCTCCTTGGGATTAACCACTTATTCCAATGGAGAGCACTGGGTAATTAACACCAGATCTGTTCCACACAGCTTTGTACCTCCTGCCTATGGGTGAGGACCCCAAAAGTTTCCTTTTCCATGACCTGTTTAGAGGAGAGAGAGAAAGCCGGCACTAATGTTTGAAACAGCAGCTGCTCCCATGTCCAGGTGTGTGCCTTGCTCAGACGTGGGCTTGTGAGTGGCATTCAGGGCAAAAACGTGTCTGGACAGCTCAGGGGGGAGATGAGTGTGCAGGTGTGGATATAACTGTGATAGCTGTGGCCTTCGTGCCTGAAGAGTGGGGCTCTGCTCCTTCCGGCAGTCTGGAGGGGGTTGGGGCAGGGGCTTAGGTTTCAGCAAGCCCCACGTCACCGAGGGTTCACATAGGGAAGAAAGCCCATTGCCAGGGTGGAATGACCTGCGTCCTTCAGAAAAATAGGGTTTCTGTGGATTTTTCCCAAGTGATAGAAATTTTCCTCATCTGGTCTCTCTTTATAGCAGGCAGCCTCGGACCAGCAGTTTTCCTCACCCAATTCCTTCTCTATGTTTGTTTCTGAAACCCTTTTCTTAAAAACAACACTAAGTAACAGGAAAGAAAAAACTTCTGAGAAACTTAACTTCTCCTTTTTCTTGTGCAGCTCCAGAACTGCTTTCTTTCTATCCCTAAATTGCTCTCCTGTGTCAGGTTACCAGTCTTCATGGGTTAACTTGGCTGTCTAACTAGTCTAATTGCCTTTTGGATAAATGAATGTGGAATTCAATTTAAGGATACCTGTCAACCTTAAATACAATGCAATTTCTTGTCTGTGACTCCACATTTTATGTTCTATGAGGAAGATTGCCCTGGTATTCCCATCTTTGAAATAAGCATAAACACCAACCCTAAGATTAAACAACTTGATAAATTCTTTACGTGCTCCAAACTCTTCACACAATGCTATGGGCTAAATGTTTGTGCCCCTCCAGCCTAGTTTGTGCTTTGAAGTTCTCGTCCCTCATGTGATGGTAACAGAAAGGGGACCTTTGGGAGGAAATTGGATTTAGATGTGGCCATGAGGGTGGAGCCCCCATGTAGGGATTAGTGCCCTCATATGAAGAGGAAGATGCACCACAGCTTCCTCTTCCATCATTCACATGAAGAAGAGGTCATGGTGTTACCAGGTAGACCTGAGCTAGAGGGCTCCCCCTTCTTGGTTCTTGTCTTGCTCACGAGAGATGAATTCATGCAAGATACAACATGTATGGTGGAAAGGAGATAGCAAGTATATTTATGAAATACACTTAAGCACAAAGCTGCAAGTGGGTACCCAGTTAGTCTGAGTGCCCCGACTATTGGGATTTTAGGGGTTTTATGCTTGTAGCCAGTTTCTAGAGTCCCCCTTCTCCTCCCCTCTCTAGACTTTGGTATTAACATAAAATTTCAACGGCTTTCTTTCCCAGATAGTGAAAATGGCACATACAAAATGTCAAGGGAGCCCCTCTTCCTGCATTATCATGATTCCAACCCCAAGCGATCTTATCTGACCAGGCTCAGGACTGCTGAGTTAATGAGTGAGACATGTCGCCTTCCCCCTTTGTGCCTGGGTTTGCTGTCTACCCTGCCTAACAATGGGAGTGCATATGAGAAGGTGGCCCCCTGCAAACTGAGAGAAGAAGCCTTAGGGTGAAACCTGCCCTGACAGCACCCTGACCTTGGACTTCGCAGCCTCCAGAACTGTGAGAAATAAATTTCTGTTTCCTACACCACCTTGTCTATGCTATTTGTTCAGACAGCGTGAGCTGACTAAAAGACCCAACTAGAAATCGTAGCCACATCAATCCGTTCCCCTGATTTTAAGTCCATATGCCAAGAGTCAGAGAGTTTAGTGACTTGTTGAGCTTTCCATGGAAAACCTGTTGTCAAAACAGTTCAGACATTAAAACCGTATAAAACAGCTCCTGGAGATATCACTGAAGCTTTCCTCTCCCTCAAATCACCTCTGCAGGTTCAGACTCCTAGAGAAACTTTCTGAAAACTGGTGAGAAAATGCTGAATAATTTGTGCTCAAATAGGAAAGATGATGTGTAAAAGCCAAAAACTGTTGCTAGTTGCCTCTGTTCGTAGTTCTGTATGCCTTTTCTAGCTGCACAACACATAATATGTAATAAAGAAGCCCCTTAAAAAATAAAATGTAATTAAAGAGAAGTTTATCTGAAATGGGCTGGAGTTAGCACAACTTTTGCTTGAAACATAGTCAGCCAACTTCACTGAGAAGCACCTAGTAGTCAAGCATCTATCCTAACCTGCCTCTTATGAAAAAAAAAGGCATGTCTGTAAACCCTGTGAAGGCAGGCTGTCTTGTTCACTGTAGTTTCCCCAGCGTTAAGTATTACACTATGGCACTTGGCTATTTTCTATCATCTCACAAAATCTCGGCAGCCTTGGCTGGTTCCTCCATCCTCTCCACTTAGGCTCGTAACTGATTTTGCCTGCGTGCAGTTGCTTGATCCATAAATGACTCTGGCAGCCTTCTTCTGTCCGTGAGTAATATTTTTCCTTCCTTCCGATGGGCATGGAATCCTTGTTGCCATCCGGCAATTTTCTTTCCATCTTCCTACACACACAATAAAGCCCACACCCCTCAAAATCCCCTTAACTAAACCAGATGACAGAAAGAACACCAAGTTCCATGTGAGCAAGGTGAAGCCTTAGGCTCTCCTCTCCTGCAGACTGCCCCTTTGTTCTGAAAACAGACCAGCTTCTTGGTGGGGCACTAAGCATATTCATAGATGTAGCAGCCTCCCTCTAAAACCCAGGAAGCTCTGAGGGACCTGTTGCCACAATAACCAGCTAGCTCCTGACTCTAACACCTTTGGAGACTGGCTGAGGTGGAAATGTCCCCAGAAACAACTCTTAACCGTGATCCATCTCATAAGTGCATATTGCAGCTGGAACAGCTTTGTGGAGGGAAAGGGCCTCTTTATCACAGTGGGAGGAATCTGATGCATTCTGGTCTCAAAACATGGTGTTGATTTCCCACCTAAGAGACATATTCTCCAATCTCCAACCCAACCCTGGTGAAAGATCCCCCTCCCTCTGCTCTTTGTCACATTCAACATTGTTTATAATGCTAAGCTAAAGCGGGAGGGAGCAATACCATCAGAGGATTTGAATTATCTCCTTGTGGGGAGAGTCTCTGCTCTGCCACCTGTATGTGATGAGGGAAGGCAGGGAGGGAGCAGAACAGAAAGCCAGCTTTGTGGGGGTTTGTTCATAGTTAATGGTGGTGATTGAGTGTTTCAGCCCCCAAGAACATACAGCACCCTAAATGGTGCAGATTTCGGTCCTTAAGGAAAACACACTCCTTGCCACAGGAAATCAAGTGATTAATAGCACCCAGGAGACCAATAGAGACTGTGCCTACTTCACTCTTCAAGCCTATAAAGGCAGAGAAGGAACCATTTCAAAGATGAGTTTTTTTAAAGATCACCTGACATTCTTTGGAATGGTCACAGGGACATGATATGGATCTGGAACAAATTCCCACTCACCCAAAAGGGAAGCAAAAAATGGGGCAGAACCCCTTGGTCTGGGTATCTGAAGAGCTGGCTTCCAGTTGTGGGTCACAGTGATCTCGGACAAGTCTCTTCATTTCCCTGGACTTGGGTTTTTTTCCTCCCTGATGGAGAGGTTGGATTCGATAACAGATAAGGCCCTGCCCAGCTCTGTAACATCAGAGAGTAAAGACTCCGTCTTTTGACTCTTGGCCAGTTTCTGGAACAGTGATGATGTTCTCTCAACATTTGCCCTGAAAGTGAATGAATGATTAGATTTCATCCTGATTTGTATCTCAATAGAGATTCCTCCCACCCCCTGGCCCATTTGGGCCTCAGTTTGAGGAAGGAAGAAAGGAAGCATAATGGACATAAAGAAGGAAATATGCTTTGAGATGGACTTTTTTTTAAAATATATTTTATTGATTATGTTGTTAAAGTAGTTCCAATTTTTTCCCCTTTGCTCTCCTCCGCCCAGTACCCCCTTCCCTCCATCAATCTCACCCCCCTTAGTTCATGTCCATGGGTCGCACATATCAGTTCTTTGGCTTCACCCTTTCCTGTATTATTCTTAACTTCCCCGTCTATTTTGTACCAACCAATTATGCTTCTTAATCCCTGCACTATTTCCCCATTTCTCCCTCTTCCCTTCCTAGCTGATAACCCTCCAAATGATCCCCACACCTATGATTCTGTTCCTATTCTGTAGTTGGATTTTGTTTTTATTTTTTAGATTCAGTTGTTGATAGTTGTGAGTTTGTTGTCATTTTAGTGTTTATAGTTTTGATCTTCTTTTTATTAAGTAAGTCCCTTTGACATTTCATATAATAATGGCTTGGTGATGATGAACTCCTTTAGCTTCACCTTGTCTGGGAAGCACTTCATCTGTCCTTCCATTCCAAATGATAGCCTTGCTGGATAGAGTAATCCTAGTTGCAGGTTGCCTTTCATCACATTGAATACTGCTTGCCAGTCCCTTCCTGCCTGCAAAGTGTCCTCTGAGAAATCAACTGATAGTCCTATAGGCACCCACCTGTAGGCAACTCTCTGCCTCTCTCTTGCGGCAGGACTCTGTCTTTATCTTTCACCTTTGGCATCTCAATCATGATGCATCCTGGTGTGGTCCCCTCTGGGTCCAGCTCGCCCAGGACCCTCCATGCTTCCCAGACCTGTACATCTATCTCCTTCGCAAAATTTGGGAAGTTTTCCTCATTTCTTTCAATTCTTGCTTCCTCATTCTGCACTGGTTGACTTTTTTTTTCTTCCTTATGTTCCAAATCATTGATTTGAACCCCGGTTTCCTTCCCTTCACCATTGGTTTTGTGTGGATTTTCCTTCGTTTCACTTAGCATAGCCTTCACTTCTTCTTTTATCCATTTGCCATACTCAAGCATATCTGTCAAGCCTGTGAACATCTTTATCACCAGTATTTTGAATTTGGCATCTGTTAGGTTGTCTATCTTCTCATCTGTTAGGTTGGCTATCTCCCTGTCGCTTAGTTGTCCCACTGGAACCTTGATCCTTCCCCCTTTTGGGCCATACCTCTCTGTCTCCTCATTCTGACAGGCTCCTGTGTTTGTTTGCCTCCATGTCCCAGGCAGAGCTGTTGCTCCTGTTACATTGTAAGGGGCGGAGCCTTAGGGATTCATCAGTACATGTTTCACCACGTTGTGGTGCTGTATGTGGGGAGGGGTCTGAGAGGGAACAATGCTGCCTGCCCAGCACTCACCCCTTCTCCAGGGACCTCTCCGACTTCCGCACTGGACTGGTGCCCTTCCATCTGCTGCCCTGGCTGTCGTTCTGAGAGTGGGTGGGTCTGTGGATGTTCTGGGACCATGGGGACCCTTTAAACAAGTGGACTCTGCTGAGACCTGCAGTTTCTGCCTCCACCCCAGCCTCCACTCGTCTGCACAGTCAGAAACAATGAGGCTTGATTTTCCCCGTTGCTGTGACCTTGAGCTTCGAGGTCTGGTGAGGAGCTGGGAATGCTCCCCAGGTGTCCCTCCCCACTTTTTAAAACTGCACTTTCTGGCAGCTTGCCGCTGCTGCTGCCACCACTCCATATCCTCTCCACCCCTCCTACCTGTCTGGATGAGTATTTCTTCTTTATATCTTTGTTTACTGGACTTCCATGCAGTTTGATTTTCTGGAACTTCTGGTTGTCTCTAGTTTTGAGGTAGTTATATTTCTTCTTAGTTGTGGAGGGAGACACAGCATGTCTGTCTATGCTTCCATCTTGGCCAGAAGTCAAGATGGTCTTTTTGAGAGGAATGGCCTGATTGTCTCTGGACAAAAAACTTCTAGACTACGTTTTTCCTCTTCAGGCCTGCCAAAATCAAATTGATGAAGGATACCATGCAGAACTGAAGAATTAAGCCACACCTTCATATTTTCATGGAGTCCAAGGACCTAGTCTCCTCCAATTAGCCTTTCTCAGGGTGATGGGTGTATTGATAATCAAAGCATACACTTCTGTTTTCCACTTTCCAAAATCTTCTTCATCAACGCTCCCATTTTATCTTTTCATCATTCTCTGAGAAATGTAATATTTTACACATGTATCGACTTCTTAAATCACAAAGTATGTCAGCCAATATCTTATTTAGACCTTGGGAATCACTCTTTAAGGTAATCTGGGAATTTATTAGTATTCTCTTTTTACTGAAGAAGAAACTGAAATGCAGAGAGCTTGTCTCTTGCCCAAGATCACTCACCCATGTTTTTCAAGGGGCAATGGCCTAGGCCTCAAGAAATTGGCTCTGCCAACAGACAGCCAGGCGGGAATCCCAGCTCTGCCACTAACTAGCTCTGTGTCCTCGGGTAACTGATTTACAGCCTCTGTGCTTCAGTTTCCTCATCCATTATTAATGGGGACAATAATGGTACTCTTCTCTTAGAGACTGGATAGAGAAAGGGGCTAATATGTTTAGGATTCTTAGAACAACTTCCAGCACACAGTGCATAACAGATATTATCATTGGCAGAGCCAAGACTAGAACCTGGGTCTTCCAGATTCTGTCTGCATGACGTTTCTGCTGCCATGCACCCATATTATCCTTAATACACAGATGAGAATCTAAAGCCTTCGATGCTTAAATGAAAAGCTCACCCAAAGCCTTTCTGTTCATTGGATCTAGAACCAGGCTCTCCCGGAACTCTATTTAGTCCTTTCACCATTAAACAATGCTGCCCTTTATTGCTCTGGAGAGAGTAGCAACTCTCTTAAGTTTTTAAAATTTATAAACCAAGCACTCTCACTTAATCTCACTGACCTCCCAAAGACAGACTCTCCCACACTTCTGGGGAAAGGGTTTTCTACCTTCAGTCTTAAGGGAGAAAACAGCTGAGGGTGACTCTCTGGTATGGGCACAGGACTTTTCTCCTGGTCTTTGCCCACTGGAATAGCCTCTCTCCCTTCCTATTGCAATTATCATCAGCGCCAGATCAGTCAGTACCTGACCGCTTGCTTATAGCTCCTGAAGTATAATACAAGCCTTGTGTTTTGCACCTGCATTACATGCTGCATGTAGGTTTGTACACTCCCCTGCACACAGCAAAATGCTCAGTGAATAATAAGTGCCTAAATAGCTTGGATTCATGCATCAGTTGTTTGATGGTGGGCTCTTCAAGTGGTGGACAATTGTCCCTACTTATTTCTTAGTTGCAAGTTCAGAATGACCAAAGAACTTGCCCGGAGATGGCATTAGATACCACAGTGTTGTACCCTGAACAAGGGTAGAAGTTCCCAGAGTCATCTGTTGGGGGCAGGAGTAGGGACTGCCACAAAGCCTCAGAAAGCACAGACCTGGGTTGGGCTGGCCCTCGTGCCTATACAACCTCATCGTGCACCCAAACCAGATGTGACCTTGTTCTACAACTAAAAACAAGTGAAAGTCACCCAGTAGGATCACTTGGCACCGAAGTCCTGTGACAGACGGGGCTCCATGGAAAGGGCAGCTCAAACCCAGAGCATTAAAATAACCCAAATGGTGTCGTTTTCTGATGAAATGCCTCTCCCTGTCGGGTTTGTGATTTTTGAGCCTGAGAATGTCCCCTCACAGCTCAGGTTTCCCTGCTGTCACACTGGTCTTGGCCTGGAATGTGAGCACTGGCTAGTGAGGTCCGATAGAACTATGTCACAGTTCCCAAATGGGGAGACATTATCTCATAGAGGGTGGCAGCAGGCAGACACCAGCAAGCCGCTGGCAGGCGCAGCTCTGAATCCGGCCCCGGGGAGGATTCCACGTTGACAGTCCTCAGCGCACAGGCAGTCTTGAGGCCCCAGACTCCAATCTGCGCCCGGTACACCTGGGCCTCGCACGTCTTCACACCGGCAGTAGGCACAGGCAAACACAGGCCGAGATGGGGACAGACTCATTTTTGGTCAAGTCCCCGCGGTTTGCAGAAAGGTGATCCCTGGCGGAGAGGCTTGGTCAGAATGCAGAGGGCTGGATTCCTGTGATGAGAGACAAGTCACTCAAGGCACTGCTCAGCTGCTGTCCTTCCTTAGCTGGGCCCCTGGGGGCAGGAACATTTCACCAACAGGGCAGGTGGGGCGAGCGGCCTGTGAGGTGACCTTCCTTTTCAGCACTTGGAGCGGATGGGGCCTGCAAGGGAAACCACTGACCTTCCCCTAGAGGAATGAAGGGCATCGGAGTCCCAGCCGTTTTCATCATAAACAGCATTGGGGAGGAAGAAACACCTTCTCATCCAGCCTTAGAAAGAGGGGGCATGCACGTCCTTGCATCCTTGGTTCCCGTTTACTCACCCTTTTCCTGCTGCTCTGCTGTGAGCTGCTTCTGTTACAACCAGCCATTTTCCATACCGGCCCTGCCCACTGCTACCTCCTCCTGCTGCTCACTCACTCCTTCCTTCTCTGAGAAGCTTCCTCTTCTCAGGCTGCCCTTTCTTCAAGGTTGAGATTTGGTTCCTCCTGCTGGGTGAGGCCCTGTGGTCTGCACCGTATGTAAATTTGAACCTGGCCCATCCCCTGCCCCTGCCTTACTGTCATGCCTAGGGATCGGTGTGCATTCACGCCAAGGGCCCTTCGGCGCAGAGATGCAGAGACTATGTGTCATCGCTTGGAACTCCCAGCGTGAGCAACATGCCCCCCAAACGGCCCTTCCCAATGGACTAGGTCTCCGATGGTGACCCGTGGCACTGAGCATCAAACCCTTAGATGGAAGGAACGCAGGGATGCACCTTCATCCCCTAACTCACCATCTCCCAGTCTTCCTCCGACACAACAAACAGGCCCTGCTCCCCCCACCCCACCCACCCACCAGGCGTGGGCTTCTCCTGCACTTCTGGTGGCTCACTCCCCTGCTCCCACTGTCTCTGCCCAAAGGCCCTCCTCCCAGAGAAGACTTTCCTGACCACTCTGTCTGAAGGGCATTCCTACCCTGCTTTGTTTTTCTTCGTAGCACGTAGGACTCGCTGTCATACTGCACCATGTTACATGGTACCATATGTTTACATTCTTACTGTTCCCTTATTGTGTGTGACCCCCGTCGGACAGTAAGCTCCACGAGGGTCAAGGCCTCGCTTTATCCACAGCTGGTCCCTGGTGTCCACAGCACTGGCAGGAAGGTTGTGAATGAACAAATAAACATTTCTCTCTAAAGTAAGAACCATAATGTGTGACAATGTGACATGCAGTCACCCTTGGGATGATAGAAGACTTCCTTTCAAAGAGCCAAAGGGCATTCAAACTAGAAAGGTCCTCAAAAGGTCAACCCCCAACTGTGCAAAGCAGGAAACTGAGTCCCAAAGAGGGAAAATGAATGGAATGAACACTCGGAAAGTTAGAATCTTTGCCCTCTAATAGTTCACTCTTCCTAGAACAAGGTCTGATGTGACCATTCGTCCGAGCAGATTTTGAGCTCTCAATTTTTTACTGGTTTTGCATTAGAAATGATTTTTATTAGAATCAAAAACCAAAACAAGAGAATAAAGCCAGTAACATAAAATTTCACGCCTCCATGCCTCCAACTATTTTGAAAGGCATTACTGAAAAGGAATCCTCTATACTGAGTCCCTTCAGTAGCCTAGACCTGAGAGTTAGGCAGAACCCGGCAGGATTGTCTGCACTTGGAACAAAGAAGCAATTAAAGCACATGCCCAAAGCTAGGCTGCAGCTGGGGCTCCAGGTCTTCATTGGGCCCCTCCCGGGCAGCTGCGAATTGCTGACTGTGGGTCACTGAGGATGGCTGGGCCCAGTCAGTGCCACCGGTGAGCGGCTAGCTGCACTTTGTGTGTTGGTGTTCATCAGAAAACAGCCATCCTAGACGTTCTTTTTAAAAAATTCCCCAGAGGGTTCAAAGAAAGTCCCGCCCACCCTCAACAGTGACTCTTCCCTTGCTCTCCCTTGTAAGATTATGTTTGACAGCAATGAAAACCAACAGCTCAGCAGCAATAATTCCTTGGCATGACACATTGGCATGAATTTGTCCCAAATCAAAATAAGCCTCTCAGGGAAGTGTATTTCAAGATATGCTGGCGTTGCTTCTTACAGGGCTGATAGAGGAGTTGAGGCCGAGCCCCCCGCAAGGGCCATCAATGATTGTCGGTAACACCTCCGAGCAGAGTGAAGGTTCAGGGGCCACGCATGTTACTAAATGGTTCAGAGGAGGAAAACTGGAAGAGCCACGGAACCCCTGTGGGAAAGGTTTTTCACACTCAGGTCTGCTGTTCTTAAAGGCCTTGTTAGTGACTGAAGTCTGGGAGGAGGGGCGTGTGGGTCAGAATAGCATCCCCCTTCCTTTCCCTCCACTTCTCTTCTCTACCCAGTTCCTTCCCATCATCCAGCACAATTGTCTCCTCGCAACTTACCCCTGTTTTTACTGCTGTATGAGCCGCTTAGAGGAGCAGTCTGGACATTCTGTCACCAGGGAACACGCCATGTCAATAAGCCTGGCAACTTATTACACCATATGCCTCTGACCCTCTGTACCATATGTTGCTATAAAACCTGGCTCTCCCCTCCTGGTTTCAGTGCACGAGACAAGGAATGACTCAAATATCAAAAGGAGGAAACGGCCCTGGGGCATCATTGTTTGCTGTAACCTGGAATAGCCAAGTCCCTTTCGCGCTGCATCTTCTGAATGCCCACAAGAGGGCGCCCAAGACCTCTCAAGTGAGGCCACAACAGGTGACAACGGGGCCGGGAGGTGGCGATGTTGCCTTACCCAGCAAGACGCGAGAGATTCCAGCTTGGGGCGCGCTGTGAACTTCCTCGCAGGGGACAGAGCGCCTCCGCGTGCAGGGGGGTGATCCCTGGAGGACACGCTGCGCTGTCCCAGCAAACACCACACCTCGCCCACCCCCGAGAGCAGGCGCACGCATCAGCGAGCCAGATTCGATGCAAAAGTTCTAGACAAGGAACCAGAATTGTTGGGTTCCACTGGGGACTGCACCGCCACTTTGCTGGGAGACTGAAAGAAATTATTTATTCTCTCTCTGCGACAGCTTCCTCCAGGCTTCGCGGGCAGCATGCTCTGAGAAGGGCGGACCGCAAAGAGCGCGCGTGTCACCAACAGGTGTGCGTCTGTACAGGCACTTAAGTCTGAACTCATCTGGAGATGAAAAGTAACCAACTGGAGGGTGAAGGAGAACTGGGGAGCCGCAGGAACAACGTCCCCTCTAGGCGCGGTCGTTCTCTCTCCTCCCTGACCGAGACATACAATAAACTCTGTGGGCCATGGACTTGCCAAGATTGAAAATTGAAGAACAACCATATCTTTATTTAGCGGGATAAATATGCACATTACGCAAGATAATAAGTGACAGATTTATAAAGGCGCATATTGTCATTTATTCATCAAAACAAAGGCACACGCCCACAATTTGCAGATGAGAGACTAGAGCCCCGGGTGGCAGAGTTTGTAAGTGGTGGCCCTGGCTCTCCCCTCGTCTCTGATCTCCCTCCTCCCGAAGCCACCTTGCCCTGGGTCCTATGGAACAGAGCTCCCAGCTGTGGAGGGCGCGTCCGGGATCCCTTGTACCTGGTGCATTCAGTCACTCTTCGCCCAGGGGGTGCCTATCATGGGGGCTGAGTCTCACAAAGAGCACGCCATTTGCAGAAAGAGAGACACCAATCCCTGGTTTCAGTTTTCATTCTAAACACCCTGTCCTTCCAGTGTGCGCACCGATTAGTCACCAGCGCTGACGGAGCACTAGAGAGACTGGAGGAATTTTAACACGCACTGTCCAGGGCACTGTGGCTGGCGCAATCATTAGGCCCAGACAATGCTTTGTGGTCATCCTGGACAATACTGCGGGGAGGGCCATCGTATCTGTCACTTGGTGTCCCCTTAGTTAAAATGGCATCTTTCCCAGACACTTGGTCTTCAAGCAGAAAACTGCCTGAAATTTTATTTTTTAAAGCTTTGCTGCAGAGACCCTTTGCCAGTGTATTGAAGTTTATGGAGAGAATGTTTTCAATCAACCAAGAGAAGTGCTGTGTAAAGTTCCCAGAAAGAATAAAGTACACAGGCGGCACAGGCGGCTAGCAAAGACAAACAAAGCTAAAGCCGACAAAAGGACTATGATGGGGTCAGACCATAAAAAGTAAAAATGAAAACCCAGTTCCTGAGAATGAAATAAATGACATGAAATGGTCCCCAGAACAACACGCAAATGAGCATCTGATTTGCAAAGTATCTTTGAGTTGAGAGCCTAAAGAAAGCACCTCTCTGAAGCTCACAGTCTGTGGGCGGTGGTACTGAGCGCTGCTGAGGGAAGGCGACTTGTTCTGAAAGACAGAGGTCACATCAAGTTGGGTTCAGAGCACGTCAAGTCCTGGGTTCCGTGTCCTGTGTGAATTAACTCATTTACGCCTCCCAAAGTGGGCATGAAGTAAAAGGGTTCCTCACTTACAGTTGGGGCAATTAAATCAGAGAGGTTAGGGAACCTGTCCGGCTTCTTCTTTAGTAAGGGGCAGAGCCGGGATCACACCCAGGCAGTCACTGCCCCCCGCGTCCTCACACCCACGTCGCTGCTTTGCCAGCAGCATGAAGCAGCGCAAGCGGCAGAACCAAGACTGAGGCCCCGCTCTCCCCAGTCCTCGCTCCTACTCCTGCCACCATTCCCCTTTTTCCTCAGGTCAGCCCAGAGGTTCTCCCCTCAGCGCCTCAGACCTTGCTGGTCCTTCTGTCTGGAATGCCCTTCTCCGTCTCCATGAAGCCTGCTCCTCAATTCCTTTCCTGACCACCCCACGTAAAACAGCAACACCCGCTCTGGCCCAGTGGTTCAGTTAATTGGAGCATCATCCCATGCGCCAAAGGTTGTGGGTTTGATTCTCAGTCAGGGCACATGCCTAGGTTACAGGTTCAATCCCCAGTCGGGGCATGCATGGGAGGCAACCAATAGACACTTCTCTTTCACACTGATGTTTCTCTCTCTCTCTCTCTCTCTCTCTCTCTCTCTCTCTCTCTCTCTCTCTCTCTGTCTCTCTCCCTCTCTCAAATTAGTAAAAATATATCCTTGGGTAAGGATTTAAAAAATAGCCACACCCTCCTGCCCTCTGCAGTCCTAGCCTGCCCGACATTCCGTAGTTTGTTTATTCATAGATACAGCTGTCAACATCTCCTGCTATGTATGCGCACATTCTCATTGTTATTTAGTGTCTTCTGCTGAAACGCAGGCTCCGGGGAGGCAGCGCCTTTGCTCTCTTCGGTGACAGAGCCCCAGTACCTGGCACAAAGAAGCACTGAGTAAACATTTGATGAAGAAGTGAATGAATAAATAAACCAATGGGCACAGGGTAAATAAATCCCCAGGCCTGAACAAAGATCTCAGACTCTCTGTGCCATGCGTCGAAAGTTGTCCCGACAGCTTGGTGCTGAAATGTTACCCAAATGTCCAGACCAGTCCAGACCCTGCCTTCTCCGGGAAACCTCAATCTTCCCATCACCTGAGTCACTGGCAAGATTCAGTCCTTGAGTTTTGATATTATGTTTCTAAGAATCTTGCATGAAACTGTAGGTACTTCTGAAAGGGAGAATATAATACATCAATTAATGATCGGTCTTTAACACTTTTGAATAGATTAACATAATACACATGCAACATTTTACATGTAACATATTCAAACTGAAATAGAGGAAGCATGGCCGGAGCACCTGGAGCACACCGGTCATAGTGCTAGGTCCTTTACATGTCACACTAATTGCCAAAGCTTTCCTGCTCCCTCCCTTTCTGGTACCTGCGGGAATTGTACCTCCCAGACCTGTGTGGTAGCTGGCACCGTGTGACTGGTTCTAGCCAATCAGATGTACGTCACCCTGTTACCCATTTAAAGTGCTAATAAGAAACCAGAGTGCTCTTTCCATTTGGCCAAGCCAACTGGCAACCCTGGAGGTAGTCGCTGCTCAGTCACCCTGTGTTCCTGAGTGGCCATGATGAACCGAGGGGCGTCTGATGTCCCCAACCTCTGCACAGCACTCTGGATGTAGCCTGTGCTGTCTGTCACTGTTTTGTGAGAAAGAAGAGTCTCTGAGTTATTAAACAAGTTTCCCAAGATTATACAGCTAGTCAATGACAGCCAGGAGGAGAACCCATATGTGTCTGACGCTAAAATCCATACAGAAGCCATGTAAGGGACCCTGGGAAAAATGGTTATAAAAACAGGTGGTATAAAGAGGAAGCTCTATCAACAATATTCTCCCTGTTCATATTGTTGCTTGTTGAGGAGTTAGAATCCTTGGTCTTCAGTTCAACTCTCCCCCATTGTAGACTCATCAGTAAGTCGGCAGATACACAGTGAGTCTTCTGTGCGCCAAGCACTGCGCTGAAGGCCCCTGTTAAACCCAGCACTCTGGCTCCGGTGTCAAGACCGACAGGCTGCCTGGCGGGCCCCACTCTCCCATCTCTCCTGCTGAAGGTAACTGGTCAGCTGTTGCCATGAGCAGTGCTGAAGGTCGGACCTCAGCCTCTCCCCATACTCCACGCCATTTGGCACTTTTGAAACTTCTGTGTGGTTCTATCCCTCATCTGCCCAGAGCGCTACTTGTTCTTGTGGTTTCTTCATAGGTAGGAACATGGGAAAATGTATCTGAACATACATCAGAGAGATATGTGTTTGTAAATGTTTCCTGTCTCATTTTTAGCTTCTAAAAGAGGGAGGGTGTGAATGTATTTTCACCAGCTCTGTGATTCATGAAGAGGGAGGGTGGGAGATATTGAAAATATGGTGACTATGCTGATGGCTTTTGAAAATAAAGTGCCAGGCTGGATATAATTGCGTGTCCTCACCGTGTAACATCAGCTAATATGCTAAAGCACTGGGTTGCTCCTGAAGAACCTCTGCTGCTGCTGTTGTTACTACTATTTCACTGTTAAGTATTTATTTTCCTTTTGAGATTCTAAATGGACTTGTTTCATTCCCGGTCATTCAGTTAGTTCTTGCACCACCACCTCCAGTGACCGGGAACAACCTTCTGGGGACCAGATGGCTCCTCTGCTGCCTCTTCAGAAAAAGAATTTAGGAGGTACTTGGTGCTCAAGAAAGAGACAGAGACTGGAGAGGAGGAGGAAGTGAGAAGAAAGAGGGGAGAGGAGAGAAAAAGAGGGGAGAGAAGACAAAGGTATCAACAGATCTTAATTCTCTGTTTCCTCTTAAGGACTTCATTGGTTAGAAGAGCGAATGAGGTGTATTTTGTTTGAGAAAGTGTATATTGAAGTTCTCACTATAAATAGCTTATAATAAATAAAATTGTTTTATTTTTTTAACCCTCACCAGAGGATATATTTACTGGTATTTTTTAGAGAGAGAGAAACATCAGCGTGAGAGAGAAACATCAATTGGTTTAGCCCCAGCAGCTGTCCCAACCAGGATCAAACCCCCAACCTAGGTATGTGCCCTGACTGGGGATTGAACCCACAATCTCTTGGTGTATGGGATGGTATGGGATGACTCTCCAATCAACTGAGCCACCCGGCCAGGGCATAAGTGAAATTCTTGCTAGCCCAGAAGAAAAGGCACCCTAAAAAGCAAAAGAACATTGACTACAGAGAAGAGGTCATTATTACAAAAATGGTTCTAAGTACCTAACCATTCTCATGCTTGGCAGTCACTTCCCTCCCCCGGGGGGTGCTCCATCAGGGTTCCTGGGGATTGTCTGCGGTTCAGCAATGGAAGTCTTACGTGCCAGGAAACATGCTCTTGTGTCTGTGTTGCCATGGCTCCTTTTACGTAATTTAACAATAGCACCTACTGACGTGGACTGTAATTTTTTATCACTAGCTCGTGGTTCTCTCTGACAGAGTCTAAACCACTTCAAGGAAGGACTCTTCCTCATGTTTGAATATAAGGTGCCCACATAAACAAACATTTGCTGATTATATGAATGAATAAACTAAGCACAAAGGAATTTTGAGAAAACTATGTCTTATTCACTATTAAACACGGAAAGTTCTTGTGATATCTTCACCTGTACCAAACTACATGGAGGTGATAAAAAACTCGGAAGTCTGTATCCCACCAGGACAAAACAAGAATGCTCGCAAGACAGGAGCCTCCTGCACAAAATATTACCCCCTGCCAATGTGGTACCTAAAGTTTCCACCATTAAAATTCAGTTCCTTTGGTTTAAAACAGATTTCTCCTCTTGCTTAGAACCTGCCCATACTGTTGTATAAAATCTTATTTTGCAGGCATCTAAGTGAGTAGCTTAATAATTCCTAACAATCTCCTCAGCATTGAGGTCTTGCTGATTATATGAACCTGGCAACATAGGAATGACTTTGCTTCTAGATGATAAATACCCCAGTTATGAGGATTCAGACATTCTCCAGGGCACTCTCTGTGGAAGTGGCTTGGTCCCAGAAGAATTCGAGTAGAAGGTTTGTTATTATTTGCTTGCAGTTGGAAGGCCTGGGTCTCAGGGTCCCATCTATGCATGAAGATGAAGTTGACAAGAATTCTTGCTCTGCTGGACAGAACCCAAATTACCTCCACCTGTATCTTTCATGGTCTCTGGGAACTAAATGGATTTCCTAGGCTCATTCTGTGAGAAGTGTGTTCCTTCTGAGAGTCAGTGGAGGGTGGAGGGATGGGAGCCATGGTGGGCACCTTTCCAGAGAAAGCACCTATGGGCCTGTGGAAGCGTGAGTAATGAAAAGATCTGGAAAACGATGCAGCCTGGGAGGGGAGGTTTTCATGATGAGAGGGAAAAGGGGCTTCTTTGTTGGTTGGGGCAGGTGAGGCTTCAGAACCCAAAGAGAGAAGTCTTGAAAATAAATATCCAGAACATCACTTAAAAAAACAAGGACAGCCCTGGCAAGAATGGCTCTGTTGGTTGGGTGTCATCCTGTAAAAAGGAAGGTCGTCAGTTCGATTCCCAGTCAGGGCACAGGCCTGGGTTGTGGGTTTGGTTCTCCAATGGAGTGTGTATAAGAGGCAGCCGATTGATGTTTCTCTCTCACATCAATGTTTCTCCTCCTTTTTTCCCCCTCCCATCCCCTCTAAACAAATAAACAAACAAATAAATAAATAAATAAAATCTTAAAATACAGTTCAAAAACAAAACCAAGGAGATGTTATAATGATCCCAAGCAGAGAAGAGACGCAACACAAGAATGTATTTGTAGACTTAACAATGACATGAAATTGTGTAACTTGAGGCCTGATTTGTTTTGAATGCTCCTGTCTTGTTGATCTCTTTAGTTCATAATCTAAGACTGTCTTGTGAAATACGTTGAACACGTATTTAAGGTGAACACGAGAAACAGCTGAGTGTGAAAAAGGACGTGCACAAACCCGAGTGAGCGGTCCTTTAAGTTTGTTTGAGACCTCTGTAAACGGGACGGTATGTGGAAGGGGCAGGGCAGTTTTTCTGTCCGCGTGTGCCCAGTGCTGTGCCAGGTCGGCAGAGGCATCCCAGAGGGACAGCAGAGTCTCACTCTCTGTGTGCAATTGGGGTGTCTGACCTCAGGTCGGTGCTAACAGATATCATGTCCCTCTAGGCTGTAAATCTTGTTACAGATCAGGGTCCCCAAGGAGATGGGAGGGGCTTTGACCCTAGAATGGTGATGAAAGAGCTTATGGGGCCTACGCGAGGTTTCGTGTCTGGCCACAATTGTCACCCTGCCCACTGCGTCACAGGCTGCATTCAGGGATTTAAAAATAAGGTGGCAGCCATTTGCAGGGAGAGAATCATGTGTTGAAAGGGAAAGAGGGAACTCCATGTAGTTTGCAAGGAGGTAGAAGGGGAGAGCCACGCGGGTTGAAAGAGAACTACGTAGTTCTGCATTAAGAGCTGAAAAACTCCATGACACAGGAAAAACCAACCCAGTCAGGCACGAATGATTGGGAGCTGCCGGTAAAGCTGACCTGTGTGTGGGAAATCCATGGTCTTCTATTTTCCTAGAGGAAAACAGTACCTCTGACCTTCCTCTTCTAAAACTAGCCTGGTTTGGCAGGGAGGGGCAGAACTATGCGTTTGTGAATGTTTTAAAGAAAGAAAGACTTAACAGTGGAAATCGCCATTGATCTAAATCTGTATAACCTTTAAATAAACAATTCCTTTTCTTTTCACCGAACTCTGGTACTGAGAGTTATGCTTTTTGGCGGCGGGCAGTCGGGCCCCTCGTAACTGAACAGCCCGTGGTTCTGCTTCAGTCTTACACATGACACTTTGCTGGGGCACGAAGCTGACAGAGAGGGACAGCAGATCAGACTGCATGCCATGTGCGACGATAAAGAAGGGGTGAGCGCTGGCGTCATACAGCCTGCAAATACGATGGGGACAACCGTGGAGCTCACACACATTTTGGGTCGGCACACCGCAGCACTCAGCTCACAGTGCGCACGCGCGGGAATCCTCCTCAGAGAAGGAGGGACGTGGAAATCACAAAGACCCTGGATCATCGTTTGCTGATTTCTACACCCCCTCGTTGTACCTGGATGACCTCTCAGTCTCCTCTGGTTTCTCTGACTCTGGTCTTGTCCCCTGTAGTCAGCCAGCCTCTCAGCAGCCAGAATGCTTTTCCTCAACCTTAAATCTCCTTTAAAAAACCCTGTTAGGAACCCTGCTTAAAAATGCATGTGCCCTTGACCTTCTGTAGACCAAGCTGTCAGTCTCTGGGGCAGGGTCTATGTCTGATACACCACTGTCTCCTCAGCCCAGAGACTGGCACAGAGGAGGTACTCAGTAAGTCTATTTTTAAACCTTTTTGTTTGAAATATTGATAGACTTTGAAAAAGTTTCAAAAATAATAGGGTCCCCATATATTCTTTACTCAGCTTCCCTTATGTTACTATTTTATAAAATCATAGTAAAATTACTGAAACTAGGATATTATCATTGAGCCAACAACACTCTTAACTAATCTACAGATATTATTTGAAGTTCACCAATTGTACCACTGTGATGTTATGATTTACAATAGAAAGTATGTTTCTGATCTTGTCCCCATTCTTAGCACAGAGCTGCAAAATGCCTGGAATTTCCTATAAGAAAAGCAAAAACAACAAGGTGTCCTTTGTTATGTTAATGATGGCTTTTGGAAAGCCCCTAGGTAACCTAAAGTGGGGCCTTGGTTGCCAGGGAACCAACCTTGTGATCGGAGGGTTTGCAAGTTCAGCCCCATCCTACGCCCCCTGTCCAGGAAGAGAGAGGGACTGGAGATTGAGTTCAGTCACCAATGGCCAGTGATTTAATCATCTACGCCTATGTAATGAAGTGTCCACAAAACCCCAAAGCACTGGATTAGGGGAGCTTCCAGGCTGATGAACAGGTGGAGGTGCTGGGGAGTGGAGCATCAGCAGATGGCATGGAAGGTCCCCACTGTTTCCTCAGACCTTGCTCTGTGCATCAATTCCATCTGGCTGTTCCTGAGGTCAGAGGTGGATTAAGGTCGGTTGAGGCCCTGGGCTCAGAAGAAAATATTGGGCCCCTTAAAAAAAAAGAGAGAGAGAGAGACAGGGAAAATAAAAATACATGGTTTTGCGGGGCCCTTCAGAAGTCGGGGCCCGGGGCGCACTCCTGGTGCACCCGTCATTAAACCCGCCTCTGCCTGAGGTATATCCTTTGATACACTGGTAAATGCAAGTAAATGTCCCTCTGAATTCTGTGAGCTGCTCTAATGAACCAATGGACCCAGAGAAGGGGGTCCTGGGAAACTTCAACCCGTAGTCTGTGAGTCAGACTCAGGTGACAACCTGAACTTGCAGTTGACATCTGAAGGGGGAAGGGAACAGTGTTGTAGTTCAGTGTCTGATAACTGGCACTACCTCCAGGTACATAGAATTGAGTTCATTGCTTGGAGGTGTGGATACATCAAAACTGGTGCCAGAATCAGACCCACTGGTGTCCCTTTTCTTGGTCAGAATCCCACCCAGGAACCATTTCTCCGATCTGTGGGATAGTTCCTCAGTATTTCTTTGGTTTTCATTATTTTGAAACTTTTGAAGAGTTCTGGTCAGTTACTTCATAGAATGTTCCTCAGGTTCCGCCTGCGTCATGTTTTCTTGAAGTTAGATGAACGTTGTGTATTTTTGGCAAGAATATGCCAGCATGCCATTTTGTCCTTCTCGGTGCATCTTGTCAGGGCTACGTGATGGTCACGGGACTTACTGCCATGATGCTAACAATGGTCATTGGTTAAAGTGGTGTCTGCTTCATCTCTACTGAAAAGTTAGTGTTCTTCTGTTTGCAATTAATAAGTATGTGAGGGGATACTCTAAGACTGAGAAATCATTTTGAATAAGTCAATGAATGTTGGAACAGAGAGTTGAATCTGAGGACAATTAAAAGAATTGTAAATATAAGTTCTGCATCTGCATTTAAAAAATGCAGCATAGAGGATACAATAGTGAAAATAAGACAATATGAATGAGTCAAAAGCCACCATCTAGGCACATGATGCAGCAGGCAGATGATGTTTTGTTAAGTCACACGCCTGAAACCTGCATGGTTTTGTGAAGCAATGTCACCCCAATAAATTCAATTTTTTGAAAAGCTACCATTTAAATAATGTTGAGAAGAGAGCAAGCCTAGTTATATTTTCCCCAGCCCATCTTCATCACCTCTTCTTTATCTCATATCACATATTTATATTTAAAGAGCAAATAAAGAGGTTTCCAGGGGTGAGGTGATGCATCAGATTTTCACCTCATGGTAGAACAACAATCCCTGTGTAAGATGTGACTGCACTGTGGAAAAAAACAGGAGTCCATTCAAAGAGGCAGAGCAGACAAATTCTGGTCTGTTGGGAAAGGCTAAAGGAAGGGACGCCACGCAAATTAAAAGGGCAGCAGTTAGTGCACGTGGGCTGCTGTAACAGAATACTAGGTGGCTTCAATAACAGACGTTTATTTCCTCACTGTTCTGGAGACTGGAAGTCCATGATTACGGTGCTGGCTGATTTGGTTCCTGCAGACGTCTCTCCTCCTGCCTTGCAGACAGCCACCTGCTGTCTGTGTCCCAGACTGGTAGAGAGGGAAAGAGCTCTCTAGTATCTTTTTGTTTTGTTTTTTTGAAATTTTAAAATTATTTTTCTATTACAGTTGTGCCACTTTTTCCCCCATTGCTTCCCCTCACCCCTTCCCCCACAGTCAATCCCCACCTCATTTGTCCATGTCCATGGGTCATTTATACTAGCTCCTTGACTAGACCCCTTCTTACACCCCTTCTCTCCCACCCCCTTCCCCCTTGGTCACTGTTCATCTGCTCCTTGTTTACATGCCCTCTGGTTCAATTTCACTCGTTTGTTTGTGTTGCTCATTAGTTTCCTGTATTAGGTGAGATCATATGTATTTGTCTTTCTTTGCCTGGCTTATTTTGCTAAGCATAATTCTCTCTAGTTCCATCCATGTTGTTGCAAATGGTAGGAGTTCCTTCTTTCTTTCTGCTTTGTAGTATTCTATTGTGTAAATGTACCAGTTTTTTTCATCCACTCATCCACAGATGGGTACTTAGGCTGTTTCTAGCACTTGGCTATTGTAAATAATGCTGCTATAAACATAGGGCTGCACAGGTTCTTTTGAATTGGCGTTTCAGGATTCTTTGGGTATAATCCTAGCAAAGGAATTGCTGGGTCAAAAGGTAGTTCCATTTTTTATTTTTTTGAGGCAATTCCATCTGTTTTCCACAGTGACTGCACCAGTCTGCATTCCCACGAGCAGTGCACTAGGGTTCTCATTTCTCCACATCCTCGCCTGCACTTGTTTGTTGATTTGTTGATGATGGCCATTCTGACCGGTGTGAGGTGGTATCTCATTGTGGTTTTAATTCCCATCTCTCTGATGGCTAGTGATGTTGAGCATTTTTTCATATGCCTATGGGCCTTCTGTATGTCCTCTTTGGAGAAGTTTTTGTTCAGGTCCTTTGCCCATTTTTTAATTGGGCTGTCTGTCTTCTTGGTGTTGAGTCATATAAGTTCTTTATATATTTTGGAGATCAATCCCTTGTCTGAGGTATCATTGGCAAATATGTTTTCCCATATGGTTGGTTCAATCTTCATCTTGCTGATATTTTATTTTGCTGAGCAGAAACTCTTTAGTTTGATGTAGTCCCATTTCTTTATTCTTTCCCTTATTTCCCTTATTTCCCTTGCCTTAGGAGATGTATAGGTGAAAATATTGCTGTGTGGGGTATGAGATTTTCCTGCGTATGTTTTCCTCTAGGACTTTTATGGTGTCACAGCTTACATTTAAGTCTTTGATCCATCTTGAGTTTATTCTGGTGTATAGTGTAAGTTGGTGATCAAGTTTCATTTTTTTGCATGTCCCTGTCCAGTTCTCACAGCACCATTTGTTGAAGAGGCTCTTTTCACTCCATTTTATGTTCCTTCCTTCTTTGTTAAATATTAGTTGACCACATAGACCTGAGTTTATTTCTGGGCTCTCTATTCTGTTCCATTGATCTGTATATTTGTTCTTATGTCAGTACCAGACTGTTTGGAGTACAGTGGCTTTGTAGTTTGATATCAGGTATTGTGATTCCTCTTACTGTGTCCCTCTTCCTCAAGACTGCTGTAGCTATTTGGGGTCTTTTTTGGTTCCATACAAATTTTTGAAGTATTTGTCCTAGGTCTGTGAAATACATCATTGGATTTTAATAGGGATTGCATTGAATATATAAATTGCTTTGGGTAGTATGGACATTTTAATGATGTTAATTCTTCCCATCCATGAACATGATATCTGTTTCCACTTATTTGTATCTTTCTTAATTTCTTTCTTCGGTGTTATGTAGTTTTCTGAGTACAGGCCTTTTACCTCCTTGGTTAAGTTTATTCCTAGGTACCTTATTTTTCTTGTTGCTAAAGTAAATGGGATTTTTTCTAGTTTCTATCTCTGATATTTTATGTTGGTGTACAGAAATGCCTTTGATTTCTGAACATTGACTTTGTACCTTTCTATTTTGCTAAATTCACTTATTAGGTCGAGTATTTTTTTGGTAGAGTCTATAGGATTTTCTATGTACACTATCATATCATCTGCAAATAATGACAGTTTTACTTCCTCTTTTACAATTTGGTTGCCTTTTTTTTTTCTCTTGTCTGATTGCTGTGGCTAGAACTTCCAAGCCTATGTTGAATAGGAGTGGAGAGAGTGGACATCCTTATCTTGTTCCTGATATTAGGGAGAATGCTTTCAGTCTTTGCCCATAGAGTATGATGTTGGCTTCAGATTTTTCGTATATGGCCTTTATTATGTTGAGGTATGCTCCCTCTATTTCCATTTTGCTGAGTGTACTCATCATAAATGGGTGTTGTACTTTATCAAATGCTTTTTCAGCATCTATTGATATAATCATGTGGTTTTTGTCTTTCGTTTTGTTTATGTGGTGTATTGCATTTATTGACTTGTGAATATTAAACCATCCTTGAATCCCTGGGATGAATTTCACTTGATTGTGGTGTATGGCTTTTTTAATGTGTTGCTTGATCCAGTTTGCCAATATTTTGTTGAGGATTTTAGCATCTATGTTCATCAGCGATATTGGCCTATAGTTCTCTTTCTTTGTTGTGTCTTGACCTAGTTTTTGAATTAGGGTAATACTGGCTTCATAGAGAGAGTTTGTAGTCTTCCCTCTTCTTGGATTTTTTGGAATAGTTTGGGAAGGATAGGAGTTAGTTCTTCCCTAAATGTTTTGTAAAATTCACCTGTGAAGCCATCTGATCCAGGGCTTTTGTGTGCCAGGAGCATTTGATACTGCTTCAATTTCACTAGTTGTTATCAGTCTATTCAGGCTTTCTGCTTCTTGATTCAGCTTTGGAAGATTATATATTTACAGAAATTTGTCCATTTCATCTAGGTTGTCAAGTTTCTTGTGATATAGTTGTGATAGTAATTTCCTACAATCCTTTGTATTTCTGTGGTATCAGTTATGATTTCTCCTCTTTTGTTTCTGATTTTGTTTATTCGGGTCCTCTCTCTTTTTTTCTTGATAAGCCTGGTTAAAGGCTTGTAGATTTTGTTTATCATTTCAAAGAACCAGCTCCTGGTTTTATTGATCTTTGGATGTGTTTGTTTAGTCTCTATATCATTTAATTCTGCTCTGATCTTGATGATTTCCTCCCTTCTACTCACTCTGGGCTTTGTCTGTTGTTGTTTCTCTAGTTCTTGTAGCCATAGGGTTAGATTTGTTATTTGAGATTCTTCTATCTTCTTAGGTAGGCCTGTATTGCTATGAATTTTCCTCTCAGGACTGCTTTTGCTGTGTCCCATAGGTTTTGGGCTGATGTGTGTTCATTATCATCAGCCCAAAAAGTTTTTTGATTTCTTCCTTGATGTCATTGTTAATCCATTCATTATTTAATAGCCTGTTATTCATTTTCCATGAGTTTGAATGTTTTTGAGTCTTTTCCTTGAGGTTGTTTTCCAGTTTCAAGCCATTGTGATCTGAGAAGATGCTTGATACAATTTCAGTTTTCTTGATTTTGTTGAAGCATGTTTTGTGTCCTACTATGTGGTCTTTCTTTGAAAATGTTCTATGTGCACTTGAAAAGAATGTATATTTTGCTTCTTTGGGGTGAAAAGTTTTATATATATATATATATATATATATATATATATCAATTAAGTCTATTTGATCTGGAGTGTTGTTCAATGCCTCAACATCATTGGTATTTCTTTCCTTCAAAGATCTGTCAACTGTTGACAATGTGGTGCTAAAGTCACCTATTGTGAGTGTGTTGCTGTCAATATCCTTCTTGAAGTCCTTCAATATTTTCCTTATATATTTGGGTCCTCCTATGTTGGGTGCATATATGTTTACAAGGGTTATATCATTTTGATGGATTGTTCCCTTAAGTATTATGAAATGTCTCTTTTCATGACCTTTGCTGTGAAATCTGTTCTGTCTGATAGAAGTATTGCTACCCAAGCTTTCTTTTTTTTCTTCATGTCCATTTGCTTGAAATATTTTTTCCATCCCTTCACTTTCAGCCTGTGTAGATCTTTTGTTCTGAGGTGGGCCTCTTGTAGACAGCATATATGTGGGTCATGCTTTCTAATCCATTCAGCTACTCTATGTTCTTTGATTGGTGCATTTAATCCATTTACATTTAAGGTTATTATTGATAGGTACTTATTCATTGTGATTTTTTCCCCTTTGTACCTGTGTTCCTCTCTGTCTCTCTCTGTTTCTTCATCTTCTTAAAGCAGACCCTTTAGCATTTCTGGCTTTGCTGGTTTGGTGTAGATGTATTCTTTTAGCCTTCTTTTGTATGGGAAACTCCTTATTTCACCTTCTGTTTTGAATGAGCGCCTTGCTGGGTAGAGTATTCTTGGTTGTAGGCTTTTGTTTTTCATTGCTTGGATTTTTTGCCATTCTCTTCTGACTAGTAGTGAGTGTTTCTGTTGATAAATCAGTTGATAGCCTCATTGGAACTTTCTTATATGTTATTAGCTGTTTCTCTCTAGCTGATTTTAGAATTCTCTCTTTATCTTTGAGTTTTGCCATTTTAATTATGATGTGTCTTGGAGTGGGACTGTTTGGGTTCATCTTCATTGGGATGCTCTGTGCTTCCTGGACTTGCATGACTTTTTCTCTCATCAAGTTAGGAAAGTTTTATGTCATTACTTTTTCAAACAGATTTTCTATCCCTTGCTCCTCTTCTTCTCCTTCTGGTATTCCTATGATATGGATATTATTACATTTCATTTTGTCCTGCAGCTCTCCTAAAACCTCTTCATTCTTTTTCAGTCTTTTTTTGTTTTGTTGCACTGTCTGGGAATTTTTTTCTACATTGTCTTCCAGCTCACTGACCTGATCTTCTGCTTCTTCTAGCCTGCTTTTGATTCCTTCTACTATGTTCTTCAATTCAGAAATTGTATTCTTCCTTTCTTCCTGGCTCTTATTGATAGCTTCTATGTTCTTTTTAATGCTGGTGTAGTTCTCAGTAAGTTCCCTGTAGTTTCCACAGAGTTCTTTGTAGTTTTCTTTGAGCTTGCTTCCCTATAATCCATAATTTGAATTCCATGTCTGATCATCTGCTTTTCTCTATTTCATTTAGCACTCTTTCTGGGGAGTCCTCCTTTCCTTTCAGTGGGGGTTGTTTCTATGTCTCCCCATTTTTCTCTGACTCTTCTTGTTTGTTTCTGCTTCTTAGATTGATATGTAGTTCCTGGATTTGCCCCTGGTGGCATCAAAATGTGTGCCAGTCTGGGCCTAGGCAGCCTGTTGGAGACTATCAGAGATCTACTGCCTTTGTCTGTCTCCTTTAGTTGTTAATCTATTCAATCTGTGATCAGCATCAGGCTTAAGCATCAAGGATGGGGCAGATTAATTCCTGTGGGTAAGGCTATTGCTTCCCCTCAGGCTGATGTCACTTGGGGTGAGTGGTCTGCCTGCAGTATGAAAAACAAGTCAGCACTGGGACTCAGTTGGCCACTCCCTCAGTTCTCTCCTCAAAGCCACTGCCCCAAATTCTCCTTAAACATCTCTCTTCCACTCTGCCCTCCCTCTGCTGGAGCCCAGGGTAAGTGGGTGCCAATATATTTTTGTACGTGATCCCTTTAAGAACTCTTTATCTCCAGCGGTTTCTTTCAGGCCAGCAAAAACAACCTTGTGGCTTTTCACTTTTTAAAGCTGAATGCTATCTTACTTTCTGCTCTGTTGCTGTAGGCTGGGATGCCCAGCTGGGGGTTTAGATCCTTCCCTTCTCAGGGGGAACCCCTGGCTGCTGAGATGTTTCTGTCCCTTCAGCTGCCACCCATGAAAGCCCAGCCAGCCCTTTCACATCTCCACACTTCATACCAGTCACATTGAGATAAGTGGCCTTTTCTCTCTGTTAGTGGTTATAAGGCTTCTCTCCAGTTAGTGTTCAGTTGGTTATTCCAGATGATTTCTCCACAATCAAGTTGTAATTCCAGATTGGTCCTGGGGAGAGGTTAGTGTACCTTCCACTTACTCCTCCACCATCTTGGATCCCCTCTAGTATCTTTTTATAAAGAGAGTAATCCTATCAGATCAGGTCCCTGCTCTTATGACCTCATTTGACCTCTATACAAACTCAGTCTCCTCGTTTATTCATATTGGGGGTCGGAACTTCAACACAAGAATTGGCAGAGGGGGGTGGGGTGGGAAGGACACAAGCACGCAGTCCACAGCAGTAGTTCTCAATGCTTCCATGCATTACTTGTGGAACAGGGTGTTCAAGTGGGATGTCTCCTACCTTACTGTCTATTTCTCTTGAAGCCCTGCACTGTGTACAATAGGTGTCAACACCCCAAATTTAAAGGTGCTAGGCCAAGAATTTTCTCTGCTTGCATTAGCTTATCTCCCACCCTCCAGATGACAGGAAAGCTTTGAATCCATTAGGAAAGAGGTTTGTGTAGAAAAAGTGCTGAGTGCCAACTGAGATGAGATTTAAAGAACCTCCCAATGGGTTTGCCACATGTCCCCTGGAATTAGGGGAAATTGAAGAACTGGTATCTGGCTCACATTCGGAACGTCTGAGGGAAACACACTGTGGCTGAGGTGGGAGAGTGCTGAGTTGGCAGAATGAAGAGGAAGCTGCAGTGAAGTAAGTTGTACCAAAGGCAGAACAAAAACACGTATTCCCCAAGGTCTGGATATGGATGCCGAGGGGAGAGCCCAACCATGGAGCTACTTGAGAACGCTCTAGGCAAGGGGGACACTGAAGTGGGGGGTGCAGGGTGGGTGACCCCAGCAGAGGAGGACTGAGGTGAACCACTATCCATGGTCTGGGAGAGTGTCACAAGCAGCCAGCCCAAAGGGGAAAACTGCACCTCCCCCAAAAAACTGCAGTTCAAAGTCCCTAGTGGGAGGGTCTCAAAGGCACCCAGAAAAGTTCCCATGAGTCCTGACTTATGTGGATCAGTTGGTTGGATGTTGTCCTGCAAAGTGAAAGGTCGCCAGTTTGACAAAATCAATGTTTCGCTCTCCCATCAATGCTCTCTCCCTCTCTTTCTCCTTTCTTTTTCTTCTTTCTAAAATAAATAAAGCTTTTTTTTTTTTTAAGAAAAGTGCCCATAAAATACAGAGGCGGCACTCGGCCTTTCCACGTGGGGGCGCTCATGCCAGGTCACAGTTGCACTTCAGGGAAGGAAGACCTCTTCCGCCCACCGCCTTTCTCCCAGAAGGAGCCAGAGGCAACAAGCAGAGTAGGGATGGGGTTGGCAAAGGGGTGGGGGTGGGTGGAGGTGGCTGGGGGTGGGGTGGGGTGGGGATGGGAGGACCAGAGAGGAGGACAAAGAGGAGGAACAGTCTCTACAGACTTCACAGTCTCGACCACGCTCTGGCAGGGGAGGACAGAAACAGTGAGCAAAGAGAACTTGAAGTTTGATAAAAGACAGTGCTGGACATCTTAATATCTGAAATGACCAGACTAGTTAATGGGATCTGCAGGAAGGCAGGAGGAATTGAAAAAGAATTTAACACTAAGTGGAGAAAAAAAAAAGTTTCTTTCTGTTTGAACTCTATCGAGTCCAGTCATTCAGAAACAAAACAGAACGGTTCCCTACAGGCATGCCTACCTGGATGGCCGCATGGGACCCTGCACCTAGAAGGGCTCCATGCTCGGCTTAAATTTCTGCTGCCCCATCTTAAAATCTATGGTAATTTTCAACAAGGGGCCCACATTTTCCTTTTTGCCCTGGGCCCTACGAGTCATGCAGTCCGTCCTGGTTACACATATAGCAGGGATTTAGTCATGTGCTATGTGACCCCAAGGGACACAGTGGAAGCAATCAGTGGGAGGAGAACAAAACGAATTTTGCTCAATATTAAGAAGAGGATTTTTTTTTGTTTTTGTTTTTAACTCATGGCCACCCAAATTGGAACAGGCTGTGTAAATAGGTAGGACTTCTGATCACCAGGATCCTTTCAGCAAAGGTCAGCTATTTGGCAGGAATATCGGAGACACAATTCCAGCTTTGGACACTATGGTCTCCAAATTCCCTTCTAACCCTGGGATTATCTAATTCTTGAAGAAGAATTCATGAATCTTCCTTAAGATGTCTACTTCACCAATTTCACCAGGAAATGAACTCCTGAGAGCTGAGACCACGTAAGAGTATTTCAAAGTCCAGCCTATAACCCTATGTGGTTGGGAGTTTCACTGATGCCTTGGGTTTCTGTCCAAACCATGAGCTGTTGTTTTCCCTGATGAGAACATCATTGCCATCATTCACTGAATTTTTGACCATTCTAAGTTGGATTTTATTATGGCTGGCACACTGTGACTTCTTGCTTCTAAGAAAAGGGCCTCTCAGAAAGCATTAAACCATTTTCATTAATCATCATGTTGACAATGAAGCATAAACAGACCTGACAAATATTCATTAAAGTTAACATTAAAATTTTATGCACATGTTTTGGTTATTGTTATCATGGCCTTATAATTATTCTAGGAGAAGGAAAAAAAAAGCCAGCTGCTTTCTGAGACCTTCCACCTAGAACTTCTTAGGCTGGAAAGTTCATTTTCTCAGCTCCACCTTTTTGGAACTGGTCTCCGAAGCCACAGCTTGAGGGCTGAAAGCTCCACTGCAGAGACCCACCATGAATGACATTTCCGGGGCTGGGAACCCCCAGGAAATAGGAATCCTTGATCATGCTCAGTAAACAGACTCACACCTCCCACATATTGGAAAACTTTGAGCTTCTTTCATACCATATTTTGGCCTTGACCTTTCTAGCATTTAGCTTCTCTACAATGGGATCTATATATCTCCACACCCTTGGTATAGGCCTCTAATTATAGCCATCCATTAAGATGTCAGGAGAAATCCCCAGCTCAATCACGTCTTTATCAGGCTCTGGCTTCCACTGGGGTCAAGTTAGGCGTCGAATCTGACCTGCCCAGAATCCCTGTCACGTGCTGTTCCCCGCGTTCACTGGGGTCTTTGTGACTAGGCAGGCCAGACAGCCACCTGGTTGCTCCCAGCTAAGTTCCCTCTCCCACTGCATGGCCTTCTCTCTGGCTTTATCCTTGGAGGATTTTTGTGCACGGGAGTTAAATGGGGGTGTGAATCATGAACTGGAAATGGAAAATGAACAGGGAGGAATCTGGTGTCAGGGAAACAGTTTCTTCAATTTGGACCTACTTTCAGAGATTGGAGAATCGTAGAATTTTACCACTTCCAGGGAACTTAGTGATCATCTGTCTAAGCCTTTATTTTACAGCTCAGTGTTAATGTGGCCAAGGGACTTGGGTTTTACTTTTATTGCTGAGTCTGGTTTTCTTGAGCTTCGGGCAAATAAACATTTTAAAGTGAGCTCCACAACAATGGGAGAAATCCAAAGTTGTTCATATGCAGCCTGCTCGTATTTTCTCATTGTTTCACCTAAGTATGGTTCATCTCATATGCTATCCTACCACTTCTCAAGGACAGGTTACTTCTTTTCCATTCCCCATAGAAAAGTAGTAGCAAAGAAAGTGCTTTAACGTATTTGCTGAGCCTTGGCTGGTGTGGCTCAGTGGACTGAGCACCGGCCTGAGGACCAAAAGCTCACCCGTTTGATTCTTGGTCAGGGCACAGGCTTGGGTTGCACGTCAGGTCCCCAGTTCGGGGCACCCAAGAGGCAACCACGCATTGATGTTTCTCTCCCTCTCTCCCTCCCTTCCCCTCTCTCTAAAATTAAGTAGATAAAATCTTTTTTAAAAATAAAGTATTTGCTAAGTTAGTACATGTTCTTTATTTTTCTGTTTGAGTGTGTCTCCGCATGTCTGTATCTCTTTAGGTAGATTATACACACGGTGCAAATTAAAAGAGAACCACCAGATTGTATTGCTAGTCCTACTAAGCCATTTAAAAGGTGAGAACACTAAGATCCAGAGAAGTAAAGTTATTTCACAAGCTTACTCAACTACTATATGATGTAAACTCAGTGTTCTTCTGACAATACCAAGTTACCTACTTGTTCTAATGCGATATAGACCAACATTAAAGGGCACAAAGGAAACAAGATATCAGAGCAGGAGAGGTGATTCAGCCCTTAACTGATACCATCATCACTGTTATTAGTAACACCTTACTGTATAGAGCTGTTAGAGTTACAAAAATAAATACTGTTAAGAGTTCCTTGTATATCTTCAGAAAACAAAAATCAAAAACAGGACTATATCCCATACACCCATTTTTACTTACACAGAGGAAGTTTGCCATGCACATTGCTCTGCACTTTGCTTTTTCCACATAATAATATTACTTAGGGACCTTTCTGTATCAGCGTTTGCTTTTTAAAAGGCACTTATGGTTGGATATACCATAACTTATTTAAGCAGTCTCCTCCTGATCAGCAGTTTAGCTGTCTCCAGATTTATGCTAAGAAATGTGTATTTTTTACAATCTCCCCTGGAGAGTTTTACGTTACTATTTTTATGTCAGATCAATATTTTGGAATCACCAATTGTTTTATTCCCTTACTTTAGCAAATGATAAAACTGAATTCCAGAGAAGTGTGGGAGCTTTAGATATTAGTGGCAAAACCAGAACCAGAATCTGGGGCTCCAGAGTCCTCTTCCACTGTTCATTCCACTGCACTTGGGCCCCGTAAGGGTACTGAGCAAGCTTGCTTTGGTTATTTGTAGAAATTAATAACCACCAACATCCCCATCTCTGAGGAACACCCAATATCTGGCAGCCTCCAAGGCCCAACAGAGTCTTTGTTAAAAGAGCTGCTTTATCCAAAGATTCTCATTATGATTTAAATTTTACTAGCCCAAAGATCACTGAGTTAAACTTCCAGTTTCAGTAGATGAATCAAAGTGCCTTGAATAAAGATGTAATTTAATAAAAACTTAATACTCTTATAAAATTGAATATTCTCTGGTTCTCCAATGAACTCCAGAACACACTCGATTTCTTCTGCAGATGATATGAAATGGGTTGTTTTACACAAACTAACTCCATGATGCCTTTAAAAATACAGCATTATTTAAATGTTTACATTTCTTTTATCCTACAAACGTACAAGAGAACCAGCATGTCTTTCTAGGAAAGAAAGAGCTAATGGAGGAAGTCATGAGAAGAGGTTTTAGAGCATTCATTCAGGAATTAGGAACAAAGAGCAGATTGGGTGGCACATGGTTAGCCCATGAGTGGCTCTGGGCGGTGGCTCCTGCAAATGGAGACATGACAGGTCCATCCCAGAACGAGGGAAAGGGATCCATTCGGATAAGGACCTAACAGGGGTGAGAATCTGAAAGCTACACTGACTTTTCAGACTAAGTGCTTTTTACTTGTTTGTTGTGAAGAAATAAATAAGACGTCTTCATTGAACAGCAAAACCCACATTTTTTAGTTTGGTCTCGGCGATGACAATAATAACAGCAACCACACGTTGCACATGTGACTGCGGGTGCTGTGCTCAGGGCTACACGTGATCACTATTATATACTTCGGAACAATCTAAGAGACAGAAGAGAAATACTCAACACTTGAATATCAATGTTTTCATGGTTCCTAACAATTACCGCGTGCCCGCAGGGTGTGCTCTATCCCAGTCTTAGTTTGGGGGCAGATCTAGAACTGATGGCAACCCTGCATCACTTCTCAGCCCCAGTACAGACTCTGGGGACTTTTCTTCCTACACCGCTTCCAACCCCACAGTGGCCCAAGCCCCCAATCTCTGAAAAGAAGAGATTAGGTGGAGTAGTTAGAAAGGAGAAGCAAACTTCTGGATGATCAATGGGAAACAAGAGGTCCTCTAACACAGCTTCTTGGGCCAGGAGATGTGTGCCCTCAGCTGAAGACAGTGGAAACCTGGCTCAGTGCTGGGTGGCTCCCCAGGGCCAGGGAAGGATGGTGCCGGCAGGCTGAGGCTGGCTGGTCTCTTGATGCTCACCCTCACCTGTCCTGGGATCCTTCCTGGCCGGCCTCTCACTTTGAGTCACACCAAGCCCTTTTCCTGGGCAATCCACCCTCTCTTTCTTCTCTTCTTTTAGGGGATCTTACCAGAGCAGCTTTATCTAAATTTGAGGTGTTGGGGTGTTTTTTTGTTTTTTGTTTTTTCTTTTTGATCCTTTTTAATTCTCTTTCCAACCTGTTGCTAAGTTTCCAAGTTTAGTCGCTCCTTTCTTTCAAGTGAATTTGAAGGTTGTTTTCTCTCCAATGAGTCTAAAAAGGCAATTTTAGAAGACCAGGGATTCCAACACACTCTCTATTTGCTTGTATTAATTCTTAGATTTAAAGAAAAAAAAAAAGAATCCTGCGAACAAATACTGTATCATTATTGTGTGTAAATACTTTCTTGCTGTGCATATGACCTTCACCTTATTATATCTCTGGACTCAGAAGCAAGAATTTCTATTTTAATAAAATAACTTAAGACACACTCAAAGGTCATAAATATCATTGTTTTCTAATTCATTTGAAGTTCTCTGCTTACTTCTATGAACTTTTTTTTTAACTGAAAGATTCTGTCTCTGTTCTTTCTCTTTGTGTAAGGTGTTCAGGTAAAAAGATTTTACCTTTTTCTCTTAGCATTTGTTTATCTCTGCCTCTTAATGTATTTTGGAAACCTAAATATAATATTCTGTTACTGCACAGGTCCATTCACCTAGTTTCTTCCAGTCAAAGCTATGACTTCCTAGTAATTGAAGCTCCAAAAAGGTATAAGCACCTTTCTGGATTCTCTGGCTTCTAGATCAGGGGTAGCAAACTTTTTCTGCTAAGGGCCAGATAGTAAATGTTTTAGGCTTTGCTGGACATGTGGTCTCTGTCACAATTACTCAACTCTGTGCTTGTAGCATGAAAGGTGCCATAGAAAATATGTAAACAAATGGACATGGCTATGTTCCAATAAAACTTTATTTATCAAAACTGGTGATGGGCCAATGTTTACCCATACCTGTTCTAGATGCTGCTACTGAGAAGGATGGGGGGGGGGCTATTGATGATCAACTACAACTAACACCGATTACTTTCTCTGTGCAAAATACTGTACTAAGTACTCTATGAGTATTATCCCCATAATTTCATAGGTTACATACAGTTATTATACCCATTTTATATTTAAAGAAACTGAGCTTTTAAAAGGCTAAAAAACTTTTCCACAAACTAATAGTAAATAGTGGAGCCAGAAACTCAGATTTGATACCAAAGTTCATACTTCCTATCATTAAGCTGTGCTATAAAGCACACACGTCCACCGCTCAATGCTTTTTGGTCACTTTCTCTTAGAAACTATCTCTGAACATACTGGATGGGCTTACGAAAGTCACAAAATTCAACTTAAGTAGTAAGATTGAACATAATTTAATTTGCTTAATCTATGTAGAATTTGGACTATTGTGATATCGAGTTAAACAAACATTTATTATACCACTACTATGAGCCCTGATTTACAATAGTGATTTGAGGAGGAAATGAATAAACTATAGTCACCTTACCCCAGACACTCTTACACTCTTTGGGGGTGGGGCAGGGGATCTTTCCTTTCCTTTCTTCTCTTAGAGTTCATCTTGGTTTGAGAAAGCAAGTTTGAGGCCTACAGCTGGCATTGCTTAAGGAAAGCAACCCAAGTTTATTTGCAGTTGTCTGCAGCTACAAATGTGTTTGCCTTTCCCACTTCCTGTGATTAATGTTTTTGCCTAGATTATTTTTGTTCTTTCTATTTTACTGATATAAGCAGTTTTTAGGGAAATTCAAGTGATCTTACAAAAAAAGCTCTCCTCCCAAGTTTTAACGCCCCAAGTCCTGACAGCCCTTCCAAGAACATCTTAACCAAGATGTTTACCACTGACCATGCAACACGAGTAAGCGTTGCACAGCGTCTCACCCAGCGCCTCCAGTTGTGTTCAGCACAGAACCTCTCCTCTCAACTGCTCTCCCTTCGCACAGCCGCGCCCGTACAGCGACAGGGCTTCTTCACGTTCCCGTGGGCCGGGCCGCTCAAACAGCACAGAATCCCATAAGCACAATGAACTTCTCTACTCTCATAAAGCCAGTGACTCCTGCTAGTTTAGACTGCCTTCAGTGCTAGGAAACGTTCTCTCTGCTGTCGTTCTTAACATTTCTTCTCTCCTTTACATCTCCTTACTCCAACTGAAATGCCTTTGTAATTTCCTTCCCTTCCAAATACATCTGTTTAATTGTTATTATGCCTCGTTTGCACTAAATCCAGATGGAAACCAGCCCGTGGTGGTGTCGCTTGTCCTTGAAGGTCAAACCTCACACAGCTGTTCGTCATGAGCTATCTCCACCTTCCAGCAGCTGCCCAGGGCTTGTGTTACGTTAGTGATGTTCTCTCATTGCAGAGCCAGAGAGCTTGCTGTTCAGCCAAAAGAAATCCTGAGGGAAAAGAGTCACAATGAATGGCAGCACGTTACACGCAGGGCTCCCGGGCACCTCCTTTGTGGTGCATTTCCCATAGAGAAGCTAATGCAAACCAGTGCAGAGTCACCAAGCAGACCCACAGCTGTTGGAGGACCCCCCCCCCAATCCCCTGCTTCGACACACAGAAAGTCACCCTGAAAAGCCCAAGAATACACTAAGGGCTTCCCTCTGGGATTGAGAGATATATCTCTAATTACCAGCCAGTAGGAAAAGTAGGAACAACTTGTATAATGGCAGTGGCTTGGAAAAGCATGGGGTTACCTCTGTATTACAGCACTAAGACTTTATTTTTTAATTTTTTTTTCTATTTAGTTGCCTAGTTTCTCCCCCTTTATTGATTTATTTATTCTTTTAATTTATTTTTAGAGAAAAGGGAAGGGAGGGAGGGAGAGAGAATAACATCTCACATGCCCCCAAACTGGCCCACAACCCAGGCATGTGCCCTGCATGGGAATTGAACCCATGACCTTTCAGTTCGCAGGTTAGCACTCAATCCACTGAGCTACACCAGCCAAGGCCTAAGATTCTTTTTAAATGGATGAAATGTGACAAGGAAACAGGAGAGAGGGAGGAGAAAAGAGATGAGATTCTACATTTAGACTGTTGAGTTCTGTTTGCTAGAAGAACAACACACATGCAGACTTAAGAGGCTGCAGCATGACTGTGACGCTATCAACATGTTTGACCTTGCCCAACCCCCACCAGTGTTCCCAGTCGTCAGAGAGCACACTTTAACTAAGTGCATGCACCCTTGTCCAATGTCAGAGTCCACCACTGCCCTACCTGCAATGTAATACCCCAGAGACCGAGAGAAGCCCACTGGAGCCACAATGTGCAACTCTGAGGAATTAGGAGAGGAGGTCGTGTCCCCAGGGACAAGTCCTTACAATTAACAAATACTCTGGCTTCCCAGCTCTCCTGGGAGTGAATGACTGTATGCTTTTTGGGAAGCCCAGCGGAATTGAGCCCCCAATGTCCACAGCAGCAGCATTGATGCAACATCCTTATTTTGGCTTTTTCTGGCCCTCTCTCTCTCTCTCATTCCCCATTTCTGCAACCTCCCAGATAAACCACCTGCATAAGTGGCCTGTCCCAGGCTTTGCTTTCACAACAGCTCAGTCTTTTCATAGTTGCCTGTCTAGAGTGAGGTATGCTTCTGAACAATCGTGACAAAATCGCCGCTTGGTCCACTTATACTGGGATAGAGTTGTTTAATGTTTGGCAGTAGCAGTTGGGATTGGCCTTCCCAAGGCCTCTGTTGACACATGCTCATTATTCATCGCTTGCTCCTTCTGAGCAGCCTAGATACCGCTCATGGGAGAAAGTCATCTATTAGAACATATGCCTTCCTTTCAGTCTGTCAAGGATGTCCAGCAGCCAGAAGCTGCTAAAAGGAGTCATAGAAGTGATAACGGAGAGCATGCCATCAGCAAAATGACAGACTAGGAAGTTCCAAGCCTGTATTTCTCCATGGGGACATCAAAAAGCAACCACAGATTGATTAAAGCAACTTTGTGTGAGCTAGGGAAAAACAGAGGTCTACAGCAACCAAGCAAACACCCAATCAAGAAAAAGCCACATTGGAAGCAATAGAAAGTTGTGTGATATTTCCACTTGCAGTGGCTTGGTCTTGGTCCAGAGGAGGAGGCAGCTCCCAGTCCTCACCCTTGAATGAAAGGGAGCAGGGCTGACCTTATCTGTAATGCTGTAACCTATCTGGGTGTTAGATGGGGCAAGGGTTTCAAGGTCTGGGCCATTCTTATTAAATGCTATTCTTGCTAAATGTTAAAATGTAGCACAGTATTTTGCAGGCCAGCTCTAAACAAGATTAGGATGACAGGATCTCAACAGGATAAATGGAGCCAACTTCGAAGAACAAATCAGTCCTGACTGGGTTGGCTCAGTTGGTTGAAGCACCGCCCCCAAAACACAAAGGTTGCTGGTTCAATGTGGCTTCAGCCCCTGGTTGGGATGTGTATGGGAGGCAACTGATTGATGCTTCTCTCTTGCATTGCTGTTTCTCTCCCTCTCTCTCCTTCCCTTCCCCTCTCTCTAAAATTAATGAGCATGTCCTTAGGTGAGGACTTTAGGAAATATCCACATGTAACTGACTGAGAAGTGTATATATAAGCAATGGCTAAGCCTCCCTGAGGAGACAGATCTTTGGATATGAATCCCCTGTGTCCCTTCCTTGCTGCAAGTAAATAAAACTACTTTGCAACAACTGCTTTTTGTTCTTGATCAGAGCACCCCAAGCAGCAAATCCCTTGAGTTGGATAACACGGGGGCTTCCTGATGAATGAGTCTGTTTCGCCTGAGGCAGCGAGGAGCAAGGAGCACAGCTCAGGAAAGCTTCAGGGAAACCGCAGACCTGTAGGTGTCTGGGGCAGGGGTCACAGGTGAAGGCACACAAGACCCCAAGGAAAAACTGTGGCGGGACTCTTTGTACAATTAGGACTTTTATAAGCAGCTGTGTACATAGGATAATTGAAGAGCCACATAACAGAGGCCCAGGTAAGACACATACTCAGAAAAGACCGAGAAGAAGACCTTTAGATTTCTCCTTGGGCTGATGCAAAGGTGCAGAACAGCCTGGCTCCTTACCTAAGGACTTCGCGAGCACAGAGCCCATCTGAAAAGACTAGCAGGGGCACTCTTTCTTCTTTCTTTTTTTCCCAATGCTCTATCTTCAACAACAACAGAAAATTACAAGTATACAAAGAAAGAGTAAAACATGGCCCATCCAAAGGGAAAAAAAGTAAAATGGCAGAAACCATCCTTGAAGAAACACAAGCATTGGACACAAGACAAAGACTTTAAAACCATCATTTTTTTAAAAAAAACTAGTTTGACCACTGAGAAAACCACTGGTTCTCAGAGAGACTCATTAACTTCTAAGGAGAGACATGTAAATAAGGTGTATGTATTTGTGTGTGTGTGTGTGGGTGTGTGGGAGTGGGTGTCTATGAAGAGTTTCTTTGATCCTTAAGATAGAGAAAACAGGATTGTTTTTAGACAATGCTCTATAAAGAATATTAGTTATTAACTTATTCATTTTTTCATTCATTTACTTACCGCTGCCATGTGCTGAGTTGGGCATCGTGGAGAACCGGGCAGCCAGGATTTATGCTGTCAGGCCCCTGGAGCAGCTGCTCATTCACTTTGGCTTTGACAGAGAAGTTTGGGATTGTCACTTGATACATGAAGTCCCTCTAAAACAGGAGTGCTGGCTTCAAGTTATTCCTTAAAGGAAATAAATGGCTGGGGGAGAAATTTCAGATGCAATTCTCCATCCTTACTTGGAATAATTGAAGTGAAAGTTTCTACTGGGGAAAAGCCCAGTTTAGTGTATAATTTCTAGAGAACTTTATTTCTTTCAAGTGTATGTACAGTATTCCCTCACTTATCGTGAGTATTACATTCTAGACACCCCCGCAATAGGTGAAAATCCACGAAGTAGGAACCTTACATTTACTTCAGTATTTATATATATTTTAAGGCTTTATAAACCCTTCCCACACACTTATAAACCGTTCCCTACCCCTTATTAGCCTTTTCTACACTTTTATAAACACTACTTATGTTCTTAAACATATTCTACACTCTTAAACCTGTGTAACTTTAACAACATATGTATACAGTACTGTAAAATCCCACGATATAGCAAAAAATCCATGATAAATAATTAAATATAATATTTTTTTAAATCCTGCGATACAGTGAGGCCATGATAAGTGAATCGCGATATAGAGAGGGACTACTGTACTGGAGTAACAATTAAAAGAATATGGATAGACAGATGTCCTGCAAGATTTGTGATGAATAGGAATTTTATTGATATATTTTTATAATTATAAAAATTATATATGTACTATATAGAAAGTATTGAAAACACAGAAAAGTATAAAGAAGCAAAGTATATGATTCCAGTACTCAAAATAACTGCTTTTAATACAAATTCACACTCCTTATCTAATTCTTAAGACCAATTGTGTTTTGAAATTAAGGATTTTTCAAATTTTAGTAAGGTTTTCCAATGTGTTCACCAAAGACTTGCTTTGACTTGGTATTGAGATATAATTGACATGTAATAGTATAGAAGTTTCAGGTGAATAACAGAATGATTTGATTATATGTATACATTGCAAAATAATCACCATGATAACTCTAGTTAACATCCATCCCCAAACATAGATACTTTTTTTCTTCTTATGAGAGCTTTTAATATCTACTTTTTTAGCAACCTTCAAATATACAATATACTATTATTAAATACAGTGACTTTACTATACATTAAAGGCCCAGGACTTACTTATTTTATACCTGGAAGTTTGTACCCTCGGCCACCTTCATACATTTCACCTAACCTCACCCTCCGTCTCTAGCAACCACCAGTCTGTTCTTTGTATCTAGGAGCAAACAATTGTCTTAAATATTTTCAAAGAGCTAAAGAAAAACATGAACAAAGAACTGAGAGAAATAAAAAATAATGTGTGAACAAGAGGAGAGGGTCAACATAAAGATGGGAATTATATAAATAAATCAAACAGAAATTCTGAAGATTAAAAGTTAAAGTAATTGAATTGAAAAATTAACTAGAGGAGTTCAAAAATAGACTCGAACAGGAAGAATAAAAAACTCAATCAGGAAGAATAAAAAACTCAATGAACCTTAAGACGGGACATTTGTAATTATTGAGTCTGATAAAGAATAAATACAAGTGAACAGAGATTAAGAGACTTGTGGAATACCATAAAGTAGCTTAATACATGTATTATAGAAGTCACAGAAGTAGAACAGAGAATGGGTCATAAAGCTTATTTGAAGAAATAATGGCTGAAAATTTCTCAAATTAAAAAAAAGACACGAATCTAAAACTTCAAGAAACTCAATGAATTCCAAGTAGGATAAAACCCAAAAACCCCAAACTGAGATTAATTATAAACTATTGAGAGACAAAGATAAAGAACGACTCTTAAAAGCAGCAAGAGAAAAGTAAGTCATCATACAAGGGATCAACAAGATGACCAGCCAATTTTTCATCAGAAAACTGGGAGTCTAGAAGGCATTGGGATAATATATTTAAAGTGCTAAAAGAAAAAATATTGTTAAGTGAGAATTTTGTCCAGTAACACTGTCCTTCAAAATGAGGGAGAAACTTAAACATTCCCAGATAAGCAAAAACTGAGGGAATTCATAACCACTAGTTGTGTCCTATGAAAAATGCTGAAGGGAGCCCTTCAACTTGAAGTGCAAGGATGCTATAAAGTTACTCAAACACTTATGATGCTATACTCTTTGGTAAAGGTAAGAACATGGACAAACATAAAAACCGATACTATTCTAATTTTGTTTTCTAACCCCACTCTTTATTTTTGACAAAATTTAAAAGAATGCATAAAAATAATTATAAATCTATGTTAATGGTACACAATATATAAAGATATAATTTCTGACCTCAATAACATAAATTTGGGGGGATGGATCTGTAAAGGAGTTTAATAGTTTTTGTATGTAGTTGAATTCAAAATAGATTGTTTTAAATTTAGAATATGTCATACCCATGGTAATCACAAGAAAAAGAATATATGCAAAAGAAAAAGGGAAGAGAAACAAAAAAAGTCACTAGAAATAACCAAACACAAAGGGAGACAGTAAAGGAGAAATGAGGGATAGAAAAACTTTAAGACATACAGAAAACAAATAACAAAATAGTATTAGTATGTCCTTTTCTGTTACTAATTACTTTAAATGTAAATGGTTTAAATCCTCCAATCAAAAGGTATAGATCAGCAGGGTGGATATAAAAAAGCATGACCCACGCCTGGCTGGTGTGGCTCAGTGGATTGAGCACCAGCCTGCAAACCAAAAGGTTGCTGGTTTGATTCCTGGTTGGGGTATATACTTGGGTTGCAACCACACATTGACTTTTCTTTCCCTCTCTTTCTCCCTCCCTTCCCCTTTCTCTAAAAATAAATAAATAAAATCTTTTTGAAAAAAGGCATAATCCAATTCTATGATGCCTATAAGAAACTCACTTTAGATCTGAAAACACACTAAGATTGAAAGTGAAAGGATGAAAAAATATATTCCTTGCAAATAGTAACCAAAAGAGAGCTGAGGTGGTTATACTAATACCATACAAAATATATTTTAAGTCAAAACATAAGAGACAAAGAAGGGCATTATATATTGATAAAGCATCGATTGATATTAAGAAGATATAACAGGTATAAACATATATATCATGAATCAGAGCTCCAAGATATATGAAGCAACATTGACAGAATTATAGAGAATAGACAGCTCTACAATCACAGTAGGAGAATTTAATAATAATCTTTCAATAATTTATAAGACAACCAGCCAGAAGATGAATAAGGAAGCAAAGAATCAATCAGGAACAAATCTAGAAACCAATTAGATCTAACACTCAACAGCAGCACAACACACATTTTTCTCAACTACTCATGGAACATTATCCAGGATAGAAAATATATTAGGTCACAAAACAAATCTGACAAATTGTAAAAGACTGTACTCATACAAAGTATTTTTGCCAACTACGGTGGAATGAAACTAGAAATCAATAGCAGAAAATCCACAAATATGTGGAAATTAAACAACACACTCTTAAACAACAAATAGGTCAAAGGATAAATCACAAAGGAAATTGGAAAATTCCTTGAGCCAAATGAAAACAAAAACACAACATACCAAAACTTATGGTATGCAGTGAAAGCAGTGTTAAGAGGAAAATTCATAGCTGCAAATGCTTACATTTAAGATCTCAGATCAACAACCTAAGTATGCACAAAAAGAAAAATACTACAGGCTGACAGTTTATATTCCATTACCCCAAAGAGACCTTGATGATATGACCCTTTCTGGCTTCAACAATTTCCTCAGTGTTTCAACATCCATAGTTCCAAACTTCTTCCAGCCCACACTTCCAAGATTTTGCAGGATATTTCCACGTGAGTGTCTTGTCTCACACGTCCAAAACTGAACACTTCACTTTCTCCACAAAACTTGCTTTCCTTGTTGTGGGTCAAATCCCAAACCAGAAAGTCTTCTCTGATTTCTTTCTCTCCTTCACCATTCCTCACACCCCACATCAGATAGAGCACAGTGCCTCTACAGCATCAGTCCTGTCCTGTATATTTTGAAATCTCTGTTCTTGTTCTGGCCCTCAGACCTTTTCATATGGATACGGAACTATCAGTAGCTTCTAACAGAGTTACCTGCTTCCTGCTTCTTTTTCTGGGAGAGAATTAAGTATTAAGAGCATGAGCTCTAAAGCTGAAAATCAAGATCTGTATTCCAGTTCTACTGATGACTGGAGGTTTGAACTTGGGGCGGTCACCTGCCTTATCTATGCCTCAATTTAGTCATCTGGAAAATAGGCTCTAATTACCCCATAATGTATTGAAATGGGTTGAAATGAGGATGAGATTAATTAATTCATACAAATGTAAATAGTTGCTTGATTATAGCAGGTATTCAATAAAGCTTGAATTCAATAAAGATATCTTTCTATTCTGTAGTTCTGATGAACCCATTCTATGATCAAAAATAGTGGTTTCCCGTTGTCTTCAGAATAAAATCTTGATTCTTTAAGCTCACACCTACCTTTCTAGCCTTATTTCTCATCATAGTCCCAAGAGATACTATTGCTCTGGCCATGTTGGTCTGTTTGATGTTCTTAAAATATGTTCTGCACATGTCAACCTGACAAGCTATGCCCAGGTTGAACTCTGTGCCTGAAATCTTTCTCCATCACTATCTGTCAGGCCTCAGCTCTATTTCAAAGTTCAGGTCAAATGAACTGTACCCTTCCAGATTTGCACTGGTCATAGTTAATTTTTCCCTCCTCTGTGCCTATGCTTTGTTCCTTTGTTACAGAAGTGACCACAGTTTCCTTTGTCTTGCATTTAGTTGTGCATCCTTAATCCTGTGTCTATAGCCAGTTCTTAAAGGTAACTCTGTTTTCCAATTTCTGTTTCTATGCTCTAAGACCCATGGTGTCTATCATAGTCACACCTGACTTTGCACATTCAATGACTCTTTCATCCGGTATTCAATGATTTGATGCTGAATCTATATGGACTTACTCTTTATTTAGCCAAGCCTGTATTCATAGGATGTGGACTGAGAGAGGGGAAGGAGGGTTGAAGAGTAGCTTTGTAGGACTTTATTATTTACCATTACATCTGACCCTGTGTGCTGGGAAACGCTGCTTTTGTCTCAGAAGATTGAGCATGACCAAAGGAGCTGACCTAGTTATGTGTTGCTGTTCATGGATTTTGAAAGTTGCCCTCTGATTAGCATTAACTTAATAGTACTCAGAGCAAAAAGAGAAATCTTACCAATTGCTCTCAGCCCAGCTTTACTTTCTTACAAAGCCAATAAAATTAAATGGATTCCTCTTGAATACTACCAAAAAAAAAAAAAAAGGAACAGCATTGTGTTCTTTTTTTTTTTTTATCTTTGTCTTCTCAATTTCAAACCATTGTTGAACACCTCTGTGGGTCAGACTCTGTCCATGGAAATACCAAAATGAATATCAGTTTATTGCCCTGGGGGAGATGTCAGTTTCATAAATGGGAAGTCAGATTATACTAAGAAAGAGTTAGCAAACAATGAGTCTGTCTGTCGAGACGTGTATAAGATGTTGCAGGGCCACAGAGGAGAAACTGATGGACTGTTCTTGAAGGAACAAGGCTAATGCACAGGGAAGGCTTTCGAACAGGTAATGCTTGCTTACATGGAGTCTTGAAGGATTAAATGGAGTTAAGTGGACCAGACGGGATGGCCTATGAAGGAAAGGATAAAAGAGTGCATGGGCGTGGCACTGTTTAAAGGAAGGTTAGCTAACTCCATATGGCTCAATCTTTTTATAACAGCTTCAAATACATTATTCCTACAACAGCCCTGTGAGGCAGGGAGTGTCATCATTCTACAGATGAAGGATTTGAGGGGGGAAAAAAGATTAAATGAATTGCCCAAGGTTACATTACTACTCAGAAACTACACTCACTGAGTTTCCAATCTAGGAGAAAAGGTATGGATATTTGCTCTCAATCCCGTGCTCAGAGCAAAAAGAAATCTTTTGACACTTAAACTGAACAGCTCTGCTGAAACATTGCATTTCCTCTTGGGAACAAAAACAAAAACTCAGACCTGAAGTTACATTTCTACTACCACTGCTTCCTGTCCCCATGCCTTGACAAGACATGGTATCTTGTTTCTAAGGGGAAAATAAATGCTTATAAACAAGACTGCAGAGGCATCTTAAGACAACACATCACTCATAAAAAAAGGAACATTCTGATGAGTTAAGTGTAAATGAATCAGGAACATATGGATTCAATTTACTTTAAAAGGCCCAGTGGAGTTCTGAGTGAAGGGCAAAACCCTTGGAGAAGATTATATTTGGGGATATATCCAAACGCAGGGCCATTAGTGCTGGCCAGGCCCCGAGCTAGGATGGGATGGATCTCTAAGGAAACCAGCAGGATGAGAACCTCGGAAGAGTGTAAGGATCACTTTATCCCAAATCCTCAAGCCCAGACTTGGAAATTTTCAAATCAGCATACCTTCTAGAAACACTTCCTGAACATCTCACTCTGGCCAAGGGCTGGGACACCAAGTTCAGCCAACAACTGCTCCTTAGAAACTCAACTTCAACAACCTCAAAAGGGTGTAGAGGTTGAACTAAAAGCTTCCATTTTTTCCCAGAGATTCTCCCCCTTTGGATGGAACCCTTTGACTATGAACAATGTCCAGGCTATGGCCTCGGAAGATAAAATAATGACCATGGTTCTTTTTGGCAACATCAGGTAGGAAATGAATATGCACAGAAGTATTGAACACGGTCAGCTAAACAGGAAACAACATAAGAAAAAGAGAAAGATCCAGACTCATCAGTCTGGTTGGGTTACATCAGCCATGAAAATAAACACAGGCCAATGGGCCTAGAGCCCAAAGAGATCAGGCTGGTCTAATGGAAACCAGGCCACGAGCAGGTGTGTTTTGCTGGGTATAATCATCTTTAGGGCTCTCCCATGTTCCATGCCTTTTCCGGGGTCCCACATGTGATGAAAGGTCCACCACCAGGGAACTTGGGCTCAGATCCCCCTCCGGATTTGCTGGGCTTCCATTTCTTTACCCACCCAAGAGCCGTCTTCCAGATGGAAACACAGCCTGTGCTGTGTTGCTGATTTTTCTCTTTCTCACAGTGGTGTTGCTATGGAAACAGGTCTCTCTCACCCACCACTGATTAAATCAAAGTTGGGGGAGGGGGGAGGACTAAAAAAACAGAGCAAGTGGAACAGTATTCTCCCCAAATGCTGCCTTAAATTGAAATCATCTGTTCTCACAGCCCAGCCTGCCCCAGTCCACAGGCCACACCCAGGCAGCTGTGAGGGTGGGCGGGGTGCCCTCCCTCACTGACAGGGTGAAATGGCTGCAGTAAGGTGATATGCTGAGAAGAAATTCACTCTGGGCTGCTTTTGTTTAGCTCTCCCGGAACTCTGTCGTCAGCTTTCACACTCAGCGTCAGCCTCCCTGGAAACCACGTCCCAGCCTTTGAGTCACTTCCCCCCAGTGCCACAGAGACAACATGGGAAGTGCTCGGTGGGGCTGCTTAGGGACCTGGAGAGCTGGGTCTCGTGGGCATCTTCATGGCCCTGGAAGTCCCCGTTATCACTCCCTTTCTAAGACAGCATTTCTCAACCATTGTCCATGTCTGACATCAGTCCTCTTAGAGATTTATTTTTATTTTTTGGCTTAAAACTTTGATACTTAAGGCAAATAACTAAGGTGAGACCAAATATGAGCATCTCAACATGAATAACAGGTCAAGGAGGAGAGGGAAGTTGTGGTTCCAGGCTGGCAGGACGGTGGGGTAAAGGCGGGCAGGGATTACAGGACGGAGGCCGAGAACCTCAGGGGTAGTTCACTGCATTCATTTCCCAGGCCCACAGCCTCACCCCTGGACCATTCTGGAGCCGAAACAGAAAGGCCCTGGAGCCTACAGGTCCCCGCTGCTTTTTTGCATGATGCCAGCAGAGATGGGCCTCGTCCATCCCAGTCCAGGCAGATTTGCTGAGAGACTACTGTGTGCCAGGCATGGCTCTAGACACGGGGGCAACCCATTGGAAAACGCAGGATGCAGGGAGACAAACACTGTTCTGAGGAATCCAGGAGTAGAGTGGAGCACGGGAACCAGAAGAGACCAAAGATGTCTCCATCATGCCCTCCCCCGAAGTTGGTGGGCAGAGTCCCTGGACCACTCGAGCCCCAGATCCTTCTTCATCTGGTCCCACCTTGGCAGGGGGCCCAAAGCTGTCCAAGGGATTGCTTCAGATGCGGTGCTGAGCTCCCTGGACTGCAAGCCTGTAGGGCTGCCTGGGGTGGGTGGCGAGGCGGCTCACAGCCTTCCTTAGCCATGCCTCAGTTTCTAAAAGTCTGCTGCACGGAGCATGGACAGCCAGGAGAGCGTGCTGCTTGGCAGTGTTATTGCTTGCGCAGATGACTGGGACTTTGGCTGAATCTGGCCCAGCCTCCCAGGGGAGAGATGCTTCCGGAATCCATTTACCCTTTTCCCTAGCACCCCAGAGTCTCTGAATCCACAGGATTGAGTGGGTGCCTTTGCAACTAGTGCCTTGTTAGCTGATGCTCTCAACGGGCCTATGCATGGATGGTTAGAAAGGGGACTAGGAATGGGATAAAGGAGAACAATGGGCTGAGGGTGCAAAGAAGGGGACAGGATTTGGTGGTGGGCTTCTTGCCCATTTTAATTGTTTTCATCCTCCAAATGATTCCTCACAGCTGGGCCAGTGCTCATCTTGGTTGCGTTCCAAGGGCAGCTCAGGGCTGAGGGAAGCCGAGGACTTGGCAGGGGAGCTTCGAGGCCAGTGTCTGCGCACGTGAGCTCAGTGCAGGGTTGGGAGGTGGGGGGCTGGGTGCTCGGAGTAAGAAAGGGCTGGGGAGAACGCAGGCTGAGTACGGGCTCCTCTGCCAGCACCTTCTCCTGTCCACATGATACCCCGGATGGCCACGTCAGGCCTTTCCCTAGACACTTGACATGTGATGTAGCCTATGACTTCCTCCTGCCACTTCCTCCAGCTTTCTCAGTGGGCCAGGGCAGTGGGCCAGCCAGGCCAAGGGTAAACCCCAAATTCCCGAGGAGAACTTGTAGTTCTCTGAGCTGCACTCTGGTCTGTGCCCCCAGGTGGCATCTCTGACTCTGACAGACTGTCACCTAGGAGCAGAGCACTGTGTGTAATCCAGGCCTTCTGGGCATCTGTGGCCCATCAGCTGCAAAGAGCTGCACATTTCTGCCCCAGGGTGGAGCTCTGGAAAGAACAGTGTTGGTCCTAGTGGAAGAGTTCTCAATACCTGCGCTAGTTTCTCCAGAGCTGTCCGCGTTACGTGATTGAAATAATTGTAAAACTCCTCAAGGTGTGAAATGGTTGACAAATACCAGGGTGACGTTAAGCACTAAAGATAAGAAGCCCCAAACTAAGAACCTAGCTCACCTACAGTAGAATTCTATCTGCATTTCAGTCATTCATTCAGCCACCTCCTGTTGTGTCCCTGAGAGCAACAGCAAATGTGCCACTGTTCTACTTAGTCATTATCTCATTTGATCCTCAAAACAAAGCAGCTGCTGTTATTCTGTCCACTTTGCAAATGAGCACACTCTGAGGCACAGAGACGGCATTTAACTGGTCCCAGTCACAAGGATGAATGACGGAGTGGGAATTCAAACCCAGGCAGCCTGGCTGCAGGCTGTCCCCTCTTGACCATTGAGCTAGTCTATCTAATGTGGGCAAAGTACCATGCAGGGGTATATGAGGGAATTCAAATAAAGACATGATGTAGTCACTGCCCTCGGGGAATTCACCATCACCAAGGCGTAAGCAGTCTTTCCAGACTGGCCTGGGCAAATCTCCTGTCTGAGCTCAATTCTTCAATCTCTGTGCACATCTTTGAGTCTTCAAAGGACAGTGCTGCAGCTAGACCCTCATCAGACCCCTCTGCTTCCTCTGCACATCAAGTCCCCTCAGATACTGAAATCCTAGCTCATAAGCCTCCACCTATTCTTCCAGACGGGCCAGCCGCAGCTCCTTCCTTCCCCGACCATGACCCTGAAGTAACAGAAAGAATTAAGCAGTCCCTTGCCAAGCTGCATGACAAAGATGTTGTGTGGAGGCCAGAGGACACAGCTGAGTCGGGCCTGCTGCCCATGCTGCGGCCCCAGCCAAATGTGAACCGGGTCAAAGGGCAGAGTAACTAACAGGACGTGCTGCCCCGCCTGAGCCCGCCACCCAGCTCAGCCAGCAGGGTCTCCCTCGGCTGTCCACTCGCTAACAGGTCATTTGGTGTTTTAGAGACTTTTAGAGACTTCCTGACTACACTCACCTGTTGGCATTCGGTCCAGAGCCCAGTCCCTCTAGGACAATCTGTTATAAGTTAGCCCAAGTCAAAGAGATGATTTCATCAAGGGCTGGAGCACGAATGCGGCTCCAGTCAAGGCTGAGTCAAACAGGGCTGCAAGGAGCCTGATGCCAAAGTGATGGTGATGCAGAGAGGGCCCGTGGGCACAGGATTCCTTCTGGAGTAACAGACCCACCAGGAAGGGCTATTAGAATCCAACCCAGGATGTGGACCAAAAGCTGAATCTCCTTCCTGGAGGCAGGGGGAGCATAAAAACCAGCTGCATTTGGGAGAAAGGCAGTTAGAGAAGATGTTCCGTCCGTCTCACTGTTTACTTCTGTTTCTAGAGCCACCAAGAATTGTTCTAAAGGCCAGTATCTCTCCTCTTCCATGGTGGGGGGTGGAGCTTGTCACAGAGATGCCAGGGCCTGGGGTGGGGACAGGGGCCCCCACCACGAGCAGCTTGTAACAACAGCACCTCGGCTCCAGACTGAGGAAATGCCAGTTGGAAAAATTGCAGTGGTTTTAGCAGCTTGGGACATAATGTGCATGAGGAAGAGGCGTGATAAATCAGAGACGACAGTAAAGACACCCCTTTCCTTTCTGCAGTCTGGCTTGACTTTGGAAACCTCCCAGGGGGTCCCAGTCTCTACCAGGAGGGAAGCCAGCACTGGCAAGTCTGCACTGGCCTGAACCCTCCACTGCCCAGAACCTCCAGTGTCAGGTCCAGAGAAAGGGCACTGCCACCCTCACAAGAAAAGGTCTAGTTCCAGGCAGCGGTGGCTGTGGGTAGGATCTGGCCCAGCGCACAGGCCTGCAGACAAGTGCCTCACCAAACGCCCGGGAGAGTGGGAGATCAGACCATGGGCCATGGTGACACCCAGGGAGACAGCACACTAACCCCTTCTTCAAAGGGGCTCAGAGGCTGTGCTCTGGAGTGGCCGTAAACAAGCTCCGCCCACCGGGGACACGGGGCCCTGGAGCCAGCCCAGTGCTGTCAGCACACCATCCCAGACATGGCCTCTAGAGACCCCAAAAGGCAGGCCCAAATTACCTGAGTAATTTCCGCTCCCCGTGTACCTTCCCCAGAGGGCAGGTTATAGGGTTCTTGTTGTAAGTCATCCACTGGCATTTAATTCCTGCTTCTTCAAACTGAGCAAAGGAAAGAAGAATTAATTAAGACCTCAGAGTCCCTTCTAAAAATGAATAGCAAACCGGGACAAGGACAAGAAGTCGTTTCCAGGATCTCAGAAACTTGTCCAATTTCACTGTTTATAAAGCATCTGGGCCCTGTTTGCCCAGAGTTTCTAGGATGCAACACTCAATGATTGTTCTTCAGAGGCACCGAAGAAGAGAAAGGTCTTAGAAACTTTCCCCGCCCCTCTATGGAAAGTCACATATGAAAAGAACCCCCAAATTAAAAATAAGTAGTTGTGGTTTTTAAAATAAAGTTGCTCTATGTTTCACCGAATCTCGAAGTGTTAAAATTAGAAGGGACATTGCAAGTCATGTGGGCATGCCTTCCATCTGGTACAGCCATCGGTTCTGCAGCAGGACCAGCAGGGTGGTGCACATGCTGCTTGCCTACCTCCAGGGACGGGGAACTCATTCCCTTGAGGGCCAGTTCATGCATTTCTGGACAGCTCTATGTGCCAGGTAAGTTTTCCTGACATTAAGCCAATTTTTCTATGGCTTCCAGCCAGCGTTGTGAACTGTGTTTTCTGGAGTCCCTATAAACACCTTCACCACACGTCCCCTAATAGATCCTTCAGGTCTCTGACCATAGCTGTAGCCTGCCACGCCCACTCCCTCCCTCTCTTCTTCAGGCTAGATTTATCAGTTTGTCAAACAACCTAACTTAATAAGCTGTTAGCTGCCTGGATCTTTTCCATTTAAGGGCAGTTTGGGGCAGAGTCATAGTTACTGTTGCTCTGCCTTCCCCGGCAGCACCCACCCGAGCTCCCCACAGTGCCCCACGGCACCGTGTTTACAGGCGAGCACCCTCTCCAGCTGGCAACCCGGGCTCAGCCTCCAGCAGACCGCAGGCAGGGTTAGGTTCCGAGAGTAGAACGACTTGCCTCAGGGTGCCTTTCCCCACACAGGTGCGGAGGACCAAGCGCTCTGATGGAGAAGGAGCACACCCATCTTGGGCATGGCTATGAGCCCAGTAGCAGGCACATGGTAAGTATTCCTGTCTTCTGATGCATGAATGCATCAAGGAATGAAGGAAAGCAAGCTGGGATCAGGTGAAGAGATATAGAAACACTCCACGGACTGAGAATCTTTTTCCCTCAGACGTCCTGAACTCCCTGCTCCCATGCGTCCCAAGTCCCTCCAAATCCAATACGCAGGCTCTGAGGCTGAGTTCTGCCCACATCTCCCCGCACGACCCACCCCACTTCGATCCTTCGCCACTCCACTGAACTACCAGCCCCTCCCCATGCACACGTCAGCCTCTTCCCACGTCCTCTTCCCACTCTCCCCACGTCTCCCTGAGGTCGCAATCCACAAGCTTCATCTATAAAAATCCCAGGGTGTTCCTCTAGGGCCCCAATTCCACAGACAGATAAGCAAAAAGAAGAAAAACTGGTAGTAGACTTTGTATTACCTGACCCCTTGACCCCAAGCTGATTTGGAAAGGACCCCAAACAGGGGGCCACATGGACAGAAATCCCTACCTGTGGGGCTACCTGGGTTGTGGCCACCTGCACAGAGACCCCTGGTAATGGGGCCTGGCTCCAAGACCTCCTAGGAAATACACTGTTGAACAGCACAAGAGGCCATTGATCTGGAAGTGGAAAGTTTCACAGTTTATTTTTTCTCTCTGGAATGAAGAGAAAAAGGAACTCTGGTCACCAGTGACGTTTGAAGTCCACATGCCTCTGGACTGAGTCTAGCTACACAGGGAAATACCTCACTAGGCCTCCCTTCTCCACCCTCACCTTTGGAGATGAACTCTGATAAATTATTATCTTCTGACAGAGAAGGGATGACTTCCTTTAGAAGCCCTTTGTGCCCCATTGCTGCCAAAGCCGTTTGCACTGCAATCCTTACTGAAGTTTATTGTCTATCCATTTATCTCAATAGAGCTGTTTTAAAGAAGAAGGAGGAGTCGGGGGGGTGGGGTGGGGTCTGTGATTAGGGAAGTCAGGCCAAGTCTTTTGAGAGAAAGATTAAAAATCAGCAGGTCTTACTGAACCTATGAAACTCAGACACATTCCTGGATGTAATTTTTCCAGACCAGAGACTCTGCCCGCCCCCCTTTTGGTCCTAGTTGCCAGAGAGTTTAAAGTCAAGCTTATTGCCTACGTTTTGTGATCTGTTCGAATCAGGTGAGTGAAATATCTGCATCTGCTTCTTGGAAAGAGTCCTGTAAGTTTACCCTCAGACCTCTCCCCTGCACTGCATTTCAGGCTTCCAGCCAGCCAGGCGCTGTCAAATCCTGACGAAGGGCGCTCTCAAATCTTGGCTCTCAGAGTACCAAAAAGAAAGGTTCTCCTGACCCATCTCATCTCAGGAAGAGAATAAGACACGTTCCAAGAAGGCAGGACGCAGCTTGACAAAGAATGGACCCGGGGGAAGAGAAAGGCCTGGGAAAGGCGGGGGTCTTGGGGGAGCATTCTTCCAAACAGGCAGCAACCAGAAAGATCAGTGAACCAATTAGGGATTTTGCAGTTGACTTATTACTTTGACTTATTTTTAATTACCTAGCAGTGTTAGTTGGTAACACAAGGACATGGTATACATTTCCAAAGGTCTCAAAGGGTACTGAGTGAGAAGTCAGTCATTCTCCCAGACTTGTCTCTCATTTACCATCTCCCCCCTCTTTCCCCAGGCAAATGCTGACACAGTTCTTTATGTCTAGAGGCAGATGGTTGTATAAGAGGCTTAACAAGGGATGCTAGCCCATCCTAGAGATGGGAGCAAGACTCCTCTGTGGAAGTGATTCTTGAGCTGACAGGTGACAGACAAATGGGAGTTTGCTAGTGAAAGAAGGAATTGCATGTGCTGAGGTCCTAGGGTCAGTGGAAGCACAGAACTTTTGGTGAGATGGAAAGCAAGTAGGATGGCCCATTTGTAGAGAGTGTCCTATAATTAGGCAAAGTCTTAAAAACTTCAGAGATGTTAGTGTGATGTCTGTTTCTCTAGTTGTTATCTCTTTCACATACTTCATTAGTTCTCACTCTCATTGGTAAAGAAGTCAGAAGCCATTCTGTTGTGTGTTATTCCATTTGGGGACATTGATCAAGTACACCTCAGCCATTGCATGGGAAAATATGTTTCCCTGGAAACCAGAAGTCACACAATAGCCCTAGCCCTTCAGAGCTCCATAAGGGGTCGGGGGACAAATCCACATTATGTTAAAATCCAATTAGTCTGTTTCTGTGTCACCTCTTCTGCTGTAAACAGGGGCCAGTCCAGCTGCTAGGGCACAGAATGACATGGCTACCATGTGATGTGTCAGCCACCCATGCTTCTCTTTTATGTGATCCCCTTTTATAACTTTGCAGTCAGCCTACTGACAGACTACAAAACCTGGCTTATTGGAAACAGATTCATCAAGCAGGAGACATCACCTGTCAGAAACTGACCCAGGCGCTTCAGGACATGCATTCATCCGTAGAGAGAAAGCCACTGGGAAATCTCACAAGGTGCAGGCACCTGTCCTGGGTCATCTTAGGCACTGCTCCTTGTGAAAAACCCTCGTGCTGGGTCCTAGTAGACTTTGCATGGTACCGATGACTTGACTGCTTATGAGTCTTATTCCAGGAGAATTCAGAGTCACTGACGCAGCCAAATACTCCTCTCAAAGGCAGTTCTAGTCTATTTGTGGCAACAGAAATGTCTCCTCTTTGGGGAATTCAGAATGCTGGCATCAGGGACCAACTTCCACTTCAAAGGAAGCGTGTTCATAGCAGATGCCTCTTTGGACTTGAGCAACAGTGGGAGGAGTCTCACATGCCCAGTTTTCACGCATGTCCAGCTTTCCCCTGGCTCTGCTTGACCTTCGCTGCATTCTCAGAAACCAATTCTGTCCCAGACTGGTCTCTTTGGGCACAAATGGGACTGTGAGGTTTGTAGACAGACAGGGCTTGGGGAGTCTTCCTGTTGCCTCAGCTTTGTTCTCTTTTGAGGTGTGTCTTGGTTTCATACATGACTCTCATCCCTCAGGATCCAGGCATTCAGCTGCAGAAGGAAAGCGACTCAGTCAGGTTTCATGCTGCAGGCACAACTGGAAAACATGTCTCCATGGCAACCTCAGGGTTACCTCACCCAACAGCATTCAGATGTTACTGACCACAGAAGCTTTCTTCTTAAATTGAAGAGCAAGCACCAGCTATATCCACATAGCCAAAAGGGTTTTATTGTTTGTTTTTGATGCTGTGTCTCTCTGTTCAGAGCGATTGGGATAACGTCATATGTTTGGGGAGCATTTTGTTTGTAGACAGCATTTTCCCCCGTGCCTCTGTCTCAGCACAGAGATTCCTTTCCTGCAAAAATAAGAGGGGCTCTTCTAGGAAGCCAGTGTCATTATTCATCTCTGTTCTCATTACTGCCTGTTGCCAAAGAGTTGTTTTCAAGTTCTGAATCCAGAATTCATATTTTCTTTCAAGATCTGGCTCACTCAGGACTTGATTGGAGTCATGCATGGGGAACCCAGGTGCTTGGGGTCAGAGCGACCGCTGTCATGGTGATCTTTTGCCCCTCCAAATGGGATCGTTGGCTGGGGGCACATGTATGGCTAGCACTTCTCCACTCCCAGCAGCCTGTTGGTGATGAGCATTATTGGGAATGACATCTTCTGTCCCTCTGCAGCTCCCCAAAGAGCTAACTTGATTGTTGAGAAACATTGGAGAAAAAGTATTTCTCTATGTCAGTGGTTCTCAACACGGGAGTTAGGAGGGATAGCATCATTGGGCAGAGCCCGGAAGCCTTTTGGTTGCCACATCTGGGAGAAGGTGCTAGTGGCATCTTGTGGGTAGGGGCAGGGATGCTGCTAAACATCCTACAAGGCACAGGACAACCCTCTCCCTGACAATAAGTGACCCAGCTCAAAATGTCACTAATACTGGGGTTGAGAAAGCCTGCTCTCCATAACCAAAGCAAGGTAGAAATTCATAGCAGATCTCTAGGATTATCAGTGGAAGAGCAAGCAATGGATTATTTATTAACTATATGAATAATTGTCTCTAAGTGTATTCACTAGAGAATTCCAGGACACAAAAGTACTTCCTTGTGACTGGGAGAGTTGGCAGTGTACGCTAATCCCTTCTGGAAAGCCCTTTCTTCTCTGAATTATTATCGCAATCTGTTGTCTCACCCTGCCCCTCTGGTGTTAAAATTCCTTCTGCACAATTCATACGAACATAAATCCTTCCTTTAAGGCCTTACCAATTAGACTTAAAGAAAAGTAAATTTTTTTCATTAAGAGCAATATATTTCGCCATGGCCAGGTGGCTCAGCTAATTGGAACTTCGTCCCGTGCACCAAAAGGTTGTGGGTTTGATCCCTGGTTGGGCACATGCAGGAGGCAACCAATTGATGCTTCTCTCTCACACTGATGTTTCTCTCTCTCCTTCTCTTCCCCCCATCAATAAACATAGCCTAGGGTGAGGGTTTTTTTTAAAAAGCGACATGTTTACTTCTGATCTCTCCCTCCCTCCCTCTCCCTCTCTCTCTCCCTCTCCCCCTCTCTCTCCCCCCCCCACCCCCCAGGACAGGTGGAAACAGGAGAATGGATGGCGTGGCCACCACGAGCCCACCACTAGTCTTCTAGTCATATGTCCTAGGATTGTGACCTAAAAGGTGACTTGTGTGCAGTCTAAATGTAGCTACAACTTTCCTGTTTTCCTCACTGATGGAACCAGGAGGCAGCGCGGGAAGAGTTTAGCTCCCACCAGCATTTAAGGCAGAAACACAGACCACGCCAGAGAAGTTCTCAGAGCAAGGCGCTCCAGTTTCCATCGCGGGCTTTCCCACAGGACCTTCTGCTTCCAAAACATGAGTGGCTCAGTCACATCAAGGCAAACTTAGGTCAAGACCCCAAGTATGTAAGCTCTCTGAATGTCACACCCAGTAGCTCGCTGCCGTGGGAAGGATGATGTAAGGCTGAGGGGAGAAACTTGCTTAGTGGGCTCTCACTCAAGACAGAGTGGGCTGGGCGACGTATCTCCTGTTTTAGGGTTCTATGTCCACAAGACATTGTTTTCTGGAAAGTACCACCAACTAGGAAAGATGGTCTACAGCAGCAATTTTCAACCGGTGTACCGCAAGAATTTTTAAAACATGCACTACCTGAATGTTTAGTCAGGGGCACTGACCTCTTTTCCCTTAGATTGTCCAATCAAAAAATAATAACAGCCAGCACAATAGCTGTCTGGTGCGAATAAATCAAAAGTATGCTTTTCTTTTTTTTTTAGTCAGATTGGCAAAAAACTATTTTTTAGTGTGCCACAGAAATTTAGTAATTTGTTTATGTGTGCCACAAGATGAAAAAGGTTGAATATCACTGATCTAGAGGGTTCCACAGAGCTTCTGCTCCAGTCCCTCATAGTAGTTACATTTAAAAACACGTTTAAACATGTTAAAGCAAAGAAAGCATTTTAGAAGCTGATGTGGGTTCATTAACAAGTTAGACATATATACAGAAGAAAGGGATCTCAAGAAGCTGCAGTAGCTGAACACCACTTCACAGTGGAAATTAAATATATATATATATAATAGCCCCTGGCTGGTTTGGCTCAGTGGATTGAGCGTCGGCCTGCGAGCTAAGTGTCGCTGGTTCGATCTTCCAGTCAGGGCACATCAGAGAAGGAAAACTCTGACTCCAAAAAACCTCCACTGCCTTGCGGCATACCTCTTTAGGGGAAAGGCTAAAGGAGTAAACCCCGACAGAAAATCCGGAGCCGGAGTCCCTAAGGCGGTTTGATGTTGTAGTCAACACCGGCAACTCCTGCGGCGCACCTGAAGCCAAGCTGTATTGACTCCGTCTTTCCCTTGGACCCTTCAGCTGCGAAGAGAGGGGGGGTCTGCTGCATGGGCAACAGCAGACCCTCCATATCACCCTGCCCAGGCTCTGTAGCTTCAGCTTCACTGGAGAGGACACTCCAGCGTCATCGCAAGGTGTCGACTTAACACGGGAGGAGACAGATACCGTGTCACTCCCGAGTCGGACTGCACAGCCATTCTCGGCGGTGCAGATAGACTCTTAAGAAGCTACACCATCGTCTCTCGAGACGGACGGCTGCCGAGGATATACATATAATGTTAATGGACTTTAAGTTACAACGGTACTTCCTGCTAGATTCCCTTGGGGGTGAGGTCCATCCGCAGGGATGGGGTTCATCCGCGGCTCTGCTCACATAAGCACAGCTCCGACCACAGCTGAGACTCCCTGAGGAGCAGAAGCTCACATGGCCCATCAATGTTTGGGGCAGATTCTGGGCCTGACAGGGCTGCCCTCCCTGAGGGCACCTCCTGTTCTCACTTCCCAAGACTAAATTTGATTCGTTTATTTCATCACACGAGCCCAGTGCGTTTCTTGATCCCACTGTGCCCGGGCAGCAAGGTCTCCCTCGGCTCCCCTCCAGCGATGGCCACTTCCTGCAGGAAGAACCTCCCGGGCCCCTTCCCTTTGTGGGGAGCAGAGCGGGGCAGGCCCTTGGGGCCTCACGGACGTCTCTCCGGGAACGCTCCGTTGAAGGGCTTCACCACGCAGGCTGCTCACTCCTCACCTGAACTCGGTCACCCGGGCCGTGTCTGTTCCTTCGCGGCCCAGGTCTGGAGGAACAGAGCCTGTCGGCGAGCTCGCTGCACGAGGCGCTGGAGGAGCCGAGCTGGCCCTTCTGTGAGGACAGCCAGCAAATCCTTACGGATGCTTTTCTGAGGCTGTCCTGACCAGGGCCGGGGGGTTTAGCCCTGCCTGGTATCACATAGCCTGGGGGAAGTAGGGGATTAGTCCTCCTTGGGGAGCAGGAAGTATATTACATGACATCCAAATGGAAGTGTGTTCTTTTTGGATTAAGCAATGTTTTTCCCTTCTGTTTTTCTTTACTTAACCTTATCACTTTAGCTCTTTGATTTCTTTTTTAGAAAAAAAAATTTTATTGTATTTTTTTCATTACCAGCTCCTTGATTTCTTTTTCCTCCACTTTCCTTGGCTCCCAAGTAATCTCTGGTTCTGCAGGATCGGCTTTGTTCACGGGGGGCTCTGTGTGGCATGATTTCTGGCCACTCTCCTTCTCCTCCTGAGCTCACCCACGTCTCCTGGGGGCTTGACTCACATTGTTTTCTTACCTGATGCAGAAATCCTACTCTGCCTGGATTTTTAGATCTTAGGCGTCCTACTTAGAACCCACGAGCCCTGAGAAAGCTGGGTGCACACGTCACAAGCACCTCACGACTTTCCTTGCTGCCCGATTCCCACGCTCGGGAGGGGCAGCAGTCAGCATCGGCCGGCCCTCTCATCTGTCCTCCCTTCCCAGCGGCCCTCCTTCTGCACCAGGACCTGCCAGCAGACGAGCGTCTGATATGCTTTACGGGACCAAATGGACTCTTCACACCTAGTCTTTCTTTGATAGTGTATAAGGCATTTCATTTCATAATTTGAAACTGAACCTTAAACACCAGTATCGCTGGTGAAGGAATACCGAACCAAAGTCACAGTGAGGCATGAACGGCTCACGGTCTCACCGCAAAGCAGAGACTTCGGTTGGTTGTGTGGCTTTGAACATCTGTTTGGGGTGAGCTTGGGATTTCTGTCGGGAGAGAGGCTGAGGGCACGGGATGAGATCAGCAGAGAAGCACTGGTTATGTAAAAAGGAAAGACCAATGGGAAGACAGGTGTCACTTCTTCACAGCTGTGATTGTCTCCTCTGCTGAACGCTCTTCCTTCCTCACCTTGTCCTGGGTCATGTCACGAGTCAGCCTGGCCCGAGCTGGTGTCGCTTCTCCTGGTTAACTCAGGTTCCGTGAGTGGAGGCGCGCTCGCCCTTTCCACCTCGCCTGCATGCTCTGTCCGTTCTTTACTTTCAGACAAAATAGCTTTCCCCAGAAATTCAAAAATGAGCCTGCATGTCAGGAGACACAGGTTTTACTTCTCATTAAGCACAAAATCTTGAAAGGAACAGAAGGGGAAGGAAAAGAAGGCCAAGAAGGGATGCATGCCAGGATGGGGGAAATGAGAGGCACAGTAAGAATCTGCTGGAAACTCAGGGTAGTCCGATTGTGCTAAGTTAGATTGAATCCTGACACTATGCATCTGTGCGCCAGGCCTGGGCCTGTTTGTCAGCTCCTGCGTTCCTTCTCATCCCGCATCTGCTCTGAATCACAGGGCCACTGGCCCCGGCAGGCTGTGCTTCTCGAAGTCCTGTGACGACAGCTGGGTTGTGGCTGGGCTCGGCCATGGGGTGCTGGCAGGAGACAGGAGCACAGGGGAAGTGGAAAAGGGGGGCTATCTCTCCCTCCCTCTGTGCCTTATACAATTTGTATGTCAGTATTTTTCTTATTGTTGTTGCCACACCACACACACACACACACACACACACACACAGGCTCTATAGGGAACTCAAAGGCTTTATGACCCTAATCTAAAGGGAGGGATGGAAAAACATCCCAGAGAGAGAATGATCTTTTGCCTTCTCTAAGCACTGTTTGCAAAGGAGGCTCAGCCCAAGTGTTTTTCACTTGCCTCCTTTCTTTGGGGGTCTTTGCCTCCCGCCATATGGGCAGGTGCCTGAAGGCCTCAGAACTACACCTGGTGAGATCAGTCTTCCACCTCACCTCGTATAACAAGCCACTCTACGTGAGCCATTTGGTTCCGAGGCAAACGCCATGGGGGAGCTGCTGCCTTTTGCTTTAGAGGATTGGACAGTCTGATTCCATTGCCTCTTCCTACAATGCTGCTAGGCCTTGTGTACATAACATTCATACTATTTTAAAAGGTTGCCCAGACTCTGGGTCACTCACATTGTCCTGCTTTTACGTTTCTACTCACCAATCCACTTGCATCAAAGGACACGTTGTTTTACCACTGCATAAAGAACACCATTCAGAAACTAAAAAATTGAGTGACTCATTGTAATGGTTATCTCCAGGGAGCTTGGACCCAGTTTGAATGTTATAAGAAATGTGTAAGGGATTTGGGATACAAATCTGAGTTCCTGACTCTACCAACTCTAACTATCGATTCAACATTTTATTCTGTTTTATTTTGTTTTCAGACATTGAAGTACTTGTGTACTCTAAACAGGCGACTCACTGTGTGTTATGTTAAAGATAACTTTCCAGATCAGGGTTCTGGAGAAACTAAAGCCGGAAGTGTGAGAATGCTTTATCTTTTCCTCATCTCTGGTCTCATTTTGGCTGGACATTGTCCAAAGACCAGATTGTAACCTAGGGAGTCAGATTTTGGAAAACTCACAATGTCACCCTAACCTTTTTATGGTCTCTTCCAACCTTAGTTTTTTTTCTGTTTGTTTGTTTTTTGTTTTTTAAACTAAGGCAAGGTCAGTGAGACAAGAAGAAAACTAGGAGAGTCAATTGAACATGGTCTTTCCAGAAGGAGCTCCCTTTCTTAAAAAATATAAAAGAAATTCCTAAAACAATTTTGCTTCTAGTGGCCTCTCTCCTTCCCATTCCCAAGTTCCTTGACAGAGTAGCGAGCCTTTCTGCTCTCCCAGCACCCACTCCTTCCCTCAACCCCCACGTGCGCCCTTCCACCCACGTCCTTCCAGAAACTGCTGTGTCAGAGGTCACCTCCAACTTTCTGGTCATTAAATTGTGGAAACATCTTAGTCTTTATTTTCCAGATGCAACTGCAGGCTTGTTGATGTTGCTTGTCTCCATCCTTCCTTTCTCCATGTGGTCACTCTCTATCCAACCAGGGGTCCAACACTGCCAGAGTATTTTTGCAAAAGTTTCCCCTCCTTCCTTGGCACCTTGATGAGCAAGGCTTTAAGAACTTTGACCTTAGTTGTTTTGTTTTTTTTACCAGTTTCCACTTAGAGTTTTGCTTCTGCTTCTACCACCTGAGACACCTATGCCAGATTAGAATACATAAATCATACCTATGATAATGCCATTGCTCTGCTCAAAAACCTTTGATAAACCCTCCTTGTCTATTGAATGCAGTTAAAATAACTAAACCTGACACCCAGGTTCTCCCTGTCCTATGCAGTTTCCTAGGCAGCCATATTTGTTCACATATATAACTCCCTGCTCACTCATTACATCCTAACAGAGTCCATATTTTTTAAAAATATAACAAACTACAAAATTAATTTTAAAAATGGGAACAACAGACTTGCAACCTCATGACAAAGGGGAAGCCCTCCTTTTGCCCACACCTGCTATCTGGCAATATCATCTCCCCCTGGCTCTCTCGTCCATGGAAATCCCTGGTCACTGCCTCTCAGTACTTATGCCTGGCTCACCATCTGTCTCACTTCACTCTTGTCCTCATTCTGTGACCGAAAAACATCCCTGTGAACTATTGATCCAACACTCCAGTCTTTCTGATTCTCCATGGTCTTCTACCCACTGATCTTTCTTCCATTTTAACCATACCTGGTGGTCCCACTCAAGACCTTGCTTTTGGAAGAACTACCACCTTCAAAATCATGACTACTAACATCTTGCTCTTGGAAACTGTCTTCCGTCTTTCTGCTCACTTTATCACATAGCCCCAGTGGCAAATATCCTTTGACCTCAATGAAACCGCTACCATTTTCTGGAGGTCCCCTTCTACCTCCAGTAAATAGGTACAGCCATTATGGAAAACAGTGCGGAGGTTCCTCAAAAACTAAAAAATAAAAATATGATCCAGCAATTACATTTCTGGGTGTTTATCTGGAAACAAAAACACTAATTTGAAGAGATATATGTGACCCCCCTCTCCCCATTCATTACAATAGTATTTACAATAACCAACACATGGAAACAACCTAAATGCCCATTGATAAGTGAATAAAGAAAATGTAAGATATATATATATGTTTATATAATGGAATATTATGTATTATATATATATATTATATATATAATGGAATATTATTCAGCTACAAAAAAGAAGAAAATCTTGCTATTTGCAGCATAAATGGATGACATGGAAGTTATTATGCTAATGCTAAGTAAAATAAATCTGACAGAAAAAGATAAATATTGTATGACCTTATATGTGAACTCAAAAAGAAAAAAGAAAATGACCAAAAAACCAAACCAAAACAAAAATGAGCTCATGGAAATCAAGAGCAGATTAGAGGTGGGGGTTGGGGGATGGATGAAATGGGTGAAGGAGATCAAAAGTTAAATTTTTTCAGTTATAAAGTGAATAAGACATGGAGGCAAATGTGCATGGCGACCATAGGCAATGATATTATATTCATATTTGGGAGTAGCGAGGAGAGTAGATCTTAAAAGTTCTCATCACAAGAACATGTGTAACTACTCATGGTGATTGATGTTTACTAGACTTATTGGGGTGATCATTTTGCAATATATACATATATCAAATCATCACATTGTATACCTGAAGCTAATATAATGCTATTAATTATACATCAATTTAAAAATTTGTATTGCAGAACAGATTGAATTATAAACATAAATATAAACACACATGTGTGCACACACATATGTATATACCTATTTTCAGCAATTTTTAGAGGTATGATTCATAAGCATAGTATTATGAATGAATCTCAACCTTTATATTATCTATTTTTGTGTTCTTGTATGTATATTAACACATATCATCTTTATAGTCAGAAAAACAAATAATTTTTAAAGACAATGGAAGTGTAAGAACTCTTAACTAAAATCCAAAGTCAAGAGAATCTCTTAATAAATGCCTGATATAAGTGTTCTGGTGGAACTAATAAATGAGTCTAATGATTTCCAAATTCTATAGCAGTGAATAAGCCTATGTAACAAGATATGCTTACTGGCATAACACTGCCTTTGCAATTAACCTTCAAATCAGAGAACTGTCTTTCCCATGAGATTCAAAATACAACATGTTCCCCAGGAAATTGCCTGGGGAGAATTTAACTACTTAATGCCCCCGCAATGACAGTGATCACAAAGGTGTGACTGTTGCTGAAAAAAGAACAGGATGCCAGTGAGTCCTCATAACAGTAAACGGCAAAGAAACAGTGGCTTCTTATGGACAAAAGGGTGCCCAAGAGTATCTGTGTGTCCCCAGGGGGATGGCCCAACGCTCTGGTTGCCAAGAGTATGTTAGAGAAAAAGGCAAGTTGTTCCATTCCATTCCCACTCTGCCTGGCTCCCAATCCTTGACTTTTTCTCCCACCCCCACCCCCAACCTCAACACACATGTGCATGCTTGTGCATATGCGCATGCACACACACACACGATACACACAAATTTTGGTTTTTTAGCTTATTCCAAATCTTTGGATTTGTCAGCTAATCTTGGTTTGCCCAGCATGACCCTTGGAACTCTATAAGAGTATTGACTTGGACTCACTATTTGGCTCTGTTCTTGATCCCTTCGGGGAAAACCTCACTTCTAGTTCAACAGGCCTGAATCCTGCCACTTTCCTGCTTGCCACCCCACCCCCCGCCCCCAGGTACCTACCCTGTTTCCCTGTGGGGGTTCAGAGAGAGAAGGTGGGCAGTTCTTTAAGAATTCCTGCCAGATTCTCACTGGAAAAACCACAAGTCTCAGTGAGCTTGCAACACGAATCACTTCCGCTGTTCTGTATCCATACAGTGTTTCGTTTTTATGTAAAGCTAGATAGAATAGCCAGTATGTGGGCTGAGCATGATATAAATGCAAAACATGATATAAATATAAAACTAATATTAGTTTTAACAAAGCCGGCTTTAGAGAGGCTGCATCAGAATTCTTCTTGGGTAGAGAATTGTCTTTGAGTACAGAAGTCTTTATAAGGCTGCCTGGGTTAAGTGTTAACATACCAGAGATAGGAGAGAGATGCTCTGTATCAAATAAGGAGAGGAATCTGCGGTTCTTGTTCTCAAAAGGGAGGGAAAGAGGGGAACCAAGCAGGAAATAAAAGGTTTGTAGTAGGGTGAAAGGCGAAGGCCATTTTGGGAGACAGTGGGGCTAAGACACGTTCTGAGAATGGTGAGGGCCCCTCTTCCACTCAGGGCTGTGTTTCTGTATTATACATTCAATTTAGCACCCCTTCTCACTACCCCCCCCCAAATCTTCAGAAATATGTTTTCCCTGCTTGCCTTTACTTCTTGTAAGTGGGGGTTTTTGGTGTAGTTAATTCACAGAAGGAACAGTTTTCTGGGGTGTAAATGGAGACAAAGTCATGAGCAATAAAGGAGTGGCCCAGGAAGCAGGAGAGAACTTGAGAACACAAACTCCACTCTGTCCTCTCCCCAGAGATTTAGAGACATTGCAGGGAACTTTGGAAATCCATGGACAACAGGGTTGGGAAATTTCTGGTGAGTTTGCTCGGTCTCAAGAGAGGCAGGGAGGCCCCAGTTGACATCTAGAAAACTAAAAAGCAGAATGCAAAATCATAAATACACACAATTTATCTCTTTTTTAAAGAGCTGATATATTACAGCTTTTGTATACATAGATATACTCTCTCTCTCTCTCTCTCTCTCTCTCTGGAGAATGGACCGTTGTGAAGGCTCCGTGCTCACTGCTGGGTAAGTACGGTTGACAAGCTCGTGTCCCAGCCTTCCCTCTACAATTGCCCCTAAATGAGTGTTCTTTAAATATAGGACAGTACTGGGAAAAACAATAAATATATAAATAAGTAAATAACCAGCACAAAGAATAATTTTTTTTTAATTTAAGTATAGTTGGTATACAATATCATATTAGTTATATTAGGTTCAGGTATACGACATAGCGATTCGACATTTTTTACCTTACAATGTGATCACCCCACTAATTCTAATAATTACCTGTCACTGTGCAAACTTATCACAATATTATTGACCGTATTCCCATTCACCTTTCATATCCATTTTCCCACCCCTTCCTCTTAAAGAATTTTCTTAATAACAGCAAAATATAATATAAAATATAGAAAAAGGGTCTAAAACTGTGAAAATAGTCAAATTCAATTAATAGAAGGAAGAAAGGCCAATTTTAAAGGAGTGAATTTTAAGGAATATATTAGTAATAGAGTATTGTAATTATATTTAGAAAAAATACACTTATCTATCCAGTGTATTTAATAGCTTTTGTAAGATAGAGAGAAGTTACAGGGTTTCTGTGTTATTATGCAAAGTTGGAATAGTGCCTGAACCGAGAGATCCATTAGAGAGCCCCTGGTGGGCATGGCGGCAGGACTGAGCTGGACAGTCACGTCCATGCTGTGTTAATACTCCTCCCTCTATCAGCTCCTCTTAATTCCCATCTACAATGGGCTTCCATGATCCTGAGAGTGGCCAGAACAAATATCTGTCGAAGGCAAGGTTTCTGGAAGTGTGGGGTAAAGGAGGGAAGGCTCCGCAGCTTCCTGTTGTTGAAAGCATCCCTGCCTTACAAGCCTTTCCTTCTTCCCGGTTCTCATTCCAGACCCTGGTGTGCGCTTGCACACCGCGAGGGTAGGGGCCCCTCTGATCAGGACTTCAGATGGTGTGTGGGCAGCAGCTCCCCCACTGGTACAAGGTAGAAGGCTCTGGGGCAAACCAAACCTTCCATCCAACTCGTCCAACAAGACAGACGTGAACCAGAGTCTTTTCTCTGAAAACATCTTATCTCCCTCAGCAATTTTTAGAGTTGGGGGTGCTGAGCCAAAATGTGTTGATTTAAACTTTCTGGGGTTGGAAATAGGGAAAGTAGAAAGGATGCTATTATCAGGTGTCATTCTGAAGGACTTGGGTCTGTTTACGGGCAGCTCTCTGACCACAGACAAGTGGTCTCTCCAGGCTGCAGGTCCCCTGCCTATGTAATGATGGAATTGAATTCAGTGGGAAAAAAATCGTAGTATACACAAGGCTCTGGCTAAGTGCTTTATTGTACCATTTTATATTCACCACAATCCTATTTTTGATATATATCTCCATTTCATGGATAATTTCTAGAATCCCTAACATACCAATATTTTTAGATTCTAGACATTAAATTTCATGTCCATTTGGATTCTTATTTTTTGCAAAGTTACTTGAATTAATGTTTTAAGGGTTTATTAAAGGCATTTCCAAAATGAAGAGAATTACCCAATGGATTCAGAAAATGAGACTGCTGGTTACACTGATGAACTCCCTGTTCTTGCTCAATTCGCCCAAAATTCATTTCCTTCCTTTTCTATGTCTATAGACTTGATACATCTGCACCCCACAGGCACCGCCTTTTGGATGTGTCATTATGCTGGTTTCTACAGATACACCTCTGGGTCATTTCAGGCAGAGGACAGGGGCAGCGATGATGTGTACGCAAGAGGCTATGGGACTGTCCTTCTCCCCAGCTCCGAAGCCCCACTCAGAGTGGGCATTATGTTGGCATCTCCCAGAACTGTGGAAGGCTGTCTCACGTCTGGGTCAAGTGCAGCCGACCGGGGTCTTTCACGGAGAGTTGGTCATAGCTGGCCTGCTCCGATCCTCTGGAATTCCCAGCAGGTGCAAAGTAGGGAGAGAGCAGTGAAGTTCGAAATGAGAAAAGCCCCAGGGATGAAACCGACGTTGCTCAGGGTCTTAAAGAAATTTAGTTTGAAGTACCTGCAATTTGGAATAATTAGAATCATTCAGTTTCAGGGTCCCAGTTAGCCCAAGTCCACTAGGAGTCCAGTAGGAGTCCAGTGGACCCTGAGGCCACTTGATAGATGATAAAGATTCTGAAAACTTACTCTTGGGAAAGTCATGGTAAACAAGCCTCTGGGTCATCTCTTGCTATGAATCCTCTGAAAATTCCAGGAGGTAGGTATAAGACCATCTGGCTTCCCAGATGAAGAAATCACAGCTGTGTCTTAAAGATACACACTGGACGGCTAGGTAAAAAGCAAAACTGTGGTCAGTCAACCTATTTATTTTACCTATGTGGGTGCCAACTGGTGCTTCATTTATCCAGGGAAATCAAGAACCTTAACTTCCTGTCCCATTCTGCTACTTCCTAACTATGAAATTTAGGGAATATCAATCAGCCATCTCTCTGGCTCCAGTTTTTATACCTATAAAATCATTATTGGACAGGTTGAAATTCTTTCAGCTGTATAAAACTCACCCTTTGTTTTGTTGTCATGGAGACATCCTGAAGTTCAGTTAACCTCACCAGAGGACTTCCCCGGAGGCCGAGCTCCCCTTCTGCAGATGTTCAGGTAAGAAAATCTGTGTGGGAAAAGAGAAGGCAGCCTGTGGGCTTCAGAGCGTCTGCACCTCAGGACGTCTTTGTGCTAAAAGTACCAGCTCTCCTTAAGGAGGGAACTGGTTTCCGTAGACTTGGAGGAGAGACGGGTCACTGCATTCTAAATACTGAATGAATCAAGTGCGCAGTGGCTAAGGTTGCGAACAAGAGTTGTTTTTAAATCTGTATTCTTGAAACAGGGGTACATGAAAATTTTTCCAGGGGCTATTCAGGCATTGGCAGTTTTAAGGAAATTAATTTTTAGTTTCAATCCTAATTGGTATTCTTTCTGCCTAAGAATATACCCGCCTTCTGTAGTTCACATTTCTCCACTCTTTTTTCTTTTGCCAGCCACTTTTCTCCCATTTTATTAAAAAACTTCATGCCTCTCACCCATCCTAAAGCTTACTAGGGTGCATTGCTTACTAGGCATGAAAGTCTCCTGGGCACCACATACAAAGAGAGTTCTAGAAAACATCACTTCTAAAGGAGAGTTCCCTGACAGGGGCTTAGGGAAATGTTCTCAGGAAACATGGGAGCTGGAGGCACCCGACTTCATCTAGGCGGCAAGTCAGACAAAGGCTACTTATGACCATAAAAGAATCAGGATTCAGCGCTGGCCAGGTGGCTTGGTCAGTTGGAGCATCATCCTGTACACCAAAAGGTTGTGGGTTCAATTCCCAGTTGGGGCATGTACGGAAGACAACCAATCAATATTTTTCTCTCTCTAAAATCATTAAGCATGTCCTCGGGTGAGGATTAAAATATACTGATAATAAAAGAGTTGGGATTCAGAAGTGAAATGATTGTCACATGGATGCAAGGAAACTTGAGTTCAAAACTGAAGTCAGAACTTTTTTCTACCAGAAACGGTCTGATGTGCTTAACTGGTCTGGGGAGCTTGTGCCGCTAGGCTCTGTGCTGGAGGCTGTCCACCAAGGGCTAAGTCAGCAGATTACAAATTTTGACAAACATGCTATATAAAACCACATGATAAAACAATAGCCTCCCTTTAAAAATAGTGTATTTGCCAAGATGTGTTAAAATTAATAACATTTCCTCCTTCCCAGTCTTTCCAGAATAACCTGGGTAAACAAGAAGTCAAAGTGAAAGAGGAGCATAAATCATTAACTCCCATCCTAATCAGCCTTAGTAAAAACCTTCCTGGTGTAGTGCCCCCAAATTAAGAGAAGAACTTCGACTAGAAAACAAGTCTTCCTCAATCAACTTCCAATGTGTTTCTTTCATCAAAATAACTGCAAGAACTTTGGCTATTTTTTGGCATACAACTCAGATGGAGTTCAGAGACATTGATATCCAAAACTCTTTCCATGCCTTCCTATTTATTTTTATAAACAAGATTTCTCAGGTCACCAGTTTGATTCCCCATCAGGGCACATGACTTGGTTGCAGACCAGGTCCCCAGTTAGGGGCATGTGATCTTTCTTTTGCACATTGATGTTTCTCTCCCTTTTTTTCTCCCTCTTCCCCTCTCTCTAAAAAATAAATAAATAAAATCTTAAAAAGAAGATTTCTCAAAACTTACATCTATAAAATAAAAAATAGCAATAAAATTGGTGCCAAAACTTGTCTTATTCTAATAAAAAATAATACATATGTATATTTTTAATACAAGAATAAGAACACCTATCATATTAAGCTATTTCCATTAATATATTACTGTAGTATACAGTACTTATAAAAATTTATAATATATTTAGGTTGTTTTGCACAATTAAGTACTGCTACTGCTACTAACTGTAATAATTATTCAGGAGAAAGTTTTTGTTTGTTTTTTTAATTCTAGAGAGATAGGAAGAAAGAGAGAAGGCGAGAAACATTGACATGAGAGAGAAACATTGATTTGTTGCCTCTTGTATGTGCCCAGCTGGGGACTGAACCCACAACCCAGGCCTGTGCCCTCACTGGGAATCAAGCCCACCACCTTTTGGTTTATGAGATGACACTTTAACCAACTGAGCCACATTGGCCAGGGCCAGAATAAACTTTTTAAACATATGGTTTCAGAAAACTTTAAGAATGAATTTCAATTTATACATGTATTTTTATTGCAGAGATATATGATCAGATGAAAGACTTTCAGGCAAAAACAGTATATTAGAATACAATTGTGTACAATATATTACAATATATTATAATAAAATCAACTAGGCGAAGAAAATGGAGTATGGTAAAAATTTCCAAGTGTTAAAGAAGAGGGTTTTTTGATTTGTTTGTTTCTTTGTTTTTTGGTAGCATCATGATAAATTTTAAATGTTAACTTAAAAATATGTGTGGGATATTTTAAAATAGTAAACATTTAAGAATTATCTTAAGGGCCATAAGAACAAAAATGTTTAAAGATCATTAGTCTATTGCTCATCTATTATTGAATGTTTGACCAATCTGAGAACGTAGACATGTTCCTTCAAACTTTGACATTCCAGATGGGGCAGCTGAAACTGAGAGAGGATTAATAACTTGCCTAAGGACACGCAGCAATGCAGCAATACAGGCAGGCCATGCCAGGCTGCTTTTTAGACCAGCCTGTTTCTCACCTCAGGGTCTTTGCACATGTCATCCCTCATTGCTCCGCCAGGCTAACTGCTGTGCCAATGGGCTCTCACTGTCTGTGTTTCTCCTTAACGACTACTTCCAGCTACATTGTTGTTACGTATTTACCCGTCTGCAGCCCCTAGAATAGGCCTTGCTGGGCAACAGCTGCTTACATGCTGCTCCAAACTATTTCTATTCCTAGTGCAGAGCTGGCTACTTAATATTTATTAAATGAATGAGCGAACCAGTCAATCCATGGATTTTTTTCTTTTCCAGTTAAAGGTCGTAAAGAGCTTCAGGCTGCTGTGCAGAAATGTCTTGAGACTTGCAAGACGCATTTTCAGTATCCAGGGAGGGTAACCACTGTGAAGGCTTCAGATCCCTTGGCAAATGCTGCAAGGTGAGGCGTAATGAAAAGGGAAAGGATCCGTGAAAAATGCACAGAGACTTTCCTCAGCCCTCCGAGCAACCCAGGCCTGCTGCAGCTTTGATCTTGGCTTGTCAGACCCTGTTCCCTCTGTTCAGAGTCTGTGCCAGAGTGCCTAGCCCTCCAAAAGTGATCCACATGCATCCAAATGGGGGACACTTGTAAACTGCCTGTACCCCTCAATGGTGGGAAACTCTGATATGCTTTCAGGTTAAAGCTCCTGAGAAGTTTGAAGCATCTTTTCTCTAAGACGTTCTGGGCTTAAGACCTAAGGGAATATAGCAGGAATCCGAAAAGGAGGCTGAACCCGCTGGAAAAACCGGAAAAATCAGTACCCTTTTGTTTTCAATTTTATTTAATTAATTGATTTTCCTTCCGGCAGATGGCTCTTGCTTAAATATCTTCACCCAAGTCACCTATTCTGTGATTTGGTTTTGACCTTGAACCCAGGTCTCCTAGTATATGATTAACAAATGCCAGAGACAGTGAAAATGTGATCGTATCAGAGAGAAGCGTGCTCTTAGGACTATTAAACTCTGAGGAGGTGGAATGCTGTCCCCTTGGTCAGGCTAATTCCTGTCTTAAACGCTCTCTATAGCTGGTATCTGGTTCTGGTTAATTCTGTCTTATCTTGGAGAATTCATCTAAAGCCAATTTTGGCCTCACAGAACAAGTGAGGTCCCCATTACCTTCTCTCACAGCAGACTTTGCTTCTTTGTAGCACCTATCAGAATTGTAATTAAATAATAATTGGGTAGTTATTCTTTAGGATTTTCCTCCCTCTTTGGAACATAAATTCCAGGAAGACAGAGTCTATCAATTAGATAGGCTGAACACTGTATCGCAAGTGTATTATATACCATCCTCCACATAGTACATGCTTAATAAATATTTATGGCATTAATGCAATTTAGTTCCTTTTCACCTCACCTTTTAAATTATTTTCAAAATGTTATTCTCCTTTTAAGACCAAAGCTAAATGTCCTCTCCGCTTTAAAGCCTTTTGACAAATAGCCAACATTTAAATCAATCCCACGTTACTCTCTGTTCTAGTAGCACGTTATGCATAAGACATAATAACATCTGGTTGAACCATATGAAATAGGCCAAAGTAGTTGAATGTCTACAATTGCATTTGATTAAATCTTATAGTTCAAGTTTTCATCTCTTGCTGATATGCAAATTCCTTGAAAACAAGAACCATGGTCGTTCATCTTCAGTACCTGAAACAGCCAGCACAGGGCCGAGTACCCAGCAGATGCTTAATAAGTGTTGGTTATAAGTATGCCTGAGTGACTAATTACTCCTCTGGTGGTTTCCAAAGTGACCTTTACACATTGGACTCTTCCAAATGTGGGGCACTCCCTGATGACAAAATACCTTTATGGAATAAATTTATTTTTTCTGTTTCCAGTTGGACACCTTCACTCAGAGTCAAGGAATTCATTCTCAGCTTACAGAAACCACAGTCATGGAAAGCTGAGGTTATTGCTTGTTGAGAGAAATAACATCAAGATGTATGAGATCAGTTTAATGGCTGTGGTTATGCCTGCCAAGGGGACTGTGAAATTCTGTGAAACACCCTCACCTTCCTCCACCCGCCCAGACAGCCAGACCCCTCTCGTGTCCACCTACCCCCTCCATGGACAGCTGTTCAAGGGGGAGCCGGGATAATTACGCACACTAATAACTTGGCGCTGCCTAATTGGGCTTGCCCACCTACCTGCAATGACAGTTGAAGCCCCAACACCTGTTGCTGGCCCAGGCTCACCACAAACAGCTCTAAATCACAGGAGAGATGACAGGTGCTGTTGAACTAGCCCCCTAGCGTCTGAGTTCCTCACGAACGTAAAGCTAGTTGTCTGGCAACTAAGCTTGTCCTAAGGCATTTAACATATTAACCACTTGTGATTGCTACAAAGCACCAGGAACCTAATCCAATCAACCCCAACTTTAAAAAAAGGTCTTCAAGTTAAGATATCACATATAAGTTGTAGATAGATGAGAACCCTCCAGAAATAGAGAACAGAGTTTGCTCCATTTCTTTGTACTGTTTTAGGCTGAGAATAGGTATAAGTCATAACAACCCAACCAACAATTTAAAAAGGGATGTCTACCTGGTGCCTTAGGAACCAGAAGGGGCTTGGGGCATTCAAGTTCAATCCCTGGTTTTACTTTAAAAGGCATGAAAGTGAAGCCTCATTTAAAGCCACATATTATGTAGCTGGAGAGTCAAAACTAGAGCTCTGATGTCCTCCTGGTCACTTTGTCTCCTCTGCAGCTTGGGGTAGCTGAGGTGTTTGAAGATGATTGCTTTTGCTTTCTTCCAGAATGAGTTAGAGGAGTGCATTGTTGCATATGGCTTGGACTGCCATAACTAACTACACAGACTGGTGGCTTAAACAGAAATTTATTTTCTCATAGTTCTTGAGGTTCCTGGTAAGCACTCTCTACCTGGCCATGAAGAGCCACCTTCTTGTTGGGTCCTTACACAGTAGAGAGGCAGAGCAAGCTCTTTGGTGTCTCTTCTTAGGAGGGCACTGATCCCATCATGAGGGACTTTGCTCATGACCTAATTACCTCCTAAAGGTCCCACCTCCAGATACCATGGCAACTGGAGTTAGGGCTTCAGCATACATGTTTGTGGGGATACAAACATTCAGTCCACAACAAACCTGTCTGAAGTCTATGACTCAAATTATATCTCTTGGCCTCTACAGAAAATAGCATATTCATGTTTTCAAAAGTAAATAATTACCTTTTGGGAGCCATACTATATTATACTTCCAATAAACTAAATACATTTGTAATTGATAATAGTCACAAAATGCTATAATTGAGATCTTTTCTCTGTGTTGTCTTAAAGTGAGCAGTTTCTCACTAGGTCTTTGGAATTACCCGTGTGGGGAGCATCTGTAACCTGAGCGGTAATGAGGTTATGATCTCAGTGTCCACAATGTTTCTTTTCTAGGGTGTCATTCAGCATTTCCAAGGAAACTCCAAGGAGCATTGAATTCCCCTACTAGCTTCTCACTCCATTCATCATCTCAAAGTATTAAAGGTCATTCCTGAGTCTGTATATAATTAGAGTGAATTTCCCCAACTGTCCTTCAGACACAGATCCTGAAGAGGACGGATCACTAAGTGGGAGAGTACAAGACCCACAACCAACCCTTCCCCAGTCAGCCTCATCCATCAAGGCCTTAGGCCTCGAGATTGTTACACCTCTGCCCACTTCTCAGCTCTATCAGAATTATGTATTTTTACATTTAAATTATCATTTAAAATCCTTGACAGTAAAACCTGGTTGCTTCTCCTTCCCTTCCTCCCTTTCTTCCTTCCTTCTTTCCTTCCTTCCTTCTGTTCTTCCTTCCTTCCCTCCCTTATTTCCATTTTTCAATCATTCCTTTCATTCTGGTCCATTTTTGCTTACAGTCAAGGCAACCCTTGACAAATTCATGGACTTGTAGGTGAAAGTTTTGCTCCAGAGCTTGGCATGCAAGCTCATTTATGTACCTGTCCCTCCTCATACTTCATTACCTCATATGCTAAGGTCTCGGTGAGAATGGCTATGGACTCAGATTGCTGGTTAGGGAGGTGAACTTGGAGAGGGTACAGCAAGTTATCTAACTTCTCTACCTTCACTGTCCTCCCCTATAAAAAGGAGATAATGCCACCCATGTGTTCAAAGAAATGCCATATAGAGGCTAAGAACACTACTTTGGCACAAAGCAAGCATTCTGTAAATAATAACGATATTGTCCCACTAAACAGTGAGCACCATAAAGTATGGTCTGTGTTTGCTTTGTTGCCATTCCCGTATGGAGAACATTTATAGACTTATTGAGGTATAACTGACATGAGGATTTTTGAGCTATTTGAAACCATTGCCACAATCAAGATAATGAACACATCCATCATCCAAAAGTTTTCTCATGCTGTTTGGAACCTCCATTTCCACCCTCATCTCTAGGCCATCACTGAGCTACTTTTGACTCCATAGGTCCATAGGTAAGTTTTCATTGTCTAGAATTTTATATAAAATAAATCATGCAGTAAATACTCCTTTTACTGCCTTCTTTCACTGAGCATAATTATTTGAGATTCATCACACTTTAGCTATCAATAATTCTTTCTTCCGATTGCTAAATATGTCTCCACTAGATGGATGAACCATAATTTATCAACCTATCAATGAACATTTGGGAGTGTTTTCATTGTGGAGCTACTAGAAATAAAGGTGCTATAAGAAGCCGTGTCTAAGTCCTTGTGTTGATATATACTTTATTTTTCTTAGGTAAATGAAATGACTAAGTCATGTGGATGTTAAACTTTTTTAAGAAACAACCAAACTGTTTTCCAAAGTGACTGTATTAGTCAGAGTTCTCCAGAGAAACATCATCAATGGGATGTGTCTATATATAGAGAGAAATTTATTTTGAGAAGTTACAGATGCTGGCAAGTCCGAAGTCTTCAGGGCAGTCCAGCAAGCTGGAGACACAGGCAAAAGCCAGTATTGTGGTTCAAGTCCAAGACCATCTGCTGGCAGAGCTTGTTCTTCCTCAGGTCAGTCGTTTGTCCCAGTCAGGTGTCTTAGTCAACTCAGGCTGCTATAACAAAATACCGTCCATTGGGTGGCTTTAAAAACATTTATTTCTCATAGTTCTGGATGCTGGGAAGTCTGAGATCAAGGTACTAGTATGGTAGGGTTCTGACAAGAACCCTCTTCCTGGCTTGCAGATGGTGTCTTCTTGCTATTCATACATATATTCTCACTTAAGGGAGAGAGAGCTTTAGTGTCTCTTTTTCTTCTTATAAGGGCATTAATCTAATGATAGACTTATTTAAACCTAATTACCCCAAAGGCCCCATATCTTAATGTCATCACATTTAGGACTGGAGCTTCAGCATATATATTTGGGGGTTAGGAGAACACAAACGTTCAGTCCATAACTTTAGGCCTCCAACTAATTGGATAAGGTCCAACCACATTATGGAGGGCAATCTGTGTTACTTACAGTCTTCCAATTTAAAGGTAAATTTTATCCAAAAACACAATCAGAAATATCCAGCATAATGCTGATCAAATACTTGGGCACCATGGCCCAGCCAAGTTAACCCATAATATTAAACACCACAAGTCTACCCCTTGTTACCTTGACACTCATACAAATCTCTTTAAACCATAACTAATCTCCAAATGAAGATAATAGCAAGGTCATACTTCCCTCTAACATAACTATCCTACATACAACAAGAATGCAGTAGCCTTTCCCCAGAAGAGGACATTTCATACCTTAAGTACTACAAGGTAACATTACAATACTTCAATACTACAATATAAAGTCAGTACATACACTACCTGATAAGGAGACACATGCACACTCATAACATAATACTCGTTCATGTCAGTTCCATGGCTGCAGTTCCCACTGTGAGGTCTGGCCAACAGAGAAAAGCCATCAAAGAGCTCTTCAAGAATGCTGGGGCTTCCCCTACAAATTTATTCCTCACAGTGATGTGAGAGGTATGTCTTCTAGATCCACCCGGTATGGGTGAGAGGGTATTCAGTGACAAATTCACTCTAACATTCTTATCTCTGTAAGCCATTAAATCTTTTCCTCTACATTAAACTAAGTCTAGCATTTCAAATTCATTCATTTGATCTACGTTTCTGTAAACCAATCAAATAAGCTGTTAGAGCTCTTTCTAACTCCTTAAACCACAACACTAAATGCAGAATCTCAGCTTTGGAAACTGATCCAATGGGAATAATTTAATCCAATTTCCACTGTTACCCCATATCCTTAATAGCCATTCCTACACATGCTCACCAGACTTCTGTCTGTATATATTAGAAAGTTCAAGCACTTCTTTTGGCATCTAGTGCCACTCCTCATGGTCACACTTTGTGGCTCACCTCTAGGGGCCAGCTGGGTCTTGAGTGCAGTTATAGGTCGAGAAGCAAAGAGGGGTGGTGGGGTGGGTCCTGAGGGGAGCCAACAGTGTCTTGCATGTAACTATCCCAAGGGAGGCCAATGTACTTTTCTCAGGTAATGCTGGGTGAATCCCCTCAGAAGTAGGAGTAGGGGCCACTACCCGTGGGTTGGGGAAGTTGTGGTAAGCCACTTCAGCTGAGGTTAGAGAGACCTTGTCTACTAGCAAAGAAGACTCATCAGGGTGTAGGGGGTCAATGTCCTCAGCTTCATCAGGTCTCCCCACATATCCTATTCCAACTTACAGAAGCTCATTCTTTCCCAGTCAATTCCCTCACTTTTAACAGATTCCCTGAGAGTCTGGGTACTCACCTTGCATTGAGAATGAGAACTGAGATTGCATTGAGAAATAGATTTTTTTTGTAAGAAATTAACACACATGCTTATGAATAGTGACAAGTCCCATGAGCAGCATTTTGAAGACCTGAGAACCAGAAGAGCCAATAGCGTAAGTTCCAGTCCAGGTCAAAGGCAGGAGAAGACCAATGCCCCAGCACAAGACCATCAGGCAGAGAGAGTGAATTCTCTCTCATTCAATCTTTTGTTCTATTCAGGCCTTCAATAGATTGCAGGAAACCTACCCACACTGATACAGAGATCTGCTCAGATGGCTGGGAGAAGTGGGAGGGGCTGTAGAAGGAGTTTGCCGAGGCAAAGGTAAACAGTCCAGGATAGGATTGGCTGAGAAGCTGAATGCCTCCAGAGCACATGGAATTTTGGGTGAGAAAATTTGGAATAAAAGAAGAACTCTCCGAGGGGCACTGGTTCTTTCTGGCTCTCAGGCTCTTCTTCTTGGGGGATGCCTGAATGATTATGCTGCAGCTGCCTGCATTTCCCAACAGATGGTATTTTGGATGGGAAGAAACAGTTTAGGATTGGGCTGGCCTGGCAGAGGGTAGCAGGTCTATTCCTTGGGTGTTCTAGAGGGAAAAGGCTCTGAGGCAGAAGCCTGCCATTCTCCCAAAATTGTGTAGCTTTTGTATCTTACATTGTTTTAGTTTGTAGACTTACCCTATACAAATAAGATAATTAAAGCAGGGAGAATGATAGAACTCAGGTGTTAGAGTTTATCCTTAATTGATAGGCTTAAGTAACTAATGCATGTGGAAAGCTGTTATTCCATAATTGTGAAGCTTTTGAATAAAGATTCTTTTCCTTTAGCAATAAACCTTTGTCTCTGGAATTTTGGCTAGAGGGTGGCAGTGGACAGCAGAACCCCAACTACTGTTCGGTAACAATATTGGCAATCTGCTTAACTCAGTTTACCAGTTTAAATGTTCATTTCATCCAGAAACACCCTCACTGACACACTCAGAAAAATGTTTACCGACTATCTGGGCACCCCACAATCCAGTTAAGTCGACACATACAATTAACCATCACACCGAGTAAGAACTGATGTTGCAGTTCTAGTCTGAAGTCTACCAGGCTGGAGACCAGGGAGGACAAAAATTGCAGTTCAAGTTGGAAACTCATCAGGCTGGAGACCCTGGAAAGAACTGAAGTTGTGGTTCAAGTCCAAAGGCCATCTGCTGGAAGAATACCTTCTTGTTCAGGGAAGGTCCGTCCCTTGTTCTAGTCAGTCCTTCAACTGATTGGGTGAGGCCCGCCCACATTATGGAGGGCAATATCTTAATTCACTAATTTAAATATTAATCTCATCCAAAATACCCTCAAGGAAACATCCAGAGTAATGTTTTTAAAAATATCTGGGAATCATGGCCCAGTCAAGTTGACACATAAAATTAACAATTGTATTGGGTAGGCCAAAAAGTTCTCTTTTTTTTTTTTTCTGTAAGATAGCTCTAGTAGTGTGTAGTTCTTTTTAACTTCACTTGAAACAATTTTGTTAGATTGTATTGTGACAGCTGTCATATCAGTGTGCATTTAAAAAAACTTATCAGAATTGGTGAATCTTTGTGTAGCCACTTTAATATTGAAGATGAAAGAAAATACGCAACATTTTTGGCCTGTTGTGCTTTATTATTTCAAGAAAGGTAAAAACACAACTGAAACACATAAAAGACTTCTGCAGTGTATGGAGAAGGTGCTGTGACTGACTGAACGTGTCAGAGTGGTTTGCGAGGTTTTGTGCTGGAGATTTCTCACTGCATGATGCTCCACGGTTGGGTAGACCAGTTGACGTTGATAGCGATCAAATCAAGACACTAGCTGAGAGCAATCAACATTGTACCATGCAGGAGATAGCTGACATACTCAAAATATCCAAATCAATAAAGTTATTGGTGAAAATGAAAAACGTGTCTTCTATTTTACAGAAAAAGCTAAATGGACTTTTTGGCCAACACGACAGTAACTTTATCATTTGAATTCCCCCCAGTAATGTATGTCATCCCCAGTAATAATCTTCACCAGTGCTTGGTGTGGTCAACCTTGGACTCAGCCATTCTAGTGGATATGCATTTGTATCCCATGACGGTTTTACTTGAATTTCCCTCTTGTCTTATGATATCTTGAGCATATTTTCCTGTGCTTGTTTACAACTCCCATGTGTGTATGAAGTGTCTCTTCAAATTTTTACCCATGTGCTGTTGGGTTCTTTGTTCTGTTACTGAGCTGTAAGGGACTTTTTCATGTTATAAATACATTATATCTGTGTATTGCAAATATTTTCTCTCTGTCTATGGCTTTGTTTTAAAATCACATAATGACAGTATTTTCAAAGAGCAAAAGTTAATTTTGATGAAGTCCAATATATTGATTTTTGTTTTAAAAATGTATAGGTTTTATGTTTTATTTAAGAAATCATTGTTAACCCCAAATAAAACGGTTTCTTTTAGAAGTTTTAAAGTTTTAGCTTTTACATTTAGATTTATGACCCATTTAGAGTTAATTTTTTTTACATAGTGTGAGGTTAGGATCAAGCATCACTTTTTTTTTTTTTCACAGAATATGTATCGGTTCTATTGCTGCCACAACAAAATACTATGAACTTCAACACCACATACTTTCTCACAGTTTCCATAGGTCAGAGTTCAGGCACAGCTGGATTTAGCTGGTTCACTGCTTGGAGGCTCACAAGGTCAAAATCAAAAAGGGAGCCCAAGGGGGAAATCTATTTCCATGATCATTCAGGATGTTGAAACATTTTAGTTCTGTGTGGTTGTAGGTCTGGGGTCTCTATTTTCTTGCTGTCTTTGGAAGCTGTCCTCAGTTTCCAGAGGCCACCTGAATGTTCTGGGTCGGGGCTGCCTTGAAAGCTAGCAACAGTGGGTCAAGTCCTTCTTACATTTTGACTCTCTCTGACCTCTCGTTACTGCCTTCTTCTTCTATCATATCTCTCTGATACAAACCAGAAAATATTTTCTCTTTTTAAGGGCTCAAGTGATTAGATCACCCTGTGTGGATAATCTTAGATAATCTCCCTATTTAATATTGATAATCTTAATTGCATCTGCAAAATATTTTTAGCAGTAGTACCCATATTACTCTTTGAATAATCAGAATGCAGAATCTGGAGAGACACCTTTAGAATTTTGCCTACCACAGATGATCATTTGTTTCAGCATCATTTGTGGAAAAGATTAACTTTTCAACATTGAGTTACCCAGGCTCCTTTGTCAAATATCAATGATGATATGTATGAAAACATTCCTGAATCCCCCTTTCCATTCCATCAATTTAATTCTCTATCTTTCTGTAATACCACGCTATCTTGATTACTATGACTTTATAATGTGCCTCGATTTTACACAGTATAAATCCTAAAGTTTGATTGTTCTTTTTCAAAGATGTGATTAGGCCAGGTCTTTGGAATTTCCATAAATTTTAGAGTCAGCTTATCAACTTCTAAACAAGGCTGCAAGGATTTCCAATGGGCTTATACTGAGTGTTTAGATCAAACAAGGAAGAATCGATATCTTTAAAAGACTGAGTTTTTGATCCATGAACATAATTTCCCACAGCAATGTTTGGTACTTTCAGTATACAAGTCTTGCATATCTTTTATTATTTTGAAGTACTTTATATTTTTGAAGCTCTTATAAATGCTATTGTTCCTTTGGTATCTGTGTGTTGCTAGCATGTCAATATATATCATATATGCATCTATGCTCATATACACATGTATACATATTAACCTTGTGTTCAATCTGGCTTAACTCACTTATTGGTTCTAGTAGCAGTTTGTAAATTCTTTAGGATCTTCTGTGTATATGACCATGTCATGTATGATTAAAGACAAGCTGATGTGATCTTTCATTTCTAATCTGAATGTCTTTTAATTATTTTCCTTGTATTATTTATTGCATTGGCTAGAACCTCTAGTACATGTTGAATAGTGAAGTTAAACGTTCTTTCTTTATTGATGATCTCAGGATAAAAGCACAGAGTCTTTCAGCAATAAGAATGTTGACTATAGGATCTTGTAGATACCCTTTTTCAGATTGAGGAAGTTCTCTTCTATTTCTAGTTTATTATTTCTATTTCTAGCAGGATATTTTTAAAAACAGAAATGGATGGTGTATTTTTCATATGATTTTTTTCTGTATTGTTTAGAAATGATCATATGGATCATGTGGTGTTTTTTCTTCTTGTTAATATGGTGAATTACATTGTTATTATTTGAAATAAGAAAGAATAAACTATATTGATAATGTAACAAATCAAATAAACCTCAAGGATATTATGCTAAGAGAAAGAAGCCAATCTCAAAGGGTTATGTACCAGCAGATTCCATTTATGTGACGTTCTAACAGCCTCTGGTAGGACATTCCTCCCTGGCATCACCAACGGTACAGAAGTTGGTGAAAGGATCTACCTCCGATTCTGGATGAGGGGGTGAAGGGGGCTCACTTTTTTGTTTGTTTCTGATTTTTTTCTTATTTCTTTTGTTATTGCTGTTTTTTGTTTTCGCTTTGTATTTTTCCCATCTTTGTATATATTAGGTGGCTGGTTCTGTAATATTTTCAAGATAGGTTCACTGCAGGAACTCCAAGGAGAGTGTGAAAATACCGTTCCTCCAAAGCCCTGGGTTCTGACCCCAGCTCTGCCTCAGGAACAGTGGGTGCCCGTTCCACGTGCGGCTAGCAGCCGTGAGGGGAGCATCAGCTGAGGAACACTTGGCATCGGGAGATGGAAGTCTGGGCATTACCTCCCTGTGCCACCTAGAAAGCCTTACTCATAAGTCAGGAATGTGACCACCCGCCCTCTGAGGAAATGTACCGCCCCAACATTTTTGTGCGGATCATTCGATATACTGCATGGGATTTGCTGAGTGCGCCTAAGAACAACAGCTGCATTTTCCTGGAAGGCATTAAAATTCTCGCATTTGAAATGTAATCATTTGAGAATCTTGAGGGACCCTGATGATGTGTTGCAAGACAGGTTACAGCATCCAGGGTACACACGGCTGTAAAAAGCCTACCCTGGACTCTGGCAAAGGCTCCGTGTGAGGACTTCGGTGCTGCTTCGGCATCTCGGAGAGAGGTTCATTGGCTGGGACACACATGGGACAGTGATGTCAGAAACAGCAATACAATTTCTTCAATGATAGACTTTAGTGGCTATTAATTACAGCCCGCCAATCCATACTGCTTGTTAACAGTTTAAAAAACTAAGAGCTTGGTTTCATTCTTAAAATGAAAAGCAATAAAAACCTTGCACTGAGCCTTTCATCGGCGAGCTGCCTTCCTGCCCCCGTTGTCCCCTCTTCCTCCTGACAGGTGGGCGAGAGGAGCTGCCCGCCAGCCGAGGGCCTGGCAGCGCTCCCAGGGTCGGGGAAAAACGTGTCCTCTGTCCTCCGATCCAAAGATGGGTGTCTCTCCCTCTCAGACAGGAAAGCCCAAAGGTGAGAGGTGGGCTGGGGCTTCCTGTGATGGGACGGACAGACAAAGGGGCGGAAATGTGGAGGGGGCAGGTTGCCTTTCCTCCGAGGGTCGGGCAGCGTGACTAAGTTTTCCCTTCGGCTGAGAGGTGCGCCCGGAGGCTGCCTGCCAGTGGAAAGTGGGGGCTGGGGGTTGCTCTACCACCCCAGGAGGGAGAGTCCACCTGGGGACACCTGCCAACCCCCCAGGTATCAGCAGCACCAGCCACGTGCACGCTGGTCACTACCTCTCCTCCTTCCCCTTTGCCCGAGCTCGGGAGGAGCAGCAACAGCAGGAGTTAAGGGCGGGAGAGGTGAAACCAGGACAGAAACAGCCCCCTGAGCCAGCTGCGGGGAAGAAGAAGGGCTTCGGGATGCGTTAGAGGTTGCATTTGGATTTCGATTATATAAAAAGAGAGACTATGATTAAAAGTACCTGGGAGAGAAAAGGGATCTGCCAAAACTTTCTCCAGACTTGAAGAAGGGAGGTTAAATAGAGACGGCCTGAAGGGCAATGGGATATAGTAAATACAAAATTAACTTATTTCTGCTGGAAACCTCAGGCCCGGCTCCCCGACTCATGGGGCTGAGCGGGATGTGCTAAGGACATGCCAAGCGGATAGTTCCCTCAGCTATCAGGGCACCTGTGAGGGGCTTGGAGCGGGCAGAGCCCCTGGGGGCTAAAATAGCTGCATCTCTTTGGCCATAACACAATTATGACTTTCTACAAACTTCAGGAGCTGAACAATATTGGGAGCCTTGCCCATTGCTCTTTTTACAAACTGGTTATAACCAGCAGCAAGTGATTGATTGGGATTACCTAAGTCCATAACATTTCCTGTTCATCGCCTCAGCAACCACAGTGGGAGCAAATAAATCACCTCTCCTGTTTAACCAAATGTTTGACCAAGCTACAAGGAATAAGCCTCATTTTCTTTAGGTGAAATTTATGTTTTTTTCCATCTATTATACGTGGAAAATAGAGTATGTGCGTAATATATGTGAATCTGTAAACTGATGTTAGAATTCTGGAAGATTCTTAAAACCTCCAGAGTAATGAGTCAACAAAGGGAATTTGAGGAAGGGGGTAGTGCTGAAAAACTGAAACAGAGGAGCTTTAATCAGTTATTGAGCAAAGGAGCTGTCAATCACTTCTGTTCAGCAAATCAGGTCCTGGCATATTAGCTTACAACAAATTCGATCACAGGAAAGGGAACCCAATCGGTGGTCCTAGAGTGAGCTCAAGGTTTAAAAGGAGGTGATGTACAGCAGGCTGACCCTTGAGAAAGAGGTGGCTGTCATAGAGGTCAGGCCCAACTGCCATGTTAGGGTGATGGAAGAAGACTACAGCTTTAGGGAAAGGTAGAACCAGCATTAATTTCTGGCTGTGTACACACTTCAGCCAAACAAACGCTGCACAGAAATCGAATAGGCAGACAGGACAGGATCAAAGCAAAGGTAGGAAGAATCTGGAGCCATGGAGAACTCCAGGAGAGAAATAGAGGAAAGGCTGGCTCAAAGCCGAGAGACAGATGCTAAGTGTCCCACTCACCTAAGGGATGAGTGCAGAGTGGACCCGAGAGGCAGGGTCCAGAGGAAGTGGGTGCCAGTCCTCAGTTAGAAAGTGGCTGTGGAGAAGGTTCCTGGAGGAGTTGAATTCTTACCCACAATCCAGACCTCTCATGGGTTAGAAGTCATGGCCCGTCGTTTATCTAGGTCACATCAAGGCCAACAGGTAAGGCTGGGGTGCTTTTTAAGCTCTGGCAACCAATAATTGTGACTGTAAAAAATGTGAACGACTTTGCCCAATTATTTTGTGTGTGTGTGTGTGTGTCTGTTTGTGGGTATGTGTGTTTTCCTTTTGAAAATTTTAATAGAGGTCTTGATTAAACTTATATTTAAGAAGGGTCAGGGTATTTTTTTTAATTTAACTTTTTATTATGGAAATTTTCTAACATGCATGAGTCATGAACCTGGTATAATGAGCTCAACTTCAACAGGTATTAACGTTCTGCCATATTTGTTTCACACTCACCCCTCACCTTTGTGTTTCTGGGGTATTTTTAAAGAATGTGGCAGACATAACTCACTTAACTTGTAAGTATTTCAGTGCATATCATTAAGAAATAGAGCTTTTTAACAAGCCAATCACAATACTATGAACATGTCCAACCAATAGTAATTGCTTATTGTTAATTCCCCAGTCTCCAGGGGGTCAGGATACTCTACACATTGATACTGATGAGAAGACAAATCTGGCTGCTCATGGCACTTAGGTAAGGGTCAGCAATATTCTTTCTGTGCACACAAGACTCAGATTAGAGCTTGAGAGAAGCAGCTGATTGAACATTTGTAGAATTGTCCCTCACAATTTGAAATCTGGAGAAAAGGCAATGTAATTACAGATGAGAGTGGATCGGGTCATTGGCAGAAATTTAATATCCCCACTTTTCCCCTGTATTTTTTGAATTCAATAGTCACTGAAACAATGACAGTTAGCATTTACTCTATGCCAGGTATTCTTCCAAAACCCTTTGAGTGGATTGTCACATTAAGTCTTCATTTACCCTTCGTCATCCTTGAGAATAGGCACTATTTTGACTCCTGTTTTACAGATGAGGAAACAGAGACCCAAGAAGATTATGTAATTTGCTCATCATTGAGGGCCCTCTGACTCCAGAGGCTCCATTCTTTACCATGTGGATGGAAGATCCAGATGTGATCTTCAGGAGGTGCCAAAGGAGGTCAGTTCTGTCTCTGCAGGAGAGCAGGAGCACAGTCACATTGTTGAGGGCAGCCACTGTGGTATACAGCAAATGACCAATGATTAATATATCTCCATTCTGTTCAGTCTATAGTTTTGACATCATATGGACAATCCTCTCTGAGGAGAAGGAGGAAGAATAAGGAAAGGGGAGAGTGTTTGTATGGGAAGAGGGTGGGTGGATTTGGAATTGGTATAGCCAGGAGACATTTCATCTCCGTATGGAAGTCCAGTGGTTTCTAATTGTTTTAAATTACAAAATAAAAAAAATAAAATAAAATGCAAGAATGAATCAACTTGAATAATTTTGCTATTGACCAATGAAGCTAACAAATTGAGACAGATTGTCGAGAGGCAATATTTTTCATTTTCTTCTTAAAAGAACTCTAAAACAATAATAGTGTAGTATATGTATTTCCCAGCTCAGAGGGGACTAGGCAGGATGATTAATGACCAGAACACTTACCCAGAGGCAGGAGAATGGGTCTCGCCTCATCTTGAACAAGTAATTTAAAACTCTCAGCCTCAGTTTTCCTCCTGTAAAATAAGCCTATTGGATGATCTCTCAAGTTCATTCAATGGCAAAATACTAGGGCTCTCTAACAAGTTTGCTGCAAAGAACAAATAAAATAAATCCTTTTAAAGTAGTAAAAGTTTACAGAAAACGACTTTCTATCGTTTCTCTTGCCCTGGGCTCTCTGCCCTGGCTCCCCGTCTCACTCGTGGCTGCTGCCTCCTACAGAACCCAGAGCAGAAACCCAACTTCTTTATTGAAGACGACTGGAACAGCTCCCTTGGATGGAAGCAACTGGTAGCTACAAGGTGTTGCTGAGAGGTAGTCTGTCCAGCAGGGTTCCCTCCCAGTGTGGAGATAGAAACTGGAAGAGCACTGAGAAAATGAGCGCTTTGATAAGAAAGGGGCATTTTGAAGGAATATTTATTGGAAAGCAAATCTTCCTGTACATGAAATCTTTACCTGTGCATAGAATGTTCATAAACCCATGTTTTAAAAAATATATTTATTGATTCCAGAGTGGGGGGGTGGTGATGGAAAGAGAGGAAGAGAAACATTGATGTGAGAGAGACGACACATCGATCAATTGCCTCCCACACCCACCCCAACTGGGGACCAAACCCACACCTAGGTACGCATGTTCCCTGACCAGGAATCGAACCCGTGACCTTTTGGTGCATGGGATGACACTCAAAACAAGCCACACTGACCCATGTAAATCCATGTGTTCTTGAAGATGAGAATGCTGCCTGCATCTTTCTGCCTCCCATGTCTGTCTCATCAACAAGCAAGTAACCAGATCTGAAAGCTTCAAGATTAGGCTTTTCGACCCTGGCAATACATTAATTCCCGAAGTTTACAAGACGTTGCTTAGCTTCTCGGGCAAAATGAGGCCCATTATTTTCTCACACGTCAGTCGCTTTAGGGGGCTCCAGGATCCAGTGTTTTGTATCTGCTTTGTCTCTGCAGCTTCTCTATTCCCTGCTGTTATCTTTGGCTCTGCTGCTTTGGGCGGGAGTATTTTTTGTCCTTGCTTAATAACTGCTTGGCTGCCAGAGGCGCTCATTTCTCATTGTATCAGTGGAGGATTAGCTGAGATGTTTGGGAGATATTTCCTGTATTAGGCAGCAGGGGAGAGCTTGCTGGGCCTGAGCCTTCTTCTGACATAGCGTCATACTTTTTTCCCACTTTCTCCCTTGGAATGTGCTGAGGCCGGTTATTTGCATTCAGAACAGCAACGCCCCCTTGATGCTTCACAGCTCTGCATCCTTTTTCCAGGCGCCCTCGTGTAAACACTTCTTGGGGAGGCTGCCTTGAGCCTCAGGCAATTATCTGAGTTGACTCTCAGCTGTTTGGGGCTCAACAGTATACTGTGTCACCAACTTACTTCCCAGGCCTCTAAACCTATTTCATACTCCAGATTCTTTGAGAGTTAACTCATCTGCCTTCTGTTGGAGCCACCGCCTCGTGGACAATGAACTTGAGAGGGGTTATTCAATGTCGCCTAAAAGTAATAGGATATCAGGTTTACAGCTCTGTCTGAAACTCAAACTGCTCATAGGTTGTTTTTGTGTTTTTGATACTCTTGTGTCTGCTTGTGACAGTCTTCAAAAGGTTGAGAAAAGTTACCCAGAAAATCTACCAAAGGGGAGGACAGACATTGGCAAACTTTTGGTTCTAATCAGATTGAGAGCAAGCATACATGCGCACAATCAGACTGCAAGTCATCACTAAAAGTTTGGTGGCCTCCCAGTGGAAATGACCCAGGCAGGTCTCAGAGCAGGGGCCTCTGGGTTTGAAGTTTGAGGTCACCACTTCCAAGCTCTGGGAACCCGGCTGGGTGAGTCACTTCATTGGTCTTTTCCAACATTTTTTCGTCATAACATGGGATGATTCTGAGTCAAAGTTGTTATGGAAAAGAGCGTGAGAACACCTTGTGAACTATAAACATAAGATTATTGGGATCAGGAGCATTTGTGGTCTTGCTTCCTGCCATATCATCAGTTTGGCTCAAATGAACTCTTCTAAAAATTCTCAGAAGTAAGATTACTAGGATTGTATGAGAATGTAAAATGTAAAAACATTTGTAAAATGCAAAGAACTGCACAGGTACTAATAATAGCTGTAGAGGCTACAGTGAAAACCTAATAAAAATGTAAACATACTTCAAAGTGTTGAGACCATTTTTGCCTTGCAGGGATATTTATCCTTCTTTTAAAAGATGATCTGAATCCCCTCCTGAACTGAAGAAATTCCCCACCCCATTGGTCCAGGCAGAGCCCATCTCCCAGCAGGGACGCACATGCCAGATGCTGGCTTCCCATGCTGGGGGGGCAGAAAACTAAGACCCAGTGACCCAGGAACAGCCAATCAGATGCCCCAGGCTGACTTTGCTCTAGAAGCCTGTCATATGAAGAGAATACAGGCCAGCCAGCTGCAGGCAGGTGGAGGTGACCGCTGTATCTGGTTTCTGGACACAGCAATGGTCAGGGATACAGAGACGGTCCCATCATTCACCCTGACTGCTGTGAGCCCTACGTAGCAGTAGGGCCTTCCGTTCTGTGGACGGCTTGGCCTGTCACTCGTGGCTGCCTTTCCCCCACCAGCCTGGTTTTGTAGACAGCTCAGACAGAGATTCTCTAAGCTACTCAACAGCTCTTTATATAAAAATGTATTGTGGTTATTTTCAAGCATACACAAAATTGAAGGAAATAACATAATTAACTCCTGTGTCTCTACCATCCAGTTTGATAATTATCAATATTTAGCCATTTTTTCACCTGTTTCTGCTCTTTCCCTTCACCTCTTGGTTTTTTTTGTTTGTTTGTTTTTGTTTTTGTTTTGTTTTGTTTTTTGGCTGAAATATTTTAAAGTAAATCCAAGATATCATATTACTCCGTTCATAAATATCTCTGTGTGCATTCCTAAGCAATAAAGACTATTTTTTAGCATAACTATAACCATCATGCCATTTTTTCCACCCCCCAAAATTAATAGTAATGCTCAGTACATCCGATAACAATCTGTGCTCAGATCAGCAAGGAATGCTTTGTCTCATGGATGAGACCCTGACTAACATACTTCCTTCCTTCTACTGTTTTGGCCCCAAACAGAAGCTTCACCCACTGAAGGTATTGAGAAGAATGACCTCTCTCCCTCTTCTCTCACTTTATGGAGGCATGACCTACCTGATGCAGGAACTGGAGATAAGGAATTGCAGGGAGTGGCTCAGGTCCTGGGAGCGTCCCCCTGGAGACCTGTCTGCCCAGAGAGTGGCTGTCTTGCTCCCAGCTCTGGCACCCACGGTCAGGACCAGGTTTACTCTGCAGGGTAAGTCTGGGGTTTGTCTCTTCCTTGAGGAATTTGAGGAGGTAATTGTGGGTAAATGGGTCTGCTCTGTAAATCCAAGCTGGCCCCGCTGACCCATTGCAGCACGCGGCCTTGGAGCACAGCTCCGGGAAACCTGGCCTGCCCAAGCCCCTCTGCTGCACTCTCTAACTGTGTCAGTCATGAAGCGGATTTTCTGGTCTCTGCCTGTGTTTGACTTCAGCATCCATCTCCAGCATTCCAAATGTGGTGGAGAAGGAAAAGGTAGTATTATTTATAAGCCATCAACCCTAACATACTCAAATTAATTCAGCAATCATTACTATGCACCAAACCCTGAAGACCAATGACATATTGAGGAAGAAGAGAATGTTCCAGCCTGTGGAGCCCACTGACCACAGGGGTGGTTTTACAGAAGCAGAAGCAGCTTCACAGGACATGGGGGCACACGTTCTGAGAGGGGATCCCAGGCAAAGGGGCACCTGGGTGAGCAAGATATCCTCAGAGGAGACAGGAGGACACAGGCATCCCGACAGAGAGTAGCTATGTACAAAGGCCAGGAGAAGGGGAAATACAAAAATCAGGGGAGAGGACCTGGAGTTGATGGAGGACTGAGGCCAGGGTCAGGTGCTGAAGAGGCACATGCACACAGCTAAGGCACTTGGACCTCGTTTTACAAGTAAGGGATAACACTAATGGTTTATAAGCAGAGGCAATTAAAAAAAAATCTATTAGCAGAAGTGTAGAGAATGAATGTACAGGAATGAGACATGAATCCAGGGAATACCCAGAAGCCCACTGACAACAACCCTAATGGGACACAGGAAGACATGAGCCAAGGAGGTGGGGGGCTGATTAAAGAGATGTTCTGGAGGTTTGAGATTTAGTCTATTTGTTCCAAAGCAGACTTTTTATATAAATATACATAAAATGCAGCAAGATAAAAAACAGAAGTAGATGATGAAGAAGAAGTAAGGGCAGAGGAGGAACATAAAGGGGAGCCAGGCATGAGATTAGCACAGTGTGTGGATGAGAAGGGAAAGGCAAGGGATGGATCACACAGCTGGCTTTCATCTACTTAGCAGTCAACACTGGTAGGGAAGAATCCTTGACACACATCGAAATGCTTATAAGATAAAAGTAAACCACTTGTTCAGGAGAAGAACGACTATTCCTGAACCTAAAGCCAGGCCCCATTTCTCCTGAGTCCTTGCAGCAAGGATACCTGTAATGTTAAGTAATAATATCTGCAGCAATGTTCTCCTTGTAGACAGTGAGCTCAAAAAAAAAAAAAAAAAAAAGTTTCTTGCAGTCATCTATCATATCCGACCAAAGGCAGTAAACTGAAATTGTATCTTTTAATGGCCGGCTTTTTTCACTTAACATAAGGGTTCCAAGGTTATTCGTGCTGTAGCATGTATCAGTTCTTAATTCCTTTTGTCAACCAATGTTCATTGGTGCCAATTCAATGCGAAGAAGAATCCCCAAGCTGGGGTGCAGCGAACGTTATTCAATATAAACAGTGCTCCAGCATGGCTGTGCAGACAGCGGGGCCTTGGGACAGACAGCTTCACTGTCATCCAGTGCGACAGCAAGGCTCTGAGGCTGCCCCAGGGCCAGGTCCTTCGGCTAGGCAGCTCTGTCCACTCTGCACCCACTGGGCTGCCTTTCTTTGCTCCGCCCTCCTCCTGCGGGACATCTTTGTTGTTTCAGCTCTAACTGGGGAAACGCAGTCCACAGCCTTGGGTGGGAAGGGTGCCTCCTGAGCCAGAGGGGAGCGGGGTTATATGGACAAAAGTGTCCCCCGCCCAGGTCCCTGACTGGTCCATCCTCATGCACAGGAGTACTCCAAGTCCTCATAGTTCGAATGGTCCAGAGGCACAGTTCTGAGTGGTCAGGACAGAGCTTCTCTGATTGGTTAAACGGGGATTCCAGGAAACCTTTCTAAGGGCTGGCTCAGGTGGCCGAAACACAGGGCAGGCAGATAGTTGAGTGCAGAGGCTTCTCTGCAAGGTGTACGTGGCATGAGAGGCCTCTGTGCGGAAATGGCTGCTAGGCTCTGCTTTTTGTTTTTTGTTCTTTTTGTTTTTAATTTGAGTCCAGTTACCCACCAGGAGCCCTCCTTACTAGGTGTTTTCTTTCCCAGGGTTCATACTTTTTATAGCCAGATAATATTCTATTGCAATTAGGAGTGTTTTGGTCTCCTCTTGTTCCAACAATCTCACTGGGATAGTTCAGTCTTTTAGGTAAAGGCTGAACCTTTCAGGTTTTCTCTTTATGGTTCTGCCTCTCCTGAGATGGTGTCTAGGTGCACAGGCAGCCTGTCACCTCATGATGCCTGTGGGTCAGCGCCAGCAGGTCTCACTCTGAGCTCTGGGTGCCCACGAGCATTCCTTATTCCCCTGAGCACTGGGCTCCCACTGCCGTTCACTGCTGCTCTCTGCCCACATGCACCTGTTTGGCACACTTGACTCAGACAGAGCCTGGAGATGTTCCTATCTAGCCACCTCACCTTGACTCTTGTGGCCACTGCGGCCCCTTGATGTCTCAGCCCCATCTTCCATCTTTCCACCCTGCTGATTCTGCATGCCCCCTCCATCGCATACATGGCTTTTGAGGTCAGTCCATGTCACACAGGAATAAGGGAAGCTCAGTAGCTATACCATAGACATGTTCTTGCCCACTGTGTTGCAGAACCATTATTATTCAGCCTTGGTTTCCCCAAGCTAGTGTAGAGCCAACAGGGCAGCTGGCTCCCCCTAGAGCTCAAAGTGAGGCATTGACACAGCCCTGTATGCTTTACACAGTGCCCTTCACTTCTCGACCAGCACCACCCTCTTGGCCTTCATCTCACCGCAGAGAGGTCAGGGCCCATGGGTCTGTTCTAGCTCACAGGCCCTCTTCCCTTCTCACTCCTCACTGGACCACAAGGGTTGGGCTTTCTCTCGTCTCATAGAAGTGGGGCACTTTCTGTAGGATATGGATCCTGAGACCTCTCCAGACTTAACTTACAGGAAACTCAATATTTATCCCACAAAGTCTGGCCCTTGATATATTATTGGAATTTTAAGGACTTTGGGAGAAAATTCTCTCAATAAAGTCTTTCTTTGAAGACTAATCTTAGTAGGAACCCAGAAATCTGATTTCTGTAGTCAAATGCTGAATTCCGACCCTCTTTTCCCCATTTTCCTTTTATAATAGGACTTCCTTCCCCACTACCACCTTAGAGATAGATGCTCATAGGAGCTGAATTGGGAGAAATCATTCATATGGAAATGTGAAAAAGAAAAGCAAAAATCAGTATTGCAAACATCCCAAGGGTAGGACAGGGCACACCTGCTGAGGAATGGAATCCCCAGGGCTCTCTATTATGATGCATGAGGGTGAAAGGTGACCCCCAATTTCTGGCTTAAGTGAGTGCCCTCAGCCGGGATGAGCCGTCCAAGAAGAGGGTTAACATCCTGCATCAGAGGGTGTTAGAGGTGAGGTACTCATTGGTCAGCTGGATGGAGTTGCTCAGACTGCATCTGGAGTCAGAGCTCCAGAGAGGATGGACTAGGGATAAACATTTAGAACCCAGTGCCATTCAGGCTCTAGTTGATGGGGATTAGCAATTCCCCAAGGAGATACAACTGAGGCAATGTCAAGACTTTAGAAGTTGGTGGGAGTTTATACAGAAGACTTCCAAATTGCTCTGTTCTGGTGAGAAGGTGGTCCAGCGGGGTGGAAACAAATCCCACCTGACATTGCATTAGCTTACTTTATACTGCAAGCACATGAAGACGTGGAATCCAGCATTTCCCCATTGCTTCTAAACTACACAAATCCATAAGTTCAAGGTCCTGCACAACACGATCTTACCTTATTTTTGTAATCCTATCTCCCAGTTCTTCCTGATACATACATACTCTATGCTCCAATTAAATAATAACACTTCTGTCCAATATCTGGAAAACCCCATGTTCATGACTTTGCTTTTGCTGTTTCTTCCTTCCAGAACACTTTTCACCCCAGACTTTGTCTCCTGAAGTCCTGTTCATTTAAAGAGGCCCTGCTCAGATGCCACTTCTATGACTATTTCTATGACCACTAAAATTCTGCAAACATTTGTTCATAAAATATGTGCAAAACGCTGTGCTAGGCACTGAGAGGGATGCCAATATGAATGAGATGTAGTTCTAACCCTCTAAAAGATCAAAATCCAGCAATCCACATACCCACTAACTATTATGAAGTAATCTGCATTTCTCAAAGGCTAGCCCACCCCCTATATGCTGTTGAAATTCAGATTCAAAGGCTACACCCCAAATCCATTGAATGAGAATGTCCAGTGTGGAGCTCAGAAATGTGCATTTTTAAACAAGTCCTTTAGCGACCTTTCTGCCATGAGTGAAATGCGTGCCTCCCTTCCTGACAGGGTAATTGTTCAGAAGACATCCATGTGACAAAGCTTTGAAGTGGCGGGGCACCATTTCAAAGGGCTGTGGTAGATATTAGTTAACCAAAGTACATTCTTCATTTCTGTTAAAAAAAAAAAGCTCTTATATGTTTTGTCATTGCTCTATATAACACATGTCTGCCCCACGCCCCCATCCCCCTGCTGGAGGTGGCATATGTGATTTTTAGGAGAATCTCAGTGCCTGTGGGATGGAGAGACACAGGCAATATCAGGTATTACTCATATCTTTACTGTAAACTCCACCCAGCATCTGAAAGCCTGGTTTTCCTCCAGTCCCTTACATCACCACCAACTTTGATTAGGAGCCATAAAAAATAGGAAGCATCTGGAGGTCAAAATCAGAGTTGGCCCCAAACAAGACAGTGAAGTTAGCAATTTTTATCAGTCGCGTCTCCTGTCTCTCCTTTGTTTGCTTTCCCCTAGTCCTCATTCCCACCTTGGGGGCCTTCTTTAGCCAAGACACCTTTCCTAGTCAGCGGAAGAGCCGAGGACCTAATTTTTACTAAGATGTTAATGACTTAATAGTTAGCCTCAGGTTTTTAAAAAGGACTGCATGACAGCACTTAATACAAAGAACGCGAAACTGGTGATGGAACCGTATGTAGTCAACAAGGACAAGAGAGAGAGGAATACTTTTAGTTGCAGGAATTTTTTGTAGCTTCCTACTGCGACTCCACACAGGTGACCTCCCAGCACTGCAAGCTTCCCAAGGACCAACCCTGGTGGTTAGGAGCATTGGTCATTTAATCTGGTCGCCAGGCGGATAACACCTGGTGCGCAAACTGTCAGAACTCATTAAAATCCAGAAAGAGGAAGACCACACCACAGTTACCGTGAGCACATCTCAGGCTGTGGCTAATCCGGGCTTGAGAACCTTTCTGGCCTGGCCCATCTCCAAGGCCACAGAGCACTGAAGGTCATCTCCTAGGACTTGGACAGTGTCCAGAATCCTCTCCAGTACGGGCGGAGGGCTGTGTCTAGGCACGGCCAGCCTCATCTGTATCCTGACGGGGCACAGTAAGAGAAAGGCCGTGTGAAAAAGGAATGTCGTTTAGTAAAATGGAAAGGCGTTTTCCGCTGATATTCAAGGAAATCTGGGGTCTAGAGCCACCACTGCTGCTATTAAACTGGGTCACCATAAACAGATGGCTTCCCCAGTGACAGACTGTTTCCTCGTAGGAAAAGGGAATGCCTTAGATTAGGGGCCTTAGGATGAAGACCTATGCCAGTTCCTACAATTAACTATTTAGTCTACCAAAGTACTTGGGGCTGGTGCAGAACCCAGGCTCTACCTGCCTAATCAGCCTGCATTTCAATAAGATCCCCAAGTGCTTCCATTGCACGTATGAGATTGAAAAGAAGCACTTTGATGTGTGCAGCACCTGTCTGAACATCATGGCACCTCAGAGCTTTTATTGTGTCCTCATGACCCAAAATAAACCTAAATTCCCTACCAAGGTTCTAGGGCCACCCCAAGCTGGTCTCTGCCTCCCTGTGCAGCTTTGACTAGCGTCTCCCTTCACTATCCCCAGTGCAGCCATGAAGACCTCTTCTACTTTGCTGAGGAGGCTCCATGTCCATCAGATGTGAAAATCCCTCTTTCTGGAATATTCTGCACAGAATCACTCCCCTTTGTTAACTCCTCTCTATTCCTTGAATAAATATTTAGGGAGCATTTCCTATGTCAGGTACCCTTCTCTCTCTCTCTCTCTCTCTCTCTCTGCCCCCTCTTCCTTTCTCTCTAAAACCAGTAGAAACATATTCTTGGATGAGGATAAAAGAAGGAAAGAGAGTCCTCTCCTCGCTCCCTTTGGAGGTGGCTACAGTACAAGGAACAATGGAAACATAGGGAAGTTCAGACTGGTCATCGGAGGCCACAGGGCCTAACTTCCAGAGCCTCTTGACTTTACTGCTTCATATCAAAATGCAAACGTCAAATAATAGGGTTAGGGCTTTTGAAAATGGCCTTCTACCCTCAGCTCACCTTTTTTCATGAGTTTCCAAGACAGGTAAGGCCGGTGGCATGGATCCCAGGTTGGCCAGGGAACGGGCTGAGCTCCGAGGGCTCAGCTGATCCCCACTCACACAAGCTCTTCTGACTTCCAGCTCACTGTGCTTTCCATTAGACGCTCAGGCCGTGGCAGGAAAATCACTGTGAGATCAGGCTGGTTTCTCCGTGACCTTGAGCTCTGAGCAAAATTGGTTCCGACTGTAGCTGATACAGACCAGCAGTGAAGGTGAGCAAAAGGTCACACCTAGTCAAGACAGAGGCTGTGCTCCTACTGGGTTCAGGACACCTTTGAATAGGTTTCGTTTTCAATAACAACTTCCCTGAAGTGAACTAACCAAGGGAAAGAGAACCCACGTTTCTGCATATTTGAATTGTTTTTGTATTATTTTAGCTGGTCTTAGAGCACTCGTGAGTCAGAAGCAGTTTCAGGAAATGCTGCCCATGTTACCAGCTGGAATCCAGGCTCCTGTACTCCAAGAGCCCTCAGACGTGTGTCCGTGTGTGTGTGTGTGGCACACGCACACAATAGCTCTCACACTTGCCTGCACTCACTTCCACAAGCCGGCATAGTCGCATATCCTCATGTACACTTAAAACTCATACACACAAAGCTTCTCACACATGCAAACTCACATCCTACATACAGACACTCCCATATACATACATATATTCACATGCACACACATCACACACGCACACACTCTAGTCTCTTGCCAAGTCTTCCTGATGCTAAATATAAGCGCAGCGTACTCCGCACGAGAGGCACTGACTATTTAGATATTTCCAAATGTCCGCACGTGTTGCTTGCTTTGTGAACGTCACAATATTTGGCTGAAGCAAGCTTTTCTCCCCAGCTCCCTCTCTCTGGAGATGTGTGAATCATTTATTCCTAATCATCTCTTCCCACCAAGGCAGAGCAATGGGACAACGAGGGCAATGAACTTGGTCTCCATTGCAAAAGATAGACTTTAGAAAGCTCATTCAGAAAACCTGGGGACAGATGGGACTTTGCCAAGTGACAGCTCCAGCCTCCTCTCACAGAAGGAGCCATCTGTCCAAAGATAGAAGGCACACAGTCTTCCCTCCTCCCAGCCGGCTTCTCTGCCCTCTTTCTCCTAACTTGCCCACAAATGTCCAGAAACCCGTCACACCATCTAACCTTTCCAAAACTGTGCATTCTCGGGTCACGTTAAACTTCCTCAGGGACTTCCAGTCCCTGCAGAGTCCAGTGAGACCGGGACATGATGCTGGCTCTCTGTCTGGGGGAACAAGGTTCTCTTCTGTGTAATGTGATAGAATGCACTACACTCTTGGCTTTTATACAAAGTCAATATTTATTCTTATCTGTTTGCGTTTGTCCAGTGTTTGTTATTTAGTTGTGTCTATTTCCTGTTGGCGTCTATCGGCCTCAGTTTGGTCTCTCAGAATGTAAACACATAGAAGAGGGAGACTTTCTCTGGGCAATGGGGAGGATAGGATTCCCAGAAACTAAGCTCTCTATTAGTGCTTTTGATGATGAAAGATTGTCACAGTGAGCTCTTCTGGTTTATGTACATGCAAAGGTGATGTTACTTCAGACGTGGGGTCATTGCTTTGCTTTGGTGCACTCTGTCAATGCAAGCTCAGACACAAGTAACAAGGTGACTTGTCAGTGTGGACAGCACAAAGCTCTTTCTTATGATATTTTGTACCAGATTTAGCACTGAGAAGGCTCACTGGCTGAGTGAGGCAAAATATGAAGCCTGAGCTGTTAAAAGGTCTCTGTCTTCCAAGCAGGTGCTGAGGACTAGAAGCAGATGAAGAGTTTGCTGATAGTTAGTGACAGGAGGCATCCCCACCCCAGGGTGAGGCTGTGGGAATGAATTTCTGAAAGATGGTTCATTGTGATACTCATTTACACTTAGTAGACTGCCTAGCATGTAGCAGGCCATCAATAAATCTATGGAATGAGTGAATGAATGAATGAATGAACGAATGAATGCATCCTGCCCTCCACTGTCCCTTGTGGATGTATTCCTTACATATGTCCATATGTCTCTCCTATAGCCATGTCTTTCCAGTGATAAGTTCAATAAATAAACACTATTCCCTCACTTGGGCTACAATCTCCCTGTAATGCTGTCTTTGGGAGCATGTGATGGAAATTCCTTCAGAAAAGAAAGGACTTTCCCTTTCTTACCCCCCCCCCAAAGACATTCCTCTGAAGACAGCTTTTTGTTATGGGGAGTTACAGAGCTGTTTCTCATAGCCTTGGTTTGGGCTTTCAACATGACATATCCACCATCTGTTACATCAGCAGCTCCTATTACATGGGGTTCAGAGACCTTCTGTATTGTTCACCCTAAACCCCATGTGGCTACTGTAAATACATGTTAATAAATATCATGGTCAAGAACTTCTCAGTGTTTTCCACCAAAGACCTGCTGGAGGCTCATGAGCATGTTTACCATCAGTGTCTAAGCATACATTCTCCTCCAAGATTGCATTAGTTTTAAAATGTGTGTAAATGTTGCATTCTATTATACTCTATAAAATGTTTATTATAAAAATGTTTTAAAGTTTAAATTACTTGTTAAAATTACTTAACTGGTTAAAATCCCCCAACCTGGAGTAAAACTGGCTCCCTAAGGATGTGTTCCAGGGGGACCTGTGGCTTTTAGAGCCTCCTGCCTGAGGACACGCTGGTGAATGTGAGAGTTCACGGACAAGCAGTCCCAGTAGGCAGGAAGTATGGAGGGAGGCATATGCCAGGAACTGTTTATAGAGACCATATGGTGGAGGGAGTCCAAGGACACCCAAATACCAAGACTGATAGCATATGATGATACTGAGAAGTTAGCAAACCTCCTGTGGCTGGCAGACACTGTGCTTGGGACTAGTTGCCAGAAAACGCACTGTTCTTTACCAAGGAGAGTGCGGGGATGGCATGATACCCACAGATGTGGAGTATGCATCAGCAGCCTGCGCCGGGCAAAACCAGACGCTGACTGCTTGAACAGGCTGGGTACCATTGCTAAGGCGTAAAATGGGTAAAAATAATACTTATCTCATAGAATTGTTTTAGAGTTAATTGAAAGTGCATGGACTTACTAAATCTTCAATGAATGGAAATCATTATTATAGTCATAGTCATTATTAGTCCATGAGTACTCCTCAGTATTACCCCCCAAATACTGAGAAGGGAATTGTCCTAGTAGAATGTATGTGTTCATATGTAAAGAACATTACAGTGCTCTCTTTGAAAAAAAATAACGCAGTAAATTGAGGAAAAAACTCAGTAAACTAAATACAAAGACAGATTCTCATCTTGAACAGGGATGATTTGCAGAAGAATGAAAGAGAAGTAAAATGGTAGAAATTACCATTGTGAAATGGCTGGAACATTCCCAACACCTGGTTTCCTAAAAGGAAAAATAAAATCCATCCCATAACCATGATTTGGGGGGCATTTTGTATTTGTCAAGCACTTTGTAAATATTTTCCCAGTTTAATCACAGAGCCCTAGGAGGGAGGCACTACTATCAGAGACGTGTTCAGAGCCCGTCAGAATCACTGCCTTTATCAGCCACGGTGGCTCCCTCCGGCTTCACCTGAGCAAACTGAGCTTGGGACCCAAGCCCAATAAAGGAGTGCCTGACTCTGTGGTTTTTCCACCCCAAGTCAGAGCCAAGTACCTCCGATGGGCCACTTCCCCTCCTACCTTCTCTTACATTCCAGGAGGAGGTTTGGCAGAGGGCCTTTGGGTAGGACTTGGCCTGGGGTCAAGTGGCAGCTAAGCAACTTCGTAGCAGCATGACCTCGGACAGGCTACTCTGTACCTCTAATCCTCAGGCTCCTCACAGTGAAGCAAGGGTGATAATGACAGCACCTTCCATGTGAGGTTTGTTCTTTACATAAGGACATAGGATTATACGGTTGGCACATAATGAGCGTTAACATTTCAAGGAGGGTAATTTTATTATAATCTGTGTGTGTCCAGAACCACTTATTCAGCTTCAGGTCCCACAATGAGCTCTCAGACGCAGTGAAGCAGCATTGCAAAGTATCTTCTTGACGGCATGACTACCACCAAAGAGGGGGTCAGAATTCATTTCTGGGTGACTCCAGCCCAACACCAATTAAAACTGCCTTCAGAGTGGACAATTTCCAGGTTAAAAGAGTTGCCTAAGGTCTTGCACAAACTCCAGGGCCAGGTATTATTATAAAAGCCGTGTGGCGGATGACGCAATTATTTTTAAATCTTGCTTACCTTCTCCTCGCCCACAGCAATGTTGAAGCTGGAAGTATCAGGCAAGAGAACAGAAAATTTTAACAAGGTGTGACCCTCATGGTGACATTTCCTGTTTGCTCGAAATGAGGCATTTTAGAGTCACGCATTTTAGAAATGGAGAAATCCCCCTGGGCTGCCCTGGCACTGTTACGCAGCTCCCTTCCCTCTGCTTCTCCACTTACCATGCTATTCAGGGGTAGTTTCTGTGTTCTTTTTTCCCCAGGTGCCATCTAGACAGTCAGCGCACACACGTGACCTTCAGAGGAAAGCAGGGCAAACAAAGGAAGAGAGGATGCATTGAAAGAACAGAAAAAGAAAAAGAAGAAGAAAGAGCCAAACAGAGACATATGGAGCTCATCATGGAAGAAGCAAAACTCCCCAAGCCGTGTAAATGTGTGTGTGCCGAGGGCACATCTGAAGCAACTGTTTTTCTATGCGCCTTGCAAATTATTTTGTGGTTTCTGCAAAGTTCCTTTTGGGTGATGGCTTTTCAGAACCACCTAAGCTCGTCCCAGCCCCGCTCTTGGAAAGTGATGTGTAGAGACATTTCTGCACCCTGGACAAACATCACTTTAAGCAGGTTTCATCCAAGAAATGAACACAGGGACGATTCTCATGCACAGATGAACCACTGCACATTTGGATAGAGTTTCCACTGTGTGGATCAGCTGGACATTTCGGGGGCGGGGGGGGGGTTGAATACTTGACATTATTTGACAAAAGAGTTACTAGGATTAATTTTTCTCTTTATAACATCATACAAACACAGATTTGGTCAAAGATTTTTATTGACTTACTTCAAGGCAGCAGCGGCTGTAAGGATGGAGCTGCAAGTTGCTTGCACACAGCGAGTGCTCAGGTTATAATTGCAAGTGTGCGTGGCAGGTGACACAAGAGAGTGGGCACCTTCTGTCTCCTTCTGTATTTAATGATCAGTCAAAAGGAACAAGAGAGTGTACACTAGCCAGCGAATGCACCAATACCCAGCATTTTTCCTTTGAAGCCAGAACTCGTTTGACCCCAGGAATCACTGATTTGCGGTCAAACCCCAGGGGTGTCATGGAAGGGTCAGCAGCGGTGGCTCCAGGGGGAATGTTTTCTTACTCAGTAAATTTATCAAGACTGGGAAACTGAAACTAGCCAAGATGGTCGTGCGTTCCTCTTTCACTTGGGTCCTCTTTGAAAGTAAATCTGTAGCAGACATGAAATAGGTTTGTGGGTTGGGGGGCGGGGGTGGGAGATGGGTTAGCCTAGGCTTCATTGCTTGGAACAGGTTTTAAGAACTTCTTAGCTAAAGCTAAGGCTAAAATTGGAACATTTTCAAGTGTAACTGTAAGAGGACAGAATGTTCTTTTAGGGCAGCACTTTTTAACCAGTGTGCCAAAAGATTTTTAAAAATATGCAATACCCAACTATTTAGTCAGGGACACTGAACTCTTCCCTTAGAATGTCAGATGAAAAAATGACAACAGCCAACACAACAATAGCTGTACAGTGTGAATGCCCTGTCTTGATCCATAAATATGTAGGTCACATAATAATGAGTTGCCTCTTATTAGTCATGTTGCATAATAAGGGTGTGTCTGATTGGTTAATTCTTGGTACCAGAAATCCTTACATACAAGTGTAGGCACTTGGTTTTTTTAATAGTCACTTCGGAGCAAAAAGGGTAGGTAATTAAATTACTACTATTATTTTTTTGTCGAACAGTTATACCTCTTTTTTGTCAGATTGCTAAAAAATTCATTTTTTAGTGTGCCACAGAATTTTAGTAATTAGTGGGTGTGTGCTGTGACATGCTTTAACAAATCGAAATATACACTTAAGAAAACTTTTAACTCAGTTTAACCCTGGGTTTCCCCAAAGTACTTGATGATACAATGCTAATTTTGCAAAATATCTGTGAAGCCCATTCTGGGGAAAGCTGCTTTACTGGAAGATATTACATGATGCCTGCAATTTGCAGTATCCTCTCCTCCAGCAAGGAAGTTAATATTCCCTAGAGATCACAGCCACAGGGCATTTGAATCAATGAGTGGTCTCCGCTGGCTCAGGGTAAGGTTTGTAGCCCTCTCCCACCTACTGGAAAGTTGATTTTACATCCTTAAGAAGGATGGGGAAGGGGGAACTTTTGTCTCTAAGAATTAACTTTTTTACACCTGAAACCAATACAAAATGATATTGAATGCCAACTGTAATGGAAAAATAATAAAAATTTAAATAAAAATTGCAAAAAATTCTAGATATATATTTTTAAATAATTAACTTTTTTAAGGCATTGACTTTTTTACATTGGTGGTAAAAACTTTAGGGCTACAGAAATAATTTAATCATGCCATAAGACTAGAAAGTTGACCTTGTTCAACAGTATTCCATCAGGATCTGTTATTTTAGAAGGGCCACTTAGAAAGTCCAGGTGGAGATATGATTTTAAACATCAGAGTCAGAGACCTTGTCTTCCTTTGCTCGCCACAGTAACGCAGGCTTGTGCATACTGGGCACCTCATTCAAGATTTACTGAATGGACTTCATAGGCTTAGTTTCATGTATGGTCTGGGACAGAGTGAGTATGCGCACCTTAGTCCAGGCCATCTGTGACTTATTTTTTATGTCTTGGATTTTCTCTGTACAAAGCCATGATCTGAGGTTTGGAAATATTTAGTCAGACTCCCCAACCTTCTTGAGTTCCTTCAGGCACTTCAGTTGTGAATTCTCTCACAAAGATTTCCTATTCGACTCTTCCACACACTTTCCTGTGGACACTCTCTGCTAGTGCAGGTCTCAGTATTGTTGCCTCACCTGCTACTCTTTTGATGATCCATCGGGTGACCACTTTCAACTTCATTGTTCTGTGTTTTTCCTCCTGGCCAAAGGTTGCTCTGTTATATTGACCCATAGCCCAGCCTGGACCTCGAAAGTAGCTTCAAAACCTTAAAACAGTGATTTTCAACCTTTTTCATCTCATGGCACACATCAACTAATTATTAAAATTCTGTAGCACACCAAGGTTTTTCCAAATGCTTTTCCTATGGCCACAAGGCTTGCTTTCTACCCAGATCTCTCTTTTTCTTAAAAAAAAAAATATTTTTTTATTTTATCTATTTATTTATTTACTTATTTTTACCTTCTTTCATTTTCTACCCAGATGTCTTATTTGGGTGTGAGGAGGAAGCAGTTTGGTCTCTTGGGTTCTGTCCCCAGTTTTGTGTGGGCACGCCACTTTATGTCACATTTAGCTGAGGAGCCCACTGGGAACAATTCACCCCTTACCTCTGAGAGGGCTAATGAGGTCTGGGATGCAGATTCCATCCTCCAAAGTGTCACTTGCACAGAGAAAAGCATGCATCTAAGTCCCAGACTGCTGAAGCCCCCAAAAGGAGAGCCTCAGCACCAAGAGACCCCGAGGAAGAGACCACTGGTGATGCAGCACCTCGATCACCGCCCCTAAAAGGCAACTGCAGTGCAGAATCCAGACAGTGGATCAGCAGCTTTCGTGACCGAGACAGCACATGGGGCTTAGTCAGCCGCCGGCCCAAGTTCTCCTGCCGAAGAGACAACGGCGATGGGAGAGAGGGAGAGGCACGTTCCTGGCAGGGGGCGGCGGCTCCTCCCCAGCTGGCAGCTTGGGCACGTCTATCTTCAGGGGGGACTCTGCCAACATAAGAAATGCAGAATCGGATCCCAAAGAGTCAGATGGGTTGACTCCTGGTTTCTATCATGTTCTTGGAGACGTGAATCCTGGAAACCACAGCCCATCTGTTTTTAAGTTTTCTTGTTTAAAACAATACCTTTTCCAAATATTAAGTGAGAAGAAACGACAGCAGCATGAATGGTCTGTAAGCCAGATACCCGGGAGTGGCCTGAGCTTGCACACAGCTGTCCACGTAGGGCCAGTCCGGGTGATCCAGGTAAGATAGAGCATTCCCACAGGGCCCAGGCAGCTGCACAAACACCCGGAAGGGGCCCGCAGAGTCTGGGGAGAGTAAACAGATGAGGTCATGCTGGCAAGCTTTGTGTCACCCTCAAGTAATTAGGACCCTTGCCCAGCCACCTCCCAGACCTGGCCTAGCACCGCCACAGGTGTGTTGTCTTTCTCCAGCTGGCATAACAAGGCCATGCCAGCGCCACGGCCGGAGCAGGCCAGGGCCATCCAAAAGTAATACGGCCGGGCCATAGGAGCCAAGCCAGGGAGAGGAGGGAAGGCTGTCCTCTGCAGCCTGAAAATAAACGGCGAAACGGCGTGGTGTGTGTGTAGTTGCCCTGGAGAAGAGGGATCTGGGGAGCAGTAAACATAGAAGGTCATCAGAGCTCTCAGAGGGCACAGGACTTGTGTTGATTGTCACAGTGCTGGGATAAATAGAGGAAAGGGCCCGCTGCAAAGCTTGCCCAGGTCCCAGACCCTCCTGCAAACGTATAGGGAGACCTGGGATATATGTCCCCTGGCACGTTTATACAGCCTTTCCATTTCCATTATCTCGTTCATGGGAGAGGCGGAATTTGTGAACCCCACGTTAGAGAGGAGGAAACTCAGGACTGAGGACACGCGGGGCTTCCCATGTGCTCCAGCAGGCGCCGGGGGAGCCGAGGTGGCAGCCTCTGCTTCTCCCACTGCAGCATTTACGTGCTGTTTGTCCCTGGATGGCTCAGGCCCCAAAGGCCTTCAGCTGGGCAGGCTGACCTTTCCTGCTTCTGAGGCGCTGTTGGGGGAGGGGGAGGATATGACTCCCCAGACCTGCTAAACAGTAGCAACTTTTGACTCATTTCCTTATCCCAACTTGTCCTCAGTTTAGGCTCAAGGAAGACAAGCAATGCCCGATGGTGCCGGTGGCTGGAGGACAAGGCTGGGGGTGGGTGGGGCAGATGGGATGACATCGTCCCAACCTGCTTAGGTCCAACCCTCCCCTTCATGCCCTGCCCCAGTGGCTCTACAAGCCGTACTCCTCTAAAATACCAAGGACAGGTTTGTGGGTGCCCCCCATAAGGCCAACCAGACCCTAAGTATATGCATAGTCAGACTTCTGTATTCAGATCATTCTGCATGGCAAACGGCTTGGTGCTCCTCATTACATGCTTGGAATATTTTCGGTGACATTTCTTGCAAGGAAAAAACTACTTGTCTTTATTTTCCATCTTATCTCAGCGCTTATCTGAGATACCGAAGAGCTTGCCAACATTGCAAACGAACACACAGACACGGCATTCAGTGGGTGTCCTCTGTCCATGTAAGAGCTGTGAGTGTACAGCACAGTGGTGACTTTTTGTCCCCTGGGAACACAGCTCCGCTTTCTGCTCTCTGCGCTTGACGTGCCTCACTCATCTCATGCAATGAGTCTGCTGCTCGCTGTCCTCATGGTCCCTTTTAACCACCTCGCCTGTTACCCCCTCCACGTCTCTCCATTGCCCCCACTCTTCTGAGCGCTTGCCATTCCTCTCTGCTTCTGGCATTCTGTTTTCATTTAGATCCAAATGCCGCTACATTATTACTGTTGACAATGAGTCACAGTTGTTTTCACACCGGCGGATCATGGTGCACTAAGAGAAAGTGTTGGGGGGGTCTCAGCTTTCAATAGCAAACTACCAATTCAGCGAAAAAGTATATTGAGCACCAGTAGTCACTGAGTGCCCACGAGGGAAACCAGACAGAAATCCCAACCACAAAGCACTTGGGCATCTAAACGATGGAGCAGAATCAGACCTGCAGTCTCCCCTGTTGCTTCCCCACCCCAAGGAGGCTTCCTCTGGCTGTGGCTTGCACGCAGTAGGTGCTCAATACATGCTTGAGTAAAATTGTTGATGTAAGAAATGTCCAAACCTGTAAAGAATTTAAGGAAGGTACTTGAGCCAAACTGATGTCAATTGTCAAGAAGCAAAACCTCAATGGAGACAATGCTCTGGAGCACTGGAGCTCTGCAGTTATATACGTTAGAGTCCAAGGAGTAGGCCTCAGGGGGAGTCACGTGAAATCTGTTGGTGGTGAATTAAGGGAGGAAGGAGAAAGCAAAGTGGGAAAATCTCTGATATTGGATAAAAAAGTAAAATGGTGCTGTCACATGGGTGGGTACAGGATAGTTCATGATTAACATTTACAGCACATAGAACTGGTCTGTGGGCAGTAAGAAAACAATGAGGGTCTCTGTAGTCTCACACTTTGGTGAGATGGATGTGCCCTGAGGGTCTGGAAAAGGAAATTTCTCTGACATTTCAAAGGTCTATTATCTTAGATACCAAAAACAATGGTTAGCTCTTTTTAGGTAAAGATTGACCTTTGTCAAGGAAGCAAAGTGCTTTTAATTAGAAATTTTTATCTTCAGAGCATCCTATGTGGTTACTTTTAATATCTGAGTTTGTAAGGCTGCCCTGCCAGCCTCCCCTGAGCTTAGCAGGGTTAGTATGTGGCCCCTTTTACAGCCACACAATGAATATTCTGCCCCCACTAATTCTGATTTTAGACTTAAAGATGGGATTGTAACAAATACATCTTTGTTGAGCACAGACAATGAGACAAAAGTTTTACTTGGACAAAAAATAATACACTGACCATTTATCTTCAATCTTCTAACTTCTCTGAAGTCCTCTGGTCTGCCTGGGACTGGATGGGGAGAGATCCTGCCAACAAAGGCCAAGGTCACCTCATGAGCTAAACCTTCCCCCAGGCCCTTGGACCAAGGATATCTGCCATTTTCCCAATACCTGGACAGGATAGACTCTTGTGGCAAGGAGGGGGCAGGGGGATTCAGGAGAGGAAAAGTCCATTCAGTTCCTTCAGCCAAACACTCCATCCTTGTCATATATGCCAGGTCACCACGTGCCAGGTAAGTGGGCACTGTAGCCCATGATTGCTATTCATAAACCTGGTTCTGAGCCCAGGACTCAAATCTTATTCTGCCCTGCCTCTGACTCTATCAACCTTCCTGTTTTGTTACCAGTTGCCATCCTTGACCTGCTTTGCACTGAACACTTAAAGCCATTCCCTCCACCTCATCCCCATGGTGACCTTGCCTCATTCACATCAGAAACTGGTTTTTCACACCCACTTGGATTAATATTCTTCACAAGTCAACTCTATTTCCTAAAGGCCATCTACTATGGCACTCTCCCTGCACGTAATAAGCTTTCTTCTCCACTGAGTGACGCAGAATGAGGACATAGAAGTGGGCATGGTAGGGCCTTGTGTTTGCAGACCCCATACTTCAGCCAGGGGAGAGCAAAGGCACAGGGGTAAATTTCCCAGGCTCTTAAATGGATTGATAAGTGAACAATCTGAGAGGAAACAGCTTCCCCTATGCCTGCCTGCTCAGTCCTTTTTTCTGACCCCCTACTATCTGGGATCTCACTCAATCATCCTTCTAGGATCAGGAACGCAGAGAAACATACCCAAAAGTGAGAAAGAAGAAAAAAATGAGTAGATTAGGTAGAGATAAGCCATAGAAATGCAAAGTAGTCAAGCTTTGGGTATAGCCAAAGACAGCAAGCTGGGACATTGGGGGATGGGGAGGGAGAGAGAAGGGCAGGGAAATAAAACATTATGGGAGCAGTTCAGGGAACCAAAGAGAAAGCAATGGGGATGTGATATCCCTCAGTTCTACTGCCTTCCCCTGGGTATCTGTTTCCGGAATAGACTCCCTTAAAAAAGTGGGTATTTAAAAAAGAACTTTCAAAAGGGCCCAGGTGACTGGAGAGAAGAGCTATTCAGAGATCTTGGTCTCAGGCCACCTGGCACAGGACAAAGAGAAGGGAGCTCCTCTGGTCTCAGTGGGGAACCCAGCATTTGGGTGCAGCTTTGCTATGGAATTTAAAAGCCCACATGGAGAGCCAAATGGGGGTGTGGGGTGGGAGGCAGTATAGCTATGGTATTATTCCTCCCTTAACAATGGCCCAAGGCCTTTCTAGGTCTTAGAAAGAATTTCATTTCTATGATAAATATATACAGTCATTGAAGTAAAAGCTCAAAGTGTGGAAACAAGGAAAAACCTGAGCAATCTGAGACTTAGGTTTTCATTGTAGGTGTGAACTGGGTGCCCCTTGGCAGGTCACGCGCCGCATGCTTCCTGAGGCCCCACATAGGGGCCAGCTAGGATGACAGGCACAGGCAGTGATGGATTGACAAAGTACCCTATTCCTGCCTCTGAGGGCCTCGCCTCTTTGGGGGCCTCCATTTTATCTGCAAGGTAAGATAACTAGAGATAAGACATTCAAAATCCTTCCAAATTTCTTTCTTTTTTCCCTAGCCAAGTAACAGTAGCCTCAAAAACAAAAACAAACAAACAAACAAAAAAAAACAAAAAACTAATTTTGCTGACATCTCTGTATTTGCCTATTTAAAAAAAAATCAAATCCATGGTCCATGGTCCAGCCACTTGAAACATGGTCATTCTCACCAATTGATGGTTTGTATCTTAAAAAAAAAAAAGTCATGCTAGTCATTTGGAAGTTATTGCAGACATTAAGTTTGTGACTTCCAGGCATCCCATAAATCTGAGGAGGCTTTTGTTTAATTGTATTGTACCAACTACCATTATCACGATGCTTCCTGATCCCACAAATATTTAATTAATATTGCTTGTCAATATTCTTTATACTTGGTTTTCCTACTCAAGTCAGAATAGATCCATTGTTTTGCAAACTGAAATATGAAAATCTATTATAGACAGTGCCTGACTGCTAGGAGTTCGTATCAAAGTCAGGCGTACTGATTTAGACACCAAAAAAAGGACACCCAAAGATCTGATACAGAAGAAGTAATGCAAGAGATGTACAACTCAGTATATGCTTTGGCGGGCAGGCGGGCCTTTCATCTGATAGTAACCCAAAGTAAAGCAAAGTTATGCATGTGCAGGCATGGAATTGACAAGGCAACAACTCACAGGGGTTTGTAAACCTGTATATCACAGCTCTGCAACAATGAGAAACAGTGACTTCTCATCTTAGTCTTCATAACTGAAGAACATGTGAAATATAGAAGCCTGAGAGTAACCAGTTAGAACCAAAGGGAAGAGCACTGGCTTTGCCTTCAAAGAGACCTCGGTTTGAACCCAGCTCTGCTACATGTTTGACATGTTAATGTAGGCAAGTTACAAACTTTCTGAACCTTTTTTTCTTACTAATACTTCATAGTATTGCTGTGACTAAAATGCTTAGCCCACTGCCTGACAGGTAGTAGAAACTTGATACATAGTGGTGATTAGCTATAAGACAGTTTCTTGATAAAGCATTTTACAATATATTATATGCATTTATATGCATGCATAATGTGAAACACATTTATATGTATTTTAAGTCTGAAAAACCTTGGACAAAGAGGTACCAAAACTAAATAACAAAGTCTAAAATCTGTTCATGCAGTAAGACTTTTTCTACTTTATAACAATGGCTTTTCTAAACAGTGAACACAACTTTTAATGTTTAAAGCTGTGACTTTTTCTTTAAGCACTACTTTAGCTGCATCCCATACTTTTTTTATGCTATCTTTCCCTTTCATTCAGTTCAAAATATTTTCTAATTTTCCCTGTGACTTCTTTCATCTGGCTTATTTAAAAATGTGTTGTTCAGTTTCCAGATATTTGAGTATTCCTCATATTTCCATTGTTGCCTTCTAATTTAATTTTATTATATTTGGAAAACTTACTTTGAATGACTTCAGTCCTTTTACAATTGTGAAAAGTTGTTTTAAGCCCTATCATATGTCCTATCCTGGAGCAATATTACACAGGCACTTGGAAGAATGTATTTGCTGGTGTTGGGTAAAATAGTCTATAAATGTTAGATGATGTTGGTTAACAGTGTTTTTCAAATCTTTTATATCTTTATTAATTTTCTATCTACTTGTTCTGTCAATATCAAGGGTCTTGAAATTCTGAACTATAATTATTAAGTAGTCTATATCTCCTCTCAATTCTCTCAGTTTTAGTGTTTTGTTTTTTAGGGTCCTATTGTTAGGAGCATACATGTTTAAAATCATTACATCTTCCTAATGTATTGACATTTTTTGTCATTATGAAATGTCCCTGCTTATTTTTACCAATAAGTATTTTCTGAAAGTTTATTGTGTTTGATATTAACATAACCACCCCAGCATTCTTTTGTTTACTGTTTGTATGATCGACATGTCTTTTCCATTCTTTTACTTTCAATCTAGTTGTGTATTTAAATTTGAAGTGTGTCTCTAGTAGCCAGCACAGAGTCTATCTTTTGTATGCAGTCTGATAACCTCAGTGTTTTCATGGAAGTGTTTACTCTGTTTAATAAACTATATAATGTGATTATTGATATGATTGCATTCGTGTCTGTCATTTGCTATTTGTTTTCAATATGGTTTGTGTTTTTCCTTTACTGCTATCTTTCAGGTGAAACAAATATGTTTTAGTATTTATTTATTTATTTATTTATTTATTTATTTATAAGTAAACCCTTCATATCCTTTTGGTATATCTTTATATCAGAACCAAATTATGGGTGGAGGTCCATCTATTTTTACAGAATGGTTATAATAATTTTGATTTTAAAAACTTCCGTAATTAAAAAGGAACAAACACAATCTAGGGCCTAGGGTCTTTTTTGTTCCTCAGTGTTTGCTCTAGGGATTAAAATATAAACCTTAATTTATCAATATAATTTATGTTAGTACTGACTTAATTTCAGCAAGGTATAGTACCTTTGTTCCCATATAGCTTCATTTCTTCACATCTCCTTGTGCTATTATCATATATATTATAGCTATCTTAATGTTATAAACTTAATAACATAGTGTTGTAATTACTTACAAAATCTGATGGATTTTTTAATTGAGAGAAGAAAATAAAATATATATTTATACATTCTTTCATATTTACCTACAAAATCAGCATTTCCGTTGTTCTTCATTTTTTGTGTGTGTGGATTTGCTTTATGGTACCATTTCCTTTCATTTTCTGTAGAATTTCCTATAAGGTGGTCTGCTAACAATAAATTCTCTTCATCTTTGTTTATCTGGAAATGTCTATTTCACTTTAATTTTTGAAGGATAGTTTTGCTGGATATAGAATTCATGGTTGACTATTTTTGTTTATCACTTGGACTATGCACTGGACTCCATTGTCTCAGATAAGAATTGAGTCATTAATTGCAATGTGATTCCCCAGTTTCCGATGAGTTGCTTTTCCCTTGCTGCTTTCGAGATTTTTCTATTTGTGTTTAGTTTTCAGTAATTATACTATGATGTGTATAGATGTGGATTTTTATGTTTATCTTCTTAGGGCTTGTTGAGCTTTGTGGATGTGTAGATTAATGTTTTACATCAAATTTGTGGCATTTTCAGAATTTTTTTAGTATTTTTCTTGTCATATTTATCTGTCTTCTTCTGAGACTCCACTACATGTTAGTGCATTTAATGTTGTCTCATAGGTCTATGAGGCTCTGTTGACTTTTTCACCAATCTATTTTCCTCTTCGTTTTTCAGATTGGGTAGTTTCTATTGATCTACCTTCAAGTTCATGATTCTTTCTTCTACCATCTTAAGTCTACCCATTTAATTAATATTTTCTGTGTTATTATACCTTTAAATGTTATAATTTTCATTGGCTCCTTTTTGCTGTACCTGGTTCTTTTTCAAGAATTCCTATTTGAGGGTAATTGACATCATTGTTACATTTAATTTTTTAAATATAAGAGCTTCTTTGAAATCCTCGTGTGTTAAATATTATATCTGGGCCTATTCAAAGTTAGTTTCTATGGATTTTTTTTTTCCCTGAGTATTGGTCAAATGTTCCTTTTTCTTTCAATATCTCATGATATTTTCTTGAAAACTGATATTTTAGACCATATATTGTAATATCTCTAAATTATTATTTTTTTCCCTGAGATAGTTGTTATTGTGTTTAGTAACTTACGTGAACTTAATCTGAGGTGTGTAGCCACTGACGTTTTGCTCATTTTTAAATTTTTTAATTTAATTTTCATACCTAGCTTCCCATGGGTTGTCTTGTGTCTATATAGCTTACTGGTAAGTCAGTGATTTATAAGTTTTGTTCAAAAACCTTGAGCCTGTAAGGCTTCCACCCTCTGCTGATAGATATGTGTATATGTTGAGGCAAGAATTCAGAGTTCAGGCAGTTTTCCAGTCTACCTAGGCTTCTGCTTTCCTCTGGGTCTCCTGTAAACATGAGCATAGTTTTCCATTCGGAGAGTCAGGGTGAGCTTATTTAGCCCTCCTTTGATTCTCTCATTTCTAGGATCTCCTTGTTAAGATTTTGATGGGTCTGTCACTTGCTATAACTGGAACTGCAAACTCAGCTATGACAATTCCCCATTCACTTCCTATCACATATGCTATTTTAACTGATAATGCTTTCAGGGATGGGTTTTGGCTCTCCAGTCCAAATCAAGTCAGCCCCCTCTCACAGTAAAACTTCTGGTTTTCACGGGAAGTCGTGACGTGGTAAGACTATTTCACTGACCAAGTGTTTGGAGAGGAAACAAGGGAGGAACCATCCTAGACAAGAAGGCCATGGACTCTTGGTAAAAGCCTACTATTATCACCCAAAGTTCCAGCAGTTTTTCATGAATAAACAGTTCTCAATTTTTAGTTTGTCTCTGCAGAACCATGAAACAGTTTTTTTTTTAATCATTTTTCCAGTTTTATACTTGTCTTTTTGAAAAGATTTGTTAAACTCCTTACTATAACAGAGTTCTGCCTCAATAAAACCTTTGAGTGAATTGCTTCAACATGTATCAACAGCGTTTTTTTATTTATCCTGTTTAGTACTTCTTAACAATTTTATATATTTTCTGCCAAAAAAAAAAAAAAAGACGCTTTTATGCTTATTTTGCTTTTTCTTGGCTTCCTTACTCTAATAAAAAAAAAAAAAAAGACCTTTGAGATTATTATGAAAGCATCTTAACATTTCCTTGGTCTCTTTCTGAGACTTTTCCTTATAACTCCATATTCACATAAAATATATGATGGTTCTATGATGTCTGGAACTCAAGGCTATTAGCCATCTATTGTTCAACTACCTCTTTTGTCTTGAGAGAAGTCATAATATAAATGATTATTGTATGCCAAATTTCAGTTGCATATTTTAACACGTGATTTCTTCAGTATTATAAAATATGCCATTAATTTAAAAATATTCATACTAAAATAAATTTTACATATTTTGAAAATAAACATCATAAAAATTATATAAGTAGCAAATAGAAACATGAAAATTTACTCAACACCATCAATCAGGAGCGAAATATAAGTTAATACCACAATGAGATACTAGTGTACACCCACTAGAGTGTAAATCTATGAAGCAACTAAAACTTTCACACATTTCTAGTAGGAATAAAAAATGATTCAACTTTGGAAAATGGTTTCTCAGTTTCTTATAAAGTTAAACATATACTTACCATAAAACTCACCCTTAGGTATTTGCCTAAGAGAAATAAAAGCACATGTCCACACAAAATCTTTTACAAGAATGTTTATAGCAGCTTTATCCATAATAGCCGCAAACTAGAAACAACCCCCAAATTCATCAGTCGGAGAATAGATAAACAAATTATGGTATATCTGTACAATGGAATACTACTTAAGAATAAGAAGTCACTAACTCTTGTACACAGAATTATATAGAAAATTTGAAGAACATTATGTTAAGCAAAAGAAGCCAAATATAAGACTACATGCTGTATGATTCTATTTATATAACATTCCAGAACCAGCAAAAAGAAATCTATAGTGACAGAAAGAATATCAGAGGTGCCTAGGCATGGAGTAGAAGCATAAAAGAACTTTTGGGGGTTGAGAACTATAGAAATATTCTGTATCTTGATTATGGTAATGATCACACAGCTCTATACATGTGTAAGTACAGTACTAATTGAACTATTCCTTTCACATGGTTGTTTTTTAGTATATGCAAATTATACCTCAATAATGTCTATAAGTTACTTAGTGCAGTTGCTAGCACATAGTAAGCACTTCACAAACATATTGATATTTGTAATAAAATAACATTAGAACTTCGGAGACTCATTGTCTTTCTCACCTGAGAAACTAAAACTGCAAATTCTCCAGCCGATTCCCAACCTCTTTAATGTCAAGGACCAGGAGGTGGGGACACTTGTTCCACTGGTAAACAGCAGGCAGAGGAGGCTTGGCAAGGACAACTACCTTTAAAAATAGCCAGGAAGATTATGAGTTATTTTTGTTGTTATTGTTGTTGCTGCTGCTTGTTGAATTTTTGTTTGTTTATTTTGGGCCTTGTTTTGTGCAAATCGGTGAGGTAGATTATACGTGCCTTCGTAAAGGAAATCCTGCAGTCAATGGGAGCTCAAAAGCTGGGGCCCCGGTCCTGCTCTGGATTGTCCCCAAATCCATTTACTCCTTGAGCTTCACCTTTTAAAAAATGAGTTGATATTTATGATCACTATGATTCCTTCCAACTGAAACCTTCTAAAATTCCATGTGCATACAGATTTATTGAAATAATATCTGCAAAAGTAATTCAATTTCCATATTTCTGAATCCCTTCCCCTTAGCGCAATGTGATTCTAGACTCTGCCATATTCTTTTTGTCTACAATTAAAACTTTATTTATTTATGCTACATTTCCTCAGAGTGTGGCTAACCAATAAGGAAGAATCTGTTGCTCTATTACTACCTAACAAATCACCTCAAAATTTAGTGGCTTAAAATAACAACTTTTATTTTGCTTGTGAACTTGCAGTTTGGGCAAAGTCCAGCAGGAACAGCTCATCTCTATTTGGGAGACCTGGGGCAGCCTGAAGCCTGGATCCTCTGAGAGCTTCTGCCCCACATGCCTGGTGCCTGGAAGCTGAGAAGTCTCAGACAGCAGGAGGATGGAATGCTGGGGACCCTTGAGCATCTTTCTCTATATCCATATGTGTCTCCACATGGCTTTTCCAGCTTGGTAGCTTCAGAGTAGCTGAACTTCTTACATGTTGGTCTCAGAGGATCCAAATACGCAGAGAGAGAGAGAGAGAGAGAGAGAGAGAGAGAGAGACAGACAGACAGACAGACAGACAGACAGACAGACAGAGAGATGGAGAAGGAGGAGAAGGAGTGGGAAGGGGAGTGGCGAGGATAGTGTGCTAGCGCTGGCTCTCTAGCTTGCTGGGCAGAAGCTGCGTTGCCTTCTCTACCCGAGTTTGAAAAGCATCAGTTCTAGCTAACTGTTCCTTAGAAACAAGTAACTAAGGCTGTCCTATATGCAATGGAAGGGGCATTAAATTCCACATTTTGATGGTAAGAGTGTTAAAAAATTTAAGGTTATGTTTTAAAATCACGGCCAACTAGTTTGAATCAAGGCAATTACGAGTGTAAATGGCTTAAGAAGGAATTTTTCTCTCATTTTGCATAGTATTGGCTTGTCAAGGCTACTATTTCTCTACCACAGGTACCTGGTGGCCATGGTGAATACCTGGAACCCCATATCACAGTGAAGAACTATTCCTAGTGCACCTTTCAGCAGTCAACTGGACTGAATGGTCTGTAGTAATCTTAGTTTTGTATGCAGCTGGAAAGCAAGGGTGGGTTAGTTGACTATGTTTTGCCTCAGTGGAGGGTCAAAGAAACATATTTTATCTGAACCTTATCAACCAAAAATGTACTGAGGAGCAGATGAATAGTTTTGAGAGGAGCACCTCATAAGAGGTAAACACTCATTCTGTGATTAAAACTAAAGAAATAGAGCAGGCATCCAAGTAAATACACTATATTTATGGCATAGATTCGATCACAGTTGCAGGTTTTAAAGAGCAGGATTTGGGACAGCTTGCCCAATGCCCAGTGAGTTTTCAGAAGTTGTCACACTTTTCTGTCAGAGTGCCATAGCAGAGAAAGTCTTTATGCCCCATTATCTGGGATAGTTGCCCTAAGGTTTCTCTCCAAGGATTTTTTTTTAATCCATGTGATATTTGTATTCTACACCATAATTTATCCAAGTTTATTTTAACGTAGGCAAAGTTAATGCCCTGAGAAGATGAGTCATGTTTACTCTGTGACTATTTCCTAAGTCCACAATCAGATACATCTTGAGTCTGTGTATCCAGTCTGAGAAGAAACTGTCTCATCTGAAACTATAATTTTTGTTTTGTTTTGTTTTGATATACCTTTATTATTATTTTTAAACAATGTAACTGGGGAATTATTCAAGATTTACAGACATGCAAAAATAATAGAGACCCCTTATACTTCCTACCCACTTTCCCCTGTTGTGAACATCTTATATGACCACGGAATGTTTGTCAAAACTGAGAAGCCAATATTGGTACATTACTGCCATTAAAATCCAGACTTTATTTGGACTCCACTGGTTTTCCCACTAATATCCTTTGAAAATATAATTTTAATGTTTGAGAGAATTTATTTTTTATGTATTTTGGTTTCACATTAGCCACATAAATTGTAAATTCCTAAGCTTTGTTTAAATTCACCAAATATGAATCAAATGTTATGTTAATTATCAAGTTATTAGAATCATAAACCTCAAAGATCTAAAGGATTCTTTATATCATCTGTTGTAAATTTCTCATCATTTAGATAAACATCTGAGCCTAAACATATGAAGTAAATTGGTTAAGTCACATAGCTATTCAATGGCAAATAATAAATTATTTTTGCCATATATAATTTTGCATGTAAATATTTTTTGTTTTGTTTTCATGTGGTGCTTACATTTTACATACCATTGTTTAGGGTTACTTTAATTTTTCCTCATTTTATACATTTTAAAAATATATTTTAAAGTGATACATAGGGGATTCTTGTTCCAAAATGGTGGTGTAGCCAAAAACCAGTGATAAACTATGGACAATGTATAAAAACCAATTGTTTAAAGGCCCTGAAGGCCAACTGAGAGCAGGCAGAAATGGGGCTGATGCTACCTTAAAAATAAGGGAAACTCATTAGATGAGGTACGTGCTTAACTGGCTTTCCCCTAACAGCCTCAAGTTTGTTTGAAATATGGAAGACAGAGTAAGAAATGAAACTGTCATAGGTCTTGGAATGAACCAAGTGTGCTTCTAACATGAGATGAATGCTAAATATTTTCTGGCCAGAGGCTAGACTACAGTTGATTAAACATGATCCCCCCTACACCACGAGGTAGGGTCTTTCTCTTCTGCCTTTGAATTTGGGTGGGCTCTGTGCTGCTGAAACCAAGAGAGTATGGTAGAAGTCATGATAGCCAGTGTCTGGGTCAAGACCTTAAGAGACTATTGGTGTTCACTTCTCTTCTCTTAGACTCTTGTTCTTAGAAAACAGACACCCATGCTTGGAGGAAATCCAGGACATGGAAAGACGCCCGTGGGGAGGAACCAGGACCCCTGACTGATACCCTCAGCTGAGTCCCTAGCTGACAGCAGCAACTTGCCAGCCATGTAGCTGAACCATGTTGGAGTAAATATGCCAGCCCTTGTCTAGCGGACCCAACGGATGCCACATGGAGCAGAAATCAGTTGTGCACCTGAGTCCTGCTCAAATCAAATATTTGTAAGCAAAATTAAAACAGAATGAGCAAAGAATTTAAACACACACTTCACACAGGAAGAAATACACATAGCCAATAAACATTAAAAGAGGATGAACATCATTAGTCATCAGGGAAATTAATATTAAAATGACAAAGGAAAAATAAATAAATAAAATAAAATAAAACCACAAAAGATATCACTATATACCCATTACTACGGATGAAATTTAAAAGACTGACCCATACCAGGTACTGGCGAAGATGTGGAGGAACAGGAGGCAAATGGCAAAACCACTTTAAAATAATTAGGTAGTAAATTTTTTAAAAATAATTAGGCAGGTTTTTTTTAAATTGTCTTAAACATTCTCTATAACCTAGGTCATATTCTTTGATCTAATTCCTTTGTTTTACCCAAGAGAAATGAAAATATATGTTCACCAAAACCTTGTACAGGAATATTGTCAGCAGTTTTTATCATGATAACCCAAACTGGATACAACCCAAATATCTACGAAGCAGAGAATGGATAAACAAATTGTGGTATTTTTATTGAATGGTCAATACAATGGAATCCAATGAAAATGAGTGAACTATTGTTACAAGCAATGTAATCAATGAACTTCAAAGATATGACTTTGAGAGAAAAAGGTCAGACACAGAAGAATGTCTACTCCATAAGTCCATTTATATGATATTTAAGGCTAGGCAAAGTAAATTTATTAAGTAACATGAATTTATTAAATTTATTTCTTTATTTATTAATCAACATGAATTTCTTAAATTTATTAAGAGCCATGATTCTGTTCCAAGCAGTGTGCTTTCTAGAGCCTGTGATATTAACCATGTTACTGTATCTGTACATACATAGAAAAAGATTTTGAAGGAGATATACAAAATGACTTAATTAGTTATATGACTAATGAGTCTGGGGAAGAAGGAATAATGAAGAGAAATTAAGGAAGGGTTAAATAGGACTTTCAGTTTTTGCTCAATATATATGTGTTATTTTAAAATCTTAAATAAATTTGTTTAACATTTTAAAAATAGTTTTATTGAATTTAATTGACAGAGTAAAATGCACATATCATAAGTGTATATTTCAGTGAATTTTGTGGCAACTACACACCAATGTAACCAATGCCCCAATCTCACCACCACCCACGTAGAATGCCAGACCAAAATACAACACTATTAAAAGAAGTATAACACAACCCAGAACTCAATAATGTAAAATTTTATAATGTGTACAATCAAATAAAAAATTATCAGGCCTACAAAAAAGTACAAATACATGGCCCATAACCAGAAGATGGTCAATAAATACATGCAGAATCAGAAATGACAGAAAAGGGGAAACCTGGACATGATGAGGAGCAAAAAGGAAGCCCATTTAAGTAAAGACTAAAATGAAACTTCTGGAGATTAAAATTATATTATCTAAAACAAAAAACATACTGGATAGATTCATAGCTAATTAGATGCTGCAAAAGAACAGACCAGTGATCTTCAAGACATAGTTATAGAAAATATCCAAAATTAAGTACAAAGAAAAAGAGACTAACAAAAACTAAATTAATATATAGTACATGTGGAACAGTATCAAAACATCCTGACAAGCATAATTAAAAGGAGAGAGGAGATATATGAAGAAATAGTAGCTAGAAGTTTATCCAAATTTAATGAAGACTATAAACAGACACCAAAAAAAAAAACCTCAATGGGAGCCAAGCAGGATAAATATAAGATAATCATTCCAAAATATTTCAAAATCAAATTCTTAAAAACTATAGACAAAAAAATAATCAAAGCATCTAGAGATAAAAGTTATATTATAAATAGAACAATAAGACAAGCATCACAGCAGACTTTATATGTTCAAATATGCAAACCAAAAGAAAACGGAGTGATACCTTAAAATGCTGAAAGAAACTATTATCCTAGAATTGTATTCTCAGGAAAATTATATTTCAAAAATGAGTAAAAGAGAATAAATTAGAAATGGAGAAAATATTTTATACAAATAAAAGCTGAAAGAAATTAGCAGCAGCAGACCTGCATTAGAAGAAAAATTAAAGAAAACTTCACACTCTAGCTAAAGATCAGGGATTGCCACATTAGATTTTAAAAAGCAAGACATACATATATTCTGCCTAGAAGAAACTCTCTTTATGTATAAAACATAGAAAAATTAAAACCAAGCAGCTAGAAAAACAAATACCATGTCAAAATTAATCAAAAGAAATCTGGAGTGGTTAAAATTAATATCAGACAAAGTTCACTTCAGAACAGGGAATATTATATAAGATAAAAAAGAACATAATGATTTCATAATGATAAAGAGGTTGATTCATCATGAAGGTATAATAATCGTAAATATATATGTACCTAATAATACCTAACAACTTCAAAATAAATGAAACAAAAACTGATAGAACCAAAAGACAAACCCTCTTGGTAACTATTATACAAATAGACAGAGAATAAGTGATAATATAGAACATTTGAACAAAACTCTTGACCAGTTTGACCTAACTGACAGTTATAGAATACTCCATTCAGCAAAAGCAGGATACAATTTTTTTTCAAATGCACTTACAACATTCATGAAGAAAGACCATATTCTCAGTCATAAAACGAGTCTCAGTAAATTTAAGGGAACTTAAATAATACAAAGTATGTTCTCTGATTATAAAAGAATTAGAATAGAAATCAATACCAGAAAAAATTTCTAGAAAATCTCCAAACACTTTTTAACTGTTCATTAAATTTATCAGGGTGACTTGGTTAATAAAACTATATAGGTTTCAAGTGTGCAGTTCTACAATACATCATCTGTATGTTGCATTGTGCGTTTACCACCCAAAGTCAAGTCTTCTTTTGTCACCATGTGTTGACCCCCTTAACCCCTTACGACTTCTTCCCACCACACTTTCCCTCTGGTCACCACTATGCTGTTGTCTGTGTCAATGATTTGTTGTTTGTTTGTCTTGCTTGTTCATTTATTGCTTTCAGTTTTATATCTCACATATGAATGAAATCATATGGTTCTTGACTTTTTGCATCTGAATTATTTCACTTAACATGATGTCCTCAAGATCCATCTATGTTACTGCACATGGCAGTATTCACCTTTTCTTATAGCTGAGTAGTATTCCATTGAATATATGTACTACATCTTCTTAATCCAATCATCTATCGAAGGCCACTTCGGTTGTTTCCATTCTTGGCCACCATGAATAACGCTGTAATGAACATAGGAGTACATAGAGCTTTACAAATATGTTTTCCGATTTCTTGTGGTAGATACTCAAAAGAGGGGTTGCTGGGTTATATGGTAACTCCTTTTTTAGTTTGTTGGGAGCCTCCATCCTGTTTTCCATAGTCGCTATGCCAGTTTACTTTTCCACCAGGAATGAATAAGTGTTGCTTTTTCTCCACAAACTCTAACATTTGTTATTGCTTGTCTTGTTGAATAGCCCTTCTAACAGGTGTGAAGAGGCAGTTCATTGTAGTTTTGACTTGAATTTACCTAATAACTAGAGAAGACAACCATCTTTTTATATATCTGTTGGCCATTTGTATGTCTTCTTAAGAGAAATGTTTGTTCGGGTCATCTGCCCATTTTTTAATTGGCTTGTTTATTATTTCATTATTGAATTGTATGAGTTCCTTATATAATTTGGATATTAACCACTTATCAGAGGTATTGTTTGCAAATATCTGCTCTCATTCATTTGGTTGTCTTTTTATTTTGTTGATGGTTTATTTTGCTGTGCAAAAGCTTTTTACTTTGATATAGTCCCCATTCATTTATCTTTGCTTTCATTTCCCTTGCCTGTGAGGTCAAATTAATTAAATCCTCTCTAAGACCATGACCCATACATTTAGTATCTATTTTTCTTCTCTATAGTTTATTGTTTCAGGTCTTATATTTTGGGTCTTTGATCCATTTTGAGTTAATGTTTGTGTACAGTGACAAATAGCAGTCTAGTTTTATTCTGTTGTATGTTGCCTTCCAATTTTCCCAGGACCGTTTATTGAAGAGGCTTTCTTTTCCACATTGTATGTTTTTGGCTTCTTTGTCAAAAATTACTTGCCCATAGCCATGTGGGTTTATTTCTGGGCTCTTAATTTTGTCACATTGGTCTGTATGTTGGGGTTTTATTTGTTTTTTGTTTTTGTTTTTATTTTTGCCAGTTTCATGCTATTTTGATTATTGTCACTTTTTATTAAAATTTGAAGTCAGGAAGTGCGATAACAGCTTTTGTTCTTGGTTGTCAGGATGGCTTTGGTTATTCATGCTCTTTTGTGGTTCTATGCAAATCTGATGATTTTGTTGTTCTATTTCTTTTAAAAATACCACTGAGATTTTGATGGCACTAAAAACCACAAGGCATTATTAAAAGAAATTGAAAAAGACACAAAGAAATGGAAAAAATATTGCATGTTCATAAATTAGAAGACTCAACATAATTAAAATGGCCATATTACCCAAAACAATATACAGATTTAATGCAATGCCCATCCAAAATTTAGTAAATAAGTAACACATGAGTAAAAACTTAATCACAGGAGACTTAAAAATAGTTTAATTCAATACCAAAATTAAAATACATCAAAATGCTTGGGATGCAGCCAAAGCAATATTTATAGTGAAATTTATAAATTTAAATGCTTATATTTGAAAAAGAAAGCTCTCAAATCAAGAATCTTAATTTTCATCTTAAGAGGTCACAAAAGAAAGAGCAAATTAAACATAAAGCTTATATGAAAATATCTCAATAAGTATGATAAAAATTATCTTATTTTTTGTCTTTTTTGGCCTGATAATTTATCTTAATTTATTCTTTGCTCATGCTTTTCTTTTCTTCATTGCTACACATATTTGTTATATTGAGGAAAGTGTCTATACAAAAGCATTCATAAAGTATTTCTGAATTTCATGATACAAACTGTGGCAATGAATAAACATATATTAAGCCCTGACTATCTGCCAGTTTTTGCATGTATGTTGTTTCATTTAATACCAAGGTTAGAGTGGATTCTTAGGGAATTTTGATGGCTTAGTTTACGATCATGGGAAGCTTCCATTTAAACATCCAACTCCTGTAAAATTGTTGGATTTGGTTCATTTTCTTTATAATGGGTGAATATTTGTTTTCATCACACAAGAAACCATCATGAAAAAGCCTATCATAACTCTTCGGTTGTATGAGATCAACTGATGTTACTGAATTATGAGATCCAGCAAAATCTGTTCGGAAAATAGCAAACATGTCTATAGCAGGATGGAATTTATCTCAATCTATGACTTCCCACAAAACTCAAACTTGGCCACTGCATGATGCCACAAGTGAGAAGAATGGAGGTGAAAGGTGTGAAAGCAAAGGCAAGAGAGTCTGGCCCCTGTAGTCAGGAGTCAGTGTTGCTTCCTCTCCGTCCCAAAGCATCTCCTCACCCCGTGCTTATTCATATTCACCTGTGGTCAATTCGCTGACTGTGGGACTCCCGTTTCCCTCCTTTTGGTTCTGTCTGGGGCACTGCTGCCTGGTTTCAATAATAACCTCCTAGAAAAGAGTTAGGGTACTCACCCCACCATTAATAAATGTCACAGTAATGCAGACGAATTTTTCGTGTACTGATGAACTGATCAGAAGATGTTACTACAGTCAGGGCTTTTTCTTGGAATTAAAACTTGGTTTAAAAATTATTTTTTCAAAGGTCCATTTTGAATTATGAGGCTGTAATTCCATCTTGAAGGCTATTTATGGGTCATGCTTCACTTCTTGTGGTTTATGACTTCAACCCAAGCCCTCGATGGAATTATAACCCACCCAACAGTCACAGAGACTGCTCTTTATCATCTGTTTATTTTATAACTGAGTATCTTGTATATTTTGGTTTTATGCTCATGGAGAACACAAGAAGGGAGGAGGAGGTGGAAGAAAAAAAGAAGGGGATGAAATCGTTGAACCAAAGTTACAGCCAGGTCTACCTGACTCTAAAAACTTGAGATAAAAATTGAAAGTCAGACAAGAGTCCAGACTCTTATCTCTATGCTAACAAACACCTGGAATTATCTTGCATTTGTTACTGTGAAAATAAAATGTCCACATGATTGCTTTGTGTCTTTTCTCAGCTAAGCGTAACTGCAACAGAGCTCAGAGGGTTGAACTGAGGGGCAGCCATGACTTTGTTCCTCCCCTCCTTTTGTCCAATAACAAGCTCTCTGGCAGGAGGCTGTGAACAGCTGGGTCAGAGATCAGGCAGGGTCATTGCACACTCAGGTTTTGGTTTCACCCCTCGGTCCCTGCAGTGTGCTGGGCAGGACACTCCTTGATCTCTCCATGCCGTCACTGGGCTCTGCAGCACAGCTGGCCCTGGGCCTTTGCAAACATTCTAATTTAATGTATAATTAATATAACAGCGATTCAAGGCATAGAGGCTTCTGGGACTAATTAGTGACCTGAATCTCCATGGTAGCCTGCATTCCATTCTTATCAGTGCCGGGAAGAACTGCACTCTTAGAAATAATTGCTCTCCCACTTATTACTGTGACACAGCCAAAAGGCAAAGATCATCTTTCCATCCAGCGTGCAAAAATTCCATCAGTGTGCAATCACTTCCCACAGAGACTGAACTTCCCTTGGAAGAGTCTCACTGAATTAGTCCCTCATGAACTTTTAGGTTTCCATATGGGCCTGGGGAGATCTTATTGCAGGTGAAGAAATAAAGACAGTCAGCAAGGGATCACTGACCATCCACAGAATAGACAGCATTGTTCTGGGGTTTAGGGCTGGTCTGAAGGAAAATAAAAGCCTCCGCTCTCTTTCCAAAGATCTTGCAATACCATATAAAACACACAGTTATGAGAATGAATGACTTGCATACTCTCGTTCTTACTATGGTCCCCCTCAGTGTCTGGGAATGCATGGCACCAAGTGTTCTGGTCACACCCAGAGGATCTGTTCAAACTCAGGGTGAGTCTGCCCCAGGAAAAGAGGTGGCATTGAAGTGGCACTTCTCTGCACTGTCTTCCCCTCCAACCCCTGGTGCTCTTTGGCCCCATCAAAACCCACTTTATTTCCAGCTTGCTCAGGCCCAGCATGATCAAGACTAGAGTCAACCAACTATAGATTGGATCATGAGCCAAATTCAACCCAATCATTCATTTGATCCATGTATGTATGGCCCATGGTTGCCTTTACGCTATTATGGCAGAGTTGAATAGTTGCAACAAAGATCTTATGACCTACAAATCTTAAAATATTTACTATTGGGCCCTTTGCAGGAAAGGTTTGCTGACCTCTGGTCTAGACCATCAAAAACCATCCAGCAGGAGGGTGTCTCTGATTCCATCTTAGTTTTCTAAAATTCTTTTTGGAGGAGTGGGCTTTGAATCACTCCATGAACAACCCCTTTAACAAAATGTAGGATTTCCAGACTCTGCTCATGATCATGTGGCCACTAAGGGCCTGTCTGTTACCCTTCACTGCAGGCCCCTTCATGCTTCTCACACTTTTGTTAATTTAATAAATACTTAGGTGGTATTTAGTGATGCCAGGTACTATTCTACGCACTACACTTGAATATATACTTAAATATATTTAAGTCAAAATATATACTGATTGCCCTGAGGCCACCTGCTGTGAGGAAGCACAAACTAGCCCATCCAGAAAGACCACACAGAGAGGCCTTGCGACCATCTTCAGAGAGAGACCCCTGGCCAGCCTCCAGCTGCTCCATCCACTGTCCCAGTTTCAGCTATGATCTGATTACAACCGTCTGAGAGACCTTGAGCCAGAATCACCCAGTCAAGCTTTCCCCAGTTCCCAACCCACAGGAACTACCACAGATAATCCCAACTACTATTGTTGCTTTCAGTCACTCAGTGTTGGCATGATTTGTTGTGCAGCAGTTAGGAACCACAACAGGGTTCTAGTCAGAGGGAACAAGGTCTGCAGTCGACCCCTCAGGGGACCTGGCGCCACTCATCTCTGTTTGCAGCAGTAGCGTCATCGCACCTACAGAGACTTCACAAGGGGCCACAGGAAGACTCAAGACCAAAGCCTGAGATAAAACGGGTTCAATGGCTTATAGATTTTAAAAATATATTTTTGTATTGTTCAAACAGTATCCCAATAATCCATTTTTAGTAAAGATACTTATTCCTATGGATTAAATTGTGCACACACACACCCCAAATTTATATGTTGAAGCCTTAACCCCCAATATGACTATATCTGGAGAACGGGTCTTTAGGAGGTAATTAAGATGAAATAATCCAATAGGACCTTGGCCTTATAAGAAAAGGAAGAAACCCCTCTCTCTCTTTCTCCATGGGAGGACACAGTGAGGAGGTGGCCATCTATAATCCAGGAAGAGAGCTCTCGCCAGAACCCTACCATGTTGCCACCTTGATCTCAGACTTCTATTCTCCAGAATTGTCAGAAATGAATGTCTGTTGTTTAAGCCACCCAATCTAAGAGATTTTGTTATGGCAGCCTAAGCTAACTAATATATAGATATAAATGAAGATATAGATATAGATATGTATGTAATACATATAGATGAAGATATAGATATGGAATGTGTGTAATACATTCAAATATATAACTAAACAATGAAGATAATATGCATCATAAGTAAATTCACTTACAAGCATGCCCAGTTTAGTCCCCCCAAATCTCCCAAAACCAAAGATTATACCTACAGCTGTCATATGCATTAGCCATGCCATTTAGGCGTTTCCTGTATATTTTTAGTAATGTTTTGAGAAAATAGGATTGCTTTATTATAAAATCAATCAGTATCACTAGCTATATCATAATTAAATTGATTGTAAATATAATGCTGGAAGTTTAGATGGGACCTTCAAGTTCATTCAGCTAAACCTACTAGTTAGAGCCTGTTTTATAACATTTTCCAAAGCTGGTATGGTGATGACCAGGTTGAATCTTCATGGACTACTGTACACACCTCCCTGGCTGGTTTGGCTCAGTGGATTGAGCGTCGGCCTGCGAGCTAAGTGTCGCTGGTTCGATCTTCCAGTCAGGGCACATCAGAGAAGGAAAACTCTGATTCCAAAAAACCTCCGCTGCCTTGCGGCATACCTCTTCAGGGGAAAGGCTAAGGGAGTAAACCCTGACAGAAAATCCGGAGCCGGAGTCCCTAAGGCGGTTTGACGTTGTAGTCAACACCGGCAACTCCTGCGGCGTACCTGAAGCCAAGCTGTATTGACTCCATCTTTCCCTTGGACCCTTCAGCTGTGAAGAGAGGGGGTATCTGCTGCATGGGTAACAGCAGACCCTCCATATCACCCTGCCCAGGCTCTGTAGCTTCAGCTTCACTGGAGAGGACACTCCAGCGTCATCGCAAGATGTCGATTCAACACGGGAGGAGACAGATACCGTGTCACTCCTGAGTCGGACTGCACAACCATTCTCGGTGGTGCAGATAGACTCTTAAGAAGCTACACCATCGTCTCTCGAGACGGACGGCTGCCAACGACTGTACACACGTTTTCAGCACTCAATACGTTACTGTCACTCAGTGTTGGTAAGGATGCTGTGAAATGGGCACTCTGACACTTTATACAGGTTTGTAAATTGATACAACTTTTTTGGAAGAGGATTTTATTATGTTTCTCAAGGGTAGTGAAAAGGTACATGCCTCTCGATCTATGTTTCAGTAATCACCCAACATGCAGAGAAAGCTTCCCATGCTATGATATTTATTGTGACAATATTTGTCACATGGAAAAATGGGAAACACCATAAATGTGCAACAGTGGGGTAATGGTTAAGTAAGTTATTATTCCTGAGTTATCCTACAAAGCATAACTATATAGATGTGTAAGAAGAGACCATAGTAAAATGCACAAATACACGTTTGTTGAGTGAACCGAATACAGCAACAAATCTCCTAGATATACTATTGTCTTTGAGTGTCATGTTTTGTTTGTTTGTTTACTTGTCTGCAGTTTATAATTTTATTTCACAGTCAGCAGTTCTCATTCACATGAACTGTTTGCAGGTTTTGAAATTGGTGACAGGTATGTAAGTAAACGATGTATAGAGCTTGTTAGGACAAGCGCACCCGGATGCGGTATGAGACATTCCTTAGCCCCTTGGCCTAGACTGCTGTGTGAGCCTCGCATCAATGCACATATCTGGAGTTACCACTGTCTTCACGGCAAATTTCCGGATCTCTTTGAGTGCCCAAGGGACATACTTTTGGAAAGCCACTCCATGGACGCTCTTGTGAATGTTGATAGTATGTTCTCTGGTCACTACCTCGTTGATGAGAAAAGGCCCCTTCTTTTTGCACCCTTCTGTGCGGTAGCCATTCTGAGAGCCCAGGTTGAAAAGGGAGCTATCAGGGCTTGGCAAAAATATGATCCAGTTTCAGCTTGGAAAATGTGGTCACTGGAAAGTCATGCAGTCATGAAGTCATGAAATCATAAAATCTGGAAGCATCTAGAAATAATCCGTTTAATTGTTACACAGCTCTAACGGTTTTAAAAAATCTGCCTTCTTGTAACTTCTATCCATTCTTACCAGGTCTGGCAAGTAAGGTAACCAGAACAAAAATCTGTATAAGGCGCAACACATGTGTAAGATATTATGCTCTTCAGTTCTCAAATAATAAGAGGCAGCCATCATGTCCTGATCATGGTCAGGGTTAATGTCACAGATACATGAAATTATTTTGGAAAATATTTTCTGTTTTGGCACTTTAGATGAGATTTCTATTTGCTCTTCCCCAAACCTGCTTTCTTCATCTGGAGCATGGATTTGTGGTTTAGAATTTGAAACACCGCCCAATATTTCTCACTACTTGAGTCTAAAACATCCTTCCTCCTAATTGAACGCAAGAGATTGTTTTCTCTCTTTTCTTGCTGAGTGTTTTTCTGGATTTTGTTTTTTTGCTGTTGACTGATATTTTCCCTTGAGTTATGACATGTGAAAGCCAAGGGCATAGATTGCCAAGTGAAGTGTGGTCAGGATCAGCGGGGGTAGGAGGTAGGGAAGGCTTGTTCTTTGGGAGGACAACGAATAGTCATGGGACTATTCTCAGAATGATTCACATATATTTAGTGTGGGAGATGAACCTGAAGGGACGCTGAAGGGATGGGATGTGAGGCTACTTATCCAGGGGACTGTGGACTTGGTCAGTGTATGATATTTGTGACACTCTGTGATGTGTACACTTTGGGTACTAAAGCTCTCAGGCTCTTATGGGGCATCTACTTTCAAAGTTCTATATTAGCACATTTCTGATTATTCATTCTGGTGAATATACCATGGACCCAGTATAAGGACATACATTTAGGGGAAATGCTCACTTGATCAAGGATAATGAAGGAGTCCTGGGTGGGTGAGAGTTTATGTCAGGAAGAGTTGAAAGTTTCAGTTGGCCAAGTTCTAAGGGAACTTCAGTATTTTGATAGGGGCTGAATTACACAGGTATACAAATATATCAAGATTCAGTATATATACAATTAAGACTGAGAATTCATTTCACATCAGAAATGCTCTAAATAAATATTAAACTCCAGTCAATGTGCATGCTGAAGTATTTAGGAGGAATTTATACTTATATCTGAAATGTACAAAAAATAAGATGGATTGATGGTGGAAACAGGAGCAGATACACACATGATAAAACGAGTATCTTAAAATGTTAGTGGTAGAATCTAGGTGACAGTTTTATGCAGTGGTATGCCTGAGCTCCCTCACAGAAGATGACTCACTCAAATCTTCCCCAAGTCATACTGGTAACTTAAAACTGGCCATGGTAGGGAATATTTACACCACAAAAGTCAGCATGCCATAAAATCAGAGCTTTTTTATTTTTCCCCCACAGGGCAAGCTTACCAACACACCACTGGGTAAGTGGGTTCTTTATTGTAAATTTCTTTCAACTTCGTGGTTATGTTTGAAAATGTTCATCATAAAATGTTGACAAAACAATATGACTCAGTGTGCTCTCCCTGATGAAAACATAGATCAGCAGTTTTTAGACTTGTGCGTCTGTGTAGGATTTAATAGGTAAAGACAAGGCGTTCCTCCCACTGTAACAGCTAGAGAAAATGCATATCGCAAAATCCTGCTTTTAAAAACAGTGTGGAGAAGCACAGAGATAAAGAAGGTGAAAAGAATAAAAATTCCAGAGGGGAAGAGCATGTGCTAACTTAGTTGCTGGCAGATTTGTTCCTGTGGAGCACTGGCTACAACCCAGGCATTGAGATGACCAGCCCTTACACTGTCTGTCCAGCTAAAAATAAAAAATGCTTTCTAGGGGGAAATATCATTAGCTTTAGTCTCTATCATTCTTTTATATACAACATGTGATTAAACAACCATAACTAGTGAGACATAAGGAGGAAGGGCAATGGGACCAATAGTCAAGAAAAAAAAAGAAAAGAAAGCAGATTCAAAAAGTATTCAGAGGTTAGAGTTAGCAGAGCAAGACCTTGAAAATAACTATCATAAGTATTTATGATAAATAATGAATAAAAGAGATGAATGAGAAGATAAAGAATTTCAACAGAGAACTGAAATCTATTTAGAAGCAAGTGAACAGTCTAGAACTGCAATATCTGAAAATAAAAACTCATTGATATATTTAATATCAGATAGAACATAGCAGAAGTCAAGCTGATGAACTTGAAGGTATGTGATTAGAAAAAAAAAAAAACTGAAAAATGGCTAGAAGAAAGAATGGACAGACAGAGTAGAACACAGACAAAAAGCTTAACATACACGTAACTGGTATACAAGGAGGCAAGAAGTCAAGAATAAGAAAAAAGAAATAAAATCAAAGTCCATACAGATACCAGTAGAAGATACATTACAGTTGCACGTTCGCATCCTGGTGGTTACATTTGCTGATTATGTATGACATTGGGAAGCATCCCATGATTCCTCTGATTTTCCTTTTTCCTCATCTGTAAAATTGAATCAATGCTATTAATTACTTAGAACTTTCATAGTATCATCTATAAATTATAAAACTCTATAAGGTAAGGTGAAAAGTTAAAAAGTTATTTTCATTGTCCTCATCATTATTTCTTTGCTCAGTTATTCTAGTGGCCCTGTATGTAATTTCTAGCCCTAGGACACAGCAGGGTAAGTTAGAAATTGGCTAAAATGAAATTGGATTGTGCTTAGGTTGTATCCCCTCTTCATTCTAAAATAATTATATTTTTATTCACGTATTTTCATATTTTTTCCATTTCTGTAACAAGCAGTACTATTCCAGAGACTATGGAAATGGTCAATTATAGGCTTTGCAAAGGGTTTCCCTCCTGAGACTCTCTCCCGGACTTGAAGTCCTTGGGTCAAGTGAGGATATAAGAGACAGGATGAGAAATATGTCCCTAACTTGAGGTGAAGAGGACTGAATTTATTTAATTTCTTTAATCATTTAGCTTCCAGTCATATCAGAACTAAGTGAAAGCCCAGATTATCTCAGGATCGGTGGACCATAAGACTCACCAAAATAACATGACACATAAATATAACCTTGGCTTGTAGATGGCCTTCACCCTGTACATGTGCATCCTTGGAGTCTCTTTCTCTTCTAATAAGGACACCAGTCCTATTGGATTAGGGCCCTCCCTTAAGATCTCATTTTACCTTAATTATCTCCTTAAAGGCCCCATCTCCAAATACAGTCACATTCAGGGTTAGGGCTTCAACATGTGGATTTTGAGGAGACACAATTTTGTCCATAACAAGCAGAGAAAAATGTGTCACATATTACTTAATGGCTTCATAACTAAAAATGCTTTGTCATATCCACATCAGTATATTAGCCAACCCAATAGATCAGAAAGGTTCAGGCCTTTGTGTCTTTTCTTTATAGAAGGTTTTTTTCTTTTCTTTTTCTTTCTTTGTTTTGGGGTGGGTGGGTAGGGAAGTGGGTGACTGTCTCTGCTTGCTGTGCTAGCTTAGGTATGTAGGCTTGCAGTCTTGACTCTTTCTCATCATCAATTTTGTGATGACCTGTCCTCTGTTCTGTTCCCCCAAAATAGCCTAACTTTTGAGAAATAGAGGCTTCTAGCCATTTCAGGTATGTCTCCAAAATTGTTACCCAACTTTTTGGGTGGGCCGATTGCAGGGGAAGAGATCCAGGGCACCTCCCTTGGGATATCACATGGCCGAAGGAGTAGACTGCTATATATCTCTAGCCTGATTCTCTACATCACCCTTTTCTGCCAAGGTGTATAAAATAGCACATTGACCCAAGTCATTTCAAAAAATGTTTATTATCTGGGAGGCTGTGAGGACAAACAATTAACAAGGCAGAAGCAGACACATCTCAATAGTCCAGGCGAGGGGCAGCACCAGTGAGAATTCAAAGGGCAGAGTGACTCATTCTGCCCTGAGGGTCCAGGAAACACTTCCTGCAAGAGTGTAATGCAGGAAGGACCTGGAGAAATGAGCAGGAATTTGACAGGTGGGGAAAGCGTGGAGTGCGGGACTCACGGGATGGAGTGCGAAGAAGGCAGATCATCCCCTGGGATGAAAAAGCACAAGCAAAGTTGTGGAGGCACAAAAGAAATCCGGCCCCTCTACAGCAGTGGATCTCGACTTCGGCATGCGTGAGGGTGGCCCAGAGGGCTGGTTAAAACACAGGTTGCTGCCTCCTCCACCCCATCAAGAGGTTCTCACTCCGCAGAGCTGGAGTGTGGCCTGAGATTTTACCTTTCTAACAAGCTCCCAGGTGATGCTAATGCTCTTGGTCCAGAAGCCACACTTTGGGGACAACATGACTAAAATAATGAAGGATATAGGGACAGATAATTTGGGGGCTTCATTCTATAGATAATGGCCATTATCACTTAGCCATTTTGAAGGGTGAAGTGTAAGACTGAGGGAAAGCTGGGCCAGTGCCTAGGGGCAGAGGCAAGTTCTCAGGCTGTTCCCATTGTCCAACTGGGAAATAATTAGGGCCTACCCTGGAATTTTGTCATCAGAATGTTATAGAAACAGGGGTGTTCCAAAAAAACCCCAGAGTTTGTGGCTAGGGGATGGGGAGAAGGAAGCAGCTTTTAGAATGCCTCCACATGCCTGAGGCTGGTGGCTAGTGTCTTTTTTATGCAAAATGGCTTTAATGCATCCAAAGCCTCAGGTAGATGGGAGGGGTCTTGGCCCAGGGGATGGTATGGAAAAAAGCACACAGATCCTGCGTGAGGTTCTGTGAATGGTCAGAACTGGTTACCACACCCACTGCGTCAGAGGACGTAGTCAGGGATTTAAAAATAAGCGGCAGACATTTTAGCCAGGCTGACTATGTGGATTCAACTAAGGCTGAGGCTGACTGTGGGAATTTGAGGCCGAGGCTGACTGTGTGGATTACAAAAGGACTAACTATGCAGTTTACAAGGAGGCTGAGAATCCGTGAGGTTCTGGATTAAAAGCTGGTGGACCCCATAACACAGATGAGGTCTCCCCAATCAGGGTTGAATGATTGGCAGCTACTGGTAAAGCTGAACTGTGTTTGGAAAGTAGGGAAACGGTTTCTCTGACTTTTCTAAAACTAGCCTGGTTTGGTGGGGGGGGCAAGGATATGTGTTTATGGGTGTTTTAAAGAACATAAGACTTAACAGAAATCCACAAATAATTAAATCTATATAAGTGTTAAATAAACTATTTTTTTGTTTTCACTAAACTCTGGTATTGAGAGTTATAATTTTGGCGGCGGGCAATCGGGCCCCTAACTAAAGAGCCCGTGGGTTTGTTTTCAATTGGAGCAGCCCAGGGGTTCTGTAACAAGAATGGATAGGAAATCAGGGAGGCAAGTGTCACTCCAGAAGCAGAATTAATTTCTGTTGGTGAGAGGTTGGACCCAAAAGGAAAAGAGAAGGATAAGGTGAACATCACTTTATAGTTTCTTTTTAGGAGACTGGACAGAATTCGAAACATTCTAGAGACAAGGCACAGGAAGAGAAACAGGAGGGGGAAAATGGGCGCTGGTTGGTGAGGCAGGTGCCAGGTGCCCAGGGAGCAGGTGCGGAGAAATGAGCAATGGGTCACTGGAAGCTTTGGGCTGGAGCTCCACAGAGAGGCGGGGCTGGAGATAAAACAGCATGAAAACTAAACACAGTGACAGCCAGCAGCGGAGGAGTGCCTACCCAGGGCCAAGAAGAGGAAAGAGAACCTGGTGGGGGGCGTGGCACCGGGGAGGGGCGGCGCCGGGATTGAAAGGTCCTGAGACGCCCAGGGAAGACTTGAGGTGAAGGATGAGAAGAAGCGCTGCAGAGGTGGGTGGAGAAGCAGTTTGATAACTGGTGGCCAGGATGCTCCTGTTTATTCTTTGAGAAATATTTCTTCAGGCCCTGGCTGCTGTGGCTCAGTGGATTGAGTATCGGCTTGCGAGCCAAGTGTTGCTCATTTGATGCCCAGTCAGGGCACGTCAGGTCCCCAGTTGGGGGCATGAGTGAGAGGCAACCACACAGTGATGTTTCTCTCCCTCTTTTTCTCCTTTCCCCTCTCTCTAAAAATAAAATAAACAAATAAATAAATTATTTTAAAAAAATATTTCTTCAGTGCCAAAAATATGCCACACATTCTGCTGAAGGCTGAGGGCACCATGGGAAGCAAAACAGAGGAGTCTCTGCCACCAGGAAGCTGGCGGGGTGGTAGGGGGCGAGGTGTGCTGCAAGTAAAAATGTCCTGGGCTCATCATGACAACTGGGAAGGAAAGATCATGGAGGCATGGGCGGGAGGTACAGGTAACAAGGCCACACTGTGAATCTGGCACTCACACTCAGGCTTGACAGCTGAGCTAGGCAAAGTGAGGCCAAGAAAATAGCGTGTGCGAAGGCCCGAGTCAGGTACTATGTGTTGTGTCCCTAGGAACTGAAAGCGAACCGGGTGACGGGGACATGGAGAGTGAGTGGAAAAGCAGTCCGAGACGCAGCTGGCAAGGTAGGCAGGAGCCCCAAAATGCAGGGATTTAGATAAAATCCTAAAATCCTCTAGTATAGGAATGTCCCCAGTCACTTTTTCAGCTACTCAAGACCATCAGCCTCGTGTCTTTACACTCACACCAGCTTGTTTTTAAACAAACCGAGCATTTGAAATTGATCATTCACCTCCTTCACCGAATTTGGCTCTGAATTGCCTTTGGGTTCCTATAACATTCAAAGCTAGCCTCAGAGGAGTAAGGCGTGCCGTGATTGCGAATGTATATAAAAATATATTTATATGCCTGAGGCTCAGAAAGCAATTTCCAAAGAGAATTTCTAAAGCTGTTTTGAGCATTATATAGCCTCTTGAGATGATGGATTTTTTCCAAACACATAACAGAACTCTATACATCCTAATGAAAGTTCACAGCAGTAATATCACTCTGTGTCTGCTCCCTGCCTGCCTAGCACTTCTGGGGTCTCGGGGCACAGAAAGCATTGTAAGGCCTGAGTTTTTGCTCTCACTAAGCTCACAGTCTCACTGAAAAATCAATCCTGCAAGAGGGAAGAGCTTGGCAGTTCTCGCATCCTATTATTACACTTTTTCCACAACGGGGTTCACAATCTTACCTGGAAGGGTGAGTACGACACAGCAATAAAGTGCTGGGGAGCCGACCAGACCACGCTTTCAGTTCCATCTCTGCCCTTGCTGTGTGACCTTGGGCAAACTGTTTAACCTCTCTGAGGCTAGGTGTTCTTCTCTGCAAAGACAGTAATACCTACTTGATAAGGTGGTTGTGAAGATTAAGTTAGCTGTGTATATGGAGCATTTAGTACTTTACCCAGACCAAGGGTGAGCTATCATTATTATCCTGACAGAGCAAATCAGGGCAAAGGCAAAATGCAGCAGATGGGACCCAGACACTGGGGGTGGCATTAGTTCCCGCCTGATCCCTGCCCCCAACTGGAAGGATATAGATCCTGCCCCTTCTAAGGCATCCTCTGCATTCACTCTGCTCATGGCTCTGCCAGGTGTGGGATGGCTTCTGTTTCCCAGCCACCTGCCACCTTCACAGACACGCCTTTCCTGTGCCATTTTACAAGGCAATTAAGCGGCAGAGGCTGCCTCAGGTCAGTCAACTGCTAATATATAGAATTATACTCCGGCTCCTTTCCTGACAAGCTGTAGACTTCTACCGGTTCACCTCAACCTGGCTGTCCCCTCAGGCCTTTTCACACCCCAGGGTGTCAGGATGCAAGGCCAGCTCTGGGGCCTTCAAGAGCCACCTTTGTTTTCCTTCTGTCCCACCTGCAACTTGGCAAGGTCTGCATGGGTCCTGTTTCAAGAAACCCCTAAGGAGGTCCACGCCATGTTCCCATTGATACATTAAAAGGGGGGAAAGAAGGGGCCGCCGGTGGGTCACTGCCGCCCAGCCAGGTGGAAAGGCTCTGCGCCGTACAAGCGTTTCCATTCAGAGTGAGTCACTGGCTCAGAAGTTGGCAACCCCAGACCTGGAACAACTTGGCAAATGGAAAACTAAAGGAATTGTTCGTGATGTATGTTTGTATCCCCAGTGCCATGTTTTAAATACCAGCCCCCTCCACTCACCTTCTTTATACACAGTGAATAGACACACGTGTTGTTTCAGCCGTCAGCTTGCCCAGGACTTGACCAGGAGGTGGATGGGAGCTCCCTGGGGCACCTGCCCTCTGAGCTACCTGGGCTCTGGAGAAGGGGTGCCTGCGTGAGGGCCATTCTCAAAGAGGTGACATTATAACATCTATTCAAATATAGCGCGAATACATGTCACAGAGTTGATCCAATTCATCAGTTAAGGAAGGAAATAGTAAGACATTAAATTGTTCAAGTGACCATTTGAAAAGTTCAACGTTTATAGGCAATTAACTTAGAAGGTTAGGATAAGACGACTAGGTTAAAACCTAAACTGGTAAATGCCTCGCAGGGCCATAAATCACAATCCCCACAGGACAGCAATTAGGTGTATCTTGACCAAACAGAACTCGATCAGCGAGCCCCTTCTCTGACAGGACTGTAGCACAGCCAAGGCAACGCACTGCCACTCACAGGAGCTCGCCAAGAAATGCTCTGAAAGATCACCCAGGCATCTCTCTGCCCATTGCCAAGTTTCAAGTAAGTTTTCTCCAGCATGGTTTGAGTCCTCTCTTGCTCCTTTGCCCAGCCCAGATCTCAGTTCTCTCCAGACAGTTTGAGACCCTCTTTAGCCCTTTTCTCTCCCGGGAACCTTCGGTCCAAACTGAATCAGTAGCTAATTCAGCACCTCCTATGCCTTCACGTGTTCATCCGTGGTTACATGGCCAGGAGCAGGGACCTGGAGGCGCTACAGCCTCAGCTGTGCATCACGATGCTCTCTGGGTGAAGCGTTCTGGTAGCTCCACAGCAGGAGCTGCTCCACTTCCCGGGACTGTGTTGAAGCTCCACCCACCAAGGCTTGAGAGGTCATAGCTGAGGCTGGGTCATGGGCAGAGAGGAGAAACAGCTTAAAACATAAAGCCAGAGTAGGTCAAATAACCACAGAAACCCACAGTAAAACTCAACAAAGAGAGCAATTACAATATGTGTATTTCATTTATGCTAATCACCTCGTGTTAGTTTAATCTCCATATTAAAATTAAATGTAATAAAGAAAACAGCCACCCTGATCCTCATTCCTCTCATCTATCACTCAGCAACTGCTCACCATGCATCCGTCTGTGACCTACACTGCACGCCACACCAGCATGCGTACAGTAGACAGGGCACCTGCCTTTCTGAAGCTTATGGTGAAGTGACTCCAAAAAAAACTAATCTTCTCTTACTTGCATGACATAGTGTTGTTTCCTATGAATACTTGTGAAATGAGAAAATAAAGGAGTGGATTTTTTTTTTCAAAAATCCAAGCATCAACATTTTCTCTGAAGGCAGAAACTGGACAGTTAAAAACACAAACAGAACTTAAAGAGTTTGGATGGAGATAGCAAGCTCTTTGAAAGTAGCTCCCACCCTCTAGTATTAACAATACCTGCCTGAAGTAGAGCTTGTGACTAAGCTGGCAGTTTATATCTACAAAACACACTCCACCCCAGGCAAGTCCAGGGTGGGAGGTGGCACATTCCTGGCAGGAAGAGCCTGCTCAGGTAGAGTGGGGCCAGGCAAGCTTCCCCTCCGAGTGACGGAGTAGCCTGCATCTCCCCTTGAAAGGCTTTTCAGGAAAGGGGGGTCACTTCTGCCCAGTCAATGGCTGAATTTGGGGACAATAATTTTGTTTCTAGTTGATTGGTCTCCTCCTAAGTCCCTCAGTCTGTGAAGCTCCCTTGAACGTAGATTCAGGAATTCATAACTGTAGCATTTTTTTTTGTCTATTTCTTACCCATAATTCCTCACTTATAGAAATGGGAGCTCTGGAATAGATCTCTAAATGCCCTTCGGAGCCTGCATTTGATGGACTTAAGTGAAAATGTGTTCCACCTGGAACCAAGGGGGTGTCAGGTCAAGTCTTTAACAAAAACAATCCCAGCTTAACTAGAAGGACAGCTAGAGTTGGTTACAAAGCTCCCTCACAGCAGGTGTCCCAGGTAATGAGACCCGCCCTCGCCTGACCTGAACGTAGCCTTGAGCAGCACGAGATAATTATGAGGCCCATATCCTCTCCCCTCCAGGGGTTGGCATTTAGGTTCCTGGAACTTCTCCACTCTCATCAGAGATACTATTAAAGAATGTCTTAAATTGAGGAATGAGAAGCATTCTCCACATGAGTTTTTCGTGGCCACGTGTGAGACTGGTGGTTCTTAAGCCCGAGCCCCTCGGGGTTCTTGTTAAAGTTGTGCAGAGTCCAGTGCCCCGACTCAGGGGCCCGCCTTTACAGGGCTTCCAGGTGATTCTGGTGCAGGTTTGTGGTGGGAAATTACCACACCCAGTGCAGCCTGGTGTGAAGGAACCCATGATCTGCAGGAACACGGGCTTCAACGGGCTAAGAGTCCTGTCCTCACCAGCTTCCTGGGGCCATGTGCAGAGCAGGGGACCCCAGCAGCCTCCTCACGGGTCAGCCTCAGGCCAGCGGGCTCAACAATTTTGTCATCCATCTGAAGACACTTAAAGAGGACAGGTCTACTTATGTCCAGACACACAGGGTGAGGAAAGAACCCCTGGTACAAGCAAGATCTTTGTCTTGAGATCAGTGAACACACACGTGGATTCTCATAAGGCTATCAAAATTCTAGAACATGAAATGTGATTTTTGGCTGCCTCTTGCTCTCCTATCAATTTGTTGATGGAACTTCAAGGTCAAGCTTGATTCTGCACAAAATGGTATTTTCTTCGGGTCTTCTGAAAATGCTCTGTGGCTCCAGCCCCACTTTCTGGAGTTGATGGAGGGAAAATCAAAGCTCTTTTACCAGATCTCTTACTTGCCATCACACACAAACCTGCAAAATGAAAATTCATGGAGCATTTGTCCCAAAGTTGTGACAAATAGGAAGTCGTTAGGCTCACATTGCCAACGGCAGCCACCCCACCCCCCCTTACTATCCAGGCTACCAACAACCAAGGTCATACCAAAAAGCCCTGCTGGGGTGGGGAGTAGGACAGACCTCATGCAGCGCTCTTCACTGTGGGGCAGAGAAACCCTATCCACCAACAGAAACAGTCAAGTGGTCCCTCCCAGACTTCAACCCATAAAAACTCTCCCCATACTCTGATGCAGCATCTCCCCAGGGCTCACTGACCTGGTGGCATCTATCTGAGACAGAGGTGAGAAGTTGGTTTTCACAGAACTTTCATGAAGTTGTAGGTCCACAGAAGAGCCAGTGAAGAAAAGAATGAGGCTGAGGGCTTTTATATTCATTCTGGGCCTTCATCTCCTCTGCTATTGTGGTTCTACCTTCCACCCATAAAAAGGAAGAAGCTGGGGGAGAGAGAGAGAGACCTCCTTCCCACCTTCCCATCACGGCTCTTTCCAAGCACCAGGAGTACTTCTGGGCAATGTACCACAGCTTGGTTTAGCATTGCCATTAACCCAAGGAGCAAAGTTCTTGGGCACTAGGTTCAGGCAGCTCTAGATACTCATATCAAGGGTCCACAAAGGAGTAATTATGCTCATATGTCACTGAGACATCAGTGTCAGAGCAAGAGAAGCACCTTCTCAACTGCAAGGCCAAAGTCATGAGCATTTTAGGCGCTGGGAAGAGAACAAGGAAGACACACAACTGAGATGACTCAGTGGTCAGTGATGAAAGAGGGAGGCTTTTTAGACCAGCAGGTCCGGCCCCGGAGGCAATGCTGAGAGCAATAAAGGCAGCTACTCTGTTACATGGCAAAGAAGAGGCAACAAGATTTCTTTCATTTCAGCAGCAGAAGTGTTATTGGCAAGGCAAGCTTTAAGTTGACTTGCTGGGTTCCAGGATCCCTTACTGCACAGCAGTGAGACAAGATAGCAAGAATTCCAGAGTCAGAAGGGATCTTACAGGTGTGGGGACCCAAGGGTGTGTGCCACAGGGAGGAGGTAACACAAAAACGGGATCTGAGCTACTGGTGAACTGGAGGTGTAGACCCAATGTGAAGTCACCAGCCTTCTCAGGCCCAGCCCTAGCTGTTACCACGCAAGAAATCAGAGCCAGGTTTGTCAGAACTAATGATTTTTCAACATAAGCCTCAAATTCCAACTTTTATGCAAAATTTCCCCATTTTAAGATGTTGGCAACCAAGTCAATGTTATTTAAAATACTGCACCAGCCAAACATCTGGATGTGGGGGAAGGATAGATTCAGCCTGTGAGCCTCCAGCTCATAAGTTCTACCGTATATCAATAATTTCATAACCAATCATGGCAACAGGTAATATAATTTGGGTGCTTCACACATATTATTACATTTAGTCCTCACAGTTGAGGAAATTAAGTTTATGAAGAACAGGTAGCTTCTCCAAGGTTTCAGAGCTGTATGAGTGAGCTCTAGGTTTCAAATCTAGGTCTGTCTTATGTCAAGTGCTGAACTCTTAGCCATTAAGTGATACTATAGTTCCAAAAGCAAGCTATAGTTGCTCTTAAACTTATTCATTCCAAGGGGTGGCACACTGAAATTGAAAACTGGGGTTTGAATCACTTAGTATTTATGGAAGGACAAGACCAGGAAAGACAGGCTCAGTAGAGAGAAACTACCACCCTGCCAGCGGGTGATGGCAGGAATATTCTATTGAGAATATTCTTACATTCTTGATAGCCAAAAAGATCCCTGCTGGTCCCATAGAATGAGTGTTCTTTCCCTGGCTTCTTAAAGAGTAGCCAATGGGAAACTAGCGGACTTCTGGCCAAGATGAAGGCGTAGACAGACACACTGCATCTCCCTCCACAACTAAGAAGGAGTACAACTACCTCAAAACTAGAAACAACCAAGAGTTCCAGAAAATCAAACTACATGGAAGTCCAACGAACAAAGATATAAAGAAGAAATACTCAGACAGGTAGGAGTGGTGGAGAGGACACAGTGTGGTGGTGGCAGCAGAGGCGGCAGCGGCAGGCTGGCAGAAAGCGCAGTCACGCATTTAAAAAAGTCAGGAGGGACACCTGGGGAGCGTTCCCAGCTCCTCACCAGACCTTACAACTCATGGTCCCAGCACTGGGGAAAATCAAGCCTCATTGTTTCTGACTGTGCAGAACAGTGGGGGTTGGGGTGGAGGCAGAAACTGCAGGTCTCAACAGATTCCACTTGTTTAAAGGGCCTCCATGGTATAGAACATTCGCAGACCCACCCACTCTGGGAACGACGGCCAGGGCAGCAGCTAGAGGGGCACCAGTCTGGTGCGGAAGTGGGAGAGGTGCCTGGAAAAGGGGCAAGTGCTGGGCGGGCGGCATTGTTCCCTCTCAGACCCCTCCCCCACATATAACTCCACAATGTGGTGAAACAGGTCACCCTGTACTGACGAATCCCTAAGGCTCTGCCCCTTGCAACATAACAGGAACAACAGCTCTGCCTGGGACGCAGAGTCAAACAAACACAGGAGCCTGTCAGAATGAAGAGAGAGAGAAGTAAGGCCCAAAAGGGGGAAACGGATCAAGGTTTCAGTGGGAGAACTAAGCGACGAGGAGATAGCCAACCTAACAGATGAAGATTTCAAAACACTGGTGATAAAGATGCTCACAGGCTTGACAGATATGCCCGAGTATGGCAAATGCATAAGAAGAAGTAAAGGCTATACTAAGTGAAACAAAGGAAAATCCACACAAAACCAATAGTGAAGGGAAGGAAAGCGGGGTTCAAATCAATGATTTGGAACATAAGGAAAAAAAAAACAGTCAACCAGTGCAGAGTGAGGAAGCAAAAATTGAAAAAAAATGAGGAAAACTTCCCAAATTTTGCGAAGAAGATGGACATACAGGAGCTGGACCCAGAGGGGACCACACCAGGACGCATCATGATTAAGATGCCAAAGGTGAAAGATAAAGACAGAGTCCTGGGGGCAACAAGAGAGAGACAGAGAGTTGCCTACAGGGAGGTGCCTATAGGACTACCAGCTGATTTCTCAGAGGACACTTTGCAGGCAGGAAGGGACTGGCAAGCAGTATTCAATGTGATGAAAAGCAACTTGCAACCAGGCTTACTCTATCCAGCAAAGCTATCATTTGGAATGGAAGGGCAGATGAAGTGCTTCCCAGACAAGGTGAAGCTAAAGGAGTTCATCATCACCAAGCCATTATTATATGAAATGTCAAGGGGACTTACTTAAGAAAAAGAAGATCAAAACTATGAACACTAAAATGACAACAAACTCACAACTATCAACAACTGAATCTAAAAAAATAAAAACAAAATCCAACTTTAAAAAAAAAAAAGAGTAGCCAGTGGATCTGCAGCATGGGCATTACCTAGACTATTAGAAAGGCAGAGCCTCAGGCACATACTCATCCAATAAATGAGCCTCTTACAAGTGATTGTTATGGTACTGTAGGGATATGCACCAAAAAGGTGTACACGAGGGCGGACACCCCCCCAAAAAAACCCATGAATTATCTTCTACAGGGTGGGCCCCTTGTAGTACAGGCTTACCCCGCTAGGTGAGTGTTCTAGGAACCCATCTGTATCAGTGCACCAGCTGGTGTTGTGAGAGGCTGAGTTCAGCTTCAGTGAATTTTTTTTTTTTTTTCAAGACTCTTTCAATGCATCTGCCCACTTCATGATGGGTGATTTATGAGGGCACCTGCCCACACTGTGCTGAGCATTCAGCAGTTTGTGACCAAAAACGGCATGACCCCATGTCCCACCCTTCCTATTCACCCGATCTCACCCTGAGAGACTTTTTTTGTTGTTTCTCCAGATGGAAAAAGTCCTCAAAGGGAACCATTTTGCTGATGTGGGAGAGGTGAAACAAAAAAGTGGCAGAAGCACTAAAAGCACCAAAATCAGTAAGTTCAAAAACTGTTTTGAGCAGAGGAAAAACTGTCTCAATGGGTGTATTGCACCAAATGGAGAGTACTTTGGAGGTGACCGAAGTTTAAAACATGTGAGAATAAATACACAATTTTTTATAAATAAATTCCAGTTTGGGGGGAGGGGTCCCCCCTTCATATATTTTATAAGCAGGAAAATGTAGTGTAGGCTCATTGATTCTAAAATTGTCTTCCAGCGCATAAGAGAAAAGAGATTTCTCGCTGGGTGAGGGCCTCTGCACTCCTGCACAGCCGTTCTTGGCAGAACCCCTCACAAAATGCCGTGGGCATAAACGCAAACCAAGAACAGGGTGCTGGTGTTCATCTGCCGGCTCTGACTGCAGAAGGAATATTATGCAGCAGGACACGTGAATCTCTAATTTCTCATCCTTCAAGCTTCCTGCAAGCCCTCTCTGCTCCATGGCGCAAGTCCTTCCCAGAAAGTGGAACACACTCCTGTGCCTTGCAGGAAAATTCTCCCTGTCCCTAAGGCAACCCAAATTCTTTCAGCACATATGTCACCTCCAACCCCTTCCACAGTCCTCACCTGCCTCCGAGACCATAACCACTCAAGGAAAAATAAAGTAAAATTTCCCAACACTCTCCTCCTCCCCACGGACCCGCTTTGTGCACACGTGCAGCTGGAAAGCCACTCCTGGCTCTAAACCACCGAGGCTTTCCATTCCAGTTAAACTGTGATGTTGCTATGGAAACAACCAGTGAGGTGTTTCTCTGGCCAAGTCCCAGGCTGAGGACAAGAGGCCCCCATTGCAGACACCCACAGCGGCTGGCATCCTGGGCGCCCCGTGCCACCCATCACCAGCCCAGGGCAGCCCCGTGCCTTAGGGGGGACTCTCATAGCCCCCGTGTGTGTGTGTGTGTGTGTGTGTGTGTGTATGTGTGTGTGTGTGCATGGTACACATGTTTGTTTTCTTTTCTCTTCAGCCCAGACCTTCCCGGCACACAAAAGGCACATTCTTGGGGGGAGGGGGGGGAGGAAAGGAAAAGAAAAAATGTATTTTTTCCCTGCATTCCAGTTGCCTGAGCTAAGCGAAGGAATGAATGGTTTGGGAAAAATCTCACACAGGAATAAATTTACAAGGGACAGCTGAGCGGATAAATTCATTCCCCAAAGAGGGGCATTACGAGGCCTTTTGGCAAAGCTGTCTAAAAAGAAAAACAGAGCAGGAGAGGGGAGCTTTCAAACCTACCCCAAATGAAACCTTTCAGAAATCCTTTTAACTCCCTCTAGCTGTTAGCATTTAAAGACAGGAGGAGGCCCATTAATGAAGGCAAATCAATCCTTTCCAGGTGGACTGCCTCTGTCCTTGGGCTTGTCTGGGATGTACTCTTTCTTAGTTCTCCTTTGCTCGGGTGAATGGTTCAAGGTCACCTATGCTTCTGGCTTGACCTGTTGTCAATATATTCAATGACAAAACTGGGGTCTGACCTAGTAAGAATCTGGCAAACAGCTCAAGAGTAGACCAAACATGATAGGGACCCATGAGACAGGGCTCAGATATGGACCTCAGTGCACCTCCTGGGATGAGGGCGGCAGAGCAGAGAGAAGACAATGATTGTAACCGGGGGAGGATGGCCCCAAAGCCACAGGATGCTCGGCCTCCTTTGCCTCGTTTGTACACCAGGTAATAGTGTCTACTGTGCAAGAATGCTTTGAGAATTAAATGAAACAGTGTCTGTAAAGCTCTTAACTCAGTGATAAGCATATAGTGCTCAAAAGGGCATTGACCAAGCTGCGATCGAGTGGCATTATTGAGTTTCTGGGCTGGTGAACACACAGAGGTATCAGGGCAGTGTTGGCTCTGTTGAGTCCCCATGGCTATTTCCTACAAAGACTGAAATTAGACCACAGTCGGTTGTGGGTGTTGAATCCCGGCCTCTCCCTTGCTTCTTTACCGCGTCCTTGACTCACCACAGTTAGTGATTGATTGCTAGAATCAGGAAACTCCCTTTGGTTACTTTGAGGTCTGGAAACTCAGTTAACCCCGTACCCTCTCCCTTTTCTTTGGAAAAGTCCTAGAACTTTCACAGCTGGCAATGACCTTCTTATTCCTTGTCGTAGCCTTTCCCAGGCTCTGTCAACCCCAGGAGAGCCTGAGACTCTCAGCTCAGCCGGCCCAGCTCCTCTGGGAAAGCCAGGCCATTGACCGTCCCCGATCATGACCATATGGCTTGCCTTAAGCCAGCGCTGCACTCAAGTTACATCGCTCTTCTCCACGGATATTCTACTTCTGAAGTTACCATCGGTCACTGAGAAGTAAGCATTTGCCACCCTGGCTTGCACTGTGCTTGGAGACCTAGAAAGATATATACACAATAATCAATGCAATGCCTACAATGTGCTCCAACTTCTGTGGATTAGACTATGATTGCCAGTTACTGAGCACTTGCCATGTTCTAGGCCCTGAGCTTTATACTAAGTATTTCATTATGATAAGTACTTTCTTTGCATTTAATACAGTAGTTGAAGGCTTCGTGAAACCTGACTAACTGAAGCAAATTGTGGGTCCACCACTTACCAGTGGTGTGTCCTTGGGCATTAATCTATCAGAGCCTCATTTACCTCATTTGTACACCAGGTAATAGTGTCTAATTTGCAAGAACATTTTGAGAACTCAATGAAACAGTATCTGTAAAGCTCTTAACTCAGTGATAAGCACACAGTGCTCAAAAGGGCATTGACCAAGCTGCGATCGAGTGGCATTATTGAGTTTCTGGGCTGGTGAACACACAGAGGTGGCAGGGAGTGGTGGGCCTGGAGGCCATGGAAGCTCCCCACCCCCCTCACGCACCCCTGTACCTCTTGCATGTGGCTGCTCCTCAGTCGCAGCACCACCTCCTTGACCCGCGACAGAGAAAATCAGCTGCCCTCCGCATGGAAACCCTGCAAAGTTCTTGGCCAAAGTAGTGGCAATCCATGGTCAGGGCTTGATCTTCGTATGTTAACCATGAAACAGAATATGCCCTACTACAAGGAGAAGGGGCACTGGGCGGAGGGAGTGTGATGCTGTAGGTGGCCCTGGACCTCTTCACAGAAAGAACACCTGACCAGTGTTGCTTTAGTCTGTGTCCTTTGAACAATACCTAAATTGAAACTGGGTAGATCTACAATCCATGTGAAGTCTGATTTAACAATTCAACATTTTGTGTTATCTTAATAAGAAAAGGACAAATAAGAATATTTTCTTTTTAACATATGGGTATCCGAGCAAAGCCACACATATGCATACACATATATATTTGCAAAATCAAGAAGGGTGAAGACACTAATGAAAATGGTTCCCTAAAGAAAGTAGGTTGGAGAAGTTTTGATGAAGGTGAAATCTTCTGAACATATGTTTTTCAATATTTTCTATTTCAATTCAGTGAATATTTTACATATGAAAACATTATAGTTAAGTCAAATAGGAAAAGGAAGCAAGTCATAAAACTAAACAAAAAATATAAATAACCCAACTGCAGAGCACATTAAAGTGATTTTAGAGTATTAAATATTACTCAGTAGTTTTATCTTACTGGTGATATTGACAATACAATTTGAAACTGTTTCATAGAAATTACAGGAAAAGGCATATGTATTGATGTTTAAGAATCTCACTATGAAATACAATTATAGAATGAGAGGCCAGGGAAAAGTGTAACATTAAATATGAAAGAGGAAAAGTGACATTATTGTTATTCATTGCTCTGAGGGACCCATCCAGCCACCCTGGACGTGACTCGCACAGCTGCTGATGGTGCCGAGCTTTAGATTGTCCTGTCTGAAGACACCGTGTCTGTCCCTCCCGCCCTCCTACCCAGCAACCTTCAGAAACACCGGCCATCGTCACCTCAGCCAGAAAGGAGCTTACAAGAAGGCAGGAGAATCCGTGTCTCTTCCTGTAGGGACCATTCAGTTATGGTCCCTTCCAGGTAGCATTTGTATGGCCCAAGTCTGTCCTCTTTTTTTTTTTTTTTTTTTAATTTCTTTTTCTTCTACTTGGTGTCTTTACAAAGCAAGAAATCATGGTGAAATCAGGAAACTGCATGAGTCCCATGGTTGCCTCTTTTGAGAGTTGCCACTTTTGAGCTTGTGTCCCTGGATAAATCACCTCTGCTCTCTAAGCCTCAGTTTACTAATCTGTAAAACTGGCATACAACAATAATGACCATCATACCAGATGGTAAAATTTAGAGATAATGTATATGAAATATTTATATGTTCAATAAATGTTGGTATTATCCTTTCTTTTTTCTTTTGACATATGAAAATGCTCCATAAATTGTAAAACTGCTTAAATGTCAAGTATCATTAGTTATCCCTCAACTTTATCAGAAATCATACTTGACACTTCTGGCACTGTGCAAAGGAAACCCTACCCAGCCTGGCCTCGCCTCAGTGCAGCAGCAGCTGTAGCACGCGGGCAGGACCCACAGCTTGTAGAAGAAAGCCACCCAGCAGACATTCAAATTGACCACATGCCTTGTATCTTAGGGACACAGGCTGGGGTATGTTCCTCATTGGGACAGAGATAGGCCTCAGGCATGTTTCTTCCCAGCAGTGATGAGCAATGAATAAAGTCCTTTTGGAGAAGCACAAACATTGGCTGGCTGTTAGGCGGGAGGTGGAGAAGGTTCAATGGGGGGCTGGACCTGCTCTTGATGTGCTATGACTACATCACAGGCAACAGATGTGTTTTTAATAAGCAGTTATTAATAAGCGGACATAACTGCTTTATTAGGCCTAAACTAAATGCATGTTTGAGAGATTTAAGCACTAATTGAAGAAGGAATTCACTGATATTTTCTTGTTATAAGCTATTAGTTTAAAAATGATAGGGCTCCATTCTGTCCAGGAGAGCTTGACTTTCAGAGGACTGCAAAGTCTGAGCAAGAGTCATCTATCTAAAGAGAAAACAATGGCCTTTTCAAGGGCTTGCGTGATGGTCACAAGAATGATGAGAGCCAGAGAGAAATCTCATTTCCAGTTGGGTGAAAGGAAAAGGACCTCCTTGGCGAGGCTCCCTATCCAAAACAAACATTATAATCATTAAGACTTATTGTAAGCTTCCCACTGTTTCCCAGGAAGGACACAGCAATTTACAAACATCGCCTCATTTAATTCTGGTAATTCTCTGAGGTAGTTATTCGTGGTACAGAAGAGAAGACTGATGCTCAGAGAGATTTAGAAGTGTGCCCAACACTGCACAGCTAGCACCTCATGGAATTGAAATTCTAATCAGGTCTGGCTGCCTGGCTGCAGAGGCAACTCCTACGGCTGACTATGGCTGTTGTTACGGCATCACTCTGCAGCGTTGCCCTGGCTGGTTTAGCTCAGTGGATTGAGCGTCGGCCTGCGAGCTAAGTGTCGCTGGTTCGATCTTCCAGTCAGGGTACATCAGAGAAGGAAAACTCTGACTCCAAAAAACCTCCGCTGCCTTGCGGCATACCTCTTCAGGGGAAAGGCTAAGGGAGTAAACCCCGACAGAAAATCCGGAGCCGGAGTCCCTAAGGCGGTTTGACGTTGTAGTCAACACCGGCAACTCCTGCGGCGCACCTGAACCCAAGCTGTATCGACTCCGTCTTTCCCTTGGACCCTTCAGCTGCGAAGAGAGGGGGGGTCTGCTTCATGGGCAACAGCAGACCCTCCATATTACCCTGCCCAGGCTCTGTAGCTTCAGCGTCATCGCAAGATGTCGATTCAACACGGGAGGAGACAGATACCATGTCACTCCCGAGTCGGACTGCACAGCCATTCTCGGCGGTGCAGATAGACTCTTAAGAAGCTACACCATCGTCTCTTGAGACGGACGGCTGCCGACGACTCTGCAGCGTCCAGTCTTGTTTTCAGGGTGTGGCAGAGACTGCTAATTGTCCTCTGATACCTGTACTCAGCCTTTTTCTCAGTAATAGAACCCCACAAAGGTTAGATGGACATGTGGCCACCCAGGATACGGACACATTTCCCAGTCTCTCTGTAGCGACATGGAGCCAAGTGACTAAAGATTGACTATCAGGATATAAGTTGAAGCAATGTGTTCAATTTCTGGGAAATGTCCTTAAGGAGAAGGCATGTGTCCTTGCCCTCCCCCTTTCTCTCTTTCTCTTTCCAGATGCCTAGAATGCAGATGTAAAGATCAAAGGTGGAGCCACAATCTTGAACCACAACATAGAAACTGCATATTGAAGATGGCAGTGGAGTGGTATAGAAGGAGTCTGTCTGGTCACATAATTATGGAGCCACAACTGCAACCTGGTCTGCCTTCCTAGCATTTAATGTGTGAGACAAATAAACCTTAATCTTGCTTTAATCACTATTAATTTTGGGTTTTCTGCCACTCAGAGTTGGATAGAATCCTATCTTTTACATGGGAATCCCTCTATTCTTTCCCCCTACCTCTCCCTGCTGAAGGCCATTGTCCTTCTCTGTGCTCTCTTCTTTTCCTCCCACGCATTTCATCCAAATGGATTGGAATTACACACCTATCAGATTAATGGCAGATCACCAAAGGGGCAGAAGGAAGCCTGGGACCTCTGGAGAAGGAAAGTATGACTGGAAGCCAACCATGCTCTTAGAGGCAATGTTCTTGGGCCTGGCCAGCAGAAAGGGAGTGGTTCAAACCCAGTTCTTCCTGCTCAGTTAGCCTCCCTGCCCATTTATGAGGCAAAGCATAAGTCTTGCCAACAAAATCTTCTTTCCAAGAATATAAATTTAAGACATCCTGCTTCTCTGGTTTCTCTCCGGCCATTATTCCCAGAATGATGTACATGATGTGGGTGTTGTAAAACATCTGCCTCCAGTCCCACCCCAAAGTACCAGGTTCCAGGTAGGACCACGCCAGACTGGACAGAACTTTCCTCTCCTGTGTGTGTCATTCTTGCTCTTTTCCAGGACAAATCCAAGTAAGCGTGGCTGCAAATAGAAAGGATTTTTACCCCTCCCAAAGAAGTGTTGTAAAGAGTGTCAGAATAGATGAGACCTGAAAGTTCCCTGAATCATTGACTCTTACAGCTGCAGAAACTATAGAAGTCACCTGTGAAAGAAAGAAAGATTATGATCTTACAGCTGGAGGAAGCAACCTAGCCAAGGTCAAATATTTAGTTTGTTATTAGAAAATTGGTGCCACTATAATAACAACAGGAACGTTTTAGTCAGCTCCTTCTATGTGCCAAATGCTGAGCTGAGCACTTAATGTGGATTATATCATTTAATCTTTGCAACCCAATGAGACAGGTACCTACAGTGGCTCAGAGAAATTAAATAACTTGTCTGATTTTACAAGATAATAGGCTGCTGAGCTGGGACTAAAATCCTAGTTTAGTGGTTTCTTGAGCCCAAACTCTGCCCCTTTTACAGCATCGTGCCACCAGTTAATTCATTACTTCTCAAAGCAAGACAATATCACAGTGACCCTCTTCACACCTGAATCAATCTGGATACCATGGTGTCACAGATTTATTGTCATCAAACTTATTTGCACACACAGGACTGTCCTTGGGTACACCCAAGAACTTTGGCATAGATAGTCCCCTCCATGAGAGTCTAAAATCTACATCTGCAGGAAAGTTGGTCTTCACTTCTATCCATAGGCATCAACCTTAGAAACCACGTTCAAAGTTCAGGCAAAAGCCCAATACCAGGATTTTCTCATGCCTTCACCCTTCACTGGTTTATTCTGTCCCTCAAAAAGTATTTGTTGAATCATATAAAACTGCTCAGCGTTGGGGATAAATTGTTGAACAAAAGAACATGATACCTGACTTTAAAGGGCATTTTAGTGGGAAAAATAGATACTCAACAAATAATTTCATCAATATTTAGTGGCAAGTGTGATAAGTGCTACAAAAAGAAGTCCATGTCACCACACAAGTTCATAAAAGGGGCACACCTGACAAGAGAGTGAGATGTGAGAAGGCTCCAAGATGGATAGAAACCTCAAAATTCAAGAACCTAAGAGAAAACAAGAGTGCTGAAGATCCAGCTAGGAGTCAGATCATTCAAGACATAACAGGCCATGTTAAGAACATTGAACTTGATGCTAGGGGTGATGAGGAACCACTGAAGAGCTTTACACAAGTGAATGACAGAGTCTAATTGTTTTAGCTGCTGAGTGCAGAAGACATGAAGGCAGAGTGACTTCTCAGAGGCTGTCACAGTTGTCCCAGGGAGGGACAGTGAGTATGGACAAAGGAGAGGCAGAGGAGAGAGAAGCAGATGGAACCAGGGCCGCAGGTAGAATTGGCAGGAGCTGCATACATGAGTATAGAACTCAGCCTCACTTAGATACATATGTTTGGGAAGGTGGTATTTGAAGCCACGGAAGTGGGTGAGATCTCCCAGAGGGGAGGAATTCCAAAATTAAAGGTTGGACAGAAGGAAAAGCTCCACCAAAGGAAACTGACAAAATAAATGGCCTGAGAAGCAGGAAGCCACCGTGGAGTGGGTGGTGTCACATGAGGCAACAGAGTGTCCCAGGGAGGAGGGAAAGGTGTGGAAACCCCATGGCAAACAAGAAAGGTGAGAAATGAGTGGTGTGAAGCTTCCAGGTTGTGCATGCGTGGAAATGCCGGGGGGCGGGGGGGAGGGCGGTGCCACTCTTGCCTTCTGCATCTCTTTCATTTCATGTGACTTTTCTGAGTTGTATCATTGATTGTAAACTGGTAAGCCAGGCACTGATCTAGAGACTTCTATCCAAAGCAGGAGTTCAAAGGACACTATATCAACATCATCTCAAACTACGTCAATTATGGGTGCCTTTAAGTCTGTAAGTCAGCAACCCTCCTGAAATGTTATTCAGAATGTGACTGCGGAGAATAAGTTAGACGGAGAAGATGTTTTTCCTGCAAAGGCGATTGACCATATCATCCAGCTAATGCTTGTCCCAGAGTCAAATAGTTAAAGGGGTTGATTTTGATAATAATAATTATTATCCTTGTATAATCATTAGGCAAAGGGGCAAAATATATGTGACAGAAATGCTTTGACTGTGGGTGGTGAGCACACAATGCAATGCACAGGCTGTGCATCATAGAAATGTACACTTGAAACCTATATAAACTTATTAATCATCCCCCCTGATAAATTTAATATAAAAGAAACAGAAGATGTTATATTTACTGGCCCTTAAATTTTTCATAATTCAGGAAAAGTTAAGCTATTGCAAGCTAAGAGTTTACAGTTAAAGATTTTTAAGTATTGCTATCAACTGAAGAATTTAAAAGAGACTTAACAAAGAAATTACTGTGTAAGAATTTACATTTTTAAGTATTATTTCCTGAGCACAACTCCATTACTTGAGAAACTTTTCAGCTCAAGGACATATGTAATAGCATTGGTTCTCCTTATTTTTTAATCTGGTTAACATTACCTGGGAATGTGCTATAAAATTTAAAATGTTATTTTTCTAATATATATTGTGTATACCTTACTGAATGAGAGCTTTGCTTAAATATCATTCTTGAGTAAGAAATCTGCCATTTTATATTTCTACTTCATGATCAAAGACTATGCCACTATATTAATGTGGTTACATTTAGCCAATGTTGATGGGGGAAAGCTTATAAAAATTAGCCTCTTTAAAATTTGAATAATTTCTAGGCCTTCGGATTTCCTGAAGGGAAAACAATCTATGTGAAACTGTGACTGAACTCGCTGTTACTAAGCACGTGTTCTCTTTCTAATCCCTGTAACAGTGTTAGCCACTGGGACTTTGGATAATTAAACACACTTTATAATTTGAATGAAAGTTCATATTAAAATATAAAACAGCCCCCCAAATGAATGACACCCTTTGGGTAGAGTATATATTACTGACTTTAGCAAAGACCATTTCAATAAAGTGGTGAGTTTGGAAGCCAAAGTGGAGTGAAATGCAGAGCTTATTGTAGGTGCGAATACAGAGATGACCATTTCTGCAGACCCTTTTTTAAATTTTTATTTTTGTGGTATATTTTTTCATTACCATTTATCCCCCTTATACCCACCCCCCTGCAATCACCATTGTTGTTCATGCCCATGAGTCCTTTCTCTTTTCTGCTTGATTCCTCCACCCCCTAATCTCTGTCCCCCCACCCCCCTGCAGAGCTGTCAGCCTGCTCTCTGTATGAGTCTGTCTCTACAGACCCTTTTTCATTTCAGATTTATCCTGGATTAGCTCAGGCTCACAATCCATTCAGAATCACCTTAATGTCACCTCAATTCCATGGAAGGAAAACAGTAGAAGATTTCAACAACAACAACAAAAAATCCTGGCTCTACCCCCAAGACTCAGATAATGACTGAAGAAGTAACTAAGCCTAGGCTTATATGAGTGGTTTAATATTTTTTAAACCTTATATTCAGTTGTCTATAAATGTTATATGTAGGCTTGTGGAATGATAATTTTCTAACAAACTAGGCATTGATCACAGGGTCAGAACAATAGCCATTATTTGATGTCCAGAGAGCTGGAGCAAAGAGGTGCCAAGGAAGTCAGGGGTGACCAGTGGGAGCAAAGACAGTGACTTTGGGGACCTTCCCAAAGACCCGAAGTGACGAGGTAGGAGTAAAACAGTCAAGACTTGAGCTTGAGGGACAGGGAAACTGATGATACCAGACGAGATAAAAGCACCCAAGGTGAGCTGGCTGCGGAATCCAGGGGTGTGAGGATCTCCCACTGATGTCAGGTGGTTGGAATGAGAGCATCTACTGCTGGCTGCAGAGTCTGGTTTTGAACCACATGCTCACAGCCTCAGTGATTCTCACCCCCACCCTGTGAAGTATCGCTGGTCTCCTTTCACAGCAGATGATGGGCCTTGGGTCATACAGCCGGTGAGAGGCACACTGAGGGGGACTCAGCTCCCGGCAGCCTGACTCCGCCTGGTGATGAATTGTCACTCACAGGTGAGACCTCATCTCTCCTGTCCTGGTATTCTAGTCTCTTATTGTACCACCTTCCACAGCACAGGGCTCGGGGGACAAAGTAGCTCTCTCATGGGGGTTACTGCATTCCCCTCTCTGCTCTACTCCTGCTTCTCATGTAGCAGTCTGGCAGGAAGTTCTTCACCACAGCCGTCCTGCTGAAAAAAATCTCTCTCGTTGCCTTTAACTCATGCCTGTACAGGAAGTGAGTACCTCAAACACCTCCATAAGCAAACCCAGACTGTCAACTGCCACAGATCTAAGTTAGTTCCTCAGCACACACCCCCTTGCCCATCTGTGTGGCCGGCAGCAGCATAGCGTCCACCGGCTGCTGGACTTTCCCACCCGGTACAGTTTGTGCAGTGGAGAAGGACCAGGAAGTGGAGCTGGCACGCATCACACAACGTTGCACAACTGCTCTGACCTGAGCAACTTTGGTCCTCATTCCAGTCCAGACACACAGGATGGCTGATGGCCCCTGCCATGCAAACAACTCCCCTGGCTCAGCACAGACTGTCGGAACAGGAAGTCAGCCCAATGTGTGACTTAATATTGTGAATTTATATATTGCTGTGCATGAATCTTTGTGTGCGTCTTCTGAGAGAGGGCTTAGGGATGCTCCAACCCTCATTGCTTATGCTCTTATATGACCCTTGTAGGTCCATGTTGAGAGGGTGGTTAAGCAGGATGCAAATAAAATCATCCCCCTGGGTGTGAAGAACATGAAACGTGATGTTTGGGGACCAATTCAGTTTGTTTGTATCTTAACTGCAACTGAAGCTCTTCCGTTCCCACATGCCCGAGGGATGAGGTTCTCTAGCCCTGGTGGGGCCTGCTGGAGCTATTTCCCCAGTTGCTAGGCAACGTCAATCCTGCTTCACGCCTGATGAGCTCATGCCTGTGCTGTGGCAGTGACTGTGGGTGATCCGGGATTAGCTTTATAACAACCAGGAAGGGGGGAAAAGGTGAATGTGGAAACAGCACACACAAGCAGTGACAAAGTGTTGAAGGATGACTCTGACGGGAGCCATAGAGCCAAGAGCAGTAGTAAAAACAATAGGTGCCATTTTAAGCATCGACTTGGTGCCAGGTATTAGGCTAGGCACTTGGGCACATGTGAGTTTATTGAAATAGGGGTGACACAGATTGAGGAGAGGTGACCACATGAGAACAGACGTCTGTCGTTCACTGATGTATTTGCCTCACGCTGTGCCTGCACATGGCATGGACTGAAAAATTATTATCAGAGCTGTACTAGTAGCTAATCCAACTCTCTCATATACTGTGTGTAAAAATCATGTGGGGACAGGGCCCTAGATAAACACCCTCGGTCTAGCCTCATTCACATCTGACCCACATTTTTAAAGGCTCCAACAGAAACGTTGAGAACAGAGGTGGTAGGAGTGTTCTGAGCCCACCCTTGCCCCTGCAGAGGACCCCGACCACCACGGAGGGCCAAGAGAAAGAGGTGGGACCGTGCCTGACCACCAAGATCGTCCAGGGCTCCTCTTTCCCACCTCTACCCCTCCCCTAACGAAGACACAGACGCCTCACTACCTCGGGCCTGGCTTCAGTGGGATCCTAGCCATTCCCCACCTCCTTTTTCCTGCTGTTTCTCTCCCAGACGTGGTAAAATAGCAGCAATGGCCCATCTTCCTGGCATGTGGCTCCTGCCCCAGCGCTTGCCCTGGTCTGTCCTAGAAACCACTGAGCATCCCTCATCTTGCAGCCTCAGTCCCCGCCCATGCAGCTCCAGCCTCATCTGTCATGGAGCCCCAGCCCTGGCTGCTGCTCCTGCCAGGCCTCTATGTGCCCTCCACACTGGACCCCACTTTTTTTTTCAACTTTATTGAGATATAATTGACATAACTTTAGGTTGTTCAACATTGTGATTTGACATATACTCATATATCATGCAATGATCACCATAATAAATTCAGTTAACATCCATCACCTCATATAGACACTACATATATGTATATATATACACACCGTATATATATTTTTTCCTGTAATGAGAACTCAGGATCAACTTTCATAACAATTTTCATATAAGCCAGACAGCAGTTTTTTAAATATATAGTCATGTGTATGTTTATTCATACTCATATATAAAGTTAAATTTGAAAATAATCCCATCCACAAAGACATTCTCCCTTTCCCAAACCACAAACACAAACAAGTGCAAGAGAATTTGCAATTAAAAACAGATACAGCGGTCCCTCTCTATATCGCGGTTCACTTATTGCGGCCTCACTGTATCGTGGGATTTTAAAAAATATTATATTTAATTATTTATCGCAGATTTTTCGCTATATCACAGGATTTTGCGGTACTGTATACGTATGTTGTTAAAGTTATGTAGGTTTAAGAGTGTAGAATATGTTTAAGAACATAAGTAGTGTTTATAAAAGTGTGGAAAAGGTTAATAAGGGAGTGGGAACGGTTTGTAAGTGTGTGGGAAGGGTTTATAAAGCCTTAAGACATATATAAATACTAAAATAAATGTAAGGTTCCTACTTCTCGGGTTTTCACCTACCGCGGGGGAAGGGGTCTAGAACGTAATACCTGCGATAAGTGAGGGAATACTGTGTACTGTTTTACATCTGAATTGTTTTATTTTGGGAGGCAGAACCGAGGGTGAAAGGAAGGTGGGAAGTTTTAGGAGGACTGGTGAGTGGTAGAGACAGGCAGAAGCCTACAGGAAACCTGCAAAAGACAGGTTTCTTCTTTACAGCCTTAGTTGTAGGACTTTCATTCAGCTAGATCTCAGACAGTCCTGAACGATGGTTGTTCTGTGGTTTAGTTGTGATTTCGATGTGGTGGTGGGAGGATGCGTGCACCATGTCTACCTGTGCTGTCATGTTGCCCAGAAGCTCCCCATGCTATGTTTTGATTGTTATGATGACTCTAGGATTGTGGTAAGTTTTGAAAACAGGAAGAGTGAGATCTTCAACTTATTTTTTTTTTCCAAGATTTTTTTGGTTATTTGTGTTCCCTTGAAATTCCATATAAATGTTGAGATGTATTTTTCTGTTTCTACAAAAACACCATTTGTTTTGGGATAGGAATTGTATTGAATCAAGAGGTCGCTTTGGGTAGGACCTGGGAACTTTTAAAAATCTTTCCCTAAGGTTACTTCTTCATCGTTTTTGTGTATGAGTGTCTTCTTTAGACAACTAGACGACAAATTTCTGATCATAGAAACTATGTCTTCTATTTTTCTTTCATTGTGTCCAGAACCATACCAAAATTTCTTCTAGCTTTGAATTTGTTTATTGACTATCATAGAGCTGACAAAGAAAGCAAGAGGGGCCACCAATTTCTGTCATATCTGGAAGGCACACACTCCCTTCCTGGATCACCACCTAAAGCTGATACCATGACTGCCAGCCACACCAGAGAAGACTACACCTCTTCCTTCCCTGATAATTCCAGTTAGTGTTGCCATTTGGGTATGACTATTCATAAGAAACCCGAACAAAAGATGATTTCTTGATTGGGGGAGCCTATGTTGATGCTCTAATAGGCATGTTGTGGGAGTGATTGTAATTGCTGTTGTATTAAATACACTAGGCATGTATTTAGAGCTTACAATATATCAAGTGCCAAGCAATAAGTATGTTTTACATGCATTATCTCAAGCTGAGTGGGGCTGATCAGTGCCAAGGATCATTGTAGAAAGAAAATAAGTTTGATATTCAATTCTCAAGTGAGTGGACGACCTTAGGGAAAGGATCCAGGTTCAGAGAACCCAGTTCATTTTAACATACGGTGAGTAAAATGTCAGTTACATACAAAATCTAAGTACTTACACTCTAATGGGTGTGATCAGCTTGCATTTGCTTTAAGTTTGCATTTTCTTTGTTACAGGACTATAGTGCTGGCCTCTAAAAACCCAGCAATGAAGTCCTTTTAAATCAAACTCTGCAAAACTCTAAATACAGAGACATGCAGAAGAAAAGGACTTGATCCTTGCAAACACCCACCAGAGGTGCCAGGCTTGGTTCCAAGAGTCAAAGCAAGAAAACCTTCCCACACTATGGCTCATAACCTTCAGCACCAGTGGAAATTTCTGGCCACCAATGGAGAGTGTTGACAAGTTAATTGCAAAGCCCATATAGTCTGTGGTGACTATGGGGTTGCCCACAAGAATTGCGTGGTGCCAGATGCTACTGTTGTACTGGGTGACCGACACTAGGACTCTGCGATTTGCTGCCACATCAACCAACAAGCAAGATTAAACAGTAGTTTCCCTTGAAATTAGTTGGCATCTTATAGACCAAACGATTGATTGGTTGAGTCCATTTATACTTTTCATGAGGTTTTGGCTCTGGCGTGACTAGCTGTTGAGATCCCAATGGAGCAAGTAGCTGTGGTAACCTATGAAGCCTGTGCTTCTTGAGACTAGCCTTGTGTCTTCTCTCCTGTCGCCATTCCATGAGCCACCTGTTCCTCTTGCAGAGCTCTGGGTGGCTCATGAGCATGTCCTGATTAGCAGTCTGCCGATCTCTGTTCTGTGTCTTCCCTTCAGCCCTGAGAATGCTATATATTCTATTAATTTGATCTGATCCCCATATCAGTCAGATCACTTGGTCCAGAGACAAGCTCTCATCTGATTGTAGATAATACCATAAGTCCAGCCAGGCAAGGGGCCAAATACATGCAAAGAGCTCCAGAGTGGAAAGACAATGAGTTCTCCTAACCCGGTTTCACTATTGCAAAGTAATTCATAGTAAACACACTAGTAATATGGGTCTCTAGTGTCGTTTTCAATAGCTGGAGCAAATATTTACATACTTCAGGTCTTATTTGAACCGCTTATTTGTCTCTGTGGTATGTATCATAATCTTTCAATGGCTTCTTCCTGCCAAGAGTATGAAGTGCAAATTCCTTACTTTAGCAGTGAAGGGCCTCCAAATTACTCCCTGGCCCATATTCTCCAGTCCAGCCTGGCTAGTTTTCTCCAACATACATACATATTTCTGCTTCTATATCTTGCTTATCACACCCTCTCCCCTCATACACACACACACACACTGTACTGCCCCTTGTACCTTACCACCACCACCAAGTTTCTGTCAGTTGCCAAGTCCCACGCAATCTAAGTAAATGTTACTGATCACCCTGGATACTAGAGAGCAATCTCCATCCCCTCCATTCTCTCTAGGATGCTTTTCTCTTTGCCACTGTTATGGGTTGAATTGTACCTCTCCAATCCTGCCAAATTCATATGCTGAAGTCTCAACCCGTAGTACCTCAGAATGTGACTCTATTTGGAAATAGAGTCATTGTACATGTAACTAATTAAGATGAAGTCAACTGGAGTAGGGTGGGTCCCTAATTCAATATGATTGGTGTCCTTATAAAAAGGGACACAAAAGCACGCACGCAGGGAGGACACCATGTGAGCTCGAAGGCAGAGATCAGGGTGATGTGTCTACAAGCCAAGGAACAGCAAACATTGCTGCAAAACTACTAGAAGCAAGGAGAGAAGTATGGGATGTATTTTTTTTCTCACAGTCCTCTGAAAGAACCAACCCCACCTCGATCTTGGAGTTCTAGACTCCAGAATTATGAGAGAATAAATTTGTTGTTTATGCCACTCAGTCAGTTTGTGGTACTTTGTTATAGCAGCCCTAGCAAACTAACACAACCACTTCTTTCTTATTACATTTAGATTCAACAGCCACTACAGTCTTAATATATGCCTAATACCAATCTGGGTGCTTTACATGTTCTTGTTTTCATTTAATACTTGTAGATAGATGAGGTAATAATAGTATTTTCATTTCAAAAATAAGGAAATTGTGGCTCAGGTAGTTAATTAAAATCACAAGACGAGTGAAAGATTTGAAACTAAACATGCCCAAACCAGCATTTCTATCTCATGCTGCCTCTCTCAAATGCTATTCTATAGGACTAGCTTTTTATGTGTGTATCTTCTCTCTCAAGATGAGCTAAAGTTTTTTCAAGCCAGAAATACTATCTAAAAATTCTGAGTCAAAAAATAGCTAGAATCATATTTTTTCTACAGTAAGCATTTGATAACTATTTTTGTGGTTACTTTAATGTGTGTTACATTGCTCTCTTTATCGTGTGTCCAATTTTATCTCTATCTCATCTTCATGGATCCCTAGTAGAGCATCACTGCAGGTGACTAGACATCTGAGCTTGATCCCTGGAGTCTCTCTCCGCCATAATGGTCCCATGATGTTCCCTTACCAGCTTGGTGCCTCAAAGCAAACACTGCCTATGCTTTTGTGTTCTTTTCTAGTACTCGTCCACTGCACTTTAAAGAATTTAGAAACCTAAGGACATTGCTTACCAAAGATTGCAAAGACCAGCAGCACCTATGGGCTCTAGGCTTCCCACTCTGATGGATGCTTAAAGGTGAGCAGGGGCCACTGAGACATCCCAACTGCTTCCTTGGGCTGGTTCTTTTCCCTAAGAATGTCTGCCTTTTTAAAAGCATCATCTTTCAGAACCATCTGTCCTTGTCATCACTGTAAAAGTTGGAAAATTTCTGGAAATAATAACAATCTTGGTGCCCTCTGCACATGCCATGTGGCCTTGTATCTTTCTTCAGATGTGGAGTGATAAAACCAGAGAAAGACTTTGTCAGGGTTGGTCCCTTAACCTCAATTCTGAGGCTAAGAATACAGCTAGGAGCCAATTTTTGTCCTATAAATAGATTTCTGTAAGGCAAGATTTAGAAAAATAAGATTCCCATGCCATTAACTACCACTGAGTAGAGTCTAATAGTGGTCAAAGGGTCTGGCTAGGTACCATTCTCCTTTTACACACCCAACCCCGAGCCAAGAGGCACAAAAGTTTCTTCAGGCCAGCTCCCTCATCCAGACTGATGTTCTAACCTAATGAGGTAGAAAGCAGTTGGCACGTAGAGCTGCAAGGTACACACTGTTGTCTGCTTTCTCACAGCCCTAGCTGAGTGACATTAGGTCAGCACCATAAGCCATCAGGTACACTCATAGGTCTCTGGAGCCCATCAGCCTGACTCCACCACTTACCAGCTGTGTGGCCTTGACCTAGTTCCTCATTTCTCTGTGCCTGTTTCTCATCTTGTTGTGTAGATCAAATCTACATGGATAAATCAAAGTTTCTACTCTACATCCAGGTAATTGCCTATTAATGCATCACACAGAATTGAATAATTAAACTCACCAAATGAAGAGGCAATGTTTGGTAACAGGCATTCTGGTATACAAGAAATTAATTTGGAAATAGGGGAAGAGCCTCTTCCCCTATTTCCAAAGGGAAGTTCAGTGGAATAGGCCATCCACTTCCACAGTGGTTGAAAGAGAAATCAAAAAGTGTAGAAAGCATAAAACAGAGCAGCCAAGAGTTGAAACTGACATACTGCCATGGTGGGGCTTAGGGACAAAGAGATGTGAGATCCGGAACTCCTTTTTGTTCTCAGCCCTCTGACATTATTTGACTCTTTAAATGTTATTCAAGTATTGCTTTGATTGAAAAAAATATTAATATGGCGAGAACAGAAGGGAAAACAAATGGTATAATGAAAATAGGTCTTCACCAATGAAGCCCTGGGAATAAAGAAGTGGAGAGACCTTAGAATCCTTAGTTGGTAGAGATTGGGGTGACAATGGAACAAACATGGGTGTGATTGACAGGGTTGAGGTGGGCTTTGGCATCTAGTGAATATTGAGCAGAGTGAATGAACAATAAGGTCTGAGAAAGGGAGGAGGTGTAAGAAATGCCTGCCCAGAAGTGATGTGTAGCTCAGTACAGGTGACACCAAGCATTTTCCACTGGAAGCATCCACGTGTCTCTGCTTCCCTGGGTCCTGGCCAGGGAAAGCATGGACCATGCAATCAGAGAGGCCGTGCATTGGGGTGAAGGAGCAAACATAAAGGCCTCCGCGTATGTCCTCCATCTTCCACGCAGCCAAGTGAATTCGCAACAGCCCTCTACATCCCCAGGGAAGGGAAGTCTCAAGCTTTTCAGCGCAGTAACAACTGGGGATAACTGAAGTCAGTGCCCCTTAGCAGATCGTCCTTATTTTAGTGAATGTGAATTTTTTTGTAAGGGGCTTTCATCGGTTTACTCTGACTGAATTCTCCAAACAAAATTCCCTTAAGATTTAAATTTCTCCACTGCACGTTCCCTTACAAAGGGGTTTTCTGCCATGAGGCCCTGGGCACCCACATTGTTCACACTTCTGTGCTTTGCTCTTATTCCTGCAGCCCAGAATTCCTTCTTCTTTCCTACCTCCACTCACCTGGCTACATGGGGCCTCATGAGTAAGACTTCTCAGCTACCCTTTCTTCCAGCAAGCCTTCATGGACTCTTCCTGGTATTCTGCACCCCTCTCCAAGGTGGCCAGGACGGCCTTCCTCTGCGTCCCCTGAGTGTGCTGTGCACAGCTCCCCCTTTACACTCAGCCCACTGACCATCTGTCTTCTCCACTGTGTCATCCGTGTCCTTTACAGTCCTGTAAACTCTGAGGTGGGGAGCCATACCTGATTATTGCTGGACGCCTACGAGCCCCAGCATTTGATGGACTAGCCCAGAGAGCAGTCATCACAGCGGTGGCAAAGAAGACCCGAAGACTGTGCGTTGCTCCCTAAACACAAAGCAAAGCAGGAAAGGGGCCTCTCATGGAGGCAAATGACTTGGCACGCGGAGGACTGGCTGGATTTAAGGCCTCATTCACCTGCTGCTTGGTGCCCTCGTGCAGGGTATATATATATATATATATCTTGCACAACTCAATGCAACCAGCTGTGTGACCTTGGTTACGTATCCTCTGTCTCCGCTTCCTTGTCAGTAAATACTCTCAATCTCAGCCTTCTTGTCAGGAAAGGATGGAGGACAGTCAGCTCTGCCTGCTGAAGTTGTTTGGAAATTACCAACAGCATCGCATGAAAACACTTTGCTTAGTGCCTGGCACAGAGGAAGAGCTCTGCAATGGGTAGACATTATTGCGATGATTGTTTGTAACAAGATCTCAGGCAGCCATTTGGGGTTTCTGGGCCACATAATAATTTTTGTGATTGAGGAAGGTTGCTCTAGTGACAGGCATGGTGAAGGAATGAACAGGAAGGGACCGAGAGGCGGCTCAATGTGGGAGAGAGGGCCCGAGTCGAAGTGGAGCGGGGAGAACGGCCAGGGAGCAGCACGAACACGCTTTCTGCACCCTTGGCGTTCTGTCCACTGCTCTGCAAACCTGCCTCGGCGCAGAGCCTCCCACAAATCGTCAGGAACCTGTGCAGGGGACCCCGCCCCCTGTTCCCAGGCATGGTGCCAAAGCAGTTAAGCCTGTAACAATGCATTCAAATAGAAGGGCTGGTCAGAGGAAAGGAAAAAACGCTGTAACCTTTCCCAGGGGACCCAGAAGGCCCTGACCTGCAGCCATCATACCCCGGAAACTAATGCAATCCAAATGTCCAAATAAGGAGGTTTCAGTGAGGACAAAACCCCATACCGTGCACACGTGCTCACACGCACACTGCTATGGTTTTGACACGGGTGCTAGACGAGGAGGATGCAGGCCAGCTCACAGGCTCCTCCCAGATTGGAAACACGTGTGCCATCAGGCGAGGCAGGAACCAGAAACCAGCAACACGTAACAGTATTTCCTTCCACAGACACTTTACCCTCTGTGATCTTGTCCCTGCTCCCCAGCCATCCTTCACTTCCTCATTGGCAGTGGAACTTGCCAGGGAGGGACAGGCTCTGGTGCCCCATAAATAATACTAGAGGTCTGTGTCTATTTCTGAGTCATTCTGAATGATGCACCTGAAGTCGTAACAGCCAAGGGAGAGATTTCCAAGGGTAGGTGAATTCTTTGAGAAATGTGTAAGGAGGGTTTCTTTTTCTTTTTATTTGTGTTTTGTCTTGTTTTTCCTATTAATGCCACAGGGTGTTGGTACCATCTCAACACCTGGTAGGAAGAACTTGGAGGGAAATTCACCTCTAAAAGCACGTACCTGAGCAAAAGTATCTTTGGAGCAAAGGCTTTCAATCGAGGGCCCACAGGTGGGGTCAAGGGCTACAGGAATATCCTCGCTTCCCAAAATGTTGCATTCTGATGGTTTGTGTCTGCATGCACACATAAATTTTTTCTAGGAAAAAGCCCACAAATTGTTGTTAAATTTTCAACAAGGTCCATTATCAAAAATGTTTACAATTACTGACTTAGCTGTTAATCCCAGTGATGTGCATTCTCAAACTGACGTTTGAACTCATTCTTTATTGTTTCACTCAATCAATAATCCAATTTATGCTTGAACACCACCAGGGATGAAAACTGACAGAATAGTCTCATAATTGAGAACAGCAGCATTGGAGCTGGTGCTCCAAAGCAGGTGTTCAAAGCCTAGTGCTCCCACCTTGTAACTGTGTGACTTCAGGCTGGTAGTTTAGCCCCTCTCCTCAGTTTCATACACACACACACACACACACACACACACACACGGGCTCTAATACCTCTTGATATTTTTGAGATTCAATGAAATAATGTGTGCAAACTTTTAACACAACCCACGGGAATGCAGTAACTGTACAAAAAACAGTCATTGTTATTGCTATCATGATTTTTATCATCATCATTATTATAAAAACAACCAATTATCATTCCAAAAAAAATGGTCACCCTTTCTGATTGTCTTTCTTACAATTCTTTTTTCTCTTTTTGTTGAAACAAAATCTGCTTCCCTGCAGCTTCCAGTCTTTGGTTTTTCTTGACACTCGGTCATGCAGACCAGGAGACCAAGTTCAGATGCAGTCTGTTCCATCATTCAATGCCAGCTACCTAGAATTCTAGAAAACATGCCTTCTAAAATAACACATTATAGTAATAATCCTTCAAGAAGAAAGGAAACAATAAAGCTAGAGAGCTTTAGATGTAAGATAAAGTAGGGTGTTTTATTTTTTCTTTTGTTTCAGGATGATCTTTTGACAATAAAGGTTCTTTATAGCTTTAAGTGAATGGTTTTTTTTTATTGTTCTATTACAGTTGTCCCAATATTTCCCTGTTGCTCTCCACTGCCCACCCAGCCACCCACCATGCTCCCACAGTCACTATAAGTGAAAAGTTTTAAAATTTAAACATCACTGAGCAAATTCAGTGTCTGCTAACAATTACCTTTACCTCCCCAAATTTTTGCTTTCTTTCTATTACCACCAGCACTGTCATTAACACATTGTTTCTTATAAATTCTTCTAGCCCCTTATCTTCCACTGCTTCGATAAGCGAGGCCACTCAAGACAAGTCAGTGTGTTACACACAGCAGCGAATGTCCCCTCCCCACCAGTCACAGCAGGCCTAGTTCCTCATCCTGACGCCCTGATATTCCTGACTTTCTAAGCTCCAGGAGTGCAGGATAATGGCTGTTTTGTTCTCCTTTGAACTTCCAGCACCTATGCCAGTGTCTGGCTCCCACTAGAACTTAATAGATATTTGTTGAAGGAATAAATTTAAAAATAAAGTAAAGAAATAATGAACTTATAAGCAACAGCAACTTGTGCAAAGTAAATTATGTTCCTTTATTAATCCATAGTGTTACATTCAATATGAGTTATGAAAATGTATGTGTTTGTAGCCTTTATAATTAAAATGCACTTAATGACAGGTTTTATATTTTCTCACTTCTGAAATCATTACTTTTATCAGAGAAACACTCACAGATCTTTAAATCATTCCTTATATTACATGCTTTTACATCTTTTTATCCATCCTCATTCTTCTCTCTGGACACTGAACACTGATTAGTCCTAGACCCCAGAGATACCAGGGTCCTTAGTTTGGAACCCTGGCCAGACTTCCAGTATCTGCCCACTGCCCTTCTTTGGAGAATAAGCCAATCCCAGGTTGGAGGCTTCATTACAACCTCTTGGCAGCCTGAGGCTTAAAGGAGAAGATAATACTGAAGCGACATTTTAGACCACTGAGTTCAGTTCTTTATATTTAAAGGAATTTATGATTAGAAATATAGGGCTGTGTAGTAGTGGAACCGAAACTGGCAGTGTGACCAATATATGATTCAGAATGAGGATCTTGATTTCTAATCATGGTGATTGTCTACAATAATGACCCTGGAGCAATCTCCACTGCTGCCATGGATCAGGTAATGGGTGAAACCCTCGAAATTGGCCCTTGAAAGCATCCACTGATTTGTCCCCACTATGATTTAGGAGACATGTTAGGCCGAAAGAGGCCCTTCCCTCAATGAGCTAATGAGGAACAAACACGGAGGCAATGTGACAACTGGCAAAAGAAATTTGCACAAACTTTTTTTTTTTTCAATTAAAAAATGGGCAAAGACTTGAACAAACACTTCTCCAAAGAGGACACACAGAGGACCCATAGGCATATGAAAGAATGCTCAACGTCACTAGCCATCAGAGAGATGCAAATAAAAACCACAAGGAGATACCACCTCACACCGGTCAGAATGGCCATCATCAACAAATCAGCAAACAAGTGCTGGCAAGGATGGGGAGAAAAGGGAACCCGAGTGCACTGTTGGTGGGAATGCAGACTGGGGCAGCTGCTGTGGGAAACAGTTTGGAATTTCCTCAAAAAACTAAAAATGGAACTGCCTTTGGAACCAGCAGTTCCATTGCTAGGGTTATACCCAAAGAATCCTGAAACCCCAATTCAAAAGAACTTATGCACCCCCATGTTCATAGCAGTGTTGTTTACAATAGCCAAGCGCTGGAAACAGCCTAAGTGCCCATCTGTAGATGAGTGGATCAAAAAACTGTGGTACATTTACACAATGGAATACTATGTAGCAGAAAGAAAGAAGGAACTCCTACCATTTGCAACAACATGGACGGAACTAGAGAGGATTATGCTTAGCGAAATAAGCCAGCCAATAAAAGAAAAATACCATATGATCTCACCTACTACAGGAAACTAATGAACAACACAAACAACTGCACAAAATTGAACCAGAGGCATGTAAACAGGGAGCAGACTAACAGTTACCAGGGCGGTGGGGGGGAGGGGGAGAAGAGGGTACATAGGGGAAGGGTTTAGTAAAGGAACGAGTATAAATAACCCATGGACATGGACAACTGGGTGGGGATTGACTGTGGGAGAAGCGGTGGGCTGGGTGCCGGGAGAGCAATGGAGGAAAAAGTGGGACAACTGTAATAGAAAAACAATAAATAAGTAAAAATTTTTTAATAAATAAGTTAATTAATTTAAAAAAAAGAAATTTGCACAAACAAAAATCTATTTAAAAGCTCAGTCTCAATGACTGAGACATTTTGGCTCAAAGACTGAGCAAAGACATTAAGACTAAAACTTCAGTGAGATACCATTTTTTTAATAATTAAAATCTGTAGAGATTAAAAAGGAAAGGGAAGGCCCAGCGCAGGTGAGCATGCAGAGCCAGGCATTCCTGTGCACTGGTGATGGGAGGAAGAATAGATCGGCAGAGCCTTTCCAGAGAAGAGTTTGGCAGTCGATTGCAAAAACTTGAACATGCCTACCCTTTGATACAGCATCTCCTTGTAGAAAACATGTCTTCAGGAAACTATTGGAGACATACACAAAGATAGGTGTGCAAAAAAAAATTTTATTGCAGCACAATTCATAATAAAAAGTAGAAAATTTATCTACTGTTAGGGAATTTATTAAACTGCAATATATATATATATATATATATGACTGAATACTATGCCTAGGATATGTCTATGACCAATGAAATTTAACTAAGAAACTGTTAGCAGTTTATTAATATATTAAGTGCAAAATCAAAGAAAAATAGGCATTCACAGCAGACCACTCAATAATACACAACCCTTCCGAGCTAGTTAACTGCTGCCATCTTCTAGATTGTAACGCGCACATCCTGGCCTCCTGAGCAGTTAGTTTTCTTTACCTTACGCTCTCACAGTTCTGTGTGTCTCTCCTTCTTTGCACTTGTCAGCTATATAAATAGCTGACTTATTTGTGCAGCCCTTTGATTGACATCTGACTCTCTAACTACAGTACAGCTGACTGAGAGTAGGGCCTGCGTCTGGTGCATGTTAAAGTGCTCAACCTATTTCAAAAGAGTGATGTATGATACACTATTATATAAAAACTGGTATGTGTCTATACTCATAGAAAGAGGACTGGAATAGTATTTCCATTAACAACATTTTATTAATGGAATTTCTAGGACTAGTGGAATTGTAAGTGGTGCTTTCTTCCAAGTCTTCTGAATTGAGTCTGTTATAGTACTTCAGTCATCTTAAAAATATTCAGTGTTACAGGAAAAATAAGTTTGCAAGATCAGTGCAGTATGTAGCATCTGTCTACCAAGGATCTTTGTTGAGCAGTCGGGAATATCCATGCCACGGAGCACAAGGGAGCAGAGGCGGAGAAGGGGGCAAGAATCGCCTCGGTGGCATCTGGTAGGGAAGGGATCCGGAAAAGAAACAAGCAAACTCAGAGGTGAGAGAGGCAGAGAAAACAAAGGTCAAGGGATCGAGGGGCAGAATGAGGGGACACCTGCATGGCCATTACTGGCTGCTGGAAGGTAAGGACCAGAAGTGGTGGGAAATGAGACTGGAGAGGCAGATAATGGCGAAATGCATCGGCCAGTTTGGAGCCTGTAGTCCAAGGAGAAGTCACTGAGCAGGGGTATGTACTTGGTTCAGGTTTAAAGATTATCGTGTGGAGAACAAACTGCAGAGGGAGAGGTCTGGAAATAGCAGGATCAGTTTTGAGGCTGTTTCTGTCATCTGGGAAGAACAAATAAAGGTCTGAAATAAGTCTATGGCTGGCTGTAGGGATGAACTAGAAAGAATTGTTCAGGAACTACTGAGAAAAGAAAAACAGTAAGGACTGATTAATTAAATCAGAGGGAGAAAGAGTCAAAGATAACATCAGATTTGTATCCTGGATGACTCTATGATATATTTCAGGGGAGGGGAAGGAGATCCATTTCAGATATATTGAATTTGAAACTTTTTTAGAGAAGTCTGGGCTACAAATTTTGGCTTGAGAGTCATCCACATATAAATGATTGTTAAAACCTGGTAAGTAGATAAAATCAGTCACAGAGTGTATTGTATATAATAAGAAGAGAAGCTGGCCAAGCATGAGAATCTAATGAAGTACCAACAAGGGTTTAAAGAATGAATGGATTATGCAGAATGAGAGTCTGTGAATGTAGACCACTTTCCCAAAAAGTCAGTAAAAGGGGAAAGTGAGGCTTGGAGAGAAAAGAGGAAGTCAGGGGTAAGTCTCAAGTCAAACTGGGTCAGGGGAGAGGTTGAAGATGAACAACAGTGAGAGAAACGATTGAGAACAAAACCCCAAAGGTGTCAGGAGAGAAAGGGAAGGACATAATCATGGGTTTGCCTGTGCCAAAGGAGCAATGCCTCACGTCTGGGCCCTGCGCCTGCATGCCACCACACAGTGAGCAGTGTGTAAGATTCAGTTGTATTGCAATTGATTATACATATTACAATTGCTAGTATATTCCCGGCATAATGCTGAGTGAAAAGGTTAGGAAAGGCAGCATTTGTACAACTTCCTATAAAACAGAGTGGGGGACTGAGCATAGTGTCAAGCCAGTGCAAAAGAAGGATCATGTATGCCGTGGAACATACTGGACCTTTTCAGGACTATGTAAGAGTTCAGCCATGGCAGAAAATGTTCAAACAGTAACGTGGTGTTGAAGGAAGACAAGGAATAGAATGATGATTGGGGATTCCTTTATAGACGTTGAAGCTTTGCCTGAAGTAATCATTTCCCTATAGTTTGCTGGCATTCTACTTTTTAAAGTCTTTTAACTGAAAGTTGTGCCCAAAACACAAAAAGGTTGAAAAACCACTGCCTTGCCCTCCAAGGCTGAAAGAAAAGACACGAAGACAGACATGGGTGCAGGTAAGTTTATAGGAAGTTGAGGACCATGTCTCACCTCTGAGGGCAGAGTTGGGTAATTCAGCCCCTTGATGAATCTAACTTTCCTGTATACAGTAAATCCCCTAAATAGAAAGGTGGATTTAATGATGATGGAAGACAGGGACTTCCCAACAGTGCATGTAAGACTCTTCACCATCATGCCTCAGCGCAAGTCCACAGGAGGCTTTCCCAGCTGAAATGTAGTTTTTTATCTTCTTTTGATTCCTAGTTTTTGTATATTCTATACAAAACAGCTCATTTCTTCAGATATATTATTTTCAATAACCATTTATACTATTTCCAGCATTTGATTTTGGTTGGGGGTTAATATATGTAAGAAATATGGAAATCTTATCAATGTGTCTCTACATCTGTGTCTCCCTCTCTATCTGTGTCTCTATCTCTCTATCTGTGTCTCTATCTCTACCTATCTCCCTCTGTCTGGAATCAATGAATATATCCTCTGGTGAGGCTTTAAAAAAAAGAAATATGGAAATGAAAAGCATCTCTGAATTTTTAAATAAAACATATGATGTTATTGTGCCATTAAACTTATTTATACAATGATCCTTGCAAAACAGATTTATTGGTTCTAGAAGAAGTTTCCTCTCCTTTTCTCCCGGGTTCAGATCACTTGTGCCCACTGGTATGGGAGAAATTCAGAATTTCTAGTGAGCTCCCTAGTCAAGGGCTTCTCTTACCCAGACTCTTCTCTACTTCAATTTTACTCAATGATTCCTTATTTGTCATGGTTTTCTCAACACTTACCATCCTACTCCCTTTGACCACAGTCCTCTGGTTGTCAATGTCCTTGATGTTCTACATGATTTTTTAGGTGGTATATGACCAGAACCATGCACCAAGGCATACCATTTCACCTGCTCTGGATACCAATCCTGCTATAAATGCAACCTAGAAATCCACCTCTATTTTATTCATTATTGCATAGTGTGGCATTTTCAAACCAGCTCTTTACCACCTTGTATTTTTAGAATTTCTTTTCTTTTTTTTTAACCTCAAGTCAGGACTTGACATTTTACCTAGCTGAATTTCATTTTATTGATTTTTGGCTCATAACTCCAACCTTCTGAATGATTTTAAAATGCTTCCCATTTCTAGCCACCTCGAAATCAACATTTTAATCAACCAATTATATGAAGATATGAAGGGTACACCTACCAAGCTGTGGGTAACACAGGAAGTCCTATGCCCCTGGAGGCTTCCTTTGGAATGGCTCTAAAGCATTAATCGGCACATGAAGGAACAAGAGAACACCTCTCTTACTAAAACACAACACAAAACTTGCCAAACTTTTCAGATAAAAGCTCCAGAAATAGGCCTGGCTGAAGACAGAGACTTCCCTAAATCTTCAGTTTGGAGCACAGGTCAGTCAGACCTGTATGGGGGTTCCAACTATGGGAGAGTTCTTCTGTTTTTCTAAGCCTTGGTTTTCTTTTTGTAAAAATTTTTTATTTAACCTTTGATTATGGGAAATTTCAAATATACATAAAGAAGAAAGATTAATATAATGAAAATCCAGATATGCCTCTCCTGCTACACCAATCATTAAATGGCCCTCTCTTTTTCATCTATGCCCCCACCACTGAGAATATTTTGAAATACATTCCAGATAATATCACTTGTTAATACTTCAGTGTATAGTGCTAAACTACAAGGACACCTAAAATACATAACCACAGTATCATTATTGTTGATGTGTCTCAGAAATCTTTTTTAGGTTTCCTCTTTGTGTCTTTTCCCCCTATGTAGTTAATTTGCTGAAGAAACCAAGGTTTTTATCTGGTAGAATTTTCCACAGCCTAGATTTTACTGATTCTATCTCCCTGATGCTAACAAGTTCTGTACATTGGTTGTTGGATCTAGAAGCCTGATCAGACTGAGAGTATATCAAGTGGTGTTGAGTTCTTCCATCAAGACGCACAAAATATCCTGTTCCTCTTTTTTAGTGGTTTTAACAGCCATTGATGAGCATTGCCTATTTCAACTTTCTTCATTGAAAATGGAAGTCATAGAAACAAACACCTAATAATTAACTTATGACTACCTAATAATGATTCCTACCAACATTCTCAATCCCCCAAACCCAAAGCTCACTGTGATTCCCTCTATCTGGAAAGACCCTTTCCCACACACATGGTGGCACCTTCGCGAATTACAGATCTGAAGTCCGGCAGTACTTCCACCAAACAGCAATCAAAATGTATTCGTGAGCATTACAAGTATACTCATGGTAGCAGGATTCTTTCTCATGTACTCCTTGGCTAATATTCAACTGTGTGATGGTGTTGAACCATTATATATTTATTTGTTGGTAGTTTTAAGTGTTCAGTAAATGCTTATTTCTTTTTCTTTTATTTTTTAAAGACTACTCTCCTACCAAGAGCAAGAGCAGGCAAAGCTATTAGTGGTTAGAAGGTGGGTTCTGGACAGACTACCTGGGTTCAAATCACTGCTCTGCCACTTACTAGCTACGTGTCTTTGCAGGAGTTACTTATTCTGTGTCTGAACTTCCTCGCTAGTGATGTTTTGTTAATAATAATATCCATTGATGGGCTTGTCATTAGGAATATGGGTGAACATATATTAAGACCTTCGAATGGTGACAGACATATTTCTTTCTACTTAGTCTATTCTTTTTATTTGAAATGTAAACTTCCTTCTTTCTTCTAATTTGTGTTGTCCCTTTCTAGCCAGACCCAGAAGTTAACACCAAGAAGTCTCCCTTACTTAAATCCCTCCTGACTGATTACTTCTTTATGACCTTCACAGACCTTTTAAATTCTAGGGCTACTCCCATATTTTCCCTAATTACATACACCATTAATTACAAAATAAATCATCAACTTAAGTTTTTCAGAGAAAAAAATAAAAGCATCATTATCACAATAAATATATGTACTATTTGTTCACATCCAATTTCAAAACCTAAATATACACATATGTTTTAAAGTAACTATAATTAATAATATTGTACTGTACATAACTGAAAGTTGCTAAGAGTAAATCTTAGAGGCTTGAATCACAAGCAAAAATATTGTAACCATGTGTGGTGATGGATGTTAACTAGATGTATAATTTTACATATATATATATATATATATATATATATATGTGTGTGTGTGTGTGTGTGTAATATATATATATATACACATATACCAAACAATTACACTGTACACCTTAAATAATTATAATGTTGTATATCAATTATATCTCAATAAAAATAAAATTAATATTAATATATTAGACATATAAATGACAAGCAAGGGGTGGAAAGGATAACAGAGCTCTCTTACGTATGGAACACAAAGCTCAGCTGGCCATTATGCAAAAACTTGGATATCATTTGTCATGAAAGAGAAACAGGAAAAAGAACGTGGATGATTTAGTATGATCCATTGTTTCTTCAAAAATGCAAAGTGAAATGTGTCTACTCCTAATATAACATTTTAGTTGTCTTGTAAGTGGTAGTATTTCTTTTCTGAGATTATTTTATTGTGGTAAAATAAACATAATTGGATTTATCATTTGAACAATTTTGAAATGTACAATTCAGTGGCATTAAGTACATTCATAATGCTGTGTAATCATCATCAATTTCTAGAATTTTTTCATCATCCTGAACAGAAACTACTACTACTCTACATTCTGTCTCCATAAATTTGCCTGTTCTAGATACTCATATAAGTGTAATCATGCAATATTTGTCCTTTTGTGTTTAGCCTATTTCACTTAGCATGTGTTCAAGGTTCAACCATGTTGTAGTATTTATCAGAATTTCACTCCTTGTTAAGGCTAACTAATTTTTCACTATATATATGTACAACATTTTGTTCTTGCACTCATTGGTTAATAGATATTTAGGTTGTTGCCATCTTTTAGCTATTGTGAAAATGCTTTAATGAAAATTGGTGTAAAAGTATTTGTTTGAATCCCTGTTTTCAGTAATTTTGGATACCTAAAAATGGAATTGCTGGATCATATGGAAATTCTATGTTTAACATATTGAGGAACCACGAAATAGTTTTTCACAATAGCTGCAACATTTTACATTCCCAGCATTAGTACACAAGAGTTTGAATTTTTCCACATTCTCACCAACACTTATTTTTCTTTTTTTAAAATAACAGACATGTTAATGGGTATGAACTGGAATCTAATTATGGTTTAGATTTGCATTTTATTTTTTATTAAATTTATTGAAATCACATTGGTTAATAACCCAAGGACATTTTTTTCACTGCTTCTAGAGAAAGGGAGAGAGAGAAGCAACAATGTGAGAGAGAAACATCCATCAGATACTTCCCTTATGTGCCCAGACCAGGGATGGAACCTGCAACCTAGGCATGTGTCCTGACCAGGAATCAAACCTACAACCTTCGGTTGTGGGGTGATGCTCCAAGCAACTAAGCAATACCAGCCAGGGCAGAACAATATTAAAAATTAAAAATTTTAATCCAAGATCAGAAATGTTACTCCATTTACTTATGTCTTCTTTAAGTTCTTTCATTAATGTTTCATAGTTTCCATGTTTATCATTCTTTTGCCTAGTTATTCCTAAGTATTTTATATTCTTTTGGTGCTGTGGAATTGTTTCCTTAATTTCCTTTTCAAATTGTTCATTGTTATTGTACAGAAAGCAATGGATTTTGTATGTTGATTTTGTATCCTACTCTTTCTTGAATTCATTTTTAGCTCTAACAGTCTGTGTGTGCGTGTATGAGTGTGTGTGTGTGTGTGTGTGTGTGTGTGTGTGGAGCTTTTAAATATGAAATTATATCATCAGCAAATAGAAATACTTATATTTATTTCCTTCCCATTTGCATGCTCTTTCTTTTTCTTGCCTGATTACTATGGTTATAACTTCCAATACAGTGTTGAATAGACATGATGAAAGCAGACAGCCACATGCTTTTTCTGATCTCAAAGGAAAAGCTATCAGTCTTCCACCTTTGAGTGTGATGTTACCTTGGGTTTTTCATACATGGCCTTTATCATCCTGAGAACATTTCCTTCTATTCTTACCATATTGAGTATTTTTTTAATCATGAAAGGGTATTGAATATTGTCAAATAATTTTTCTGCATCGATTGAGGTGATTATGTGAGGTTTTTTTCTTAATTCTATTAATGTGATCTTTTACACTGACTAATTTTCAGATGTTGAAACAGCCTTGCATTCCAGGAACAAAATTCACTTGGTCATGTTGTATATAATCCTCTTAGGATGCTGCTGAATTTGATTTGCCAGTATTTTATTGAGGATTTTTGCAGCAATATCCACGTGGGATATGGTCTATAGTTTTCCTTTACTGTATTGTCTTTGTACAGCTCTTGTATCAGAGCCTGAGAGAATAAGTTAGGAAGTGTTCATTCCTCTTCAGTTTTTTGGAAGAGTTTGAGAAGGATTGGTGAGCATTCTTCTTTAAATGTTTATTATAGAATTCACCAGTAAAGCCATCTGTTCCTGGGACTTTCTTTTGGGGGGGAAGGGGGTGGATTTTGATTACTGATTCAATCTCCTCAGTAGTGGACTCCTTAGGAGTCATTTTGTATTTCGTCATGAATCAATTTTGGTAGATTAGGTGTTTCTAGGAATTTGTCCATTTATCTAGATTATCCGATTTGTTGGTGTACAACTGTTCATAGCATTCTCTCAGAATCCTTTTATGTCTATATAATTATTAGTAACGTCCCCACTTTTATTTCTGATTTAGTAATTTGAGTCTTCTTTCTTTTACTCAGTCTAGCTAAAGGTTTGTCAGTTTTGTCTTTTCAAAGAAAGAACTCTAGGTTTTATAAAATTTGTCTATTGTTTTCTAATCTCTATTTTATTTACCTCCATTCTAATCTTTATTAATTGTTTCCTTCTACTCACTTCATGTTTAACTTGATCTTTTATTGTAGCTTTTTAAGTTAAAAATTAGGTTATTGATTTGAAATCTTTCTTTTTTTAACGTATACATTTACAGCTATAAATTTCCCCCTTTACACTGTTTTTGAAGCACTCCAAAAGTTTTGGTATGTTGTGTTTTCATTTCATTTATTCAAGGTATTTTTTAAATTTCCTTGTGATTTCTCCTTTGACCCATTGGTGGTTTAAAGATGTGTTGATTAATTTCTACATATTTCTAAATTTTTCAACTTCCTTTCTGTTATTTACTTTTAGCTTCATTCCATTGTGATTAGAAAAAATACTGCGTATAATTTATTTTTTTCAATTTATTAAGAGTTGTTTCGTAGATTCATCCTGGACAGTGTTCCATGTGTATTTGAGGAAAATGCCCCTTTTGCTGTTATGATGTGTTCTGTATATGTCTGTCAGGCCTAATTAGTTTATAGTGTTATTCAGATCCTCTATTTTCTTATTGAGCTTATGTCTGGTTGTTCTAACTATTACTGAAAGTGAGGTATTGAACTTTTCAACTATTATTGTAGAACTATCTGTTTCTCCCTTCGATTCTGTCAGTTTGCTTCATATATTGGGGGGTTCTGCTATTTGGTGCATATTTGTTTATAATTGTTCAGGTTTTTTAATGAATTGATGATTTTATTACTATACAATGTCCTTCTTTGTCTTCTGTAACAGTTTTTAATTTATGGTCTATTTTGTCTGATACTAACATAGCTATCCCACCTCTCTTTTGGTGACTCTTTACATGGAATATCTTTTTTTCATTCTTCCACTTGGAATCTGTCTGTGTCTTTAGATCTAAAGTGAGAGTCTTATAGACAGCATATAGTTAGATCATTTTAGAAAATTCATTCTGTTGGTCTATACCTTTTGATTGGGAAGTTTAGTTCATTTAAGGAATAACTTACTTCTGACATTTTGCTACATACTTTCCATTACTACTTTTCTCCATTATTACTTTCTATTGTGTTTAGTTGATTTCTTTGTAGTGACACATTTTGGTTCCTTTCTCATTTGTTTTTGTGTGTATTCTGTAGATATTTTCTTTGTGATCACCATGGGGATTGCATCTTAAAGTTGTAACAATCAAATTTGAATTGATATCAGCTTAACTTTAATCATGTACTAAAACTTTAATCATATACAGCTTTGCACTCCACTTTGTTAACAGCACAAATTGCATCTTTATTCATTACTAATACCATAAATTTTAAGTCTTTTTTTGACATTTGTTTTTTAAATGTGGTAGCAAATAAGAAGTGGAAGTACAAGCCAAAATTACTTATAGTGCTGGTTTTATAATTTATCCATGTATTTCACTTTATAGAATATTTCATTTTTCTTTTATACAGCTTCAAATTGCTGTCTAGTGTCCTTTTATTTCAACCTGAAGAACTCTCTTTAGCATTTCTTGTTGGGCAGGTCTAGTATAATAAACTTTCTCATCTTTTATTTATCTAAGAATGTCTTAATTTCCCCTTCATTTTTGGAGAGCAGTGTTTCCAGATACAAAACTCTTAATTGATTTTTTTTCAGCACTTTAAATATCCCTACCAGTCTCCAAAATTTTGGATGGGGTATTGAGTAATAATCCTATTAAAAATCTCTTATACATGATGAGTTTTTTATTTCTTGCTGCTTTCAGGATTCTCTCTTCGTCTTGCAATTTCAGCAATATACTATTATGTGTGAATCTGTTTGATTTATCCTACTTGGAGGTCATTAAGCTTCTTGGATTTGTAGATTTATGTATTTTATCAAATTCAAGCAGTTTTCAGTCATTATTTCTTCAAATAATCTTTCTGCTCCTTTCTCTCTCTTCTCCTTCTGGGACTCCCTTAATGCACACGTTGGTCCTCTTACTGATGGCCACAACCCCTTAGACTCTGTATACTTTTCTCTGTGTCTTTTTCTTTCTGCTTCTCAGATTTGGTCATTTTAATCATCCTGTTTTCTTCATTGTTTCTTCTGCTGTTGAACCTATCAGTGAATATTTTATTTCAGCTATGGTATCTTTCAGCTTCAGAATTTCTATTCAGTTCTTTAGTAAAATTTCTATCTCTTTTAAAATATATTCTCAATTTGTCTTTACATTGCTTTACTGATTTTCATTAGTGTTTTTGTTCATGTTTTAACTCTTTACTTCTTTGAGCATAATTGATAGTCAATTTTTTATTATGGGTGTATATTTGTCTTTGCAGTTCAGCTGTAAGCTTAAAAACAGTGACTACAATATATATGCATACTTAATGAAATTCTGTGTTCTTAGCATCATATAATGGAAAGCAGATGTACCCAGTTGTCTATAAATTTGAGTACAAATCTCACTCCTGCTACATGATCCTGTCTAATTTCTTTCATATCAATCTCTCTGCTTTCCAGCTTCCTCAAAAAGGTGATCAGAAAAAAAAATAATTGAAAGTGTAGCTGTGGAAATACCTGATTCATTATAGGCACTCAAAAAAATGATATTTATTGTATGTAATTTGTGGCATTAAACAAATTCTCTTCTAAATGGTGCATACCTGTTCCTGTTCATGTTTCTAGTTAACTCTTTCCTGTGTACCAAGGTTTGAGATCAATCCCAGGCTAACCAAAACTTTTTTATTTGTTGTTGACTCCAGTCCAGCATTGTTTTGGCACTACCACTGACATGTTCAAGTTTCCCCTGCTCTGTGCCTACCTGTGTGCCTACTTCTGCATTCTTATTTCTGGCTACTTGAAAAGACACACTACGGAAAACTCAAATCCATGGGCAATAGAAAATTTACTTTAGGACACTCAGACTTTCTAGGAGTCTGCCTCTTAGGAATTCAGCTCCCAAGCATGATAGATTAGCCAAGGAAAAGTAAAACCACTACATACTTTTGTGCTTGGAATGCTTGTGTTCTTGACTTACATCATTTTAGGTATGTGTATTTGTGTATATATGCCTATGAGTATTTTAAAAATATCTCATGATTGATTTGGCCGACTCTAGTGATAGAAAAGGAAATGGTTCTTTCCCCTTCTCCCTGTATAAGTTTGGAACCAACTGAAAAACTAAGATAAAGACACCAGCTTTGTTACTAAAATAGCTGTTGGAAAACATGACTTAGATGTGCAGCAACAATTAGCTTCTTAACATTGAACTCTGAAATTTAACAGACTTAACCACCCAGCTATGGCAATCTTAGACCAGGAATGCCTCACCTGCATGCAAAGGGCCTACCCTCTAAAATCTCTGCTACCAAAGAAGAGCATAATGGGAGTGCTTTGGAAAGAACATGGAGAGAAGAAAGGACCGAACACACACACCCATCTCCTGATGCCCAATTTACCAGTCAGAATAATGATTTCTCATTTAAGTACAATCTGATTCACAAATCTGGGATTTTTGAACAAGCATTTTTAAACATAGAAAATCTGGACAAGAGAAAGGTCTTCCCAGCTCAATGGACCAGAGTCTGCCACTGAGGAGAGATGGAAGGCTGCAGCCAGACTTCCCAGGGAGAAGAGGAAGGATCTGCCCTATTTCCTTGATGCAGCAGGGAGAAAAATCGCAGCCTGGCGCATATCACTGCTCCTCCGGTTCCACCGCTGCCCTAGTGAGAGTTTCTGACAACAAAATGTGTACGGGATGTGCACTCATGTTAAATTACGGCTCTTTCCTGGGAGAGGGTAAAAGGCGTGGCTCTCATGTGAGTTACTGAATAACAAGTGGAACAAGTGCGGCAGGGATTGTCACTCCCAAGATGGACTGCACAGCCATTCTCGGCGGTGCAGATAGACTCTCAAGAAGCTACGCCATCGTCTCTCGAGACGGACGGCTGCCGACGACGACGACGACGTAGGTGGTACTGCGAAGTGATTAAGAAGCTACATTGCCAGAGGTTGTATCTCAGCTGCATGTCCTTGGACCAATTACTTAATCTCTTGGGGCCTACTTTAGGGTTGTTTTAAGGCTTAACTGAGTTAATATACCTAAACTACTTAGAACAGTATCTACAACTACTCCTCAGTTGTCAGCTATTGCTATTATCTAATTTTCAATTGTCTTCACCAAAGAGAAGATGTAGAGACATGGACTATTCAAAAATTGGCTTGCTCCATATAAACACACTCTCTTAAAATTGCTCATTTTACAACCCCTATCTCCTCTTATTTGCAGAGCCTGGGTGTTGAATTGGGATTGTGAACTCCAATATAACAGGAAAAATTCACAAGAACACCTTTGCTATTTGACAGTGGAAGGAGAGATGTGATTTCAACAGCACTTTGCTATGTATAACTGTGTTGTTCCAATTTTCATTGTTTCTCCTTTCCAAAGAGCTGTCTCTATACCCACCACCCGCAGTCATGGCTCACCCTGCCCCATATGTGAGGGTGGATAGCGTAGAGAGTTTACAAGCCTCTAAAGCCAAAAGCTTTGCTCCCCACCCATTGCATTGCATGTGTGTGTGCCAAACGGACCTGTGTGCACTTCCCACTTTCTGCCTGTGAGTGGGGGTGGGATCTGCTCTCTCTTTAGGTCGAGTATGCAGCGAGGGACCCACATGGTTTTCTGGGTGTGGGATCCAGGTGCTGGAGCCATGTGTGTGTGACCTTGGGAGGTGTGTGCATGTCCCATTACTTCAGAATGGACTGTGGGCCTGGAGACGAGGCAGGGAGTAAACTTCATGCTCTAAGACCTTTTGCTAGAATATTGGCAGAAATCGTATATTGACAGATTGAGAGGAGCTGGGGAGGACATCAGGGCTGGGCAGGAGAGAGCAAACCAATCCCACATGAGGGAGCAGGGAGCCAAATGGTAGACCAGAGCCAGAACCCAAGCAGGGCCTGGTGGCTGCAGCTCAGATGCCAGCAGAGCACAATGGGGCTGACTGGGCCACAGAGGGCTGGCAGAGGGTCACCAGCTCTGTAGGTTTTCAGGAGAGGTCCCAGCTGAGAAACTAAGGGTTGTATCTGGATACTCAATAAGCTGTCAGAGACATTCAGAAGTGAGGACTCTACTTGCCCTGACTGGTGTGGCTCAGTGGGTTGGGCATCGTCCCACAAACTAAAAGGTTGCTGGTTCAATTCCCAGTCAGGACACAGGCCTGGGTTGTGGGCCAGGTCCCCAGTTGTGGGCGTGCAAGAGGCAACTGGTTGACTTTCTCTCATGCATCGATGTTTCTCTCCCTCTTTTTCTCTCTCCCTTCTCCTCTCTCTAAAAAATAGATAAATAAAATCTTTTTTTTTAAGTGAGGATGCTACCCGAGAGTTTGAAGATACGTGAGGATAGTGCTCTCTGGTAACTGAAAAGACTGGTGTAAGCTGCTTGGAGGACCCTAGATACTGTGATAATTGATAGGAATCTGAGACAGGGCCCTGCCACCCCAGGAGTTTGCCTTCTTTTGGGAGATTGCGGCTATATATGAGGTCCATCCAGAAGGTATCCAGCCATGTAATATGAAAAATAGAGGCATTTATTGAAGAAGATACAAGTTATAAGAGACATTGTGCATAGGACAATGACTTCTCAGTCCCCTTCAAAGTAGGCACCTTGGGACCTCACACAGTTCTCCCAATTACCATCAGCTCCCTGATCATATTTTCCCGAATCTCATCAGCAGTCTGAAGTCTCTTCCCCTTCAAAGGTGATTTTAGTTTTGGAAAAAGCCAGAAGTCCCAGGGCGCCAAATCTGGGCTGTGGGGAGGCTGGGTGATTTGATGTTTTACCAGAAAACTCTGCACAAGACGTGATATGTGAGTGGGCTTGAGGAAACTGCTAATCATCAGGTGCCCGTAGCTGAGGCCTTCTGAATCATCCCAAAATTTCCATGGAGGAATGTTCAAGCTTAAAACAAAATTTGATGCAGAGTCATTGCTCTACTCGCTCCATCATTTTGAATGCAATGGCCACACAGTACACATGCTCTCTCACCAGTGTCTACCGCCCCCACTAATACAGTGAGGTCATCGTTGTTCATGCATGTGCAGTCCACTCTCTTTGGCTGCCAGGTTACATCGATGTCATGCAAACCATTGTTGATATATTAATAATGGCTGGACTTTTTCTGGAAAGACCTCATATATGGATTATATAGTGATAATAATAATTGCTGTTATAATTTATTAAATGTCTACTCTCCTACAACTGTGCTAGGAGATTCACATTTATTACCTTATTTAATGCTTGCAACAATATTCTCAGAGTGGCACTTGTTTTATCCTTTATACACTCTTGGATGCAAGATCTGTCTTGGGCCAAGATGCTTGACCTGTATAATTTCCTCCTAGGTACCCAGGACCCAAAACAGCACGTGCCAGTCCAGAAAAGATACTAATCAGTATTTGCTGAATACTTATCTTTATTCCCAAATGAAGACACTGAAGCTCAGGAAAATTCATTGACTTTCCAAACCCAAGTCTGGCTGACTCCTTCGTCTGTTTACTTTTCCATTTCTCTATTCTGTGAACAATGGAAAGAATGCTGCTTGGCAGTCAGGATACGTGACTTCCAGTGGCAGCTCTACCTCTGACTGTGTGACCTTGGGGGAGTGACTTCACTTATCCCAGCTCTGACGTTCTCCACTGCACATTGAAGGGCAGATAATGTTCAAGATTCCTGACATTCTCTGGTCTTGTGAACTGCATGGATCAAGGGAGGCCCATGCACTTGGTCTGAGTCACAGGGAAGTGCTCCTTAGGAAGCCGAGACATGGAAAAGTCAGCTTCTGGGTGGCCTGATCAAAACCTTGGAAACGGTGGGGCAAAAAGCCACCACAGTCGGTGACAGGTGAGTGGGAGAGTAGCTCTCTCTCTCTCCTGACAGGGTTGTATGTCATCTTCTCATCCACAGGGGTGAGTGGCTGCTGCCCCCCACCCCCTGCCCACACCATCACCACAACCATGACCACTCCAGTGAGAAGGGGGATGATTGCTGCTGCTCAGCACTGCTTGACATTTGGAAATCACAAATTTTGAATTTAGAATACTAATTTTTATCTCATTTGCAAAATCCTTTTAATTAAAATCTCATTGTTAACTTAGGTTTTAAATACTCTTGCTCAGCAAGGTTCATCCATTTAAAACACAGTGGCCAAGAAGATTGAACTTCGAAGCAACCACACAGTGGCTTTGAATTCTGTATTATGTTAAAGAGACCTAGTATCAGATTTAGCAAGGTTTTAAAGCCTCAGCCTTTATACTGTTATTTAGAATAACTTATGTATGTCTGTACAAGCTTACTCCCAACAGGTCATATCATTTTCTTCCCAGGAACTCCATAGCAGCTCACATGCAGTCTGTGACATCCCTTTCTTCTGTTTTGTGGCCACCTTTGTTTAGTGAGGTGAGGAAGAGGGTTAAGTTACATTATAGCAGTGACCCCTTTGGGGGTCAGAGACCCCTTTTACAATCTGATGAAACCTGGGGATCATCTCTACTGCCACTCTTTCCTTCCCAAGTCATATATCATATACTCACAAAACAAGAACAAGATCGAGTGATTTTAGGACTCCCCCAAAGTCCATCCATAGAGGTCTCTAACATGAGGTTAAAATGTGGGTTCTTTCAATACATGGTGCTGAGAATAATGGACATCTTTATGAAGAAAAAGAAAAAAGTTAACCTTGACCCTTACCTCATACCTTATATAAACATTAACTCAAAATGGATCATAAGCCTAAAAGTTGGTGCTAAAGCTAGAAGAAAATATTTGTGACCATGGTTTAGGCAAAGACTTCTTAGATATGACACAAAAAGAATTCAGTGTAAAAGAAAAAGTGACAAACTGGATTTTAACAGAACTAAAGAAGCTTACTCTTCGTAAGATGCTATTAAGAAAATAAAATGTCAAGTCAAAAACTAGTAAAATATTTGTGAAATATCTATCTCTGCCTTCCTGTTAGAAACTTGCCCAGAAGTCCTGCCTAACAAAGTCTGCTCGTCTTTCATTGCTAACTCTTAGCTTTAGAGTAGACTGGGAAAGGTAACATTTCAGCTGGGCATAGCAGTACTGAAATAACATTGGGTTCTAGAACCAAGACAGAAGAGTGGAATGCACTTTGGGTAGGCAACCAAGAGTGTGCTGCACCAACAATGCAAACTTCTGAAAGAAAACAGAATCTCAGCACGTGATACAACCACTTCCTTCAAGTCTGGCCTTGTCCTCTGGGCTCATTAAGGCAGGACACTACCTCTGACCTAGAACCCTGTCTACCACAGGCTAGGCCTAACACACAGGAAGCTGTGAGGGAAGACTGCACAGAGGAGCAAGAAGGAGATCCCTGAGGGCAGAGCTGTCCACACGGTTTGTAGAGGAAGTGGTCCTGAACTTGGCCTTCACTGCAAGTCATTTCAGGAAGCAAAGTTAAGGAGAGACTTTGTACTCAGGATACTCGGGACATACGAGCAGGCATCTGGGTGCGGCCTTCAAGGACTGAAAGGTTGATGAGCCTGACCACAGCAGGTGGGCTGTGTTGAGGAGTGGGAGTGAAAGTTGATCTGGGCTAGCTGCAGGTAAATCCTGGGAGCCAGACGGAGAACCACTGGCTTGATGACAAAGTGAGTAGACCCACTTTCTAGAACCAAGGGGTGACTTGATGAAAGTTGATTTACTCATATCTGCTGCTCATTCTCTAAGCAGGCCTCTGATCATTGGTTTTCTCCATTTCCACCTTTAGGGAAGATACTCTCATTTATTTCAAATGGGGAGGAAAATACCTCTTGCTGCACTAACCACAGGCATTGGCAATCAACCACTATCCCTCTACTACGGAACCAGAGTGCAGCTCCAAAGTCTTCCTCAAGCACAGCATGAAAAAGGTATTACCTAGCGCTCAGAGCTGGCATCCCAGAAGCGTCTCGTGTGGCCAGGCCAACAAATCCCGCCCATTGCCCTGGTTTCCCCCACCCCACCTGTGCCTCCCACCAAGCTTCTGCCACCCCTACCATTTCCACCATCACTTCTCTGCTGCTGGGGACATTCTACAGGATGTCACTGTTTTTTTCTATCACCACTCGATGTTCAGTTAAACCTGATTTCACATGGAAAAAAATCTTGGCTGTGAACCAGAACCCAGTGTGACAGGGACACACTAGGTCCCTCAAGAATGACCCTGGAAAGATTAGTCTATCTCAGACCACTGGACAGCCAGGGGCTGGGAAGGAGGGTGGACAGAGGAGTCACAAGCAGCAGGGGCTTCTGGGATCCTGCCACAATGACCCAGACATGAGGCAGTGGCAGCCTGAGCCAACATGGGAATAGAAGGAAAGGCCAACATCAGAAACTCACAAAGACAAGTAAGAAGTCTTATCAGGAGACCAAGAGCTTAATAATCATGTGTAAAGAACCCTGGTCACATTTTCAATGCCACTTCCCCAACAAACAACTGGCAAACCACTTGAAGGGTGGGCTTGGGAATACGAGGCTCTGTTCATCCTGGAGCATCTTCTTCAGATCAGCCCCAGCTCTAGTTCACTGTCGTGTGCAAAGCAAACAACAAGGGGAAGGATACTCCCTTCGTGACTGAGGTAGCTGCTCTTGTGTGAAAATCAGAGGATAAAACAAGGTGGCTCTGAAAGCCTTTAAAGGTTTCCTTCTCCTCCTAACAAAGCATCAGAGGAGAGATGTTGCCTCATGCTCTTTTCGCATGCATGTATCTGTCCCAGAGTCGCCATGGTGACGCTATGTATGTTTGCATGGCTGGAAGCTTCCAGAGGCGGAAAATGAAGCCAGGGTGGACCAGAGCAGAGAGGCCAGCGGGAATTTCCTTCTGATTCTTTGTACACTAACAGAAAGCTAGCAGGCTCTTCTGAGGTTTGTCAGTCATCAAAACTGCTCTTTCCAGCACCTCAAGGGAAAGAAGTCACAAACCGCAAGTTATTCCTGGGGATGTTCATGTAAACCCATTTTGCCAAGCAGAGTGAGCCGGAAATGATTTTACAGTGAGGCTCCCTGAAGGTCAAGGTCCCAGCACACACACAAACACAGCAAGGCAGAGGCAGCAGGTCTCAGGGTGCGGAAGGGGGAGGGGAGAAACCACTGGTCACCTGGGGCGGGCAACAGCATGCAGGGCAGGCAGGTCTCCTGGTGTCTGTGCTCTACAGACTTGACACCTCTGAGAGGTCCCTTCTTCAAGCTGAGACCCACTTTTAACCATTTTCTTGTCTTCTGAATCACCTCCCAACACTCCCTTAAATCAAGGGAGGCAAAACTAGGTCACATGGAGGACTCTGACCAGCATGTAGCCCAATGATGGACTGGGATCCCGATTGTCTAAACTTATTTTTAGGTAAATCACATAATGACCAGCACTGGTTTCAGCATCTGGCACATAGTAGGTGCTCAAATATATTGGTCAAACAAATGAGTGGATGTCCCATAGACAGGTGGGACAATGCCGAGTGTATGTGGCAAGTGATTCCCACCTAGAAGTCTGGTGAACTTTTCGTGGGGCACAGAGACTGCTGCGTTGGACGGGGTGCTGGGCTAACCGTGCTTCTAACCCGCCCCTCCGTCCTTACATTTACTCATTTCTACACAAACTTCAGCGCGTGGAGTGCAAGATCTACCTGGAAACGGATTGATAGATCTCAGTTGACTGCTAGAGTGTATCTTTTACACTATGAAGTCCTCAGATTTGGGCAGACGGCCATGCGGGATGAAGGAAAGACAGACTTGTAAGGGGCTAAATCATTGAAACCATACAAAACATCACGAGCAAAATTCTCCAGCTGGCAGTAAACGTGACTTTGTAGGTTGGCAGCACTGCTCCCAATAAAGAACACACCAAAGTGTATTTTGCAGGATGAAGATATTGCCTGAAAGAGCACCTGAGTCCCTTTCTGAATTGATATGCTGTCTTTGTCGCTGTTTGATTCTGTATCAGTGCGAGTCATACAGTCCTTGGGTCATGGGATGAACATTTTTAAGGTAGAGTAGTGGTTCTCAGCCAGGGTGGTTTTGTCCCCCAGGGCATTTTGGTAATACCTGAAAATAACTTTGTCACAACTTGGGGAAAACTGCTACTGGCATGTAGGGGAGACCAAGGATGCTGCTAAACATCTTATAATGCACAGAACACACCCCAACAAATATGACCAACTTAGGCCAGGAGACAGAAACCTATGGAGGTATATAGTGGATTTTCTAAGTCGTGGGGACTCAGAGAAGGCTTATCAGATGAAGAGATAAGTACACTAAGACATGGGGAAGAATTAGGAGTGAACGTAATTAAGAAACAAGATCCCGACAGAAGAAACTACATAGGCCAGAGCCTGGAGATGATCCTTTAAAAAACTGCAAATAGAGTAGACATGCTCTTAACCAGCCTTTCCTTGTATTACGTCATTTGTAAAACAAACTGACTGCTGCCCACCTCACACTGAGCATGTGTGGTTGGCGAGTCTGTGTGTTCTGCTCCACCAGACAAGTTACATGCTTCCCAAGGGTCCGCTGTATTTGTTCCCAAAGCTGGTTTATGCCAGTTTTAATGTTACTTTAATTATAGAATTTGGATACCATTTAAAGTCATGAAAGATAATTGCGAAAAGAAAGTTGTTGTTTTTATTCTAAGTAGAATGCTTTGAAAAGATTCCTTGCAGATGGAAGATACTATCAAAATAAATATGGATAAAACAACTTTAATCATTCAGGGGGAGAAAATAAGTCTTTAAAGTGAAGAAGAGTGTCCTTGCTGGTGTGGCTCAGTTGGTTGAAACATTGTTCCTTACACCAAAAGACTAGGGGTTCAATCCCCAATCAGGGCATATACCTAGGTTGCAGATTCAGTCCTTGCTAGGGGCATGTATGGGAGGCAGCCAATTGATGTTTCTCTCTCACATCAATGTCTCTCTCTCTCTCTCTCTCTCTCTCTCTCTCTCTCTCTCTCTCTCTCAAATCAATAAACATATTAAAAATAAAATAAAATAAAGATGAATTATTCACTCACATTGCTTCAGAATTGTCAAGTTTATGATCCACTTTAAAAAAACACTAACTGGAAGTCATAAATAATCTATTACTGATGTGGTTTATGCAGGAAAAGATGACTCTCAACACCAATCAACTTATACTCCAAGAAATGATCTTGGCTCTATTTCAAAACATTACTGAATAAATGTACATTTATGTGTTTTTAGTTGAGATGAAATATGCATCACATGTATGTATCATTAGTTATGATTCCCTGTTTTACCCAATATTTTAAAATTAATCTTACCAGGAGAGGCAGAGTCTACCATACCTGGGCACAGCTGGAGCTCAGAGCAAGCAGAGGACATGGCAAGAGATGAGGAATGAGAGGTGAGCTGGGTCAGATAAAGTATTTTGAACCATGATGCGTTTGGACATTTGCAAGAAATCGAAGCCATAAAAACTTTTTAACAAGGAAAATAAATACTTCTTAACAATGGAGTAATTTGACCACATAACATGCTTTAGAAACATATCACCCTGCCTTCAGCATGAAGAGAAGCGAGACAGCTGCCCAGAAGTCCAGTTGATAAAAAGCTGTGGTACATTTACACAATGGGATACTACTCAGCCATAAAGAAAAACAGCTTACCTTTTTCAACAGCATGGACAAACCTGGAGATTATTGTGCTCAGTGAAATAACCCAGTCAGACAAAGACAAATGCCATATGATCTCACTTATATGTGGAATCTAATAAACAAAATAAACTGATGAACAAAGTAGAAACAGAGGCATAGACACATGGAACAGACTGACAGCTGTCAGAGGGGAGGGGGAAGGGAGGGACTGAATAAAAGAAGGTGAAGTGATTAGTCAAAGGACATGTATGCAAAACTCACAGACACAGACAACAGTGTGGTGATGGCCAGATGAAAGGGGGGCAGGGGCTGGGTGGAGCTGGGCAAAGGGGGAAACAGAGACATCTGTAATAGTGTTAACAATAAAAATAAAGTTTAAAAAACATAGGGCTTTGCAGTGATTAGGATTTCCTCTGAGTATGAAATAAAGGATGCAGAGACAGGAAAGGATTCATGGGATATTTAGGAATTAGCATCCTAATTGAGTGACTGAACATAGCATGTAAAGGAGAGGCTAACGTCATAAAACACACTTACACATGGGGCTTGGACACCTGAGTCACTGGCAGTGATATCCCTGAAATAGGAAACAAAGCAGAAGGAGCTGGCCGGCGTGGGGAGTTGATGAGCTCAATTTTGGACTTGTGGGGCCACATAATCCTATGGGACATCCAAGAAAAGCTGTGGAGTACGTGGCTGAATTCATGGGTGTGACACTCAACAGAAAGTATTGAGCTGAATACATAGATTTGTGAGCAATCAACACAGAGAAAAAAAATCAAAATCATAAGAGTAAATAAAATTGCCTGGATCAAAAAAGTTGGCCTAAGACATATAAAATATTCTTATGAATTAATAAGAAAAAGGCCCAATAAAAGAATGTGCAAAATACCTTTAAAAGTATTTCACAGGAGAGGAAAAACATAAAAGAAAACATGTGAAATTCAACTGCCTTACTAACCAGGGAAATGGAATTAGTCTCACATGAGATAGTTTTAATGTCACATGAGATAGTTTTTATGTCACTAAATTGGCAAAAATTAATAATTTTGGCAATTTCAACTGTTGGAAAGGATAAAGATTTGAGGAAGGTAATACTCTACTGGCAGGATTGTACATTGATACAGCTACTTGGAAAACATTTTGGCATTTTTTATAAAGTATACCCAATAATTGTCCTACATAAGCATCCCAGAGAAACTCGCAAGTATGTGCACCAGGAGACAATTTAAATGTGATCACATCACAATTGTTTATAATAGCACAAAACCAGAAGCAATCTAAAGGCTCAACAACGAAGAACGGAGAAAGGGTGGTGTATCCACAAAAAGGATGATTACAAAGCAGTAAAACAGAGTGAGTGGCCCATGCAACACGTGACACATGAGAAATCTTGGAAACAATGTTTAATGGAAAAGAAAGAATCTCCAAAGACTTCAATCTGTATATTATTATAATAACATTTTTTAAAAATCAATACTGAACAAAACATTATTTATGTATTTATGCATTTGGGATAAACCAAAGCAAAAAAAGAAAGAAATCCAAAGAATGATGAATAAAATTCAGGATAGTGATTCTCTCTGGAGGGAGAGAAGAACAAGGAGGAGCGAGAAGGAAGCCTGAAGGCCTTGACAAGACAGTGCATTGACTGCAGGTTCATGGGTATTTACCACATTCCTGTAGCTTATAACTTATGTGTAGGTTCTGAGTGTTCTCTTTTGTGAAGCAAACAGCATATTAAAACCAATAAAGAAAAATGAAAAAGTTACTCTTAGATACACACTTTATGTTCTGATTGAGACAGAGTTCTGGATTCAAACTGCATTGATTTCATCCCTTGTTGGCATTGCTTTTATTGAATTGTGTTTTAGGCCTTTAACTTCCTTTATCACAGGTACAAATTTGTGGCCCAACTCTGGGACACATATGGACCATAGGGTACACATTTTGAGTGATAAAATTTCTCATGGCCTCGTTTACTAGTATTTTCCCACCACCCTGATTCATTCAGTTATTTCTTTTCATTCCTTTATAAGTCTATGCACTTATGTAAGCCACTTCATATTCTTTGTGGAATGAGACATAGTGCAAATAATCAAAACTAAAATACTATATCCCACACGGGGGGGGGGGGGGGTACAATTCAAATCGTCATAGTTTCCCCAGTTACAGCACAGAATGCAGGAAGTGTCTTTCCCCTGGATGGTAGGCTGCTGCAGAACGTCTACCAGAAGCAGCCAGGAGGTGGCCTGAAGCACCATTTGCACGCTGTGTCAGAGAAAGGATTGGTGTCGATATAGTTCTGAGAAGGTGTCCAGAAACCCTACACCAGGAGCTGGCGTCAAACTGCTCCATCAGCCTTCTGCTCACTGGCTCCAAGGTCCCCAGGCCTCCAGACCAGGGAGAAAACGCAGCACCCTCATGCATTGCCCACTGATGCCCAGGGAAGCAAAGTGGCTCTAGGCAGGGTAATGCACGCCCCACTCATTCAGAGATGCCATATCCACGAGATACAACCCGCCAAGAAACTGTTGGGTTCTTCCTGCACTACACCCCATTTGTTGGCCACAGAAACGATGTTCTGCATCCCAGAGATGCTCTGCGTAATGGGTTCCTGACTCTACACTGATGTAAAGAACTTACCGAAGTCACAGGCCAAGCAAGCCCTGATCCAGCAGTCCTAGCTCGCACCAGATTCCATGGGTGCGCCAAAGAATGAGCGAGGCATTGGGCACCCAGTGCTGGGGAAACAGAATCAGCTTCAAGCAGCAGGAGGAAGACTGGGAGAAGCTTCCGTTGGTCATGCTTCCCCTTGTCTGTACACAGCTGTGACTTGCACATCTCCTTAAAAACCCTAGTCTGCTGTTCCCCATACGATGTTTGCCACCATATTGCCTATAAAAATATTCGTATATGAAGAAGAAGAATGGGGAGGAGGAAGAGGGAATCTACATCCTCACGTGGTTTGGCTATGAAACTGATCAGTTCTGCAGGACCTGCACTTGTGTCAGTGTCTGAAAATAACATTGGAGAGGGGCTTCCTCTTCCCTGTGTGAGCCCCAGTGCTCTTTGTAATAAAGAAAAGGAAGAGAAGTTTACCTCTTCCAGGCTTATTCAGACCTCAGTATAGTCATTATTCCTTACTACCTCCTTTTCCTATAATCCCTTAGCTCTTGAGCCAGTTCTGTGCAGAATAAATTTTTACGAAATCCATTCTTGGGGCGACCTACAACTTTGTCTGTAAAAGGCAGTGAGTAGAGAACGGCTTTCGAAAGGGGCCCAATTCATATGAATACACAAGAATGCCACTTGGTCTATGTACTATCTCAGCCATCTTCCAGCACTTACTGAACGGCATCATGAAGAGGTCCTGTTCTCAAATCGTGTGCATAGGATCTTCACCTGATACCACAGGAAAATTCCGCTTTGAGAAGTACTCAACCATCTACCACAGGATACCCTCTGAACAAAATCTAAAATCTGCCTGTTCAGAAGCCATGAAGTCGAGTTCTTGGGCCCTGGCATGTCTACCTTATAGTCTAGACATTGTGGAGGAGGTACTAGCATCTTTAGTGGGAGAAATGTTGGACCCTGCAGCGCCCACTCAAACTATAGCACCTGGTCCACCAAGAAAGCAGAAGCCAAACACAATGGTCATGAGACTCTGCTCCTGACTTGAGAAATGTCTCAGAACCAGTCAGAGTCTTGTGTCTGGGTAAACCCAGGAACACACACAAGCCTCTTCCACCCCAGAAAAGGGTCCAAGGTGAAGGGGAGAATGTGTTCCCACACAGGGTCACCTATGCTCCTGGCTGTCATCCCCATGAAGAAATGTGATCCCTGCACTCCTTGGCCAAGGGAATTCCTCCAGGCTCTTCCTCCCTCCCACCTTGGCTCCTCCTGACAGAGAACAATTGCAATTTTCAAATCAAATAGTAGAGAGGTGAGGGCACCTGTGAGAACTTCTACAGAAGGGTGCAGCTGTCTCCAGCTGGCACACACCCAGCGTCTTCCTCTTTGCCTGGGGCCTTCTCGTGGGCAGCCCGCCCAGTTTCCTCACCTGGCTTCTCCTCGAGACACCTCTGCACAGGTCACATGCGGGGTTCCCATGCAGGGTTCCCATGCCTGACCCTGGCTGCTGGCCCACCAAGCCCAGACCCCTGGTCTTGTAGCTGTTTAGTAAAGTTAAGAATAATATATAAAGGTAAGCATTTTTATCATTGTTATCCTGAGTAGAGAACCCTGCTTAACTATTCCCCAGCAGATGATTGATTTCTGTCTCAGTTTTTATTACATCTGCAGAACACAAGCTTTTGTCTAGTTCAGCATCACCAAAGTTTATTTCTAAAAAGGGAGGGATCCCGTGGTTTGAATATATAGTGTTCCCTCACTTATCATGGGTATTACGTTCTAGACTCCACTGTGGTAGGTGAAAATCCGCCAAGTAGGAACCTTACATTTATTTAAGTATTTATATATTTTTTAAGGCTTTATAAACCCTTCCCACACACTTATAAACCCTTCCCACACACTTATAAACCATCCAATTCCCTTATTAACCTTTCCCACTCCCTTATTAACCTTTTCCACACTTTTATAAACACTACTTATGTTCTTAAACATATTCCACACTTTTAAACCTATGTAAATTTAAAAACATATGTATACAGTGCCTCAAAATCCCACAATATAGCAAAAAATCCGTGATAATTAATTAAATAGAATATTTATTAAAATCCCGCGATACAGTGAGGCCACGATAAGTGAACCGTGATATAGAGAGGGACTGCTGTGCATATTCTTTTGCATCGTACATGTTCCTCCCAGAGTTTCACAATGATTATTCATATTCTAACTTCTCATAAAGCCAGTTTTACTGGGTTTCACCTTTTCCCCAGAACATCTGTGTACATCTATGACAACAAGCATTCTGGAGAATTCATTTTAGACAAGGCTGTCATAAGCTTGTCTTTGAACTGAGAATGCAAAATAGGGAAACTCAAGTTTTCTTCATTTTTAAAAAATAAACATACTTATTTGCATACATTTTCAAGATCTTCAAAAATAGGTTTTATCCTCTCTAAGCTTTCTGTATACATTGTTTTTTTAAAAATTAAAATAAAAAAAAAACCACTACCCAGCAGGCAAACACATTCTTTATACTGACCCCATAGAATATTCTTTCGATCTATCATTGGGGACTTTATGAGATCCTTCCTCAACTTAGGCGAACAGAGTGGTCAAAAGATTTCTTATTAAGCATCAGTTACTCCTCTCTTTTTTCCTTTCAGAAGTTGAATTTGGTTCACCATCACACATGTAAAGATAACTTACAGAATAACCAATATATATATGTGTGTGTGTGTGTGTGTGCGTGTGTGTGTGTGTGTGTATTGACAATATCAAATAGTTGTGAAGAGGAAGAGAAACAGAATTACTTACCCATTTCTAGTGCATCTGTAAAATGGTGTGGCCACTCAGGAAAAGTTTGGCAGTTTCTTATAACACTAAGTATGCAGTACCGTACAGCCCCGTGATTATACCCTTAGCACTTATCCCAAATAAACTAATGTTCACACAAAAACCTGTACATAAACGAGGGTGATAGCCCACAACCGGGCACAGCCCAAATGTCCCTCAGTGGATGGATGATCAAACAAGGTATGGCACACTCATATCAAGGGACACTGCTCAACAATAGAAAAAGAATGAACTATTTGTATACACAATAATTTGGATGTATCTTCAAGAGAATCATGATGAGTGATAAGAGCCAGTACCCCCCAAATTTCCTGTAGTATGATTCCATTTATATAACATTCTTGAATTGATAACTTTATAGAGTTGGAACTTGGTGAGTCATTTCAATATACAAACTCAGGTCATTCTTAACCCTAGCGTTTGCTTTTATTTTGTTTATTTGATTATTTTGTTCTTTAAGTTTTACATATCAGTGAAATCATGTGGTATTTGTCTTTCTCTGCCTGACTAGTTCACTCATATAAATGGAATCCTACAGAATATGCTCTTTTATGTCTGGCTTCTTTCACTCAGCATAACTGTTTTGACATTCATCCAAGTTGCTACATGTGTATCAATAAATAGTTCATTACTTCCGTATTGATGATTATTTCCTTGTATGAATGTACCACAATGTATCCATTCACCCATTAATGGACATTTGAGTGGTTCCTAGTGTTAGGCTATTATGAATTTGGGGCAAATATTCAAGAAAAAAAGGCCTTTGTATGAACATATGTTTTTATTTCTGTATTTCTGCTAAGTAAATACTAAGAGAAAAGTGGCTGGGTCCTATGGTGTTTGTACGTTTCACTTGTTAAGAAACCACAAAACTTTCCAAAGGGGGTGCATGTTTTACATTCTCAGCAACAGTGTACAAGAGATGCAGGTGCCCCTTTATTCTTGTCTGCTTTTGCTATAGTCAGGCTTTCTCATTTAAGACACTCGAATAGGACTGTAGTTGTGGCTCATGGTTTTAATTTGTGTTTTCATTTCCCTGATGACAAATAATGTTGAACACTTTTTCATATGCTTTTTTGCTATCTGAATATTTTCTTCGGTCTCTTGCACATTTTTAATTAGGTTTTTTGTTTTCTTAATATAGAGATATTACATATTCAGTTTATAAGTCCTTTATCATATGTATGATTTTCAAATATTTTTCCCTTGTGGATAGCCTGTCTTTTCATTCTCTTAACAGTGTCTTTAGAAGATCAGAAGTTCTTAATTTTGGCGAATTCTAAGTTAACAAATTTTCTTTCATGCATCATGCTTTTGGTGCTGTATCTAAGAGATCTTTGCCAAGTTTATGAAAATTTTTCTCCTGAGTATTTTCCAGATGTTTCTTCTATTTTTTAAGACTTTATTTATTTATTTTTAGAGAAAGGGGAAGGGAGGGAGAAGGAGAGAGAGAGAAACATCAAGGTGTGGTTGCCTCTCTCGCGCCTCCAAACGGGGACCTGGCCCACAACCCCGGCCTGTGCCCTGACCGGGAATTGAACTGGTGACCCTTTGGTTCACAAGCTGGTGCTCAATCCACTGAGCCACACCAGCCAGGGCTAGATGTTGCATAGTTTTAGATTTTACAATCAATTCTATGATTCATTTTGAGTTAATTTTTTGAATATAGTCCAAAATATGGATCAAAGTTTACTTTATTTTATTTTATTTTTTGGAATATGGATGTTTCATTGCTGCATCATGAGTTGGTAAATAATAGCTGTTTCTTCATTGTATTGCCTTTGCACCTTTGTCAAAAATCAATGTACAACTTCTGGTTCCCAGTCCCACATGTAGGTGATCAATCCCATCCTTACAACAAGAAAAAAGGCTGAACCAGCTGAAAAGCAACAACTCTTTTTAGATCAGTCAGAGAACTGAGGTAAACAGACAAACCACTGTCCTGAAAAATGGTGTGACAGGTAAAAACAGTGCTTACAGGAGCAAAATTGGAGCCTGGTAGGAATAATTAATGGATAATGAACAAATTGCTGGAGACTGAGGAACCTGGTCTTAGGGAGTCTTTATACTTCTCTGAGATTTACCTCCAGGAGCCCCACCAGATTCTCAGGGTAAAAGACAGGCAAAAATGTCCTCATGCTTCCAACAAGAGGAAAGAAGAAATTCTTTTAAAATATACCCAGCGTTATTGTTCTCCTTAACCAAAGCCTGCCTTCAAACTGTTCTACCAGAGCTGACTGACTGCTGAAGAGGAATACTCAGCCCCGGCCTCCTCTAGACTTCTTCTCTCTGGAGGTGGAAAGGGGAAGTGGAGAAGCAGTTGTGAGGGTCTCAGCCCAGAGACATAGACTCATTAACAGACTGGAACACAATCATGGAATTATAGAAGGCTTCCCCCCTCTCTCCCTCCTGTATTACCACCATGTTAATAGGCCTCCTGTAGCCTAAGAGGGGACTGCAGCTAACAGAACTGTGGATCCCATTAAAATTTAAAACTTGGACCGTGCCAAAGGGTCTGTTCAGAAAATAAAAAGATAAGACAGACCGGGAGAAAATGTTTGCAAAACATGTATCTTATAAATGATTTGTATTCAAAATACACAAAGAACTCTTCCAACTCAACTTTCAAAACTCAACAATAAGAAAACAAGCCAAATTAAAAATGGGCAAAAGATGGGAGCAGAGACCTCACCAGAAAAAAAAGATATACAGATGGCCAATAAGCATGTGAAAAGGTGTTCAATATCATATATCATTAGACAATTGTAAATTAAAACAACAACATGAAATACCTCCACAACCTAATAGAATGGAGAAAATCCCAAACCGTGACTACACCAAATGCTAGCAAAGGGTGTGGGGCAACAGAAACTCCCATTCATTGCCAGTGGGCATGCGGAATGGCCCAGTCACTTTAGAAGACAGTCTGGCAATTTCTTACAAAGCTAAACATACTCTCACCATACAATCCAGCAGTTACACTGCTTGATATTTACCCAAAGGAATGTAAAACAGGTCCATACAAACGTCTACACACAAATGTTTAGAGCAGCTTTATTCATAATTTTCCCAGACTGGAAGCAGCCAAGATGTCTTTTAGTAGGTGAATAAATACACAAACTACGCTGCACCCATGCAATGCAATATCATGGGCGCTAAAAGGAAACGAGCTATCAAGCCAGGAAAAGACATGAAGGAATTTTAACTGTGAATTTTTAAGTGAAAGAAGCCAATTTGAAAAGGCTCCGTACTGTATGGTTCAAATTAGATGACATTCTGGAAAAAGCAAAACTGTGGAGACAGTAAACAGATGAGCCGTTGCTAGGGGTCTGGGAGGTGCTGGGGAGGGATGAATGGGTGGAGCACCAGGGGCGCTTAAAGCAGTTAAACTATTCTGTATGATATTGTAATTGTGGATATATGACAACTTGCATTTGTCAAAAGTTATAGAATGTACAACACAAAGAGTGGATCTTACTGTAACTTATGGACTTTAGTTAATAACATATCAATGAATTTATCAATTGTAACAAATTAACCACACTCATGCAGATGTTAATAATAGGGGAACTCTGTACTTTCTGCTTAATTTTTATGTAAACCTAAAACTTCTATTTTTAAAAGTCAATTAGTGAATACAGTTTAAAAAATCAGTGGCTATATATGTCATCTAGGTGTAGGCCTACTTCTAGGCTATGTCATGTTTCATAATTTGTTTGCCTACCTTGAGTTCAATGCCACATTGCAACTTTATTTGTTCTTTTTCAAATTATTTTTACTAGTTTAGGTCCTGTATCTCCAAATGAATTTTAAAGTCAGCTTGAAATTTTCTACCAAAAAAAAAAAAAAGTCTCCTCCTGGGATTTTGATTGGGATTACATTACATATAGATCAACTGGGGGGAATTGTCATTTCAACAATGCTTAGTCTTTCAATTCATAAATATGATATACCTATCACTTGTCTTTAAGTTTCTTGTAGCATTGCTTTGTAATTTCAGTGTACACAACTTACACATCTTTTGTCAGATTTATCCCTAAGTATTTCACATTTTGTGGCTCTTTTTTAATTGGTGTTTTCATTTTGATTGTCTATTGCTAGCGTATAGAAATATAATTAATTTTTTAAACATTGCTTTTATACTTTGCAACCTTACTAAATTCCCTTATTAGTTTTAGTCACTTTTCATAGATTGCATGGGATTTTCTGAATAGACAATCATGTCTTTTGTAAATTAAGACAATTAACACCCTCCTTTCCAATCTGAGTGACATTTTTTTCTTGCCTGATTGCTGGCTAGAATTTATTGAATGTTGAAAAGGAGTGCTTTGAATGGACATCCTTGCCTCATTCCTGATCTTGAGTAAAAACATTTTCACTATTAAGTAATGTTAACTGTAGGGCTTTTGTTGCTGTTTTTGTTTATTTGTTTGTTTGTAGATTGCTTTTATCAGGTTGAGGAATTCTCTTCTAATCCCACTTTGTGAGATTATGGATACATGTTAAATTTTGTCAAATGTTTTTCTGCATATGGAAAACCTCATATGTTTTACCTTTTTAATATGTTAAACCAGACTCTCATTCCTACAATAAACCCTACTTGATCATGCGGGGTTTTTTTTTCATATTGTTAGATTTAATTTACTAAAACTTTGTTAATTTTCTGTCTCTGTGTTTATGATGTAGATTAGTCCACAAGTTTTTCTTGTGATGTCTTTACTTAGTTTGGGTATGAGAGTAATAGTTATTTTATAATAGTAGTTACAAAGTATTTCCTCTTTTTCCATTTTCTAAAAGAGTTTGCTTATAATTGCTATTATTTCTTCTTTAAATGATTGGTAGAAGCCATTCAAGAAAACCATCTGGGCATGTAGTGTTCTTTATGAAATCTTTTTAACTACAAATTTGATTTTTTAAATACCAGGCTATTTGAGTTCTTTTTCTTGAGTGAGCTTTGGTAATTTATATTTTTCAAGTAACATATCCATTTTGTCTAAGTTGTCAAATGTATTGACATACAGCTGTTTCTCACATGGCCCCACTAGCCTTTCAGTACCTGTCGGATCTGGTATGGTGCCATATCTTTCATTCCAGATATTTGTAATTTGCATATTCTTTCTCTCTCTTTTTTTTTCTAATGTTTCCAAAAAAAACAACTCTTGGTTGCATTGATTTTTCTCTATAGATTCCCTGTTTTTATTTTGTTGATTTCCACTCTGATATTTATTATTTCCTTTCTTTTGGGTTTAATTTACTCTTATTTATCTAATTTCTTAGAGTGGAAGTTGATGTCATTGATTCAAAACCTTTTTTTCTTTTCTATATTAGTGTTTATTGCTGTAACTACTTCTCACAGTATTGCCTTAGCTGAATTCCATAACTTTTGATAATTTTTTAAATTCTTATTTAGTTTAATATACTTTTAAATTTTCCTTTTGATTTCCCTTTTGACCCATTGTTTACTTAGAAGTATAATATTTTGTTTCCTAAATATTTAGGGATTTTCTAGAAATCTTTCTATTATTGATTTCCAATTTAATTTAATTGTGGTCAGAGAACAGACTTTGTATAAATTGAATCCTTTAAAATTTATTGAGATTTGTTTTATGGCTCAGAATATGGTCTACGATATTTCAGTCAAAATTCTATCTGCTCTTGAAAAAATGTATCCTGCAGTTGTTAGATGGAGTGTTCTATCACTTTAAATTTTTAGATCAAGTTGGTTGATATGTTTTTCAAGCCTCTTTATAATTAGTAATTTTCTCTCTGATTGTTCTGTCAATTATTGAGAGAGTGTTGATATTTCCATCATGTTGGATTTGTGAATTTCTTCTAAGAGTTATATCAGTTTCTCTTTTTGTATTTTAAAGCCCTGTTATTAAGTGCATACACTTTTAGATTTGTGATGTCCTCTGACTTGAGCCTTTTATTATTATGAAATGACCCTATTTATCCCTAGTAATATTTTTCTCTTTAAAATTTTTGTTAATCTCATAGCAATATAGCACTTCAACTTTGTTTTGATTAGTGTTATCATGGTATATCTTTTTTCATTCTTGTAATATATTTGTGTTTCTACATTTAATTTGGGTTTCTTCTAGGAAGCATAAAGTTGTGTCTTATTTTTTATGCAATCTGACATTGTATTTTTGTTAAGGTGTTTAGATCATTTATATTTAATGTGATTATTTACATAGTTAAATTTAAATTTATTTATTTTTCCATTTGTTCTACATTATGTATAATGTGTCCTTTTTCTCTGGTTGTTTTGTGATTTCCTTTTTGTAACTGCTTTTAATCAATTTGATTATGTTTTCAGATAGTTTTCTTCAAGTTACTTGTGCTTAGGCTTTGTTTACCTTCTTAGGTCTATGGATTTATGATTTTCATCAAATGTAAATAAAATTTTGCTATTATTTATTTGATTTTTTAATATGTGCCCCTCTCTTCTTTTTGAGGGAGTCCACTGTGTAGCTATCTGGTCACTTGTCACTTGAGTTGTTCCAGCTCACTGATGGTTTTATTTTTATTTTTTCAGAATTTTTTCTCTCTGTTTCATTTTGTATAGTTTCTATCACTATATTTTTAATTTTATAATTTTTTTCTTCTGCAGTACATAATCTATCATTAATTCCATCTAGAGTATTTTTAAATTTCAAACACTGAAATTTTCATTTCTAGAAGTTTGAGTCTTTTTTATATTTTCCTTGTCTCTGCTTAAAATGTTTTGTCTTTCCTCTTCCTTCTTGAGTATGTGGAACATGGTCACACTTGCTGTTCTGATGTCATTTTATATTGATTCTATCTTCTATAGCACTTCTGTGTCATTTTCAACTAATTTTTTCCCTCTCATTATATCATCTCTATTATTAGTAATTTATAAATGATGCCAGACATGGTGACTTCTACCTTGTCAAGTGCTGGATATTTGTGTATCCTTATAAATATTCTTAAGATTGATTCCAGAATATGGCTAAGTTACTTAAAAACAGTTCGATCTTTTCACAACTTGCTCCAAACTTTGTTAGATGGAAACCAAAGCTGCATTTATTCTAGGGGTAATTTTTCCCACTACTGAAGCAAGACACTTCTTAAAACTCTAATTGATACCCCTTTAATTAGAAGATTTTTCACTGTGGCTTTGGGGACCAGGCAATACTCTAACACTCCGCAACGATCAGTTACAATTTTCTCCAGTCTTCTCAAGATGATTCTTTCCCCAGCCTTGGATAATTTCCTCACATGCGTGGCCAGAATCCTTGAAGAAGATTCCCTGGAATTCTCTTTCTGTACAGGTCTCTCTCCCATGGTGACCTTCTCTGATAATCCCAGGAAAACAGCTGGACTCCACCTGGGTTCCTCTTAACTGCACTGTAATCTGAAAACTTCTTCCAGATAGTAAACTGGGGCAATAGTAGGATTCCCTCATTTGTTTCCTACCTTCTGATAATTACTGTTCTTTGTTGCTTGAAGTTCAAAACCTATGTTAATCTTAGAGGGATGTCTTTAGCTAACATGGCAGTGAAAGGGGGAACAAGCAGGTTAGCAGATTTCACCGACTGGTATAGGATCCACTTGTTTTCATGAGCCGGAACCTGTAAAACAGAGACAGTGAACATCCGTGGTCATCTAGTTAATGCTATTTGAGATTGAAGCTTCACGGAATAACCTAGAATTTAGACCTATTGGAGGAAAAATACAGTAAGTCCAAATCACCTAATTTCCTTGCAAGTTATGGAAGATTACCCTTTCAAGAAAAAAGAAGGGGTTCTAACAACACCTAACCTACCTTTATTTAATGTTTTCACCTAAATTAATCAGAATTTCTGATAGGGCAAAGACTGTCTTATTCACAATGATAACACCAGCTTCTATTTCAGTGTCTGGCGTGTTAGAGAAACTTAGGAAATATTTGATGGATGGACAAAGCTAAATGTTAACCAGAAAATTCTCATGCCCTCTAAAGAATTTGTTAAATGAACATAACAGAAAGAAAACATGAAACTCAGGCACAGCCTTATAGTTCTAGTCCATTTACCCCCCTTTGTTAACTGTGCTTTGGGAAGCAGAACTGGAAGATGAAGAGAGAACCCCTCACCCCACTTAGGGACCCTTCCCAGTGCGTTGCTGGATTTCTCTGCCAAACCCTAAAGCCTCACGGCTCCTCTTAGCTCAGTGACATCTGTGCATTTCCTTAAATCCATTTCCAGATTTGATAAATATAAAAGGCAGAACAGAGTCGAGTGGCTCAAGGAAGTGAGTGAGGGGATAATGGGCCCTTGGGCCCTAGAAATCTGGCACCAGTGGACTCTGCTAAATTAGGTGCAAAGAAGCCATCTGGTCAATTTAGTCTTAATTCCATCAGGTTTGTTGAAAAATATTTGCCAGTCGATCAGGAGTGAAGGGAGAATTTTAAAATAGTATAATTAGATGTGATGCCAAAAAGTCTTGTCACAAGCCATCCAAAAGCAAGGAAGAAAACTGAAAAAGAAATTGCAAATACAATTAAATAAATATACCACATAAATGATAATAAAACCAAGCAGGCCTTGGCCTCGTTCCCTGCATTCTTCCAGGCTGTTCACCACACTCTGTTTACCGGGCCGCTTGGCAGGCTGAGCTCAGCTGGGCTGGGATCAGCAGTGCTTAGGAATGTGAGAAGAAGAGGTTGCCAAGGACCGTTGCCCTGGTAGGTTGTCGCAGAAAGGCTAGCCCGGGTGGGACTGATAGATACCAGGCCACGCTTTGCTGTCTGGGCACCCTGTACTGCCTCAGGTATATCTGACTCCCAAAATGCACATACTCACCACTTCTTCCCCATATGGGGGAAAAAAAGACCGGCTGCAGAAAGCATTTCCAGGGCTAAACTTCTCAGCATAAATTATTCTGCTTTTAATGATCTCTATTCAACAAGCACCTTGGACTTTCTTATCCCTGAGAACCTACCCAGCAAAAGCTTCCGTGGAGGCCAGGTTCTTGCATTTAATGGGGCAGTGTGTCAGGAAGCATTGCAGATACTTAATTCAAGGGCTGAGATCAACTTTATGATTCCACACCAGTCCAAGCCCAGACTTCTAGGATCAAACTTCTGAAGAAAAGAACCAGGAAAAATTATCTCCATGGCTCTGCCCAGGAGCACATTCAGGATCAAAGCTACCAATTAAAAGGTGCCAACTTTGCCCTCTTTTACTGGTTCTGTATCTTTCCAGATGGGTGCAGGTGGGACATTATCTGCAGAAGTTATGTCTATAGGGCAGCAGGGCTTAATTAGCTAAAACGAGCACCAGTCTCAGAGTCTGAAGGTATAAGTTTGAGCTTAGATCTATATCTTACAGTCCCTTCAATTGGGAGAAAGTCTCTGAAGTCAATGATCATCAATATATTCATATATATGATAGGATAGCATTCCTACCTTTATAAAGTATAAATTGACATACACATCTTGGCTGTTGTTATTGTAAAAGGCTCTGGAAGCTTGTTGGGACTTTTCAGAGAAAGATATCTAGCAACTGGTGTACTCTTGGCTAAGAATCAATGGAATGGTTTGTTTCCTAATTTTGAATGACCTTGCTTCACTTCTCTGAGCCCTTATTGCTTCATCTGTAAAATAAGAGGGTGAAACTAGACGCTATCAAACATCTTTTCCAACACCAGCATCCTAGTGCACACAAGTAAACTCACCTTGGAAGGTTGACTTATAACCCAAGGATTGTGTGCAACCACCACCCAGAACCTCCCTGTTCTAGATGAGGGGCTGGTAAACTATAGCCTGCCGGGTCATATCCAGCCTGCTGCCCATTTATTTTTAATAAAGCTTTATTGGAACACGGCCACGCTCATTTCTTTACTACTGTCTATAGCTGTTTCTGTGCTACAGAGTTGAGTAGCTATGATGGAAACCATATGAAAGCAAAGCCTAAAATATTTACTATCTTGTCATTTGCAGAAAGGTTACCATTCCTGGTTCCAGGTGGTTGCTGGATGGTTTCAACAAAAGTATCAAACCAAATCTTGATGACATTCTTTTTTAAAAGACACAATAGGAAAAGCTGACTGACAATCTGAGAAATGTTTATGGTTTAATTTTAAATTATAATATGCTCCCTGAGTGCTTAAATACAACAAAATATAATTGCAATAATAAAGCTAGTCAATCTAGGGAAAGAAGGAACATTTATCTTTTGTATTGTTTTTACCAGACAAAAAGCTTAAATAGACATGGTTTTAGGTCACAAAAATAAGGTCTATATTATATTAATAGAGAAATATAAATTTCTCTTATAAATTAAATGAGAGGAGGGAGGGCAGAATTACTATTTGGAAGGAAATTAATCCTTCTATAGAGACCAGCTGTGCCCTGGAATAAAAACCTCTCAACATTTTCTGGTCAACTCCAGGTCTATTCATAAAGGAATCGGAGCACATTTTCGTTCCAGTCCCACTAACCCCACCCTGCCCCACCGTCACTACCACAAATCCAGAAAAATCAGGAGACACTGAACTCAGAGCTCAATGGAAAGATGGAAGGGAGGAATAACAGTGCAACATTTGCAGCCCTAGAATTTGCAAAGCACGAAAATGAACTAGAGGACCAGCACTTTATTGTCAATAGTAGAATGACAAGTCCCAGGGAAGTTCTGCTCTCCACCCCCACCCAACACAGAGAACCTGAAACAACAATATGTAGGGAAGAAATAAGAAGTGGGAGAAAGATAACAAATAAAGGCACATGGTCCAGGTGGTACATTCTCTGAGAACTTAGCTGTGAAGTGAGCTTTCTCCACTTTGTCCAGTGCAAAACAGCAAAGGAGCAAATCAACATGTGATGATCTATGTGCAAATGTGGGGGTGTGGTGTGCCTTTTTTGCTCATATGCCCAAGGAATAGTGTTGTCTTCATGTCAGTTACCTGTTGTTGTAGAACAATCCCAATTATGTATTAGCTCACAAATCTATGCCTAGTTAAGTTGGGTTGATATGAGCAGCTCTTTTCAAGTCTCTCTTAGATTCACGCAACTATAGGCAGTTGGAGGGTCAGCTGGGAGCTAGTTGGTTGAAGATGGTATCACTCCCCTTTTGGGGGATGGGTGCTAGCTGTTGACTATGTTACATGCCTCAGCATGCTACATAGCTGAGAAAGAGTGCAGCAACCAGAGAAGGCCAACTCCACTGCACAAGCACTTTTCAAGCCTCATCTTGCATCACCTCACATCTGCTAATGTTCCATTAACCAAAGCAAGTAGGCTGGCCAAACGCAGATCTAAGGAGTGAAGAAGAGCAAGCTTTCACCTCATGATGGGAAGAACAGCAAACTCACAGTGCACAAGCCATGCATACAGGGGTGGGAGAGTTTACAGCCATTCTTTACAATCTATCACACCATCCTAATTTTGAGTCCTCAGAGGATGAACTCAAGATTGGAGTAGATCATGTATTTGTGCTTTGTTAAGCTATTAAGCATCAGAAGAAGGAAGCTGGCATTTGGAAGTGAGAAAAAAAAACGGGATCAAAGCTTAGCTTCATTGCTTATTTATTGTGTGACATTGGACATGGTCTTTAATCTCTCTGAGCCCATGTCCTCATCTGTGAAATGGAGACAATGCTATCTACCGCACCAAGTGAAATGTCTGCACAGAACCTGCCATATAGACCTTTGAGAGACTTAGTTTCTGCCTGCAGAGATCTATGTGTGTGTGAGAGTGAGTGTGTTCATGGCCAGCAACTATAATTGGGTGAGAGTCACTGGGCTTTGGCTTTTCTGAGCATTGAAGTTTAGTGCCTGGCAAATAAGAACACAATAATCCCCAAATACAGCTTCTCACATCAAAAACCACATGTCACATGGAACTGTTTGGGCTGTGAGAGCCTTAAGGCTTGGGGGCCCTCCAGATTGCAATCCCTCTGACTCACACGAACCCAGGAAGGAGGGGCACAGGGTAATCAGGCATTAACACCAATATGCCCCAACTTTCTCCATCATCCAGTCTTACAGGCTGCGTGGCCATAAAACCATGCCCAGAAGGCAAAAACTTGGGCAGAGGAAGGGCCTTGACCTTGTAGAGATTCTGTTGAGGGACTTGAACACAGACATTCCTCTCAGGAGCCAGTCATAAGAAGGGGCTGTGGTGTGAAATTCTTTGCATGGGGCACTTGGAGGGCTCCTGACAATAAAGGTGAATTTGCCAGAAAACTGGATGTCATGAAGCATCAGCATTTGAGAAGGTAGGGTTCGGAACCTGTCCTCACAGATATGCAGCTGTGACTCTCCCAAGCCCTGTACCCGCAGAACTGGGCCCAGGCAGGTCTGCTGTGATTTGTAGCAACCAGTGTTGGGAATCCCAAGACTATTCCAGTCACAGTGTAAAGGGCTTGCTGGCAGGAGTTACACTTATAATTAAAGTCCTTTAGGGACATTAGAAGAATATGTTTATGTAAGGGGATGACTGGTTCTTGAGGCAAGACTGGGGCCTTGAAATGGCATGTTTGTGATGGGGATGAATGCTCGCTGTATTAGTAACCAAGCTCTAAAGAGATAGTAGGCATAATAGTTTCTCAATAAGTTCACCATAGGTGCTTTCTGTAATCTTCTCAAAAATGTTGGCTATTTGAATAGAAAACTACAGTGTTGGAGTCAGGTAGGTTGACCAATTTATTCCTTGATTTCCCAGTTTCTGCTCTAAACATTCCATATCTCAGGAAACCCCTCAATCCCAGGCAAATAAGGTTGGTTGATCAGCCTAATGTTGGGATGTGTCGTAGTGATTGACACAGTCATCCATCTAAAATTAAATTTAATCTTGGCCACTCAATGAGTTGCTACAATGATTTTCTTTCAGGGATAAATGAACAATGAAGAAAATAGGCTCTGTCTTGATTAGTCCTGGTGTATTCATCAGGATTCTCCAGAGAAACAGAACGAGTAGGATGTATAGTAGATAGATGATAGATATAGTTAGGTGACACTGGCTGGTTTAGCTCAGTGGATTGAGCGTCGGCCTGCGAGCTAAGTGTCGCTGGTTCGATCTTCCAGTCAGGGTACATCAGAGAAGGAAAACTCTGACTCCAAAAAACCTCCGCTGCCTTGCGGCATACCTCTTCAGGGGAAAGGCTAGGGGAGTAAACCCCGACAGAAAATCCGGAGCCGGAGTCCCTAAGGCGGTTTGACGTTGTAGTCAACACCGGCAACTCCTGCGGCGCACCTGAACCCAAGCTGTATCGACTCCGTCTTTCCCTTGGACCCTTCAGCTGCGAAGAGAGAGGGGGTCTGCTGCATGGGCAACAGCAGACCCTCCATATTACCCTGCCCAGGCTCTGTAGCTTCAGCGTCATCGCAAGATGTCGATTCAACACGGGAGGAGACAGATACCATGTCACTCCCGAGTCGGACTGCACAGCCATTCTCGGCGGTGCAGATAGACTCTTAAGAAGCTACACCATCGTCTCTCGAGACGGACGGCTGCCGACGACGAGTTAGGTGACAGAGAAAGAGAAAGATAGGTTTGTTTGGGAACTGGCTCATGTGACTGTAGAGACTGACAAGCCCAAAATCTGCAGGGCAAGTCTGGAGACCTAGGGAAGAGTTATGTTGTCGTCTCAAGTCCGAAGGCCATGTAGAGGCAGAAACCCTTCTTTCTTGAGGGACTTTAATCTGTCTTTCTCTTAAGACCTTCAACTGATAGTATGTGGCCCGCTAGTTTAAATGTTAATCTCATCTAAAAAAAATACCTTCACAGCAACATCCAGACTGGATTTGACCAAATATAAGGGTACAGTGGCCTAGCCAAGTTATCATATAAAATTCACCATCACACCTGGTCAGATGACAGTTAAACCAAGATACGGTCCCATCCTTTGAGGCAATTTGGGCTCCCATGAAAGATCCTAGAAAGATGTCCTCCTACAGGGTCTTCCTAGAGGAAACTCTGACATTCATGTGCACATCACCTCCTCTGGCTGAGAAACTGGCGGGTTCTCAGAGGGCTTCTTCAAAACCAGCAGAATGCCAAGTCTGGGACCTAAGTCCTGACCAGGGCCATTCTCAGTTTGCTCGATGGTGTTTTGAAGCCACAGCAACACTGGAATGAAAGCACTGATATCTAATCGCCTCCCTCGGCTGTGGGAGGAATTGGAAGGCAGCAGCTCTGGCTTCTATAAAAGTTCGGGGTGTGCTAGAGCTCCCTGGCTCCAGCTGCAGCCATCACAGGAGGGAGGAAAAGCAAGGCTTGTCAAAGAGCTCTGCAAGCTTAGAATACGGTGGGACCTTGGTCCTTCCAGCCAGGAAATAAAAGGATGGCCCTGGCCACAATCAAAAGAGACAGAACGCCTTTGATTGTAGATAATGGATGATTTTAAAATAATATGGCTATAATATTCTACCAAACATAGAATCTCAGCATTGGGAGGACCTTGAAGTTCATCTGGTCATTGTATCCAGCTATAACATTTATTAAAAATGATCTGCAATAAGCCAGAGGCAGCTTCATTCCTTGATTGGTGCTGATTCTCCCACTGTGTATTAATAAGAGATTAAGTTAAAGGAATTTGAATTCTCCCAAGGAATTCTAATTGCTCCTGCTTGTCACGGCATTTGTTTTTCTTCAGTCTTCTGTTGTGGTCTCCCTTGCCTGTCAGTGATTTTCCTGGATTCCCATTTGACAGCACAGACCCAGGGGTTGGGAGGAGGAAAAGGATGGCGAAGATGCGCAGCCAGAAGTAAGGAGCCTAAAGGTAAGTGGAGGCAAGGAGCAACAGAAAAGATAGAAGCAAAAATAAAATCAGAAAGGGTGAATTAAGGTGGCCAGACAGTAAGAGGAGAAAATAGCCAGGAATAATACCAAAGAGAGATAAGAATGGAAAAGAAGGGAGAGAGGAGACAGGCTCAAGAATAGAGGTCATGGGGCCAAGACTAGTTAGAGGACAGGGTAATAGAGTCAGGACCTGACACAGAGTGGAGCTTAGGCTGTGAATGGTTTGTATAGAGGAGCTGAGATCTCTCTGGTAATGGCAGTGGACCCACTGGATGACCTGCAGAAACAAAGAGGTCAGCATCCTGACCAGGGGCAAAAGCAGAGCTAGCTCCATTCTCTCTGCTCATGGCCCACGTGGGCTGCCTCAGCTCCTGAAAGCTGCCAGGTCAAACCACACAGCAGTGAAAAAGCTCGCTTTTCTTCCCCTCAGACAATAAGGTGAAAATTTGCCCAGTTTTGATAAGCTTTCCATTTTCTTCTAACAAATATCCCCTGCCTACCACACCCAAGAGACACAATGTCTCCCCACGCCAAGTCTCCTGTACTTAGGATACTCCCTCAGATAAATGAAAACATATACACATATCTTCTCAAAACATGTTCTGACATTTATTCATGTCAGCAAGCAGGCCACAGATATTCCCCAAACCCTCTGAAAAAAAAACATGCTAACCCAGCATTTCCCCCAGAAGACACAAAATTCACACAGATATAAACACACACACACACACACACACACACACACGTTTTCTTGAGCATTGCAAAACCGAACAGCTGGTCAACCTACGTGAAGACACATTTCAGAGATGCTCCCGACAGCCCACAAGGAACTCAATGCCATGGCCTAAGATGGTGATGACCAGGTTGTGTATTGAATGTACTGTATGTCAAAGGGAAAAAAACAGTTCCAAGAACAATGATGGAAGTAGCCCAAATATGTGCTTGGAGAAAAACAAGTGAATTTGGGTTTTGGTCCAAGTAAAATATCAAAAGAGTGAATCAGAATAATACATATATGTGCAACTTTGAAAAGTTATTTTTCTTTGTACAGTTGAAATGGCAGAGTTTCAATTGAGTTTCAAGTGCACGAGACATGTGTCAAATGATCCAGTTTGTAGCTTGTGACCAGCCTGGAGGAGAAATGATAAAACGTTGTTTTGATTATGGGCTTAAGATTGTTTCAATAAACACAGCCTGGAGATCACGTTAATATCAAATTCTTTTAAAGCGTCTTTCTCTTTTTACTGAGCTTTGAAAGAGATGATTTTTTGTTTGCTTGGTTTTGTTGGGGTCTTTTGAGGTTCCTACCTTCCCGTCTCCACTGTTTTCTGACGTCCTTCAGTCCCTTTTTGCACAGCCCCTTTGAGATGAGCTGGAGTCTAAAACTTTTATAACACTAGGCAGTAAATTTCACTCTCAGGGTCAGTCCAAGGCCACGAGACACTAGATGACAACCTGCAAAGCTGACTCAGTGTGCTTGTGACTTTGGGGGATGTCAGTAACAGAATGTGGGATTAGGGCTGAGATTTCAGGTCCTGGCTCTTCTGTCTCTGAGCTTTGCCTCCCTCTGTTTCTTCATTTAGCAAATATCATTGAGTGTCTAATACAAGTCACATACCGTGGTCGGGACTGAATAGAGAAACAGGGGCAAGAGAGTTTATAGTCGGGGTGACGATGTATACAATAAGATATAGTTCAGTGTGGTGAAGGGCAACAACGGAAATACACGCAAGATAAAAAGATTGCACAGAGGAGACAGGAAATTCCCCTATTGGGGAAGAGGAGGGTAGGCTTTCCCTAGGAAGTGACTTAGGAATTAGGTTTCAGAAGATGGCTAGGCATCCAACCAGGTAAACAAGGAATAGGTAAAAGAGATTCTTTGTCAAAGAAGGAGCAAGCACAAGACTCAGAGGAGGGAGAGTGTGTCTGGAAAGCTGTATGCAGTCTGCTATCACTGATGCCTATAGTGTAATATATGGGATTGGCAGGGTGAAGGGGCTGCAGTGGGCTGTGAGGGTGAAGGGGAGGCAGAACCCAGTGTAATGATTTTGGAATTTATGGTGTAATAATCACAGTAGCTAATATTTACAGAGCACTTCATGGTGTTCCACACTGTGCAAACACTCTATAAACACCACCTCATTTAATTTTTACACCAGTCCTAGTAAGAAGGTACTGTTATTTCTCTCCATTTAATAGAAGAGGAAACTGATCCTTGAAGAACTTATGTAACTTGTAGAAGATAGACAGTAAAAGGGGAAGTCGAAGTTCAAACCCTAGACTGTCTGGCTACAAAGCCAGTCCTCTTATGCTGTACTCCCTCACATGCATGAGTCTACTGGATTTAGCAAATGAAGATCATGATGAGCTTTGCCAGGGCAACTTTGATGATGTTTGGAGAGGCAGAAACTATGGTTTAGTGAGTTGAGAAGCAGACAATTTCGAGGAATAAGATTAAGAAGATCAAGTCCAAATCATATGATCTCAGTTTCTGGTTTTCTCCAACACAGAACTGGGAATAAAATGGACAGAATGGTTGAGGCAAGCATAAGGATTTCCAAGGAAGAAGGCTCAGATTCTGTAGTGGAATGATTGTACCTCGTGGGAAGAAAATTTCCCCAATAAAGAAAGAAGGAAGAGAGTGCTGTATATAGCATATAAAACAGGAGTGTCAAAAAATGCTACATTGTTGAGAAATGGAAAAATTACATCTAGTGGGGCCTATGGGGAGAGACACCATAGAAGAGGTGACACTTGAGTGGGGCACCAAAGAATGAGCAGAAGCAAGAGTGAATGGAAATTCCAAAATGGCCTGCATTTGGGCAAACCTCAGAAGCAAGAAAATGCAATATATGTTAAAAGAAAGTGAAGCTAGAACATGCTTGCTGAAGAACAGAGTTCAGATACAGAATTAATGCAAGGCAACACAGGATGGGGCCAGGTGTGGAAGGCTGAGATAAGACATTCAGCCTTTATTCAGGACAGAGGAAAACCACTGGGGATTTCTGTGCAGGGAGCAATGTGATCAAAGATCTGCCCCAGGACAACTTGTCTGGCAGGAAGCACTGTCAGTGCAGCCAGTGCAATAGCCCAGGTGTGAGGTGACAAAGTCTGAGCTGGAGTGGGGGCAGGAAAACAGAAAGAAAGGGAAACCCCAAGAAATATTGTGAAAGTAGAATAAACAAGATTCTGTGAATGATGAGATGAAGCTATCAGGGATGATCCAAAGGGCTTAAGACTTCAAGAATGGCTGAACCATTAACAGAAAGGGCAAAGTCAGGACAAGGGCCTATGGAGTTTTCTTTTCATAGCTTTTGACTATTATATAAGGAGAAGTATTTGGTGAAGAAAAAAAAAAGCCCCGAAAACAAAGTTAAGGAGAAAGTGGGAAAAGTCTATTAGCCTCACTGTTAACGTTCCCTTTTGATATACCCTTCCAACATTTTTCTTTCCCTATACGTGTATGAGGGGGAACCCAAAAAGATCCAAAATTTATTTGTTTAAAAAGTGTACTTAGTCTTACATCTTTAAACTTTAGTCACCTTCAAAGTACTCTCCATTTGATGCAATACATCTATCTAGATATTTTTTCCCACTGTTCAAAAGAGTTTTTGAACTTGTTGATTTTGATGCCTTTTAGTGCTTCTGCTGTTTTTTGTTTCACCTCTTCCACACTGGCAAAACATTTCCTTTTGAAGAATTTTTTTCATCAGGGGAAACAAGAAAAGTCACTCAGGGCAAGACTGGGTGAATAGAGAGATTGGGGTACAGGGATCATGTCATTTCTGTTCAAAAACTGCTGAACACTTAGCATGGTGTGGGAAGGTGTGATCGTAAATCACCATCATAAAATGGGCAAATGCACTGAGTTTTCAAAATAAATTCACTGAAGCCAAACGCAACCTCTCACAACAATGCCAGCTGGTCCACTGATATAAATAGGTTTTTAGAACACTCACCTAGTGGGGGAAGCCTGTATTACAAGGGGGCCAGCCCTCCAGAAGATAATTCTGTTTTTATTGAGTCCCTCCTCACATATTTCTAATATTTAATCATAAATTGGGATTATTCCATTTTTATAACTTTTTAATTTAAAAACATATAATGAACATTTTTCCACATCAGCAATTGTAATTTAGCATCTATACATTGATTACATAGTACATAGATTCTGTGTACTAATTACATAGAATCCTACCTTATGGGTTTATTACAATTGACTCTATCTGCTCCTTAATGCTAAACATTCTGCGTGATTCCAATATTAGCGACAATTAACACCTTGAAAGCTGAGTATCTCTGTGCATCTTCTATTATTTCTTCAGTATAAATTCCTAAAAGTATAAGTTGAGGTCCAAGGAAACGTAGCATTTTTTCAAGGCTTTGAACCATCATTGCCAAATTGTCCTCCAAAAAGAATAAACTACTGATGCTCCTATCGGCAGCAGGGGAGGATTAAGCGAGAAGGGTTTTTCCTGGAGAGGAAAGCTGAGCAGTTTCGGATATGTATATTTTAAACTGCCTACACGACACATCAGTGGCAATAGCAAATAAATAGTTGGGAAGGGAAAACCTAGATTTTTTTTTTTTTTTAAATAAGAACCCTCCTCCTGTTCCTCTTATTTCTCTTCACTAGCACTCCTCTTCCCTCCCTTTCCTTTTTTGAACAATTCAGTCCCGGAACTTTTGGTGGAGCTAAGCAAGGTGGGCGTTCCCACAGTGTGGGAAGAGGAGTGGCATCCCGCGCCACAGGTGCCAGTGACCAGGACCAGAGGGTCACCAGTGCTCTCCGGAGGGTCTCAGAGCCCAACTTGGGTAGAAAGGCCACCTGTGCGAGAGGGCAGCCCAGCCTGGTGGTCAGAGCCTTGGAGTTGAGGATGATCTCCATGCAGGGGTTTGCGTCACAGCCATGAAGAGCAATTGTTAACATATAAGATGATCAATCAAACAAGTAAATATATAGGGAATTATGGAAGCCAGGCTTTTAACTGGACTGCTGTATTCATTGGATTCATCAGAGAAACAGAACCTACAGGATATATAAGTATAGGTATAGATGTACATGTAGATATAGATGATACCGCTGTACACATAGATTTATCAGAAGGAATTGGCTCAGAAGATCAGGGAGGCTGAGAAGTCCCAAGTTCTGCAGCTGGCAAGCTGGAGACTCAGGAGAGCTGACAGTGTCCTTCCGGTCCTGAGGCCTACAAACCAGGAGAGCTAATGGTATAAGTTCCAGTCCGAATATGACTTCAAAGGCAGGAAAGCAATATCCCATCTTGAAGATGGTCAGCCAGACAGATGAATTATCCCCACACAGCCATTTTGTTCTAGCAGGACTTCCATGGATGATGTCCTCACACACGGAGGAAGGCAACCTGCTGTGCTAAGCTCGCCAATGCAAATGGCCATCTCATCCCGAATCACCCTCACAGACACACCCAGAATCATGCTTAACCAGAGAGCTGGGACACTGTGGCCTAGTTGGGCAGAGACATAAAAATAACCATCACTGTTACCAAAACAGAAAGGGAGAAAACTCGAATGAACTTTATGGATTGGAATTAGAGATAAAAATGTTAACTGATAGCTATTGATATTCAGAGAAATATAGATGTAAATGTGTGTATACGCATATTCCCTAGCTCTTCTTTATGAGAGGGGCTGGGAACAATAGCACCTTAACAGCAATAAATTCACCCAGCACACAGATTTGGATTTCTAAATACCATTTTTCACTGAAAGGATCCAAGGTTTCTCAGAAAAATGTCTGATGCTAAGACAGAATTTAAAAAGTCTGAAACAACTTTTTGTGACATAAAATAAAAGAGTAGTTTTCAAAGACTAATGGAACATGTCAGGACACCAAAGCCAACTTGACAATTTAGTATCAAAATAAATAATACAGCACCCGGTGGGTACTAGAAACACTGAGGGGAACACTTTGTGAAGTATAGGATTCTCTAACAACTAAGCTGTACACCTGAAACCGATACAGAATAAAATGAAAAAAAATGATAATAAATAATAATAGATTAAAATACATTTAATAAAATAGGAATCCCTGAGTTTATACTGATATAAATAAATTACTGAATACACTGAAAGTTTGATGACTCACAGGATATTTACAATCTCAAAGCAACTTCTCATAAAATAGCCATTAGTTACAAAGAGCAAAGAAGTAACTTTACAGTGGAGAAGCATGAGAGCCACGATCTTAATCTAGTAATCAAAGTTAACATTACCAGTAATGGGGCTAATTTAAGTCATATGTCTTAGTGTAATGAGAGGAATGCAGCATTACTTCTGGAATATTCTTAGTAAAGATGTATGACTTAAATCTAATCATGAAAAAACACCAGTCGGCCAAAACTGAAGAAATTCTACAAAATAATTGGACTTGTCTTCAAAACTGTCAAGATCATGCAGTCACGGAAGGACTGAGGAACTCAGCCTGAAGGGGGTTTAGAGACACAACTTATTCTGGACCAGATCCTGTCACTATAAAAGACTATGTTGGGACAAATAAAACTCAAATGGGTCTTGTGAGTTAAATGGCGGTAATGTATCACTGTTAATTTCCTGGCTTTAATGGTTGCATTTTGATTATATATCAGTGTCCTTGTTGGTAGGAAATACACAATAAAATATTTAGATTGGATGGTGCATCGTATCACCAACTTACTCTCAAATATTCAAAGGGAAAACGGTCCTTTTTACTGTTCCTGCAAACTTTCTGCAAGTTTTGAGAAGAATTAGAGGGATAGAATGAAAGAGACAGAGAGACAACAGGCAGGCAGACCGGAGCTAGGATCCCCCAGATGAAGTTGGTAGCACTGTGGTTCATGGGACAAGTCATACTGCTGAATCCAAAAATGGCCTGGGTCACCCTGCCTAGTGTCTAAGCCAATCCTAATTAAGACTGAGATGTAGACATTAAGAACCTAATTCTACAGTGGGCGTTTAGTTACCTGCTACCATCCTCTCATTGGCATGCTCAGCCCAGAGCCTGCTTGACTAGAACCTGGAAATCCTGCCTGGCTCTACCAAGACCAGACATCCACTGAAAGACCTAAACCCCGTTTTCCAGAAGTTCCACCCTCTGCAAAAAGTGGGCAAGACACCCTGAACTGCAAAATTAGCAGCTGCCTGACTCAACATGTTTTAACCATTTGAAAATACAAGTTGCCCCACCCCTCCCACCGTATCTCCCCTGAATGTCTCTGCAGGTCCAGATCAAGTTTGAGCACACCACAGCTTTTGACTCCGTCCTATGCTGAGGTCCCAGTTGCCCTCCCAAACAAGTCAGAGAAAGAAGAGGACAAAGAAAGGGGCAAAAGAAACAATCCAATCAATAGGGGTGGTAGCTCGCCATGCGAATCAAAGGAGGAATTCAGAGAGGGTGTGGGGTAAGAAAGTACAACGAAAAAGTCATCAGACTCGACCCTTGGAAAGTCACTGGTGAGCTCAGAGAGGGCATCTTCCATGGAGATTGGGGTAAAGGTCACGTGATGAGAGATGCTGGGTGTCAGAGGTTAAGACAGCAAAGAAGTTTTCCAAGGAAAAGAAGGGAGATAGTTGCTTAAGATAAAAAGTCAAAGATTTGAGTAGTTTTAGGATATAGGGAACCCCTACCATGTTTGCTGGGCTTACAGAAAAAAATAAAAATATGTGAAAGACTCTTAGGGGGATTTGGTCATGGAACAGAGTCAAGGAGACAGGTAAAAGATTTGACTTGGAGAATAGAGACTGTCTGAAACCAAAAAGGAGGTAGGAGAGGGAAGAAAAAAATAGGTAGAGGGGGATTTTGAGTCAGAAAAGAGGTATGATGGCTGATGGGGAGCGTGGAAGACCGGGCACCAGAGGCCAGCTGCCGGGGCTTCAGTTGGCTGGTGGAGTTGACTGCTGTAATTAGCCATCAACTGGGAGTGGCCTTGTGCCTTGTTTACATTTATACATCGGTGTGTGCAGCATCACCTCTGAAGATAACGACCAGGAGTGAGGTCACTGAAGAAGAGAATCCTAGCAGAGAAAATAAGAATGTGGAGGGAGTGGTAAAATAAAATATTGCAACCCCAGGAGAAAAGCTTGCCCATGTGCCCAGGAAGCATGACCAAGAATCTTTACAGCAGCATTACTCTTAACAGCATAATGGGGAACAACCAAATGCACACTGCCTGGGGGGGTGGGGGTGGGTATAAAGGTGGCATAGTCTTATACTGGAATACCGTTCAGCAGAAAAAATGAATTAACTATGGCTAAATGCATTAATTTCAAGGAATCTGAAAAATATTATCAGGCACAAAACTTTCCCTGTGTGATACTATTTATATAAAGTTTAAATGCACACAAAATTATAAAATATATTCATTTTACTAAATGTGCTTTCAAACTGTGAAGGGAAGGGAACAGTAAACATAAAATTCCTGTTGTGGGGAAGACCAGCAGAGAGGACACAAAAGTGCCTCACCATTTAGGCAACATTCTATTTTTTAAGTTGGGTGATTGGCCCAGGGGTATTTATTTTATCTTTTATATATTATATATTTTGTATGTGCGAATCACATGGGTCTCTCTCAGGGATCTTGTGAGAACTCTGAAGATCAGGATATTTCCTGCCCCTGCCTCTAGTTCAGTCAGGGATCAAAAAATTCTGGTATCCAAATTTCCCAACACCTCAAGTGATCCCACAAAATTTCTGGAAGATTGGAAAGCTACCTGTCTAATTGGTGTCATTTTAATCAGAATTCAGAGTTCTTGCAGCAAACAGAAACAAAAAAAGGGAATATCGTGAATTCAAAAAGAAAACAGTCTTGCCCCAGCTGTTGTGGCCCAAATGATTAAAACACCATCCCGTAAACAGGAAGGCTGCGGGTTCAATTCCCAGTCAGGACACATACCTAGGTTGTTCGATACCTAGCGCAGCCATGTACAGGAGGCAAGCAACTGATGTTCCTCACTCACATGGATATTTCTCTCTTCCCCTTCCTCTCTTTCTGAAAGCAATAAAAAAATGTGCTCAGGGGTGAATTTTTAAAATAATCTTTAAAAAATATATATATATATAGATATATAGATATATAGATATATAGATATAGTTTCTTGAGAAAAGAATTAGTCCCTTTGGGCAGTAATCTCAAAGTGAGACCTGGAAGGAAGGACCCAGGCAGCCCCAGTCCCACCACCCCAAGTGTGAGGTTTGGGACAGACTGAAAAGAAAGCCTTTCATCAGGACTATCCAGCTTCCGGCTGAGGCGAGGAAGACAAAGGGGTTCCCGGACGAATCTGGGACCACAGATTTGCTCACTCTAAAATTATGGAATGTTTGGCCTTGAAGAGATGGGGCATTAGCTGACATTGCCCGGGTTTTATAAAGGCCTAAAACCACTCCGAGAACAATATGGAGATTTGCTTAAATCCTACATGCTTATTTTCCCAACTGAATTCATACAAGACTGAAACGTCTCCTCCCCTTCCCTACTCCCTCTCCAACTCCAGTGCTGAACTCAATGCAAAAGGTGAGTCAGCCAGGTCCAAGGTAGGTAGGGCTAGGGCTCTAAAATTCATGAGGAAACTGGCCCCAGAGAGCCAGAGTCTAATCAAGGCTGGTGGTGGAGGGGCAGTTTACAACACGCTCCTGGAAAGTCACCCCCTAAGCTGCCAGAGACATCTGGGCCCTATACTTTACCTTTGTCCCCCACCCAGAGGTGAATTAAGGTCGGTTGAGGCCCCGGGGTGCAGAAGAAAATATTGGGCCCCTTAAAAAAAAGAGAGAGAGAGACAGGGAAAATAAAAATATTTATTGATATGCACAGAAAACTTTTTTTAAAACCATAAATGAAACAAGTACATACCCACAAACTAATTTGTGGGGCCCCTCAGAAGTCAGGGCCAGGTGCGTGGCCAGTGTACCCACCGTTAAATCTGCCTCTCCACCCACTGCTTGTTTCCATTGCCGAGAACATCCACCCCACCAACAAGGGGTCATCTGATAGCATCACACAACAGAAGGCCCCAGGAGGTGGCTGAAGTTCACTGAAGACACTAGACTATAAATAAATGATGAAACATGAGAGAAAAGTCAGGCTCCAGAAAAATACTTTCTCATAAATCCTCTTGATCCTGATTGCTCTGTCTAGAAGCAGATTAAGTGTAAAATACTGCTCTTGAATGGGATCCAGCCAAAATTTATACAGCTTGAGGGCTTTCTGGAAGGGCTGTGTTCTTTGAAAGGAAGAAAGTGGATCAGGAAATGCAGTGCGGGTAGAGAGTCCTGGAAGGAGGGGGGATGGACCAATTTAACCAACCAAGTGAGCTATCCCATATCTCCCTGCACGAGGACACCCGTAACTCCTAATACAGAGTGGGCGCTCATTCTTACGGTGTAGACAGTATTGTTGTTGTAGGGTATTATGTTATCGTTAGTCAGTTGCAATGGGTAGGGTATTTTTGAACACGATGTGTTTGTGAGATGATAGGGAGAAAAATTTAGGGTTGCAAAGTTCCAAGTGGTTTAAAGTTTTAAAGGCAGAGAAAGCTATGCATAACTTTGGCCATTTCACTGAAGAACTCAGTCTCAGTTTCTCCTATCCGTGCCAAGGGGATAATTATAGAATCTATGTGAAAGGGTGCTGTGAGGATTAAATGGAATGATACATGTGAAGTTCTTAGCATAATGCCTAGAACATACGAACTACCCCATAAGGGCTAGTTCTTTGTCGTTACCATGATCATAATCACATCTATTCACCTGGGCGAACAGTAGAGTCTGTAATATTCTGGAGATAAATAAGAGTGTAAAAACTTAACTTTGCAAGTTAACTTCTAGCAAAAAAAAGAGAAAAAAACTTGCTCATTTGATAGAACTTGCTATGAAAGAACTTTCTCATTTGATGGAACTCAGTAAGTTTACAGAAAGCTAATAAAATTATCTACCAACTCATTTTAAGAAGGAGGAATCTGGGGTCTGAATAAGGAGTTACAAATGAAAATTGATAACTGTTCTTGCATAGCAGGACAGGATGGGTGGACAGCCCTTTAGAGCTGGGGAGACTATGACATTGCTAAGATATCAGTCATCCATTCTTTCTTTTAATAAATATTTATAAGCACCTACTCTAAGCCAAGCTCTGTTCTTGGCAATAGGGTAGGTGCTGAATAAGCAAGCAAATCTCTTGTCCCCATGAGCTTCCTGAGCAAGAAGCAGAAGCTGAAAGGAGCAGGCAGAGGCCTAACATTGTACCTTCAATCAGGGGCAGAGCATGGTTATCATGGGTCATGTGGGTATCTGCTGCAGCTTTCTGCTGTGTCTCTGAAAATCCTTTGAATGGGAAGTCCAGGAGCAGCATGGAGGGAAAAGTAAATAATGACTTTGGAGCCAATCAGGCCAGGGCTTGAGTCTCGGATTAGCCTTGCTATATGCCTAAGAGCTCTGAACAGCAGTGCCCCTGATTTTTAAGACACACAGTCATAATTCCCTTACGAACTATTACAAGGATTAAAAATGACACCTACCAAGCACTTGATTCAGTAAAATAAAACTGCTTTTCTACTCATGCAGTTTTTCACTGTTTCCTTATTTACTTATGTCGGTTTTCAGTAATCTTCCTTTGGAAATACCACACCATCTCCCCTGAGGAACAGGAGGGCACAGCCAGTCACCTAAGCCAGGAACCAGGAGCGATGCGTGTCTGGGATTAGCATGCATTCACACAGATGGGAGCCACACTCATTCAAGTGCACATCAGTATGACTTTCGGGAAGGGCTTGCAAGCATGATGTCACACTGGGTCCTCAAGTTCAGCTGGAGAGGGAGCTGTTTTGTTCCCCATTATACCACCAGCACATAAGAATGGAGGGCAAATCATGGCCTTTTTCTTTGATGTTGTTCAGTACTTTTCCATCCATGTTGTCAGCTTGTTTTTATAAATTGTGGTAAAACACACATAACATAAAATTTACCATCTTAACCATTTTTACATCTACAGTTTAGTGGTACTAAGTACATCCACATTGTTGTGCAACTATTGCCTCTTTGAACCTCAAAGTCCAGTGACTGGTGGAACCTGGGCCCCAATGTCAGCACTCTTGCCCCAGGGGCTGCTCTGTCCTGTTCTGCAACTTCCTGAACTTCCTGGTGCGCTTCTCTCTGCGTAACAACTGGGTTTGCGCAGGAGGGGAAGCTCAGTGTTGCTATGCTCCTCACCTTTCATCTGGTGTAAGTTCGTGCAAAACGTAACATCCTTCACCTGCTTCTGACACACATTGACCAGGATATGACTCCAATCGAGCCCCACTTGGCTGACATGGCCTTTCCAGGCCTGCCTGACTCAGCAGGGAAGCTAGTATCTGGCAGAGGAAGTACTGTCAGCTTGCTGTTTCTGGCGAAGGAGAGAGGGTTTGCTGCCTAACATAGCAAAGGGTGAGGCAGGGTTCCTAGTTCTTTTCCCAGGGCCTTTGCTAATGCTCTGTGGGGTTTTTCAGGAAGTCACTTTGTGCTTAGCTATCTGTCAGGAATAAGAATAACAAAGTCAGTTTCTGTATAGTTCCTCGGTGGTGATTCATGGAACCCCCAATACTTTCAGGTCCTCCAAATTCAAAATGTTTAACAATGGTGAACCCTATTTTAGAAAACTGGCTTGATTTTTAATTATGACAATAGCTCACATGAATGTAGTACCTAGAAGGTGCCAGCCATTGTGCTATGATGCAGGTCCTTAGATAACCCGAAAGATGGCTTTACAGTCAGACTTTATCAATATAATTGAGACACAGTGAGGTCTCTAAGATCCTTTTCAGGTACCATCCTTGCTAAAGCTCCTAAAAGGCAAGTTGGAGAGGGATACTCTCAGGACAACTGGATTCCTTCATATCATCTAAGAACTTCACCCTCATGAGCTCTACTGGCCCACATGCAGAGCTTCCAAAGTCCTTTTGACACTGTTACTAAAGGCCAAGGCCTAGAGGAAACGCTCTTCATTCCAACAGTAGGAGGGGCAATGAGGAGACCAGGAAGGGCCAAGGGGGGAGGTGGGATCCTAAGAGGAGAAGATGTCAACCCTTTACTCTTCTCCCCAATGCTTTCCCTCTGACCACAGTGGCCTGATCAAGTGGCCCTATGGGCTCTGTTCTACCCTCACTTTGTCAGAGCACCTCCTCCCCTAGGGTTAGGAGGGGTGTCCATCCCTGTTCTGAGATTGTGACCAACAAGTCTCATAAATCTCTGGCCTTGGGATGCATAGAGGATTCTGGAAAGAAATCAGGATCTCTCTACTTTGAGGAAACTTTAAGAAGGGGCTTCGAGAACATGTCCTTGTGGTGCTTTTTCCTACAGTTTCTCAGTAGTGATCTGTGTTGTCAGCTAAGAATATTTGAGGCATTTCTTCTGACTGCAACAAAAATGTCTTCAGTTCAGGGATGAGAATTTATCTAGGTCTCTAAATTGTTCACTAAATACTCATGTAAGCCCAGAGAGGAGATAGCAGGTCTAACTTTCTTCCTTCATACCAATCAATGAAAATATAGTTAATGGGTTCCACTCATTCCTGACAGTGGATATATTTTCTCAGGCTGCTTTGACAAACTCTTAATCTGACTTCATACCAAGTTCAAGTACCCACACTTCATCCTACAAATTACCTAATGAAGCAATAACCTTTTTTTCTGTTACCCCAGTCCATTTGCCTTGGTCAAGGGTCCTTTATCAAGTAATTAAGTCAATTTCATGACAGTACAGAACCATAAGCCTTCACATATCTAACCAGTCATCTGCACAGACAATACAGGTGGTCATAACTCTGAGGATACTTCCTACTGCTAAGAAGGACTACTCTGCTTGGTCCACTTAACATACTATTATTGGATCATAGAGGAAACATGTCTGCATAGCAGCCATACTAAGCAAAACTTAAGGATTTAGTTTTCTGAAAGTTCAACATAAGAATGAAGTTACCAAACAAAAAACTAGCATATTCTTAAGATATAGAAAACAGAACACAGAAGCCACATCCACTGAGCATCTATCTCTTCCTTAGCATTGTTGGACCATCCCTAGAATACGCCTTCATTGTTGACAATACATAGGGATTATTTTTTTTAAAAAACAAGAAATGTAGCCACCATTTTTATAAAAGTAGATAAAAAGCCATGGAAAAGATCTTAGTGACTTGTGACATGAATGAGTTCAAAAATAGAACTAATAGATAAGAGTTATATTTCTTTATCATAACAAAACAGTTTCTAACAGAATTGTCTGAAAATCGAACTGGCTGTTCCCTGTCACTGGGGATGTAGTCACTAGATGACTGTAAAGACAATCCTTATGTTGGGGGTAGGTCTAACTAAATGAGAGATAAGCTCTACATTAACTCATAAATTCTGCCCCCCTCCACCATCTTATGGATAAATGGAGAGGTGTCCTGCTTGACCCATAAAGCAGTTCCTACAATAGAAAGCAACATTTTCAAAATGGCAGCTCTAAGCAAACAAAATTTGGGGGATCGCTAGTTGTGATAGAAAGGAAGATAGTTTGAAATGGAGCCACTAATAGGAGAGAAAAAATACATAAGCGGGGGAGGAAATTACAAGGCATACAGATGGAGTGCAGTTCTCAAGAATTTGAAGGAGTTTTGATTATCTGGAGAGGAAGTTTATGGGAAAACTTTTTCCAGTAAAATGAAAAGACAAACCTCATAAAGCAAAGCCTGGGAACATAAGCGTTGAGGGCTGAGATCACCCTAAAGTTTCCTTAGCCTGTTGTCTCATGTCAGGAGCATTTGTTGGTCATTTTTGCTGCTGAGTCACAAACAGAGTGATTGGTAACCTCCATGAAACACCTTTTAGCTCTACTTCTAAAACAACTCTTCTTCCCTCACCTTCTCTGTTTATTTTCTCTATGCTCAACAACCATACAAGAACCAAGGAACAGACCACCATAGAAAACCAAGATTCTGAAGACGACCACTGCAGCTTGTCATCACCTGAGAAGGACACCGAGGAGGGACATCGAGGCCCTGTGCCTGGGTTTTACACGGCCCCCCCTAACAGCTAGGCCAATCCTCACTAAGCCATCTTACTCACCAAAAGGAATCCTTTTGAAACTCCATGATATGCTGTAAGAATTGGCTCTTTCTCCCTTGATGATAAGCCACAAATCCTGCTCTTAGCCTTTATCTTACAGTTTGGGGAGGGTTGCTCACATGATGCACAATTCTTGATTTTATATCTTAGAATCATAAAACAAGAGGCAGTGTAGTAGTTAAAAGCGTGCTGGGTCTGGGGTAACATTGCCTGGGTTGGAAGTCCATCTCTGTTATTGGCTAACTGTTGGCTTTGAGCAAGATATTTAACTATTCTGTGCCTTGGTTTCTTTATCTGTAAAGAAAAAAGAATCATTCCTACCTCATAAGACTATTTTGAAAATTAATATAATACCAGTATACTGTTTAGTACATTGCTTGACATATAGGAAGTACTAAAAATATGTGAGCTACTGTCACATTATCTTTGAGCTTGCGTGACAAAGGGCATATAGACCAATGCTGCCCACATGCTTGATTGCACAGCGAGGTGGCTCACCTGTTCCCCTGGATGAGATAAAAGCTTTCCTTTGGGGAATCAGGCATGCCTTTGGTCACGACATAGTAATAAGAGATTTAATAAAAGAACATTATCTTCATTTAATATTGACTACATATGGTAATAATTACCTGAAATGCTTTAGCTTTAATGCTCCTTACCCCTATTGTCTCTGTCAAGTAAGTGGAAAAAGAGAGACTCAAGAACTAAAAGTTAAACTTGGAACTTTCCTGCAGAAAAGGACATGGAAGGTAGAGTGGTAGGGCCACATGTTCAAAGATTCACACTTACTGACAGAGCAGGACAAACAATAGGTCCAGTCCATATGTTTGTCTAATAAAATTGTTCATTAAAGGTGTGTAAGTAATTATTCTATTTGTTAAATGAATACATGCTTCTTTCATACATGTAAATATGTGTTTGTATGTGCTATGTTTTTTTAATAACACAAGCATATGAAGCCATACATATATATGGGGTGTTGTTGACTGAGTAATAATTCTTAGCTAACTATGAACATTCCCAAAACACTTCCCACAGTAATCTCTGACTGACTCTATCAGCTGTGCAGTTTAGAGACAGGACTAAACCCATGAGCCTTGCCCACCATGAGATCATAACATAACCACCAATAACTGCAGGATCTTCTGTTCCAGGAATCTCCCTTCTCTCCTATGGCCTGGCGTGGCTTGGCCAGGCTGGAGAAGAATTAAAAAAGGGGCTTTCTAGCCTTGCACAGAGGGCCTGAGGGGCCAAGTCTCAGTTTTTCTGTCCAATAGGAAGATCCTCTTTCAAAAGGTCAGTCTGGCTTTCTCACCTAAGGGCTGCAACTTTTCTCAAGCCTCATCTCCCTCCAAAATTACCCAGGAGTTTCAGACAGGTTTCTGAAGTTTTAATCATTCATTTATGATACAGATCTTCATTGAGAACATACTAGGTACCAGGCGCTAGGAATACCCTGGGAAGCAAAACCAGACCAGGTCACAGAAAAGGAGACAACAGGAGCGTGGAGAGCCAGCCCCAAGTAAAACTGAAAAGGAAAAGTGTCTCATTGGTTGCCAGCCCCACCACCCTCTTTCTCAAGCCTCTCTTTGTCTTTTGTCTCTTCCCTCCTTCACTTATTCAATAAATATATATTGAGCACCTACTGTGTAGTAGGTACTCAGTAGGTAAAATATTAGTCAGTTACAGCTTATCTTAGAAGTGTTTGCATTGCAAGTCTTTTAATTTTTTTCTCATACTTTTGTATTGAAATATAATTTAGATCCCATACAATTTATTTTCAAGTAACAATTCAGTGATTATTAATATATTCACAAAGTTGTACAGCCACCACCACTATCTAATTCCAGAATATTTTCATCTCCTCAGAGGAAACCCATACCCCATTATTGGTCATTTTCCCCAATCTCTACTTCCCCCATCACCTGACAACCGCTAATTAACTTTTTGTTTCTATGAATTTGCCTATTCTTGACATTTTATATAAGTGGAAAAATATAATATGTGATCTTTTGTGTCTGGCTTCTTTCACTTAGCACCATGTTTTCAAAGTTACGCATGTTGTAACATGGTCATTCCTTTTTATGGCTGAATAATAATTCATTATATGGGTATACCGCATTTTGCTTATGCACTGGTCAATTATTATTTGTATTGTTTCACTTTTTGTCTCTTATGATTAATGCTGGTATAAACATTCATGTACAAACTTTTGTTTTTCATTCTTTCTGGCTACATACCTAGGAGTGGAATTGCTACATTATATGTTAACTTTATCTCTAGCTTGTTGAAAAACTGTCAAACTGTTTTTCAAAGTGGCTGCATCAGTTTATATCACCACCAGAAAAATCTGAGGGTTCCAATCTATCCACATTCTCACCAACACTGTGGTTACCCTTTTTTTTTAATCTAAAAATCAAATTTTATTTATTTACTAATGAGGAAACCTTTTATTATAGCTATCCTAGTGAGTGTGAAATTATATCTCCTTGGGGTTTTGATTTTCATGTCCCTACTGACTAATGATGTTGCGCATCTTTTCCTGTACTTATTGGCTATTTACATATTTTCTTTAGAAAAATATCTATTCAAATCCTTTGTCCATTTTTATTGTTGAGTTTTAAGTACCACGTAATTCTGGATACTAGATTCTCTTATCAGATATATAATTTTCAAATACATTCTTCTGTTCTGTGGGTTACCTTTTTATTTTCTTGATTGTGTCTTTTGAAGCACAAAAGTTTGTAACTTTGATGAAGTCCAATGTATTTATTTATTATTTGATTGCTTGTGCTTTTGGTGTCATATCTAAGCAATCATTGTCTAACCCAAAGTTATGAACATTTATGGTTGTTTTCTCTAAGAGTTTTATGGTTTTAGCTCTTATATTTAGGTCCATATTCTAGTTTTAGTTAATTTTTGTATACGATGTGATTAGGGTTCCAGACTCATTTTTCTTTTTTATCTTTTTTTTTTCTGCATGTGGATATCCAGTTTTCTCAGCACCATTTGTTGAAGAGTATTTACTCCCTATTCATTGTCTTGGCACTCTTGTTAAAAATTAACTGGCCATAAAATATAAGGGTTTATTGCTGGACTTTCAATTCCTTTGATCTAGATGTCTCTCCTTATGCCAATACCACACAGTCTTTATTAGTGTGACTTATAATTTTGAAATTGAGAAGTGTGAACACTCCAACTTATTCTCTTTCTTCAAGACTGTCTGGGCTACTGTGGGCCCCTTAGCATTTACACAGGAATTTTAGGAACAACTTGTCGATTTCTGCAAAAAGTGGGGAGGCAGCTGAGATTTCTGTAGACTGATTTGGGGAATGTTGCTATTTCAGCAATATTAAGTCTTCCAATCCACAAACACAAGATGTCTTTCTGTTGGTTTAGGTGTTGTCTAATTTCTTTCAACAATGTTTTATACTTCTGAATGTACAGGTCTTACACTCCATTAGTGCAATTTATTCCTAAGTATTTTATCTTTTTGATAATTCTGTAAATAGGGTTTTTAACTTCATTTTTTGAATTATTTATAGTTAGTGTACAAAAATATAATATATTTCCGTGTTTTGATTTTATATCCTGCAACCTTGCTGAACTGATTTACAACCTCTAATAGTCTTTTTGGCGCCTACTTTAGGATTATCTACATGCAAAATCGTGTTATCTACAAATATAGTTTTATTTTTTCTCTCCAATATGGATACCTTTTCCAGTATTATTTCTTATTGCGCAATGGTACATTTTATCCTTCTACCTGCTATTTTCAGGCATCGAGTATATATGCTCCAGGAGGGCAAGAATGTGTTCTGTTCCCTGCCATAGACCTAGCATCTATGCTCAGTTCTGGTACCTAAGACATATTCAATAAATACTTATTGAATAAAGGAAATGGGAAGGCAATGGAACTGTTTAGTCCAGGGCTTTCCCCACACCTTGAAATCACACCGCAGGGTGGGGCTTATTCTGTCACTTGTATACATTCACTTATAATGCCTACTCACTTGTCGGCCATTAAGTAGCACTCAATAAACATTTGTTTAGTGGGTAAACAAATAAACAAATAAAAGGCAGGCCTGACAGATGGGAGTGAATGACTAAGACTGTGTGGTAGAGGAAACACTGTTTGTCAGACAGGTTATTATGCCATCAAGTCCAACCCGGTGTATGGCAAATAATGTCCCCTAAGATCACAATGACCATAAAACTCCATCACTGAAATTCCAACAATTTTTATGGTGGTTTTAAACCATGCTCCCACAGAAGGATACTATTCTGTAATTCCTCTTACTTGTCTCATTTTAAGAACAATTCAAAAAGTTGTTCGGAGCCAGGCAAAAGATGGCAAGCCACCTGGGCTGGCCCTGCCACCTTGCTTCTTCCATTTTGACTCTCACCCAGGAAATGAATTAGGTACATCTGGAAACACAGGGAAGATACTTGGCATGACACCATGTGACATGTCGGTGAGGCCCAGAAGGACCCACAGCAACATTGGGGGAGCTCTCCTCATGCTCCTTCTCTGTCTCTCTTCTTTTAAAGAGACCTTCATTGTTCCTGCTGTCCCACTGCCACAATCCCAGGCTCTCCCTGTGTTACAGATTGAAATCTATACGCACCAAGTATACATTTAATTCTATTTCATTCAGGCAATTATGATATAAGTAATTGCGTTGTTATTAGAAACATATTTTTACAATTTAATGACCATGAAGGAGATTTATAGCTAGTACAGACTTGCTAATCCTCAATAAATATGTTTTTAATCAGGTTGGCATTTTATGTACAATAGCTGTCCTATTAACTCGGGTAGATTTTGTAACCTTGTCTGCAAGTGCTGCAGTTGACTTGTTTTCCCTGGGGCCCTTTAAGTTACACTTTCAGATTGGAGATTAAAACAGGAATTTTCCACCCTTCAAAATCCAAGACCCAGGAATAAGATCGAGTAGAGCAATGATGAGAAAGAGCAGGCACTTAGCATAGTAGGGGAAGTCTGGACTGAGCATCAGGAGATCAAGATCCACGTCTGCTTCTACTTCTCATTAGCTCTGTGGCTCTGGCCAATTCACTTAAACTTTCTTAGCCACAGTTTCCTCATTTGTCAAATGGGGATAATCCTACAGAGCCTGGCCTCACGTTTTTGCGGTGGGGAATCTGAAATGTGAGTGTATGAGAAAATGCTGTGAAAATCACACAGTGCGACAGTATGGGCTCTGGAGAACCCAGGCTCAGCACACATCAGAGGTGACCTTCAGTTTGTTCATCTATACAATGTAAACAAGAGGAGAAGGAGTAATGTCTACTTTTTAAGGATCTGTCAAGTTTAGTGAGTTAATGTATAGGAGATTTCACATTAGCTTTAGCACAAAATAAGCATCAAAAACTATTCTTTTCTCATATTTTCCTAAGATGAAATCTAAGACATTTGCCTAACTTCAGAATCATAGAGTCATCCCATTTTCTGACAGACACAGACCTGCTCTAGTAGAAACGCTATCATCACATACATCTTCCTTAATCCCAAAGCCCATTCCCCTGTTTTAAAAGTTGTTTTTAAGTTTCGATTTAAATTCTAAGCTTGATAGGCTGGGTGGGAGGGATGCCATCAGACTAAGGAACTTACAGAAGGCGCTGCATTTGAGAGTCGGTTCCAGTCCTTCCAGAAGGACAGGGGAGTTGGAGAGCCGGGTCCATAAAAAACTCCTTGGTTGTCAGTATCTTTCAAAGAAAACCTAGAGGTGACTTTCATTCTTATTTACTGTCACTTCTGGAAAAAATGTGACCCCTCTGGACACATGGATCCCCACAGATGACCAGACCCTGGAATCACGTCTTTCCACAGCTTCTCAGTCTTCAAACCTCACAGCAAACCTTGAGGCAATCCACCTCACCAAGCTCCCTAGACTAGTAAGGAGGCCTGAAGAGCATGTCCCCAGGAACACAGGCCCAGAGGAAAGCCAGCACAGTAAAGAATACACAGCAGAACGCCGGCCAGTGCTCCAGACTTTGTGCTTTTAGCTATCTGGACTGAACAGGGCCCTTGCCCATGGCCATTCCTCCCCTCTTGCACCCCCAGCATGCGCGCACACGCACGCACGCATGCACACACACACACACACACACACACACACTCCTCTAGGAACAAGCAGAAAAGAGATTAACTACATAAACCAATCAGGCTTGTAAAACAGCTGAAGAATTAAATACTCGAGAATGTTTGGTCAAGCTGCTGACCCATTTCCCACCCTGCAAAGCCCAGGGAAGGAGAGGGAGGTAGAAAGAAAAATAAAGAACCAGGGAAAACAAAACCAAATTATTAAGTTCTTTTCTTTAAATAAATAAGCTCCATCTGACAGGCCCTCCCCTTGAGTCCTGGGGTGTCATCAGTCCTGGGAAATGACTTAAGAAAACACACACACACACAAATCCTTGGTCTCAAATGGAGTGAGAGAAGCCATTTACAAATTCCCTGCACTCCAGTCAGATTCAGGAACTGGAATCTACACGGAGAACAGGGGGAGTGAGCAGCACATTGCTATCAATTAGCATATGGAACTGGAACCAGTTTGGGGACAGCCCTGACACATCTGCTTCTAATGTGAAAACACCAAACCGAAATGTCAAGATGTAAATCTACAGCCTGCCCAACTCAAACACAGCGTCTCTTGGTTCACGTCCCACTTACATCCACTCGTTCTTCTTCATTCCTTAATCTAATGACATCTCTTCAACATTTTTTACTTTGATTTTTATTTTTACATTCCATATGACTTCGTATTAGTTTCAGGTGTGCAGCATAGAGGATAGAAAATCATCTACTTGGCAAAATGATCTCCCAGTATTTCCAGTACCCACCGGGCACCACACATACCATGTTGAGTAAGAGTGTTGAAAGTGGACATCCTGTCTCGTTTCTGATCTTAAGGGAAACAATTTTAGTTTTTCCCTGTTGAGTATAATGTTAGCTGTGGGTTGGTCACGTGTGCCCTTTATTATGTTGAGGTGTGATCCTTCTATTCCCACTTTGCTGAGAGTTTTTATCATAAATGGGTGCTGGGTTTCCCCCCCTCCATTATCAATGACCAGCCCATCACACTAAAAGCTTGTCATCTTCCATTCTTCCTTCTTCTTCGTCTTCCAGATCCATTAGCTTACCAACTCCTGTCCATTCTACTTAGACGTATCTTCTAAATCAGGTCTGCTTTCTGCAAATCCATTACCATCAGATTATTTCACAACTGTATCAAATTTATCTTAAGTATCAATTCTCTTGCTGGTTTCTCTGCTATCGTCCTGGCATACTCCATGTCATCTGTCACAATATTGCAGGTGTTATTGCACTAAAGAAAAAAATCACATAAGGTCATTTCCTGTTTAAAGACCTCCACTGACTCAATGTTGCCTTAGCAGGACACCCTCACCCTTCACAATCTGACCCCTACCTTCCTCTGTAGCCGTAACTCCCACCTCTCCCTTCCAAGGACACTCCAGCCACACCACACTCTATTATTGCCAAGTACCTCATCCCGTTCCACAATTCTTGGCTTGCTTTGTTCTCCCCCTGCCAGGAATGTCCTTGCTTCATCTTTGCCCGGAGACCTCTCCCTCACGTTTCAAGACCCAGTTTGCAAAGACATTTCTTTAGTGAAGGTTTCCCTGACTCCCCAAGACAAATGTAACCCCTTCCTCCCCACTTTGTTTGTATCTATTACAGCACTTGCAATGGGTTGTAATTACCTATTTCTAAGTCTGCTCCATTAAAGTGTGAGCCCCGCAAATCTATCTTTCATGGTTTTTTTAATATTCACTTCAGGATTTGGCCTTTTTCAGGCACTTCTTACGTGTTTACTAAACAAACACAAGGGCAAATTAATGATGAATAAACAAGTCAGCAATGTGGACCTGAGTCAACTGAACTCCATGGGCCTCTGTTTCATCATCTGTGCAATGAAGGATTTGATGAATGAGCTTAAACATTTCTTCCAGCCCTGCCATTATATGACTTTGAGTTTCAGCTAAGAGATACTGGATCATTGGACTTCCCTGTTTGAGAACTGAAGCAGAGTTGTAAATATGCAAAGCAGCCAATAGTCTTCTGTGAATATGAAGGTGAAGGGTCACCTGGAGAGCAGACAGGTTTATGCAGAAGTAAGCCAGATATTTTAATTAAGAATACAGCAATGTGTAATATTGTAATAACTATGCAGTGTTAGGTGGGTACTGGAAATATAAGGGGAAACACTTTATAAAGCATATGATTGTCTGAACACTATGCTGTACACCTGAAACTAATACAAAATAATATTGAATAAATTGTAATTGCATTTTTTTTTAAAAGAACACAGCAATATACAGTATCCAACCATTATAACTTGCAATCTGATATGCCTGCAGAAATCCAGCCCCAGTCCTTCAGAGGGAAAATGATGGAAGGAGCCGAGAAGAAATAAAAGCTGCCTAAAAGCAGATGGGAAGGTAGGCAATGGGAATAAGTCAGGGTGAGCAGCCCAGAGTTTCTCTAACACAGAAGCCATCCCTCCCCCAGCTCACCTTCCAAAACATCCCAACAGGAACATAAACCTTTCCCTTTCGCTGGGCTGTTCCCCTCACTCAGCCCAGGACCTGTGATGACACAGCCCAGCACCCATGCTCCTCTTGGTCCTGTTCTTCTTGTCTGGGAAGCCTCTGTAGCCCCTCTCTGCTCGTGTATCCAATGCTGCACATTCTTAATGTCCACCTTCTCGTCTGCTCCTTAACCTCTCCCACCTAAAGGGGTCTTTCTTCCTTTTCTGAAGAAACTCTATAGCAATGGGACTGTGTGGCTTGACCAGCCTCGTTACTGCTCTCTAGCTTAACACAGTGCCTGACAAATAGAAGACACTCAGTAAAGGTTTGGCCTGGATTAATGACTGAGTCTATTAAAAACCAAGTGGAGCCTATAGTGAGGAAACTCCCTGCCCCAAGGAGAACTCACACTGTAGTGAAGGAATGGGATCAGTGAAGTACGTAATGGTTATTCAGAAAAATATACCAAACCATAGGGTTGCTGGGTTTGGGCTTTGATTTGATTTCAGGATATTTTTGGAATCTTTCCTATGCACCTGTGTCCCCTCCCCCAAATATTCTGCAGGTTCTGTGTGGACACCCATCACATGTCTTGCATGTAAACACAAAGTACATGTTTACTGATTTCTTTTGTATGAAGCCATGATTACCTAAAAGAAAAAAACTGCGAAAAAATTTAAAAAGTCATAGAAAACAATGTGTCTTAAAAGAGGCTTCACCTAAACTAGGACAACTCAGGTACTTAACTAAGAGTGCAAGGTAAAAAAATAAAAATAAAAATAAATAAAAGAAAGAAACTAAGAGGAAAGAGAAAGCCAAATAAAAGAGCATGATTCCCAAGGGCAAACTGGAAAGGGAAGTTGGGGAAGGACAAATAATCATTTCAAATAAATGCTGGGGTCTAGTTAAGAATGGAAACAATGTCGACGGTGTCAGGTCACATAGTACTAGACACATAATGCATTTCATTTCAGACAGAGTTATTTTTCTATGTGTGGAAGACTGTAATGAGAACCAAAGCAAGTTTTGTCAGAAAATATTCATTTGGTCACTAGTAGAGCATAAAGCCTTCAGAAGAAACAGACCTAATCATTTCCTTCTTTTAATGATGTAAAAGCTGGAGTGTGTGAGTGTGTGTGTGTGTGTGTGTGTGTGTGTGTGTGTGTCTGTATAGATAGATAGATAGATAGATAGATAGATAGAGAGAGAGAGAGAGAGATGTTTGGGATTCACAGTGAGACCAACTGAAACAAGTAATTTAGTTCTTATTGCTTGGTCCAGAAATATGGTAAAGGAAAGAGGGAGGGACGGAACACAGGAAAGGAGGAGAAAAAGAAGAAGGAGGAAGGCTGGGAGAAGAACAAGGCCTACCTTGCAATCTGGCTGCAAGATCCAGCAGTCACGCCTCCTTTTTTCCTCACTTCCTTCCCAAAGCCCAGCTCTCAGGCACTCAGCAGAGATGCTGCCCAACTCACCACTGCGACACTTATGAAAAACAGAAGTATGTAGAATGTAAAACCTAAAGGAAGAATCACATAATCTTAAGAACCACTGAGCTAATGGCCTTCCTTTTATTTCCTTCGCACTGTGGAAAACAATATGCCTTGTCTTAATGCGATTACTTTGTCATACATCTTTATGGGCATGGCATTAGGGAAAGCACCATATCACCGGCACGGATTAATGTTCTCTTCCTGTGAGACAGATGAGATGTTTTTCTTTAGGTGGAAAACAACACTGTTTTATCTTCATTACTTGTCTGGGACATGAGCAGAGGCATCCTTATAAGGATGAAAAGGGAAGGGAATAAGAGAGGTCAGGGTTTTCTCTTTGCCAAAATTTTTAAACCCAGGAAGATTGATTAAAATGAACATCAGAGGCAGAATAGAGAACAGAGAAGGAAGTCAGAGAAACTTCAGTGCTGTGTGGGGGAAAGAAAGGGAACACCCCTAACCACTTAGCCTCAATAAAGAAGGAAGCACATTGCCTGGCTAAGAACGGATGCTTATTGTACATCTGTTGGATGAATGTGTGGACAGATGGACAAATGGATTGATAGATGGGAGGATGAATGGATGGAGGGATGAGTGGGTGCATGGATATGAGGAATGGGTAGACTTATAAAAGGATTATCTGTGGGAATTATACCTCTACACCCAGAGGGTCACCTTCCTAAATCACTACCCAGCCTTCTGGTCTTAGAGATATAAATGCTAAAGGAATTAGCATGTTCATGCAAAAGTCATGTCTGACTTTTTAAAAAGAGTTTTAGATAGTATTTATTAACTTTGTGCCTCTTCTTATAATTTTTTGTGTCACACTAATTTATACCTTATTTTTTCATATTATCGAAGTATTGTTCATAATCATCTGCAATATTTGCACCCATGTTCGTCCCATCTAAAGACCACATTAGAAGTGTTTTACTCTTTGAGTTTTATGAAGGTGCCCGTGCAAGTACAGCAGCAAAGTCTATCCAGAGCGCTTGTGGGGACGATGCAGTGACTGAAAGAAGTTGCAGGAGGTGGTTTTCCCATTTCCAAAGTGGGGATTTCAGTTTGAAAAATGAGCCAAAAGAGTGTCGTCCAAAAACATTTGCTTCCGAAGTGCTGGAAGCTGCCGTCACAGAAAACCCCACCATTACCTCTAGGGAACTCACAGAACAATGTAATATAGACCATACAACCGTGCTACGCCAACTGGAAAGGATCAGAAAGGTTTCAGTAGTTGGAAAATGGGTAGCACACAAACTGTCTCCAGAGGATCTGCAACAGTGTGTTGCTTGTTGTGAATCATTGCTTTTGCGATGCCTTCAGGCACCATTTTTTGGTAGGCTTGTTACAGGCGCTGACAAGTGGATCCTTTACCATAACGTTAAATGCCGCTGGTCCTGGATCAGCTAAAGAGGAAGAAGAGTTCAACAACCAAGAGGAGGACTTCATCCAAAGAAGATCATGTTGAGTGTATGGTGGGATATGAAAGGAATTGTCCATTATGAACTGTTAGACAACAACCAAACAAATACTGCTAATCTTTACTATGAACAACTTCATCATTTGAAAGTAGCTTTGAACCAAAAGCGACCCTTCTTAGTCAACAGAAAGGATGTCATCTTACATCACGATAATGCTCGTCCTCACACAGTTCAACTCACCAAAAATTTCTTGAAAGAGCTTGGTTGGGAAATATTGCTTCATCCTCCATATTCTCCTGACCTTGCTCCTTCTGATTGTCATTTGTTTCAGGGACGACAGGACCATTTTGATTGTTTTAGGTTGACATCAAGAGAAGAGGTTGAAAATGAGGTGGATTCGTATTTTGCTTTAAAACCTAAAGAATTTTACAAGCATGGCATTTATAAGCTAGTTGACAGATGGAATGAGGTTCTAGAAAGCAAAGGAGGTTATGTTAATGAATAAATATTTTTATAATCATGGGCTTTTTCATTTTTAAAATAGACCTTGAAATCAGACATTATTTTTGCACCAACCTTATATTTCAAATAATTGCTTACTCTGTGATACAAAGAAAAGTAGTGCTTGAATTACCTTTTTATGTTTATTTTTAATGGGTATGAATATATACCTATATCCATAAGAAGTTCTATTACTTTTGGCCCAATAACCTCACTATCTTTTTTCTCAAAAGAAGAAAAAGAAGTGATTTGCAGAAAGATGGTTTTGAAGCAAGATCTATACAATTTAACAATTGTAGCAACCTACAAATATTAATGTAAGTTATTTCAATTTGATAAGACTATCAGACAGCCATAGAACACCACCAAAAATTATGAAACAATGTAGAAGAATGTTTATGGTAAGAGAAAATTCAGTATGGCATATACGTGTACAAGGAACATGCATACACTTTGTGATCACAAAATATAAATAGTAATTACAATTATTTAGAGGTATTTTTGCATGTCAAGAGGCTGGAAAGAATGACCAAAAAAATGACAACAGTATCTATGTTAAGATCATAGCATTCTGGATAAATTGTGTTTTCTAAGTTAAAAAATTATTTTTATTTTTATTTTTTAAAAGATTTTATTTATTGATTTTTAGAGAGGGGAAGGGATGGAGAGAGAGAGGGAGAGAAACATCAATGTGTGGTTGCTTCTTCCACGCCCCCAGCTGGGGACCCAGCCTGCAACCCAGGCCTGTGCCCTGACTAGGAATTGAACCAGGAAAACTTTGGTTTGCAGGCCAATGTTCAATCCTCTGAGCCACACCAGCCAGGGCTAAAAAAATTATTTTTTAAATGGACTTAAAGCATTTAATTCCCTTTAATGTAAGTTTAATATTTTCAAAGGAAATAAAAATAAGAAAAAAATGTTAATGATTAAATGATAGCTCAGCATTTCATACTGCACGAGCTAGGGAAAGGGCCTAAGAGGAAGGAGGGAGGAAAAGAACCTCAGAGCCGAGGACAATTTCAATAAAAGGGAAACTGTGAAACATATAAGAACATCTCTGAAAATAAGTAACTCTTCATCTCCTCCTCAAATTCTTCCATCTCGATTCTCTCCTCTCTTGCCTTCTTCAGGACCTCCCCCCATCCATTTCCCGGACCACGTAGATGGCAGCCCTCCCCAGCATTTTGAACATTTTCGCTCTCCCACCCGCCATTACTCCACCTTCACAGCCTCCAACACTTTAGCTTAAACAGATTCTGCGCATATTAGCTTTCTCACTGTGTAACGCATTACCACAAATGTGCCCATCTAAAGCAACACACCTGTATTACCGCACAGTCTCCGAGCATCGGGGGTCTGGGCGCGGCCTGGGGACTCAGGAGGCTGCAATAGCGCCATCATCTGGGCTGCGTCCTCATCGGAGCGCTCGGCTGGGGAAGAATCTAATCCTAAACTCACTCAGCTTGTTGGCGGTTTGCTTCCTGGCAGATGTAAGGCTGAGGGGCTCCACTTCTCACTCGCGGCCATCCAGGGGCTGCCCTCTCCCTGCCAGAGGTCTTCTCCACAGGCGGTCTGCGTTGGCCCCTCCAGGCCACAGCCACAACCTCCCTTAGACCTTTACCGCCTCGAGCCTCTCGTGTCTCTGTCTTCATTTCACTGACAACTTTCCCCCCAAAGCCCCTCCTTTCCTTCAAGCAGCCCCAAGGATCTCCCTCGAGTTCCTCCCTCTTGCCAAGCTCCTTTCATCTCGGGGCCTGGACCTCTGCCCCTTCTCCCCGCCCCCAACTCCCCTGCCAGTCTTCCACCTAATTAACTCCTACTTAGTCTCGGTTTCTATGGCATTTCCTGATCCCCAGACTAAGATGTCATAATGTAATTTAATAACTTCTTAGCAATTATGGGTTTAATGCTTATTTCCTCTACTTAGTTGCATGCTTTGTGAAGGAAAGAAGGGTCTCGGTCTTGTTTGCTCCCTGCTGTCCCTGGGACTCACTTAGTTCCGTGCCTGCAGCGCAGTAGGTGCTGGGTGGGTAAACAATGAATGAAGCAATAAGTGAATAAATTACAGGCAACTTCTCAGAACCCCTGCCCATGCCTCCACGCTGTGACTTCTGAGGCTACCCCCCTACTGCACCTTTTCACCGCAGGATGTCACCAGTGTGCTCCTCATGGTCAAGTGCAATCATCTCTCCCCACCCCCGACCCTCCTTCACCTGTCTGTCTGCAGCCCCTGCCGCACCGACTCTCCCCTGGCCCTCCTCCCCCGGGCTTCGAAGCCCTAACCTCTCTAATTCCCTTCCCCGCTCTCTCATCGCCCCCTGTGTTGCCTTCTAAAGTTGTCTTCCTCGTAGGGTCTCTGCTTCACCTCCATCCGGAGAAATCCAAAACCTTGGCCCCAAGATCTGTTTCTAACCCCACCTGCACTGTAGCTAGCAGTTGGATCTTCTCACGTCAATGATTCACCAACACCTCAATCTCAGCTTTTCCAAAACTCTCCTCCCCACCCCGCCCCCCTGGGTTTCTCATCTCTGTTGTCTGTTCATGTTATAAAGTGACCCTAGTTCAAAACTTCGGAGTTGCCTTCAGCTACTCCTGGCCTCTCTCTGCATTCTCCCCTCACGCAGGCCCTCCTCTCCATCCCCACTCTGCTGATGCCTCTGCCTGTGCGCACAGCCTCCAGACCCTAAGGACCACTCCCCAGTTATCCTTCTAGAACACAATGCTGACCATGTTCCTCTAGCCCACAATAACCCATAGTGACCATCACCTGCCTAAATAATCCAAACTCTTCACATGAACTTACAGGACCCCCACAATCCAACCTCTAAGTGTTCTTGTCTTCTTAGCTTTTTCCTCACCTGGGCTCTAGTCTGGTCTCAACAGAAGAGCCATTGTTCCCACAACTGCTCATCTCTGGGCCTTTGCTCATGGGGTTATTCCCTGCTCAGAATGCCCTTCCTCTCATCCCTGCTTGTAAAAAGCCAAAAGTATATAAAACAACAAATAAAAACACCTGCCTACCCCTCAAAGGCCAATTCAAATCTGACTTCCTCCATGAAGACTACAGATCCTGAACCTACTGTCTCCTCTGCATGCCAGCCACAGCCCTGCGCCACTCTCAACATAGTTGGCACAGTTTTTAGGACACTTTGGGCATGTGTAATCTCCACTACTAGCCTGGGCGCTCCTTTGGGGTCCTCATCATCTTTGTCTCTGCATGTCTCCCATGCTGAGCAGAGCCCTGGCCCATAACCAACATGCTATAAAAGTTCTTGTTTTTGAAGGACTACGGTAGGCCTGGATGAGGCTCTCTTTGCCTGGGCTCTTAAGAGCTGCTCCTTTTAAGCTGGAATGGCTCAGGCTTACCTCTACCAAGACTCTTTATCTCTGAAACTACAAACAGGAAATCCATGGGGAGGAAAAGCTGTGGTTAATAGAAAAGCAAGCTCTCAGCCCAAACCACCAGCTGCCTTGTTAAAATTAACAAGCAGCAAAATGAAACATGTGGCTTCGGAGTTAGGTTTCTCATTGTTATTATTCTACACACACGCACACATGCAGAGAGAGAGAAAGAGAGAGAGAGAGAGAGAGAGAGAGAGAGAGAGAGAGAGAGAGAGAGAGAGAGAGAGGGAGAAGCCGGCATCTGGAGCACAGAATCAAATGTTCTTTAAAATCCAAAGAAACAGAATGAAATGTAATAGTGTGACCCAACCAGAAGGTTAGGAGGTACCAAAGCCCTCCCCCCATATAAAGTCTCACTGCCATGGCCATTCAGAGAAAGCACAGCTTAGACCAATCACATTGTATCTTCTTCCTTTCTCTCTTTGATAAGTGTTCAAATCCCAAACAAGTGTTTAGCAAAGCAGTTAAAAATGGGGGCTGTGTTGGCATCATGGGTCTGTCGCTTCCAGAGGGTGTGTCTGTGTCTCAGGGCCTTTGTGCTACATTGGGACTAAAATAACAGCACTCCATTCTTAGGGCTATTAGACTTAAATGAGATAATATGTGTAACTTGTACAGAGCATACTTAACCCCTCAATTTATATTAGGGTTTTCCTTTCTCTCTAATGTGTTCATCGTGCACCAGACATTGCTGAGTGAAATTTAAATTATTATGCATTAACCCATGGTCATCGGTGCCAATTCAGTGCCAACAAGAACCCCAGTTTGGAGTGCAGTGAAGAAGGCATCTTTATTCCGTCAGAACAGCTTAACTGTGACGCAGCACGGCTGCGACAACAGAGTGGCCAGCAAACAGTCCCAGGGCCAGGCAGCCCCGGGGCCAGGCCCCTCTCCGATTAGACAGCTCTGCTCTGGGCCAGCCTGCTTTGTGCTGTGCTGGGCTGCTCCGATCTGTCCCGCGAGACATCTGTGGTGTTTCAGCTCAGGCAGGGAGATCAGTCTTCAGTGTCTAGTGGAAAGGGAAAGGGCACTCTCTGAGCCAGAGGGGAGACGACTTATATCGATAGGAGTCCCTGCTCCTGGTCCCTGGTGGGTCCATCCTCATAGAAATGAGGGTTACAAATCCTTGCAGTTTGATTGGCCTAAAAGGCACTGTCCTGATTGGTCAGAATAAAGCCACTCTGATTAGTTGGAGCTACATGGCTCTGGAAAAGCCTTAGTTCTATTGGTTGAAACAGGATTCCAAAAACTCCTTTATAAAGGCTGGGTCAGATGGCAGAAACACCGTGTAGGCAGGCAGCTCAGCATAGGCTTTTCCATGACGTGTAGTTTATGTGAGAGGGCCCCATCTAGAAATGGCTGCTAGGCTCTTTTTTTGTTTGTTTTGTTTTTAATTTGAGCCCAGTTAGCCACCAGGAGTCCTTCTTAGTGGTGTCTACCTTTTCCTCAGCGTTCACATGTGGGTCTTACCTATTACCCTCAGCACTTAAAGGAGGAAAGAAAGAAGGCTGAGGCACAAGGCAAGACAGGCCTGCGTGGGCCCTATGCAGTCCTGTGAACTGCCTTGGGGCTGAGGGCTCGTTAGCATGGGGTGGGCAGTGGGGGGGGGGGGGGGGGGGCTCCCATCCCTTTCTCTACCTAGTTTGCTTCCTGGGAAACTCCAGTTGCCTCAGTCCCAAGGCAATCCCTCTCTGTTGAAGCAAGTCTGGCCTCGAAAAGAATCGTTGCCAAATTCCTGGGCTGTAGCACTCAAAACTGAAAATAGAACAATTCTCCCCAGCTTGGGCCTGTGAACACGTTCAGACTGCATTCAGTAAGCAAAATGCCACTTTCCAAGGGGTGTTTACGCAGTCCCCAGACACATCCCCAAGTTTCATTCTTGTCCTTGCCATCCTCTCTCCCATTTCTTGTGTATATCTTTGGCCTTCAATCGAAATCAAGGGTGCACTGTAAATATTCAACAACCTCCCCTATTGGGAGGAAGAAGGGAGCCTGGATTTGTAGCAAATGCCATTTTCCATGGTGTAAATACTCTTGCCATGCAGCTTGAAAGAGATATGCTCAATCAGGGAGGTATTATGACCCGGCGTGAGCTGACACCAGCTCCGCTAGGACCCTTGCCATCTCCCTACACCCCTGCAGCTCTTTCTCCAGTGGAGATATTTTAATTACCCTTAGTCTTCCTACCTCCTTCATTTCTTTCAGGTCATTTAGAAATGAATCATTGTCTAGAAGGTGAGCCCCAGTGTCAAGAAATCTAGGACAGTGTCCACCCTAGGTGTGTCCAGGGTGCCACATATGGCCATTCAGGCCATGCAGGGCACAACTCCACCGGGCACCATTCAGCAACTCCTCAAGCTGCTGAAAAATCTAAGACTTCCCTCAGCAAAGTTACTGAACGTGGTGCTGCCCGAGGGCCTCAGCAGATTATATTCATACTCTTTTATCCGAAACAGGCAATTAGACATCCACTCAATGAGTTGCCTCCATCCCCACCTATCGAACCAGTTCATTTATTAATTTATTCAACAAATATTTAGAGAAAAACCTCCTAGGTTCCAGGCATTGGGCTAAACACTGGAAATGCACTGTACACAACAAGTAGTTCACCACCTAGAAGGTGACAGAGACAGGCAAGCCAGCAAGTGCCTATTACATTTACAGAAATTTGTTGTACATACCAAGAAAAGAGTGTCACTACAGGTAGACTTCTATTTGCTAATAGCTACCATGTATTGAGAGCTTTGCTAAGCATTTCCTCAATGTTATTTAATCATTATAGCAACCTTATAAAGCAAACATTATCATCCCCCACATATGTATAAGGATTTGGAGGCTTGGAGACATTAAAGAAATGACCTAAGGTCATATGGCCAGGAACTGCAGAGGTGGGCCTGGCCCCGCACTATTTCTCTTAATGTCTGGGCTCCACCAGCACCCTAAATCTCTTAAAAGTCAGCAAAGGTGGCTGATCTCTGGGTCAGGTGAGGTCCAAATCTTCCTCTGTATCCTCTGGGAGCTGTTCAGCTATGAACTAGCCATATAGGACCTAGAAGGAGACACGGTCCAACTATGCAAGGAACATGTGGTCCCATGTTTGGGGCAAAGCAACCACCCAGGCCATTGCAAGTCACCCCACCCCTAGAGCTCACTCCAGATGTTCCTTGGAAAGTCTGACTTCAGGGTCATAAATAGTAGTTGAGCACTATTTCTGGAAGCACACATGACAACCAGCAGAGGTTTTGTTTTATTTATTTATTGTTTTATTGTTTTTTTCTATTACAGTTATCCCATTTTTCCCCCATTGTTCTCCCCTGACCCACCCACCTCCCCCGTCTCCCACAGTCAATCTCCACTCTGTTGTCCATGTCTATGGGTCATTTATTCTAGTTCCTTGACTACACCCTTCCCCTTCTTCCACCCCCCCCTTTCCCCCTCCTCCCTCCCCTCTGGTCACGTAAGGGGTCCTTGTTTTTAAAATGGAAAACTGAGAGAAGTCAGTGGAGAAGAGAAGGTTTAAAGTTGAGGGAAGAAGTGGGGAGGGAAAATTTCACTCTTAGAAAATTGTTCTTGACTGCCAAGCTGGATACTCCAGGAAGGGGCAAAAGATGGGATATGGGGACACAACGCCCTCAGGAATATCTCAGGGGACTCCAACTAGCTTGGTTCAAAGGATGCTTAAAAGTCTATCACCCATGCCCACTCTGGACCCAGCTAAGGTCTCTGATTTCCAATTTGGCCTTTGGAAGCCCTGTAGAAATCCAGCCCACTTGTTTTTCTTCCTGGATGTGTAGAGATCTTAGAGAAGGCAACCAGTCTTGCCTCCCTCAGGTAATAGAAGAGGCTTCAAGAAATAGCAAGGATCTCCCAACTTGTCCATGGCAAGCTTTGGAAAATAAGAGCACTAATTTTCCAGATCAATCTAAAAAAATCCAGGCAAAAGATCCAAGGTTTGAAGTAAACAAACACTCAAAAAAAAAAAAAAGTTATTAACAGAGAGTTTCTGTGTCATAACAGAAATGACACATATAGGTGTCCTTCAGTGTTTATTTGATTGCACAAAGGCTTATGCTCTCCTTTTCCATTCCTTCTACTAAGCTTTAAACTCCAGATATCCTTGAAATCCTGTCTCACCTTAAATACCTAGTAGTCCCAAAAGAGTTTCTTTTCTGAGCGCAGAGAGATGGGAAATAAATGCTAGTGACTCTGAGAAAATGGGACCAGGGTCAATATAAAACTCAAGGTGGACTTGCACAGCAGAGGACTTTTGAAAACTCTGCATGCTGGGATGCTCCTGACCGAATAGTGCACACATACAACTCCAACCATTCCTGTGGTCCATGGTCCTCAGAAGGGGCCATCAGGCCTTGAGCCAGCCAGACTGTCGATGAGCGTTCCTCCCAGCAGTGTGTCTGCAGGCTGCACAGCCCCTGAGCTCTGCAGCCAGAAGCCACATGGGGAGCTGGCACACCCAAACCTCTCAGCCCCTATTGGAAGCCACAGCTCACATCCAGGACTCAAGGAAGATTGCCATTGAACCTGTGGCCATGGTCTCTCTGGCCAGCTCTGGTCTCTGTTGGTAGGAGGTGCTCGAAGAAGGTCTCTGGTTTGCAAATAATGAACTTTCTTTGGGTTTCATAATTTCTTAAAGGGTTATTTTCTCAGGTCAAATAATTAACAAACTTTTTTCAGGGGAAGGGAGACAGCAGAAGTTAGGGCAGATCTTTCGAAAGCCACCAGGCCTCTGCCTCCCCTATCACCTTACAGCAGATGAGTGGAAAACCTGGGCTAGCTCAGGTCGACTTGGATGGAAGGTGGTGGTCATGCCAGTGCCCAGGCTGTGCGGGAACATCCCCACCTGGCTGGGCTGTTCTCCTTCTGACCCTGTTTGTCTTATTCTTTTTAAAGAACCCAGGACAAGGAAGAGATAGTGAAAATCTGCTTCCTTTCGGAGCTCCAGAGGCTGATGTTGGTTGGGGAGTAAGGGCAAGGAGGTGGTATAGTTGCATCTCTCCCCTTGACCTCAATTGGTTTCTGAACCTAGGTGGGAAAGATGTTCTGAGAAAACTCCCCAGTTGTTCTGAGAAGCCTCAGTTCACCAGCCCTGGGCCTGAGCCCGAGCCCAAGCCCAGTTCAGTCAGCCCACATCTAGAGAAAGCTCCAGTCCAGGGTCTTTCCCTTTTCATAGTGGAGGAATCCTGGGGATTTCTCACAAGAGGCTCATCTTAAGCCTGCAGGTGATTTTCTCATGGGAAGAACATCTTTCTCTTTTTAGAACCCAGGGCCTGAGCTCCAAGATCTCCCCTCCCTGTGCTACTGTATGCTGTTCCCATTGATTTTTTATTTCATCTCCATTTTCTTTTCTTTTTTTCTTCCCCCATCAGCTACAATCCAAAATTCATTACAAGGTCAACCCCCAGGAGGCAGAGCTAGGAATTCAGCAGTGCTGATGGAAGGGTGCCTCAAGACTTGGGGTTCCAGAGCAAATGATGTCTTGAATTTAAGTTGGTTTCCCTCCAGTATTCCAGCATAGAGGAATCTTGAGCAGACTTCCCAGGATGTTCAAAGTGGAATGTGGCCAGTGAGACTGACAGGGCAATAGGAGGGGACCCAGAACTGTCACTGAAAACCCCAGGGGCATTGAGAGAAAGCCTTCTCCTACCACCACAAAATAGGAGAAGGATTACCAGACCAGAGTGAGCAGGACTCACTCTGCCGTTAACTGCTTGCTTGTATAACTCCCAGCAAGTCACTTCGTGCTGAAGGAACCTGAGTTTCTTCATCTGTAATATAAGAGATTGGACTACATTATCTATAACACTTCTTCCAGTTCTGAAATGTGATGTTTCTAACTGTAACTTGGAGCCCTGGAGCCTTTTCACCCCTATATTTCCCCCAGCCGAGCCCTCTGTTCAAGACTTCCAAGAGCAGGAACTCCATCTTCATGGTGCTCTATGTAAATATGTTATATGCTACATACAAATACACGTTAATACATGCCTCAGCATGACTCACCCCTGTAGGCAATTATTTGACACCTACTCTCAAGGCCCCGTGCTAGACCATATGGGGACACAGACATGAGAAAACCAGAAATTTCTCTTCCAAGGAGCTCAATCCAGTGAGAAACAAGTCCATTTCTGGGCAACTCACATAAGATGGACTGTTCTTGACTTCATAAGGGAGGGGTGAGAAGGTCCAGAGGAAACAGGAGCAGCCTCAAAGGGGTACACAAAGGAATTGGGGGAGAAGTGGGGTCCAATCAGGTTCTCAGCTTATGGGTGTTGCCTGGCCATGAGGAAAGGACATGGAGGCAGAGGGGCAGCAAGAGAAAAGGCATCCGAAAGTGCCAGGAATGTTTATGGAATGATGGCCCTGGGTGAGGACGCTGGCAGGGCAAGGAGGTGCTGTGAGGCTGGGGAGGCAAGCAGGGCGAATAGTGGAGGGTCGTGGAGGGCCTTGAATACCAAGCTGGAAGAAATTAATTGTTTTCAAACGACAGTGATATTGGCTTCCAAGCTCCCTCCACATCTCAAGCAACCAGCGCATTGCCCTTCCCTTCTTCCTCCCTGACCTGATGGGATCCCAAGCCATTCATGTCCCAGGACAGAATGAGCCCAGGTTTCTAGTCCTGTGCTTGGTGTGACCTCGACACCAAAGAACAGCCAGGTCCAATCAGAGCATCACCCTGCACACACTTATCAGTTCACATGAAACTCCCAGATAATGGAAAGCCGAAGAAATGACACTCCAGACCTCCCTTGCATGGGGACTTAGAGCCCAATAACCCCACTCAGAGGTGGTCGCTGTGTGAGTGAGAAGCTAACAAAACAATAGGGAGTCACATTCAGGTGAGGGTGAGGCTGCTCTCTGGGCCTCAGAGGTGGGGTGTGCCTGGACACCAGGTCCTGGCTTGCTCATCCTGACATATCACAGAGGCTACGATGCTTCCCCCCATCCCACCCCCCAAGTGACAGATACGTTTTCTACTGCACCAGCTCCAGCCCAGCCCAGAGAGAACAGCAATGGGGCAGCTGGTCAGAAGCTTCTTCTGCAGAGGCATATCTCTCTCCCACATGCACGGAACACTTATCTCTCAGGGTGATTAGGAAGTAAAACAGTCCTTTTTCTATTAGCTGAAAACTGGCCAATTTGGACTATGAGACACCCCAGATTCAGGAAACCCAGGGCTCAGCTAACAGCTCAATTAGAGTGGATAGTCTCCCCCACCCTCTACTTCTTCCTTCTGCCTTTTATTGGTTTTGGCAGCCGGACCTGAAGTGGGGGGAGCAGAGGTGGGGGGAACCTTGAGGTTGAACTTGTTGAAAGTGCAAGGGAGGGAAAATTATTCTCATCTGAGTAAACAGAGTCAACTGTTGTCAGAGAGTAAAATCTAACCCATGGTTACCCTAGACAAGCCAACATGGTGTTGGGCTGAAATGGACACTTGAACTCAGGGCAGCGCTATCTGGTGGTTCTGGAGATGGTTGCCAAGGAGATGCTGCGTGGCCTGTCCTCATGGCTTTCGGTTGCCCCAGGGGAAAATAAGATAGCAGGGGTGGGACAGGTTGGGTGCACGGAGGGAGATCTTGAATATCACTTGTGTTGTGGGTATTCATCACACCCTAGCCCTCCTTCCATGTCAGTGAGGAAAAGGGAGTGAGACAGTGAGCATCTGCCAGCCCAGGGCCCCAGTTCACAGGTAATGTCTCTGAGGCCTTAGCCATGGGGCTTCGGGAGGGCATCTTTGACCAGAGGCCGATGCAGTGAGCTGGTACCCTGGGTGCTCCTGGTGATCTGGCATCCTGAAAACACACTTGGGCTTCTATAAGAAAGTCCCCTACCCTTGTCATGCAGCCTCCCTGCCCCAGAAACTCAGAAGACTTTTCCATTCAGTGAGTTACACCAAACGGGTTCGGGAAATAGAAGCAAAGGAAAAGAGGTGAAGGGAGGGATGGGGAGTGAGAGGAAGGGGAATAAAAGGATGCACGTGGTGCACTAGAAAGAGTGTGGGAGCTGAATCTGGAGACTGGGTTCCAGTTCTTGCTCCTTCAAAACCAGCTGGCGGACTTCAGACAAGCGGCCAACTCTCGGGTCTAAGAAGAAGGCTGGACTACATGTCATCTGAGGTCTCTTCGAACTCTCGACTAATACGTGGTGAAACCAAAACCCAGGAAGCAGAACTCCTTTCCTCTGTCCCTCCAACTCTGACCCAGTCACTGAAGAGAACAGCACCCTGACCACCACTTTCTGGCACCTGCTCCCGGCACAGCCTGCTGGAGCTCTCTGCTCCAGGGATTAACAAGAAAAATGAGAAAAAGACCTAGAGATGCTGCCCCACACGTTAAGCGGGATAAGCCAAATCATATGGAAAATGCGTTTTCTGCTCTCGTGGAAAAGCATACAAAGACACAAAGACTCAGACAGCAGCATTTGTTTCAAAGGGGCAGGGAAAACCAAACGGGGCCATCCAGTGACAGACAGCAGGAGCATCCCTTGCACTGAAACATCTTCAAGGAGGAAAGGGGCCACCGGATGAAGGGCTGTTTGCTAATGTTTTCCCCAGCGGGCCAGCTTTATGCCATAATCGCAATTCCTTACATTTCTGTGCTGTCTGACAGCTTCCCAGGCACAGCACATATTCCAGTTCACTCAGTCCTCACCGCCTCCCAGTTAGGGAGGTGCCATCCGCCTCCCCCTCCGTGCACATGAGAAAACCAAGGCTCACGATTAAAGAGGTCCTGGGCTTCTACTATAGCATATGGTCATCTCCCACAGGGATCATCTTTGGCAGTGGGTAGAGAACAGAGGAGACCGTTATTAGCACAAAGGGCCAGGGGAAAAGGGACTTGGGTTCCATTTCAGGATGTATTTTATATCCCCATTTCTCAATGTGCCCTCCTTCTTCCCCAGCTTCTCAACATACATCAAAAATGTCAGTGCTTCCTGGTCAGGGTATAAGAGAAGCTGCAGATAACAAGAAACGTTATAGAACAGTGAAAAGGGAACTTAAGGATCATCTAATCTGCCTTGTTGTTTTACAGATGGAGAAACTGAAGCCCAGAGAAGTAAGGCGACTTGCCCAAGGTCACACAGCTAGCTAATGAAAGAGCAACTTACAGGACAAGGTAAAATGCCTGGTCAGGAGAAATGACCTGAGAAGGACCTGGGAAGTTCCAAACGCAGCCAGAACCTCTGTTCCCTCCTCCCCTTCTCTCCTGAAGTCGCACCCCCAGGCCCACATGCTCCACATCAAAGTTGGATGCTGAGCCAGCGAGCCTTCCTTATATGCAATGACTCTGACATTCATGTCTGAGGCACTAAATCCAACTGGAAACCTCTTGCCAATCCAAACAGAGCAGGCTGATCAGAAAGCTTCCCCCCACCTTTGTTTACAGAGCCACACTCTGGGGGCCTAAGCTCATCTGATATAGCTACAGGGCTGGTTCTGAGCAAAAGCTTCCTCCCAGAGCTTTGCGAGGCTGCAACTAGGGAGCCTTCTTTGAATTGTAGGGTCTCTTCCACCTCTCTGGAGCATTCCTCATTCCTTCCTTCATTCGGTGCCCATTGGATCCGCTATTTGTCTGGCCTTGTGCCAGGAGCAAGATCCACAAATGTGGGTGAGACAGAAAAACCACCTTCAAAGAGCCTTCATTCTAGCTGGGAAGTGAATCACATCTACATCTTCCAGACAAATTCTACGCATCTAAGGGGATTGACTTCAGGGTTATAAAAACCAGCGCAATAGCTTTCCAGCCTGGCGGGTCAATTAGACCTCAAGTCTCCAACTCAGGAACCCAAAGCAATAAATCTCCTAAGGACAGGGAAGTTGTCTACTCATACTGGGGGAGGACTCATGGAGGGGGTGGGTCTCAAACAGATCTTGAGAAAGAACAAGGATCCAGATAGATGGAGCCTAGAACCTTACGGGGCGAGGGTAGAGGTAGGAAACCAACATCTGGAAACTAGTATCTGGAAAGCTCATGCTGTTTTTACTACGTTCAGTGAGCTATACAAGTTAATTCCTTTCATTCATCCTGTAGTCGTGTAGCGTAGCTGTTATTATTCCCATTTCATGGGTGAGGAAACCGGCACTCAAAGAGACCAAGTGGTCTCTTCATGATCACAGCTCAGTTCCAGGCCTGTGTGGCCCCAAAGCTCCTGCTCGTCTTACCGCACTGTGCCTGGAGAGGAGCTGAGAGGACGCTCGGTGCCCCTGCTCGTGAAACAATACAAAAACAAAAGCAAGACAAGAAACAACCCATTTACAGAATCTTGTAAAAAGTTTTTCAGTTTAAACAGTCGTTTGCTCCCAGGATGTTTTCGTGACTAAAAGTCATGCTTGTCTTATCATCGTCACCATCATCGCCATCATTGTCATCATTGTCCCTGCCGTGATGAGACTCCTTGTCACGAACATAACCATGTACAAGACACTGAGCCGAGCTATTGTTCCATTTAATTCTCCAAACCATGGGTTTACTTGCACTGTGATTGTCCCCATATTACGGATGAGGAAACGAGGCACAGGAAGAGACTCACCCAAACTGTACAACTATTACCTGGCAGAGCTGAGGTGCCCACCCAGGTGGTCTGGCTCTGACCCTGTGGTCTCAAACACACGGCTTATTCTCTGAGATTCTACCTTCAGGGAAGTGGGAGATGACCTTGCAGATGTTCCAGAGACAGAACAAAAGGCAAAATATACAGGTAGGAAAACTATTGATTTGACGGGGCCACGTAATATCTTGAAGTAATAACTGTGGAGGGAGAGGACTACATGGACTTCAGACTGAGCTGAGTTATGGAGGGAACAGAGTTTCAGGAGCTGCGAAATGGTGGAAAGACAAAGCCCAATGGGCTGTGGGAGTCCAGGTCTTGTGGGTGCCTAGGAAAAGGACACACAACCTCAAAGCCATGGCCCAATGCAGGTTCATCCTGCACCTTCCTACAGAGTTCCAGTGTCCCTACCGAGTGATGAATGCCAGACTCTGTATCCTTCACAGTCGGAAATGTATCTTGGAACATGACCTCTCAATGGAGTGCGTGTTGCTGCTTTTATAGGCTGTGAGTGGAATCCCAGAAACACTTGTCTTCCTCTCCCGCCCCCTCCTGCCCCATCCATTCCCAGCTGGCTGTTCCTTCCTAAATCGTCAGTCCGATGGAGCGAAGGTCTGCTTTCCACTTTTTAAGTCTGGGGGCATTTATTCCTGCTGATAAACTGGATTTAGACAGTTTCGCAAACCTCCCAACTGCGGCCAAGATTGTGAAGGTGAACATTGAGCTCTGCCCTATCAAAAGGAAAAGCATGTGTAGTGCAGGCTCAAGCTGGAACATTTCCCACACGTGACTGTCCCCGGGAGAATTACTCACATCAGGCCCTGGAGCTGGGCTGAGGTTTGGCTAGAGATAAAGATGGGGATTATTACACTGGTGCTCCTCACCAAACTCCTAGGAAGAGAAGGCAACCCTGCAGGCCTCTATCGCAGCCTGTAGGTTCACCTTAACAAATCAGGCCCTCCCACCAACCTCCGTCACTCCGTCATCAACCCAGCCAGCACATGGCCAGATCAAGACTAAAAATGGCCACACTCTTCGGCACTTCTGCAAAGATTCTGAGAGATGGCTGCCATCCTTCATGCCTTTGTACAAGCTGGGGCGAGCCCAGGGCTCAAGGATCAGAGCCCAGGCTCCCCTGCAGCCTCTGTTGCTTCTTTTCTTTTGCAGGATCCCCATCGAAGCTTGCTATGGAGTTTGCGAAAGACACCAGGAAGTGGCCCTCATCTATGGAATGTGCTAGAATACACAATAAAACTGGTGTGATCCATGGAGCAGGAGAGGGAAGGAGGCCATTAATGCCTTCCTTTCCTCAGAAGCTACATGCTGCATGTAGGCAGCCAGTAACACTCGGGCATGAGCACAGAGGTCTGTCTGAGGACCATGGCATTCGAGGGAAACAAAGTAAGGGCCCAGGGGTCTCATTTCCAATCCCACACACCACAGGGGCTGGCTCAGCTCTCAACACAGCTGCACTACCCACCCTTTTCTCATACACAAAGGGCCTCTCTGACTGATGGGGGGCCAGTGAAGGAAACCAGGGGCCACCTTCCCTGCTTATTTGCCTTGGCATCCACTCCACATTGATCTCAGTGGCACGGCGACCATCACACAAAGACTAGGGAAATAGTAACTCCCAGAGTAAGATGCAGGACCATTCACCTGGCAGCTGGCAGTTGGCAGATAAAATGAGCCCACGGAGGACATGCAGAGTCAGGCACAGGCTTTGTCACCAGGCCAACAAGGAGTCAGTCCCCACCTGGCCTTTGCAAGTTACCTGCTCTCTCTGAGACTCAGTCTCCTCACCCATAAAATGGGGATAGAAAACTTACCCAGTAGTGTTGTGAGAATTAGCAGAAACGGTGTGGTCAACGTGGCTGGTGCGGTGCCCAGCGCAGCCCAGGTGGTCGGCACGGTCTTACCCCATTGTGATCCCCACCCTGCTCCTCAGCTGGGCTGGTGGACTTGCTGACCACCATCAGAGCATTGGATTTGACTTCCTCTTCCTGAGGCTTTGATCATGTCACTCCCCGAAACATTTAACAAGTCCTCAGAAGCTAAGGAACTCAGCACGGAGCCTGGCTGCCTGCCCTCCTTCCCTCCTCCTTCTCCTCGGGCCTCCTCTCTGCCTTCAGCTCAGCCTCTGTCCTTGCCTCCCACCCACACCCCAGGCCTACGCACTGAGCACCCTGCTCTGGCTGGTCTCGGACAAAACGGGGCAAGAAAGAAAACTCTTGCCTGCCTCACAGAGATTATTTTAAATAGGAAAAATAACACATTACTACAATGTGAATGGTATAAAATTCAGAGCACAAGAATTTATTACACAATATACAGTAAGTCTGCCATGCATTACCATTACTTTTCAAATAGTACATGTTTTATAGACTCTCCTAGCTATATGGTACATTTCACAATAATTGAAAATGTTGTAACAGTTTGCCTCACTCTCCAGACTCTCTGTCTGCTTCCCTAGAAGTAAGCATTGTTCACGGTTCTTTTCTGTATCCTGGAAATTCTGTTCACAAATATCCAATTGTTATACAAATGAGAGTGTACTGTACATACTGTGCTTTGCGTGGCTTTATGTTTTACTGAATGTTGTATTTTAGAGATTGTTTTAATAACATCACATACAGAGGTACTTTTTTTCATGGCTGCACTGGGTTACTTGGACATCCTGTGATTCATAACCTGCTCTCTCGTGATGAACTCTGGGTTGTTTCCAGTCTCAGCTACCTCTGGATTGTTACAGAGGGTCTCTTGTTGATGTGTATCTGCCCGTGTGTGAGTGTGCTTACAGCCTCGGTTCCTAGAATTTTGAATTCTGAGTGTCAAATTGCTTCCCAAATAACATCCATTTATCCTCTCACCCCCATCGATGGGCTACTGTTTGCTTCTCCGCCTCATCAACATCTGCTGCCATAACACCATATATTAAAACAATGTATGTGGAAGTCTTATAAATTATGAAGCTCTCTGTGTATTCCAAATGGCACCCTGATGGCCACCTCTTCCAGGAAGCTTCTCCCGATTTTTCACTCTCCAGCCCAATGTGACACTTGCCTCTCCTGACCCTGCATAGTACGTCATCCACTCCTTTCTAACTGCTCATATGTAATTCTGAATACCACGGTTCTTTACATGCTGGGCTTCTATCTGTTACACTGTGAAACTAAAATAGTTTGCTCAGTTTCTACCTCCAGAGCAAGTTTTATACAGTCCTTGAGCAAAATAAAAACTTGCAAGATTAAATTTAGATTCTACCAACCCAAGTTTCCCGAGTTCTGACTGGATCTGCCCAGGCTGTGCAAGGGAGGGCCCAGGATTATGGATGAGGTCGCGATTCCATCCATAGCACCCTGCAGAATGCCACTGGCGTCCAGTTGGTTCTCCCCTCACTCCAGGGCTTCTCATGAGAAGGAACATCTCTCTGATGTTTTTAATGGGCCCAGGATTTGCTTTCCTGGGTCCAGGAGCCCCAGCAGGATTAAGATGTCTTATCATGGATGTGCGCTTAGCTGTCAGTGGCTTCGATGCTTTAGAATGAATGCTTTTCTTCCATTACTCCACACTGCTCCACAGATACTGTGGGCAGAGCTCTAAGGGGAGCAATAATCCAAGTCCTGCCCGCTCCCCCAGCTACCAAGGACCCGGGGCTGACCTGTCCTATGCCTCCACGAGAGCAGCTGCTGGTGGACCATCGTGAAAGGAGACCTGGACTTGGAGTCTCTGCACAACCCTTTGAGCCATTCGTGCACTTGTCTTCTCTTCTTCAAAACAGGGACTACACTCCTCTCTGGCTTATGGGGAGCATGCAGGTAACAATCGTCTCGCCATTTAGAAAAGGTTTTCCCAAACAAGTTTCGTTGATGAATATTAAAAACAAATAAATAAACAAACAAACAAAAAAACGAGCCTTGGCTGCTGTGGCTCAGTGGATTGAGTGCCAGCCTGCAAACCTAAGGGTCACCAGTGTGATTCCCAGTCAGGGCGCATCCCTGGGTTGCGGGCCAGGTCCCCAGTTAGTGGCGCAGGAGAGGCAATGTGTCTCTCGCACATCGATGTTTCTCTCCTTCTTTCTCCCTCCCTTCCCCAATCTCTCAAAATAAACAAACAAATAAATAAATAAATAAATGTTTAATAAAAATATTTTAAAAAATACAAACTAAAACCAGTGCTCACTTCCTAGCCAACGTGGACCCTGGCCTGTGACCCACACACCCTACCCCTGGGCTATCTTCCCAAGCTCTCGGAAGGGAAGGAATTTCTCTCCTCTTATCTCATAAGCGGATCCAGATGTGGTGAGCGCCAGCAGCCAGCTGCACGTGCGCACCCGGGCTCCCCCCATTCCACCTCGGGTTCCCAGGGAACCTGCCCTCCACCTGCCTTCAGAGTTAAATGTATGGCAGCTGTGGGGCTCCAGCTGGAAAGGCAAGAGCCCCCCCTTGCAGCGCCCATCCACCTAACTGACAGCAAGGGGAGGCCGGGAAGGTGACAGGCACCAAGCCTGGGGCGACGGCCAAATGGCAGTGCTCCGCGGTTCCGTCCAGACCCACTCACCCAGCGCCCATCTTCCTGGCACGGTCAGGATGCTGCGTTCAGGTTTGTGCCTGAGGATCATGTCAGCACAGAGGACAAACTTCCATGGTCATGCAGTCCCCACCCCCGCCGGTGCCCCAGCCTGGGACCCACTTCTGCGGAGGCATCAGGCTGCCCAAGAGAAGAAGCCATATAGCGCTTGTAGCCCAAGACCTGCAGCCATTACAGACTAAGACTCCTCCCTCACATCACTCTTTTCTTTGTCCTCTGCTCTCTCTCTAACTCTGCGCCCTCGGCTCCCCATCTAGCCATGCTCATGCCGCTCCCTGGGATACATTCTTGTCCCAGGGCCTCTCCAGGCCTTTGTTTCTCTCTCTGTCCCCATTTCTCTCACACGCTTTTCCTTTCTCTTCTTCTACCCCCACCAGCTCTTTCTCTCTTTCTCCCCACCAGCCCCCCTCCATTGACTCCATTGTTTTCTGACTTTCTGAGCATTGGGAATAACCATGTGTTAGAGCCAAGGCAAGGCCTTGTAAACCCACACATGGGGGAATTCAGCCTCTTGCCAGGGTCAGGGAGTTCCATTTGCTAAAAGGGCAGCTGGGATGAATGTGTCTCGCTCATCGGCCCAGGGATTCGGGCACATCTAACTGATCGCAGACTTCTGGGCCTCTTCTCCTCGGTCGCTTCCCACACGCCTCCCTCTGCCACCTTTGGAAGCAAAGGATATAAGTGTTTGGGAAACAGCCTTTCCTTATGAGCCCCACTCACAATTCTTTACCTCTCATGTTGGAACATAGTGGATAGGGGGAGTCTCAATGGTAAAACGGTTCAAGGAGGAACATTTTGACACACCTGCCCGAGAAGAAAAGCTCTGTCTCTGCACAGGGTGAGATTCCCACAATCAAATGTGTTGAACCACAGAGCAGACAAGTTGAGTTGCTGAAGAGAACCAAGCATCAGATGGAGACCTGGGGAGGGTTGGTCTAGGTAAACTTTAATCTTCACCATCCTTCCATCCCTGAGTGTCCATGACAGGGAGTTGAAAGTCCCTCAACTTGGTGTTGCTATCAGATCTCGGAGATCTTAAGTTCAGATTCCCCATGGTCCCTAATCAATCTGTCCCTAGAGGAAGGGACACTTATACATTAGGCATTTCCCCTGCCTGCCACTTTTCTCCCACACATCTGCACTTTTTCTCTCCGATGCAGCTCTCTTTACTGCTACCAAATGCCCACTGGCCATGGGTTGTGAGGGGGAATAATGGTTGGGTTTTTCTTTTTTTTTTTTTTCATTCCTTTCCTTTTTTTCTGGGACCGTATTTTCAGATCTATTATCTCATTCTTCTCAAGAAACTGACTACTTAATTTGAAAGTAAGGAGCTTCCAACCCTGAAATGGGGCCAAATCGCTCAGAGATGGAGCTAGAAAGTTTTCTGCCAAAACAAGGAAGGCAGCCGGAGATGCTGAGCTGGGCGGTAGGCACAGCCAAGAGCAGCAGGGGTCAGAGGGCAAAGAGGAAGACAGCGCAGAGCAAATTGCCAGAGCACAGTGGTCAGGGGTCTCTGCTTACAGTGCTCTGGATTAACGGCCTGAGACCCCAGACAAAGCTCCCAAAAGGGATGTCCTCACCTTTTGTTAACTGAAAAATAAATCCCTCACCACCCCTCCTCCTGTGAACCCCTGCCCCGCTCTACAGTGCAAAGTGTCCTGAAGCAGCATTTACCATCAGGACAAGAGGACAGGAGCATCTGGCAGGGAGTGACTCCCTTCCTTTCCGTGACCCCTGGCGCTTCCTCAACACAGAGCAGTTGTGGGCTGTGCACTCTTGGCAAGCTCGGCATCAATACTCAGCAAACTGTGCTTCCTTCTGGTCACACACCGCCAGGCCACAGGAAAACCTGCCCATGCCACTCACGCCTCCGATAGTGGTCTGCAGTCCCATTCTTTTCCTCTAGCAGTGTCCATTGATTTCATTGGAATCTTAAAGGCCTCTGGGACAGTAGCAATGTCAAGGTTTTGATGGAAGAGGAAGTAGAGGTAACATTCAAATTAAAAAGGCAGTGTTGAGAGGGAGAAAAGCATAGACTTTGGAGTCAGAGAGGCCCAAGTTCAAATCTTTTACTGTGCTGTGAGATTTGGGGCAGATGACTTACGCAACCAGAGAGATTACGGTAAGGCTAATAATAATGCCAACTCCATAGCATTGTGACAGCGAGTTTATGAAATGACACTTTTGAAACACTTAACACAGCCAAAGTATTGTTTCCCTGGGAGGATGGCAGGATGAGTGTCACCATTAATGACCTACAAGATGCTGGGTCTAGAGTCCCTGTAATATTTAATTCACTCATCTGGCTGCTACACAAACCAACAAACTCCAGAGAAAGACCATGTACTACTTCAGGCCTAAATCCATAACAGGCCCAATTGCAGCTGCTGTATTCAAAGTGATCTTATTAACAAGGCTTTGGGATACATGACTATTCTTTGTGCAAATGCATTCCTTTCTATTACAATTTAAAAAGAGAATCAGAAAGAGTTTGCATTTCTGTGAAGCAGAAAACAGTATTCCTGTATAGATTGAACTCTCCTACCCTCCGTTACAACTTAATCCAAAGAGACCTATCACACTGATCCATTACATGGGCAACCTCACGCTGTCTGGGAAGGAGGGGCAAGAGGCTTTGGAAATACACATGCACTCCAAAGGCAGCTTATAAAACCTATGAGGATTCAGGGATCTCAGGGTCCAGCTGTTAAGAGGTACCCAAAGTAAAAGACAAATTGCTGTAGTATCTCACATCACTACCAGGCAGAAGGGATCACAGTGCCTGCCACACTTCCTTGGGTTTTGGATGCAACTCATTCCACACCCATACATAGTACCCTCTGTTCACACTGGGTGACATGGGGTGGGGGTGGGGGCAGCTGCCAGCCTTAGGAGGCGACCGGAGCAGGGAAGATCTCTGCTAAAAGCCTTGACACTCAGGCCGTAGGATCTGGCAGACCCTGTGGTGTTGGTCATGTCGGTCATGCTGGTGCTGGGGAAAAATTTGGCATGATAGAGATAAGGGTGAGCTCCAGTGGGAAAATCACTACCCAGGCCTTTGGAATTCTGGAACAAGCTGCTCTGCCTGCTGCGGAATGTATAAGTCATTTGAACCCAGTTCTCAGCATATGACTGAACCCTGGTAGGGACAGAACACCTCACTACAGGACCCCAAGTGACCACACACTCAGAGTGGCTCACGATAGGCTGTGCTCTGTCAGACCTACAAAGTCCTAAAAGTTGATGCTTCTCGTGACAGTCACCTAAAACAGGGAGGGTATTGGAGCCTGAGCAGGACCAGAGACCATGAGTAGCTGCATGAGCAGGTGACCCAGGTTCAGCCGCCATAGCTGCGCCGGGGCTCCAACCCCACTTGCAGCTCTCACTGTACGACTGCGGGGCTCCCCATAAAACCAGCTACTGAGAGAAAAGCCCATGGTCACTGCAATAAGCTGAAGGTGGGCCCACAGAGACATGCAGGTCTTGATTCCTGGAACCTGTAAATGCCACCTTTCTTTTTTTTTCAGCTTTATTGAGATATAATTGACAGATAAAATTATAATATATTTAAAGTGTACAACATTAGTGTATACTATACACATTGTGTAATGGTCCCCAAAATCAAGTTAATTCATACAACCATCACGTCACAGTTACCTTTTTGTGTGTATGGGAAACTTAAGATCTATTCTCTTAGCAAATTTCAAGTATATAATACAATAGTATTAACTACAATCTCCACGCTATGCATTGGACCCCCAGAACATATTTACCTTATAAGTTTTTATCATTTTACTAATCTTTTCCCATTTCCCCCATCCCCCAGCCTCTGGAACTACTATTCAGAGAACTGATTCTACCTTATATGGCATAAGAGACATTGCAGGTATGATAAAGTTAAGGATCCTTAGATGGGGGGGATTATCCTGAATTTCTAGGTGGGAAGAAAAAGCAATCAGATGAAGAAAGCAAGGTGACCACTGAAACAAGATGCTTTCTGCTGGCTCTGAGAATGAAGGAAGGGTCTCCAAGCCAAGAAATGCAAAGAATGCAGTGTTAGAATATGAAAAAAGCCAGAAGACAAATTCTCCCTTGGAGCTTCCAAAAGAAACACATCACTGCCAACACCTTGGTGTTAGCCTGGTAAGACTCATTTCAGACTTCTGACAACCAGAACAAGAGAATACATTTATGGTCATTTGTTACAGCAGCCAGAGGAGCCTAATACAGTACCCTTCTCACTTGCCCTTGAATCCCAACCACCATGTTGTGTGGAAGTCCAGGCCACTTGGGGAGGCGGCAGGTAGGGGTTTCAACTAATAGCCCCAGCTAAGCATTGGTGCCAACATGTGAGTGATGGAGACATCAGTTGATTCCACCCCCAGGCTTCAGAGCTTCCCAATGAATGGAGACAAGCTTTCCTGCTGTATCCCATTCAATTCTTGACCAGCAAAAACCAGAGTTGCTGTCCTGAGCTATAAAATATTTACTTCATTTGGGGGTGATTTGTTACATAGCAGTGTATAACTAACACATTATTATTAAAATTTGGTTGTAAGGAAATAAAGATCAGACAAAATCTTGTAAACAGTCTAAATGCCCAGTTAAAATGACAGCCAAATGAATTTTGATATTCTAAATTATGGAATATTATACATCCAGTAATAACACATTTTTGATAAATGGTTGGCAATAAGAAATTCCTATTCTTAGCACAGCCTTGAAAAAATAACTGTATACTGACTTACTTTTAAAGCCAACAATATAAAAGAGTGCTTGTATCCCTATAACCTCACTAACCTCATGTTTTATTTTACCAGTTTAATTAATAAAATGGCACTTAATTTTTTATTTAATATTTTTTACTATTGCGAGGTTGAAGACTTATCCATATGTATGTACACTGTGCGTTTCTTCTTTTGTAAGTTGACCGTTCATGATTTTCCCATCTTTACTGCAGCATTCATTGTTTTTTTTATTTACAAAAATGTCCAAAAAAAAAAAAATGTCCATGTTCAAGATATCACTCCTTTGTATGTATATTGTAAATTTTCTCCAGTTTTGTCATGTGCTGTTTTATTTGTTTCTAGTATCCCCCTTGCCCTTTAATTAAACACACATGTTGTGTGCACCTGGGCTTGACCGATGCTGTAGGAGCTGCAAAGGAAGCAGGACATGCCGTCTTGGCACTGAAGCACTTGGGTGGTGTCTGGGGGTGCCTGTCATACATGCATGAGTCACCCAGTGGGAACGCCTCGAGCCAACATATAACATGTGTATCAAAGTAGAATTTCATGATCAAACATATCAAGGAAATATTAGAATAAACAAAGTTCAAAATATTTCTTTATCACAGGACATCCCAGAAGCTTTAATGGGCTGAAGTGTATTGTGTCTTTCCAAGGTGCTGAGGAAAGGGACATAATGGCATTATGTGCTGTTTGAGGTTGGGGGCGGCTTCTGGAAGGAGATAAAGGTTGAACTGAGCTGGGAAGGCTGTAGAGGCTTTGGTTTGAGAAACTAGAAAATCAGTTCAGGGAGGAGGCCAAGGGGAAGGCGGAACAAACCAGACAACTCAGATCGTCAGAAAACCAATTGGAACAGGACATTAAGGGAAAGGACAGGGTTCTTCCATTCCTCTTCGTCTCACTGCCTGTCATTCCTCATGCTCACTGCTTCATATCTCCACAGGAAAAGTGACCTGGCATCTGTCAGCCCGTAAACCTTGCACCCTGGGGAGATGCCCAAACAGAGAGGGGACCCTGACAGAGGAGGCCTGCATTCTAAGGGCTCTGGGAAAGCTTTGCTTGACTGACACAGCTCTGTGTTCCCTCCTTTCCCTTCCATCCAGGTTTAGACATTGAGTCCTCTGGCACCAGCGCCTCTTAAATATTTGCAGAATGCTCTCCCACGCCCCTCAGCTGGTGCTGGGGTCAAGCCAACAAGTTCTGCTCCTTTAGGGTTTACTCATAAATCATTCCCTCCCTTCCCCTTCAATGTTTCAGTGGCTCCTCCTGCCCCTGGCTGTGGAGAATTCTCAAAGCTCACTGCCTCCTTCTAGTCTCCAGGGAAGGACCTGTTCCCACTACTGGCCTCTGGGAAGCCCAGACGGCAAAGCCCTTCTCTCCGAGCTCTGATACCACTTCTCTGCGTCCAAATCTGAGCTTCCCAGTGAGCTCACCAGATGCCCTGATGTCACCCCCTTGGCTCCAGGGATGTCTATTCCCGGATACAGGGAGTAGGAATGGCCTTATCGTTAGGCATGGGGTGGGGTGTCAGGATGCTAGGGTTGCATTGCTGGCTCAGCTTGCAATCCATGGAAGTCTCTGACTTCTTACTGCTGGGACATGACTTCACTAAGCACACAGTGTCCAGCCCTTGGGCTTCCTATAATAAATCTAAATGGGTGTCTGTGCGTGGTGTCCAGGCACAAGGCAGCAGCGTGAGGGAGCTGGTCTCAAGGATGAACTTGAGTGTTTCAACCCCCACCACTCGGTCATCTTTTTCTTGATGATCACATTTCTTTGAGATTAATTTTCTCTGATTCCGGGATCCTATATAAGAGAAAGCTATGAGATTATAAAATGAATTAACACGAAGTCCTGAACTCTGAATTGGCCTCACCTAGAACGAATCCCAATTTTCACCTACTCTTTGCCACAGACTTGCTAAACTGTCCTGCTAAAACTGTACAAAGTAGAAACCGTGCCTAAGTCACAGGTGAAGAACAGAGTCCAGAGAAATTTAGTAATGTACCCAAAGTCACACACTAGAAGCAGCGGAGCAAGGGTTCTTGAGCACTTCTCCCTTACCCCAAACTACCCTGACCTCGGAGGGTGTGAGAGGCAACCAGCAGGCACTTACAACAGTCGTGCATTTTGGAAAGTGAATTAGAAGCCATTTGAGTTGGAGTTTTTAACCACGTTTTCCTAACCTACTTTGTCAACCTTCTTACAATGTATTTTCACTTGGTACTATTAGGAGACAGAAACAAAAATAAGTTAAAGCATTTTGACATTTTCCTATGTGCCTAAAATCATTATGCTTGGCCTCAATGCATGAGATAATACTTCTCAACAGGGCTACAATCAATCTATTAGTTGGTCTGTGTGTTTGACCTAGTTGCCAAATTCGTTCAAGTCCACTTGAAAAGACTAAACCTTCTGTATAAAAACAGTCACAGTGAGCCCTAGCAGGTGTGACACAGATGGTTGGAGCATCGTCCCATAAACAGAAAGGTTCCGGGTTTGATCCCCAGTCAGGGTGTGTACAAGAGGTAACCTATTGGTGTTTCTCTCTCACATCTATGTGTCTCTCTCTCTCTCTCTAAAAAAGAAAAAAAGAGCAACAAAATTGTCCTGGGTGAAGATTTAAAAAAAAAGAAAAAAACAGTCACAGTGGCCAAGAGGAGAAGGAAAACTGTAATTATTAAAAGTGTCCAGAGACAGGGGTGGGGTGGGAACCACTGAGAGATGGAACGGATGGGAAGGAAGGCACAGACTCTGCCCGCTAGCAACCCTCAGTCTTATGAAGCTGTGGTCTCTGGGTCTCCTCGGACGTAGGGAGCCCTTGTGCCTGCCCCCATTCTGAGAGTTGGCACAAGGACCCTTCCACTCCCCTGGGGAGTAGCAGCCTGAACCTAGAGCCACCCGGCTGCCCCCAGGGCGAAGGCCGGCCAGTCCCCCTGCAGGCCCCTGCCTGTGAGTGCACAAGAGTTCCTTTGTTGCCGTCACACTAGGATCTTTCATTGTCCCTAAGACCCAGGGGCCTCTGTGTGCACGGGGCCCGCCTCCTCCCTCCCCAAGACACTTTGATCCTCCTCCCGTTAGAAATCTTGCTGGCTTTTCAACACGCTCTCAGACAATTAGGTTTTCTTCTCTTCAATAGCCAAGCTGTTCTCCTTATTTCACCTCAGCTCAACAACTCTGACCAAGAAGAGTTCGGGGGGGAGCAGACTTCAAGAAAACAACACAAACAACATGTTCAGTTGGTGACTGGTGGGGGCAAATATGAAACACCTTCCACTGGGTTCAAATATGTATGTTGAAACAAAGAACAAATGAGGGAAATGCCGACGAAAAGGGACAACAAAAGAAAAGGGAAAGGTATAAGGTGGTTTCATCCATGGACAACTGGTCAACTCTGAATTTCCAGAGTAGTCTTCGACGCCATCCTCTTCCATTTCCTGCCTCTCCCATAGCCTGTGGTTTGAGTCTCTCATATCCATATTTTCCTCTTCATTTTCTTTCTAATAATTTAAGTTCATATGATGGCATAGCTGGTCTAGGTCTGGGGCCTCTTTAACTGGTCTCTCTGCTTCCCCTTTCAATCCCTCCCATCTGTCCTGCATAGCACCCGCAGCTCAGTCTTTGTGTAGGACCACTCCGACCACGGGTTACTTCCAGGTTCAAAAATGGTCAAAGGTTTCCAGTGCTTTGTGTACAAACACCTTGTGTCTCATGCAAGGTCCTCTGTGGTCTTTCTACCTCTCTGTTATCACTTCTCTAGGATCAGCAGGGTACAGTAAAAAATGTACCAGAAAAGAGGTGACGAACCAGGGTTCCAATCCCAAGTCTGTTCTTTATAGCCATGTAACCTTAGGAAGGCCATTTAAATCTTCTGGACCTACTATTCTCCATAGTAAAATGAGGACATTGAGCCTGATAACCTCTGCTATATTTCCCAACTCTGACATTCTGTTATCCCAGTAAATTTACCATTTCTGCTAAATTGTTGCTGATTCACAAATATTCCCCTTATCATCTTAACTTTGCTCTTCTGAATGTCTTTTTCCTACTCAGAAGGACCTTTCTCTCCTCCCATCCAAATCACACACCTCCTCCATGGCCTCCATGGAATCCCACCATCTCTAAAATCTTCTCTGGCCCGTCAAAAATGAGGACATCTTTCTTTCTGCCCCAAACCCCATCACATGGCTGGTACCTATCAGACATGACCCATAACTGTTATTACTCCATGTATACATGCCTTGTTTATCTGACTACATGGTAAGCTCCATGTTGTAAAGTGTGGTGTCTCATACTCACCATACTTTGTACCCAGCCAGCAACCCACAAATAAGTGATGATGACTTCTGCTGGGAAGAACACTGCACCGGTAATCAGGAAATCTAGGCTCTGCTCTCCAAAGATCTTAAGCACTCCAGCCGTATGGCTCTTAGTTTTCACATTTATAAATGCATACTTTGAGTCAGGATACTAGGTCACCTCCAAAACTCCTCCCAGAACTGATATGCTGTTATTTTCTTTTGGTGATGAGGGGAGGGGTGTGCATAGACTATTATATTCATTTCAGATATAAAACATAGTGACTCAATGTTTATATACATCACAGCCTTACCAGTCACCTTATATAGTGATCACCACAATAAGTCTAAAAATCACCTGTCACTGTACAGTTATTGTAAATATTATTGACTATACCTCCTATGCTATACATTACATCCCTATGACTTACTTTATCATAATTTTCTGATAACAAAAGTCCAGCTCTTCTTGGAGTCTTGCTTGTCCTTAGCTCTTCTCAAAGCCTTTTGTCTAGCTCTTGGGTTAAACAATAGAAGTGGGTGTTTTCAAATAAGGTCCCTAAGTCTCTCCCTGCCTGGGCTGCCTCTGAAATAAATTGGAATTTAATGGCAATGAATGGCCACGTACGGGTTTCCAGATTCTCTCAGCTGGATGAAAACTAGGTTTTCCCAAGAAATACTGAGTCTTTGGCACTGAAGGAGTTCTCACTGTATTCCTTACCCTTGAAGATGCTAGTGCCCACCCACAGCTTGAATGCCAGCATCCTAATGACAACAATAGAATAAAGTCCCAGTCTATTCCCCCTTACAGATAGGTTCTTACACAGAAACCAGTATTCAGTTCCTGCTAGTATTTCTAAAAACATAATTATTTCCATAGCTATTGGTTTTAATTAGACCTGGGAATATGCTGAGAAAGCTTTAAAAATTAAAGACTTACATCTTTATCCAGAAAATGAAAAGAAACTGGACCGTCATGATGATCATTTTCATCTGCTGGTGGGACTGTCACAATAAACAGATTGCCAAAGAATTGCTAACCTTGTTCTCATTCCCTGACTTGGTACCACATATTCACGCACACACTCCACCACCACCACCTCACCACACCCCATTAGTGTTTTCTTCATCATATCACTTTAGGCAAGACAATGTACTGTGTCAAGATTTTAGAAACCAAAATTTCAGTAAAATGCTCTGTGGGAGAAGAGACATTGGGATGTAAGAGGAATTTCTATGCTAACTGCTTAGTTCTACACTGAGTCTGCTGCCCATACCTTTCGCTCTCTAGACAATGACAGCAGGTATCTTTCATTCACTGCTTACGAAGTTCCAGGCACAGGGCTGAGAGCTTCAATGTCCACATCTCTCATTTCACCCTCCCCAGAGGCAGACACTTTTATCATCCACTTCCAGAGAAGGGAACTGAGGTTCAGAGAGCATTAAGAGGCCAGTCTTACAGAGTAAGCAGCCGGGCCAGGAGTCAAACCCAGCTCTCCATGGGTTTCAAACCCATGGTTGTAACCACTCTGAAACCCAGCCATATTCCTATCTTTTTGGCTTCGCAGGGTGTCCCAATCCATTTCGCTTGTTTGGGTAAATACAGATGGCTACTGTTACTCTAAGCTTGTCTTAAGTAGTTTCTCCACTATTCTGGGGAACTTAGCAAGAAACTTTAGCCAAGGTTCCTCTAGGCCACTTAACAATATGAATTTGATTCTTTTCTTCATTTCGGGGAAAGAATCATCTTACTGCCCGGCCTGATCCCCAGGCTGAAAAGGAAAGAGGGCACTGGTTTGTTGGTGGGATGAGAAACTGGGCCCCAGCCAGCAGGTTTAAAGACCTCTGTCTTTTCAGCATCCTGTGAAGTGATAAGGAAAGGAGTGTCCGAAAGGGGATTGGGAAGTGGAATCATCTCACCAAATGTTCTTTTGTCTGCAGGATGAATGTGCCATTAACACTGAGCAGCCTTCCTCTTCCAGAAAACAATGGAGCTCCCACTGAATCACTGACTGCCTTTCAGGCATCTCTTTTGGCTGCCTGATCCATCCCCATAATTGAGACTCAAGCTGTTGTCCTTGGCCAAGCAATCAGCACCGATGCCAGTGCAGAGAATGGATCTGGTCCCACGGCCAGTGGCTATCTGTGGTGCTCTGAGCTAACCTTTGATGGAGAAACCAGAAAACCAAGATTTCAGGAAGAATTTCCTGGTGCAAAATGGACAGTCCTACTCTTTAGATGCTCCCGGGGTCCCACATTAATTTTCACCTGACCAGGGTGTTCTCAAATGGAGATTTAAAGCTGAAACAGTGGTCTTTATTTAGGTGTCCCATGATGTGGGCTCTAAGTCACACAGCTGCTCAAATGGAAAAGCCCAGACAAGAATCAGGGACTCTTGTCCCCAGTCCCAAGACCTTTTCATTGTGGCTTCAGTCCACTGCGTGACCTCATCTTGTGTTTCTCAAGGAGTGTTAGGAGTTTTGCTGAGGTCAGGGCTTGAACTTTTCAAGGGACAGATGGTGCTTTTGAGCCTTGCGGTTGTCTGGAAAGACTGGGCCTATACTAGAAAGTTTTTGCTGCCAGAGTGAGGAAGTGAGAAGACTGGTCCATTGCTCAGAGAGCCTGGTAGTAAAACTTTCAAAGCCCTGGGAACTAGCATAGAAGAAGGGCCATATGTTTTGCAAAGGATCCTAAAAGCTAGCCCTGCCTCCATCATTTATTTACCACGTAGCCGTAAGAAATTTAAAATGTCATGAACCTCAGCTTCCTTATTTGAATATGGGGATAAAATAGACTTTGAAGGGGTGTTGGAGTAAAGGGAATAATGTACATTGAATACTTGGCTTATAGCAGGTGCTCCCAAAATGTCAATATTTGGTTTTTCTTCAAAACCATGAAGATTCTACCAGTGTTATGTTTGAAAATATCTTTTTAAACAATGAAACCCTTTGTGTGATAGTCAGGCGTTTTGCTTTATAATCTGTGACATCTGCAGGATGTAATCGGATAGCATTTTAATAACTGTATGAGTTGTGTGGTCCTGCTTGTCATGAAGAATATGGAAAGAAAACAGAACTCCATCTGTGTCAAAGGTCATTGGAAAAGAAATTAATAAAGCCTAGACAAAGGAAAGCAAATCAATTCAGGTCATGCAGCAGCCTGAGTTGGTTGCAGACTTCCGTGACTAACATGGGATGGAGCTAAGTGGAGTAAAATGAATGTAAGCAGGGGTGAGACCCCAAAATATCCTAAATCTTAACACCCTAAATGGTGCAGGTCCCAACAAACAAGGAAGATGTCACTGGTAGGTAGCTGTGTGGCCAAACCAATTTGTACAGTCCTGTGTACAAAACTGACCACTGATAACATTAGGACGTTCCTTCTGTGGATAGAGGGCTGGCAAGAATCCAGACTAAAACCCTAGCTAAAATCTCTGAATTCTCCCAAAACTGCTTGAGATGGCATTATTATTTCCTTAGAGGGTAAGATTCTCTTCACCCCGTGAAGATTTAAAACTAAGAATAGAAATGTTTAAGAGAACAAAACTTATAACATTAATATTTATGTGTTAAGAAGAAATCTGTGCCTATTTGGTAGCATAAGTAGTATTTGCAAGCAACTTCCCTTAAATATACTTGCATTGGAAATTTCGGTTTTAAATGTGTGATTAATTGACTTAGAGTTGAATACTTAAGCTTAATCTTTCTAAGTTTATATATAGTATTGGAACAGTTAAGAGCACTTAAGGGTCACCATACATGTAAATTTATTTTATTAAATATATGAGTTATTTAAGAAATTGAGAAGACTTATTTTGTTAAGATATTCAAATACTTCAAAATGAAATTAAAATATTCAATTTATAAATGCATTTTAGAAACCTTAGAGGCATTTAAGTCTATAAATGGGCCCAATTGTTAATCAGAAACCTACTTATAAGTAATTGACAACATTTGCTAAGCTTATAAATAGAATAATAAGATTTATAAATTGAATTCTAATGTAACACTAGGTTTTTGGAGGAAAATTCTTAGCAGTCCTTTGGGGACAGTAAGGCCCCAGACCATGGAGCAATTTGAACTGTCACTAAAAGTTTTCCATCCTTTCCTCTTCTCTTTTCCTCCTTTGTTAAATTTATTAATGTTAATTTTTTAAAACCAAAGAAAACCTTGAATAATATTTTCTATATATGAACTATGTTGTGGGGGCCTCCCATTTGAGAAAAAAAAAAAACCTTAAGAAATGAATGGCAGTAAGTAAAGCAGATATTAGGAAAGGCACTGGGATCCAGCTCGCTGGTCTCCCTCCTGGCTTCTTTCTCAGCTGTAGGCTAATGCAAACCCCACCACCTCTCTGTCCGCAGCCCCAACCGCACTCGGCTCCCTCCTTATCCAGTGGGAAAATGAACTGAGTAGCACTGGGACAGGCTAAGGGGGAGATACAGCAAATAATGGAAAGATCATCAGCTTCGCATTCACACAGACCTGAGTCTGAACAACAATCTGTGAGAAATTAGAAAAAGTCTCATATCTAAATTCTCTGAGGTTCAGTTTCCTCGTTTCTAAAGTAGGAAATTTAAAATGCCTTTTCTGGGGGTTATTAAGAAAAGTATATGTAGTCTGTATTTTTTTTCAACTTTTACCACTAGCCACTGGGGGTGTGGTTATAAACAAGACACAGTCCTGCACTCAGAAATAGCTAAAGTGATGTTTTCAAATACGAATACTCCTCAACCAATGGCTCCTCCCCTGCAACTCCTGTTCATATGGAAGAATCTACATAGCCGTTGAAGCCAGAAAGATGGGGTTCGAGTTCAGCAATGCCACTTACTCGATATGGAACTGTGGGCGCTGAGCTTCCATTTTCTCTTCTGTAAATGAGGAAACTGACTACAATACACAGGTGTGGAGGGGATCAGATGAGATGGTGGGTGTGACATCTGGCACGGTGCCCAGGACATGTGGGAGGATCTCACCATACACACATTCCACATGCACACGGCAGGTTCTTCCCGGCACCACTCTACCACACAAGCACCCAAGTGCAGGGCTAACACCCGGTCAACATCTTGTCAACCTCTAGGGAGATGGGGAATTCTGGAACTGCTGCTGGCCAGGAAGCCTGGCAATCTCTCCTGTACCCATGGCCCTGCCTGACCCCGAGGAACAGTCATTTGTCTGGAACAGATAAACCACCATCTGGTTCTATTCAAAGTTTCTCTCCCTTTCACCTCCTTAGAAATTTATATAAAACGCTGCATCCATACCTGCCCGCTGCTCACCCCAGCTCATTTTCTTTCCCAATTTCCTGGCGGGTTATTGGCCTGTGACCCTCCAGTTTGCACTTCATTTTCCTGAACTTTGGATTAACTCTTCACCCACTGAGTTTAAGGGCCTTTTATTGGCCTAACAGTGGTGGCACTGAACGAGTGGCATGATGGCCAGTAAATCCAGAACTCACACCAAACCCCAGCAAGATACTCCAGGTATCAGCAAGATACTCCCCAGTGAAGATACTCCTTACAGCTCCCATTCCCAGGCACAAGCTTCCCATCCAAGTAACTAAATTTTGAACCCTGGGACTCAGTAAACAAAATTCTTAGCAGTCCTTTGGGGAAGTAAGGCCCCAAACCATGGAGCTATTTGAACTGTCGCTAAAAGCTTTCCATCCTTTCCTCTTCTATTTTCCTCCCTTATGCACAAAAGGGCTGATCCCATCACATTTCCAGAAAGGCTACCCTGATAACTGAACCCTCTGAGCCAGGAAACAGTCCTTTCTGTCCAGAGGAACAGATATTACCATGGATATTTGCTTTGCCGCTTGCTTCCAGTTACCCTTCTAGTCACTTTACCTGCAATTTCGTCTGAGGAATCACCTCTCTCAGCTCAGGTGCATGAGCGAAACTAACTTCACTCCATCTGCCAGGTGATCCTGGCCAATGAGAGTGCCTTAGTCAGCTCAGGAGTCCGTAACAAAATACTATAAACTGGGTGGCTTAAGCAATAGGATTTCTTTTTGTCTTACAGTACTGGACGCTGGGAAGTTCAAGACCAAGGAGGTCTCTCTTCCTGGTTTGCAGATGACTGCCTTCTCTCTGTCCTCAGATGACAGAGAGAAAGAGGAAGCTCTCCAGTCTCTTCTTATACAAGCACAAATGACATTATGAGTGCCCCCTGTCTCATGACTTCATCCAAACTTAACTCCCTCCCAAAAGCCCCCATCTCAAAACACCATCACATGGGAGATAAGGCTTCAATTTATGAGTACAGTTGGGGGACACAATTCAGTCTGTAGCAGAGAGCCTCCCATTTGCCCGACCATGATGCCTGGTTCAGGATCAAATATGGAGCCCAGAGTCAATGAGACCAAGCTCTTGCCCTTTCCCTGGCAGACTGGGACCTCAAAGGATGAGGCCCGAGCTGTAAGCAGGCATCTGGACTCTACACGGAGGACAGAAAAGCTGGCCAAGAGAAAGAGGGCAGGTCCTGGGGACACCTGGCCTGAAAGTAGGACCCTACCCTTCTACCTAATGTAACTTCTATGAGGCAAATTAATCCCCCCCTACTCTGCCCTTGGATAGGCCAGATTAGATTTTATTAGTTGCAACCAAATTGGTCCTAATTTAGGCAGATCTCTACCAATTTGTCCAGAGGTGTGCTGAAGAGAACTCACGAGAGCCAGCTGTTATAGTTTCAGGAATTGGTTGAATAGGTGTTAAATGCAGCCATTATTAATAATTAAATTAAGCAAACTTGCCCTGGCTCAGTTGGTTGGAGCATCATCCTGCACACCAAAGGGCTACAGGTTCAATCCCCCCTCTGGACATGTATAGGAGGCAACCGATCATGTTTCTCTCTCATATCCATGTTCTCTCTCTCTCTCTCTCTCTCTCTCTCTCTCTCTCTCTCTCTCTCTCTCTCTCTCTCTCTCTTCTCTCTGTCTGTCTGTCTCTCTCTCTCTCCCTTCCTCTCTCTAAAATTAATAAACATATCCTCAGGTAAGTATTTAAAAAATTAAATTAAAAGGTTAAGCATACTCACAATAAAATTAATTCTATTTTTTTAAGTTAATAAATACTCAAAACCCATCCCTTCCTGATACGTCTACAATTATTTGTGTCTCAAAGTTATATTCGACCACCGCGCTTGCGTAGTGGAAACGCCAGACGAGGTGACTGCCGCACATCCCCTCCCACCCCATCCTCAGTGGCATCACTTGCACAAGTGCAGTGGGAGGATTCTCACCACAAAAAATTGGCGAACACCGCAGATCAAGGCCTGATTTATTGGCTTGTTGATTGCCTAGACATAAGAAAATGATGAGGAAAATGTTAATGCAAATTAAATTTGAAAGTACATATCGTCTTTATTTGTTAAATTGTGTGTGACCAGAGCAAAAACTTCAGGAACTATTCTTCTTCCAATATCTGAAAATTATTATTTGCAGCCTCTGCCATCTCCTGCCACCACTGGGCTAGTCCTAATAACTCAGAACGAACATGACAAAGCCCTGCGCATAGGGGGATTTGTGCAGGGCCAAGTCCCATAGAAGATACAGCAGCAAAAGACATTGCAGCTGTCATCAAGAAGAGTATCATTTAATTTTAAAGACAAGCCCAGCAGGCAGAGAACACAAGAGTCCGTAAATAAGGGATGACAAATACCTGTTACACGTGCCACCACTTCCCTGTCCACACCTGTGTGCAAAAGTGCCGACACTCTGCCCTGAGCCAGCGTGTGGCTCCAGCATCCTGCCCAGCAGAGCTCTCCAGGTGGCCTCTGCTGCAGTCCTTGGTCCTTGGGAGTGCAAACTATGGCACACCCCAGGTTAGAAGTGCAGAAGAGAGAGTGCAGCTGGAATTGTAGCACTTAGGAAGGTGTCGCAAAAAAGAAACTTGAAAAGGATCTTGAAGGAGTAGTAAGGAACTTGTTATTAAATGCACACTCTCGGGCTCCACCCCAGATCCACTGAATTAGAAGCTGAGGGCAGCCCAGCACTCCTGCTTCCACAGGCCCTGCAGGTGGCTCTGATGTGCATTGACATGTGACAACCCTGGACTGTGTCCCACTTCTTCTCCAGTAGCTCATGTTTGCGTGTCACTAGAGTTGATCCTTACAACTGCACTGTGCAGGAGGTAGGCAAGCTAGGACATGCATCCTTCTTAGGTGGGTGGAAAGAGCAATTCCAAGATATCATGGGATTCACCCAGGGCCACACTGCTGACGTGCAGCTGGGCAGGGGCTGCAGCCAAGTCTCCAGGTGCCCGAGCACTGTCATTGCCATCAGCCCCAGGGTAGGGGAGCAGAGGAGTAGCATGACTCCCTCCAGCCCCCAGTCTCCTGATTTCCTCTCTCACCTTCCCAAGATGTTGGCTGACAGAGGAAGGTGACAGGGTTGGTGGCCAGCCCCCACCACGCTCATACCTATAAGGATGCAAAGTGGGCTACAGCACAGCCAGCCTGGGGATCCGGAGCCTCAGCTCACCAGGTGCCACAGCCCAGAACTGGCCGAAGGGAAGGATGTGGAGGAAGGGTCAGCCTCCAAGGAAGCGGTCCGATGCCTTGTGCCAAGCCCTCTCTGGCGGAAACAACCAGGACTTAAAGAAGAACTTTCTCTGAGCCAAGGCCAGGTGGCAGGTCAGCCTGGGGTAGTGGAAAGCGCATGGGCTTTTGAGTCCAGCGTACCTGGGTTTGAAATCAATTCCACTGTTAAGAGCTTTGCAGACTGTGTTCCTTACCTCCTCTGAGATTCTTTCTTCCTATGTACATGGGGATGTTAATACCCACGGTTTGGGAGAATGAAGTGAAATAACATGTGCAAAGCTGCTGGCAGAGGCCATGACCATTTCCTTCCTTCATTCTTCCCTTTGGGAGCCCTGCTCTCCACCTCCATGGATCCTGGGAAAAAGTGGCCAAAGTTGCTCATGGGTCAGCCGAAAGGGAAATAGCTCTGCCCAGAGCAGAAGACAACTCCTAAAAGGACCTTCTAGCATTAGATCATAAATCTGTCGTAGGTTGAAACTGCATCTGTGGGCTCACAGCTCTGTCAGGAGTGTGTCCGTTGGCTTCATCCAGCCTTCAGCACTCACCATGCACAATAAGGAGCTGCTCTACGACTTGGGCATGAGGGCATTAATTAGTCGGGAGTTCTCCAATTCTCTGAAATTATTAATCAACACTTCTCAGTAAGAATCGGTAATTCTCTGGCCAACTAAACCCACAGGCCAAAGCCAGCCCAGCTCCTCCTTTTGTAAATAAAGTTTTGTTGGAACATGGTCATTCTCATTTATCCACACGTTATCTGTGTCTGCTGTAAGGCAGATTGGACTGCAAGGCCTAAAATATTTACTATCTGTCCCTCTACAGAAAAGTTTACCAACCCCTGCTCCAAAAGAAAGCATAGCTAGAAATAAGTATTGCAGTTTGAACTCTCTAAGAAGCTGTATCTGAGAGTTTAGGGCTCGGGGTATCAAATAGGGATGGTCTCTGGGATCCACTTCTCTGAAGGGAGAGAAAGAGGCAGGAGTGAGCACAGGTGGAGGTCAGGCTGCAATGCGGGTCCAGCAGACTTGGCCGACTCTGAAACCAAGAGCCTCTGAGTTGTCCCAAACTGGCCAAAGAGCTGGGCTTTTATACTCAGCCTTGACCAGTCATTGGAAGTGGGTCATCTCCAGAATGGTGTGACCTCAGGTGAGGTGACTCCCTTAAGAGCTGTCTGCAGTCTACTGAGCACACTCTCAGTGCCCAGGGAAGCAAATCCTCCCTCCAGGGGACCTTGGCAGTGTCTCATCATGCCCACCACACCCTCCCAGGCTTCCGTCAGTTTCCCTCCCCCCTTTTTAGAAGTGCACCCACCTCTACAACACAGAGTCAGTTTTCTGAGGCATATGTGGCTGTGGTGGGTGTCATCACACAAAGGTCAAAATAGACACAGGGTGTTCAGAATAGCAACTAAGAGATCATTTTCAATGTGTTCCCATTAATATTCTTAAAAATTGTACATCCATAAGCTCTATTGAAAATCATAAAGAAAGAAACAGGATTTAACTATTGTGCATGAATGTCATTCTAGGGAAAGTGCACTTACTATTCCCGTCAGAATAACACACAATTTTGTTATTGTTGTTGTTGAGATTCCACATATAAGAGGAATTATATGGTCATTGTCTCTCTCTGTCTTACTTGTTTCACTTAGCATGATACCCTCTAGGTCCATTCATGTTGTCGCAAATGGTAAGGTTTCATTCTTTTTTATATACTGAGTAATATTCCACAGATTAATGTACCACATCTTCTTTATCTACTCGCCTATCGATGGACACTTAGGTTGCTTCCATATCTCGGCGATTGTAAATAATGCTGCAATGAACGTAGGGATGCGTGTATCTTTCTGAATTAGTGTTTTGGACTTCTTCAGATAAATAACCAGGAGTGGGATTTCTGGGTCATGTGGTATTTCTGTCTTTAATTTTTTGAGAAACCTCCATACTGTTTTCCATAGTGGCTGCGCCACTTTGCAATCCCAACAAAAGTGCATCCGGCTTTCCTTTAGTCCACATCCTCGCCACACTTGTTGTTTGTTGATTTTCTTTACTTTTGTTTTGTTTGTTAATTTATTGTGAGCCATTCTGGTATCTGTGAGGTGATATCTATTGTGGTGTTAAAGTGCATTTCTCTGGTGATTAGTGACATTGAGCACCTTTTCATATGTCTGTTGGCCACCTGTATGTCCTCTTTGGAAAAGTGTCCATCAGGCTCTCTGCCCATTTTTTATTCAGATTTCTATTTTTTGGTGTTAACTTGTATCAGTTCTTATATTTTGGATATTAACTCTTTATTGGGTGTATCATTGGCAAATATCTTTTTCCATTCAGCAAGTTGTATTTTTGTTTTGTTGGGGGGGGCGGTTCTGTGCAAAAACATTTTTAGTTTCATATAGTCCCATTTATTTATTTTTTTCTTTTGTTTCCCTTGCCCAGGAAGACATATTCAAAAAATATTACTAAGAGCAATGAGAATTTTTACATCTATATTTATGGGGGATATTGGCTTATATTTTTCTTTCATTGTAATGTCTTTGCCTGGTATTACTATCAAAGTAATTGTGGCCCCATGAAATGAGCTTGGCAGCCTTCCCTCCTCTTGAATTTTTTGGAGTAGTTTGAGGACAGGTGTTAGTTCTTCTTTGAATGTTTGATAAAATTCACCTGTAAAGCCACCTGTCCAGAACATTTGTTTTTTGATTACTGATTTGATTTTGTTAGTAGTTACCAATCTGTTCAGATTTTCTGTTTCCTCTTGATTTAGTTTGAAAAGATTAAATGTTTCTAGGAATTTATTTCTTCCAGGTTGCCCAACTTGTTGACATAAGATTGTTTGGTTTATTTTCTTATAATCATTTATATTTCTGTGATGTCTATTGTCATGTCTTCTCTTTCATTTCTAATTTTAGTTATTTGGGTCCTCTCTCTTTTTTTCTTGATGAGTCGTTAAAAGTTTACCAATTTTGTTTTATCTTTTCAAAGAACCAGATCTTGGTTTCATTGATTGTTTGTACTTCTGTTAGACTCTATTTCTGTTCCAATCTTTATTATTTTATTCCTTCTACTTACTTTTGGCTTTGTTCTCTTTTTTTAGTTATTTTAGATGTAATGTTAGGTTGTTTATTTAAGACTTCTCTTATTCCTTGAATTAGGCCTTTATTGCTATGAATCTCCTTCTTAAAACTGCTTTGGCTGTGTCCCATAGATTTGAGGGGAGTGTCTTTCTGTTTTTATTCTCATTTGTCTCAAATGATTTCTTCCTTGATTTCATTGTTAACTCATTCATTGTTTAGTAGCATGTTATTAAGCCTCCATGTGTTTGTGTGTTTTTCAGTTTTCTTCTTGCTATTGACTTCTACTTTCATACCATTATGATCAGAGAAGATCTTTGATATGATTTCAATCTTAAATTTATTGAGGCTTGTTTTGTGGCCTAACATGTTCCATGTGCACTTGAAAAGAATGTACATATACACTCTGCTGCTTTGGGGAGAAAGGTTCCCAAAATGTCAATTAAATGCAACTGGGATAATGTATTATCTAAGGTGCTGGGCTTGGGACCTCTAAGCAAGAGGTACAGGGCATGCTGAGGCCAGTCACTGCATTTTGGTGGTTTGTGAAACTTTAAGAGATTTTAGGAAAGTCCTCAGTGATGACCAAGGACAAAAGCTTGTGCATAACAGCAGCTGGAAGAAATTAGGACTGGTGTGCTAGTTGGGTGGGCCAGAGTCTTAGGAAATCACCAAGGTGGGGTGAACAGTGTCAGCCAGGTTAGTGGAGACTCAGATTTGGCGCCTGCCCACACCTGCAGGCTGAGCTGGGGGAGGGCTCGACAAATGAACAAGAAATGGAGCCCGCCAGCACTTCTTTAAGTTTGTAAAGGTCTGTGAAAGTGGCTTGGCCCTTGCTTGTGATAAAGTCCTTCTGAGTAAATTCCACCCATGGGGGCTGGATGTCAGTGATGCTGCAGTCTGTCCTGAGGAGAATTCCTCTCCCCATCCTGTTACCAAAGCAGAAATATTTATTTACTCCTCCCCAGTCTCTTTGACTTATATAATATTGTGTGTATGGATATAGATAGAGATATAAATATATAGATATATATACTATATAATACTTGTATATATGACCCTGGCTGGTTTGGCTCAATGGATTGAGCGTCGGCCTGCGAGCTAAGTGTCACTGGTTCGATCTTCCAGTCAGGGCACATCAGAGAAGGAAAACTCTGACTCCAAAAAACCTCCGCTGCCTTACGGCATACCTCTTCAGGGGAAAGGCTAAGGGAGTAAACCCCGACAGAAAATCCGGAGCCGGAGTCCCTAAGGCGGTTTGACGTTGTAGTCAACACCGGCAACTCCTGCGGCGCACCTGAACCCAAGCTGTATTGACTCCGTCTTTCCCTTGGACCCTTCAGCTGCGAAGAGAGGGGGGGTCTGCTGCATGGGCAACAGCAGACCCTCCATATCACCCTGCCCAGGCTCTGTAGCTTCAGCTTCACTGGAGAGGACACTCCAGCGTCATCGCAAGATGTCGATTCAACACGGGAGGAGACAGATACCATGTCACTCCCGAGTCGGACTGCACAGCCATTCTCGGCGGTGCAGATAGACTCTTAAGAAGCTACACCATCGTCTCTCAAGACGGACGGCTGCCGATGACGACGACGACTTGCATATATAATATGTGCATAATAGTTATATTTTTCATTAAAAATTTATTAACCCCCATTTTACAGATGAGCAAACTAGGTCTCAGAGTGATTCACTAACTTACTCAGAGAGGGAACTATGCCAATGGTAAGATATGGAAAGTTTTAAGAAACAAAATATCATCTCAGTTTGCTTTTAAAGGCTTGGTAGAATCTTAATTCACATTTATGGTCTTTAGCTACAAAAGTGATATATGTTCACTGTAGAAATTTTTTAAATATAGAAAATCACCCAGATGCAGGTCAAAAAAAAAACATAAATCCCACCTCAATATAAATATATCTTTAACATTTTGGTGCATACTCTTATAGACATTTTTCTGCTAATCACCATGTTTGAAAAAACAATTGGGACCACACTGTGTAATCACCTTCATATTTATAAGGGTTATTTCACTTAATTGTCAGAAAAAATCCTGCAAAGTCAGAAGCATCACCAATCCCATTTTACAAGAATAACTTGAGAGGCAGGAAGGTTAGGTTGTTCCAGTCACACAGCAGAGCCAAGTGTACCCCCAGAATGAGTCATGCTCACCCTCCTGCCTGCTTCCCAGGGGAGGGCTGGGCCAAGATAGTGCCAGGGCATGAAAGAAAGGAGTCACTGACAGGACTGTTCCTAATGTTGGATTTGGTGACTGCTTCTCTCTAGGGAAGAAAGAAAAAAATGTGTTAATGACTCTAATTTTTCCCTCCTGGGTGGCTGGGAAAAGGATGATGCCACAAATGGTACCAGCACATAATCTGCTCAATAATACATGTAACTTCTACTAGGCAAATGCATTTCCTTAATTCAGACTTGCATCTAACTTAGGGCTATATGCACTGTGTGATGGATCCAGCGAGGTCTTACCAAACCTGTAACCAGGTCACTCTGCGCTGAGGAGACCTGGTCCTGGCTGGACATCTGTGGGAGCCAGTATGGGGGTGAGGTGCCTCATTTCTACAAGCCCGGACCTACACACACTGCTTTCCCACAGCGGCTCCTCTGTCCCCAGCACGCGCCCAGGACAGGGACCATACGGTCTGGCAGAATGGTCCCCTCCCCTCGCCACACCAAGTGGACTTTATTTCTGCCCAAGCAAGGATGGGAAAACACAAGTTTTTGCCAAAAGAAAAGGATAAATCAATACAAAAGATGTACTTCTTTCCTAGGCTGCATGTTCCTGGTTTGACTTATACCACAATGTAGTAGTGATATAATTTGTTAGAACAGCACAGAGAGTTTCAGGAGAGGTCAGGAATGCCAGCCTGAGATTTGAACCCCCAGAGTTCTGACACCTGAATAAGGGGAAGGAAGAGTGGGTGCGTGGGAGTCGGGAATGTCTCTCCTGATTACAGCCTCCAGCCCCAAGCCCCACCTGCCCACGGAAAAGGAAATGGCGCCGTTCAGACACGAATGGGAGAGACATGATATAAAGGAGGAGGAGTGGGCGCACTGCTCCGAGGACCTTAGGATTGTGAATCCTTCGAAGATCTAAGTCCATCTCTGACAGGGAAACAGTGGTTCTCTGAACACAGAACTCTAATTCAACTATTGGCTCCATACCCAGCACCAAATCCACCATCCGCATCCTTCAAGCGCAAGAGAATTTGCTTTGTTTACTTTTTCTCTCAGGTTCTCTAAACCTTGCCACCTTAAAAAAAATTCACCCTCAGGGAGCTCACTTTTACATAATTGGTAGTTTATTCTGGTTTTTCTTGTTGTGTTTTGTGTTTTGTTTTTAATCAAAGCTACTCTCCATTTCTGGGTGACATTCCATGACCTGCGGTTTGTAAAAAGCATTAGTTTTGCCCTCTCTGACTCTGAAAACTTGGCAACAGAGTCAAATTCTCTCCAGGTCTCTCTAGTGTGAAACTTCTTGTACTCCTTTTCCCTAACACATACCACAAATTACTCACACAGATGCTTCAGAGAGGCCAGGCTTTTACAAATATCTTGCAGAGAACCTTCCCTGGGACTCCTTTTTTCCTCTAACTTTCTACAGTTAGTTGATCTTCAGAAAGAAAACACCTGCCAAGAAGGATTCCTTGCGGTTAATCGGGCCGAAATCCATAACCAGAGTCTAGCAGCCATTTTTCACAACGGCCTCTCAGATAATAAGCTGCATTTCAGACAAAAGCCGCAGGCTAACCTGCCAGCCTGTGCGCACTGTGCTATCTGAGTTGACCCTTATAAGGGAGCTCCTAGGATTAAAATTTGACCACAGAACTGAGACTTTTCCTGCCCAAATGCAGCCACACAGCTCTATCCTCACTCATCTTTACCAACCAATCAGAGCAGCTCCAGCCCACCCACGCAGGATGGTGCTATTTGAACCAATCCCACTGTGAAGATTGGGAGTCCTCATTTCCATAGAAGTGGGCAAGTCAGAGACCAGGGGCGGGACCTTCTCTCATATAAGTCAGCCTAGCCCTGCCCCTTCTCTCTCTCTCTCTCTCTCTCTCTCTCTCTCTCATGCAGGGACATTTTGCTGGTGTGAATAACCCTCTCTCTCGGCGGAGTGCACTTCGATTTCCATCAAGGACTGCATTTCCCTGCCTGGAGCTGTGACATGGGAGCTGTGAATCCGGAACCCCTCCACCCAGGCCACTGCCACTGAGAGGTCTCATGCCTGAACTGCCTCACAGCTGAGCCGTAACACAACTGAGTTATCTCACCATTAATGTGTCTCACTGCTGAGCTATTTTCACTAAATACAGTCTCCCGCATTTCATGGCACCCCAGATTTTGGAATTTCTGGTAGCATTGAATTGGTGGTAACAACTTTCACTTGACAAGTTTCTGAACCCCCTCTGCTCCTTCCTCTATTTCTTATTACACTTTATCTCCATTGTGTCTCTACTTATTAGGCGTATCTGGGACAGATACGCCTAATAAAGATGGATAAGTGGGGTAATTGGGTAATATGGATAAGTGCGGTAATCCCTTCCCAGCTTTTCCTTTCTTATTTTTTTATTTTTGGCATTTTCTATATCACTGATGCCATAGCCGATGGGCTTCCAGTTGAGAGCTATACTTGCTCCCTGAGATCTTGCCACTTTCCCCTTACCTGTACCAGTATCTACCACTCTATCAAAAAGTTCCTAAATGACACAAACTTCATTGCACCCACACCAACGAAAGCTTATTTTTCCTTTTTTCAATAGTAAATATTTATTGACTACTACATTCCAGACATCATTCTAACAAAACACATAAAGTCCCAATCTAATACAGCTTATGTTCTAGTGCCAGGAGAGCAATAAGCAAGGAGATAAACCAATAAATAATACACTCAGAAGAAAAATAAAGTAGAATCATGGGACAGAGGGCTGGGGCTTGGCTAGGGAATATTGGTTAAAGTAAAAATGGCTTTGTTATTGTTAGTTTTTAATTACAGAAATTCTCAGCTTTTAGTGCACTCACATATACCATGAGAGTATTTTCTATGTAGTGTTTCCGTATGTATTTAATCACGACCTTTTTTGGAGAAGTATCTTGCAAGATGGTGTTTCTTGGATATATGGTTCCCTGGAACACATTTTGGGAAACACTGGTTTAGTATCATCCAGATTTCTTTTTGACTTTGGGCTCATGCTGCTTTTTCTAGCCATCACATAGCTCTCAAATAAAGCTTCTTCTGCTAAATGTAAATCACCAGATGTTCCCAAACATCCTCCTTACTTCTGCATCCCAACTTAGAGGTTTCATTTAGGCCCACCTTGGTCTTCTCAGAAGTCTTAACTATTTTCCAAGAATCTTAGAGATGCCCTCAATTTCAAACCATAACTTCTAAACCAGGTTGTTATCTACTCATCTGTTCATAGAAAAAAATATGTACTAAGTAGCTCTCAGGTACAAGGCACTCTGGGGATAAATAGTTACGTGACATAAATCCTGCCTTAAGCAGTGTGGAGTTTGATAATAATTGTAACTTGAAGTTAATATGCTTGGGAATGAAATAATCCAGATTTTGTGGTCTTAGGCAAGTTATTTAATCTTCTATTAGTACTAGATCTAAAAAATGGGGGTAATTATATCTGTTTTTTATCTTTGTCATGTTGATCAAATGTGATGAAGTATGCAAAAATATCTGGCACAGTGTAGATTCTGGCATGAGAAGTCATGATAGCATTAACAGCAAGAGAACCCTTTAGAATCCACACAGCTGCTTTACCCAGAAGGAGGCTGTGTCCTCAACTGCTTCACTGAGGCCTCCAGAAGCTGCCCAAGTCACTGAACTTTGAGTGTGCCCTGGGGAGGCACCGCCACCTGCGCCACTACACACCCTCTCTTCCTTGTGTTGCGTGCTAGCTGAGGCAATGGTGAACCAAAAGGGAAGTTGCCTCAGCCAAGTCTGGCTGGTCAGTCTCTCCAGCCCTCTAGCCTGGCCCAGCCTTTGTGGTCTGATGTGGTTCTCACATATATTTTGACAAATTTTCACTGTATTAGTAGGGCATTTTGACAAATGAATAAACTAAGACTGAGAAATAAATGCTTTGGCCAACATCCTCATGCTAATCAGTGGCAGGGCTAAGATAATTCTATTTCAGGTGGCTAATAGCTCATGAATAACAGGACCAAAGGTGGAAGGTTAGGAGGTTGCTGCATTAGTGCAGGCCTGGGGTAGGTGGGGCCACTGTTAGAATGGAACAGAGACAAAAGGACAGATACCAGGACAATGACAAAGTAAAGCTGACATCACACCTAACAAAGTGCCTGTCTACCTTTGATTCTGCCTTCTGCAGACAGAAACCTCTGATTACGTTGATTACTACATAGCCCCTGCGTTGAAAGGACTGAAAATCTGAAGGGACATGAGAAAGACCACAAAAAGTACACAAGGCCAACGTTTCTGCCACACTCAGGAAACCTAGATTCCAAGGTTAATTCTGCCCTTAAATAGTCATGTGACCATGGGCAAATCACAGAGCTTCGTTGGATCGCATTTGCTTCATTGAGCACACATTTTTTCACATATTTAGTAAATATTTTTCAGTTGTTTACTAGGTGCCAAGCACTGTGGTAAGCTTTAGAAATACAGATGTCCCTGAACCCAAGGAGATGAGAGGCAATTCTGTAGCAGATTCCTCTTCCTCTTTCCCCGACCAGTCAATCACCAACGTCCAACCGTTTTACCTCACAGCATAGCATACCCAAAGCATAGCTGGAACCCATTCACATCTCAGTCCCTCTCCACTACCATCCTGGACAAAGCCACAACTCATGAATCCAAGTTTCACTGACTCCATCATCCAAGCAGAAGCCTGGTGAGTCAAGGGAGGGCTCACCTGCTGTTAGCCATCCTTCCTTGGAACTTTGCCCATGAGGGGAGTGAAACCAAGTGCCCTGGACAAGAGACATCGTGTGTGCAAAGGCAGGGGGGGCTGAGAGCCTTAGGAAGGACAGTCTGGGATGCTTGAACATGATATTGCATTCCAAAGAAACCACAGATTATTAATAATCACATTATGCACATAATTGTTTCAAAGAGAGGGCAAATTAGAAGCCAGAGAGTTTAAGTATCACAATCACAGAGCTACGTTTCCTGCAGGAATTTTAATAATAAAAGTTTTTAATGGCTATTTTTAGCCATAAAACCAGTACATTATTAAGAAAATCCAGCCTTTGATGATTCTGGCTTCTCTATACTGGTTTGTTGTTGTTTTTGTTTGTTTTTAATCACTACCAGCACTATCATATCACAGCTTTTTATCATTTTTTTGCATGGAAAACAAAATACAAACTTCTCAAACAAAGTGGCAGTATTGCAAATCACCTCCCCTGCCCCCATACAAATCCAGCTCCCCAGCAGACAAAAAAAAAAAAAAAACTTGCCTCTATTGCCTGATCTATAAAATGGCCTATAAAATGAGGATAATAGTAAAGGACCCACTTCAAAGAGTTATAAATAGGATCACATCAGTTAATATTTGTAATGTGCTCAGAGCAGTGTCCAGCACACCATGAGGTCTGTCCAGAAAACAGCCAGCCATTGTTAATAAAACAAGAACGGTTTGCACGGCATCAGTGTAACCTGGTAGCAAAGGAGAGTGGACTGGAATGCGCATATGCGAATTATGACAACTTCACTGTACTGGTCAGTGGGGGCAGTAGACACCATTCAGTGAGCGTGTGTACTGCGTGGCCATCGCATTCAAAATGACTGAGCGAGTAAAGAAATGAATCTGCATCGAATTTTGTGTTAAGCTTGAATACTCCTCCATGGAAACCATTCAGATGATTCAGAGGGCTGCAGTGATGGGCAGCTGGTGATTGGCAGCTTCATCATGACAGCATGCCTGCTCATGCAGGGTTTTTTAGCAAAACATCAAATCACCCAGGTGACTCAACCCCCCTACAGCCCAGATTTGGCACCCTGAGACTTCTGGATTTTCCCAAACTAAAATTACTTCTAAAAGTGAAGAGATTTCAGACCATCCATGAGATTCAGGAAAATACAATGGGTCAGCTGATTGGTGACCAGGAGAACTGTGTGAGGTCCCAAGGAGCCTACTTTGAAGGGGACTGAGGTGTCATTGTCCTATGCACAATGTTTCTTGTCTCTTGTATCTTCTTCAATAAATGTCTCTATTTTTCATATTACATGGCTAGATACTTTCTGGATAGACCTAATTATATTATCTTAGATAATAAGGTGTAAAAGTGAATGCTTCATGTTTTTATACTATGAAACATGCATTTCTGATATTGTTTTATGCAGCCCAAAGTTTAGATAAAAATATCCTAAATCCAGGATCTCCACTGTTCATTTTAAAAACGCCTCAAAGTTATAGCTCTTGCAACAAGATTAATAGATTAAACATGATGAAGAGTTCTAGCTCTCTGTATTTCAAGTATAAAGAAAAATAAAGCTCAAAATCTGTGTAGGACATACCCAAAAGTGAAAAGCTTTGGGAAACAGTTAAATGTGTTTTGAAATAAGATATAAATTGAAACAAGATTCTTAAGTGTTTATCTGTCTTAGGCTGATAAGTACTGGGACTTCAAGATAATTTTATTAAATCTGAATATTTGCTCAAGAGAGAAATAACACATTTTGCCTATAAATGTATAGTTTCAGAGAGAAATCAAATTTTTCAATTTAATTGACTATTGTTTGTTTTTGAATTATATTAATTTAATATTTAACTGAACATAAATATTTGGCCTCATACTACTTATAATGAAATGACTTACTTTTGAAATAAAAAATTTTTAAAGCACTAGATAGAGAATTTCCTAAAGCTGTATAAACATGTCTTTCAATGTCATGAGAAATCCTACAGTACAGAAACTATCTTGTTCCATTAAGGTTTCAGAGTAAGCTGATCTGAATTTTTAATGCCACTTAAAAGAACAAAAAAGTCAAATAGAAGATTCTGCGATGAAGTGCTGTTTCTAAAAGTTGCAAACATGATCCCATCCCGAAAGTTAGCAGTGCTCTTCAAAGTCAGCAACTTTGCACCTTCCCCTGAGACATGCTAATTTTCAGCTTAGAAAATAATCTAACCTGATTCTTTACATGTTCATTAGGTAGTAAGAATGTTTAAGCTCTTTCTCCCTTAAAGAAAAAAATCTGATGTCACACTAAAAAGTAGTAAGAAGTATATCTTACTTTCAGACATTAGACTTCCTGTAATTGGCCCAACTGTATAAAACTTTAAGAATTGTTTGCAGGTGTGGAATCAATGCTATTAAAATGGTGAGACAAAATTAAAGCTCAAACCAAAGGGCTGAGTTAAACCCTTTTTTAGCTTTAACTCAAAAATAAAGATCATGAGACTGTTATAACATTAATTTTAAAAACACACTGAAGTAAAAAGTGCTATTTTTCAGAAAGTACAATTTTTTCCCTACTACATATCAACCTGGAGTGATTTCAGTTCTCCTGTATTAAAAGCTGGACTTAAAAAAAAAAAAACAACTAGTATTGTAATACTTAATATAATGCTATTAATCAGTAGTGGCTGAAGTTTCAGCTGGACCCCTATCAGTATCTGAGTTCTTCTTTTTCCTGCAGGACCTTTTGGTTTTGCAAAACTTTGCTTATGTGCATGCTGCTCAGGGTTTACTCCTTCATAAAGGAAGTCTGCAGTCAACTCATCCCCATTTCTATCTCATTTTTCTAATAATATCCATTTGTAGTTGTCTGTCTACAATTTCTAGCAGCAGGCTCTTTCAACTAGAATACAGCATCCATTCTCTTGTTCTCCACGTGTATCCAGTCAATAAATAAACAAAAACAATGGACTCCAAATAGTCTCCTTCATGGGAATGCTTATATAGAAAGAAATAGTAATGTACTTTATCTTTGGGAACCCACTTTGGCAAATCTTTTAGTTCTATATTTGTTATGTTGGCCAAAACTGTAATTTAACTTTTATATTTATTTCCAGTTGCATATAGCTGAGCTGTGGGTTATCCAATTTCTCCAATGCCTAAAATATTCTCAAGAAATAGGAAATGCTACTCCTTGCAATGTGTGATGCTCAGTGTCCACACCCATGACAGTTAGTACCTCATTCATTTTAATGTCTTAATTCTTCCTCAGCTGCAGTTCACAGGGCAGGAGAAGATTGTGACAGAAAACATTTTTCACATTCATGTAATGATATATCTTCCAAATACTTCATCCTTAATGTGGCCACCTCCAAACTTCTGTTTCAGAGTTGCTCTTGTGGCTGCATACAACATTTTTTGACAAACATGAGAATGATCTGGAGACCACACAATGACTATTCATTCACACCCCTGGGCATTCAAGAATCTAACCTGAATAATATATAGCACAGTCGTTCATCCTCCAGCTAGGGTGAGCGAAGCAAACCCAATCCTTATCCCAAGAATCTGAAGGGTAACTACATGACCCAATCACAAGTTTCTCTGTTTACTGATTTCCATTCCAGAGATGGAAGTACTGACATTAAAAATGGATTGTCATGCAGAAACATTTCAATAAATATTTTCAGAAGTCTGTATTTCCCATTTCTTGCTCTGGCAAAGATATCCTTAATATCCTCAGTTGCTTGGATGCCGGTCTGGTGGGACATGCTGGCGGCCATGGGCTCCTCACTCTGGCACTGAGTACAGGGAACAGCCCCGGCTGGAGACTCTAGGAAGTGGCCTACATTCTTTTCAAGTACACGTGGAACATTTTTCAGGATAGACCATATGTTAGGACACAAAACAGTCTCAATAAATTTAAGAAGATTGAAATCATATCAGCATCTTCTCTGACCGTAATGTTATGAAACTAGGAATCAATCACAAGAAAAAACTGAAAAAGACACAGACATGGAAGCTAAATAACATGTTACTAAACAATGAATGGGTTAACAATAAGATCAGAAAGAAATCAAAAGATACCTTGGAACAAATGAAAATGAGAACACAGTAACCCAAAACCCGTAGGACACAGCAAAAGCTGTGTAATTCATCATTGCAGGCCTACCTCAAGTAATAAGAAAAACTCTAATCAACAATCTAACTTTACATCTTAAAAAAACCTAGAAAAAGAACAACAAAGTGCAAAGTAAGTGGAAGAAAGGAAATAAGGAAGATCAGAGCAGAAATAAACAAAACAGTCTAAAAAAAATGCAAAAGACCAAAGAAACCAAGAGCTGGTTCTCTGAAAAGATAAACAAGATTGACAAAACTTCCACCAGACTCAATAAGAAAAAAAGAGGGGACCCAAACGAAGAAAATTAGAAATGAAAGAGAAGAAGTAACAGCTCACAGCAAAGAAATACAAAGGATTGTAAGAAAATAATGCAAACAAGTATATGTCAAAAAAATGGGCCGTCTGTAAGAAATGGATAACTTCTTAGAAACACACAGTGTTCTAACTGAATCAGGAAAAACCATAAAATCTGAACAGACCTAATACAGCTAATGAAATTAAAGCAGTAATGAAAAAACTCCCAACAAACAAAAGTCCTAAACCGGGTGATTTCACAGGTGAATTTTACCAACCATTTGAATAGAAATTAACACATATACTTCTTAAACTCGTCGTCGTCGTCGTCGTCGGCAGCCGTCCGTCTCGAGAGACGATGGCGTAGCTTCCTGAGAGTCTATCTGCACCGCCGAGAATGGCTGTGCAGTCCGACTCGGGAGTGACAATCCCTGCCGCACTTGTTACAGGTGAAGGCAGATGGCTGTTGTTGCTGCTGTTGACGCTGCTTCCGCCTCGATCTTTTCTGGACCGCCTCCTCGTTGCGCGCAGCCTCCGCGCGTGATGTACCTTGCCTGACCGCGAGCCTCCAGGCTAGGCGGTCGTCTGCTTGAACTTCCCATGTGTTGAGATTGATGGAGCATTGTGTCATGTCCTTTTTGCAGATGTCTTTGAACCGCAGTTTTGGGCGCCCTGTCATCCTCTTGCCTTCTGCTAGCTCGCCGTAGAGGAGGTCTTTGGGGATACGGCCTGCATCCATTCTTTTGACATGGCCGAGCCACCTGAGACGTCTCTCACTAAGAACTGCATGCAAACTGCTCATATTGGCTCGCTTCAGCACCTCGGTGTTGGGGACCTTATCCTGCCAGGTGACATGCAGGACGCGTCGCAGGCACCTCATGTGGAAGCTGTTGAGTTTCCTTTCGTGCCTTGCGTAGGTGGTCCACGTCTCGCTGCCATAGAGGAGAGTGCTGAGTACGCAGGCTTGGTAGATGCGCAGTCTGGTTTTCTCAGTGAGGCTGGAATTGTTCCACGCTCGCCGGTTCAGTCTGGCCATAACTGTGGCTGCCCTGGCGATTCTCCGGTTGACCTCCAAGTCGACTGACAGAGAGCTCGAGATGGTGGACCCGAGGTAAGTGAAGTCGTTGACAACCTCCAGGGTGTATCCGTCGATGGTGATGCATGGGGGAGTCCCTGTGCCTTGAAATTCAAGAGGAGAAAAAACTCCCAAGCTCGTTTTATGAGGCCAGCATTATCCTAATTCCAAAACCAGATAAAGACACTACAAAGAAAGGAAATTATGGGCTAAAATTCCCAACAAAATATTAGCAAACTGAATTCAGTAATACATATAAAAGATCATACACCATGATCTAGTGGGATTTATTCCTGGGCTACAAGGTTGGTACCATATCCACAAATGCAAGGCACCACATTAACAAAATGAAGAATAAAAATCACATGATCACGTCAATAGATGTGGAAAAAGCAGTTGGTAAAATCCAGCACTCATTTGTGATAAAAAAAAATAAAAATAAAAAACTCTTAGCAACATGGAATACAGGGAACACACCTCAACATAATAAAGCTATATATGAAAAACCCACAGCCAGTATCATACTCAATGGACAAAAACTGAAAGGGTTTCCCTTAAGATCAGGAACAAGACAGGGATATCTGCTTTCACCACTCATTCAACATAGTACTGGAAGTCTTAGCCATAGCAATCAGATAAGAAGAAGAAATAAAAGACATTGAAATTGGAAAGGAAAAAGTAAGACTGTCATTATTTGGCCAAGGGAAACAAAAGAAAAAATAAACAAAGGGGACTACATCAAACTAAAAAGGTTTTGCACAGCAAAGGAAACCATCAATAAAATGAAAAGGCAACCCACTGAGAATGTATTCACTGATGATATATCTGATAAGAGGTTAGTATCCAAAATTTATGAAGAACTTATAAAACTCAACACCAATAAAACAACCCATCCAATTAAAAAATGGGCAAAGGACCTGAACAGACACTTCTCCAAAGAAGACATATAGGTAGCCAATCATATGAAAAGATGCTCAATATCACTAACCATCAGATAAATGCAAATTAAAACCACAATGGGTATCACCTCACACCTGTCAGAATGGCCATTAAATAAATCGACAAACAGAAAGTGTCGATGAGGATGTAGAAAAAAAGGGAAAGCTCATGTGCTGTTGCTGGGATTCCAGACGGTGCAGCCACTGTGGACTAATCTCACAAAATTAAAAACGAAACTGCCTTTTGACCTAGTGATTCCACTTCTGGGAATATATCCAAAGAAGCCTGAAACACTGGTGTGAAAGAATATATGCAACTTTATGTGCCCATCAGTGGTATATTTACACGATGTAATACTACTGCTCAGCTGTAAGAAAGAATAAAACCTTACCTTTTGCAACAGCATGGATGGACTTGAGCAATATTGTGATAAGCAAAATAAGCCAATCAGAGAGAGACAAATAGCATATGATTTCACTTATGTGTGGAATCTAATGAACTACATAAACTAACAAACAAAATAGAAACAGACTTACAGACATAGAGAACAGACTGACAGCTGTCAGAGGGGAGAGGTTGGGGGTCTGGGTGAAAAGGTGAAAGGATTAAGCAAAAAAATAATTCATAAACAACAGCATGGTGGTTATCAGAGGGAAAGGGGGTGGGGGAGGCAGAAGAAGGTAAAGGAGGGATAAATGGTGATGAAAGAAGACTTGACTTGGGATGGTGAGCACACAATACAGTGTACAGATGATGTGTCATAGACTCGTACACCTGAAACCTATGTAATGTTATTAACCAATGTTACTCCAATAAATTCAATTAAAAGGATTTAAAAACAATACTTGATATGGGAAAACTATGTCAAAAGCTAAGAAAGGTAAAATATAGGCGATAAGTCTATCACAGCATGCAAGCTAAAGAGGGGGTCAAACGGAGATTACCTTCAGAGATAAAGTATATTAGATCACATGTGCAAATTCCTGAATAAATATGTCTTGTGCACACATGCATATGTCTACATAGATCTACATGCATACATGTATAACTCTTAAAAGCCAGAGTCTGAATCATAGGCAAAAATGAGAAATTCATTAATTGCACCCTACTTCTCTCTATAATAACACACGAGAGGTTACAAACCTCAAATTGGGTCCAGTCCCAGAATTTGGTCAGTAAATTGAAAACAATAGGAACATAAAATGACTGAGATTCTCCATGTGCAGAAGTAAAACACTCAGGACATGGCTGTAAATGTGCTGTTGATAGGAGTAGGGCTTCTCCCCATTTTCCATCAAGAAGAACATGATGTCTGACAAACTCAATTAAGTACTAACGGTTCCCCGTAAGTCCAATTAGTGACTCTAGGATGTCTCCCCAGGAAAACATGTTGGAATGTGGTTTATGGGAACATACTCAGTTGAATGGCAATAAATCTGAGGTAATGTTGTGTTGCCGTAACAGTGGGGGAGGGTCCGCAGGAGGCTGGAAACTGAAAGGCAAGCAGACTCTCAGGGTGTCTCCGCCATTGCCCAGGCTCTGGGTCTAGATTAGCAGTCCTGCACAGTAGAAGCGTCCTTGAGGACAGCCAGGAACCTTTGGTCTGATCCCAAGATCTCCAAGAAAAATCTTATCTGCCCCTTGGTGTCCTCAGTGGAGAAACTTTCAATGGCGAGTGTTCTCACTCAACTTTCTAACCAAATTACTTAGCATCTCTTGGCACTGCTTCCTCACTGAAAGAAGATACCCTACCTCATGGGTTGCTGGGGGAGATTAAAATAGAATAATCCACCAACAAATTCTTCGTATGTTGTGCCCAATAAATGCTAGCGATTTTTGTTATTGTTGATCTGGTTAAATCCTGACCTGTCATCATCATCCTGTTTGAATACCTCTGGGTGAACCACTGAAGTCAAATGTTAGATTTAAAAAGTTGATCAAAGGCCGGAATCTCAAGTGACCCCATTCAAGTTCAGTTTTCCTGCCCTAAGAGGAGCCCTCTTCTTTATAACTGTTAGCAGCAGTGCTACTGTTAAAAATAATCATGTATGCCCAGAAATAAATGATCATTTTAATAAGTATATTAGTGGATTTAAAAAAATTATTGCCTCTCAGGGACTCTGCCTCAGTCAATGATTTTCTAGAGTAAAACCACTGACCAGGGAACATTAGAGCCAGTTAGGACCTGAAACTCTCTCTCCGACTCTTTTATTTTACAGCTGAGAAGCCCAAGGAGAATAAGAAACATCTCCTTCTCTTCTCTCAGTCACAGTCAGAAGCTCATTGCACTGTACGCTCTAAGTTCATAAATCGTCCATGGCTGGGAAGGGAACTGCTGGGCCATGGACTCACACGTGGAGCTTCAAGCTTGAACCCACTTAATGTGCGTGACCGTGGGCACACTTTTAACCTGTCCCTCAGCCTCCATTCCCATTCTCGTAAGTAGGAAGCAGGCTAATCCTGGCTCTTTCTGCTGCGCCAGGGTGTTGGGCAGATGGGATGAAATGAAATGGGAAGGGGCTGGGTGAACGCCGAAGTGCTGTGTCAACAGAGTGGCTCGCCTCATTGTGGACTTCAGAGCGACCTCTCACAAGTTAAGTCTAACAAGAAATAAAATGAGAGGTACTCAAGTGAATGGATTAGATTTGTGACGGACCCAGGGACAGGAATAGGAGGGGACAGACACAATAGGGCTCTACGGTCTGGCTCAGGGAGCTTTCTGAAGAAACAAGGAATTTACTCATTTTGTCTACTTCCCCTACGGTCTATGCCCCCCACCCCTCTTAACACATTCAAGAAAGGAGAACTGAGAGTGGGGGCTAAAGCTTTGCGTAGAAAAACAGGTGATAAATCATAAAGTAATCGAATCTGTTGCGAGGAATGGGAAACACATGGCAGGTCGTTCTCATTAAGAATCCGATGTGTTGCACTGGGTTGGGTTGGGTTGGTGTTTGCAGCGTTTCATACCTGACTTGTCCCAGGCCGCCCTCTCACCATAGCAACTCAAGGTTTACCGGAAAGGAGAAAAGTCTGCATTCGAGAGAGTCAAAGGGGTTTGATTGCGTTCAGCCAGCCACAATTAAGTTTTTAAAAGCAGCAGCAGCAGCAGCCGAATATTTCCCTCTCTGCGAACATCCTTTGGGAGATATTCTCTCCCTCCCTCCTTCTTATACACCTCATTCTCTCTCTTCTCCTCTCCTCCTCCCTCCCTTTCCACCTCCCTGAAAACACCTTTCCTGTGTATGTTTCTCACTAACTGAAGAAAGTGAGAGAAAGAGCAGGAGAACTAAGTCCACGTGTGTTCTCTACAAACATCTGGTTCTATAAACACCACGAGGGTGGGGCCTTACAGGCTGTTTGTTATACCCAATGGTACCTTAGTAACGGTTTTTGAATGAATGAATGAATGAATGAATGAGGCTCCAACCTCCATTTGCTATGAACTGTGGATTTTAATATGACATTCCTATTTCAGAGACGCAGCAAGAAACATAAACCTACAAGCCTGAGATTCTGAAGAGCAAGGCCTTGCCCCCACCATTCTGTGTGGGTATCACATTACTCACGTCTTGTCTCTGAGCCTTCTTTTCTTCTTCTGAAAACAAGGGCATCAAACAAGAAACCCTTCAAGTTTTCTTCCTAGCTCTAGGCTTCTCTGAGCATTTAACCAAAGGACCTGCAGAGAAATAACCACCCTTTGCAGATGAAGGCCAAGACCCTGCTCTTCAGCTTCTCTGTCTTCTGAAATGGGCCAGGAAGGTAAGGCAGAGTGCCCACTCTGTGCGTACATCTTACTCAGGATTATATGAACAAAGTGAAGCTGGAAAAGAGTTAGCTGGGAATAATTTGAGGACCAGATCCCAGCCTGGCTGCCCCCATCTGGGCTGGCTGCCCCTTCTAAGTCATTTCCTGTTATATTTACATGACTCTTCATCTCCCTCAGGTCATTTAGGAAAAACTGTGCACTCTCAAAGACAAGAGATTCAAGAGACCACCCAGTCCTCTCCCCACCTCTAGGAAGGGCCTCGCCTAAATTACCCAGAGAAATAACCAGATTCTGTGCATCATCAATGAACATGTGACAACATGTCCAGCTGCCACATCATCTTCAGGCCTGGCACTGCATCATGACATCTGCAGAAGCTGAAGTATAACAGAGGTTCTTAGTGATGTACATCAGGAAGCTACCCAGGTAAGAAAGCCTGGATTATACCTGCAATTCCAAAAAGTCACTGATTCACAGAGCAGACCTTTGGCCTCAGACTCATCTCCTGGGCAGTGGCAGCTTCACAGATGAAGCAGTGGGACAAGACCATGTAGACTTAGTCACCATTGAGCTCCTTCACAGGCATGTCTTCCGCCGCAGTTAGTAGCTGTGCTATTGGAGAAGTCACAGGAGCCAGGCCACAGGTGCATCTAATGGCTGGACATCAACCTGGACTCTGCTCTCTCGGGGTCCTGAGTTGAATGCATGGGACTTTTTCCATACCTGGCCTATGTCCATGAACTCAAAACTTTGGGGCAATTGCTTAAGGCTAGCCAAGTGAATGTTTAAAGAGCTAATAAATAAATAGATAGATACATACTCTCCGGAGCCAAACTGCTGAAAGCAGCTCAGACCTTCCTGCCCAGTTAAAGCCTTTTCAAAGAACGCTTCAACTGGCAGGTCATTAGGAAAAGTGAAATGTGCTCATTCTGCAAACTCTCTTTCCCCTCAATGCTCCTTTGTTCCTATAGGTTTTAACACACTCCATTTGACATTCTCAATTCCTTTGATAAGAAGTTCTTAGAAGTTTACAGCAACTCAGATCTCCCTATTCCAGAAGCAGGTCTAAAAAATTCTAGTAATTAGTTAATCAACCTTGACTAAGTTGCTTCACTTCTCTGTATCTCGGTTTTTTCATTTTAAAATGGTCTGTAATCTCTAGGACCTTGCTAATAACCCATGACTCTGCGGGAGTCAGTAGGGTCATGTGGAAAGAGAGCAAGCGTTGGAATCACACGAGACCGGGTCTGAATTCTGACTCCCCTACTCAGACTTGAGCCGGTTACTCTACCTCTCTGTTTCTACATTTGCACAGGAACAGGTGTATTAATGTGTGCAATCAAGCTATACAAACTCGGGGTAAAAAGCAAATACAGTCATGCAGCACTCAATGGTGGGGGATACATTCTGAGAAATGTGTCATCAGGTGATATCAGTGTTGTGTGAACATCACAGAGCGCACCTACACAAACCTAGATGGTATAGCCCACTACACATCTAGGCTGTATGGTCAACCACTGTTGTATATGCAGTTAGTTCATCATTGACTGAAACATCGTTATGTGGCAAATGACTATATATTGCTTTGGGTTTTTTAATAAATTGTTTAAGCCTCATAACATATTGGCAAAAAGCCTAGTGTCTCATCCTTAGGTTGCTTTGTCCATGAGTTTTCCAGGAACTCCAGGTTCCAGTCAATCCAAAGGGACCCTGTCTTAAACCAAATGGCTCGCAGCTGTAATGGGCTGCTGCTCTGATGATTCACCCCACGCAGATCACCAGTCAGTGCCTGCCCCTGGAATCAAGATGGATTTCTCTATCGGCATTACCTGGAGAATACCACACAGGCACCAAAGTTACAAATTTTTATTCACACTCCCTCCTCAGCCATCGCTCTGCAATTTGAAAACCCTACAAGGACAGTCCTGGACTACACACCTCAGCTGTTGTCTTGAGTTTGGGTAACTGGTCTACTGGGGGCTGGGCCCTTCCTTCTTAATAATCTCTGGGATTAGATCCTTTCCCAAATTGATCCAACTTTCTTCACATCCCTTCCCTTGTTCCCACTCTTTCTATTGGCCAGGTTTGTATACCAAGAAGTAAGGCAGCGTTTACAAAGCCATTTTTCAAAAAGTGTATTCACATCTTTATTTGTATAGAGCAGGAGCAGAACCAACTTAAACACTTTTGACAATTCAATATGAAGTCCCCGTCATCCATGACACTCACGAGGCATGTCAAATGCTATATCAAGACTGAAGTAATAGGGTATATGGGGAACACCCTTGGGAGGGGCCTGGAACACCCAAAACAACAAGTCTGGACACTTGGAGGACTCCATTTGAATACCGATACAAGTGGGACCACTGCCCGTGGTGAGCTTTCAGAACTCAGAGCTCCGACCATTTACCTTTCGAGCTTGACTGTACTGTGCATGGGCCATGCTCAGAGCTCTGCAGGACTTCCACATCGCCAGCCACATGCTGCCACTGTAGCTGCCTGGCTGGAGACCAACCCCCACCTCTCCACCTATGGATGCCATCAATGACCATGAACTCACTCCGAACGCTTGCTCCGCTGGCTTCTGTCACTTAAGCTCCCCCTCTCCATGTGTAACCTGCATGTGACTCTGTTGGCTTATTGTGGGTCTCCCCTAATAATCCTGGCATTGTGGAAAGACACAAATGTGAGTGACTCCTTGTGGGGACCCTCCCTTGTTCATGGTACTATTTGAGTGCATTACATTTGTGTGCCTGGGAATTTTTTTCCCCCTGAATTTCCAAGGCCTCATCTGTTTTTTCCTCACCCAGCTAAACAAAGCAGGAATTGAAATAATTTAAGTCTCCTTCTCAATGAGCAGCCCAGTGGATCCCTGCCTTATCTAGAACCTCAGTGCATTGGGGGGAAATGTACAATAACACGCCTGACAGCATCTGACGCAGAGTAGAAGTTTAAAAGCTGACAGCGCATCCCACTCCAATAGGAACCCCAGTCAACACAAACATTCCCTTGTCTGCCAGGAGAGTGTAGGGATCATGCACACTACATGATCTCTTCACTAGCAATACATCCTATTTATTTATATCTTACCAAGCCAAGGGTAGACAAACCGTTTTTGTAAAGGGCAAGGTAGTAAATATTTTAGGCTCTGCAGGCGACTTACATCTTTATCACATATTTGTTTCTTGCCTTTTTTTTTTTTTAGTTTTTTTTTATATGCTTTAAAAATGTAAAAACCATTCTCAGCTTAAGACTTAAAAAGGGGGGGGTTAGGGGAACCTGCAGGTTGGGTTTGGACAGGGGGCTACAGCTGGCCCACCCTCTGTCTAAACAAATGACAGTGCCAAACTAAGTGTTAATCAGCCTCATCTGGAAAGGGGTGGGGACACCGGTTTTCGAAAACAGATTCCTAGGTGCTAACTCAAACTCACTAAATGAGAGTCTTTGAGCTAAATGCTCCCTGCTGCTGGTGATGGAACCAGTCCATGGGCTGGCCGCAGAGGCTGGCCAGGAAGAACTTCTTTAACACACATCCATTCCTCTCCAGCCTCTGCTCCTCCTGCCTGGCTGACTCTTCTCCCTGCTCAAATGGCATTGTTGAGCAACTTCTACCACGCTCTGTCCTCCATCCCTCCTTGCATTCCTGTCTATGTGCATACAAATTCATCATCTGCACATTTTTTAATAATCCTTTCTGATAATACTTGACAATTTTATTAGTAGCCCCTTCCCTATAAAGTTTGCTGGCAGGACAGTGTTTCTGCAAAGTGCTGCCATCACCTCATCTTGGTGGGCACCAAAATTCCTCCACAGCTCCATCCTTTCAGCTAAGCATACACCAGCTTCTTCCCCAGCCATGGCTGCCTTTGGGGAAAAGGATGCAGCAGGTATCTGATCTCAGAGCCAATCCTGAACTTTGCTTCAGAGGATTGAGCACCGAGTTCTTCAGAAGTTTTCCATGATTGCTCTTCTGGGTGTCTGTTTGCTCAGGGTCACAGTGCATAAACAGGCTACTTACCCTCAAGAGCCCAAAGTTAAACTCCTAAATTTCTAAAAAATTAATCAAATAATTAAAAATAAAAAGGTTTATATGCAGCACATAGAAAAGAAAAGCCAAAAATAAAGGCAACTGAGAATGCAACCCAAATAAATATCCTTGTGTTTATAAAGCCGGCACAGGAGTTTGAAAAAAAATGTCAATCAGTCCCAAATGCAAACTGGATCAAAATGACACTGAGGCCACATGGGTGTAACTCATAACCTTAGTGTAGACACAGGTGGATTGAAGGTTTATCCCGGTCAGCTCCACAGCCATCACTTCCAGAACTTTGTCAACAAAAAGGAGTCCTGGCCAGAAGAGTTCCAAAGCCAGCTATCTCTCAGTTTATTCCTGACTCAGTCGGAATGGGAGAGAAGCCAACGGGAGAATTGGAAGAGGAGGGGGGCAGGAATGGAAGGCAGACACAGTAATATAAAAAAGCTGAAGATATGCATCTGTGAATCAGGAAAATAAGGACTGGCCTATTGGCCTGGGTCTCCCCACTTTTTCCAGCAGACTTAATTAGAAGTCAAATAATCTCCCTTTACATCTGTTGTACATATGAATCGGAGTCTGTTGGGAGCTGTGATATAAGCTGTGTTTTTTGCTTGAGTGAGATGGCATATTAAAGAAGAGGTGAGAAGGCGGGAACATTGGAAAAAGCAAGTGGAAAGCTTCAGAAGCCATATAAAAATTTTAAAGTGCACCAAACAAATACAAAACAATCACACTCCTAGGAGATAACATAGGAGAATATCCAGATGACCTTGGGTTTGGCAATGACTTTTTAGATACAGCATCAAAGACACAATCTATGAAAACTAAAAAGGAATTGATAAACTGAACATTGTTACAATTAAAAACTCCTGCTTGCAAAAGACATTGTCAAGACCATCCATAGACCGGGAGAAAACATTTACAAAAGATAACTCTGATAAAGGACTATGATTCAAAATAGACAACAAACTCTGAAAACTTCACAATAAGAAAATGAACAACTCAATTTAAAAATGGGTGAAAGACCTGAACAGACACCTCACCAAAGAAGATATACAGATAGCAAACAACCCTATGAAAAGATGCTCAATATTATATGCAATTAGGGAATTGCAAATTTAAACAAGGAGATAGCACTACTTGCCTACTAGAATAACCAACCTCCAAAACATAGACCACACCAAATGCTGTCAAGGACGGAGAGCAACCAGAACTCTCATTCATTGCTGCTGGGAACGCAAAATGGTGCAGCCCGTGTGGAAGACAGTTGGGTATTTTTTACTTTCAGTTTTATTGAGATATCATTGGCATACGACACTGTAAGTTTAGGCGTACAGCATAATGACTTGACTTACATAGGTTAAAAAAGAGAAAATTTTTAAAATTTTTTTCCTTGTAATGAGAACTTTTAGAATCTACTCTCATCAACTTTCAAACATACTGTACAGCAGTGTTAACTATGGTCATTGTGTTGTACATTACATCCCCAGTACTTATTTGTCTTACAATTGGAAGTCTGTACCTTTTGACCACCTTCCTTCAATTCCTCCACTCCCCGGCCCTGACATTTTCTTACAAAACTAAACGTATTCTTACCATACATATGATCCAGTGATCACGTTTATTGGTATTTACTCTCCCTCCCCAAAAAGTTGAAAACTTAAGCCCACACCAAAACCTGAACATAGATGTTCAAAAATCAGCTTTATTGACACTTGCCAAAACTTGGGAACAAGTGACATGTCCTTCAGTAAGCAAATGTGGTAGCTCTAAACAACAGAATATTATTCAGCACTAAAGAGAAATAAGCTATCACATCATAAAAACACGTGAAAGAACCTTAAATGCGTATTACTAAGTGAAAGAAGGCCATCTGTAGAGGTTACATACAATATGATTCCAACTATTCGGAAAAGGGGAAGTGGAGACAGTGAAAAGATCAGTGGTTGTCAGGGGTGGAGGAAGGGAGGGATGAATAGGTGGAACTAAAATCATTCAGAGGATTCTTAGGGCAGTAAAACTGCACTGTGTGATACTGGAATGATGTATACGTGTCATTATACATCTGTCCAAGCTCATAGAATGCACACCACTGAGAGGGGACTCTCATGTAAGCTATGGACTTCAGGTGATTATGATAAGTCAAGGTAGGTTCAGTGACAAATGTCCTGCTCCGGCGCAGGGTGTTGACAGTATGGGAGGCTGTGTGTATGTGAGGGCAGCGGAAAACCTCTGTACTTTCTGTTCAGTTTTGCTGCAAACCTAAAACCGCTCTAAAAAATAATAGGTGCTCTGAAACTATTTGGAAAGTGAATGAGCCTCCCCTCTGCCACGCGTATCTGGACCTGAGGCATAGTTTCACGCCCGTCATTCATTTCTTCATCACTCCAGACTGGCCACTCAGGAAACTGAGACCCAGGCTCATTTCAGGAGGCCTTTATTCAACGACTGTCCAAAGTCACTAAACTCAAGTTACAGACACATCTTCCGACACCGCCAAAAACCTTGAGTGATCTTGAACCCTTCAGCTTCTGTTATTCCCCACATCAAACCCATCAGCAACTGTCAGCAGCACTTCAACCACTACCAAGCTGGTCCTAGCCACCAGTATACGTTTTCTTTAATCCTCACCCAAGGATATGCTTACTGGTTTTTAGAGAGAGGGGGAGAGAGGGAGAGAGAAAGGAGATAAACATCAATGGGAGAAACACTGATTAGTTGCCTCTCTTATGCGCCCGGACTAGGCACCGAACCCTCAACCCAGGCATGTTCCTTGAATGGGAACTGAACCCGCAACCTCTCCGTTTACAGTTGATGCTTCAACCAGCTGAGCCACACTGGCCAGGGCACACATTCTTGTTACAGAGTGGGGTCCCCCAGAAAACCCCAGAGCCTGTGGTTTGGAGGATGGGGGAAGGGAAACAGCTTTCAAGGTGCCTTTGCATATCTATGGCTGGTAACTAGGGTCTTACTTATGTAAATGGCTTCAGTTCTTCCACAGCTCCAGGGAATAATGAGCAGTGAATAAGCAAGGCCTGTGGAAGGTTCTGTGAATGGTCAGAACCAGTTACCATGCCTCCTGCGTCACAGGCCACAGTCAGGGATTCAAGGAGAGGGTGGCAGACATTTGGGAAGGAAGAAAAGGGGGGAGGAAGAAAAGAAGAGATTTCCATGTGGCTGGCAGAGGAGGAGAATTAGCCAGTTTACAAAGAGAAAGGGAGAGAAAGAGAATCACAGGGTATTACAGAGAGGTAGAGGAGAGATCCATGCTTTCTTTCAAAGATCTAAATTCATATTCTCTTAAAATAAACAATCCTTTTTCTTTTCACCAAACTCTGGTGTTGAGAGTTATGCTTCTGGTGGTGGGCAATCGGGTCCCTGATAACTGAACAGCCCGTGGGGTTCTGTAACATTCTTACCTCAACTATCACAGTAATCCTTATGGTTTCACAGCTCCCACACTTGTCCCTCAGTCTATTCTCCACACAGGAGCTTCCCGTCTTGACCAGAATAGAACCCAATATACTTTCCTACCCTGGCTATAAAACCCTGTGAGGTCCGAGCCGTGGCTCTCTCTGACCTCATCTGAAAACCCACCCCCCAAACCTGACTCCGCTGAAGCCCCCCAACTTCCTTGCTGTCCTCCAAAGACACCAGGTACCTTTCTCCTCAGAGCTTTATTGCTGCCCACGTCTGAAATGCTCCTCCCTCAGAAATCTCTTCCATTTCTCCCTACTCAAATGATGAGAATATATGTATATGTACTACATACATTCCTGCCCCGTCTATGAATTAGAGCCATTACCCCTTCTACTCCTGCTACTTTACCCCCTCGCCCCTCCACCACCCTGCATAACACTGACCACCACATTGCATGTTATCTGTGTGATCATTTTGTCTTTCCCCTCTCCTGGAATAAAAGCTTCATCAGATCTGGTCTGCTTGTTTGCTCTTCATCCCCAGGGCCTAGAACAGTGCATGGCACATGGAAAGTTTGTGATGAATATCAGGAGGGAGGGAGAGAGGGAAGGAGGGGGGCTGGTTTTCTCCAATGGGGTCGTCCCTTACCCCACTGTCATCCCATGTCTACCATGTGCCCACCACTCTACAAGGCTGTGAGTAATATGAAAGAAAAAATAAAGCACTCTCCTCGTCCCTAAGAATCTCCCAGTCTGGTGAGGAATGAGAAAATACACCAAAAACAAACTTGAGTACGTAATAGAAACAAATCACTACTCTGAATGATGAGCTAAATATATTTGAACCCAGACGAGTGTTGTGGGAACCAGAGAAGAAGGAGAAATACATGGAAACTGGATCCAGGGCTCAGCTGTGTGTATTCCTCAGGTCCTACAGGGCCTGTCCCTCTATTAAGAGTCAAGACACACTGTATCATGTTCTCTGAACGGCTTCTGCGGAAATTTGCCCAAATCTCTCTGAAATGCACATTACCCAGAGCTTCAGGGGTGTCCAATGACCTGTGAATTCAATCTCCCAGTCAACCCCTCCCCCAGCCTGCTCTCTTTTGAGGGGAGAAAAGAAGAGGGGCAGGGGCAAAGTATTTTATGGGACTCCATTGCTGATGTTTTAACAGCCTTTTTGAACTCTCCATCCTTCCTAGTCAACCCCAGCAATCATTTTTATACTCTTTTCTTTCCTTACTTTTAATTTTTTTTTTCTTCCAAGCAGTCTCCACTCCACCTTTTTCTTACTTCTTTCTTCTGGATTTTCCTACCTGGAGGTTTGCATTTACAGCTCACCTCATTGCTCCATTTTTAATAACTAGGTAGTGTCCCCGCCAAAAGAATTCTGTTACAGAGAAGAAAAAAAAAAAGGAACATTCCATCATCTGCCTGCATCATCCATGCAAGATGAAGGCAGCACCTAGTAAATCATTCTTCTGCTTTCTCAGATGGCCAAGCCAATAGAGGTGGCCTGCGCAACACTATCTAGCACCCTCCTCTCTGCTGGGTGCAATTCCTGCTCCCCCCAGCCCTCCTACTCATCAGCTCATAAACTTATAAGAATTTTAATTCAGTGCTACCCTTCTGGAGAAAAGGTGAATGGAGATGCTTAATAAGGCAGCACATGTGAAGAAATGTTCTTGGCACACGCAGAGAGTTGGGTCTCACCCCAGGCGAAAACTGAATAGGGGCCCCTTCTCGGGGAGGGGGAGCTATCATTTCTGCTCCCACGAGTGAGTGATTGAGAAGCCCCTCATTGTCCTGCACAAACTACCAATGCCAATAGGTGCCTCAAGTACATACTGGGGAGTTGGGAGGGAAGCCATCAAGCAATCCATGGCAGAGGGCTGAAAGACTGGAAGGCGAAGAGTAAAGCCTGTGGCTATAGCATGTCCACCTACTCGGCTTTCTACAGGGAAAGGCATGCACTTGCTGGTGAGGCAGCTGCTGTTCATTACCGCCAAAAGGAGTTTAAAAATAAATAGAGCCCCCTTGTAGCCACCCCCAATTCAGTACACATTCAATTCTCACAGAAGAGACACTCAGACTTAAAAGTCAACCAGTTTGAAACCCATATTTGCCATTGTTATTGCACAAATGGTTTATTCCTTTGGAGGCCATAACTAAAACAATGACAACTTTCATGTCGGATTCCAGGAAACAAAGGATAGACAATAATGAGAGATTTTTTCTTTCCCAAAATACAAACAAATTAGTGCTGAGGGACTGAAGGGAAGCAGACAAATTAGGCCTGAGGAATTCCACCAGCCTGCCCACCACACTGAACAGCTCCTGGGCGCATGCCCTGAGGAGAGTGGTCTGGGTTTGGGAACAAATATGTAACAAAAGACGCAGGCCCACCCAGGAGATATGGCAGCCTGCGGTGAGGATTACAAACACTGGAATAGGGCCAGGAACTCCTTCCCTTCCCCCAACCCAGGCTTAATGGACAATTCCCCACAGTCAAGAATGGATTTTACGCAAGAATAATGCCTGGCATTGCACCTCCAGAACCACAGGTTGGTAACTACATTCTAAAATCATTAATTTTTTATACCCGCTCTGCATTACCATATCAGATCATCTCAGTCAGAGCATTGCCTAGTATGTTTAACACACAGTAAATATGTGTTGTTAGAGTTAATTAACTGTGTTAAAGAGGCCCAGGGCAGGGTCATTACACCACAAGTCTCAGTCTCCCACAGAGAAAGGGTCTATTCTTAAACCACAATTTCACCCTCACCCCCAGCCAAACATCTGAATAAGCTGTATATGAGTTACAAGAGCAGCTCTACTACAAAACAGGTGCCTTCGGGAGAATAATCCATCCACCCAGATCATGGAGGTTGAGTTTAAAATGGCAGCTCCTGAAGGTCAACCCATTTCCAGCAGCCTATTGTACAGATGTGATAACCCAAGATGTTCACAGACTCCCCTAGAGCAAAAAGCAGCAATGATATTAGCCATAGTCTCCATAGGTGGTTTTCATTAAGAAAATATTACTCACTAGTACCCACCAAGAACCAAATGTTTTCTTCCACCTCTGCCTTAGATAATCCCACCACTTTAACCCACGACATTCAGGAAATCCCAGTTTCCACCTGCAATGAGAATGACTCAGCAGGGGCAAGGAAACCAGCTGATGGGGGGGGGGGGGCAGCAGCAATTCATGGAACTGAAGGGCACCACTGCCTCCTCCGGGGTGTGGGGGTAAGAGAAGGAGCCAGAGGAGGAGTCAGTAATAAGACAAACAAATGATTGGACACTGTGTTAGAAAATGAACCTCTGGTAGTATGGCATTCACCTGACGTCTTTTCATGTCACATGTAAACCAAGACACCTTTCCTTTGGATTTGCCGGAGCTCCCACTCATTTGATACCTGGAGTTATGTTCAGCTTAGTTTCTTTGTCTTTCAGCTGGGGCCCTACTCCCTTCCACCGTGAGCTTCATCCCAGACTATTCTCAGCCGTCTGATGATCAGAAACACCCTGGCCTATCTGCCCACTTTGCCTCTCAAGTGGCTGCAACCACACTTCTTCACTAGAATGCGATTACGCCATCTCTCTAAAATATTTCCTGCGTGTGGTCTGCTTACAGTTGTTCAACCTCAGCCAAATGCACAAAAGATGCCCATGTGCAAATGAGATCTTGTTTCATCTGCAAAAATGCCATTTTCACATACGCTTTTAGGTACCTACCTGTGGTCCAGAGGAGTAGTGGCCATTATGAGTCTCTGAAATCCTAAAGGTGCATGAAAGTATCTCCAAAGATCAAGGAAGCCACGCTAGTAGAGCTCTGGGCCCTCCACCTCCATCAGATTCATTCTTGGTTTCATCTATTTTATTTACATAACACATATTTTAGCATATATAACATATGGTAGCATAATACAGGTGCATTATATATATATACACATATATACATATGTGTGTGTATATATATATATATATATATATATATATATATATATTTAGATTGTATGTAGAAAAAAATTCCATTGCTAAATAAAAAGCTTTCGACCAGGATTTAACCAAATAAAACTTACATGTATCAGTGACTAGTTTCTAGACCTCTACTGGCAATTGTGACGTGAACAGCCAACCACCTAGAAGTTTCTCTGATTGAAGCAGGTCTAGGGAGACTAAAGACACTTACTTAGGACCACCCTTTATCCTTAACTAATTCTCTCTCTCTCTCTCTCTCTCTCTCCTCTCTCTCTCTTCCTCTCTCTCTCCTTGGAGAATAGTTTGGAAACTATTAAACTAGATGGTTTATATGGTTCCTCCAGATTTAATAATTATTATTAAATAATTTCCAAGTATATTCCAATAATTTTAGATGGAATGGATGAAAGGAATGATGATTTTGCTGTCAGGAGATCTAACATTGAAAAGATTCTAAATTACTGTTTCAAACCATCACCCAAGAGAGGCATACTTAGGCAAGGCAAGATATTAGTATATGTTGAAATCAGATTTCATTGCATAATCGTATAGATGAGCCTCAAACGGGGTCTTCTGATTGTGTGTGTGTGTGTGTGTGTGTGTGTGTGTGTTGTTTTAATTGTGGCCACCAGCCCCTTGGAGGCCAAGCAAGCCCTTTCAGCTTAAGATTGCAACAAGCCAAATGTTTCTAGCAGAGGAGTAATGACGGTGGAAATACACCACCAGGTGGTCTTCCTTCACCAGATTGTCATCCCAAACTCGTTACTTTCAACATCCAAAGAAAATCACTTGTCCCCAACCAAGAAGTTTAATCAACAGCCTAAACATTATTATCCAACATGTGGACCATGTTTCCTATCACTATGTCACCACTATTTATACTCTTAAGATATAAAAATGAAGACTGGCCCATGACATGGTCATTTACAGTGAAAGCAATCTTCTACCCTGCCAAAAAAAGGCATTTCTAACAACATCAACAAAAAATTGCCACCATCCCCCAAGATTAGGTAAAGCATTTCCACTTGTCTTGATAAGTGTCACTTAAATATTAAAATATTTGGGCTTTGATTTGTATGTGTTTTTTTCTATTTATTTAAATGATGGAAAGATTGCAAGTAAATAGAGCTCTTGGTTGAAGACATTTGTTTTCTTTTCTCTTTATTGCCTGGCTCACTTTACTCGTCTATTAAATAGGGAAGGTATACGAAATAGACCCGAGGAGTTTCCAACTTGCCAAAACTCAGTTCACGAGATCCGTAAGCTTGGAACTGTTCTCACTAAAGCAAAGCAGCCACCTCCTGAGGGGGCTTCCCGGAGTACTATAGGAACTTCTGCCAGTGTTCCTTAAGGGTCCCTCCACCCATAAAATTCTATGATTCAGCTGCCCCCCTTAGTATCTAAAATTGGGCAACAAAAGGAAATAAGTATTCAAAGAATCAAAAAGCCACGTTCATCACTAGTTGATCAAAGCAACCATGCAATTTATATTCTCTTCCCTAACTCAGGGTTCTAGATCTACAAAATGGAGACAGCATGGAGCAAAAGAGGACCCAAACATCTAATGAGGTGCGTGAAAGCAGGTTCCTTTCTCTGGGTGGCTTTGTCAGGCCTCTCGCACAGCCACTGCCCTCCACCCCAATACCAAAATGTCTGGGCAGAGTTACAGACACGCAGTAAGGAGAGGGGAAAGGCGGTGTCCATGAAGGCAGGGTGAGCTGGGGTTAGAAGACAGGCCGGGACAGGAAACAGGAACCCCAGAATTTGATAGGCAGGAGTAATGGGATGGCTCCAACTGGTTTCCCCAAGCCTCCCTGTGCTAATTTGATTGGACACAGTTAAAAGGAAAGAAAGAAAATGCCAATTAAAAAACAAAACAAAAGATAAAGATAAAGAGCAGCTTTGCCAAATGGGTGGGCAGGGATCTGGTCCCTGCCAGGGAAGGAAGCCGGCAGCCTGGGAACGTGTCCCCAAACCAGCTGAGCCCACTCTCCTCAGCTGCACACAGTTCCTTCCCACGGAGCTCAGCTATGCTTTCTGCACCTTGAACCCATTTAAGGGACTTTGTTTTTCTTGAGCAAGTTTGGCAAATTATTATATGAGAAGAACCAAACAAGAAAAGAGAAAAAATAAAATCTTTTTTTCAGCGTGAAAAGTTTTTATCCTTTTAATGTAACCACACAAAGATTTTTCAAACTTCATTCATCCATAAAATCAGTTCTCAGGCCACCCACATTTCCTACTGCGGCCTTTCTGCTCCCTCAGCTCCCCCATCTTCCACCCCCAGCACTACCCTTCCTTCACCATCCCCCGGCCTCAAACGGAAGCATCCATCTGAGTCAAACCTGAGACTCACCCTGACTGGCATGGCTCAGTTAGCTGGGCATCACACACAAAGTAAAAGGTCACCAGTTCAATTCCTGGTCAGGGCACATGCCTTGGTTGTGGGTTCAGCCCCCAGTCGGGGTGCAGACAAGAGGCAACCAATTGATGTTTCTTTCGTACATCTTTCTCTCCCTCTCTTTCTTCCTCCCTTCCCCTCTTTCTAAAAATAAATAAAATCTTAAAAATAAAAAAATAAAGACTCAACAAATACACACTCCTTCTCACATCTATTCATGGGCACATTTACACACCTATATAGTACCTCCATCCCTCACTAAAACTCCAGCATATAACAGAGACACCAGCCATGATCTCTGGGTTATCCCACACTCTCCTCCAGTGAACCTGCCTTGTGCACAGCTTCTGTTTAGGGGGTAGCTGGAGGTGATGGTTTTTTTTACCAGGTAACCCAAAAGTAGGAAATAAAAAGGCTATGACAAATGACCCTGGGTGTGGTTGGGTAAAAGGTAAGTTGGACATATTAGTTTATCTCTTACAACATTCATTTTGTTCTCACTCCCATGCCTGGCGTGGGCTGAGAGCCTGCACGTAACACCCACTTTATACACACTTGGATTGCCTCTTGTATCCTCCTGCCTAAGTCTTTTCTCTGGAATAGCAAATACCAGAAGATAAGCTTCTGAAACAAGCCATATTCTGTGAGCTGTGTTCCCACCAGCCCTGGAGAGATTTCACACAGATCAGTGTCCTAGAATGGGTCTGTTCGGTCTACAGAAGGAAGTATGATAATGCAGGAATGTGGGTCACCATGCTCCAGGGACAGGGAGAGAGGAAGAGAAGGAAAAAAAGCAGAGTTAAAGGTCATGAATAATTACCACTTGATAATGCCATCTGTTTGTGCCATTGAACTTGCACACACATGGTGATGGGGCTTTGAAGTCTGGGCTCTATATACCCTATAAAGCCTTGGACTAAAAGCTAGATTATAATCTGGTCTTCCCAAATTTTCTCATTATAGTAAACAAGCACAAGCATCGTTGCAATTCCAAAGAGGTTCAAAACTTACATCTCCATGCAGTTTCCCCAACCATTTCCTCTGATTCTAGGATAGGTTCAGAAGCAACCCAGATTAGATCCCCCAAAGGATCAAGAAAGAAAGAGATGGAGGAAGGAGGAGGGAGGGAGAGAGTGAGGCTCTGAGTTTTTTAGCTTGGGCCTCACCAATGAGAATAAGTTTTATGTCATTTGTCAAAGCAGAAGAAAGCTGAAAACATTGGAGAGACTGACTCTGTGGCCCCTTCCCTCCTGCCCACCTCTGATGTACACAAGATAAGAAAAGAAGAGGCTGCTGGCATGAGTCTCTCAGGGGAAGAGGAAATCCTGTTTATAGTTAGGCAGTCGCATCTCTTTTCACTCAAAGTGAAATTGTGTCCAATTTTCATGGATGGCGTTGGAAGAAATCAATCAAGAATTCAAGAGATGGATGCTCCTAAGAGTGACGAAGAAAGGTCTTCAGCCCTCTGGCCTTGCTATGAAACCAGAGGAGAGCAGCTTTGGAGAGCAAATGTCTTTGGGAGCCAGGCCTGGAAGGTCAAAGAACATAGTAGATATCTGTTACATGGGGCTACCCAGCCTCCAAACACTCTCCTGCTGGGGAAAGAAATCTCAAGTTAAATGGAATACAAGCCTTCTTCTCACGGAATTCAAGGAGGCTCCAGTGTTCCCCTTTCCCCTTCCCTGTCAATTAGACAAAGGACATGTGGCCTGAATGTGGCCAACCAGAAACTTGCACAGGAGTTTAACTCTAAGCTAAAAGCCAAGCATCAGTTAGATCACAGGAGGTCATTCTTGTGATGGCAAGTTTCTAGGGGCAATAGTGTCCAAGAGCGTGACCACAGAAGCAGCATCCCAAGCCCGCTGCTCCCATGGAAGGACCTTGGCTGAGCCTTGTCTCCTGTTGTGTGTGCCCAAGACTACTCCATTAGCCTTCCCCTAGATTTCAAGAGCTACCGAATACCCATCCAATAAATTTAGTTATTCTTTTCTTTATGACCAAGAACCATGGCAAATGCTGAATTATAACAGGAAATGTGTCGGAAAAAAATCCTCTGCTGGTTGTGAGGTGCCTGTCTAACTCCTGACGTGCCAAGTGCTCACCACACCCTCCCTGGGCAGTGAGCAGGTAACTGAGAAAATGATTACATTTGTATCATATTAACTGCACAGACCACGTGGGACTCTGCTTATAACGTACAACTCGGTAATTTTCCCTCTGGGAGATGACAGGCTCACACTCAACCCACATGCATTTCACATTCTCGATGACTTAGTTTTAAATGATACCCTGCTTCTTAACTCCCTTTATGCTAATGTTTTGTCAGCAAATATATGTTTCAGACATATAAGTGTTTTCCCTCCCATGACCCACAGACAAGGATCTGAGAAAGAGAGCAGACCTCAAAACCTTTCCCCAGTCTCCACCCCATCATCTGGCCAAGGCCCCTCCATGCCAATCTATTTCCTGTGCTGTATACAGTTCTTCTGCTTCTGCCTCCAAGGCCCTGTTTAGGAGAGAACTTTCACTCTACCAATTGTATTTTCTTTTTTGGAACTCCTGCTCAAGATCGCCCTCTTCTATGGGATCTGGCTCCAGAAGTCAGGAGCCGCACAATTCTCTGAAGGCACAGTGTTCTCCCTCCCTTTCACCAGGAACGCCTGCCCTGCCCTCCAGGCCCATACCCAACAACCCGCCCCGTCACCTGACCAGCTTCTACTTCTTTAACCTTTAGCTCAGACGCCGCCAACGCCATGAAGTATTTGCTGACCCTTTGAGGCCATGCAAGGTTCCATTATTGCACTTGCTACATGTATTCCACCTTATTTATGTATCTGCCTCCTCAGGTAGATCGTGATCTCCTTGGTGGCTGTAGCTGTACCTTACTCATCGATACTTGATGCAGTTCTTGGTACAAAGAAGGATTCAAAAAGTGTCTGTTGAGTAAAGGAATGAATGAAAGAGTCAAGGAGTGAGTTAGTACTGGAATCTACTCCATACCTGAATATTCACAAATGTCCCCTCCAGCCCCAAGTTTTGTGAATTATTGCATTTTCCTTTATAAATCCCGCCTAACAATGATCATAGTCATAGCTAACATTTACTGAACAGATTAGCAAACCACCACTCTGCTAGGTGTTATATGAGGCCATCTCATTCAAGCCCATCAAATTCTTACTGCCGTGTGTGGGTGGGAGCTGTGCAGCAAGCAGGTGCTCAGTCTCATAGGTGAGTAAGGGGGCTGCATAAGAGCACAGAGTGACTTTAAAAGGAGGCAGAAAGTAAAGGGAGAAGAAAGGGACCAAGCAAGTGGATGGCGTTCTCCTGCCAAATGAAACGTGAGGAACAAGCCAGGGGAGAACATTGAAAGGAAGGTCACAGCTGTGGAATGTGCCCCTATGGATCCTCACAAAACCTTATGAACAGGGCGTTGTTATCCCCATTTTACTGAGGGGAAAACAAAGGCCTGGAAAAGTGAAGTAATTCATCCAAGGTCCTGCTCAATGGAGGCAAGAGTCCAAAGGCCCAGGTCTGTTTGATTGCCCAGTCAGGCTCAGTGTCTGCCCCAGGGTAGTTAAGGCCTGACGAGAGAATGGTCCCCAATGCAACACAGAGCTTCGTCCTGTAGGTCGCCCTAGCCTATTGTCCTAACAGAAGCAAGGGAGCGGTCATCAATAAATACATACAATCAGCACACCGCTTGCAGTTCCCAAGGGGACTTGGAATGTTTTCTAGACTAACGGAGCAAGGCTCAGGGTTGGAAGCCTGCAAGAACTTCAATGTAGGGCCCCCATTAACTCTTTGTTGGCTGCTGGCTGTGGGACGTCAGAAACTGTGAAGCTTTAGACAAGTATTGGATACTGTCATTATGGATGATCTGAGAATCCTGCCCTTAATATGCTCTCAGATATGATCCAGCCCTAGATATTGATCCGGCCCTAGATATTGATCCCTTCAAGCACATCAGCAGTCTTCGAAAAGGACAGCATGTCTCAGCTAAGCCTGACACAACCTCTCCAACGCTTCCTGGACTGTTTATTTGTTCTAAGCATCTGTTTAGTTAGAGAAACAGCAAGAACAAGGAGACTGGCCTCCTCTGCCTGCAAACCTCCTCCTCAACTGGACAGATGGGCCAGAGAGCAGGACTCACAGGAGCAAGGATCCTAAACAAGATGCAGATGGCCAGCTGACCCAGGCCATTGGACGCCACGTGCCGGAGGTTGAGCAATGTCATAGACAGTTCCTTCAACAGCCCTTTCACCATGGCCAAGCTGACCCCTCTGGCAAAGAGCTGACAGCTGGGATGGGCATCACTGCTGGGAAACAGACCGGCTCTGGTCCTCCCCCACCATTCCCGCCAGCCCCTCCCATACTGACTGGATCCAGCACTGTTGTCATCAGGAGCGCCTGGAGCCGGGACTCCAGTCAGTTGACAGGAACCTTGCATGCATTTGTCTGGGAGGCCTTGACTCCTCTGCTTCTATGATGTGGAACCAGAGGGCTTGGGCTGGAGAGCCCAGGCGGTACTCTGGCGTCCTGCACCTGGCCTGGGCTGACCTACAATGAGGCGCCCTGCTCTCCGTTCCTTCCATGTCCTGGGAAGTCTTATTCCTCACATGGAACACCTTCTCCCCTCCCTCCCCATCCCCAACACAAATGGATACACAATCTTGGAACCCCAGTCTTTCCAAGGCTTGTCCTCTGTGAAGCCTCTCTGACTCACTGGAGCCAAGTTAAATATTCTTGGTTGTGATTTCTTCTTGCACCCCATGTCCACCTCTATTGAGAGGCTGTATGGTGGGGTAATTAAGAGACAGACACAGGGAAGATTACCTGGGTTCAAGTCCAGTTATGCCACGTATTAGCATAGAGTTGTTGCAGGGATCATCTGAGTTAACAGAAGCAGAGGGCAATGGCAAAGTACTTGTATCTGTATATATACATATGTATCCAAATACAGAATATGAATAGTATATATATAAATAATCTGATATGCTATAGAGTATATATGTATAAGTGTATATATACTATTGATTTACTATGTATAGTTATATAAGTTATACATATAAATTATATTCTTATTGTATACTTAAAATGTGTATGTTATTAGTTAATATACTGAAACCCCGACAGAAAATCCGGAGCCGGAGTCCCTAAGGCGGTTCGACGTTGTAGTCAACACCGGCAACTCCTGCGGCGCACCTGAAGCCAAGCTGTATTGACTCCGTCTTTCCCTTGGACCCTTCAGCTGCGAAGAGAGGGGGGGGTCTGCTGCATGGGCAACAGCAGACCCTCCATATCACCCTGCCCAGGCTCTGTAGCTTCAGCTTCACTGGAGAGGACACTCCAGCGTCATCGCAAGATGTCGATTCAACACGGGAGGAGACAGATACCGTGTCACTCCCGAGTCGGACTGCACAGCCATTCTCGGCGGTGCAGATAGACTCTTAAGAAGCTACACCATCGTCTCTCGAGACGGACGGCTGCCGCCGCCGACGACGACGACAACGATATTAATAAATATATTATAGATAATATACTGTTGATATTTTTCAGGATGGATAATATGATATCATATCATCATCTATTTATTTGTCTGCATTCTTCACTGGACTATGAGCTCTTTGAGAGCAGATACCATGACTTCTATTTTTAATCAATCCCTAAGCCAGGGTTTGGAACATAGTAGGTACTCAATAACCAAGTGCTGAAGAAATAAATGCCAAATTACCCTGTTGCCCACCCCAGCATATATACTATCAACTTAGGCAGAATGGTCCCACTCACTATCCACTTTTCCCCAATCTTTTTAATTTCCCATAGAATCTGAAGTGAAATGTTCCAGTAGAAGCCTGGCTTTAATTTTAAGAGATAAAGAGAGCCAAGTGCTGGAGAAATGCCTTTTCCCAGTTTTCAAGCCCTTTGCTCTGTATTCTCGCACTTCTGCCTTCTTCCCTGGCCCCTCCCAGGCGACACCCTGGGCATCCCTCCTTTCCCACACAGCCTGTGACACCTCTGCCTGCTCTCAGGGACTCAGAGGAAGCCAGCCACCTCGGAGGCCAGGCAGGCTGGTGCCATTCCCACAGCCATCATCCAGGCCCTTCAACACCACCCGGCTCTGCTGGAAGCAGCCCAAACCCCTCTGACACCACCGAGAGTGACATTTAAGCCAGAGTCTCGGCCTGCTAGGCTGCAAGGACCACACACAGCAGGACATGCACCCCCCCCCCACTCTCGGGCCTCACTCCCCACCCAGGCCTCACACAGACACCCACCTCACACACTGTGCATACATACATACAGGGGGGCACCCTGCTGCCTCCACCTCTAGGCGAAAACAACGCTATTCAGTACACAGCTCAGTTAACACTGTCATTTCTGAGTGTGTAGAACCTCCTGTCTGTCCTACATCATGGTCAAGTACTTTGGGTATAGCAGAAAGGCAAGCAGGCGCCTTAAGCAAAAATATCACCATTAGGTTGCACAATGTGAGATTCCAATGGGCACTATAAATGCCAGGTCCTGTCCACACGAGGCACTTTTTAGGGGTGAAAAAGACACCAGCAGTCCTCCTTTTTAGGCAAGAAGAATGGGGTTTATGATACCAGTGGTCTCACCAGTGTACTTGGTGCCATTTCCATGGGCCCTCTCCCCACCCTTGGGTACCCCCAGAGCTGCTCCACCTGGGTTTGTTTTATATAAGAATTTATAAGTAAACTCAAGTTTGAAGCAAGAACACCACAGCTAAAAAGAAATGTGCCTGTAGTTCCCATATCTCCACTTCTACCGAGTGTCCAAATATACGGGTTCCACCTGGAGGAAGATCCAGCCCCACCTTTCCCCTCCCCTTCTGTCCCCTCTGTGTACGCATACACATTGACAAATGCTGCCCCTCTCAAGCTGAGGCTTGTTATCTGTGGCCAGGGAAAGGCTGCTTTTTGTTACCAGACTTACATGGCAAAGAAGGCCAAGGTGGCCACCAGTCTTTGCTCTGGGACATTTGTCTGGGAAGGATGTTTATGCTTCCAGCAGCAGGTGCCTTACTGAGCTGAAACGCGCCTTCCACAGCCTCCTCTGACCCTGGGCTCGCTGCATCTTTTGGGTTTCTGCAACCCCAGAACTCCATGTTGGGAAATGAGGGTGGAGGGTAGGACAGATGCAATCTTGAGACTATTATTGGGAAATAGAAAAATCTGTGGAGTAAACACTCTGCTGTTCTCAAGTTTCCATAAAAACTCAGTACTGGAGGGGAGGATGCCTCTGACATTCTGTAAGCTCTCATTAGATGCCACTGTATACATGACCCAGCACTTGTACTAGGAGGAGATGAAAAGGAAGGATTTCCTGTCTACAAGGATCTAACCATCTCACTGGAGAGATAAGATGACCTCTGCCCTAGGAAAGACACATGTCAACCCAAAGCCATGTGGAATCAATGCCAAGGCAGGGAGGGGACTCGGAGGAGACAGAGCACTCAGGAGTCTTCATGGAGAAATGGGATTCCATTGGGGTCTGAAAGTACTCACATAGGGGAAAAAGGTGGCCAGGAAGCCTTTCAAGGAACAAACGTAGCCTAAAGAAGACTAGAGTCGAATGAGCAGGAAGTTCCTAGAGGATGCTGAACAGAACAGCAAAGCTGCATTTGGGGCATGACTGAGGAAAAACACCAGCATTGTCAAGAGTGGCTACTAGTGATGACCTAGTGTCGGGCACCATGCTGACTGATTATATAAATAATGTCTCACTATTTCCAATCACCCGGAGAAGTAGGTAGTGTCATCCCAGCTTTGTAGAGGAGGAAGGTGAACTCCGTGAGCATAAGTCACTTGTCAGAAGCTCCATCCCTACTTCCCTTCCCCAGACAAAATCAGAGCTTTCTCTTCTTGAATCTACGTGTTATCTGGGCCCAGCCTTCATAGTCTCTACAACAGCTGAATAAACGCATTTTCTTCTACTAGATCCGGAAGACTTGTGACAGCAGATAGGATGCTAAGATTCTCTTAATTGTTTCCCCCCAGCACAGATCACCTTTAATAAAGCTAGTGACTTCTTCATTCACCCCATTCACTCATTCACATAGTAAACTAGTGACCTGAAGGAAAGAGATAGTAAAAGTCTTGAATTTCAATTAACCACTGATCTAATGAAACCCTGGCTCTCCAGGAAAGTGGCAGGGGGACTGTGCCAGCCCAGGACAGATCTGCCGAACCAAAATTGACTGAAGCGAGCAGCCTTGAGCCACAAGGAGACATAAGGGAGCATTTCCCCCATGTGAGGCGCTTGTAGCACTTTTGTTAAACTTCATCCAAAGGCCAGCCTGCAGCGGGTAATGATTATTCTCCCCACTGTGTGAAGAAGAGCCCCTCTGGCTCAAAGAAGTTAAGCAGTTGATCTAAAATCACACAACTAGTGAAGGATGGAGCTCAGATGCAAACTCCGCATCTGCCTGGTTGCAGAGCCTGGGCTGCTACCATTCTAAAGTGCTGTATTTTGCATGAGGCCTGTGCACCTGAGCTGCTGAAAGAGAGGGGAAAAAAAAAAAAAAGGAACTGTCCAGAGAGAGAAACCACTCTCAGTTACCTCATTTCCCTTCAGAGAAGCCACTGGCCGCGCTCTGCCTCCTCAAGGGGACTTCTCCATAACAGCTGAGTTCTGAGGGGCAGGGGCACCGCAGAGAGCCAGGGCAGATGGTGTCCTGCACTTTGGGGAGGCCCTTGAGACACCATACCCCCTCAGTCCCCACCTTCTCCGGGCATGCCTCTCCCTCACAGTGACACGCTCAGAAAATGGCAAGGTCAGATGTGCAACATCAGACCTTGGGCAGCTCAGTCTGTGAGCATAAGGAAAAGCTGAGGTTGCTCACAGGCACTGAGTCACGTGATCAAACCCCAAGCCCAGGTGCTAGGGACTGGGGAGGCATTGGAAGAACAGGATACATGGCAAGTTTCCTGAAATTTCAGAAAAACAGGGGCACCGGAACAGGGGAAACCTAGTCTATTTTTTCTCCACTGTTCTGGCTACAGGTTTCCAGGCTGCAGTCACTTTACCCCCACGGGAAGCGTAGCGTGACTGAGAGAGGCAGAGGATAGGAGGTAAGGGCTCCAGGGAGTCACAGCAGCCCCACCCTTCTGCCCTCCGCTCCCTCACCCCTTCATCTGCAAGTGCAAGTCCAATGTTGAGCTAACAGCCAAATGACTATAAAATCTGTCATCCAAATCAGCCTATTCTTGGGAATGCAAGGAAGTATTGTTAATAATTATGCTGGGCCAACAGATGTAAATGGGAGCTGGAGCAAACTAGGACATTCGGTCCCCTAGTTATAGGGCTCAGGACAAAGTCTACTCAGGGACGGCCATGAGGACTTTGCTTTTAAGGAAAATCAGCTGGTTTCTGTTTCAGGCAGAGTTCTCCCAAATACTTTTTTGCAGTCCCTAAGGGTTTCATCTCTTTCTCCTCTCTGGTAGAAGGGTTAGCAGTCAGTGAAAACTTACGGGGGGGAATTAAAGACACTGACTACTAGTAACCCAGAAACTCAGATATATATTGTGGCATTTGTCATATTCACAACGCGGTTACACTGGAGTCGTTTCCCAGAATCCCCTTACCTGGATGGTTCCTGGGTTAGAGATGGCCAGAAGTGGGACTTACAATGGCTTGGGAGGCAGAAGAGGGCAGAGGCCACCACTCCACCGAGGCTGCTGCAGAAGTACCTGTGAGTCCCGTCTTATCCTCCACTCCCTGGGCAGCTTTTATTCTCATAACCAGCCCTGCCCTCCAGGGGGCGCCCCAGGCCATCACCAGGCTTGGCTTCCGGGAAACTTTCCCACCTGCTCCCACTTCACGGGGCCACTCAGGCAACTCGGCTTCCCAAATTGACCATACCTTCCACTCTGCCCAGCACGTTGCACGTCATATAAGAATCCATTTCTATAAGAAATCTACTCTCCCATAACTCATAATGGATCTGCTTCCCTGATTAAATCTTAACTGACACATATGTAGAGAGTAGACTCTAAACATCTGGACAGGTGCAGGCAAATTATATGCAAAGGTGCCCTGGCCTCCTGTTATCGCCACCCATATTGGTGACTCTAAGAAGGGCCTCCGAGGAGAGGCGTCCAGACTGAGGGGCCACGGGCTCCTGGAACCAAATCCCAGTTCTGCCAACTAATAGCTCCCTTGGGCAAGTGGATAACTTTCTTGAGTCTCAGCGTTCTCCTCTGTCACTTCTCTTCCTCTGCCATACCCAGCTACCCCAAAAAGCAAACACGGAACTGACAGTTGCTGCCTCCTTGCTCCTGACACACCAGCCCCACAATTCTCCACACTGGCCACAAATGCCACATCTGAGGGGCAGCCTCCGGGGAAGGAAGAATTACCACAGCTAAACAAGCAAGGTCTGAGTCAAGAGAGGAGCGGTAGAAAGATCCAGGGAGGCGCAGGGCGCAGGGAGCGTGGGCAGGGAGAGAGGCGGCCCCGCCCCGCCTTCCCCAAGCTGCCTGGCTGGGACGCTCTCCGGGGATGGATTTCGGAATAGAGCGGCACTTTTCCTGAGGTCCAGTACTGAGACTCTCATGCAGGTCAGCCTCTCGTGTGCTGTGCGGCTTCGGCCAGCCGACCCACTGTCTGCCACCTTTGGCACTGCTGAAAGGGGCGTGGCCAGGTCTGCCCAGGTGCTGTCCCCTTCCCTCCACGTGGGTACTGACGCCTCATGCCATGTCACTTCTTCTGTCCCAGCCGGCACTGAGCCCTGCGCTTTGAGAAACAGGAATAAAGACCGCGTGGCCTCCTAGGAGCTGGTGACCAGAACAGACGCGCGTGCAGCAGAGACTCAGAGACCTCATGGAGCTTTGGGACCTGCTCCCAAGCCTCACCTCGGATTCCAAGGGGGTGCTTCGGTGTGGCAGTGAAGCGCTGGCGCCTCCTTTATTCTGGGGTGAGTGCATAAGAGATGGGGAGAAGGTGTCCAAAGGCAGAGTCCTCGAGGAGTAGAGGCAGGGAGTCAATGTTGGGATCTCTGGGCTGCCCAAGAAGTCCGACCTTTCATCTGATGGTTCAGCCCCTGCAATGTGGACCCTGCTCATGATGCTCACTGAGCTGACCACAATCATCAACTGACACCCATGGCAACACCAGGTGTGGCCATCTGGGTGCCCACAAACCAAGCTCGGCAGGCTCTTAACCCAGATTCTGATATCAAATCAATAAGTGCAGCTTGTCCCAAGCCCACTCGGAACCTTCAGAGATCTACAATACAGAACAACTTGGCACTTGGCAAACTGAGTCCCTGCGATCTCTGCTCGGAATTCAGCATCTTGAAGTTTTCTTGCCCAAATCAATCGTTCACCAGCCGATCAATCCCCCACATCAGCCCTAGCACCTTTCTAACCTTCTCAGAGAGGCTCCTCCTTCCAGGTCAGGACCAGTGGTTCTCACAGTGGAGCTCCCACACCACCTGCAGCAGCATCGCCTGCGAACTGAAACATGAGGTACGGGCCCCACCCCAGACCTGCTGAATCAGAAATTCTAGAAGGAGGCCCAGCAATCTATTTTCAGAAGCCCACCAAGTTTGAGAAGCACTGGCCTGGGCTTAGGCTCTCCTCTCCCTCCATCAGAACCAGAATAGGATAGTGCAGGAGATCCTGGAGGCTAGAGAGCCAGACAGAGCCCCAGGACCCTGCTGCACTTTGGGGCAACAGCTAAAGGTAAGGAGGTCTGTTTGTTCTCTGATGACTTAATAAGAAGCCTGGCTTTCCCGAGGCAGCAGAAATTCAGGCTTCTGTCCCTTTGTAAGCCTCACCTGTCCCCAGAAGAGTCCGACCATAAGTCACTGCAAAGGGTGCTCTACCATAGAGCAGATGTTCCTGAGAGCTAACCCATTTGAACAGAGATAATGGGCAGCCATAAGCCATCAGCTGGAGCCACGCAGAGGCCGCAGGGTGCTGAGGCCCCTTGGCCTGAGCCCCAGTACGAGAACTAGCTGTGTGCTGCCTTTGAGGCAGCACCCAGTGCACCAGCAAAGTGGGGAGGACAGGCAGGACGTTCCCTGTGCTAGCTCAGAGCTCAGCCTACAGCCAACTCTCACTGCTGGGAAGATACAGAGCACTGAGTCCAGGGCCATAGCCACAGGGGGTGTCTGTGCACCCACCCAGTTAACAACTGTCCCTTTGTTTACCACAGTCCTGCAGACTTGTGAATGCAAGTCCCATTGGCTCTCAGAGCACTGAGATTTGGAGGCCCATCCTTCAGGTGGCAGTTGCAATAGCTGGGGTCCTAGATGTGTGGTACAGATTCTCCACTCCTCAGGGAGAAGCTAGGAACTGGGAGCTGCTTCCCAATCATAAGGCACCGTGCTGCGGTGGAATTGGTGGTGAGACTTTCTCAGACTTTCTTACCCATGGCAATGTGGGTATTTTCTCAGTCGCCTGATGTATAGGAGTTACTCAACTTAGTTTCTAAATTTCTCTCAGAGGGAAATTGATTCTTGTATAGTTGTACATTCACACACGGCTGAAGGGACAATCAGGAGCCTCCTATGTCATCATCTTGGTGACCAGAGGTGATTGCATGGAAATCAATTCATTTTCCCACAGTTTGTCAAGGCAAAAGGTACACATAGTGTCTCCCAAAGTGTTAAGATGTCAGCTCAGGAGAGAGAAGCAGAGTGGGGCTAGCTTGTAAATTATGTCAAAGGAGTTCGCCTAGAGGGCAGAGGAGGCCCAGATATGAGAGTGAGGTCAGCAATGCAGGATGCTGGGGCCTGTGGGAGAGTTGGAAGCAACCACCCGCTTGGGGCCATAAGCCTGGAGACAAAGGTGAATGTGGACGCGGCAAATGTTACCCTGCAGTGTAAGATGTTCGCGGACATCACCTGCGATGCCTTCAGTGTGCTGTCCCTCATTTGCAATGCACTGTGCAAAAATTTAGTGAGTGTGTTTTTCTTAACATAGCATTTTTCCATTTGTATCCATCACTTTATGCTGATATTTTGCTTCAAATTATTTGTAATTTGGATTTGCACCCAATACACCTGTAGCTTTAGCTTACCCCAAAGAAGTAATCAGAAGGATTCAACGTTTCTTTGAAAAGGAAATAATATTGTCTAGGGTTCCTTTATATGGTGCCTATAGATTAAAAATATATATATACAGCCACCGGGTTAAAATGATCTGCAGAAGGGAGAGTGTTGGGAATGAAAAAAGAACCCGTCCAAGTGTCCCCAAGAAGAGAGCGCCCTATACACCCGAAGCACAAAGCCACTCCAGAATATCCCCAGTCAAGAATTACCTTTCCTGTTTTCCCAACACACACACCCCTTTTCTGGTCACTCCCCTCCACCTTCCCACACATAGAGAGAACAGAAACCAACCGTAGGTAAGAGAGGAAGATGAGAAAAAAGAGCTGAGAAACAGAGACATCAAGCTCATCCCCAACTTCCCTCCCACAGCCGGCTTCACCTGAGCCGCAGGAGGCAAGGTGGTTTAACATTAAATTTATTTAGTTCAGCATTTTGATTATCTTTGACAGGACATTGCAGCTTCTGAATTGAGGCTGTTCGATTTTATGTGTTGATAAGATGAACCTGTTGAAGTTCCCTTCTAGGGCAAAGGAAGGTGGCGCCCACTGAACAACTTTAAATGGATGATAGACACAGAACGCAGAAAAATATTTTTTGCATTTTGGTCATGTCATGAGTTGTCACTGTTTAGAGAGTGCTTAGTACGTACCAGGCTTTTTCCCTGCACTGTCTGATGTGATCCTCACAGCAGCCACCCTGCGAGGCAGGTGTTCTTAACCTCACTTCGCAGCTGAGTATATTGAAGCTCAAGAGCTGAGCAAACCTTTCCGATGACATACAAGTAGATGTGGAAAAACTGAGACTGAACTCACGTGTCTTGGATTCCAAAGCCCTTGCCCTTATTCAAGCTCAACTTATTCTTTCTGCCTAAGGGTTCATCACTGTTTTAAAATGTGGGGGTGGCAACCAGGGACTGTCCCATGTGTTTGTCTGCATATGGTAAAACATCCTAGGAACCTATATATTCTGAATGCTGTCTTTTATACTCAACCCTCACCTTCCCCGCAGCCCAAGCCACTTCCCCAGGAGAAGCAGGCCCCACACAGGCAACAGCATTAACAGCAGGCTTTCAGCTCCCGCCAGGGACAGAGATGTGAAGTAGGAAGGGTGTTCCTTCTTTTTTTTCCTTCACCACATACTTTGGAGTCACGACTGCACTTTAAAGAGAATGTTAGATTGGTGGAGTTGGTTAAGGTCCAAGACAAATGTTAGATGTTTGTTTTCAAACCAGCACTCCTGAGCTAAAAACCCAGAAAGCTAAAATTGGGGAAAACTTCCTTTTATAGGCATTTGTGGGCACAGTGAGTGGGCTTTTTAGACTGAGACAGGTTTCTTTGTCTAGTTTAGAGACTCAGAAGTACAAACAAAGTCAGGTACTAGTGCAAAATAACGTGGTCAAACTTTTAAATAAATTCAATTTCCTGTGCGGTGTGCAGATAAGACAGAGCCTTTGTAAATAAAAGAACTTAGTTTGGTTTGGAGACTGGAAAAAAGAGAAGATGGCCCTGAGATCCTGGGCTCAACCTTGACTTTCTAAGAATTGTCCCCAAGTAACCTCCTGGGTGAGTGGGAATCCTGAAAGGCACCAAGGACCACAGCACGTAAGATTCTAGCCAAACCACATAGCTCTTTTAGTCAACAATCCATCAACAAGCCAGTAGCCTGCCAGGCCTCCAAGACAGAAGAATGCGGCCGTTAGCCTCTGGGTACAATCTTTAAACTCAGGTGCAGGTTCAGAGCCCAGCCCTGTACTGGCCATGTGTGCAACCCTTAGTGAACTGCTTACCAAGCTCCAGTTTTCCAATCTGTAAATTCAGGATAATAACAATGTGCATACAACGGTGATTCGTGTAGTTTAAATGAGAGGGTATTTATAATGCAGCTTGCCCAGTTCCTAGCCATTAAGTCTTCATATTAAATGTTAAATACATTTTCATGAATAAAGCATAAAAAATTAAACTAAAAAATTATAAAAGCTGCTGTTCCCCAGGATCCCAGGCCCCAATTTAGATCATTGTGATAACTTTTGTGAGGGTTCAAAAAGAAGTCTAGATTTCCATTTCCAGGAAGATGGAATGAACATACTTTTCCCTATTCTTTCTACCATGTAAAACTAAAAGCCCTGGACAGCATATATAAAATAGACATAGTAAGACTGAAAGGTAGAGAGAAGAGGGCAGACCAGCTAGGGACTTTGGGGATCACAGCACAGCAGTGAGCTCCCTGGGCTTGTTTATTGCCTCATGTATACCAGACTTGGAGCAGAAGAAGGTGGCAAACAGATTAGAAGGCAGACCACCTCCCAACCAAAGCCTTCTCTCTCTGACCTAAGAACCAGGAAAGGGGAGCCTAGCAAGAGAGAAAACATGTGGATAATCTCTGCTCTGCTATGCCACAGAAAAGCACCGGCCCCACCCCATCTCTGCCAGTAGAGGCTGAGTGGAGAATAACTCGTCACCACCCTCATCGGCTTATAATGAGATGCCCCCAATGTCCCTGCTTGGTACTGTCACAGGAGGTCAAGAACAGAGCCTGAAGCTTTATCACCACTGGAAAGTACCAAGTCACTTTCCCTCGGGTTACAAATGAAGACCAAAGGGGACCTGGATGTCAAGTCCACATGGAAATAATGAGGTTCCCATCATAATTAAAATGCCTAAGGTTAAAGATGAAGAGAGAATCTTAAAAGCAACAAGAGAAAAGCAGTCAGTTAACTACAGGGGAGTTACCATAAGACTGTCAGCTGATTTCTCAAAAGAAACTTTGCAGTCTAGAAGGGATTGGCAAGAAATATTCAGTCATGAAGAGCAGGGACCTACAGCCAAGATTGCTCTACCCAGCAAAGCTGCCATTTAGAATGAAAGGCAGATAAATAGCTTCCCAGACAAGGGAAAGCTAAAGGGATTCATCATCACCAAACCATTATGGAATATTAAAGGGACTTATTTAAGAAAAAGAAGATCAAAACTATGAACAATAAAGTGGCAAAAAATATAAATCCATCAAGAATTGACGCTTAAAAACAAACTAAGCAAACAAGAAGAACAGAGACAGAATCATGGACACAGAGAGTGTTGTGATGTTTGCCAGACAGGAGGCAGGTAGGGGAAATGGATACAGAGATGAGGGGACTAAGAAGTACAAACAGGTAGTTACAGAATAGCCACAGGGATGTAAAGTACAGTATAGGAAATGAAGAAGCCGAAAAGCTTATATGTATGACCCATGAACATGAACAATGGTGGGGGGGGTTGCCTGAGCAAGTGGGGGGTGCTGGGTGGAGTAGGGGACAGGGGGAAAATCAAGACAACTGTAATAGCATAATTAATAAAATATAATTTAAAAATTAGAAAATAAAATAAAGTGGAAGCAGCTATCTTAATTTCAGAAAAAATCAGACTACAGAGCAAATAAATTAATTAGGAATAAAAGAGTCAATTTTCCAAGAAGCCATAGTTATCCTTAATGTGTACAAATCTAACAACAGAGCACCAAAATATGTGAGGCAAAAACTGATAGAACTTTGAGGAGAAATAGATGAACCCACTGTTATAGTTGGAGAATTCGATATCCCTCTACCCCTCTATCAGAAATGGACAGATCCAGAAAACAGAAAATTAGTAAGCACATAGTTGAACTCACTAACACCAACAATAAACCAGATATAATTGACATCTATAGACTACTTCATCCAGCAACAGAAGCGTACAGTTTCTTCTCAAAAAAAAAAAAAAACACTTCTTAAGTTCATGTAGAACATTTACTAAGATAGATCACATTCTGGACCATAAAACAAAGTACTTGGAGATTAAGCAGCACAATTCCAAATTACACATGGATCAAAGACATAATCTCAAGGAAAAAATTTAAATATTATTTTGAACTAAATGAAAATAAGACATCAAAATTCACAGATGCAGAGAAAATGGTGCTTCACAGAAATTTATAGCATTGAGTAAATAGAAAAGAAAAAAATATAAAATTAATAATCTAAGAAAACACTATAAGAAATTAGAAAAAGAAAGCAAGTAAATGCAAAATAAGCAGAAGTCAATGAAATTAAACAGAAATCATAGAGAAGAATCAACAAATCCAAAAACTAATTCTGTGAAAAGAATGGCTTTTTGTGACATGTCCCGCCTAGTTCAAGATGTCCCTGAGCCCCAAGCTGGTTCTTCAACCTTTGCTCTCTCTGTATTATTTCATCTTCTGTCAAAAGACAATGTTAACAAGATAAAAGGTCTATACTTTCCCTCTCCTTCAAGAATCAACTGAAATGCCAACCATCTATACAAAGTCTCCCCTCATTCTTCACCTGCAATAACCTCTTCCTCCTCTTATCGCCAATAAACTTTATCTAAAACATTCCCACCATTTTTATCTTGTGTTATAATTAGATGAACATGTCTGATGTCCCCTATTAAACTGTAAATTTCCTAAGGACAATGTTTGTATTATCTTTATTTATCTGCCCATAGTGCCTACTATGATAATAGATACAAAGAGGATTTGTTGAAACAATAAATAAAGGACAAATTGAGACGATTTGCTCAAGATATGAGGAAGCCCTTTTAAACGTAACAACCATAAACTACAAAGTGTAGATGTGCTGTATACAAGTAGGTCTGGGTACCCTCCTTGTCACCTGCTGGTTGTGTGGTCCTGGCCTAGTACTTTAACCTCTTTGGCTTTCTCACAGAGGCTCCATGGCTAGGGGAGGAGCAGTTTTATTCTATTTGCTTTTGCAGTTCATTTCTACCACTCCTAGTTCAAAAAAACAAAAATGCAGGTTGGGTACAATAAAACCCCTGTACCCAAGGCACATACAGATAAAAGTGAGAAATCGGAAATCCTATTGAGGAAATGGGAGGAGATAAGTTAACTGGAACCACAGGTGAAGCAGTCAGTGTAATTGGGCTATAAACTGAGAACCTTGCTTCCTGGTAGCCAAGGCAAAAAGCAAAGAGAAAGTGTTCTTAGTTCTTGTCAGGGAAAAAAAAAAAAAAGATGATCCCAGATATCAGGAAAGACAAGCCCTTTCCCAGAGCTGCCTGCCTTTCACAGAAATTGTGGTTGCATTCCTTCAAAAAGACTGATGAGTAACGTCATGGGCAGCATCCTCGGCTGCCCCCCACCCCCACCCTCACCAACACCAAAGATCAAGGCTGCAGGAGAGCCTGTAGCCCAGAGCCAGTGAAGAGCCAGTCCTCAGCCAAACCCCCAGCCCCAAGCAGCTGCAGAAATTGGCCAGTCACATCATTATTTAATGTGGCCTGATTGAGTGTGGCTTGCGTTGCTTGCCTAAAACAACTATTTTCCATTTGGCATTAAGCTGGGCTCTCCTTTCTGACAAGAATTTGCCATTGGATTAAGCTCTCTGTTAAAACGGATCATGTCGCTTGAGAATAAAAAACTAAGCCATGGTAATAGACCATGATCCCAGCATTAGTTTTCTGTTTGCTGTGGCAGAAGGGCATGGGCCACATTTATCTAAAAAGCCATCAAGGGTTTGCAAGTTAAAAAGAAGAATAGTATTGGACAGAGAAAGGGGAAATGGGGAGCTGAGGAGACAGCAACAGCAGAAAGTCGGGGCCTTTTGAATCAGGTGATGAGGTACCTGGGCTTTCATTGTTCTATTCTCTCCACTTTTGTGTGTTTAAAAATACCCATATCTCTTTTTTTAATTTTTTAAACCTCGGAGCATTGCAATTTATACTGCAAGATTCTGGCTGTGACAGGTGGTTTGAACCCTGCAAAGCCCTAGCCAGGGGTGGCCAACTCTTCGCTGCTGCTGCTGCTGCTGCTGGGACTCAGCAGCTCCGGGAGGCCCAACTGACCTTCCAGACTTCGCACACAGGCCTTGTCCAGTCCTGGCCACAGGCACCCGGAGACCGGGGGGACTCCCCCTGCTCCTAGAAGCGTGTCGAACAATGAGCTGCTCGTTCCTGGCGGCTGGGCCTTGAGAGCTGGTCTCGCCTTTGGTGCCCGCAACAAGAAACTCTGGCCCCAGCGGAGGGGAACAGGGGTGAAGGGCCTCTGGCCTTCCCTAGAGGGGACGAGGGAGAATGTGGTCCTGGCCGTAGGGACTCATGGGTCTGGGATGAGAAGAAGGAAAGAAAAGAACCAGGACTTGATGAGGGGAGGGATAACTTTCTCGTGAAGCCAAGGCTTCTCGGGCTGCAGACACGCGAGTTAGCCCTGCAGCTGAGCTGCAGAAACTGCAGACTAGAGGGTGGCCCAGCCGGGAGGAGCCTGGAGCGAGGACATCTGCAGGGGTGAGTGAGCTTGGGGGTCCTCCCCTCCCAGAGCCAAGTTCAGGGAGACTGCCCACCGCGCGCCCTGAGTGTGGGCGCTGGTGAGCGCGCGTGGCTGGAGGAGAAAGGGCTGAGAGCGTTCTGATCTGACCCCTCCGAGTGCAGCAGCCCCTGCTCCCGGCAGCGGCCCGCCTGGCTCTTCCTCCCTTTGAAGGAAGCAGAAAAAGAATGCGCTTTGATTTTTCCTAAAACAAACACTGAGTTGAGTAAAGAGATAAGCCCGAGCGTGGGTTGGCTCAGGCTTCCCCGGGCAAGGGAAGTCACACTTCATATTTCCCAACGAAGGCCTGCGAAGGGCGGGGCCTGGAGCGGCACAACGCTGGAGCGGCCGCTGGCCCCGCTTTCCTCCTTCAGGCGCAGGCCTGTCCGCCGAGGGCGGGGGGTCCTCTGTGGCCCAGCGACAGTGGCAGCTGAGGCACATTTCTCTGCCGGCCAGGCCGGAGCCTCCAGAGCAAATCGGATACAAGGAGGAAAGAGCCAGGTCTTCACAAAAGGGATCATGGCCGCTGGGGTTTCAGGAGGTGCCACCTCCCAACCCTGGGGGGTTAGGAAAGTGACCTTATTGGGGGAGGAAAATTTCCCACTGAGCATCTGCCTGAGCCCCACAAGAGGTGAGAGGCAGGAGGCTCCGTGCAGCTTGGGAGCAGCGGGAGGACCCCCCCCTCCTCGGTGCCCCTTCCTTGCACACACGCCTGCATGCCCCTAGCTGCTCTCTGCATCCCCTTCCCGGCATACCTGGGGTGGTGATAAGGAGAGCCAGGCACTCAGTGTTCTAAGGGCTTTTCCTATGTTATCTCTTAGTCTGCTCAGCAAACCTACCAGGCAGGTACTCATATCATCTCCATCTACAGATAAGGGTGCCAAAGCACCAGGAAGAGCAACAATCATGGGTCACGCACAGGTCAACCGGAGTAGAACCTGGGTCCTTGGCTCCAGGAAGCTGCCGGCTGCAGGGCTTCCCAGAGGCCCCAGGGCCGTCCACCTCCAGGTGTGAGTCCCGCCCTCAAGCCACTCACCTGAGCCTCCCTGGCAGCTCACTCCTGTTGGTGACTAGTGTTCCTCTTGCAGGCAATGCTGACATGCCCCCTCCCCTCTGCTCACTCAGCTCAGCCCCTTGGGCCTCTTCTTGGAGCCCTTTGGCCAGACTCCCAAATCCAATGCCAATGGCACAAAGCCTGTAACCATACACAGTCACACGTCACATAACAACATTTTGCTAAATGAGAACCTGCATGTACAATGGTGGTCCCATAAGATGATGATGGAGCTGGAATATTCCTCTCACCTAGTGACTTCATCACCATCCTAACATATATTACTTAAATGTTTGTGGTGATGCCGTTGTAGACAAACCTACTGTATTGCAGATGTATAAAAGTATAGCGCCCATAATTACGGAGAGTACATAATACTGGATACTGATATAAATGCCTATGTTACTGGTTTATGTATTTACTATATTATACTTTTTATCCTTAGAGTATACTTTCTACATATTAAAAAAAAACAGCTTGTTATAAAACAGGATGCCATGTCTCTCAATTGCATCATTTCCTCGTGTGCTTGGTTTAATCTCATGTTGTTTTATAAGTTCAATGTAACCTAAGTGGACAGTGTTTATAAAGTCTACAGTGTTGTACAGTAATGGCCTAGGTCTTCACATTCATTGCCCACCCACTCACTGACTTGCCCAGAGCAATTTCCAGTCTACAAGCTCCAGTCATGCAAAGTGACCTACACAGGTGCGCCATTAGTTATCTTTACTGTACCTTGTTTTTATGGTATCTTTTCTATGTTAAGATACAAAAATCCTCACCATGTGTTACAGTTCCCTACAGTATCCAGCACAGTGACATGCTGTACAGGCTTGTACCCTAGGAGCAGTAGACTATACCGTAGAGCCTCGGTGTGCAATAGGCTACCATCTTGGTTTGTGTCAGTGCACTCTGATGTTCACATAACAAAACTACCTTATGATGTATCCCTCAAAACATATCCCCATCATTAAGTGGCACATGACCATATTCTTCTCTCTCACTAAAAAAGCCAAAATTCCACATGACTTCTCTTAAAGGAAAGAATGGGAGAAGAAGAAGAAGAAGAAGAAGAAATGAACTGTTCCCCTTTCTAGCCCAAATGCTCTTTTTGTTGTTTGTCAGGGTGGCTTGGCTAAGCCAGTCTGTTATGATTAAATGGAGGAGTCGTTTGGCAGCCGGCTCTGATGTGCACACAGTGAGCAGATGGGGGAAGGATGGACACACACCCAGGCACAAAGACAAGAAACCTGAGGCCTGTTGGTGAGTCCAAAAGAACAAAGCCCCAGAGCCAGATCACCATCACTACTGACTGGTAATAACACAGTGTACTGGGCCATTCACTGGCTAATGGGACCACAAACAAAACTATATTTCAAGACACATGGACAAGGGACAAGAATCTGCAGGAACCTCTCAGAAAAAGTCTTACAGGAGGAAGCACCAAAAAAAAAAAAAAAAAAGCCAACCTCTCAGGTTGTGGTACAGATCTGAGAAACTACGACGTATCTCTACAGGACAGCTATATCAAAAAGCTCTTGGGATCCAAAAGGATCATTGAAAATGAAATTTGTCAGATTCTCCCCCGCCTCCAACAGCCTCCAGAGCTGGGGAGATGGCACCCTGACCAGCCATCATGGGTATTCCCGTCCTGGAATGATCTGGAATGTGCATGGCTTAAGGACGCTTCCCGTAAGTAATTGTCCCTGAATCTATCCTTCCTGATTTGCCTTCTAAATTTCATTTTCTAAGTAGAATTTGCTACCAAAGAGAGGAAGGTAATAACAGCAATCATCATATATTCAATTCTTACTAAGTGCTTTGTAGGTATTTCCTCCTTAGACAGTCCAACGACTGTTACTTTATAGAGGACGCCCTGTATGCCTTTTGTTACGTCACTTACGGGCAAGGACCTGACTACCCTGTCTCTCTGCGGACTTTAGCAGGAGCGCTTTGATACATGGGAGACTCTCAATTATTTGTTCAATTGAATCAGATTCAATTAACAACACTCTGGAATTAAGAATATACCTCTTTTTTACTCCAAGTTGCAAGTGAAACTTCTTTATTACAATAGTAATAAAAATAGCTAATATTCATTGGTCTATGTAAGGTGCCAAGCACTGTGCCCAATGCTTGACATTCACTGTCCAATGTGACTGTTATAAAAATCTTATTGTTATTTTCCCCAGGAAGTTCCAGAGGTTTAGAGAAGCAGTTACAAAGGGGCAAACTAAGGGTTTGAGACTGTCATCAAATCATGAGTTGAACAACCTAAGGCTAGGGTATGTGCTCTTTGTCACTAAGATAATACCAAAAATAAAACATATTAAAATGAAATTAATACAGTAAATGAAAATGGGAAAAATTCCCCATAATCCATTGCCACACAGCCACATCCCCTTCACTACAATGTCCATCTGTTCCTCATGAAATCCTACTGTTAAATGTTTGAAATACCTCCTTCCACATGCTTTTGGGTATAATATATACATATATGTTATATGTATAGTATTTGTTTTCAAAATGGTATCATACTTATACTGATTTCAATTTATTTATTTTTGACAATCCTATACATCTTTCCATATAAGTATATGTAGCTTTTTGTGGGCTAAATTGTGTCCCCCCAAAATGTAAATGTTGAAGTTCTAACCACCAGAATTGCAGAATGTGACTGTATTTAGAAATAGACCTTTAAAGGGGTAACTAGGTTAAAATTAGGTCATTAGGATTCCTAATCCAATGTGACTGGTGTTCTTATATGAAAAGAACAGGGCACAGACACGTACAGGGGGAAGGTCCTGTGAAGACACAGGAAGAAGACAGCTACAAGCCAAGTGCAGCCTCAAAAGAAACCAAACCTGCAGGCACTTTGATCTTGGACTTGGCAGCCTCCAGAATTGTGAAGAAATTGCTTCAGGCACCAAGTCTGCAGTGCTAGTTATGGGAGCCCTAAAAAACTAATTCCTAGCTCTACCACACTTCTTTTTAACTGCCACATAGACTTGCACTGCCTAAGTGTACCACGATCACTTTACATAGTTCCCTTTTGATAGGAATGTGAGGCCTGCCTTCCTTTCTTCTTTTCTTTCCTCCTTTCAGTGACAAATAATGCTGTCATAAGCATCCCTAGGTGTAATCTTGCATGTTTATGAGTGAGTGTTTCCATCAATTAGATTCAACAAAGAAGAATTTTTATGTCAAATAAGAAGCATGTTTTCTAAGTCCATACATACTGCCTAGGAGCATTGAGTTTTGCATTCAAATAGTTTGTTAAATAATTCATCACCGTTCTTTTTCTGTGCTAAATTGGCTTCCTGCTCTCTCTTCTACATTGCCTATTTCATGTATTGGATTGCATTTGACCTTTTTCAGAGAGAGGAATCTAAAAATGAAAAAAACTTTAATCACATGCTTAACTCCGAAAGATGACAGGACCCCTCAAACTCATAGAAATGAGGGAGCCTATTCTCTCTCCCACTTCAGTGTGGGACTCTTCATCTCCTGAGTTCCCTAAGCAATTTCTTAAATGTCCAGAGACCATACTAAACAACCTAGGAAGCAACGCGGTGGTCATGGCTAGGTCCCTCCAGAGCTGTGGACGGAGAACGGCAAACGCGTGGCCACGTTGGGAAATCCTCCATAGTCGGTTTCAGAGTTCAACGCATTAACGCAGAGACTCGTTTCTGGCACAAAGTGTATAAATCTATACTCTTCTCTCTTCTCCTCATTTCTCTTACTTAAAAAAAGTCAATGCTATGTGATTTCGGAATGCTAGTCCTCTGTATAGAAACCAGACTCCCCATTGCTATGGTTCAGCATAAAGCCCCCACTTTCTGGGCAGGAGTTCAAGGCCTCCGCAGTCTGGTCTTACCCACCACCCCTTTTCCACACAGAGCCTCTGCGTTAAGCCAGCTTCTCCATCACCCTGCAAAGGGGCCTCAGTCATCCCCGCCTGGTGCCTTTCCTTAGGTTAATCGTACAGTTTCTCCATTCGGCGGTGAACTCTCTGAGTGCAGATCCTATGTCTCACATTCCATATGCCTGGATTCCAGTGAGAAAATGATAAATCTTGAAAGGAGATTACCTTCCAATCCATCTGCTCTCTGGCCATCTCCCCTCTCTCTCCTCCAGCCTCCAAACATGACCTGTGCTTTTCTCATCCGTCCCAACTCCTCCCCTCGATGAAACTCTCTGAACTCCTCTGCACTATTGATCTATTTTTTAAGAATGTGAACAACCCTCCAAACTGGAGTGTCAGTCCTGTAAGGATAAGGACCATTTCTTGGGCTTCTTTTGTGTGCTCCGCAGCTCCACGTACACACACTGCCTCACCTCGTGATTGGACTGAACTGAAAACACCGCCCAACAAGCGATACAGCCTCTTCTGGTGTTGAGACAGCAGTTGGTCAGGAACTTGGCTGTGAAGAATTTCTGGGAGATCAGAGGCCTAAGGGGAACCATTCTGTTTCTCTCTCTAAATCCTACCGAGCTAGTTGCCCCTTACCAATGGCAGTTTTCTCATCTGCAAAATGGGACAAATAATAGGACCTACCTCATCTAATTGCTATGGGCATGCACAGCATGTAACACATATATATTTACAACCTATAAAACCATATAACATACACAGCATAAAGACTTAACAGGGCCTGGGCGGGATGTAGAAAACTCTCTGTTATTAGCAGCAGCAGCCTTATTATCCCATCTTCCAAAAAGTATCCAGGTTTCTCTCCCCAAGGAGGGTACAAAGAGGATGCAGTGATGAGCGCTACCCACTGGGCGGCAGTGCAGAGTTCAAAATGGATTTTTGGTGTCTAGGTATGGGCATGATAAGTACAGGGAAGAAGTAGAAATATTTGTCATTTTCCTGCTCCCTGACATCCAAAACTACTTTAAAGGTCAAGGACTAAAGAAACCCCAGAGGCAGGGCCTCTATCTATGTTCTAAGATTTCTCAAATATTCTTCTTCCAACAGCAATCTACATATAGAAGGGCTGGTAGGAGTGCTTCGGTGGGGAGCTTCCAGAAGGAGTGAAGAAGCAGGGAGTTTACAAAGTATAAAGCCAAAGATGCATCTCATTTTGTTTCAGAAGAAGTGACAAAGAAATGCTTTTGAAAATCCCCTTGGTGCTGAGATTTTCAATTTATGATTGGTGAGTCTAAGAGCTTGAAAGGGACATGAAATACAGCGTCTCTTCTAACAAAAGAGGAAATGGATACTGAGAAAAATCAAGTCATTTGCAGAAGGTCACTAGCCTCGGGGGTAGCAGAGTCTAGACAGGAGGTCCGGCCTCCTGACTCCCAGGGCCATGGCTGTCCAGGCTCCCAGAGCCCCACATAAATAGATGGCTCTTGAAGAGATGAAAGCAAAGTGACTTACCAAGACATGGTGCCCTGAACTCACAGCATCTAGGAGACTTCCCACTAAGTAATTATGTATTTATCTAATTATCTCAAAGGTAACCTCTTTTCTTGTTTTTAAGATTTTTAAAGATGGTATTTATTTATTTTTAGAGAGAGTGGAAGAGAGAAAGAGAGGAAAAGAAACGTCAATGTGCGAGGGATGCCTTGATTGGCTGCCTCCCACACATCTCCAACTGGGACCTGGCCCACAGACCCAGGCATTTTCCCTGACTGGGAATCAAACCAGTGACCTTTTGGTTCACAGGCCTACACTCCAGCCAGGGCTCAAACGCTATCTCTGTGTGTCAGACTTTTCTCAGAGAGAAAATTGTAGTGGCCTGAATCATTGGAATACGCATTTCATAGAAATTGGGCAGCAAGGAGGTTTAGCCAGATTGATTTAGGAAGGTTTTCTTGCCCAGATATAGTACATAAACCTTGTCATTCAGAAGATCCTCATTTTTCTCACCCTGACTCCAATCCATTTGCCAATGCAAAACAGAGTGTGTTCCACATTAAAGCCACAGGATTCTTTATGGATAACACATGGAGCCATAATATCTCGTAACCCAGGGGTAGTCCCCCCAGAGTCAATCTAACTCCATTAACATGTGTTTCCATTATTCCCATCCTCAGATATGTGTATTAAAACATATTATGCACAATGTATGGTTAATTGAAAGATACAGGGGGTATATTAAAAAAGAAATCTGTTTATATGACCTATGCTGAAATACGTTTGAAATACCATACAGTTGCTTTCGTTCTAATGTATGTGAACTATCTCTCTGTCCTTTTCTCTAATTGCTCTATTTTTTTTTTTTCGCCCCTTCACTCTCCCATGTCTCCTTGTATGCTTTGTTGGTGCCAAGCTAACCCCAGACGAGTAAGATTGGAGGCAGGGGTGTGATGCCAGGAGCTAAGGCAGCCAGAACGGGGGTGTGGCAGGGAGTGAAGGATGACAGGAGAAAGAAAAATATCAGTCATTCCTTCCCTAACCCTGGCAGCCCTGGATCTGAGAACTCAACCCAGAGAGAAGATCAAGAATATCTTCTTTCCTCTGCCTGTGTTCCATGGTCAGGTCCATGTGACAAGGCACACTCTGATCCCAGACTTCTTCTGTAAAGCAAGAAGGAAGTCATTAAGGGAAAACATGACTCTGCAGTTTCCTCCAACTCATTTCTCATTGTCATATCCTGTACACAGTTCCTTATCAAGACCAGCTCATTCTTAATCCTGTAGATTTCTAGAATTTGTCATCTTCTCCAATCCACTTACACTGCCCTAGTCTAGGTTTTCATGGTCTTAAGTCTCGATTATTGCAGGAGCCTCTTACTTGGTCTTTCTGCCAACAGTCTTTTCCTATCCTAATCATGCTTACTGCGAGCTCACTAGAGTTGTGAGATGATTAAAATCTGACCCGATTTTAAAATCTCACTTGAAATCCTTCCATGGCTCTCTATTTCCCACTAAACAGAGGACAAATTCCTTAACATGGTATAGAAGGCCCTTCATCATGAGACCCCAGGCCACTTTCAAGCCTCATATCCCACCACCCTGTCCCATGCATTCTGTAGCCCAGCCATACCAAGCTATTTCCTGTTTTATTTTTTTATTCTTTTTTATTTTTAAGGAGAAGGGACGGGAGGGAAAGAAAGAGAGAAGAGCATTGATGTGAGGGAGAAACATTGATCATTTGCCTCCTGTACGCATCCCGACCTGGGATCGAATCAACAACCTAGTATGTACCCTGACCAGGAATCAAACCGGTAACCCTTTGGTGCACAGGACGACACTCCAACCAACTGAGCCACACCCACACCGGCTACCACTTTTAAAGCTCCTTTGCTGTTGCACACACCTGCCCCACTGTGAGGAGCACATCCTTCCTTCCCCACCCAGCTCCAGCGTCATTTCCTCTATGATGGCTTCTCAGACCCGTTGAAAGCTACTAGTGCAGTTCCTCTTCTATAATCCTATCCATCTCTATACATACCTCTATGGAAGGGCACAGAAGGCACCAGGAGGGCACTAAATGGGGCATCTGACTGAAAGCCATTCTGGAAGGGAGGGCTGAAGGGGGTGCAGTTGGAACCAGAGGTTGGGGATAGACTACTGACATACTCCAGGTGAGATGGGATACTGGTATGCACTAAGGCAGCAGCACCAGAAAAGAACGGAAGGAACCAATTTTAAAGACATTGGGAGTTGGAAATCAAGTCATGTGATGAGATGTGAGTGAGCACAGATCTGCGAAAGGCTGAGGTATACAGACTCATGAGCCATTGGCCTACCAGCTTTAACTGAAGTGAAGGGAGAGCATTCAAGACCCCGGGAAAGTGTGTGAGAGGAGCCGAGCAGGACTGCAGCGAGCACCAGCATTGAAGCCTTGGGAGGAAGAGACGCTCCTGAGAGAAACTGAGAAGGAACAACCAGAGAGAAGAGGAACCCAGCACAGAGGCAGCCAAGGACACCAAGATATGCTGAGTGTCTGGTACCTGGTACCCACACAGATATTTGTAAACAAATGAATCACTGCATTTAAATGACCCATTTAAAACTGAAGACATATGAGAGGCCTTTCATAGGAATAGGAGCATACCTATTATTTTATCCTAAGAGAAGCTTTGGGGTATCTAAGATCATGGAGAGAGGGACCTTGAAGTTCAGCAGAGAGCAGGGAAATCCAAGGAGAGAAGGCGGGCTGAACGCCATTCCATGAATGAAAGAAAGAATCAATTTCCTCAAGGCCATGTGGAAAAGAGGCAGGGAAACCAAGTGATCGGACAGCCTCATGGCTAGTGGGAAACCTGGCAGCAGGAGCCTGCAGGTGCATGAACAAGAGAGCCGCACAGGAAATACAGGGGAAGGGGCAAGTCAGGCTGAGAGTCAATGCGAGAACCTTGACTGGATCCTGGAAGGGACAGTCTTGGAACAACTGGAAAATTTAAATAGATCCCTGATGCTCTCAGGGGACTGTTAGTGTCCTTAGATACAATAACGGTTTGAAGACAGTCCTTATTCTTAGGACATGCACCCGGAAGTATTTAAGAGTCAAATGTCAGGGTGTCACTTCCAAGAGGTTTGACAAAAACAGAGTCTATGAAAGAGATGAAGCAAATACAGCAAAATAATAATTATAGATTCTAAATAACAGATTATGGTCATCCATTATTCTTTACAGTTTTATATGCCTGATATTTTTCATAATAAAAATTTGGAAAAAGAATGAGAAATGTAGTCTCCAAAACAGTTCTGCA